>NW_028227258.1:148866131-150240298 GCF_978045245.1 Mus caroli | reverse complement strand
TTTTGATTCATAGTGCTGTTGATATAATTCATTTCATGTAAGGATAGAACTATTTTAAAATATCTGCACTGGGAAAGGATTTATAACTTTTCAAAAATATATATAAGTTCTGTAGCCAAAATCACAGCTCATGAATTTTTATTCAATTTGCCTTTTCTGTTTGGTAGTAAATTAAGGTTATTCATTGGATTATATCTATATTATGACTTGAATTTGCAGGTCCTTGTGGGAACTCACTTGAGAAATGTCATGGCTGATTGCTGTGTATATGGCTGGCTTCAGTAATGCAGTGGGCAGAGTTGTCTGTGGTGAGAGTGGCAGCAGTGATGTGGAGAGGATGATGTGTTTCCTCACCAACATTCTTCAGACTTTTTCTTATAGCTGCTGCTTCTCAAAAAATGTTGCACAACCCCCTGCTGCCCTGGCAATCTACTAAGTCATGGATTCACTTGGCAGCTCCTTACTCAGTCAATACTCTTCATTCATGTGTACTAGATTTAAGATATTCTCTTATGTCCATCTGGACCCAAAATATACCTTAGTCCATCAAAATTCTGTAGTGAACTGAGTTACTCACCATTGAGTTCATGTCCCCTGAACATGCCTCTAGGGATGACAACAGCCTGCTGCACAGTCTAACACATTCCAGTTCCCTTACCCAACATCATCTTTTAGATTTTCACAATCTAACCACCTTTTAATTAAAATACTTGAAGTGGAATTATTGTATAATTACCTACTTATGGGGGTATAAATCTTTGTGTGTGTCATTTGCTATAAAATAAATTCTTTTACAGGCTAGTAGATAAAAATTCTGAGTTTGTACACAGATATGCCACAATAATTATTGGCATGAAAAGCTATTCCATGCTCAGAGTATTAACCTATGCCTTGGTTATGGTTGCGTAGATTGAATGAACCTATTTTATCACTAGGGAATGGTATTATGCTAAGAGTATTGGTTTTGGTTGCTGCTGTTGACAAAACCTCAATCATTAGAAGGATTGCTTAGGATAGAATTCATGTGTAATAATTTTGAGGTTGAACTTCTGTGTTTGCCACTGGTATTTTGTTCATTAGTTTTACCAAACATTCATGGCATTTCCAAGAGGAGATATCACTAGTCCTAGTTTTTCTCATGTATTACATCCATCACCTTTATGAGAATCCTGAGGAGGGATTGTATTTTAGGTCACATGCAGAGTACATGATAGTTTTTCAGTCTATATGGAGATTCTTTTCCACAGACTAACTTGGTGAGTTCTTTCACTTTGCTCAATTTTATAAAGATTCAAATTAGCAGGTATTGTTGGATAAATTAGTGCATGTTTACATTTCTCTTTATCTTCCCAAGAAAATTACAATCAAAAATATTTCCATAAACCAGAAATAAAACCATGAGCTAGACAGGCTTTCCTTCTGAACTGGTTACTAATGGTATCACATTATGCAAATAATGTTGCAAATTACATTCATTTTTTTTCACAATGAAAAAATCTATGATAGAAAAGTAAAGATGGAAAAATAGTTGTCTTTATTTTATTATTTTTCATTATAATGCATGCTCATGGATATCTAAACCCAGGGTCTATATGTTCTAACAAAGTTCTATATTACTAACACATCCAGGCCTGAAGATTGCTATGGAAAGTAACAAGACTTATGTTTACATAGTTCGTGTGATACAAAATACATAGTGGAAACTTCAGACCAAATGGTCAGCTTATATCTTGTCATTAAATAGTAGTTCTACTAACTGAGCAACAAGAAATGAGCCCAAGAAGCTGGTTCTCTAAAGGTGAGACATTCTCTGCCAAAGGGGCATAGACTTGTTCAAAACCTCTTGGTTTCTGAATTAGGGTCTCCACATCATCCTTTTCAGGATTGTCACAGGGTATAGTCATTTAATGTAGCTCACCTTCTGTCTCATTAGATTTGCTACATCATGGAGCTTGGGGTAGAATCCTTTACCCTGCAGCCTTGACTTGCTGCTGTGACACACCTTGCCCTGCTCAGCAGCATCAGGCTGAATGTTTTGTAGACATGATCAAGGGGAACTTTTCATACACTACCCATTTACTCTAAAATTCAGAGAGACCATTTTAACTCTGCATATTTCCCCCCATGGGCAAGCTGTGTGAACTGCAGCAATTTATCTCAAGAAGGAAATCATGACTCACAACCTGATCTTGAACCTGTATGCCTCACTGATGTGGCAGGTTTCAAACTCTTGTGGGATTTCTTTCACCCTCTATTATTACTATGTCACATAAGCTATTTGCAACTTTCCTTGTTATCAGTTTCAAGTCAGCATGTTATCAGCATAAAGAAAGATCAGTGTGACATTTGAGGAATGTCAAGTGATGAAGATCTCTGAATAGGATATTATGCCACAGACCTGGGGAATTTATGTAGCCTTGAGCTTAAACTGTGATGGTATTCTGGAGTGCCTTGCAGATAAAAATAAGATGTTCCTGCTGGCACTTGCCGATTAGTGTAGAGAAGCATGTGTTATCAGGCTAACAGCTGAATAGAAAACTCCTTTGCAAATCTATTGCAGTCAAGATACTGCACATGGAGTATTCTGCAGCTGGAGAGTACACATGACTATGTGTAAATCTGTACAGTCCTCTCTAAGATACATCACCTAGGAATGCCATTTTCTCTTTCTTGTCTTGGTGGGGTTCACTTTTGTTTTAGTCTGATCATTACAACATCAGAATAGATGATGTGTGTGCCTTGTCTTTAATGATGAGATGCTTCTGTTATATCCACCGACATCAAAAAATTATTTCATTTAGTATTTTAAGGGCTGTTCTTGGTCCCCAAATGGATAATATCTATCAAGGACAAGAAGCTGTGATCCAATCTCCAATGCCTTAATGAAGGCTGGTTTTTGGATTTCCTTAAGTATATATCCAGAGTACATTTACAGGTTTCAAAAGTTTCCTATGTTTTTAATTTTTTCATGTAAAGTTTAATTCTTTTTTTTAAATAAAAGTTAATTTCTGTGTCCTTAGACTTTTAAAAGTCCTTTCCCACCATTGATCACACCATTCTTGAGACTAAGGATATTAATCTCCTTCATTATAGGTCACACTCTAGGGCAGTGTTACTAAGTCAACCAAGGATACTGGTAGTGTCTTTTAAAACTTACCCTTCATCTGGATTCTCTAATATCAGTGAGCTAATGAGCAGTGGAATATCCATTCTGAGAAAGTGGTGCAGCATCACTGTGGTTTCTGAATGGGTTATCTGATCATTGCTAGAAAGGTCAGGTCTCTGGATGTTAATTTACCGTGATAGGTTGAGAACCAGAGGAGCCCAGTTTATTGTTTCCTGCCTGCAGTAGTTCTAGAGAAAATACTATGTTGTTTGTAGTTTTTGCCTTTTTCACATCAATTCTGAGATGCATACACCTTGATTGGAGACCTTGTTTAATTGTCACATCATCTCAATCAATGAAGGGGCAGGCTGGTTTACCAGTAATTGCTCTATTGTGTGTTTTAAATGACAAGATTCCCACTCGATCCATTTTATCTTGGTACTGCAGGAAATTATGGCAAAGTTGACAACTTTTCAACGTTGATGAATATTCAAAAATATGGGAGACTCTTTGAGAGTAGCTTGTAGCATTAGACTAAGTCAGAATATCTAAGAAGGGAGTGAACGTACATACTAGGGTCCTCTTCATTTTGAGATAATGCTTCAGTAAGGAAGGCTTCAACTGTCAAGATAAAGATGGGCCTCTCTTGTACTACTCTTTGTTTTCTCTAGTAAGAAAAATAGCAAGTAAACATGATATGCCCTTCAAATAATATGGAGTGCAGATATGATTAAACATAATAAGTGACTAATTCACTGTACGCGTACAAAACACATGTTAATGTGAAAGGGAGAAACCTCATAAATAGCCATATGAAAGACTACAGGAAACAGGAGCTTCAGTGTTCCTTCCATTATGAGTCCTCAACTGATTGCCTAGTATTAAGTGGTCAGCTGTGAAATCATATACATACAAGCACCCTAATCAGACTCAGCCAGTTGTGTTTATATATAATAATTACAAGGAAAAAGAAGCAGTGAGTTTGAGAGGTAGCTTGGTGGGTAGCATGGGAGTGTTAGAAGTGAAGAAAAGGAAGAGACTAATGATTTTATTAGACTTTAATTTTAAAAAGAAACAAAGACATGGCAGATTTAGATTTACTCTTCAGGAAGAAGGCTCCTAGGCTTAGTCTCTCAGACATTAGCAAGTAATTCCATGGTATTCAACAGACAGCTGCACAATTGAATATAGGTAGAGAATTGAAAAGCTACCCCTCTGTTACATGGACAGAAACATAGCATCTCTTCATGAGATTAAGAAACACTGTGTCTCAATGATTGAGAAGGAAGGAGTAGTGTAGTTTTCAGAAGTAAGAAAATGTCAAACACTCTGATCTCTGAAATAATAATGGATATTTGGGGTTTTCATCACAGTAGAATGATAATTAACATGTGTAAAAAAGCAAAGTGGACTTATATATTTTTAAAAATTCTGCTACTTTCTAGAAATAAATGTGGGTTTATTCATGTGCATTTTGAATATGAGCTGATAGATTGTGGAGTCTACATCATTATTTATGTTAGACCATTGTGGTGTCTTGCACTATATTTGAAAAAGTATAGTTGCTTTGCAAAATTGGCTATATATGTATACATGTACATATATATATATATATATAAATTATTTAATAGTATATAATTATTTATAATATATTAATACTCAGGTGCTTAGGTAAATTAATTAAAAATAAAACAAAATTATTTTTTTAAGTTTGGATTTTTTTCAGGTACGAGAAACTGATTCCCAGTGGATGTAAAATCCATAAAAACATCCTCTGAGTGAACTCTGTCCACACGATAATAACAAGACATGTATATTAATTCACCAGCAGACCCAGGACTCTGCTGCATACTTGAGATACTGTGGAAATGAACATCTATGTGCCATTTCCAATTCTGAGTTTCCTTATATATATATATCACTGCAGGCCGAAACAAAGTAATGAAAATGGATGTACCACTCTGTGATGCATAATTTAACAGGAGTAGCAAGCAGGAACAACATAAAAATAAACCATCAGCATCATATGTTTTTCCTGCAGAAAAGAGGTCAAGGTTGTTTTATTTATGCATGGCTCAGGTTGTTATCCTTGGCATCTTTTCATTTCCTGCAGCTTAAATTTTTCTCAGACTACATCCCAGACTTCATGAGATGAGAACTATGTATAACACATACGTGGCAGCACATAACTGTGTGTGATGCCTTCAGCTGATTCCCCATTAGGTTAAAGCATTAGGTGCAGAACTTGCCCAGGGGAAATCCAAGAATGGAGTATGAACTGATTACCCTCTACCTAGAACTAAGGGCTGTATGATAGCTTGTATCTTGGCTTTCTTTATTCCTGAGTCATAGGAGGATCAACAATATGAATTAACCAGTCCCCTCCTCCCATCCCCAGAGCTGTGTCTCTAGTTGCATATGTAGCAGAGGATGGCCTGGTTGTCCATCAATGGGAGGAGAGGCCTTTGGTCTTGCAAAATCCTATGCCCCAGTACAGGGGAATGCCAGGGCCAGGAAGCAGGAGTGGGTAGGTTGGGGAGCAGGGCATGGGGAGGGTATAGGTGACTTTCGGGATAGAATTTGAAATGTAAATGAAGAAAATATCTAATAAAATATGTAATGTGAAAAAAGTTGTCAGCTTCATGTCAATTAAAATTTTATCTCCTAGTTTAATTTCCTCTATTTGTCTTATTTTCTATCTTTTTTTACTCATTTGTTCTATTATCTACTCCTGTTTATTTCTACTGCTATTTCTGTACTTCAACTTTATTTCCTCTTCTCTCCTGAGCCTTGGGACTTTCCTCCACCCATGAAATCCATTGTCTTTATCATGATTATTTTGTCCATTATTTTATCATTGTGGCTTTATACACCTTTTCTTTTCTATCTTTTTCTTCTTTTATTAGATATATTCTTTATTTACATTTCAAATGTTATTCTTTTTCCTGGTTTTCACTCTGAAAACCTGCTAACCCATCCCTCCTCCCTCTGCTCACCAACCCACCCATTCCTGCTTCCTGGCTCAGGCATTCTCCTACACTGGGTCATCAAGCCATCACAGGACCAAGAGAATCTCCTCCCATTGATGTCCAACAAGGCCATCTTCTGCTACATATACAGTTGGAGCCATGGGTCCTTCCATGTGTACTTTTTGGTTGGTGGTTTAATCCCAGGAAGCTCTGGGGGATAATGATTGGTTCATATTGTTGTTTCTCCTATGGGGCTGCAAACCCCTTCAGCTCCTTGGATTCTTTCTCTAGTTCCTCCACTGGGGACTCTGCGCTCAGTTCAATGGTTGACTGAGAGCATCCACCTCTGTATTTGTCAGGCACTGGTAGAGTATCTCAGGAGACAGCTATATCAGGCTCCTGTTAGCAAGCACTTGTTGGCATTCACAATAGTGTCTTGGTTTGGTAACTGTATATGGGATGGATCCCTAGGTGGGGGAGTATCTGGATGGCCTTTCCTTCAGTCTCTGCTCCATACTTTGTCTCTGTATTTTTATAATGTTGTTATGTACCTTGGAATTGGAGTAAGGGATACAGGCAAGAGGAGAGCAGAGAAGTAATAAAAAGCAGAGAACTTAAATAACTCTTATGGCTGAAATGTTAAGTGCAGATCCGATATGATGTGCTGATCAATTGTAAGATGAGAAGTCATGCTCAGTGTGAAACAGATTTTAAAGAGTTCTGAACAAAAGCAGGAGAAACAAAAAGGAGAAACAAACATTTGGGGTGATTATGAGAGCTAAACTACAGCTATCATGCTCAGTAACTAATGCACATATACACTGAGGACGACACAGGACAACCAAAACCACACAATAATATTCAGTACCTAATGCACATATACACTGATGGGGACAATGCAATAGAACTAGAGTCATGCTCAGTAGCAAAAACATATATAGAATATTAAAGCACAGGACAGCATAAACTATAGCCATCTTAATCAGTACCTAATACAGATATACACTGAGGGTCACAGGACAACATAACAAAGGAAATTACAGTTAATAAGATCAACTGTTCATTCTTTTATTTCAAAAAAAGCTAGAATTGACTTTGACTTAATTAAGGCATACAGGAGTAACCAGATTTATATTACATCATTTGATCTTATTCTATGTATGTAATGTCTTTCTAGTCATGTTCGTATATGGACTTTAATAATTACTGGAAAAGGGAATAATATTTGAAATAAAAATAAAGAAAATATCCAGTAAAATATTTTTTCTTTTTTATAATATTTTTTATTACGTAATTTCCTCAATTACATTTCCAACGCTATCCCAAAAGTCCCCCATACCCTCCCCCCCACTTCCCTACCCACCCATTCCCATTTTTTGGCCCTGGCATTCCCCTGTACTGGGGCATATAAAGTTTGCATGTCCAATGGGTCTCTCTTTCCAGTGATGGCGAATTGGACATCTTTTGATACATGTGCACCTAGAGGCAAGAGCTCCGGGGTACTGGTTAGTTCATAATGTTGTTGCACCTATAGGGTTGCAGATCTCTTCAGTTCCTTGGATACTTTCTCTAGCTCCTCCATTGGGGGCCCTGTGATCCATCCAATAGCTCACTGTGAGCATCCACTTATGTGTTTGCTAGGCCCTGGCCTAGTCTCACAAGAGACAGCTATATCAGGGTCCTTTCAGCAAACGCTTGTTAGTGTATGCAATGGTGTCATCATTTAGAGGCTAATTATGGGATGGATCCCTGGATATGACAGTCTCTAGATGGTCCATCCTTTTGTCTCAGCTCCAAAGTTCGTCTCTGTAACTCCTTCCATGGGTGATTATTTCCTATTCTAAGAAGGAGCAAGGTGTCCACACTTTGGTCTTCGTTCTTCTTCAGTTTCATGTATTTTGCAAATTATATCTTATATCTCGCTATACTAAGTTTCTGGACTAATATCCACTTATCAGTTAGTACACATCATTTGAGTTCTATTGTGATTGTGTTACCTCACTCAGGATGATGCCCTCCAGGTCCAACCATTTGCCTAGGAATTTCATAAATTCATTCTTTTTAATAGCTGAGTAGTACTCCATTGTGTAAATGTACCACATTTTTTTGTATCCATTCCTCTGTTGAGGGGCATCTGGGTTCTTTCCAGCTTCTGGCTCTTATAAATAAGGCTGCTATGAACATAGTGGAGCATGTGTCCTTCTTACCAGTTGGGACACCTTCTGGATATATGCCCAGGAGAGGTATTGCTGGATCATCCAGTAGAACTATGTCCAATTTTCTGAGGAACCGCCAGACTGATTTCCAGAGTGGTTGTACAAGCTTGCAATCCCACCAACAATGGAGGAGTGTTCCTCTTTCTCCACATCCTCGCCAGCATCTGCTGTCACCTGAATTTTTGATCTTAGCCATTCTGAATAGTGTGAGATGGAATCTCAGGGTTGTTTTGATTGGCATTTCTCTGATGATTAAGGATGTTGAAAATTTTTTCAGGTGCTTCTCAGCCATTCGGTATTCCTCAGGTGAGAATTCTTTGTTTAGATCTAAGCCCCATTTTTTGATGGGGTTATTTAATTTTCTGGAGTCCAAACTTGAATTCTTTATATATATTGGATATTAGTCCCCTATCTGATTTAAGATAGGTAAAGATCCTTTCCCAATCTGTTGGTGGCCTTTTTGTCTTATTGACAGTGTCTTTTGCCTTGCTTTGCAGTTTCATGAGGTCCCACTTGTCAATCCTCCATCTTACAGCACAAGCCATTGCTGTTCTATTAAGGAATTTTTGCCCTGTGCCCATATCTTCGAGGCTTTTCCCCACTTTCTCCTCTATAAGTTTCTGTGTCTCTGGTTTTATGTGAATTTCCTTGATCCACTTAGATTTGACCTTAGTACAAGGAGATAGGAATGGATCAATTCACATTCTTCTACATCATAACCACCAGTTGTGCCAGCACCATTGTTGAAAATGCTGTCTTTCTTCCACTGGATGGTTTTAGCTCCCTTGTCAAAGAAGAAGTGACAATAGGTGTGTGGATTCATTTCTGGGTCTTCAATTCTATTCCATTGGTCTACTTGTCTGTCACTATACCAGTACCATGCAGTTTTTATCACAATTGCTCTGTAGTAAAGCTTTAGGTCAGGCATGGTGATTCCACCAGAGGTACTTTTATCCTTGAGAAGAGTTTTTGCTATCCTAGGTTTGTTGTTATTCCAGATGAATTTGGAGATTGCTCTTTCTAATTCGTTGAAGTATTGAGTTGGAATTTTGATGGGGATTGCATTGAATCTGTAGATTGCTTTTGGCAAGATAGCCATTTTTACAATGTTGATCCTGCTAATCCACGAGCATGGGAGATCTTTCCATCTTCTGAGATCTTTAATTTCTTTCTTCAGAGACTTGAATTTTTTTCATACAGATCCTTCACTTCCTTAGAGTCACGCCAAGATATTTTATATTATTTGTGACTATTGAGAAGGGTGTTGTTTCCCTAATTTCTTTCTCAGCCTTTTTATTCTTTGTGTAGAGAAAGGCCATTGACTTGTTTGAGTTAATTTTATATCCAGCTACTTCACTGAAGCTATTTATCAGGTTTAGGAGTTCTATGGTGGAATTCTTAGGGTCACTTATATATACTATCATATCATCTGCAAAAAGTGATATTTTGACTTCATCTTTTCCAATTTGTATCCCCTTGATCTCCTTTTGTTTTCGAATTGCTCTGGCTAGGACTTCAAGTACTATGTTGAATAGGTAGGGAGAAAGTGGGCAGCCTTTTCTAGTCCCTGATTTTAGTGGGATTGCTTCCAGCTTCTCACCATTTACTTTGATGTTGGCTACTGGTTTGCTGTAGATTGCTTTTATCAGGTTTAGGTATGGGCCTTGAATTCCTGATCTTTCCAAGACTTTATCATGAATGGGTGTTGGATCTTGTCCAATGCTTTTTCCCCATCTAACGAGATGATCATGTTGTTTTCGTCTTTGAGTTTGTTTATATAATGGATTACGTTGATGGATTTCCGTATATTAAACCATCCCTGCAACCCTGGAATAAAACCTACTTGGTCAGGATGGATGATTGCTTTAACGTGTTCTTGGATTCGGTTAGAGAGAAATTTATTGAGTATTTTTGCATCGGTATTCATAAGGGAAATTGATCTGAAGTTCTCTATCTTTATTGGATCTTTCTGTGGTTTAGGTATCGGAGTAATTGTGGCTTCATAGAATGAGTTGGGTAGAGTACCTTCTACTTCTATTTTGTGGAATAGTTTGTGCAGAACTGGAATTAGATCTTCTTTGAAGGTCTGGTAGAACTCTGCACTAAACCCATCTGGTTCTGGGCTTTATTTGACTGGGAGACTATTAATGACTGCTTCTATTTTTTTAGGGGATATAGGTCTATTTAGATCGTTAACTTGATCCTGATTTAACTTTGGTACCTGGTATCTGTCAGGAAATTTGTCCATTCCGTCCAAATTTTCCAGTTTTGTTGAGTATAGCCTTTTGTATTAGGATCTGATGGTGTTTTGGATTTCTTCAGATCTGTTGTTATGTCTCCCTTTTCATTTCTGATTTTGTTAATTAGGATGTTGTCCCTGTGCCCTCTAGTTAGTCTAGCTAAGGGTTTATCTATCTTGTTGATTTTCACATAGAACCAACTCCTCCTTTGGTTAATTCTTTGAAGTTCTTCTTTTTTCCACTTGGTTGATTTCACCCCTGAGTTTGATTATTTCCTGCCATCTACTCCTCTTGGGTGAATTTTCTTCCTCTTTTTCTAGAGCTTTTAGATGTGTTGTCAAGCTGCTAGTGTGGGCTCTCTCCAGTTTCTTTTTGGAGGCACTCAGAGCTATGAGTTTCCCTCTTCTAAATGCTTTCATTTTGTCCCATAGGTTTGGATATGTTGTGGCTTCATTTTCATTAAACCCTAAAAAGTCTTTAATTTCTTTCTTTATTCCTTCCTTGACCAAGGTATCATTGAGAAGAGTGTTATTCAGTTTCCACGTGAATGTTGGCTTTCCATTATTTATGTTGTTATTGAAGATCAGTCTTAGTCCATGGGGTCTGATAGGATGCATGGGACAATTTCCATATTTTTGTATCTGTTGAGGTGCCGCAGACCCTCTGGGTCCCGTGTCTGCATAAAACGGTTCTCTAGAGTAGGTGGGCAAAGCTTAGGATGGAGTGACAGACAGAGACATACACACACACACACACACACACACACAAGAGAGGTGTTGAATCTGAATGTAATTTTCTGGTTGAGCTTAGACTAATTATATTACAACGAATATCATTAATTGTAAAACATAGCAGATAGGGTACATAGAAGCCTGGCTTCAGGAATAAAGTAGTGTCATGAAACTTGGAATTCTTAGGCCTTGTTAATTCTTATCTATGTCTGGAGAATTCCCATTTATCAGTATAGTATATTAATTTGCTGTTGGCATGGAATGTAGTCTGTAGTAAGAATTTCTATCTCAATGAGAATTCCAGTCTCTTTCAGCAGATAACTGAGTAATTGGCTAGTGCTTAATTGGTTACTGAATAGGTTAAACTCCTTGCTGCTATCTGGGATCTTAGAACACTGGGAAAAGTCTTTAGCTATGTTAGACTTCAATCTTAAAAGGTATTTACTATAAGGTAATGCTTAATAGAGGGCACGTGAATCCATACATGAATACATTAGACTAACACGGGGGTGGATATTTGATTTTATGGTTTAGGGGAAACGCCAAAACTCCAGGAGGGAATTTCTGTGGAACTCTTTTCCTTGTGAACAGGTTCCAGGCTCTTGCTTGTCAAACTGATCCAACTGGAGATCTGGCTTTCGTCAGATTCCAGGGGGGGAGCCTAGAAATTCTTTTCTCATGAGCAGCTTTTAGGCATTTCTGCCTCACAGGCTGACTCCAACGGAGTGCCATGGCATTGAGGTCAGTTTTGTGACAAATTATATGGTCAATTTTGGAGAAGGTCCTGAGAGGTGCTGAGAAGAAGGTATATCCTTTTGTTTTAGGATAAAATGTTCTGTAAATATCTGTTAAGTCCATTTGTTTCATAACTTCAGTTAGTTTCACCGTGTCCCTGTTTAGTTTCTGTTTCCACGATCTGTCCATTGATGAAAGTGGTGTGTTGAAGTCTCCCACTATTATTGTGTGAGGTGCAATGTGTGCTTTGAGCTTTACTAAAGTGTCTTTAATGAATGTGGCTGCCCTTGCAATTGGAGCATAGATATTCAGAATTGAGAGTTCCTCTTGGAGGATTTTACCTTTGATGAGTATGAAGTGTCCTTCCTTGTCTTTTTTGATAACTTTGGGTTGGAAGTCGATTTTATTCAATATTAGAATGGCTACTCCAGCTTGTTTCTTCAGATCATTTGCTTGGAAACTTGTTTTCCAGCCTTTCACTCTGAGGTAGTGTCTGTCTTTTTCCCTGAGATGGGTTTCCTGTAAGCAGCAGATAGTTGGGTCCTGTTTGTGTAGCCAGTCTGTTAGTCTATGTCTTTTTATTGGGTAATTGAGTCCATTGATATTAAGAGATATTAAGGAAAAGTAATTGTTGCTTCCTTTAATTTTTGTTGTTAGAGTGGGCATTCTATTTTTGTGACTGTCTTCTTTTTGGTTTGTTGAGGGATTACTTTCTTCCTTTTTCTAGGGCGTGATTTCTGTCCTTGTATTGGCTTTTTTCTGTTATTATCCTTTGAAGGGCTGGATTCCTGGAAAGATAATGTGTGAATTTGGTTTTGTGGTAGAATACTTTGTTTTCTCCATCTATGGTAATTGAGAGTTTGGCCAGGGATAGTAGCCTGGGCTGGCATTTGTGTTCTCTTAGTGTTTGTATAACGTCTGTCCAGGCTCTTCTGGCTTTCATAGTCTCTGGTGAAAAGTCTGGTGTAATTCTGATAGGCCTGCCTTTATATGTTACTTGACCTTTCTCCCTTACTGCTTTTAATATTCTATCTTTATTTAGTGCATTTTTGTTCTGATTATTATGTGTCGGGAGGAATTTCTTTTCTGGTCCAGTCTATTTGGAGTTCTGTAGGCATGGGCATGTCTTTCTTTAGGTTTGGGAAGTTTTCTTCTATAATTTTGTTGAAGAAATTTGCTGGCCCTTTAAGTTGAAAACCTTCTTTCTCATCAACTCCTATTATCCAAAGGTTTGGTCTCCTCATTGTGTCCTGTATTTCCTGGATGTTTTGAGTTAGGATCCTTTTGCATTTTGTATTTTCTTTGATTGTTGTGCCGATGTTCTCTATGGAATCTTCTGCACCTGAGATTCTCTCTTCCATCTCTTGTATTCTATTGCTGATGCTCGCATCTATGGTTCCAGATTTCTTTTCTAGGGTTTCTATCTCCAGCATTGCCTCACTGTGTTTTCTTTATTGTGTCTACTTCCCTTTTTAGGTCTAGTATGGTTTTGTTCATTTCCATCACCTGTTTGGATGTGTTTTCCTGTTTTTCTTTAAGGACTTCTACCTGTTTGGTTGTGTTTTCCTGTTTCTCTTTAAGGACATGTAACTCTTAAGCAGTGTTCTCCTGTATTTCTTTAAGTGAGTTATTAAAGTCCTTCTTGATGTCCTCTACCATCATCATGTGATATGCTTTTAAATCCGGGTCTAGCTTTTCGGTTGTGTTGGCGTGCCCAGGACTAGGTGGGGTGGGAGTGCTGCGTTCTGATGATGGTGAGTGGTCTTGATTTCTGTTAGTAGGATTCTTATGTTTGCCCTTCACCATCTGGTAATCTCTGGAGCTAGTTGTTATAGTTGTCTCTGGTTAGAGCTTGTTCCTCAGGTGATTATGTTAGCCTCTATCAGCAGACATGGGAGACTAGCTCTATCCTGGTGGTCAGAGTACTCTCTGCAGGTAAGCTCTCTTCTTGCAGGGAAGGTGCCCCGATATCTGGTGTTCAAACCTGCCTCCTGGCAGAAGTTGTGTTCCACTCAACAGAGGTCTTAAGATCCCGTGGAGATTCCTGTGAGAACCTTGGGGGTGTCCAGAAACTCAGCTCACAAGGAACCAAGGTGCTGGGGTGGACCGGAAGGGACTTGTGCCCCTGATTTGGCTGGGTTATCTGCTTCCCTAGTTAATGCAGTCTCAGGTCCTGTGCGATTGCCTTGGAGCAGATGCTGTGTTCCACTCACCAGAGGTCTTAGTATCCCGTGGGGGATCCTGTGTGGGTCCTTGCGGGTGTCCAGAGACTCAGCGGGCCCAGTAAAAATATTTTTAAAAAAGAAAAATGTAATGGATCATGAACACATAAAATGTATTTTCCTTCATTTTTTTTCCTTTCCTTTAATTGAAAAAAATTAAAATCTGTACACTAATACAGACTTTTTAAGCAATATTATCCAATCCCTAGTCATGAAATATGTTTTTATTTTTCTACATTATTTTCTATGGTATTATTAAAATAATGTGCTCTGAGTTGATATTCTTTATTTTTTAAAATAATTACTAGTTTTTAATAGATTTTGTGGATATCATTTCGATTGTTATATCATTTTAACAGCATCTGTTCTAGCTTTGTGGAAATATTTAATGCTGATGTAGAAACTCTTATTGTTTTATGAAGAGTAATTTACATATATATAAACCATGTGATATCAGTAATGCAAAAGAAACCCTGCCCAAGCTTAGTCAAATCACTTTTTATTTCTGTGCCCTACTTTCCTCAATAATAAACAGAAAGTATTAGAAATGTTAGTTTTAGGAGGCATGAGTGATGAATTTATACATGACTGGTATTTTCTTAGAACTCTTGCACTTAAACCTCATGGAAAAATGATTAGATATTGTTCAGATTATTGTCCAATATTAATAATTTATTATGAAGTATAGTTCAATATTCATATAGATAGACTTAATTTTGTTGAAGCACAACTTCCCAAGATTCTGCTAAAATAAGAAGCCAATGCATGCTCACTGTAGCTTACAAATTTACCGTTTAGGTCTAATGCCTTATTTTCGGTGACAACATAATCCAGATCACAATTTTATATGTGTTTTTGCTGCAGTGGTTAAGTCAAATAAAACTTCTCTTCCTGACAGACCAACAAAATCAACTAACCTAGAGCCATGGGGCTCTCAAAATCTGAACCACCAACCAAAGAACATACACAGGCTAGACCTACGCCTCTCCACTCATGTGTAGCAGATGTGCAGCTTGATCTTCATGTGTGCCCTATAAAACTGGATCAGAGCTATCCCCAAAGCTGTTGCCTGCTTGTAGGATATGTTCTTCTAGCTGGGCTACTACTTTGTCTGGCCTCAGTAGGAGAAGATGCACCTAGCCTCACAGATACTTCATATACTAGGGTGAAGGGATACCCAGGGAGGCCGCCACCCAGTCAAAGTAAAGGGGAAAGGGGGAGGGAGACAGATTGTAGGAGGGGGTAACGAGGAATGGGGCAGTGGGAGGGAAGTAAAGTGGATAAGTAAAAAACAACGAAAAAATCTTCTGTTCCTTCATTAGAAATATTAAAATGCATTAGAAATCTATAACTTGTACAAGTCAATGGTATATACTAACACATTTATTGTCCAAAGTCTCTTAGTTCAAAAACTTTTTATTCCAACTCTACTTAGTTCAGAATATAAGTTGATATATAAATGACATTAAATCTGATGTCACTTAAAAGTGATCAAAAAACAATATGTACATTCTCTTCTTCAAAGTCAGATCACTTTTACAGAAGTTAGTGGCATGTAAAATTGGCATTAGCAACCTCAAGGAATTCACAAGGTTCTAAACAGACTATCTAAAATATGTTTAATCATGTGGATTTAAAGGAAAGTAATTGAAAGAGATCATGAGATAGGTCAGCAAGTAAAGACACCTGACACCAAGCTTGAAACCTGAGTTCAATCACAGATGCCCATGGTGGAAGAAAGAATGTAAGGTATTTTCTGGCCTTCACATAGAAGTCCTGTTGTGTGCGCGCGCAAGCACACACACACACACACACACACACACACACACACACACACACACACACGGTTTTGGGGCTATATATATATATATATATATATACACACACACAAAAATATACATATACACACATATACATACAAGTAGCATTTACACACACACATATATGTATATATATATATATTGTTTGGGGATATATGTATGTATCATATATATATATATATATATATATATATATCCCCAAACAAAACTAAAAACAAACAAAAACATAAAAACACCCTGTGAATTCATGGTTTAAAACTTTATTACTTAAATTGGAAGCAAATGCCTTGGCCTCTGCGGTCATTAAAAGCATTAAAAGGAAAAAATTAGAGGATTATGGGATTTTTTTTTAATGAGGAACAGCACAGCATCTCTTAACAGAGAAATAGAATAGGATTGTGTCAACAGCTTCATAAGCCTGTCACTTCACACACTGTTCAACC
Organism: Mus caroli; assembly: GCF_978045245.1. NCBI lineage: Eukaryota > Metazoa > Chordata > Mammalia > Rodentia > Muridae > Mus > Mus caroli. The sequence continues at coordinate 150,223,816 of NW_028227258.1, read as the reverse complement.
TTTGTAAACCTCAGAGTTTTTCAGACATTTGGAATGACAGCTGCAAGAGTGGACAAACTGAACACAGTGTTAATTAGAAGAGCTCTGTGTGCTCAGAACATACAACATACAATCAACCGTCAACCGTCTTTGAACTCTTTGAGCTCAAATATTTATAGTTACTCAACTCCACATGGAGTAGTTGCAATGGATAAGAAACAGTAATTATAGGCAGCACATAATAAATCAAGGAAGACACTGTTTAAACTGGGGACATGTGACAAATTCTTCACCACCTTTCCTAGGCAAGCAGGTAAGTACTGCACACACACTGTGGCAAATGAGCAGCAGCAATAGGAGCAGTGCTAAAATGAAAGGAGTCAAGGCCCATCGGCATATGCACAGATACTTTCCATTCCAACATGAGGATTTAAATGAACAAGTCCTTGAGTTGTCCTGATAGCTGGGAAGTATATATTTATCATTGACTTTTTATCACCTACACAGAATCTTATGGTTTGCATACAACAGGTTCCCAATTTGCACTTATCTTGAATGTGTGTGTGACCTTCAGTTACTGAGACTACATTTCGAAATAGTTTAAACTTTAGAAAGTATTATTGAAGGCAGAGGATGTAGGTGACTTGGGGCATGAGCTTGAAGAGACTGTCTTATCTTCTGTCATATTATTGCTCTCTGCTCCTTATCTGCTGTGAAGTGGATTCTTTCTCCACTCTTGTGCTGCCAGTATGGTTTGCCTCTCCTGGGTCAGAATCAATGAAACTGAGAACTACCATCTGGAATCACCAAAGCATTCAGCCAAAGAAAGACCACATTTAAGCCATTCATGCAATGCATCTTGTAAGTAATAAGAAAGTTAAGTAATACATACAGAAACACTCATTTATGGAACATGCTCATCAAAAGACTGCATACAATGAGACATACCTAGGTGTGCATTCCATAACTGAACTCTGTTTAGCACATGTATGTGTAATATTCAGCCAGCCTGCTATATTTAGATTTCACATGTCAGGTTACATGACAGAGAATAAAAGACGCACCAGCAACTGTGTCTATTGAACATGTACAAGTTGTTTCCCTGTGTCATCATTGTTTCAGGAACTAAATGTGCTAATTATTTACAGGTATTATAAGTGATGTAGAGGTAAAATAAAGAAGGATGTATTTAGGACAGGAAAATACAATTTCACTTTATGTGAGGAACCATACCATGTTTATATCTTGCTTTCTTTGGTGGATTCTAGAAGGAGCCCCCACTGCTATTCAGGGACTACACAAAATCAAATAAGGACACATAAAAATTATTGATGCCTATGTCACTTAAATTCAAATAGTAACACTATAGTGATTACAAATATAAACCTGCACATTACAGGGTATCTTTAAACCTGTCTCTTCTATTTCTTTAATAAAATAGACATGCTCCAGTGGGCAATAGGACATAAAGGCAGCTGGAGTAGGGTGAAAGAAGCCAATTAGCAATTATTGAACATACATGAAGGGGGAAACGTGACTCTTCAAGTAACAATGTAAGACCTGCTTAAAAGGCTTCAACTATGAAATAAGCCACACCTGAGTTTCTGTTTAGTGGTGATTTCATGTTGCTTGATAAACTTAAAATTAACATGGCATGTGGCAGAGAAACTTTTCAATCAAAAAGGTTTCTAATATAATTAACCTACTAGAAGCAATCCAGGAAAAAAATCTAAAAATGCTTCCTAAGTTAAGAATAAATCATTGCCATTTTGGTGGAGGAGCAAATTTTAGAACATCTCAAACCCTAAATCTTATGAAGCAATAAAAAAAGAAAAAGGGAAATCTGAGAGCCAGCCAATGTTATATTTGCATATGAAGTATAATCAATGATTCATTCTCAAAACAATATGAAGGCAAATTTACAATTTAGCTCATGGTCTGCATAGCATGGTGTAAATGAATCAAACAATATACAATAAATTTCATGGACAGTTAAGTTTCAGTTCTGGTGGTTAAATCACAGGTGGGCTACCATTATGGATAGATATATTGTTAGAATGTTAAAAACACTAAAGGAAGAATGTCTTATCCTACTTTAAGTCTGACTTTAGAAGAAAAGGAAGCAGTGGGGGAAATTACAGGGGGTGATAAGAAAAGAACAGAACTAACCTCAGAGCCAAAAATAAAGAATCAAAGTAAAGCCACCTGTGTGCCAGAGCTGAGCAAGCCCAGGTGAAATGACTCAATCCAACTCACAATTTGTGGTCGAGCTGCAGAAATGGATCTGGAAAAAAAATCAAAGGGGATTGGTCAAAGGAGAGGGAGGAAAAGCCTGCTGGGGAGTCCTTTGATCAAGCTCTGCTTTGCTCCATCAGATGAGCAAATCAAACAGCTTTACTGTGCATCTCTGGCAGATATATAGATTTTAATTCGGTTGAAATGCACATGTTCATTTTGGTGAGTAATAGAGTCAGACAGAGTATGTGACCTAATACATTTAATATGTGTTTTTCAAACTTTCAACTTTATCCCTTTATTCCAAAGGACTAGATACCAGAACCCACAGATAACATTTTAGCAAGCAAATTTAAAAAAAAAAAAACAAACCTAGAATTACAAGAAGATATTGATGACTTGAAGAGACAGATATATTTTCAAAGCCAAAATAAGCCTTGTTGGAAACAGTTAATACACAGACAGCATAAAATCACTTGAATGTTAGGGTTCATTCCAATTTACAACCTCCTTAATTTTTTGTTCTTCAGTAGAGAAAGTAGTATTTCAGCACAAAATTTTCATGTCTGTAAATCCATGAACCTAGCAAAAATTACCGTTGGAAATCTTCAAATAAATAAAAAGACCCATTTCCAAGCTAAATTATAAGTAGCTCAAGAAAATCTCACGACTCAGTATCTTTATTATCAAATATTATAAATTATGTTATTTTAAAATTCCATTCAACATTCTCAGTAACATTCATTCAAAGATAGACATGTACAAGGAAGAAATGACTTCTAAGCATAGAGTCACCATGTATTATGGCTATTAAGCTAAAAAGTTATCAATGGATTAGCAATTGTTTCTTTAAACAGTTATTCACATTGCTCGTGTGTTCTTAGATGTGATTCAAAGATTTGAGGTTTATGCAGAGCAACTACTATACATTATCAGGGTGATTATTGTATGTATTTAATATAGAAATGACCCTGATTTCCTCCTCTAATCATTCAAATTCGTATGTAAACATAACTATTCAACACTGATCATGATCAGAAGCAATACCAACTCAATGAAAATATTCATGTATATTTACAGTAGTTGTGTTTTATTGTTGTTCTTGGTTTTTTGGTCTTTATTCAGTTATATTTTATGTATATGAATGATTTTTTTGTATACATGGATGTGTACATGAGTACTTGTGAATGTGAGAATTAGTCAAATTTCCTTAAACTGAGGCTACAGAAGGTTGTGAGCAGCTATGTAGATGCTAGAAACAAAACTCCAGACTCCATGAGAACAGCAAGTGTTCTTAACTGCTAAGTCATTTATCTCACACATTCCTGTTCTAATTATATAACACTTACTATAGAATAATGAAGCATGGTGCAGACCATTTGAACAAAGAACCAAGTATCCTCAGATGCATCAATTCAAGAAAAATGAAGAGTTTCACTTATAAAAGAGGCCAAACAATATTTGTAGGAAGATACAAAAAGTTGTGTATAGGATCAGCTTGACTGACTCTTTCCTGAGATTTCCATATATGGGTTGGTATGAACAGTCACCAGTTTTGACTTGCTAAAACTCTGTTACTCCGCTGGGGTTTATCTGTTTGTTGTGAAAACATATACTCTGTTAGGTTTCAGGTTTTTTTTTATTGTCTTCTAATTTAGGGTACAGGTAGTTATATAGAAATTAACAGTAATAAATCACTTTAACTCAAGTAGGTTAGATTCAAAAATTTGGAAGGAATATAATATTAAGTGAATGGTAATTCTATTTGGTAGCATTTAGTGTGTATACGTGAATGACATTAGGAAACAAGCAGAATTTAAGTTCCAGCTTTTCCATTATATAGGTGAAAAGATCTTGAAAAATTACTGCTTAGCAAAGCACTAGTTGTCTTACCTTCGAGATAGTCTACAGATAGATAAAACAATATCTACCTAGAGTTACTAAGCACTAGGTGTTAATTATGTTTAACATCTTAATTCAAGGACAAATATTGATCTATAGCAAATGCTGAATTATTGATTGAAGTATAATGTTTCTTGCTAGCTAGCCCAGATTGCCTCAGATCCCATTAGCAACTACATAAGACAGTAAGTGACTGCAGGGTGGTGGACCTTGAGAGGAAGCCTGGTAAAGTAGAGCTAAGGCTTGAAGCCCTGGAGACCCTGAAGGGACAGGAGTAGCTTCGTCTGCTTCCAGCACCATGCCCCTATCACATAGCCACTGCCCCCCATAGGGAGATTTGTAGCCATTAGCCATGTAGGTTCTACACCCCAAGCCCTTCCACGTGTAGACGAGGCATCCCTAACTTCTCAGACCAAGCCAATAGGAGGCACTTGCTGTAAACCCCAACTCACCCCGAAACTGTATATATGATCTTATCCAGAAGAAAGAGCGATGTGTGAGAATTACTCCATCATCTAAGAATGTCTGTCATAAGAGCTGTAAAGGTGCCAGAGTAGAAAACTGCTCTCCCAGAACTTTTGCCACCAAAAGCTCTCCTGCACTCTACTCCCTGGCTAGCCAGCCTTCAGCTGTCTCAGCAGTGCTGGGCTCAGTGCAGCCAGTGTATGTCTCAAAGTAAGAGCAGCAATAGGAGCAGGAGCAGGAGCATTAGCAGCAGCAGAAGCAGCACCAGCACCAGCACCAGCACCAGCACTAGCACCAGCACCAGCACCAGCAGCAGCAGCAGCAGTCAGCGGAGGCAATTCCTTCTCCCTGCTCTTGCCTTTTCCCCTTTGCTTGACCCTCTCATCTGGCCAGGCCTATGAGGCTATGTGTATAGCCTCCAGTACACAGGCCTACAAGTGATTTTGTGGTTTGTCTTTACTATGCTTGGATCATTGGTTATAATTAATGGGTAACTTCAGGAATCAGAATATTGTTAATCCAAAAGAGAGGGGCATCTTATTAAATACATAAGTGCTACATTTAATTTATATGCTTCCATGCAAGAAGTTTTGCAAATAATTTCTAGAAACAGCAAGATACCTAGGCATAAACTTAATAAATAAGCTAAAAAACACATTGAGAAATAATTAATGACATGCTTCTGGTTTCCCTCTGCGCCTGGAGCAGATGCTGTGCCACAGCACTCCTTGCCCAAATACTGTTGAGAGAGATGATCTCCGAGGAGTGCTGACTCATCTGTGAGCCCACATAAGACACCACTTCTTCTCAAATTCCTGGCCTAAGAGAGACCTGCCTCAAGCCATCAGGACACAGGAACCAAGGAACAGACAGGGACAGGATCCTTCCGGTTTCCATCTGCACCCTTGAGCTGACCTTGTGCCACAGCTGTCATCTCCCAGGAGTCCTGACACACAGGCTTGCAGGAGGGACAAGTCACAGTCAGAGATAACAAGACAAGCTAACATTAGAGATAATCAGAAGGCAAGATGCAAGAGAAAGAACATAAGCAACAGAAACCAAGGTTACTTGGAATCATCAGAACCCAGTTCTCCCACCACAGTGAGCCCAGAATGCTCTAATACACCAGAAAAGCAAGAATCTGATTTAAAATCACATCTCATGATGATGATAGAGGACTTTAAAAGACCATACACAGAGCCTCATAGGCCTGGCCAGATGAGAGGGTCAAGCAAAGGGGAAAAGGCAAGAGCAGGGAGAAGGAACTCCCTTAAAGAAATACAGGAGAACACAAGTAAAAAGCTGGAAACCCTTAAAAAGGAAACACAAAAGTCCCTTAAAGAATTACAGGAAAACACAACCAAACAGGTGAAGGAATTGAACACAACCTTGTAGGATCTAAAAATGGAAATAGAGACAATAAAGAAAGCACAAAAGGAGACAAATTTGTAGATAGAAAACCAAGGAAAGATATCAGGAGTCATAGATGCAAGCATCAGCAACAGAATACAAGAGATAGAAGAGAGAATCTCAGGTGCAGATGATACCATAGAAAACATTGACACAACAATCAAAGAAAATACGAAATGCAAAAAGCTCCTAACCCAAAAGATCCTGGAACTTCATGACACAATGATAAGACCAAACTTAAGAATAATAGGTATAGTAGAGAGCAAAGATTCCCAACTTAAAGGTCCAGTAAATATCTTCAACCATATTATAGAAGAAACCATCCCTACCAAAAGAAAAAGATATCCATAAACATACAATAAGCATACAGAACTCTAAATAGATTGGACCAGAAAAGAAATTACTCCTGTCACATGAGTCAAAACACCAAATGCACAAAACAAAGAAAGAATATTAAAAGCAATAAGGGGAAAAAGTCAATTAACATATAAAGGCATTATCACAATTAATCCAGACTTCTCACCAGAGACTATAAAAGCCAGAACATCCTGGACAGATATTATAGAGACCCTAAGAGAGTATAAATGCCAGCCCAGGATACTATACCCAGCAAAACTCTCAATTACCATAGATGGAAAAACCAAGATATTCCATGAAACCAAAAAATTTACACAGAATCTTTCCACAAACTCAACCCTACAAAGTATAATAGATGGAAAACACCATCTCAAAGTGGAAAACTACACCCTAGAAAAAGCAAGAAAGTAATCTTCTGTCAATAAACCCAAAAGAAGATAGACACATAAACAAACAAACAAAAAACACCAAAAATATCAGGGAACAACAATCACTATTCCTCAATATCTCTTAACATCAATGTCCTTAATTTTCCAACAAAAATACATAGAATAACAGACTGGATATTTAAACAAGACCCAGCATTTTGCTGCAGACAGGAATCACACCTCAGTGACAAAGACAGACACTACCTAAAAGTAAAGGGCTGAAAAACAATTTTCCAAGCAAATGGTCCCCAAAAAACCAAGATGGAGTAGCCATTCTAATATCGAATAAAATCAACTCTTAAAGATTATCAAAAAAGGATAAGGAAGTACACTTCATACTCATCAGAGGAAAAAAATCTACCAAGAAGAACTCTCAATTCTGAACATCTATGCTCCAAATGCAAGGGCTCACACATTTATAAAAGAAAATCTACTAAAGCTCAAAGCATACCTTATAACTCACACAATAATTGTGAGAGACTTCAATACTCCACTCTCATCAGTAGACAGATCATGGAAACACAAACTAAACAGAGAAACGTTGAAACTAACAGAAATTATGGACCAAACATATAGATTGAACAGATATGTATATAGAACATTTCATCCTAAAACAAAAGAATATAACTACTTTTCAGCACCTCATGGTACCTTCTCCAAAGATGACAATATAATCAGCCACAAAACAGGCCTCAAGAGATACAAGAAGATTGAAAAAATCCCATGCATCCTATCAGAGCACCATAGACTAAGGCAGGTCTTCAACAGCAACAGAAACAACAGAAGGCCCACATGAACATGAAAGCTGAACAATGCCTTACTCAATGGTAACTTGGTCAAGGAAGAAATAAAGAAATTAAAGACCTTCTTAGAATTTAATAGCTGAGTGCCTCCAAAAAGAAACTGGAAGGAGCATACACTAGCAGCTTAACAAAACACCTGAAAGCTCTAGAACAAAAAGAAGCAAATACACCCTACAGGAGTAGAAGGCAGGAAATAATCAAACTTGAGGGTGAAATCAACCAAGGAGAAACAAAAGGAATTATACAAATAATCAATCAAAGCAGGAGCTGGTTAATTGAGAAAATCAACAAGATAGATAAACCCTTACCCAGACTAACCAGAGGGCACAGAAACAGTATCCAAATTAACAAAATCAGAAATGAAAAGGGAGATATAACAACAGAAACTGAAGAAATTAAAAAAAAAAAAAATCAGCCGGGCGTGGTGGCGCACGCCTTTAATCCCAGCACTCGGGAGGCAGAGGCAGGCGGATTTCTGAGTTCGAGGCCAGCCTGGTCTACAAAGTGAGTTCCAGGACAGCCAGGGCTACACAGAGAAACCCTGTCTCGAAAAACCAAAAAAAAAAAAAAAGAAAAATAAATAAATAAATAAATAAAAAATCATCAGATCCTTCTACAGAAGCCTATAATCAACAGAACTGGAATATCTGGATGAAATGGACAATTTTCTAGACAGATATCAAATAACAAAGTTAAAATGTGATCAGATAAACCATCTAAACAGTCTCATACCCCCTAAAGAAATAGTCATTCAAAATCTCCAAACCAAAAAAAAAGCCCAGTACAAGATTGTTTTAGTGCAGAATTCTATCAGACCTTTAAAGAAGATCTAATACCAATACTCTTCAAACTATTCCACAAAATAGAAACAGAAGAAACACTACCCAATTCATTTTATTATGCTGAGTGCTCTCCCATGGAGATGGAACAGTTACTGTCTAATGAGGAACTTTTCACAATTTCCTATCATAGAGTACTTCATAAGACACTTTTTTCTACTTCTATCATGTTTAATGTTCCAAATAGGTTTAAAAACTGGTTGAGTGCATATTATTTTTAGCTTCAGAAGATAACATGTATATTTAAGAGGTATTTAACTATTATAAACTATTTTGATGATTCAAAAAAAATTAATGACATGACCATTTCAGAGTCCTTCAGAAACTTGTCATCAGGGATTTTGGAAGACAGTACAGTCCAATATTTTTTGAGGTGTAGTTTTTTTATTTGTCAAGTATAGTACATACAATCATATAATAATTGATATTGGCATAATTAATGTTATGTATAAATAATAGGGTCTTTATAAAGCTTAATAGAATCCAGTATCTTTTAGAGTGACTGTCTTACTACTCAGAGTAGAATTAGGGACTAAATTTTATTTATCATAATTAATGATGGGTAACTATTTGATCTCCTGAGTGATGAGCATTGGTCTTAGGAGCAATGGTGATCTTGGTAAATTCATTAATTTAGGTTTTCATGACATGTGATGTTTTTTTCAATTCTAGTCTGAGCAGTAGAAAGCTTTAAGTGGGGCTTAATGGGCCATCCTAGTGGGAATATGGAATATATTGTTGCTGAATGAGATTTGATCAAGATATTTCAGAAGAGTGTTAGTATGTGGCCCAGAGATAGTCTTTATGATATTTTGGTGACACATGTGGCTGCCTTTTGCTCTTGTCTGAAGAGTCTGCATGAGGCTAAAGCTAAAATGAAGAGAATAGGACTAATTGCACTGACAAAGAAAGACTCAGAAAACCCTAGCATATTCTTTGTCCTCTGGTTTACTATTATTAAGACCATTTTGATTAAGCTTAGGAAACTTAGAGAGAAAAGGGTACTAGGGAGTAAAATGGAGCTAAATCCTGTGTTTGAGGATATAAAAAGATTAAGGGAGTGGTGACTTTGGTACAAAATCCCACCCAGCTAAACTTATTGTTGATGCATTTGCCATTGAACAAGGAATAGTTTTGTTAGCAATTATTATTACTTAGTTATTATTTTTCACTTATACTCATAATCTGGAATGAACTATAATGCGGAAATGGAGGACATAGACTTTCAATCCTTATTTTGAGGAATGGTGACCAGAAAAAACTTAGTTCCAGGCATGGTGGTACATGACTTTAATTCCAGCATACAGAGGCTAAATTCAAGACAAGCCAGGTTCAGAGCAAGTTCCAGGTAGAGAAAAGCTTAGGTTTAGGTATAGTGGTTGTAGTTGACAGTCCAGCACTGAAGGAGTTATGCGAAGATGTTGAGGTTCGATACCATGAAGAGAGCATATGAGAGGCTATAGGTGAAACCTCATTGCAGCAGAAGACATTAGCATATAAGAGATGCCAGTGCTGCCATGGGAAGCCTTCCAAGAACAGCAGCAACAGTAGAATGGAGTCAACCAGACACTGCAGTGCTAAAGAAGACAGGGCTGGAAATATAAAACAAGCTCTTTTTTGGGACCCTAGAAGATCATGTGTGATTCCTAGACATTGGAACAAGAAGCTGTAACATTAAAATTCCCTTGGATATCCCAAGATGTTCAGATGCCAGAGCCATGGGATGCTGGCTGAAGAAAGCTGTTAACAGGGAGTGGAACCAGCCACAGAGAAAGAATTGTGCTGCAGCCAATAAAGATGAAAGGAGTTAGAGACCCGAAGAGCACTTTGATATCAAACATGGAGATGTAGCATTTGGAGTTTGCCCAGATTTTTTTTCCCAGTATTTCTTCACCATGATGTTTTGGAATGGTAACCTATATTCTATGATCCTGGAAGTATTTGATCTACTTTTTACTTTTATAGGGTATTACAGTTAAGTGATTGGATAAATCTCAGAAGCAACTTAGAACTACTGATTTTAACATTGCTAAGGTTGTTATAGACTATGGGATATTAAAAGTTGGAATAAATGTATTTTTTATTATGCTATGGCTAGGTATGGCCCCAACAGGCTCATGTGTTTGAATAAGCCTATGTGGGCCAGGGAGTGAAATGTGTTGGTTTGAGTATGCTTGGCTCAAGGAGTGGTGCTATTAGGAGGTCTGGCCTGTTTAAGTAGGTGTGGTATTGATAGAAGTTGTTGCTGTGGGGTTGGCATTGAGGTCTCATATATATACTCATATCAGGCAAGAATCAGTCTGTTCAGGTTACAGTTGTATCAACATGAAGAACTCTCAGATTCTTCTATAGCACAGTGTACTGGACACTGCATGCTTTCTGCCATGATGTTAATGGACTGACCCTCTCAAACTATAAACTAGCATCAATTACACACTTTTCCTTATAAGAGTTGACTTGGTTATGGTATCTCTTCACAGCAATGAAATTATAACCTCTTCTTTGTATATAGGTAGTTTACATTTTTTTTGCAATCATCTTCATCTCTGCTGCCATAGCAACACCATGAAGACTGTGATACACATTAGCGTTTCTTAGGAAGTTGAATATTTCCTTTTGGGGTTATTCATTAATGGTGCTGGACAGATGGATATTGGCTTACCATTGCATTGCTGTACAGAATGAGCTGGTGAATTTTTAAAATAAACAAAACAAAATAAAAGAAACAAAACCTGTGTACTGCCAGCTTATGCCTCCCTCTTACTGTTGCCAACCAGTATGCTTTCTATCACATCTAATTTAGTGCCCTTTTAACACATCTATGCATTAGTTCACACCATATGCTGATTTTTTCAGTCTTGTCTTTCATTTAGTAATTCACATTTGATCCCTCTCCATTTATTTTCAAAATCTTATATCTCATACTACTTTATTGTAGAACAATATTCCCTTGCCTGTACATAATCAATGAAGCCATTTTATTTTTCAAACTTGGATAAATAATTAATTGTTATAAACGTCAAAAACAGGGTTATTGTATTTAAAAGTAACATGTGTAAGTAAAAGTTAAAGAGATAGTTATGAGGTTATAAATATAGAAAACCCCAAACAGAAAATTGAAACAAGTATGCAAATATTTAAAAGTATACACTATAATCTGTAAATATAATTTGTGTGTATTTAGTGATGTCTATATATATATGTGCATATGAGTGCAAACATGTGTACATGTATGTGCAGGGGTGTGAGGTCACAATGCAAGAATGGAGGTCAGAGGTTGGTGTTGGAAGTCCTCAGTTCAGTATATTTTTTCTTTTTGAGACAGGAATTCTCATAAAAATAGGAACTAAAGTATTCTGATAGATTAATTGAACAATAAAATTTGAGGATCTGCCTTTTCTTTCTTCCCAGTATTGAGACTGCATGCATGCAGCAGCATGCTTAGTGTTGCATGTGAAACTGAAAATATGAGCTCAAGGTTCTTTTGGTTTCATGGAAGATACCCTATTGATTAAATCATCTCTCCAATACCCAATGAGACAATTTATCAAAGTATATCACAGATTTTCTTACAAACAAGCATATATTGTGTATTTAATATGTGTAAGTATAAATATATAAATTCAATTAAAATGTATTTTATGGGTTTAAAGAAAATTTAGATAACAAGATGCAACTTTGATGGAAACTACTTATATCATATTGAAATACAATATGAATACAAAGTGCAATTTGAGCTTTGTAATTGATCCAATTTTGTTCCAGATTCAATTTTAACATCAGAATATTATAATCCATTTAAGAAATGTATCTACATATCCTTATTGTTTTCTATTCATGAATGAGAAAATAGAGTGCCTAAAGCTTGTATTACTGATAATAGAGAATGCATTTTCAAACTTAGTGTAACATCAAGAATCTTTACCATTTTTCTAAGTATCTGGAACTACTTGTAAAAGTATCTGGACATACTTCTGGAAGAGAATATACATACAAATAAAATTCTGAAGTGCATACAGTTATTAAATCTGAGGTTTTATAAAATTGGCTTTATTTAGCAAATTGAAGGTTAATTTGACAGTTGAATGATTTGAAGTGTTTCATTAATGATGGCTTCATAATTTAGTTTAGATTTCTGGTGTGTTGCATACACACACAAAAGTCAACCCTGGAATAAATACAGAAAGCACTAACGATAGTCATCAATGTAAGAAACCTAGCAGTCTGGGAAGTTCTTATTTATATAAGCAGAGAAACATTCAAGGGCGCATAGTTGAGAACACAATGGGATTATGCTATACTCTGGTCTGCTTTCATTTCTCCTAAAAGCTTGCCTTTTCTCTCCAGCTGATTGCATGAAGAGTCCACATTGATCCATTTGATAGCGATACATTGAACTTGAAACAACAAAGATTAAAGTTTCACATTTTCAAATGCCTTCAGTTATGTTTTAAAATAATTTTATTGTATCAAAATTCAGTATGTCTCAGAAAAATGGGACATACGTTGCATTTCCAGAACCATATGCTAAATTTTAGGAAAAAATTCATATAAACCACATAAGTAGCTAAATAGCCATAGGTTGAATAATATAAACATCCCCTTGGGCTATAAAAAATTATCTACAAAGCCTGTAGTCATAGACAGTATATGACTAAAGATGCACTCAAATATGACATAATCTGGATATATTTCAGAAAAATAAAAAGGCATACTGTACTTTTACAACTGAAGAAATGATGCATAAATTAAAATTTTAATATTTCTCACCTTCATTCTAGTATAGGCAAGTGAGTAGACACATTTTTAGTGATGTGGAAATATGTCATGCAAATTCATGAAGGTGCTTTCATATGATCCCTGTATCTCAGGGATACATGTATCCTCACTAAGCAATGAGACTCACTAAGCAAAATAGCTTAAAATGTAGACTCACTAAGCAAAATAGCTCCATCAACTACCCTGAGAATGTAAAGCTAGGCAGTCTCTACTCAGGTGATTTCTATCATTTTATAAACTATTCTGTTATAAATATTTAAAAATCATTCATGTGCAGCAGAATAAATATATATTATAAAAGAACATTATGAGTTGAAAGGACAGTCTCTTTTCCTGAAATCATATTATATATTTTGTCTGAGAGGCAGAGCAGAGCTCGTCAATCACTGTTTTTAGAGGCTAAGCACATTTTATTATGCTTCAAAACAGCAAGAGAAGAGTCCTGTGACTATTTTGAGACCACTTACATTAGACATTTGAGTTAATATCTGTGATATACCACTCATTATCACATAAATAAAGAAACTAGTGACAATCCTGACCATTTCAGTTCAGGAGAGATGGTTTTAGGGTCAATAAATTTGACAGAAATAAACTATGTTACCCTTTTGCTCAGCAGTTCTTAGCAAACTCTGTTATACACTGTGAAAACAGGTCTGGGAGTCTCGGTCTATGTCTGTGTATATAACCACATTATATGTACTCACGAAAATGAAGTTATATGTTTCAAATTATTCTGTAAACATAAATGAGCCTATCAAGTGAATTTCAACATTTTCACATTTTAAAATGGAAACAAATAGGAAGTGAAATATATACATCTTAGAAAAATGCATGAAATTTATTTTGCTGTTATAAATAACTATTTATTGTATAGAACTAGATATGTGCTTCTTGTGTGTTATCATAGTGAATTTTTGCAGCCAATTTATGGAGTAGATATATGTTCTTTCTTATTGTGGACAAGGAAACTGATTTTCAAAAGACAAGTTAATAAACTATTGATTCTGAGGGGTGCTAAATACATTCATAGTAGGAGCACTTTTTGGTTTTGAGTTCATTCAAATATTCTAGAGTAACAAAAATTATGGTTGTTGATTTTAATACAGTTCTCCAGATTTCAGTAAAACTTTACTGGTATCCCAGAGCTCCCTGGGACTAAACCACCAATCAAAGAAAACACACGGAGGCTCTAGCTGCATATGTAGCAGAGGATGGTCTTGTGAAGGTTCTATGTTCCAGTATAGGGGACTGCCTGGGCCAGGAAGCAGGAGTGGGTGGGTTGGAGAGCCGGGGAAATGGGAGAGGATAGAGAATTTTCAGAGGGGAAACTAGGAAAGGGGATAACATTTGAAATGTAAATAAAGAAAATATCTAAAAAAAATACTAGTGTCAATTCAAATGACAAAGTAGAATTAGCCTCAAATAGCAATGCCATCATTCGTCATGAGAGAAATTTCCTGCCACCATGATTAAAGCTTGAGCTTCTTTCTACTACTAAGGGCTTACATGTTGTTGTTTTGTTGCTGTCATCATCATCATCATCATTGTTAAATGGGAACCACACTCTACATTTTATTTCATATTCGTTTTTTTTTTTAAACATGAAGATTCACTTATGTTGTTAGGAGTCCTAGCAGTTCATGAATTGCTATTGGTATAAGAATAAAATGAAATCTACTTAGTCTTGGTAAACATACATTTGATATACTTATTGGCTAATATGCATGATGCTGCTCATGTGCTATATTTCATCATATTCAAGTATGTCTCTCATGTAGGTATACAGTTACAATAAAGGTTTTCTGGATTACAGGGTATCTAGAATGCAGTTGGAGAAAAATCTTTCTTCAGTTAATATTTCAGTTTATTATCTCATTTATTTTTATATGAGTCAGTCCATGTCTTGTGAACATTTAAAACACTGGTAAATTTTTCTTTCTTTTTTTCTCTTATTAAAGAATAATAATATCTCATGATGGTTTGATTCTTATTTTCAGATAGCTAGAGAAACATATCACATTTTCTCATTTTGTAACTTGACTTTCTTCTGTTTTTGCAAAGTTTAAAATTTTAGTGGTTGAAAATTTCATATGTTGTTTTTGTTCATATTCATTCTTCTCTCCCAGTGTCTTTCAGACCCCTTTCTACTCATCCAAATTCTGTTTCCTTTCATTTTATATGATGACAGTTTAAATTATCTGTTTCCTATTTCAAGGAGAGTTTCAGACTTTCCATCTATTTTCAAAAGTTACATCTATTTCCATAATTGAAGTTTAAACATATGAATTATGTGCATAAATTGTAGCTGTATATATTCTTCACAATAAACATAAAGAAATACAAATAATATAGATGTAACTTTTGTAGATCCCATTATTATGGGCTTAAGAAATGGTTTTATATTTTAATTGAAAAAGAAAATTGATCCGGCACCCTCCCAGTCGGAGGACAGTGACCTGCCTTGCAGGGAGCGCCATCTTGGCTCCGGGACTCCGCCAAACTTAGTCTGTACAGGTTAGAGGGAGGACCACAGAGGCAGACAGCTTCTGGGACAGGCGGGAGCCACAGAGCCGCTGAGGCAGCACCCTTTTGGGGCCACAGACATCCGGCACCCTCCCAGCTGGAGGACAGTGACCTGCCCTGCAGGGAGCGCCATCCGCCGAACTTAGTCTGTACAGGTCAGAGTGAGGACCACAGAGGCAGACAGCTTCAGGGACAGGCGGGAGCCACAGAGCCGCTGAGGCAGCACCCTTTTGGGGCCACAGACATCTGGCACCCTCCTAGCTGGAAGACAGTGGTCTGCCCTGCACAGGAACCCTCTGCCTCAGGAGCAGGGAGCACATCTTGGATCCAGGACTCCACTGAACTTAGGAACTTAGTCTGCACAGCTGAGAGTGTGCACCACAGAAGCCTACAGCTTCTGTGACCTGCCAAAGCAACACAGCATCTGGGAAAGGTCCTGTTTTCCGCCTTCTTCTTCGGCCAGGAGGAGGTCCAAACGCCAGATATCTGTACACCTTCCCTTTAAGAGGAAAGCTTGTCAGCAGGGAGTGCTCTAACCACTGAAACTCAGAGGAGAGAGCCTGTCTCCCAGGTCTGCTGACAGAGGATACTCAGAATCACCAGAAGAACAACCTCTGAACAGAGACAACTATAACAACTCCAGAGATTACCAGATGGCGAGAGGTAAAGGTAAGTATCTTACTAACAGAAACCAAGACCACTCACCATCATCAGGACCCAGCACTCCCACTTCGCCCAGTCCAGGGCACCCCAACACACCTGAAAAACTAGACCTGGATTTAAAAGCATATCTCATGATGATGGTAGAGGACATCAAGAAGGACTTTAAAGAACTACAGGAGAACATGGCTAAAGAGTTACAAGTCCTTAAAGAAAAACAGGAAAACACAACCAAACTGGTAGAAGTCCTTAAAGAGAAACAGGAAAACACATCCAATCAGATGATGGAAATGAACAAAACCATACTAGACCTAAAAAGGGAAGTAGACACAATAAAGAAAACCCAAAATGAGGCAACACTGGAGATAGAAACCCTAGGAAAGAAATCTGGAACCATAGATGCAAGCATCAGCAACAGAATACAAGAGATGGAAGAGAGAATCTCAGGTGCAGAAGATTCCATAGAGAACATCGGCACAACAATCAAGGAAAATGGAAAATGCAAAAAGATCCTAACTCAAAACATCCAAGAAATACAGGACACAATGAGAAGACCAAACCTACGGATAATAGGAGTGGATGAAAATGAAGATTTTCAACTCAAAGGACCAGCAAATATCTTCAACAAAATTATAGAAGAAAACTTCCCAAATCTAAAGAAAGAGATGCCCATAAACATACAAGAAGCCTACAGAACACCAAATAGGCTGGACCAGAAAAGAAACACCTCCCGACACATAATAATCAGAACAACAAATGCACTAAATAAAGATAGAATACTAAAAGCAGTAAGAGAAAAAGGCCAAGTGACATGTAAAGGCAAGCCTATCAGAATTATACCAGATTTTTCACCAGAGACTATGAAAGCCAGAAGATCCTGGACAGATGTTATACAGACATTAAAAGAACACAAATTCCAGCCCAGGCTACTATACCCAGCCAAACTCTCAATTAACATAGATGGAGAAACCAAAGTATTCCACGACAAAACCAAATTCACACATTATCTCTCCACGAATCCAGCCCTTCAAAGGATAATAACAGAAAAAAAACCAATACAAGGACAGGAACCACGCCCTAGAAACAACAAGAAGGTAATCCCTCAACAAACCGAAAAGAAGACAGCCACAAGAACAGAATGCCAACTTTAACAACAAAAATAAAAGGAAACAACAATTACTTTTCCTTAATATCTCTTAATATCAATGGACTCAACTCCCCGATAAAAAGACATAGACTAACAAACTGGCTACACAATCATAACCCAACATTTTGCTGCTTACAAGAAACTCATCTCAGAGAAAAAGATAGACACTACCTCAGAATGAAAGGCTGGAAAACAATTTTCCAAGCAAATGGTATGAAGAAACAAGCTGGAGTAGCCATTCTAATATCAGATAAGATTGACTTCCAACCCAAAGACATCAAAAAAGACAGGGAGGGGCACTTCATACTCATCAAAGGTAAAATCCTCCAAGAGGAACTATCAATCCTGAATATCTATGCTCCAAATACAAAGGCAGCCTCATCCATTAAAGAAACTTTAGTAAATCTCAAAGCACACATTGCACCTCATACAATAATAGTGGGAGACTTCAACACACCACTTTCACCAATGGACAGATCATGGAAACAGAAACTAAACAGGGACACAGTGAAACTAACAGAAGTTATGGATCAAATGGATCTGGCAGATATCTACAGAACATTTTACCCTAAAACAAAAGGATACACCTTCTTCTCAACACCTCATGGTACCTTCTCCAAAATTGACCACGTAATTGGGCACAAAACAGGACTCAACAGATACAAAAACATTGAAATTGTCCCATGCATCCTATCAGCTCACCATGGACTAAGGCTGATCATCAATAACAAAATAAATAATAGAAAGCCAACATTCACGTGGAAACTGAACAACACTCTTCTCAATGATACCTTGGTCAAGGAAGGAATAAAGAAAGAAATCAAGGACTTTTTAGAGTTCAATGAAAATGAAGCCACAACATACCCAAACTTATGGGACGCAATGAAAGCATTTCTAAGAGGAAAACTCATAGCTCTGAGTGCCCCCAAAAAGAAACTAGAAAGAGCACACATTAGCAGCTTGACAACACACCTAAAAGCACTAGAACAAAAGGAAGCAAATTCACCCAAGAGGAGTAGAAGGCAGGAAATAATCAAACACAGGGGCTAAATCAATCAAGTGGAAACAAGAAGAACTATTCAAAGAATCAACCAATCAAGGAGCTGGTTCTTTGAGAAAATCAACAAGATAGATAAACCCTTAGCCAGACTAACTAGAGGGCACAGGGAAAGTATTCTAATTAACAAAATCAGAAATGAAAAAGGAGACATAACAACAGATCCTGAAGACATCCAAAACACCATCAGATCCTTCTACCAAAGGCTATACTCAACAAAACTGGAGAACCTGGATGAAATGGAGAAGTTCCTAGACAGATACCAGGTACCAAAGTTGAACCAAGATCAGGTTAATGATCTAAACAACCCTATATCCCCCAAAGAAATAGAAGCAGTCATTAATAGTCTCCCAACCAAAAAGAGCCCAGGACCAGATGGGTTTAGTGCAGAGTTCTATCAGACCTTCAAAGAAGATCTAATCCCAGTTCTTCACAAACTATTCCACAAAATAGAAACATAAGGTACTCTACCCAACTCATTCTATGAAGCCACAATTACTCTGATACCTAAACCACAAAAAGACCCAACAAAGATAGAAAACTTCAGACCAATATCCCTTATGAATATTGATGCAAAAATCCTCAATAAAGTTCTTGCTAACCGAATCCAAGAACACATCAAAACAATCATCCATCCTGACCAAGTAGGTTTCATCCCAGGGATGCAGGGATGGTTCAATATACGGAAATCCATCAACGTAATCCAGTATATAAACAAACTCAAAGACAAAAACCACATGGTCATCTCGTTAGATGCAAAAAAAGCATTTGACAAGATCCAACACCCATTCATGATAAAAGTCTTGGAAAGATCAGGAATTCAAGGCCCATACCTAAACATGATAAAAGCAATCTACAGCAAACCAGTAGCCAACATCAAAGTAAATGGTGAGAAGCTTGAAGCAATCCCTCTAAAATCAGGGACTAGACAAGGCTGTCCACTTTCTCCATACCTATTCAACATTGTACTTGAAGTCCTAGCCAGAGCAATTCGACAACAAAAGGAGATCAAAGGGATACAAATTGGAAAAGATGAAGTCAAAATATCACTCTTTGCAGATGATATGATAGTATATATAAGTGACCCTAAAAATTCAACCAGAGAACTCCTAAGCCTGATAAACAGCTTCGGTGAAGTAGCTGGATATAAAATTAACTCAAACAAATCAATGGCCTTTCTCTACACAAAGAATAAACAGGACGAGAAAGAAATTAGGGAAACAACACCCTTCTCAATAGTCACAAATAATATAAAATATCTTGGCGTGACTCTAAGGAAGTGAAAGATCTGTATAATAAAAACTTCAAGTCTCTGAAGAAAGAAATTCTAGAAGATCTCAGAAGATGGAAAGATCTCCCATGCTCATGGATTGGCAGGATCAACATTGTAAAAATGGCTATCTTGCCAAAAGCAATCTACAGATTCAATGCAATCCCCATCAAAATTCCAAATCAATTCTTCAACGAATTAGAAAGTGCAATCTGCAAATTCATCTGGAATAACAAAAAACCTAGGATAGCAAAAACTCTTCTCAAGGATAAAAGAACCTCTGGTGGAATCACCATGCCGGACCTAAAGCTCTACTACAGAGCAATTGTGATAAAAACTGCATGGTACTGGTATAGTGACAGACAAATAGACCAATGGAATAGAATTGAAGACCCAGAAATGAACCCACACACCTAAGGTCACTTGATCTTCGACAAGGGAGCTAAAAACATCCAGTGGAAGAAAGACAGCATTTTCAACAAATGGTGCTGGCACAACTGGTTGTTAACATGTAGAAGAATGCGAATCGATCCATTCCTATCTCCTTGTACTAAGGTCAAGTCTAAGTGGATCAAGGAACTTCACATAAAACCAGAGACACTGAAACTTATAGAGGAGAAAGTGGGGAAAAGCCTTGAAGATATGGGCACAGGGGAAAAATTCCTGAATAGAACAGTAATGGCTTGTGCTGTAAGATCGAGAATTGACAAATGGGACCTCATGAAACTACAAAGCTTCTGCAAGGCTAAAGACACCATCAATAAGACAAAAAAACCACCAACAGATTGGGAAAAGATCTTCACCTATCCTAAATCAGACAAGGGACTAATATCCAATATATATAAAGAACTCAAGAAGGTGGATCCAGAAAGTCAAATAACCCCATTAAAAAATGGGGCTCAGAACTGAACAAAGAATTCTCACCTGAGGAATACCGAATGGCAGAGAAGCTCCTGAAAAAATGTTCAACATCCTTAATCATCAGGGAAATGCAAATCAAAACAACCCTGAGATTCCACCTCACACCAGTCAGAATGGCTAAGATCAAAAATTCAGGTGACAGCAGATGCTGGCGAGGATGTGGAGAAAGAGGAACACTTCTCCATTGTTGGTGGGATTGCAAGCTTGTACAACCACTCTGGAAATCAGTCTGGCGGTTCCTCTGAAAATTGGACATAGTACTACCGGAAGATCCAGCAATACCTCTTCTGGGCATATATCCAGAAGATGTCCCAACCGGTAAGAAGGACACATGCTCCACTATGTTCATAGCAGCCCTATTTATAATAGCCAGAAGCTGGAAAGAACCCAGATGTCCCTCAACAGAGGAATAGATACAGAAATTATGGTACATTTACACAATGGAGTACTACTCAGCTATTAAAAAGAATGAATTTATGAAATTCCTAGCCAAATGGATGGACCTGGAGGGCATCATCTTGAGTGAGGTAACACAATCACAAAGGAACTCACACAATATGTATTCACTGATAAGTGGATATTAGCCCAAAACTTAGGATACCCAACATATAAGATACAATTTGCTAAACGCATGAAACTCAAGAAGAATGAAGACCAAAATGTGGACACTGTGCCCCTTCTTAGAATTGGGAACAAAACACCCAGGGAAGGAGTTACAGAGACAAAGTTCGGAGCTGTGATGAAAGGATGGACCATCTAGAGACTGCTGTATCCAGGGATCCATCCCATAATCAGCTTCTAAACGCTGACACCATTGCATACACTAGCAAGATTTTGCTGAAAGGACCCAAAGATAGCTGTCTCTTGTGAGACTATGCAGGGGCCTAGCAAACACAGGAGTGGATGCTCACAGTCAGCTATTGGATGGATCACAGGGCTCCCAATGGAGAAGCTAGAGAAAGTACCCACGGAGCTAAAGGGATCTGCAACCCTATAGTTAGAACAACATGATGAACTAACCAGTACCCCGGAACTCTTGTCTCTAGCTGCATATGTACCGAAAGATGGCCTAGTCGGCCATCACTGGAAAGAGAGGCCCATTGGACTTGCAAACTTTATATGCCCCAATATAGGGGAATGCCAGGGCCAAAAGAATGGGAATGGGAGGGTAGGGAAGTGGGGGGCGGTATGGGGGACTTTTGGGATAGCATTGGAAATGTAATTGAGGAAAATATGTAATAAAAAAAACAGTGGAAAAAAAAAAGAAAAAGAAAATTATACAATACATTCTGGTTGTAGTTTCGCCTCCTGCAACTTCTCCCAAATCTTTCCTACCTATCACCCTCCTATATTCACTCCCTTTATTTCTCTTTTTAGGAAGTAAAAAAACAGACAAGTAACAACAAAAAAGCCCAAAATTAAGCAATAGTTAAACAACAACAATTAAGGACCACAATACACACACACAGAGACACACACACACACCATAGAAACAAAAAATCAGCAACCATAAAACACAAAATTAAGAGTAGTAAAACAAAAAATGCAATAATAAATGAACCATAGTGAGACAAGAAGTCCATAAAATAATACTGAGTTCATTTTGTGTTGGCCATTTACCAGTTGTCATGGTTGATGCTTTAAATCTACCTAACTCCTTTCTTAGGTGTGACCCTTTAGATTTCCTGTTTTGTTTTTGTTTTTGTTTTGTTTTGTTTTTTTTTTTTGTGGTTCTCTGAAAAGTTCTGTCCTCTAAGATTCGTTCTTGCCTTGTCTGATGTGAAGCACATAAGATAACAGTTATGTCTGGTAAGTAGCCTGAAGAGAACAATTTCCTGAATCTTGTGTGATTTTTAAGTGGTCATTATTCATTTGTGAGGATTATTCTTTCTGTTTGTTTCAATACCATTGCTAAGACTCATCATTCAGGATCCTACCTGCAATGATGGGAAAGTTATCAAGAGTCTTCAACTACTCAAGCTATTAGCTACAATATATAGCATCTTGGCACCAGTAAACTGTCAAAAGCTTAACATTTCCTACAGCATCGTGGTGTCTTTATGTTAGTATCTGACTCTAGGAACGACATACAAATAAAGTAGTCTAATTCTAATGAGTTTTATAGTTTTCAACATATGAATGCTTTGTTATTCCTGATCTTTACAATTTTCTAAATTTGTGACAGTGTTGAACTTTTTTAGACTTACTCTCTCTCATAAAAATTATTTTCTGTATTATACTTCTTGGTGATATAATTCTTGCGAATTATCCTGATTCATGTAATTCAACAGAGTCTAAAGGAACTTCATTCTATGTCTTGTCAGGTATCTGGCCAGAGTGTTCCTCTGGCTAGTTAATGACTTAATTAATTATTACCAAATATTATACTTTTTATAAAACAAAAAATTAAACACTAAAATCTGTAACTCTGTATTAAGCATATAGCCATTTTTCAGCAATCTGCAGTAAACCAAAATGATACAAGTGTAAGGTTATGTGTTTTCAGTTTTCAAAAAAACTCAAAAATAGGTTATTCCTGGATTAAGATTTTGTTTGTTTACATTTTGCACAAAATTAAACTTTAGTGTTAAAAAATGATAACTAACCTGAATAAACAAGCACATGCCAAATTCTGATCCTCCTCAAGCTTTCTATCACTGTCTACATTCAGTGTTGGCAACAATGGAACATTATTGTTTTCAGTTCATGGATGATAAAAATCAGCCAGAAGAAGAATAAAATTATTATTCTGAAGGGGACGTCAAGCACTAAGCTTTCCTAATGCAATCTTGCATACTGTTACATGTCAAGTATTTTAATGGACATATTATAATGCTATTCTAACAATAATACTTAGTTAAAGTGATTCAACAGCACATATCTACAAATGTGTCAATCGACTCTGACCGTTCAACATGGGTCATATGGTTTATGTTTTCACTTTTAAATATTATTTTAAGTATATGGGTGTTTTCCCCATAAGTGTGTTTTCACTACCCATGTTTCTGATATCTTAGTAGGCCAGAGAAGGCAATAGATGTCCTAGGACTGGAATTAGAGATAGCTGTGAGATACCATGTTGATATAAGAATCCAATATGTGTCCTCTAGACAAGCAGCAAGTGCTCTCAAATACTGAGTCATCCCTCTAGCCCCTCCTTTTATTATTAAGAGATCAGATTTTGAGATTCATAGGTCAGTTTCTAAATAAACTGTACAACTAGTTATGTGGGTATCATCTCATTAAGGAATAAGTTATAATCTATTTTACTCCATTACCTAACACAATAACTAGAAAATAGAAAACAGTATTTATTAAATATAAAATATACTAAACAATGACATTATTTACTAAACAAGAAATCATAGATTAAAATATAATGCTGAGATGACTGCCATAATCTTCTCTATATAAAATGATATATAAAACCAATATTAATGATTTATAAATATTAACAAATAAAGTAAACTTTAATATTACTCATTGTTTTATTTATGATTAATATAAGTTGTGTGTAGATCATATATGGAACCTTGCATCCATTAGGCAAGCCTTATTCCAGTGAACTATAATTTGAATCTTATAATTTAATTTTAATTAAATTTTTATAGAAAATAAAGTTATGTATTCTTTCCATCACTTTAATTAGCACAATGTTCAATCCATTCTTTCAAAGCTGTGGGCAATTGGTAGCTGGTAGGAGAGAGGCCATTTTCCTTAAGTGTGTTGCCTGGTGTATGTAGGTCAATCTTTAGTACAATTTCATGAATCTAAAAGGATAAGAACAGCACAGACTATATTTAATGAGAATAGAAACATACAACACTGGGTGGGTGAGGAAGGAGCTGGAGCTGCTGGATTGGCAACGTACAGATTGGGAAAAAAAATCTTCACTAACCCTGTATCTGATAGAGGGTTAATATCCAAATTATATAAAGAGCTCAAGAAGCTAACCACCAAAAAGTCAACAACCCCACCAAAAGGTGGAGTGTAGAACTAAACTGACACTTCATAACAGAGGAATCTCAAATGGCTGAAAAACACCAAAAGAAATGTTCAAAGTCCTTAGTGATCAGAGAAATGCAAATCAAAATGACACTGAGATTCCACCTCACACCAATCAGAATGTAAAGATCAATACCTCGGGCGACAGCAGATGCTGGCAAGGATGTGAAGAAAGAGAAACACTCCTCCATTGTTGGTGGGATTGCAAGCTGGTTAAACTACTCTGGAAGTCAGTCTGGCTGTTTTTCAGAAAGTTGGACATAGTATTATCTGAGGACCCAGCTATATCACTCTGTCCATATACCCAAAAGATGCTCCAACATATAACAAAGACACATGCTCCACTATGATCATAGCAGCCTTATTTATAACAGCCAGAAGCAAGCTGAAAAGAACCCAGATGTCCTTCAGCAGAGAAAAGGATACAGAAAATGTTGTACATTTACATAATGGAGTGATACTCAGCTATTAAAAACAATGAGTTCATGAAATTCTTAGGCAAATGGGTGGAACTAGAAAATATAATTCCAAGTGAGATAACTCACACCCAATTCCAATTCTTTAACATAGATTTTCAGTTCAAAACCCAGAGTCCTTTAGAATTCTCCCTCTTCTTTTAGTGGTATACTGCACACATTTCATATCTACTGCTAGATCTTCTAGATTGTGCCAAACTTCTAGGTAGTATTCTGCAATTCTCAAGTGTATTTATTCACAAACATAAAACTTAGAAAACACAAATTAGATAAATGATTAAGGATGTACAGTAGGTAACCACCTCATGGAGCCAGAGGAATTAGAAGTGCTTAATATTCTAATTGTAATGATTTTTTTCTGATTATTCCCGTATGCTCAACACTCATCAAACTGTGTGAATTGAACATAACTAAAAACAACTCTGTTTATGTAAAGATAAACAAATTACTACAATGTAAAGTGTAACATAATGATTGTGGAAATACAGCTACCGAAAATGAATTTCTGATACAGTACACCCTTCATACAGTGTTGCTGAAAAACAGCTATTGACAAATTTTTCTTCTTGATATGAATTATTGGTCCTAATGCTAATCATTTTACTATAAAATTTGTAATTGGAGTCTTTACTGCTGTTCTCTCTAGTTGGTTCTTAAACCTTTTATTATATTTATTTAATTTACTTTCAAAGGAATACATAATACACATATTTTTATTTTAATGATCCCAAGGTACCTCTTTGAAACATCTAAACTATACAAACTATTACAGACAATAAGAGTAGGTACCAGTTAGTAGCCTCTTTGGGATTTTATAGTACATAATTTTGCATAGATCCATTCATATTAGTAAAATGCTAACATTATGACAATACTTTTATTTAATATTTATGTAGAGACATTTTCTGCTTTAAAACATTAACTCCATTTCTCGCTCCTGTGATAAAGAGCATTGCTTGTGTCATACGCTGAACAGCAGAAACATCTGGTGTTTATGCTCGCTTTGCCATGTTGCAGATGACTATTTTCCATGTGTCAGGAAAACAAATGATTAATCACCCTTCCTTGTTAGCTTAATTGTTCTGCAACTCAGATATGTTCTTCTGAGTGTTTTGCCCCTTTCCTGTAATTTCTGACATTTAATCTCTATTCTATTCATTTCCACAATTTTCAGAAATTCTTAATTGCTTCCACTATTCATGAATTTTAAATATCATTTGACAGGATCAGGGAAACTCTTTTATGATAAGCATGCAAGAAGAAGTAATGTGGACTTTTTGCCTGTATCCATTGGTAATTTTCCCCCATGTTAAAGACAGTTGCTGATTTCTGTATGGTTTTATAAGTTTTTTTCAGTAAACTTCATATGGATTTCGGTAATCATGTTTATATATTTTGATGAATTTTAAACAGTTTATATAAAAAGTAAAATTATATTTTCAATACTTAAGTTGTATGTGGATTATTTTATATTGACCATTATATTTGTATGTGGGTGTCATGATGTTGATGTGAAAACAGGGAGTAACAACATTTAGAATTTGACACAGAAGCACAATAAACCTTGTGCTATAGAAGGAACTGGACTTTAACCTGCTTCATACCTCTCTTGCTGTGTTACTAATTCTTGGAAAGCAGTTATGTTTACTTGGTTTTTTGTTTTGTTTTGTTTTATTCTCTTTGCATTTCCCACTTATAACAATTCTCATTTTCTTCTTTTTATAGGCCTTGTTCAATCCCCCACCCCTGTTTCTTCTTCTTCTTCTTCTTCTTCTTCTTCTTCTTCTTCTTCTTCTTCTTCTTCTTCTTCTTCTTCTTCTTCTTCTTCTTCTTCTTCTTCCTCCTCCTCCTCTTCCTCTTCCTCTTCCTCTTCCTCTTCCTCTTCCTCTTCCTCTTCCTCTTCTTCTTCTTCTTCTTCTTCTTCTTCTTCTTCTTCTTCTTCTTCTTCTTCTTCCTCCTCCTCCTCTTCCTCTTCCTCTTCCTCTTCCTCTTCCTCTTCCTCTTCTTCTTCTTCTTCTTCTTCTTCTTCTTCTTCTTCTTCTTCTTCTTCTTCTTCTTCTTCTTCTTCTTCTCCTTCTTCTGACAAAAGTCATGTTTATAGACAAAGGGAAACATAGAACACAAGTTAGCTAGTGAATCATGGGATCACATGTCAATAAATGATATCATGGTACACATATTAAAGACAGAGCAGGAACCTTTCATTGTCAGTGGATGCAGTTTTAATCCTACTTGACAAGGTTTAGCGTTTTAGTGAACACTGCTTTGGGGTGTTATCTATTCTGTCTTTTCCAGTTAGAAATACTAATTTTGTTACTTTCCCTTTGTATTCTAAGTGACTAGGGAACTGAAAATCATAGCTTGTGGGAAAAGACCTGGACTCTGTTGGGTTAAGTTATTTAGTACCAAGAATATTGAGGTGGACTAATGTTAGGTAACAGAGAGGAGAATTCTGTAGTGTAGTGTAGTGTAGTGTAGTGTAGTGTAGTGTAGATAAGGATAGGATAGGATAGGATAGGATAGGATAGGATAGGGTAGGGTAGGGTAGGGTAGGATAGGATAGGATAGGATAGGATAGGATAGGATAGGATAGGATAGTAGAGTGTCCTAGGTGGGCAGATGTTACCTTTTTGTCATACATTTCAGTATCTTTCAGTTAAGGACTGCATTTTTCAATCTCTCTAGAATCCAGAAAATATCACACAACTGATATCTAAGTGCTGGTACCTGATAGAAAGCTTTGCCCAACTTTGAGAAGTTTCTTTCATGGTACCTATCTGTTGTGCTCACTAACATTTTCTCCTTAAATATGCAAGGAGTTTGTGATGAAGAATAGATATTTTAAAGCACATTATAGGAAACAATAACTTGCATTGAAAGGTGAGCCAAGGTGTAGTCAAATATGGGACTGAGTTAGCAGACTGCACGGTCTCCATGTATTCCCAAAAGACCAAAACAACCTTGTAGCCATTCTCCAAGAAAGATCCACTGACCTTCAAAAACCACAACAGTGTGAGTAGCTTTAGTGGAACACTCCTCAATAACATCAAACAGAGAAAACTGAATGAAGCAAAGTGCATAATAAGAAAACTAATGTGGGACCAGTTTATTATTAGGAATGCCAAAAAACCATGCACAGTCTAAGATAAAAAGACATTATAAATTTTTCTCTGAGAACTATTACTCAAGCATTTTAAAATATATGTAGTAATTGCTCAGTCTTGTGGTTAGGGGTCTTTGTAAGTTATAGCTTCCGGAAATGACCAGCAGTCAATAGAGGGCTCTGGCATGTGTGGAAGTCAAATGAGTCAGTCTGAGAAGCTGTGGGTATCCAGGGAAGCCTTCTGGCTTTATGTGGAATGCACACATCACTAGATATGCTTATGAAAGTTATAAATTCTTATAATGTGCATTATAGCACATAGTAAACCCAGCCAGAGGCCATCTCAGTGGACGGAATATATTTGTTTACCTCTGCACTGCTCCACTGTGTATTTATAATCACCAGAAACCTCTTTCAGGCACATTATAGAAAGCAATCTTACTATATTCTGTGTGTTTACTCTTGTCATGTTTTTTTGCTCCATGAAAATCCAGTGAGGAATTGATCATTTTACAGGTGATAGTTATGGATGAATTATAAGGGTTTTGTCAGCTCAATAAAATCTATGTGCTATTTTAACAAATGGAAAGGACCCCCAAGAAACGGTTAAATTAAATTACAAGACATCATATGTTAAAATTACCCCTGAATCTATCAGTATTCCATTGAGATCTAAGCTTTTGTCACTGATTATTTTAAAACAATGAAGGAAGAACTTAGAACTATTATTTTGCTAAATGGACATAGCAATAAACTCATCTCCAAGTTCTTATCATAATTCCCATAGATTAGTGAGTTCTGTGCGTGTGTTTGTGAGAGTTGTGTGTGTTTGGGTACGAGAGAGAAAGTGAGTGTGGGAGGGAAAGTGATGAGAGACAGAGAAAGACACAGAGAGACAGAGAGATGTGAGAGATGGAAGAGAAAGATAGAAAATAAGAGACACAACACAGAGAGAGCAAACACAAAATAAAGATAGGTGGGAAAAGTGGTGGAACAGAATAGGGGAAAATTTAATGGGAAGAAATGAGGATTGGATTTAATAAAAACATATTATATATATATGCATATTAAAACATAAATACACTTAATACTCCAAATAATGATTTGGAGAAATTGATATAACAATAATGTATTATAGTGGTATAGATA
Source organism: Mus caroli (assembly GCF_978045245.1). Lineage (NCBI taxonomy): Eukaryota > Metazoa > Chordata > Mammalia > Rodentia > Muridae > Mus > Mus caroli. The sequence continues at coordinate 150,194,305 of NW_028227258.1, read as the reverse complement.
TAATTTAAATGTATTCCTTCTTATAATTCAAGACAATAATTCAATAATATTTTATTACCCCATAATTTTGTCCATGCTTAGAACAAATTGATAGCTCTGAAAATCAGCTGTAGCTTTATCTTTAAAATATGAAGTTAAAAGATCACCATACTGGTTCCCTGATGATGTTATATAATGCAGTCATATACTTGTTGAATCACCCTGTGACTACGAATAATGGCCTGTGATTTTTAATACTTTTGTTTAAAATCCCATTTTTATGGTTCAAGAAATGGGTGTTGACCCCCACACTGTAGGTACTGATTTATCCATTTCCTATCCCATGAACCTCAAATGGTTTTGAAACAGTTCTGAGCAAGCCATTGAACATCTGAAAGTATTTTATGATAGCTATATATTTTTAAGCGAATTCCCATTACACAAAGGTTTAAATTGCCCAAGTTATAAAAGGATTATTTTTCTAAGAAGTGAACTTGTATTCTGTTCCTCATGCCCTTCTCTATTCTGCAGTTTCTCTTTCAGTAAAGCCAGCCTCTGCCAGCACCAGGCAATTAACTCTTTGACTGTAGTTCACCTATGAACTCTATTCTCATCCACTTAGGAGGGGCTGAAATTCACCTATCCCGGATGGGTCTCTGAACGCAGAATAAGGATGTTGTGTGAACTGGATATTATCTTGTTTAATATTTTACAGTGGCACATATAGATGTGGAGACATATGAAGGTCTTCAGTTGAAAGTGTGTGCTCATTACAAATCCCATTTTGAAGCCTCTTTGTTTTTATAAAAGTACTAATACTGTTTTACAGGATAAAAACACAAATGCATCCTTTAGAATATGTAATTTTTATTGAAATATGTTACTAATACACTTAGGAGTCATAATTTTTTTCTTAAAACTGTAAACATAGGAATTGTTTTTAAGTCTTCTAAAAATGTATTCTAAGATATCTATTTTCCTAACATGATATAAGAAGCATGAAGATGGTAGCAAAAGACTTTTTCCTGTTTCCCCAAAGAATTTTTCTTGACTCTCCTCTCAAAGCTGTTCCTTTACAAGGCCCCCAGACAGATACACTAGTCTTCTTTAAAATACAATGTGAGGGGGAAAGTCAGGGCCATCTACTGTCCCTTTATGAGTTGTGAAACCAAGAAATTGTTCTTCTCTGGGATAGAAATCACATTCAGGGAAGAGCATGTTATACCTTAATGTGGAAACCTAAAACCTAATACTCTTCTACCTCCTTGTCTCTCTAACTTCTGTACATGTGTATGGTGTGTGTGTACGTGTGTGAGAGCAAGTATACATGCATGTATGGAGAACAGAGGTTGATGCCAAGAGTCTTTCTCAGCTACTCTCCATTTCAATTTTTAGACATGGTCTTTCTTTATAGCTGAAGCTCACCAATTAGACTGGCTAGCTACTGGTCACAGGGACCTTGCTGTCACCTCCTTCTTAGTGCCAAGAATGGAGGGAATACAGTTTTTCTGGGTTTTCAGAGGCTGAGCTGAAGTCCTCCATCTCCTCACCTTTGAGGCTCCTCTTAATCTTGAATTCTAACAAAGTGAAAACATTGGAAGAATTATGTTTATATGTGTGTGAATTTTGGATGTAACTTTAAATAAAATAATGCAAACATAATATTTTAAATTTCTTTTTAATATTTTGGTTGGAAGATTCACATAATAAGGAAAATACTTGAAACGAATATTAAAAGATAGATTCTCAGTGTGCAGAACAGCCTTAGTAAATGTGTAAAGGCATTGACTTATATAGGATCAGTTTAGAGATTACTTGATTACTTGGATTAAGCTCATTCAAATTGGATTGAATATATAGTAACAACTGTTAGTTTTGATATAGATACATAATAATTTAAATATGCTCTTTTAAGTAGTAAACACAAACATGATATATATATATATATATATATATATATATATATATATATATATATACACACATTTGTAGAGTTCAACAATTTCTTTTTGAATATGTCAAAAGTATATTTAATTGATGCTCTCTATATAATCATACAATTACTATGTAAAAGCTCAACACATCTTAATAAATATGTTAGAAAGAAATTGGCACTCATTAAAATATATTCCAAGAATACATCAAACTTATCATTTACCAATTTCACGTAGACTTCATCCCAGGGATGAAAGGTTGGTTCAATCAATATACAAAAATCTATCAACATAATCCACTACATAAACAAAGTCAAAGAAAAAACCCACATGGTACATCTCCTTAGATACTGAAAAAGCATTTGACAAAATACAACATCCCTTCATGTTAAAAGTTTTGGAGAGATAAGGAATTGAAGGCCCATACTTAAATATAATAAAAGAAATATACAGGAAACTAACAACTAATATCAAATTAAATAGAGAGATACTTGCAGAAATCCCACTAAAATCAGGGACAAGACAAGGCTGCCCACTTTCCCCATATTGATTCAATATAGTACTCAAATTTCTAACTAGAGCATTAAAACAACAAAAGGAGATCACTGGGATACAAATTGGCAAAGTAGAAGTCAAGGTATGACTATTTTCAGATGATATGATAGCATATATATAAGCAACCCCCAAAATTCTACCAGTGAACTTCTATAGCTGACAAACAACTTCAGCAAAGTAGATGGGTATAAAATTAACTCCAACAGATCAGTAGCCTTCTTTTATACAAATGATAAGTTGGCTGAGAAAGAAATTAGGGAAACAACAACCTTCACAGTAGTTGTAAGTAATATAAAACCTTGGGGGTAACTCTAATCAAACAAGTAAAAGTTCTGAATCACAAGAACTTCAATTCCATCAAGAAGGAAACTGAAGACCTTAGAAAATGAAGAGCTAAATGATGCTCATGTGTTGGTAGAATTAACATCAGAAAAATGGCCATACTACCGAAAGCAATATACAGATTCAATGCCATACTCATAAAAAGTCCAACATATTTCTTCAGCGATGTGGAAAGAGCTATTCTCACATTCATCTGAGAAAACAAAGCCCAGGATAGCAAAAACAATATTTAACAATAAAAGAACTTCTAGGGGAATCACCATCTCTGATCTCAAGCTATACTCCAAAGCAATAGTGATTAAAAACACTGCATGGTATTGGTACAGAGACAGAGAGGTTGATCAATGGAATATTAAGAGGTTCTAGAAATAAAACCACACAATTAAAGATACTTAATCCTTGACAAAGAAGACAAAAATATACAATACTAAAAGAAATACAGGAGAACACTGCTAAAGAGTTACAAATCCTTAAAGAAAAAGAGGAAAACACAACCAAACAGGTAGAAGTCCTTAAAGAAAAACAGGAAAACACATCCAAACAGGTGATGGAAATGAACAAAACCATACAAGACATAAAAAGGGAAGTAGATACAATAAAGAAAACCCAAAGTGAGACAACGTTGGAGATAGAAACCCTAGAAAAGAAATCTGGAAACATAGATGCAAGCATCAGCAACAGAATACAAGAGATGGAAAAGAGAATCTCAGCTGCAGAAGATTTCATAGAGAACATTGGCACAACAAATCAAAGAAAATACAAAACACAAAAGGACCCTAACTCAAAACATCAGGAAATACAGGACACAATGAGAAGACCAAACCTATGGATAATAGGAGTTGATGAGAATGAAGATTTTCAACTCAAAGGACCAGCAAACATCTTCAACAAAATTATAGCAGAAAACTTCCTAAACCTAAAGAAAGACATGCCCATGAACATACAAGAAGCCTACAGAACTCCAAATAGATGGACCAGAAAAGAAATTCCTCCCTACACATAATAATCAGAACAACAAATGCACTAAATAAAGATAGAATATTAAAAGCAGTAAGGGAAAAAGGTCAAGTAATATATAAAGGCAGGCCTATCAGAATTACACCAGTCTTTGACCAGAGACTATGAAAGCCAAAAGAGCCTAGATAGATGTTATACAGACACTAAGAGAACACAAATGCCAGCCCAGGCTACTATACCTGGCCAAACTCTCAATTACCATAGATGGAGAAACCAAAGTATTCCACAACAAAACCAAATTCACACATTATCTTTCACCGATCCAGTCCTTCAAGGAATAATAACAGAAAAAAACCAATACAAGGACCGAAATCACACCCTAGAAAAAGCAAGAAAGTAATCCCTCAACAAATCAAAAAGAAGACAGCCTCAAGAACAGAATGCCCACTCTAACAACAAAAATAAAATGAAGCAACAATTACTTTTCCTTAATATTTCTTAATATCAATGGACTCAATTCCCCAATAAAAAGACATAGACTAACAGACTGGATACACAAACAGGACCCAACATTCTGCTGCTTACAGGAAACCCATCTCAGGGAAAAAGACAGACACTACCTCAGAGTGAAAGGCTGGAAAACAAGTTTCCAAGCAAATGATCTGAAGAAACAACCTGGAGTAGCCATTCAAATATCGAATAAAATTGACTTCCAACCCAAAGTTATCAAAAAAGACAAGGAAGGACACTTCATACTCATCGAAGGTAAAATCCTCCAAGAGGAACTCTCAATTCTGAATATCTATGCTCCAAATGCAAGGACAGCCACATTCATTAAAGACACTTTAGTAAAGCTCAAAGCACACATTGCACCTCACACAATAATAGTGGGAGACTTCAACACACCACTTTCATCAATGGACAGATCATGGAAACAGAAACTAAACAGGGACACAGTGAAACTAACAGAAGTTATGAAACAAATGGACTTAACAGATATCTACAGAACATTTTATCCCAAAACAAAAGGATATACCTTCTTCTCAGCACCTCATGGGACCTTCTCCAAAATTGACCATATAATTGGTGACAAACAGGCCTCAACAGATACAAAAATATTGAAATTGTCCTATGCATCATATCAGACCACCATGGACTAAGGCTGATCTTCAATAACAACATAAATAATGGAAAGCCAACATTCACGTGGAAACTGAACAACACTCTTCTCAATGATAACTTGGTAAAGGAAGGAATAAAGAAAGAAATTAAAGACTTTTTAGAGTTCAATGAAAATTAAGCCACAGCATACCCAAACCTGTGGGACACAATGAAAGCATTTAGAAGAGGGAAACTCATAGCTCTGAGTGCCTCCAAAATAAAGTGGAGAAAGCACACACTAGCATCTTGACAACACATCTAAAAGCTCTATGACAAAAGGAAGAAAATTCACCTAAGAGGAGTAGACGGCAGGAAATAATCAAACTCAGGGGTGAAATCAACCAAGTGGAAACAAGAAGAACTATTCAAAGAATTAACCAAAGGAGGAGTTGGTTCTTTGAGAAAATCAACAAGATAGATAAACCCTTAGCTAGACTCACTAGAGGGCACAGCTACAACATCCAAATTAACAAAATCAGAAATGAAAAGGGAGACATAACAACATATCCTGAAGATATCCAAAACACCATCAGATTCTTCTACAAAAGGCTATACTCAACAAAATTGGAAAACCTGGACGAAATGGACAAATTTCTAGACAGATACCAGGTACCAAAGTTAAATCAGGATCAAGTGAATGATCTAAACAGTCCCATATGCCCTAAAGGAATAGCAGCAGGCATTAATAGTCTCCCAGCCAAAAAAAAAGCCCAGGACCAGATGTGTTTAGTGCAGATTTCTACCAGACCTTCAAAGAAGATCTAATTCCAGTTCTGCACAAACTATTCCACAAAATAGAAGTAGAAAGAACTCTACCCAACTCATTCTATGAAGTCACAATTACTCTGATTCCTAAACCACAGAAAGATCCAACAAAGATAGAGAACTTCAGACCAATTTCCCTTATGAATATCGATGCAAATATACTCAATAAAATTCTCGCTAACCAAATCCAAGAACACATTAAAGCAATCATCCATCCTGACCCAGTAGGTTTCATTCCAGGGATGCAGGGATGATTTAATATATGGAAACCCATCAACACAATCCTTTATATAAACAAACTCAAAGCCAAAAACCACATGATCATCTCCTTAGATGCGGAAAAAGCATTTGACAAGATCCAACACCCATTCATGATAAAAGTCTTGGAAAGATCAGGAATTCAAGGCCCATACCTAAACATGATAAAAGCAATCTACAGCAAACCAGTAGCCAACATCAAAGTAAATGGTGAGAAGCTTGAAGCAATCCCTCTAAAATCAGGGACTAGACAAGGCTGTCCACTTTCTCCATACCTATTCAACATTGTACTTGAAGTCCTAGCCAGAGCAATTCGTCAACAAAAGGAGATCAAGGGGATACAAATTGGAAAAGATGAAGTCAAAATATCACTTTTTGCAGATGATATGATAGTATATATAAGTGACGCTAAAAATTCCACCAGAGAACACCTAAACCTGATAAACAGCTTCAGTGAAGTAGCTGGATATAAAATTAACTCAAACAAGTCAATGGCCTTTCTCTACACAAAGAATAAAAAGGCTGAGAAAGAAATTAGGGAAACAACACCCTTCTCAATAGTCACAAATAATATAAAATATCTTGGTGTGACTCTAACTAAGGAGGTGAAAGATCTGTATGATAAAAACTTCAAGTCTCTGAAGAAAGAAATTAAAGAAGATCTCAGAAGATGGAAAGATCTCCCATGCTCATGGATTGGCAGGATCAACATTGAAAAAATGGCTATCTTGCCAAAAGCAATCTACAGATTCAATGTAATCCCCATCAAAATTCCAACTCAATTCTTCAAGTAATTAGAAAGAGCAATCTGCAAATTCATCTGAAACAACAAAAAACCTAGGATAGCAAAAACTCTTCTTAAGGATAAAAGAACCTCTGGTGGAATCACCATGGTTGACCTAAAGCTTTAATACAGAGCAATTGTGATAAAAAAACTGCATGGTACTGGTATAGTGACAGACAAGTAGACCAATGGAATAGAATTGAAGACCCAGAAATGAACCCACACACCTATGGTCACTTGATCTTTGACAAGGGAGCTAAAACCATCCAGTGGAAGAAAGACAGCATTTTCAACAAATGGTGTTGGCACAACTGGTTGTTACCTTGTAGAAGAATGCGAATCTATCCATTCCTATCTCCTTGTACTAAGGTCAAATCTAAGTGGATCAAGGAACTCCACATAAAACCAGAGACACTGAAATTATAGAGGAAAAAGTAGGGAAAAGCCTTGAAGATATGGGCACAGGGGGAAAATTCCTGAATAGAACAGCAATGGCTTGTGCTGTAAGATCGAGAATTGACAAGTGGGACCTCATGAAACTGCAAAGCTTCTGCAAGGAAAAAGACACCCTCAATAAGATAAAAAGACCACCAACAGATTGGGAAAGGATCTTTACCTATCCTAAATCAGATAGGGGACTACTATACAATATATATATAAATAACTCAAGAAGGTGGACTCCAGAAAATCAATGAACCCCATTAAAAATTTGGGCTCAGAACTGTACAAAGAATTCTCACCTGAGGAATACCGAATGGCAGAGAAGCACCTGAAAAAAATGTTCAACATCCTTAATCATCAGGGAAATGCAAATCAAAACAACCCTGAGATTCCACCTCACACCAGTCAGAATGGCTAAGATCAAAAATTCAGGTGACAGCAGATGCTGGCAAGGATGTGGAGAAAGAGGAACACTCCTCCATTGTTGGTGGGATTGCAAGTTTGTACAACCACTCTGAAAATCAGTCTGGCAGTTCCTTCGAAAATTGGACATAGTACTACCAGAGGATCCAGCAATGCCTCTCCTGGGCATATATCCAGAAGCTGTCCCAACCGGTAAGAAGGACACATGCTCCACTATGTTCATAGCAGCCTTATTTATAATAGCCAGAAGCTGGAAAGAACCCAGATGCCCCTCTACAGAGGAATGGATACAGAAAATGTGGTACATTTACACAATGGAGTACTACGCAGTTATTAAAAAGAATGAATTTATGAAATTCCTAGGCAAATGGATGGACCTGGAGGGCATCATCCTGAGTGACGTAACACAATCACAAAGGAACTCACACAATATGTACTCACTGATAAGTGGATATTAGCACAAAATTTAGGATACCCAAGATATAAGATACAATTTGCTAAACGCATGAAACTCAAGCATAATGAGACCAAAGTGTGGACTCTGTGCCCCTTCCTAGAATTGGGAACAAAACACCCATGGCAGGATTTACAGAGACAAAGTTTGGAGCTGTGACAAAAGGATGGACCATCTAGAGACTGCCATATCCAGGGATCCACCCCATAATCAGCTTCCAAACGCTGACACCATTACATACACTAGCAAGATTTTGCTGAATGGACCCAGATATAGCTGTCTCTTGTGAGACTATGCCGGGGCCTGGCAAACACAGAAGTGGATGCTCACAGTCAGCTAGTGGATGGATCACAGGACTCCCAATGGAGGAGCTAGAGAAAGTACCCAAGGAGCTAAAGTGATCTGCAACCCTATAGGTGGAACAACATTATGAACTAACCAATACCCCGGAGCTCTTGACTCTAGCTGCATATGTATCAAAAGATGGCCTAGTCGGCCATCACTGGAAAGAGAGGCCCATTGGACTTGCAAACTTTATATGCCCTAGTACAGTGGAGCGCCAGGGCCAAAAAAATGGGAATGGGTAGGTATGGAAGTGGGGGGTAGGGTATTGGGGACTTTTGGGATAGCATTGGAAATGTAATTGAGGAAAATACGTAATAAAAAATATTAAAAATTAAAAAAATTCACTGTGGTCTAAGAAAGGTGACAGAGGAAAGTCATGGTGCTTTCCTACAATTTTTTTATTTATATCAGTGAATAGGAGAATATAGCTCAGCCTGGATTTAACAGACTGTTGTATAAAAAACATAATTAGTAGTCAAAATCAGGGAAATAGCAAGGAGTGATTCATTTTTATGAGCCATTAGCTATTGATTTTTTTCTAACATTTTATAGTAATTTTTCAGCATAAACAAGAGGATTAATGACTATGATATGTAGCTTTAATTTTAAGCCTCTGTTTCACTACATTTCTCCGTTTTCGACAATCTCCCTATTTGTGAGTCTTCTTTGATCTCAGCTATTTTATCATAAGCCCACCTACAATAAAAGCAACGTTGCTTATGCTATCATCAACAATTGATGTTTTATCTTCACAGTTTTAAATGGAATATCTCAGAGATTTCTGTTATTTACTTTATTTCTTGAAATATCACTTCAACCTGTCAAATTTACCCTAAAATTTCATGTCATATTCTATTTAAACCAAGATTAATTTATGTGTCCTTACATGTTCTCAAGGAGGAAAACATTTATCTTATTTTATTTTAGGATTGATAATCAGCATTTTTATATACCTTTGTCAATCATACCAAATATTTTTCAAAGTGTCACAGTTACCAATTGGAAATCAGCTCTGCATACATTTTATTATGAAATGTAGTTGGAATGTTGCAATTATGTAATTAATTATTACATAATTATTAGTCTGAAATGATATAAATAGATTTATGGAAATATATATATAAATCAATACACTGTCACTGTGATTATAAATGTCTAATTAGATATAACTGAAACTAAAGAGGTTGAGAATATAGAATTTTAGTAAGTTTTAGAAAATATTTTATTATATTATTACAACACAGGTTTAGAGTTCTAAAATGAAGGCTAGGTATTTCTCCTTTTGAAGTTATTATTCCTAAAATGTTATTTCTTGATAATTGAAATATTAAGTTTCAAAAGTTTTGCATATTAGTAAGAATCTCAGCAGAAAACACAAGTTGATTAAAAGTAGAAGCCCTGTGGAGTTAAATAATCAACTAACATAAAGTAAGCAAGAAAACAAGAAATAAACTTCATGCACAACTGAGGACTTCCATATTAATCAAATCTTTTGTAAGGAGGCTGAGGTAGGAAAACATTTCAAAGGACCAGTTTTTGAGAAGATTCCATAGGAAGAGCCAATTTATGTGATGCAAGACCATAGGCAGTCCAAAAATAAGGCTGGACACAGGGAAACTTATAGTCTGTGATTGCTCCAACTTGTCTTGTCAATTCCTCAAAGACAAAAGGACTGTTTTTAATATCAAGAATGGGAAGTGACCCACCCTTGTCTTCTTGCTTAGGTTTTTAAAAATTAAAAGAAGGAGGGATTGCCGGGCGTGGTGGCGCACACCTTTAATCCCAGCACTCGGGAGGCAGAGGCAGGTGGATTTCTGAGTTCGAGGTCAGCCTGGTCTACAAAGAGAGTTCCAGGACAGCCAGGGCTACACAGAGAAACCCTGTCTCAAAAAAACCAAAAAAAAAAAAAAAAAAAAAAAGAAGGAGGGATCATGTCATGAAAGGTTTCCACCTTTTTTGTAACCACCTTATTCTATTCTTTATCACCACTGAATCACTTAAAAAGTAGCAGGCCCAAAATAAGGTTGCAAGAGGGGAAAGGCTCAATGTATTTTCTCACTGATCTTTTTTTTTCTAAATTTTTTTTATTAGGTATTTATTTCATTTACATTTCCAATGCTATCCCAAAAGTCCCCCACACCCTCCCCCACCCATTCCCCCACCCACCCACTCCCACTTCTTGGCCCTGGCATTCCCCTGTACTGAGGCATATAAAGTTTGCATGACCAATGGGCCTCTCTTTCCAATGATGGCTGACTAGGCCATCTTCTGATACATATTCAGCTAGAGACACGAGCTCTGTGTGTGTGTGTGGGGGGGGGGGGTACTGGTTAGTTCATATGGTTGTTCCACCTATAGGGCTGCAGATCCCCCCAGCTCCTTTGGTACTTTCTCTAGCTCCTCCATTGGGGGCCCTATGATCCATACAATAGCTGACTGTGAACATCTACTTCTGTGTTTGCTAGAAATGTCTCTATTTAGAGAACACAATGTGAACTTATTTGTGTATCAGTGTGTACCTGTATATTGGTCTAATATAAATCTAACAGCAGAGATTAAACACAATGACTGGGAATAAATAATAAAAGTATTGATTAAACTGAACAGTACACTGCACATCTTCAGTCCATTTTATAAACCAAATGAAGCAAATTTCATCACTAGGCCTATTTTCCCTCAGTTATTAATAGTTTTGGACAAATATAACACAGTGGATGCAGCTCTGTTTTCCTTCATTTGAAATTCCTAAGTACACTTTAAAAAAAAAAAAATGGTTGCTTTCCACTCTGAGACTGAATGCTAGGATTTAATTTCTTATTCATGTTTTTGTATGAGAATGTGACTGATTTCTAGGCAAGAAAAACAAGAGAAAATGACCAGTTATGTTATGCGTACATATAAGTCAAGACAACTTATCTCACCATTAGCATGCCATATGCCTTGGTGTCTTTTTATATAGACACATCCTTGTCTTCTAGCTTAGTTTTATTTTTATATAAATTAAAGGAAGAATGTTATCTTCATTGCCATAAAAGCCCTTAACAATGAGCAAAAGCAATTCTGTGTAGTGTTCAAGGAGGGTCTTCTTGGGTACTTTGTAGTCAGATGATGATTTTTGTGCCTGGGAGATCTGACTACAGTCTGGACACAGACATTAACATGAATACTGAAGAATCTTGTATATTAATGTGGTGTAAAGAATACTCCCCCAATTATTTCTATAAAAGCTGAACAACCAATGACTGGGCAGAGAGATAAGATGGCAGGACTTCCAATGCCAGCAAGGGCTCTGAGGAGAAAAACCAAGAGAAGGGTTTGGCCACAGGCAGTTGAGAGTCCAGAAGAAGAAGAACCACGAGGTGGAGGAAGGAGAAGATGGTTGCCATGTGGTTAGGCCTGAGAAGGATTATCCAAGGGAGTGCTTCATGGGTACACACGACTATAGGAGAGTGAGCCAAGAAGAGACTAAATGCAAGGAAACTGGGGCATGTGGCTATGATGTAACTAGATAGCAGAGAGAATTAGGAATATCTCTTCGGTCATTGTGCTTAATACTTGTTGACCATAATTTGGGGGGAGCTAGCAGGGTTAGAAAAAAAAGTCACTTTTAAATTTTATCCTGTAGTGTAGAACTCTTAAGAACAGCAAGAGATTTAAAACAAACAAGTGAGTGATGATTCAGAATATTGTATATTATCCTTAAGGCTGGGTTCATGCTCAAGGAGAACTGACCTATACAAATGGACTCCATTCCCTTGTGATGTTGTTTTTGTTTTGTTTTTATTCTTGTTTTGGTGTTTTAGACAGAGACAGGAGGAGTTGAATCTTGGAGGAGTTGAGGGGATATATCCAAATATATTGGACAGAAAAAAAATAACCTTAAAAATAATAATCTTCAAAATGATGAGCCATTTTAGTGAATTTACTTGCCTTTGTCTACCTATGTTTCCCATGTCATTCAAGATGACAAGTATGTCCAATATAGGGCCATGGACTTGGTTTCTAAAAGTAAACAACTTACCTCATTCCCAATTCTTGTACAGGTTTGTTCCAACCTGTCTGGTCAATCTCTCAAAGACAGAAAGGTCTGTTTTTAATTTCAAGTGATCAGAACTCAGGCAAGAAAAGCTGGAAGAATCACTTGAAATTTTCACAAGTCAAATAACCTGCTGTTACAAGGGATAAAAAGTTTACTGTGGTTGACTGCAGAAGCAAAGCTCAGCAGCCTTTACTTCGAGAAAAAATAATTCAAACACACGTCTCTTTGTGGAGCAATTTGCAAGACCTTCAAAATGTTCATAGCAAAAGGTATTGTCAATGAAGATCTCAAAATATACTCATCTTTCACCTTGAGATGATGCTAAATTCAGCAAGAGCTGGGCTCAGTTGGAATAAATACTGAGATGCAGACACCATCTGTGAGAAGTGACTTTGGTGGTGGCGCTCCTGTATATTAATTTATCTGAAACATTTTTTCCTGATTTTAAATGAATCTGAATAAAGTGATACTTGACTAGAGTATACATAAAATGGAGTGAAAAAATCAGGTTGACAGAGAATGAAATTAAGAAATACGATGGTCCAATGGAGTACTACTCAGCTATTAACAACAATGAATTTATGAAATTCTTAGGCAAATGATGGAACTAGAAAATATCCTGAGTGAGTTAACTCAATCACAATAGAATATACATGGTATGCACTCACTGATAAGTGGATATTAGCCCCAAATCTCAGAATACACAAAATACAATTCACAGACCACATGAAGCTCAAGAAGAAGGAAGACCAAAGTGTGGATACTTCGGTTCTTAGAAGGGGGAACAAAATACCCATGGGAGGAGATATGGAGACAAAGTACAGAGCAGAGACTGAAGGAATACTATCCAGACACTGCCCTACCTGGGGATCCATCCCGTATGCAGTCACCAAACAAAGACAGTAGTGTGGATGCCAAGAAGTACATGCTGATATAAGTGTCTCCTCAGTGGTTCTGCCAGAGCCTGACATATACAGAGGTGGATGCTTGCAGCCAACCATTGACCTGATCATGGGTTCCCCAATGGAGAAGTTAAAGGACTGAAGGAGCTGAAGGGTTTGCAACTACATAGGAAGAATGACAATATCAACCAACCAGAGCTCCCAGGGTCTAAACCACCAACCAAGGAGTACACTTGGAGTGACCCATAGCTCCAGCACCATATGTAGCAGAGGATGGTCTTGTTGGGCATCAACAGAAGAGGCCCTTGGTCCCGTGAAGACTTGATGCCCCAGTATAGGGAAATGTGAGGGTACGAAGGCAGGAGTGGGTGGGTGGGTGGGTAGGTGTACACCCTCATAGAAGCAGGAGGAGGAGGATTGGAATAGAGGGGTTCTGGGGCTATTGGGATATGGGATAGCACTTGAAATGTAAATAAATAAAGTATCCAATAAAAAATGTGGTGTTCATTACAGATGACTATTTTGAAAGGTCTCAAATGAAATGACCCTGTTCAAGTTTCAACAATAAAAAAATGACATAAGAAGCAAAGCTTTCTAAACCAGGGAATCTGAAAGAAGTAGAAGAATCTTTTTTTCCAGATATAAGTTATCCAAATATTTGAGTATTTAAAAAATTATGCCTCAATAAACAACATTCAGAAATTATTTTTGGAAAGTTACAGAATTGTCAGCATAAAAGTATCAAATTGAGCATCCTTCTGAATAGCATGACGAAATTTGTGCCATCACATTCTATTCTATGAGCACATCCTATGTTCAGCATATACACACAGGATATGCTGCCTTAACATTACTTACTTGGTAACCCTTTTAGTTACCAGATTGGTTGACATATATTTGCTACAGATTAATAGAGGAAGGAACAACTATGATTTCATGCAATTGGACCAAAACACACAATAAAAGAGTAGACTGTAGAAAGAAAATGGAGGGTTTTATATGGATCGTAGATAAAATTGACATTGTATGTAGCAGAAGATGGCCTAGTCGGCCATCATTGGGAAGAGTAGCCCCTTGGTCTTGCAATCTTTATATGCCCCAGTACAGGGGAATGCCAGGGTCAAGAAGTGGGAGTGGTTGGGTAGGGGAGCAGGGTGAGGGGAGGATATAGGGGACTTTTGGGATAGCATTTGAAATGTAAATGAAGAAAATACCTAATAAAATTTTTTTAAAAAATTGACATTGATTAGAAGTAGATTTTATAAACTTATGATGTTAATGCTCATGGCACATGCAACAGTTCTTAAAATATGCACAAAAGAAAGGATACATGAATTAGAATGATTCATTACAAAATATCAGCTGCATGGAGTGAGGAGGACCTGGGTTATAAAAGTAGTTAACAAACAGTGAAAACAAACAATGAAATGAGAGATTATAAACTTTCTTATCAGCTACTCAATTAGATTAATACATTAAACTATATAAAGAAAAGGCAGAAATCTTCAAAGTATAAATGGTTCTTGTGAACATGACAAAGAAGAATAAAATATCAAAACATTTAAGGCAATTATTACCAGAACTAAAGGAAAAAAGAAAGCCATGAAAATCAGAGTTGAGATTTACTACTTATGGTTTTCAGTAATGGAGAGAGAACTAGAAAGAAGATTGTAGCCAGATGGGGAATTTAATAGCATCACAATCAGGAAATCTAAAGAGAAGGCACAGAAAATTCTCAAGTACAGGCTATGAGTTCTCTTGCAAAACAACTGTCCATTGAAGTAAAAGTACAGTAATTCAAACGGCATTCTTGGTTGGAGAAACAAGGTGACATTATACATTAAAAACGTATAGAAAACTGTAATTTTCAAATATGTTTGACTCTATTGACACACTCTCAACTATACCAACAAATTTATTAGAAACTCACAAGAGAATTGAAACCATTAGAAATGAATGTGAGTAAAAACAGAAAACTTGCAGCTTGCAGCAAATTCAGCACATGAAAATGTGTAACTTCATGATTTAATTTGGATAGAAGATGTCTTCTATCAGAAACCTATCTTAAGATTGAAAATCAGCAAAAGAGGCATAAACTAAACTAAAAGCTAACAAAATTACTGGGTTATAAATAGTAGAGTGAGAAGCCTGTCACAATAGCTTATACCTATAATTCTATTACCTGGTAGGCTAAGACAGGTTATATATGTTCGAGGTCAACCTGAACTACATAATGTAATCTAGATGAGGTGGCTAAACTAAATGTAAGACCCCATCTTAGAGGAAAAAAGAAAATAGCAAAGAAGTAGAAGGAAATAAACTTAGAGTAAAGAAAAATATTACAAGGAATCAATCAAACTACAACTTAGTATCTCATATCTCTTTTTCATATTTATTATATATTTTATTAACATCTTCAATAATAGAATTGCATAATTATGCTTTTCTAAAGGCAAGCAAAATTTCTTGGATATAATTTTGATAGTCATAAAACAGAAAAAAAAATCCCCTATTTAATCCTGAGTTCCAAAACAGTACTCTAATGACTACAGAGATATTAAGGTTGTAAGTAGAAATATCTTGTTAAATTGACACTGACAAAATAGACACTGATTTAAAAAAAATAGTGTAGCACATATGAAGCCCTTAAATCTATTTGTATCTCTTTTTAGGATTATCTGAAAATATAAACTGAGGGTATAGTGGATTGATAGAGGATGACACATGTGCATTTGTTTAGGCACAAATCTATTTTTAGCTTTGGAGTTGAATGTTTATTCCACACTATTTATTAATATACTTAAAATACAGCTAAATTGAATAGGCATAGCTCCTGTTCTCTTGTGCAAAAATGACAAATCTTAAGCCCGGCGTGGTGGCGCACGCCTTTAATCCCAGCACTCAGGAGGCAGAGGCAGGCGGATTTCTGAGTTCGAGGCCAGCCTGGTCTACAAAGTGAGTTCCAGGACAGCCAGGGCTACACAGAGAAACCCTGTCTCGAAAAACCAAAAAAAAAAAAAAAAAAAAAAAAAAAAAAAAAAAAAAAAAGACAAATCTTATTTACAAAGTGGAAACTCTTTTGATAGAAACTTCAAGAAAAGCAAGAAACAGTGTCAAGATGGGGAATATATGTTCATCATACTTAACCATTACTTAGTGGGAGACAGATTGTATCATTATATAAGAGATTATACTCACAACTGAGGAATGTTTATGTGTGTGTGTGATATTTAATATTCAAAGAACAGTGTCTAGAACCTAATATCTGTTCAGATACTATGAAAGCAGGAAAGAGGGCTGGTGAGATGGCTCAGCAGGTAAGAGCACCCGACTGCTCTTCCAAAGGTCCTTAGTTTAGGTCCCAGCAACCACATGGTGGCTCACAACCATCCTTAACAAGATCTGACTCCCTCTTCTGGTGTGTCTGGGGACAGCTGCAGTGTACTTACATGTAATGAATAAATAAATCTTAAAAAAAAAAAAAAGCAGAAAAGACTTGATAAAGGCAGCTAATTTCAGTCCTCTGAAAGAGCAGCAAGTATTTTCTAGCCATAGATCCAGTTCTATATTCCTCATTCATAGATTTAGTAGATCATCATACACAATAATAAAACAGATGTTAGTATTTTTGTCTTTTATTTTGATTCTGTATTTGTGTATGCTCACAAGTGTGTGTGTGTGTGTGTGTACACACTAAAGCTAAAGAAAATGGAATAATCTTAGATATCTTTTCATCTACAGAATAACGTAGTTAAAACTAGTCTTTAATTGGCAATCATGTTGTATCATCAATATACTTTACATATTAAAATATTAGTAATATAATGTAGAAATAAACTGAATATTCATAATTATGAATATTATGGAATGCTATACTTGAGTTTGTATCAGTAGCACCACAGATAAGGCTTAATGTTATTACTGTACACAGTAGGTATGTCTTATTAATTTTAAATGTGCTTCACAAGAGATGGCTATATCAGGGGCCTGTCAGCAAAATCTTTTTGGCATATGCAATAGTGTCTGGGTTTGGTGGTTGTATATGGGATGGATCCCCAGATGGGGCAGTCTCTGGATAGTCCTTCCTTGTGTCTCAGCTCTGAACTTTGTTTCTGTAACTCCTTCCATGAGTATTTTGTTCCCCATTCTAAGAAGGACTGACATATCTACACTTCGGTCTTCTTTCTTCCTGAGTTTCATGTGTTTTGCAAATTGTATCTTGGGTAGTCTAAGTTTCTGGGCTAATACCTGCTTATTAGTGAGTGCATATCATGTATTTTCTTTTGTGATTGGGTCACCTCACTCAGGATGATATCCTCCAGATCCATCCATTTGCCTAAGAATTTCATAAATTCATTGTTTTTAATTGCTGAGTAGTACTCCATTGTGTAAATGTACCACATTTGCTGTATCCATTCTTCTGTTGATGGACATCTGGGTTCTTTCCAGCTTCTGGCTATTATAAATAAGGCTACTATGAACATTTTTCCCCTTTATCAACACAGGAGAAGAAAAATAGTTTGTTTGATTTCAGTGGTATAACTTTTTAAAGTTAGAATCCTCTCTGTTTCAACGAAAACTAAAATATCAATACAATAAAACCATTGAGTTTTTAATCATAATCTTTTAAATTGTAAACATTGGTCATGTCTATTTCATATCTTTTCAGAATTCAATTAAGAAAAATTTAAATTATACAAATTATCAAATTTTAATACAAACATACTTATAAATGGAATCCCATCTTAACAATTGAGGTCTCTATTATTTATATTCTGTCCATTTAGTAATAGCTGCCCAAAACTATAGATCAGTCTAAAGAAGCAAATTATTCTAGATAGCAGACTCAGGAACAAAATGATTATAAAGATCTCTGTTAATCAAAGTATCAGAGTATAACCTGTGTTGAAACATTTGACTCTGCTCAGCTTTAAAATTCAAGGGTGAGACCAAGATCTTCCGTTTTCTATTCTTCCTGCATCTGTGTTCTCACCCCATATTCTCCACAGCCACCTCTTATTCCACCCCAAGTTACATGTTCTTGAATAGTTTTTGAAGATATAAAGATAGATGGCTAGACAATAAATTCCATACATTTGAAAAGTGGCAATTTTTGCCTAAAATATATTTTTCTATAATTTGAAGGGACAAATTAGTTTAGTTGGAGTTAAGAGGGATTTCCTTTGCTTTCAGAAGGAAAGAAATTCCTAAGACATATACAAGTCAATTTTCCCCATGTTTTGATTGCATGAATGAGAGAATCCCGCTGAATGAGAGATGATGGGACTGAGAGGACAGAGTTAGCTAGAGTCAGACTGACTCCAGGACAGGCTACATACTGGCAGTTTTGGAGACCAGGTCTAAGTTTCTGTTTCCCCAAACTGGGAACATCCAAAGCATGCCAATTCCGGGGAGGAAAAACAAAAAAAAACAAAACAAAAAAACAAAACAAAAAAACCAAAAACAATAAAACAAAAATAAACAAACAACCCCCCTCCCCAGGCAGCCAGTAAGAAAGCTGTCCCAGCATCTATCCTGAGCCAACTTCGAGGGCAGCCAATCAGGAGCTGTAGAAGCTGCTCCATCACCTAGCTTGATTCAAGTATAGTTGTTGTGGGATCGTGAAAAGCAGCCTGTTCTCTTGTAGAGTTAATTTTAAACACCAGAGACCCAGCAGATTAATCTGCAAGGGACAGAAGGCCCTTTTGCCATTTTCCTATACACTAGGCTCCTGATATGAGGCCCCAGCTCCATAATTCTGTGGCCATCAGCTATGTAGGCTGTCTGGACTCTAACCCCATAGTTACCTGACAAAAGCCAGGTATGCTCTGTCCCACAGTTACCTGGCAACAGCAAGGTAGCGCAGCCTACTATAAAAGGAGCTGCTCGCCCCTTGCCCTCTTGCTCCCTCTCTTCTCCTCTTGTTCTTACTCTTGCCTCTCACCCTCCTTTTCACCTCCACTACCCCCTCTCTCTGCATGGCCATGGCTGCCCTCTCCTTCTCTACTCTCTCCCTCTCTGCCTTTCTACAATAAATGCTTTAAAACCATGGACTACTCTTCTCATTGGGATCCACTGTGCTGTAGCAATGGAGCAGGTTTCCCTCTAATGAGCCAAGCATCTAACTTCCCTCCAGGAGGCCTCACTGCACTACAGCCAGAGCCACCTCCAACTCAAGCCACCTGCTGATCAAGTTGCCTGAGCTAGCCAGAATCTCTTCTCCCCTCAGCAACCTGCCAGAGCTTTCTCCTCCATGCCCTTTATCATTCCACCCTGGGCCAGAATCCACTCAATGGTCCCCACTCTGTTCTCAGCTTTTCTGTGGCATCTTGGGTGTCTGAGAGCAAGAACCTGTCATCCCTGGCCTCCGTGTGGCCCAGGGAACCCTGAACTGGCTCTTTCATGGTACCCAGAGGTCTGTGGTGCCTGCGAGTCAGAGCTTAACTCTGGCAGTTCCACAGGGACCCCAGACTATGCCCTTTTTTCACCCTCTGGAGTCGGATTCCATGACTTCTGACAGTCTAATGCCCACCCAGTGGTTCTGTGGAGTCTGCAGCTCAGGCAAACTCCCTGCAACCACCTCGCCCAGCGGCTCTAGCCCCATTGGTCGCAAGATCCCATTTTTTATCAGTTTTTTATCAGATGTCATTTTATATCAGTTTCATATAGGCCCTCAAAGCAAATTTTAAGTGCTAAAGTAACTTTGATGTCAGGGCTCGAGTTTTTAAGATCACATCTAATAGAAATTGGAGTTAAGTTATATCCCTTCTGGTGAAAGCCAATATGTAAAATCTCCACTAGTTTATTTAGTAGATATAGCTACTTGGTATGATTTGACCCTCTACTCTACTATGTTGAAGATGAGGGTTAGGGTTAAAATCATTTATCACAGTAAACATTGAATATGTGCTAACCTTCGTGTATGTAAGAGTAATTTAAGGGTAATTGTTCTTTAATAAAGATGTAGCACACACCTGGTGGTGTTGCATGATCAATTTGGTAATCACCAAATGAATGAGAAATGACATGTGGAGGGAAGTTCTAGGAAAGTGGCAGAGTTATGAATGGATGTCTAAGAGAAGAAGGAAGGTTAGTTTTTCTTTTTCTTTTCTTTTTTCCAGAAAGGCTAATTTTGGAGTAAGAGGCTCTAGGGGCTTGAAACCAGATGGCAGACTTGAGAGTCCACAAAAACCTTCTGGGGTGAGAGGCATACATAGCAGTGTGATCAGAAGATGTTAGACCTTATGAATGACTTTGTGGTCTTGGGACTTTATTAACAATAACAAAAGCCACTGCAGTATTTTGAAATAGATCATCATTCTCAGACTAGCTCTGAAATATTACAGCATTTTAACACAGGAAATACATAAGCATGTAGGAGGAGATAATGGGCTATTTTGGGATATTCTCAGGCACTGTAATTCACAAAGATGAAGCACAAATGGTCTTTAAAATGGGACATTAGATTTGGAATTTTATATTTGGTACTTGTTACCATAGATACACATATCTACTGGAGATGGAGATTTTGATATAGTATAGAATAAAAACTGACATGAAAAAGAAACAAACAAACAAAAACAGCCTCTTAAATAAAGAGGCTCTGAATTGTACAGTTTTATCAACAAAATAGCTGAAGTACAAAATCAATAGTTACCAAGAACATTTAAATACTTTAAGTAATTACTGTTATTTTTTCCTGATTAAATACTATGTGACTCTGACACATGCTATTTACTCCTCACCCTATCCTCCCTCATCAGTCTGCTATTGAAGGAATATTATCATTCCTTCTTATGTAAAGATTCCTTTCATGCATACATATCTTTATTTATTTATTTATGTAGTTATTTATTTATTCATATTTGATCATCTGATTTTAACCAGGACCATATGTGTTTTGAATTACCCATGAAGACCAGTGATTTCACCTGTTTAGTATACAGTTGAAGGAAATTGTTGTCTTTCCTCTTGAATCAGTCAATTACAAATAGTACAGCATGGTTGGATAAAACACAATGAGCTTCTCCTTCATCCATAAATGTCTACTGACAGGCACAGATTTATGTAGGCAACCTTACAGAGAACCTTTTTAAATAAGAAAAAGTGCTATGATCTTATACGAATATATGTAGGTGGGGATAGCCACTAGAAAGTCCCAGGCTCCAGGTTCCCAGAACCCAACAGGGGTGAATTTAGATGAAATAATCAACAAAAGGGAGATAGACCCTGTAGAGACCACCTCCAGTAGGTAGGCATGGCCATGAATTGAGGGATGGGGCCACCTACCCATCTCAAAACTTTTAGCTCAAAAATGCTCCTGTCCAAAGGAAAAACAGGGACAAAAAAAATGGAACATTGACTGAAGGAAAGGTCATCTAGAGACTGCCCCATCTAGGGATCCATCCCATCTGCAGATACCAAAGCCCCACACTATTGCTGACACCAAGAAGAGCTTGCTGACAGAAGCCTGTTATGGGTGCTCCCTGAGAGGTTCTACCAGTACCTGATCAATACAGATGCAGATACTCACATCCAACCATCAGACTGAGTCCAGGCACCCCAAAGGAAGAGCTAGGAGAAGGACTGAAGGAGTTGAAGGGGATTGCTTCATAGCAATATCATAGGTAGAACAATATCAACTAACTGGACCACCCAGAGCTCTCAGAGACTAAACCACCAACCAAAGAGTATACATGGAGGGATCCATGGCTCCAGATACATATGTAGCAGAGGATGGCCTTGTCTGACAGCAGTAGTAGGGGAGGCCCTTGGTCCTGGGAATCTTGATGCCCCAAAGTAGAGTGATGCTAGAGCAGTGAGAAGGGAGTGGGTGAGAGGGTAGGAGAGCACCCTCATAAAGGGAAAGGGAAGGGGGGAGAGGGGAGATGAAATGGGGGTTATTATTTGAAATGTAAACAAATAAAATGATTAATAAAAAATTTGCGTCCTGAAGTTTAAAATGAAATGTCAGATTCCATTTGCCCTGTTTTCTAGGGGAGGTTCAGGAAATACACAATATTGGTAAATTAGAGAATAATGACAGACACTTTCATATTTCATAAAGGTGTTGAATTTTAATGTTAATAGATTTTAATGAATTATACAACTTTTCTAGAAAGTAGGATATTAGTGTGTGGTTTTGATTATCAAATTAATCATATGAGCACTAACAATGGGAGTAAAGTCTAAAGCATCAATGCTTAAAGCAGTGGAAACATTTGCAGTTCTTCATGTCAGTGAATAACGACTGCATAGAGAGAAGCACAAACACCACACACACACACACACACACACACAAACACACACACACACAGAAAGAGAGAGAGACAGAGACAGACAGTGATAGAGAGAGACAGAGAGGATTTAATGTAATAGATTTTATACAATCTGAATTCTCACTAAAATATTTAGCACCAATATCAATATTTTAACAAAATGTTAAAGAGGAAGACAAAGGTTTTGTGGGTTTTTTATTGCATTTTAAGAGCAGCACAGAGGTTTGTTTGTCTGGGTTTTTTCTTTGTTTCCTTTGTTCCAGAAACATCAATATAAACAGTGCATTTCAGAAGGCAGAATGAGAACTACATGTACAATCCTGATGGATTTGTTTACCTGTCATGGGGCACCTCTGAACAGGCTTTGTGATCATTTTCTACTGAGAGTTTTATAGGAGCAGGTAGCCTTGAACTGATGAATTACTGAAATGGTGCTTACAGTACACTTGGCATTATTTTAATCTAAAAACAAACACAAAAAAACTAAAAACAAAAAAAAAGTGGGATTGAATTTTTTAAGTACACATTGCCCAGAGGAAATAGTAGTAATTTTATCACCTTCCTTTAGCCTCATTATTATAAAATGTTACCTAATAAAGGCCTAACAAACCATGACATCAAAGCCTTTGTCATCTCATTCTTTATTTTCATGTAATGTAGATTGTTAAAATCTTTCCTGGACTTAGAACAGCTAGAGTTAACTACATACAATTTTCTTTCCCACTCTGCCTTCCAACTCTCCAGCTTAAGAGAGAGATTTAGGAAAGTACAATTTGACCTACTTGAACATAAGTAACACACTATAAAGAAACCTGAGACTTCTAAATAATCTGGACCCAGGTGTATACTATTTAGCTCAATTCCTGTAATAAGGCAATGCCTGCAAACTTGAGTCTGAGGTAGATTATGAGCATGCGTGAAGTTCTGGGTTCAGTAACCAGTGAGGTGGTTTGAATATACTTGGCCCAGGGAGTGACACTATTAGTAGATGTGGCCTTATTAGAGGAAGTGTGTCACTTTGAGGGTGGGCTTTGAGCACCTTCTTGTAGCTGACTAGAAGACAGTCTTTTGTTTGCCTTCAGAATAAGATGTAGAATTCTCAGCTCCTCCAAAACTGTGCCTGCCTGGATGCTGCCTTGCTTCCTGATGGACTGAACTTCTGAAGCTGTAAGCCAGACCCAATTAAATGTTGTCCTTCATAAAAGTTGCCTTGGTCATGATATCTGTTCACAGCAATGAAAACCCTAACTAAGACACCCAGAAAAAAAAAATCAGTCAGTCAGTCAATTAATGCTATTTAACTAGATTGCCAAATCAACTAAAGTTCTAAAAACATACTGTTTTTATACATTCAGTTAATGTATACCAATGCATTTATCAGTGTCTACTTTAAATAGTTTCACCAACAACTACCACCTCACTTATTCTCTTAATGCAACAGTGAAAACTAAAAAAGTAGCAGATTAAACTAATTTTGATATATCTGACTTGTATGTCATTTGTGACAAATTTACTCTGTGTTTCTAATCCTCTACTCTTGACAATCCTTCCAGGTGTGTCTGTGACCAAGAGTAACTGAGATAGAGACTTGACCCTAGTGTCCTCCCCCAGGGAACTTCTGTAGATTCCTGACCCTGAAAGCCTATTCATCTGAAGCTCCTTCCCTGAATGCAAGTGTGACTCAGCTGTGGCATTACCATATACACAGGATCTGTATCAGTGCCAATGGTTGGAATGTTTCTTGCAAATGTATCATGTTCATTACCAGACATGAACTATGCTTAATAACACTTAAGCATTAATAGAGGTTCAAACCTTTAAACTCAATATGAATTTGCTTATATGTAATCATCAATTTAAAAGTATCACCCCTGATTAGACAAATGTCCAGTAATGGTAACTGAATTATCCAAAAGTTTAAACTAATTAGGGCAGAGTTTTGAAAATAGGTTAGCTTATTTTAAGTTGACTGTTGTGAGCTAATTTTTATAACAGGCATCACATCTTATAGTATATGACACCACCTCAGAGAATTTAGTCTCATAGAGGAAATAAGGCATCATATAATGAAGTTATAGGCATGAGGCTATTGATGTTTTTACATTTAGGCTGTTAGGTAGCTTGTAGATCAACTCCCTTCTGATGCCTATTAAAAATTGAATATGTTTATACTTAAATACACATTTATGGCCATGCTGTTAAAATAATATATATAATATATATATTATATATAATATAATATGGTGTTTATGGGCAGCCATACAATGTATATATATATATATATATATATATATATATATATATATGTATATGTACATACACACGCACACACACACACACACACACACACACATATATATATAATCGTTAGTTTGCTTGTTTTTGTTTTGTATGTGTGCTTACTTGTGTGTGTGTGTGTGTGTGTGTTTGTGTGTGTTATATGTGGTTGCAATTATTCATGTGGGTGCATGTGAAAATTAGATTCATCAAGATAGTTTTCTTGTCGGGCGTGGTGGCACACGCCTTTAATCCCAGCACTCCAGAGGCAGAGGCAGGCAGATGTCTGAGTTCGAGGCCAGCCTGCTCTACAAAGTGAGTTCCAGGACAGCCAGAGCTATACAGAGAAACCCTGACCCCCCCCCCAAAAAAAAGATAGTTTTCTTAATAACTCTAAGTTATTTAATGTAATAACTTATTTAATGAGATAGTTTTTCTCATTGAATTTGGATCTCATTTCTTCAGTTATAACTGGTTAGCAATCCCCAAGGATCCACTTACCCCTTCAGCTTTCTGGGCTAGGCTACAGATGAACAACATCATTCCTATATTTTGCATGGATACTGGGTTGCTGAACTTGTGTTCTCATGCTTGCTAAACAAAGCTTTACTCACTGAGCCATTTATACAATCTTAAGCACTATTTTCTGGAACTGAAAAAATTATAAAACATATGTATTGACAACTTTAAGTAAAATAAATTAGTAGGCTTTAATTAATTAATTAAAAGATCAAGAATTTCAAATATAATATTTAATAATGAAAGTTATTTCTAATACAGTAGTTACCATTAATATTTTAGAGTAAATATTTCATGTGAATGAAATTTAGGCTATTTACAAGGAAGATTGATTATGAATGATTTATGTATATAATGTGTTAAAAGCCTGCAACATTCTTAGTATTTCTCCAAAGTTGCATCTTTTCTGAATATTTTTTTGTATTTTCAATTATTGATATTATTCTGTGATTAGCTATGTGGTCTGAGGGGCTGTGCAGACAAACCTCTCATCTTTAGAGAATACTCTAAGGCAATTACCCTACCAATTAAATTATGTAAATCTGCAGTTGAATTTATGGCTTTAATCATCCTTTTCACTTTGACTTCAAATTATGTGTAAGAGAAACAATTATATAATATGATTTTGATAAGCTGAACAGAATGATTTTGTGGGCTTCTATGAAGGAAGGACGAGATATATTTATGAAGCAAAGGATATCTTTAGAATGTTTAAGTAGATTTAACATCAATTACACAACACAAATGGGAATCTGCAACAATTCTTTTAAATAAAAAATGATAAATATTTCATTGATAAAAACCCACCTTTTTTTTTTTTTTAGACTTGAGCAAAAGTGCAATGGATTTGAACACTTTGATAAATGTGTATTTCCATCTCAAAGCAAAAATACTTCATGCGGTGTTCCCAACCTATGGGTGAGAGGACTGAGTTACTCAGAACCAGGCTGACTCCATGACAAGTTGGGAACTGGTGGTTTGGGAGAGTAGACATAAGTTTCTGTTTCCCAGAAATGAGAACCTGGATCCAGGAACCTGTCACTAACCAATCTGATGATACCTTGTCACTGGTCTAAAGTAAGAATAGGTAGCTAGAATAGGCAGCAGCCCCCTGAGAAATCTCTAGAGTTTAACCAATTGTAGAACCAGGCAGACCCCTAGAGATAGAGCCAACCAATCAAGGTAAAAGGGCACACACCTCTTCCTGGAATTCCCCTAACTGACAATAAAAGCTGAGCCTATGATTCTACCTGGGGGTGTGTGTCCATCCCCAAATGGGGAGATCCCCTCCATGCAGGAAATTTGGCTAAATAAACACTCTTTGCTTTTGCATAGTATTTGAGTCTGGGGTGTTTCTGCAGAAATTCTTGGACCCGAAAACAGGTTTGTACCTGATCTGACATCCAGAGCTCTGGGGAGTTCTGGGGAGGTCCCTGGGCCTTAGTCACCTTCACTTTCCCCAGTCTCTGTATCTAAATCATTTGTAATGCGCATAGTCCTCTCTTGTAGGTCTACTTGAGCCTGGCCTACTCTTGCTACACCCAATATCTACCCTCTCTAGTTTGGAATGTTCCCTAGTCAACAGGCCACCTCTACCCTTTCCAACCCCACACCTAGCTCCAGACACATGTCTATTATACTGGCTGTCAGGTGAATCTCACAAACCCTGACTCTCCAGGGTCATTCCCAACCTTGTAGGTTGGCACATTCCTTTACACTCTGTAACAGATGTTTTGGTTTGTTCTTTGAATCCTAACCTGACCTTGCCATATCCTGTCTCCAGATGTGCCAGTCTAGAGTGGTGAGTAGTGTAAAGCCTAGCCTGATTGAACTATATGCAACTTTTATGATTGGTTGGTGTAAAAAAAAAATGAAGAAAATGAATGAAATGCTTATCTATCCAGATATAAGAGGAACAAAGAAATCTAAATAAATGAATACAAAATACATATTCTGGTTAAAACACTCTCAATACAGAACAAAGAGAAAATGTTGGAACCTGCAAGAAAAGAACTTTGTCACTTATATAGGAAAGCCCAACACAATAACTACCAATTTCTCAATGGAAACTTTAAAAGCCATAATATCCAGGAGTAATGTAGTTGCTAACTTAGAATGCTGAACCTAGAAAAGCTATCTGTCCTAGTTATATAAGAAAGACAATGTTTCATGATATAAGCAGGCTAAGATAATTTGTATCTACTGAACTTGTATTGCAAAAGACACTGAGAGCACTAGTTCAGACTGAAGAAGGAATAAGCATAGAGGAGAGGATGGAGAAGGACAACAAAAAACAGAAATATGACTGAGAGCACAGGCAGACAATATGAGAGAGCAGTCCACACACATCTTTCAATAATATTTGAAATGTCAATGAGCTTAATCATTCTTTCATACGAAAACCACCTTACCTTCAGACATGGAAACCACATTAAAATGAAATTATGGGGGGAACATGTATTCTAATGATCTGAAACAAGGAAGCAAGCAAAAGTAACCCTCCCAGTATCTGAAAAAATAAACATAAGTCAAAAAAGGGGCATGTAATTCTAATAAAGGGCGCATACTTCTAAAAAGGAGGGAAAATTAACCAAGAAGACATTGCAATACTCAACATATACACTCCAAGTTTCAGCACACCAACACCACGAAAAGCATATTATGAGGATTGAAGAAAAACAATAGCTCATGTTTAGTTAGCAAATTATCTTAATATTTTTATTTTCCCAATAGCTCATTTGAATGGGAAATAATCAGAAATATCAGAATTAAATGATGTCACACATGAAAAAGATTTAAGAGATACCTACAATATATTTCACAAAACCACCAAAGAATATGCATTCTACTCAGCAGTCCAGAGACAAGTCTCTGAAACAGACCACATAGCAAAAAAAAAAAAAAAAAAAAAAAAAAAATCTTTTAAAATAACAAGAATTTAATGAACTGCATATATTCTCCTTGTCCAGAATGCAGTAAAGCTTAAATCCAGCAGTAAATGAATGTCTAATTAAGTATGCAAACTAACTGAAATTAAATAACACATCACTGAGTGATGAATCAGACAGAGAATCAAAAAGATGTAAAATTCCTAGAAATAATTGACAATACAATAAGTAATTGATAATACAATACAATACCACCACTGGTACATGTTACAGACAGCCCAGTGGTAACATTTATAACTATTAAATGCATGCATTAAAATTAATAAGGGATACAAATGACTTAACAATACAACAGACTTGGTAGTGGCAAAATATGAAACTGAAATCTAATAAGGAGAAAAAATAATAATCAGGACAGAACTTAATTAATTAGAGACATACAAAACTCAACAATAAGTTAACATATTTAAGAGATCATTCTTTGAGAATTAAACAACATTTAACAGATTTGACAAAAATAAGCAAGTAAATTGGCAGAAATTGACCAAACTTTTAAATAATATATATAACAAATAATTCTTAAACTATTATTTAAAATCATAAGTATTTTTATGCTTCTTCTACAGAGCTAATCGTATTCGAATATCCAAAGTAAGTAAAAACACATAAATGAACTCTTGTTGCAAGCCAGCCAGCAGCTCACATGGACCAGGTACACCTGGGTTGCAGGTGGGGCTGAAAGACAGAAACTAGGTGGTTGAGAGAAATAATGGAGGCCAAGTCAAGGTTCCTGATCAAGGCTCAAATGTTTAATAGCAATCTGTGCTTATAAAGGCGGGGAGGCCCATTCCCGCCAATCCATTCTTGGTGCCTGGAACCAGCTGCTGGTGATAGGGTGTAGTCTCTGGAATATCTCAGGGGCCTCTCAGCAGGTAGCAACATCTTGAAGGAGAGCAGCAGCAGTGACTGAACAATAGAGCAATCTAGGCAGGAAGGTTCTACCCCAGGTGGTCTAATTCTCAGTGGCAACAGAGACTGAACCAGCTAGTTTCAGGCTGGGGGAGGTTACAAACTCTATAGTCCTGATAAACACAAATATAAAAGTTTTTAATAAAATTATTGAAAACCATATACAGACATGTATCCAAAAGACCATCCATGATGATTAAGTTGGCTTTATTCTGGATATGTAAGTATGGTTCAATATATTTATATCCATAGACATAATAAAGTATACAAATTTGTCTTAAAAACAAAAATCATATCATAATTTCAATAGATGCAGCATGTCTTTAACAAAATCCTATATGCCTACATGGTCAAATTCATAGATAGAGAGGAGCAGGAGGGAATGTATAGAACTAAAATAAAAACAAACAAACACACACACAATACTGTCTTTAATGGAGAAATACTTAAAGCAACCCATTAAAATCAGGAATGAGGCATGGTACTCTCCCATATCCTTGTCAACATGTTTTTTTAAAACACTACCAAGAGCAGGTTTTAACACATTTCTCAATCATTTTACTATCTTATGGTGTAAATTCTATGTGTGGATATATAGCCCATTGTTTAATTGGGTCCTTTGATTTCTTAACTCCTTGTTTCTTTAATTCTTTACACAATCTGAATTTACACCATAAGATAGTAAAATGATTGAGAAATGTGTTAAAATTGTTCATATCTTTTACTAATTAGAGAAATAAAAAATTAAAGCTTGGAGATTGATCTTTGCAAGCAGAATGTCTGACATTGAGATGTCAAATCTTTTAAGATCAGACTCCATTTTAGAGAACCTTACCTAAGTTTGAACTTAGGTAAATTAACAGGCTAGTATTAAATTCCAAGTTGCCCTCCAACAAAACCTGAGCCTAGCTCCAGTCTCTAGGCTAATCCCCAACAAGGCCAAGGTTATTTATACCCACTACAGAACTAGTGTCTCCAGGTTATTCCCCCAACAATCCTGCACCCTAGGTTACCCATCACCTAATAAACACCAACGCAGAGGGGAGCAGAAGTTAGGTTTATGATATGACTCTCACCACCAGCCAATTATGTTAAAGTCACAGCAACTTTCCAATTAGATGCTTACACACATATGCCCTGCTTGCTGCTTACTATAAATCCTTGCCCCGATAGACATTCGGGATTCTCTCACCACCAAAACCGTCCTGCATGACGTGCTGGTGGTGCATTAGGGGAAGGCCTGAGTTAGCTCAAATAAAATACAGACCCTGCTATGAGTTGCATCATATTGGCTCCTGTGTGTGTTTTGGGAGAATCACTGACATTTCCCTGGCACAACATCAACAAAATAACTGGTAACAAACATTGGTAAGGTTATGGGGAAAGGGAAAACTTTATTCATTGTTTTGGGAATGCAAACTGGTGTAGGCCCTATGTAAATCAATACGTAGAATTCTCAGTGGTAAATGAGTAATGGATTTGCCATCTAGTCCACAGGTTCTTGGTCAATCATGTTCATTGCTACTAGTAAATAGAAATAAACAAATAATGCTTAAACTGATGAGTGGATATTGAAAATACAGCACATATAAAGAAACAGATGGAATTCTACTCAGTTGTTCAAAATTAAATCAAGGATTTTACAGGTAGAAATAGAGAGCTGAAAAATTATAAGTGAGGCAACTTAGTCCCATAAAGACTTGTATAGATTTTTGATTGATATTCTTAGTTTTCAATCTTTGGCTATGAGGGTATAACCTAGAATACCTACAGGAAGTGAGAAGGAAGAAGGGAACATGGGGTAGAGGAGGAACAGCTCTAGAGATTTGTCTGTTAAGACACCAGTGCTATGAAAGAAGAAATAGGAAAAACGGGAAAAGCTTTATCTGGATGAGGGAGAAATGGCAATTCAGAGGCAGAGAGAGGGGTGAAGGATAAAGAACACTAATGCACTAACGACAGACTGGAATATACGTATGTATATTCCTGTCTCTCAGTTGAACACTTATGGCTTTTAGTATCAGTTGGTTACTGTCAATCTTATTACACTGCTCTGATTGAATCTCAATATGATTCATTCATCAGAAACTTGGAGAATAAAGAGAAGCCTATAGAGAGTGATACTCTGTGTGTGATCAGAGCTGTATTTTTATTCAATCTCTGACTGTACCAAACTGCTGCCCGTGGGTAGCAATGAAAGGAAAATGTTGGCAAGTTTTCCAATCATGTTAGAAAGACAAAATTTGAATTCTTTTACTCTGTAGGAGTTTAATGAAGTTTCAAAAGCTAGAATTACCAATATCAGTGCTGGAAATCTTAACAACTTCTTGGGAGAACTTCAGCAGGAATTCTGAATGCAAGTTATCAATTCTGACACAAAAATCTTAGAAGAGATATTAAATGATGAATGATATAAATGTAATAATTATGATCATTTGTTTAAACCATTCTTTTAAAAGAAATAGGAAAATAATATATTTTTAAAAATGTTTCACTGATTCTGCTAAGTATAAGTGGATTGGCTATTTATAAATGCTTTTTATTAATAGTGATAAGCTATTTTAAAATAGAAAAAGTACATTTTAATTCAATAATTTGTATTAATTTATTCAGTTACCTCCATCTGAGATGCTATAGTAAAATCTAGACATTTGGGCATGAAGTCCAAAGCCTAAAATAATAAAAATATTTTTTTAAATATTATTAATAAATTTTCTTCATAAATGATTGGGTAATTGGAGCATCCACAGTACATAATCTACATATACAGAAGGCTCCCAGAGGTGGAAAAGGATGTAAACTAGGCTATTATTTAATGGATACAGAAATTTTAATATAATGTGAAGGCAATGCTTTGAGAATAGTTCTGCTGGTTAAATTTCATTTAAATACACAAAATCTAACCTAATCATTCACTTTGTAACATTTGCCTAGTAGCTGTTAAGCTAATTACAAACAACTTAGAAAATAAATAAAAGGGAAAATGTATATTGTAAAATGTTCTTTATATGAAAAATTGAATATTCTAAGTGTGTGGTTCAATAATACTTCTTAGTATGCCTTATCCCGTAAAGGTGCTGGCATATTTTACAGATCATAAAGACCTAGGCATGCTTTACTTGTTTGAAACATATTACTCAAAAAATGTTGAAAATAAAATAATTTTTATTTTAAAATTGCAACATGAGTGTCACACAAGCCAAGTGAAAGATTTCTATCTTTATGACACATCTGTTTTTGTGGTAAAAATTTAAAGTCAGAATAAAGAAAAAGAAAAGAAGAAAAGAGAAAGAAAGAATGTTTATTGGCATCCAGTTTAGGCTTATCATAATCCAGACAACTAAACAATATCACATAAGATGTGCTTTAAAGTCAACAGTTGTGTGTGTGTGTTTAATAAGTGGATTTATTGTTTTATGTTTTCATTATTTTTTTTTTACTTTATATCTGGATAGATGCTTTCCTTTTCTCCTCACTTCCCAGTCCCACCCTCTCACGTCCCCTTCCCCCCTTTCCGGCTCCCTTTCTCTTCAGAGAAGGGAGGCCTGCCACAGATACCTACCTGTGTCTTGGGATATCAGGTTGCAGTAAACCTAGGCACATCTACTACTAAGACTAGAAAAGGCAGCCCAGTTAGGAGAAAGGAATCCAAAGACAAGCAAAAGACTGAGAGGCAGCCACTGCTCCTGCTGCTAGGGGACCTCCAGGAAGACCAGCTGCACAATTGTTGCACATGTGCCAAGGACCTAGGTCTGTCTCATGTATACTCTTTGGCAGTTTAGTCTTTGTGATCCCTTATAGGGCTAGGTTAGTCGATTGTGTAGGTTTTATTATTGTATCCATGACCTCTCAGGCTTTTTCAATCTTATCCCCCCACTGTACCACTAGACTCTTAAAGCCATGCCTAATGTTTGGTTGTGGGTATTTGCATCTGTTTGCCTCAGCTGCTGGGTGAAGTCTCTCCATTGACAGTTATGCTGGCCTTCTGTGTGCAAGTATAGCAGAATATGATTAATAGTTTTATGGTGGGCTCTCTCTTGTGGTGTAGGTCTTAAGTTAGGTCAGTCATTTGTTGGCTATGCTATTACTTCAATTTATGCTCTATCTTTATCACTGCACATATTGTAGGTAGGTTAAATTATGGGTTGAAGGTTTTGTGGCTGGGTTGGTGTCCCCATTCCTCCATTTGAAAGTCTTGCCTGGTTACAGAGAGTTGCTGTTTCAGGATCCATATCCACTTTTGTTAGTAGTCTTAGGGTCATCTTCATAGATTCCTGTGAGTTTCCTTTGTCTTAGGTTTGTAGCTCATCCCAGAGATGCCTCTTGTCAACAGACATCAGTTGTCTCTCCCTCTGTCCTCCCCTGACTTGAACCTTCCTGTTCCCTCTCTGACCCTGAGTCCTCCTTCTATCCACTTCTTTTTCTTAAGGCATTTTTTATTAGATATTTTCTTCATTCACATTTCAAATGCTATCCCCAAAGCCTCCTATACCCCCGCCCTGCTTCACAACCCACCCACTCTAGCTTCCTGGCCCTGGCATTCCCCTGTACTGGAGCATATGATCTTCGCAATACCAAGGGCCTCTCCTACCATTGATGGCTGACTAGGCCATCCTCTGCTACATATGCAACTAGAGACACAGCTCTGGGGGGGTTACTGGTTAGTTCATATTGTTGTTCCTCCTATAGGGTTGCAGACCCCTTTAGCTCTCTGGGTACTTTCTCTAGCTCTTTCATTAGGGGCCCTGTGTTCTATCCAATAGATGACCGTGAGTATCCACTTCTGTATTTGCCAGGCATTGACATAGCGTCACAAGAGAGAGCTATGTCAGAGTCCTGTCAGCAAAATCTTTTTAGCATATGCAATAGTGTCTGGGTTTGGTGGTTGTATATAGGATGGATTCCCTTGTGGGGCAGTCTCTGGATGATCTTTCCATCTCAGCTCTGAACTTTGTCTCTGTAACTTCTTCTTCGTGTATTTCATGCCCCATTCTAAGAAGGAGTGAAGTATCCACACTTTGGTCTTCCTTCCTCTTGAGTTTCATGTGTTTTGCAAATTGTATCTTGGATATTCTAAGCTTCTGGGCTGCTGATGTCTATTTTACTTCCCCTTCTGAATGAGATTAAATGTAATCTCTTGGGTCCTCCTTATACCTAGCTTCTTTGGGTCTGTGGATTGTGGCATGGTTATTCTGTACTTTAAAGCTACTGCTAATTTATAAGTGAGTACATATAATAGGTATTTGTTTCTCATCATTCTGGAGATTGGAATCTCATAGTCAAATGTTTATATGCCCAGGTCCTAGTGAGTTCCTTGAACATTTCAAATGGGGAACTTCTTTCTGAATGCTAACCTGATGAAATGGTTCTCTCTAGATCTATACATGACTGTTTTAGTATGTTAACCTGGTTACTTCCTAGAGGACTCATATTCTAATATCACCATCTTGGGGCTTACATTGTAATATACAAAATGGAGAGAGAATAAACTTTTTAGAAACTGAGAAAGCCTAGATTAAAAAAGTTTAGTAAAATGGGAATCACTAGTTAGGCTTACCAGGAGGAATGCAAAGGAATTTCACCATTTTTTCCTATATGAAATTATCTAGTAATGCTTGCTTCTCAAAAGTGAGAGACAATTAGAGATAAGTGCAGATGCATACTGAGCAATCCAGTGAATGCAGTTTTATAGCACTGGGGAGAACAGAAAGGAGTGGTAAGCACTGATAATGATATTCACCCCATCTACCAGGGACCAGGGGAAAGAAAACACAACCCACCTATGGTCTTTGGAGAATACTGTTAAATTGAAAGACCACTCTTTGCACTAACTTCTAATTCATTAACATTCCAATTCTAAAAATTTATAAAGAAACTGACACAGAATCTGAGTAATTTTACAAAGACTAGAGGGAAGACAGGGACAAATGAAAGATACATAATGCTAGGCGATCCACAATATTAAACAACATTTGTTAAATTATGCTTTGGAAAATATTGAAAACATTTAATAATGTGGGTGATGTAAGATCCGATTCAGAATTGCAGAAACTCTAGAGGATAAGATGTTATTAAGAGATAGAGAGTGAGCTGGAAATATTAGACAATTTTTATGAAATCCAAGGATTGCCATTTCCTCTTCTGAATAGGCTTAACATAGAACATACCTATAATTAACTTTATGGTAGTGATATGTTGGGGGTCATAGGTAATAAAAGAGTACTACCATGTCCCTGAGGGTGTTTCATGAGTTTGATTTTTTTCAGGTCTAGAAATCCTTGGAGACATGTAAACTTATATGGCTCTGCTTAAGCCTCTCAGAGGCCTCATCTTCATGATAGACTAATATCAAACATAATGCTGTAATGTCTTTAGGAAATTATCTAATACACACACATATACATATGTGTGTATGTATATATGTATATACATATATATATGTGTAATTATGTCATAGAAAATTATACATGTATTACAGAGGAAAGTTGTGAATATTTTCCTTTTCTCTGAAAAGCTAGTAAATTTGTGTTTTAGATACAATTATGTTCACACATAACATTTAAAACAAAGATTTTAGAATATTTTAATCAGAGAAGATTATATGAAATTGGAGGGAATAATACTTACCTCTGTGGTATTTGTGCTTTCCTACATGGTAAGTATATATTCACAAATACTTTCAACATGAAGTCATTGCTATAGAAATTCTAGTTACAGGAAGTGCATTATTGGAAATTCAATCACATTTATCAATTGATATCATAACAGAGTGAGTATACAAAGGTAAGGGATGCCTGCCAAGCTTAGTGTTTCCTTCACTCAATTCATTCTAATACTTACTGAATAATAAGAAAAACACATTGAATACTTAAGCCATTAAAAGAAAGGAAAATAGAAATATCTTAAGAAATCTAATACTCGAACATAATGGCATAGATCAAATGATAAATGGCATCAGATGTTGTAATTGTTCTTTTGTGTATTAGAAAGTTAAAGAATTAAGGAGTCAGGTAGACTTAGAATCCAACCGTTCTTTATTTCTCTCACATATTTGGCATGTTTCCCCCCTGTGGAAAGGCTGAAAAATAATGCAAAACAGCAATTTAATGACTTGAAAGAATTAAATTGTTAGGTTCTAAGAACTTAGGCAAATCAATGC
This sequence comes from Mus caroli, assembly GCF_978045245.1. Taxonomy (NCBI): domain Eukaryota; kingdom Metazoa; phylum Chordata; class Mammalia; order Rodentia; family Muridae; genus Mus; species Mus caroli. Next base: position 150,157,876 of record NW_028227258.1, on the reverse strand, counting down.
AGAGAATCATTTCCAATCCGTTGACTAATTTGTGTTGAGCTAAAGTCTTCTTTGTTCTTTGCCACTTTCTTCCCTAGGATTTATCATTGGAAGAAAGCTAGTTGTTTTTTTTTTTTTAATTTAACTTGAATATAAATGAAAACAATTAAAATTTCTCCATTAGCATGCTTCTAAAAAGAGGTACAGAAGATTATTCTGACGTGAGATATCACTTAGCTTTGCAGTTACTAAAAATATGGGTTATCTGTGAATGATATAATGGGTATATTTTTTATCAATGCATTTATAACAACTGTCTGATAAGTTAAAGATAAACATGTAATTGAATAATGAAATTCTTGTGCTTTAATTATCTATATAAGTTATAAATGTTTAATAAATAAAATTAAAAGGTACTCATAATTTATAACATCAAAGGTCATAGGTAATGTGATCATGATTCAGATCCATACCAGAAAATTCAAATGTTTTTTTGTACTTTTCAGTAGTTGAAAATATAGAACATAATGATATAATTTCAAGGAATATATAAAATGCATAGAATTTAAGTGGTCCTCAATTGTTTTGACATGTTGGACATAGTCATATCCCATATTATGATCATATTGTTTTAATATAACCATACAGAACATTGGGTAGCAAACTTAAAGTATTTACTCTGGAGCTTTTTATGTAAAAATACTGATGGATGCATAGAAAGAACTTTGTAAGTGGTATCAGAGAGCAGAATTCAAGGATAATGTCACGTAACTTTTAAGATAGGGAATCTCATTTCTTCATATGGAAACATCGCCCCATAGAGGTCACGGATTGTATGTGATCTCCTTTCCTTTGTGATGAGACAAGAAATAGGAAACTAGAACTATGAAAGCTGAAAAGATAATCCAAAGTATTTAATTATAGCTGTCTCTAGTTCTAGAACAACATGACTAGCCTGGAAAGAAACCTCAACCTACAACTTCTACCCACTGAAGGAAGGATTGTATCATACAGTGAACACCCTGACTCTACTTACTGAGAATCTGCTTCAGAGTCTGTCTTCTGTCTTGCTTGAGTACAAAAAGGTACATATTGGGACCACTGGGAACAAAGTCAATAGCTTGGATTTCTTACCTGTCACCTATCATCGACTTTATACCTGGCTCTGTGTGGGATGGTCAGAGGAAAATTCAGAGAAACTGGTCTTTCCTTGAAGAAAAGTGAAGACTGATGCAAGTATATTGCTTGTAGTGTTTTTTAAAGAGTTGTCTAATGGACAGGTTTTGCTTGAATGTGACTGCTAATAAGAAAGCATAAGATGTTGAGAGCCACTGAGATCTGATGGAAATAGTTGTAATCTATCTGTTTAATATGGGCTTTTCAGTGTAATTTTCAAGTTATTAGTTTGAATTTCCCATATTAGAATGCCAGTGGGGCATGCCTAATCTAGAAGTCAGTGAGCCTCTGAGAATAAAAGACTTTTGAAGGTTTTCTGCCTCCTCAGAGGAACCATGTAGACAGAGGCCAATGTATTTTGGGCAACTCTGTCTGACGATGAAAAAGAGACAAACTAGGCATATATATAGAATTTTCCCATTTCAGGGCTGTCTGAGATGTGGCTGTCTTACTGACTTAGAGAATATATATGACCTGATATATCCTAGGCTTTGAGTTGCTGCTTAAAAAAAGAGGACAGTTGATTATGTCCTGGAACTCCAGAGAAACTCCTAAGAAATTCCACAGTATTATAGAGAGGCAAATGAAGGAGAAAGAACAAAGAATGAAGCAAAGAAAGAAGCAAAGAAAGAAACAGGAAAGTTTTCCAGTTGAGAATATGAAATATATACACTCAGGAAACAAATGCTTTCAGAAAATTTTTTTTAGAAGTCTCCAAGAATAATTATCTGGCTTAGTTGATAAAAGTATTCAAAAAGCTATCTTATCAAGAAAGAGTTAGTTGTGTTTTTGCAAATGCATAAACCAAAACATAAAATGTATAGAATACTAAGACACATGGAAAGATAGTATAAATTAAAAACAAAATAATTTTCTAGAAATTGAGCAAAAAACAAAGGCATGTGAATTTCCTTAAAAATATTTTAATATAATTGCCATGAAGATATTCAATTAGCTCATAAAAATAATCACAAAAAAAAGCCACCACCAGAGAGATGCATAAAAACAATCACACAGAAATACAACAAAGGAATTGGTAAAGTCACCAGAGAAAGTGGGCATCAACATTTCAACACAAATTATGATCAGCAAACAGAAAGACAAGCTAAGTTAGTAACATCTGAGCAGAAGAGTTAAAAAAAAAATAACAGAGACAGCCGAGAAGATCAGAAAGATATAATGAAGTAGAGTATGTTGTGTTAATCAATGTTCTCTAAGGAGCACACCTGATGAAGTGAGTCTATCTATATGGTAAGGGAAATTACTAGAGTGACTTACGGGCCAGGATGGTGTGGGATGATGAAAGAAAGTATTAAAACAAAGAAACTGCCAAGTTACTTAAGGAAAGCTAAAGGAATTCTCTCAATTTAAATCACAGGATTCTACATAGCAGCTAAAATAAAACATTCACATTTAGGAGCAGCAAATTATAGAAATGCATAATACTGAGGTTCTAATATGATAACACACACATTATCTTGAATTTTGATATAAAAGGCAAAAGGTCAAAAGACAAAAATATGTTAATGGTTTTACATATGAAAGATTGTAATTTGTAATATCAATAGAATATGCTGCTATGAGTTAAAATGCTAATGTCAATAGAATATACTTCTATGAAGAACATTTATGTGAGATTAAAATTGAGTTATTAGCTTAAGATAGCTTGCTAAAATTATAAAATACTTTATATGTTTTGAGCACAAACAAAATACTTATAGAAGATAAAAAATGATAATGAGGTAAAAATGTCATAATAAAAAATAGAATGTCTGGAAAGACATATATACACCCAGGTATATGTCAATAATGTTTATACAACAGAAAAAATATAAAAATCCATTGAACATATGTGTTTTATAGATAGCTTACAAGTTCTACAAACTTATCAAAGGAAGTCATTTAATGATTTAGGAAGATATAGCAAAAATTATCTAATGCATTTAAGAGTATCTTTGTTTGTATTATCTGACAATTTATTTGACACAACTTTTGTTATTATGGGATACAATATCAATAGAAATAGATCTTGGGAAACCTATGCCTCCATACTATATCCCTCCTCTGTAACTATTCTCTCCAGATCTGTAGGATGTAGCTTGATTATCATTAACTTAACAATTAATATCCACTTAGAAGTGAATGCATACCTGTTGTGGTAAATATCTAGAATTAGCCCCTTCCCTGGGTGATCTTAGTCACTTGGTCTCTCCACCCACCAACTTGTCAGCCATGCTAGGCCACATGGCTCCCACCAGGCCATCTTTTGGATGGGACCCCCAAGTTTCTCTTGCTTTCACACAATGCCCCACGCACCCCTGGTGAGCCATCTCAACATGTAACTACCTGGTAGAATCAAGACTCTTAATGCTTAATTAGCCAATCAGATTTATGTATCAATAATAACACAATTTAAAAGATGCCAATTCTGTAATTTCAGAGTCAAATGTAGTGAAAAACTTTTAACACAATTATTCTAAACTTTTGATAACACTGCAACCTCACACTTGTTCTCCCTCTCTTCTTCAAACCTCTTTCTCTCTGTCTCCTTAACTCCTCACTCCTCCTCCCTTCTCCTATCCAATCACAAGTCTCCCAGTGCACTAATGTGATTGAACAGGGAAAATCCTGCAACATTTCACACTTTCTGTTAAATTATAAGACTTTCTCTCAAAATATAAATTGAGCACATTTTATTGCCATTTTATAAATTACATGGTATAAAATAGACCTAACACACAGTCCAACATTTTTGCCAATAAAATTGAACATTGTCCTCTATCCTAACTTAAAAGACTAGTTTTATGCCTGGCTATGTCTACTCTGGAGTCAGTGATATTGTCTATTTAGTTCTGAACTGCAGGCAACATTTCCCACGTGATTCTGACAGAATATGAGTGTAAATTTATCCTAAAAGCAAATAATCCTAATTTTAAATTCACAATTTAATCCCTCTTCCCTAAAGAGGTAGGCAAATTCCTCTCTAACTTTCTTCTAACTCAGAACATCAGGTAAATTCCCACAGCATGAGTCCTCAACACTGTAGGCAGTCTCTTTGTTTAAACTTCCCAAGTGGCTTGTTTTTAGCATTACCCAGTTACTTAACAAAAAATGAAACTCTAACTCTCAGGTAATAATCTTAAATTTCTAGTGGATTTGTGCCCAGCCCTACATTAGGTGCTATCTGTTGTGGGACATATCTAGAGCTTGCCTCTACATCAGGTTATCTTACTCTCTCTGTCGCTTGGCCCAAGAGAGACACAGTTTACAAGATGCCAATACAGTAATTTCAGAGCCGAATGATAATGAGAAGCTTTAATACAATTATTCTAACCTTTGATAACACCATGTCAGCCTCCATTCTGGTTCTTCCTTTCCTCCTCAGACTTCTCTCTCTGTCTTCTCAACTTGTCACTACATCTCCCTTCTGTCCACTCACAAGCCTCCCACTGCCCTAATATGATTTGACAGGGAAAGTCCTGCAACACACACCATATGTAGGAAACTTCTAATAAGGTAGAAGTCTACCACTGACTGAATAGCCTTCTGTGGCCCAGCACATAATGGAGGGTTCCCTTCCTTAGCAGAGTTTCTTCTTCTCTGACCTTGTCTAAGGAGTTCTAAGTCCCCATACTCGCCTCTACCTGAGGAATGTCATTTACCCTCAATCAGTTCATAGGGCCAATTTCCTTTCTCCTGACAGGACTTGTTCAGCCAGCAACTGAGATTCCTGAAATGTTTTTCCATGCTAATGAGGCATTCCAACTACCCTAAGCCGACAGCCAATGACATTTGCCCATCCTAGATGTCCCTAGCCTCAGTGCCCTAAAACATTATAAGCCATCTATCACCCTAAGTTGATCTCCCTACTGACAAGTGGTCCCAGTGTGGTTTATTCACAGTATGTACTCACAGGGTTTCTGATCCCCCTGTTTGTTTCTCCTCCCACTGCCCTTATGGACATAATTGGCTGATGAGTTCACAAGAGTGGGGAAAGCCAGACCATATTTGTTGTTCTGAATGGGAAAGGAAATAGATTCTTCTGGTGGACTGCGGGCAAGTGGGGACAGGAGGGAAAGAGTAGAAAGGACGAGTATATTGGGAGAGTGAGCTGAAACTGGTGGACATTTTGGAGATGATCTGAAAATCCAGTGCAGTGGAAATTTTCTGCCAACTATGGAGATGACTCTAGTGAGACCTCTTAGTAATGGATAATATAGAGTTTGAATTGGCTATCATTAGTATCCAGACATGGCTTCCAGTTATGGGACTGAGTTGTATTTCGTTGAATTGTTGGCTGAGGGGTCCTGGGAAGATCCCTAAACATTCAGACAGATGTTAAGACACAAAGTCACTCTCAGAAAACTGACAGTGGTGTGTGTGTGTGTGTGTGTGTGTGTGTGTGTGTGTGACAATTTCTATGCAGCTCATTGAACTTAGATGAAACTGGTGTCTGCATGAAGCCTTCAACCCTACTTCCTAGTCTCTTTGGCAAGAAAAGTTACTCCACAGACAAAAGAAATATAAACCTTGACATCAGCTCAGTCACAAAGCCCTCCACCTATAATCTTCCCTGCTTGCAGGGTGTGCTGGGAGTAATATTGGCTAAGAACTTTTGGGAGTGGGCAATGGTTGCTTTAACTTGAGGTCTCTGCCACAAGAGGAAGCCCATGCACTACTCTGCCTGGAGGCCAGGAACCATAGTCTAGATGGCCTAAAGACATAGGCTAGAATGAAACACTACTGGAAAGAAAAGCAATGAAATGATTCCTAATATTCCGCTACACTCATAGATCAGTATCCTGTCCAGTGACATCACAATAGCTTTCACATACAGCAGATGGCAATGAGTGCAGAGTCTTACAGCCCGATGTTATGTTAAAAGTATCTCAATTGGAAGTTTCTACTGAGTTCCTCCTCTTGGAGATCAGAGAATCCAGTGGAAGAGGAGAATAAAAATACTGTAAGGGTCACAGGGGATGGAGGACACCAGGAGAATGTGTTCCACTAAGTCAAGTAAGCAGTGCAAATATTGGCACACTGAAGTAAGGGGCAAGCATGAGGCCAGCATGGGCCTGTGCCAGGTCTTAGCATATCTGTTTTGATGAATTATGAGAACACTGGGAGCAGGTGTATCTCTGATTCTTTTGCTTGCTCTTGATACTCTTTCCCTCCTACTAGACTGCCTTGTCCAGCCTCCATATGAAAGATTTCTCCTTGCCTTACTGTATCTTGCTTTGGCCTGTTTAGTTGTCATCTCTTGGACATCTGCTCTTTTCTGAAGATAAAAAGAAAACAAAACCAAAAGAGAGAGAGAGAGAGAGAAAAAAAAAAAACAAGTGGAGTGGGATGGGAAGTGGATTTGGGGGGTGGGTAGCTAGGAGGAATGCAGGGAGGGAAAAAGAGAAAAATAATCCACCCAAAGAAACAGATCTTAGAATTTCTTTAATTTCCATGGACCCTTCTCCAATATCTCTAAAGAAAATACAACAATAATTTATTCTTAACATTATGCTTTGACACCTCATAAATGGTAATATGCCAGTAAGATATTTTCATACATCAAAATAATGAATATATGTTAATCCTTGAAATTATTTTTAAAATTAATTTTTAAAAATTTCTAAAACCACAGATATAAGAATGTTGTTCATTTTTTGTTACTTTTATTTTTGAGTCTATGTGAGTGCAGGAGTGTGGTGTATCTGTGTAAATCTGTGCTTCTGAGCTCATCCAGGATGTTCCTGTGCAGAGCACAGGTGAATGGCAACAGTCTGCCTCTAACAATTTTCAACTTATATTTTGAAAACTACCTTTCATTGAACCTAGAGCTAACCACTGTGATTAGACCAGCCGGCCAGCCATTCCCTGGAATCTGCCTGTCTGTACTGGTGATATGCATGCATATACCGATATCCAGCTATTATATGGGTGCTGTGGATTCAAAGCCAGGTCCTTGTACTGGTAAAGTTTTTCCTGTTGCAAAATCCTACCAGACCAGATTTTTCTTCATTCTTACAACTACATAAAGGGTTTGTAAATTTTGGCAAATGAAGCATTTGGGAACAGAGTGTTGACAGGGAACTGGAGGACAATTTTGTTGAGAGCACTATAAATATTCTGCATAACTTTTTAATTAAATTAAAAGGGATGGGTAAATAAACTGCTAAGCAAGGTGGTAAAGGTGGTAGAAAAACCATCAACTGACTATCAGTTTATTTCCCAGAAGGGCAGGGGATAAAATATATATATCATTAATATTCATTAGTATTGGGGGCAACCTCTAGTTTTTGCTCATTCAATTTGAAGTTGGCACAATAATTTGCCTTTCTAAAATTTTCTCCCATGTTTTCAATGCTTTTGGTCTTGGTATTTCACATTTAAAACGAATACAAAATTACTAATAAATAATAAATAGAGATGTATCTGCTGGTTGATTAGCTTGATAAGCAGGTCAGCTAAAATCCATGGATTATATCAACAAAACAAAATTGAAAGATTTCTATAAATGTAATATAATAAATGTATAATAAAGTATTATATAATTAAATTAAGAATACTAAATATATAAAACATGTAACGAGAACAAAACAAATATAGAAAATTGGCAAATGGATAAATTTTAAAATAGTTATTTCCTACCCTAACTGCTGCAATAACTACAATTATAAATAAAATTGCAGTTTAGAATTGTGTTATATAGAATTTAAATAAAATTGTATTAGAGAATGGAGAAATTTTATCCTGTTTTTGCATGGCTAAGTATTTATTGTAGAAGTATGTGTACATGTGTTGGGATTTCAATTACACAGCTCTCTCATGGATGTCAGATTCGGCATATGACTTCCAGAGATTGAATAATAAGAAGCATCTAAAAATATTGCTTGGCCTGAAGGTACCCTGAGGTGAACAGCATCCTTCCATGAGGTGAGGAATTGAGATTTACTCTCTAGGCCAGAGGCAACCTGCTTCTAGGGAAACATCCAACCACAGACCTGCAGCTCCTCTCTTGTGAGCAGACACCTGATTGCAGTTGTTTGACTGTTTGTCTGTTTGTTTGTTTGTTTTCTTTTGAGATGCTGTAAAAGGTACGTGATTGACTGGAGTTTACAATTAGATTAACTGCCTATTATTTGTACTTCACAGTTGAACTTGACTCTTAAATATTATATATCTTCTATCTTTAAATATGCTTTGGATTTTAAAATATTAAAACTCACGAAGTAAAGCATGTTTCAAAGACTAGTTGGTGAGTTTAGTTGGGGAGTAGTGTTTAGAATCCCTAGAAACAAACAGTAGCAATAGAAAATGATGGGCGTAGAAAAGTGAGAATGCTGAGTTCTGTGGATACAGCATGGAGGGTGAGTCTGGGAGAAGATGGGGCGAAGATAGAACATTCAGTGGAAAATGTGTGGAATTCCTCCCAGAATAATAAAAGTATCTTTAATGTGACAATATCATCTGCTGTAAGATGTACTTCTCACTACTCCCCTTGAAAGTTAGATGGGTATATAAAGGCAGTACTATAAGTAAATGTTTGCAAATCCAGAAGAACAATTTACTCTATTACAGGCAAAGAAATAGGCAGAACACTGACAAATCAAGAAACCCACACTGGACAATCAGGGGTAAGGTTCAAATACTGGACAGTCCATTTAGTGAGACTGGGCATGGAAACAGGAGAGAGGATCTCTCAGAGCCAGACCAAATCCTGGATACTCCTGGGCCAGGCACATAATACTGGCCATTGAAAGTCATATTTTAGGTCCTCAAGTTTTTCTGTGAATATATCTAAGAAAACTTAATTCAAAGTTATTTAAAGTGTTCAATGAGATGGAAGAAAAAATTACTGATTTTATTTTAGAAAAGTATAAGTAATTTTTATTCAATCAGTTTTCTATATAATTTCTATATGTATTCTTTCTTTAATTGGCACAGACTCATAGTATAGTGGCAGACTTCACAAGACATTCTCACTCAAATAGATCATCTATCTTGACCCTATTAATGCTGTGTACCTCCAAACTCCCTGTGGTGGTTTGAATGAGAATTGCTCCCACAGGCACACGTTTGAATGCTTAGTCCTCAGCTGATTAACCATTGGGAGAGATTAGGAGATGTAATCTTATGGAGTGGGTATGACCTTTGTAGAGGAGGTGTTTCACTGTGTTTGGGGTTGAGGTTTGAAAAGCCCATGCTTGGTGCAGTTGCCCCTTGCCTGATTCCTGTAGATCAGAATGTAACATTCCAAGCTACTACACCAGCACTTTGTTCTCTACTTCCTACCAAGTGATTATTGACTAAAACTGTTAGCAAGTAAAGCATTCTTGGTAAGAGTTGCCTCTATCATTCCTGATGTTGCTTTACAGAAATAGAACAGTAACTAAGACACTCCCCTGTCTCATTTCTGCTAGTAGCCTTCATTCTTCAGATAATGTCACCCTTTTTTCACATCAAACACATATGGAGTGGGAATTTCTGTTTACTTTGGAGACTCAGTTGTGTTATGTGACGTTTTTCTGGAAGCTACCTTATGAGAAGATGCTTGGTTGAAACCGAGGGTGTTTTGCTGAGGACAGACATGTTATGCTTTTCTGGAAGCTGTCATGTGAAAGGGCATGTGATAGTTTGCTAGAGTGGGTGTTTGAGAGGACACACGATGTTTGGAAAGAGTGTAAGTGTAGCCCAACAGACAGTGAATGACTTGCAATGCTTCACTTTTCTTCTTGCATTTGTTCACTTTGCAATGTTTGGCTGGTCTCTACTTGTGAATTCAAACACACCTTATGGTGTTCTGACTGCTTCTTATTGCTTCCCTGGACCCATGCCAATTTGAGAAGGCCTTCTGGTTTCCTCTGGATCAAGCCTCTGCTAGTGATTCATGTTTGTTGTTTTGGACTGAACTGTTGAAATTATGACAATGAACATTGGAATTACCTGAAAGAACGATTTCTAAGCAGGTCCACAACCCCTGTTTCCTCTTAACCTTCTTTTCCCCCAGACTTGCTTTATTTTTATATTTATATAAAATGAGATTGATGAATATATTGGCTCAAGTTTGATTTATTTCAATTAGTATTCCCAGTAGTATCAGCACTCTTTTGAAACATGCAAGTTAATTTTTCTTTATAACATATTCTTCATTTTCCTTATCTCTTTATGTACCAACACACATATAGGCTTATTCCATCATTAGGATAAAGTGAACAGTGTTACAGTAAGCTTTGATGTGGAAGTATTACTGAGGTTTGCTCACTTATGGTCGTCTGGTATAAACTCAGCAAGACACAAATCAACCATAATCTTAGCCATTCTGACTGGTGTGCGGTGAAATCTTAGGGTTTTGATTTGCATTTTCCTGAAGACTATATGCACTCACTGATAAGTGAATAATAGCCCAAAAGCTCAGATTACACAAAATAGAATTCAAAGACCACCTGAAGCTCAAGAAGAAGGAAGAACAAAGTGCGGATGCTTCCATTCTTCTTAGAAGGAGAAACAAAATATTCACAGGAGGAAATACTGAGACAACTTGTATAGTAGAGACTGAAGGAAAGACCATCCAGAGACTGCCCCACATGGGGATCCATCCCATATATAGTCACCAAATCCAGACACTATTGTGGATGTAGGAAGATAACCATGATGGCAGTGTTCTTCTATGTGGAATGGGGTGGCATACTTGATGGGTAAGTAGGGTCTACCCTATGAATACAAGATGCCCTGAAAACAATAAAAAGTTTAGAGGAAAGTTTCCAGTCTTATCTCACAGGTTAGTTACACAAGCTCAGTTGTATGTAGTTCATAATGCATATGAGGCTGAGGTGGCAGGCAAGCAGGAACTTATTTGTGTTCAAGTGCAACATGATAGGGAGATGTAGCTAATATCAAACATGTTGGTCTCTGGTTTGGCAAAGTAATTAGATTAAGAAAGGGTTAAGATGGAGACACTGGCTTCTTCTCAAGGCTTGGGGCTTGCAGGGGAAGGGGGTATAAGTTAGATTTCTGTTCCAAAGGTCTTTCTATGAGATCCTATAGGAAGCCTCAGAGAGTAAGAGGAGACCATGGTGAAAACAATATACATGTACCCTGTAGGCATGACCTTTAATAGAGTAAAAATGAAAATATGTAATTCAACATGCTAATGGTGACATTAAAAATGCTGCAGTGCCAGAAACTTTAGCTATAGGGGATATTTAGTGCCTGAGCTGGTAAAATTGGGGAATACTTTTAAATGAACAATGAAGGAGTCTGTTGCAGTTTGGCCTATGAGGCTGTAGGATAGGGGAGAATATGGGATCAAACTGATTGCTGTGAAGGTAGAAAAACTGAGTAATGTAACTACCAATAAATACCTCCTTTAGACAAATGAGACAGTGTGATAGAAATCACTCCCTTAATGGACTGGCTTAGCAAAGCTATTTGGTTATCTCTAAAGTCCTCATTAATGTCTGGGAATGGAAAAAAAAATGGTGACCACCAGGTGCTATTGAGAGAACTAGGTATAAAAGAAAAGCTTTATGTGATCCTGAAATATCTGTGCCATGCAGAACTTAAGGGAGAATTAAAAAACAAACAAACAAACAAACAAACAAACCCATTTGATTCTACAGGGGCCTCGAAGTTGGTATAGGACTTTAGTGGCTCTGCAGATCTTCCTGATCTAGAAAGTTGCATGAGTTCACAAGGTGCTTAGTCATATAGACAGAGATGAGGAGAACGCTGAACAGACAGTGGGTTCTAACTTACCTGAAGGCAAATGCACTACATTTGTGTTGACCTAATGTTCCTAGGTATAATATTGACAGAAAATCCTGCTTGTGAGTCTTTGAAAGACATTAAGGCCTGACTAGCACTTCACCAAAGGCTTGAAAGAAACAGAAGATGAGGAGGTTCTGGTGATTCCCACAGCAACTCCTACTTAAGAAGGTTCTCTAGGGTTGCTCCTCTGACAGTGGGCCAGTTTTGCCTACAAGTAAGGGCCATACATGGAAAATGGATGCCTCATATTGAGTTAGTGATCTATTGCTTCCAAACTGATGTTCAAAATACTTGGCCTTTGGTGCATTCTGGAACTGAGTGTAGCTTACTGAATACATGGCAGCCCACAAAAGCATCTATGGACATTTGGCACCAGTAGAAGCATATGGTGAAAAGAGAGTGCAGGTGAAAAGGATTAAGTTGTTTTTTGGGGGTGGGTAGTTTTACCCACAAGAGTACACGGTATGTATATATCCACTGCAAGGAAACATTCTGGAGGTAGATATATGAGCACACTCTGTTTATCACTGTTGTGAGTTTTGCTATGATTAAACACAGTAAAGCCAGTCATTCATGATCAGGCAACATGGGAACATGTAGAATTGCCTATTCAAAATAAAGAGTGCCCAGGTGGAGGTCATGATCAAATTACAAATCTAAGTGTCTGAAAATTGCTGAAGGAAGACCCTAGACACAGATAGTATGCAAAGACAAAGACTGTTTATTCTGCAGAAACATCTAGCATTCAAGGGTTACCATTGTTTACTAATGAAAAGGCAGATGAAGACATCGAGTCCCTTTTGTAATGACTGCTTTATTGCTTCTGAGATAACAGCAGACTTCTAAAACTTAGGGCATATACACCACAGGACCCCAGGTGTAAGAACAGGAGATAAGATGTTGACTAGGAGTGTATAAACAAAACTTCAAGGATGGCTTAGTTATAGTCTTAAACTTTTCATGACCCGACCCTGCAAGCTAGTAACAAATGATGAAAGTTAGCCAGGTAATTGCCCCTAGTGTGTATATATATGTCTTAGTCAGGGTTTCTATTCCTGAACAAACATCATGACCAAGAAGCAAGTTGGGGAGGAAAGAGTTTATTCAGCTTACAATTCCATACTGCTGTTTATCACCAAGGAAGTCAGGACTGGAACTCAAACAGGTCAGGAAGCAGGAGCTGATGCAGAGGCCATGGAGGGATGTTCTTTACTGGCTTGCTTTTCCTGGCTTGCTCAGCCTGCTCTCTTATAGAACCCAAGACTACCAGCCCAGAGATGGTCCCACCCACAAGGGGCCTTTCCCCCTTGATCACTAATTGAGAAAATGCCTTACAGTTGGATCTCATGGAGGCATCTCCTCAACTGAAGCTCCTTTCTCTGTGATAACTCCAGCTGTGCCAAGTTGACACAAAACTAGCCAGTACAATATATATAGGCATTCTGTTATAACCTCTTATTCAATTTATGATCTGAATGTGCAAACTTGCAGTGAGCTTTGTTGCCATCTGAAGACACGCTCTGAGAGTCTGTACAAGTACAGGTATTGAGAACAAAAGGCAGAGATGAGTGCCCTGCCCTTTTTTTTCCTCTAGATTTCAACTTAGGGCCTTGTAATTCCTGAAATTACAGGAAATTCACACAAGCTACTTTCTCTAGCTTCCCACTGTGTCACTTTGAAGTGCTAACCAGAGGCTATCAGCTCCAGAACAACTCAGACAGGCAGATCAGCTGTTGTGGAAGCAGAGTACCTTATGCCCAGGATAGATGTCAAATGGTTCATGGCCTAGTTTCTGAGTAGAGATAAAATGGGATATGAAAAATGAACTCATTCTTTCCCTGAGTCCTGCATTTTTCAAATCCTTGAGATGTTTTTACTGACTGATTGTCTTCTATTCCTGCACAAACATCATGACCAAGAAGCAAGTTGGGGAGGACAGGGTTTATTCGGCTTACATTTCCATACTGCTGTTCATCACTAAAGGATTCAGGAGTGGAACTAAAGCAAGTCAGAAAGCAGGAGCTGATCCACAAGCCATGAAGCGTTGTTCTTTACTGGCTTGCTTCCCCTGGCTTGCTCAACTTGCTTTCTTATAGAACCAAGACTACCAGCCCAGAGATGGCACCACCCACAAGGGGTCCTCCCCCCTTGATCACTAATTGAGAAAATGCCTTACAGTTGGATCTCGTAGAGGCATTTCCTTAACTGAAGTTCCTTTCTCTGTAATAACACCAGCTGTGTCAAGTTGACACAAAACTAGCCAGTACAGTGATACTGTTGTTATAACCAGGCCATGAATGGATGGGGTAAACCCCAGGTACATGCCCACCAAGTTTTCTCTGGGAGGAAACATGCATCCTGTAACTGTAGGGTTTGCAGTATGATTGCAGAGGTGGGATTAGGTTAAGGGCCCTTTATTTTGCAATACAGAATCCCTGTCCTGTTACTGGCTGTAGGGACATCTTACCTCTACTGGTTGCCGCCTTCTACATGGAATACTACCTTAGTCTGTGAATAATACTACCTTAGTCTGTGAATAGTCTCCAGGGATAGCTGTTCCTTCAGAGTAGGGAGGAATGAGTTATTTAGACATAAGGAACAGCCCTGTGTTAAGTCTGGGTGGGAGGAGTTAAGAGCCCAGAAAGTGGCTTCTAATAATTGCAGAGGTCCTGACTCAGGTGGTGGAGCCAGTAAAACAGGAGGTAGCAGGATTTTAGGAAGAAGTAGGTTAGGTAAAGTGAGACCTTGTTGGGACAAAAGGATGGTGGATCCTTGTAAGGGAGTGATAGTGGGCAGAGGTAGAGGCTGGGGGAGTGATTAGTTTGGCCTTACTAATGGCATGAGTCTCAGAAGACTATGTTGGAACAATTGGACAATAGATAGGAATCCCGAATCATAGCAAGAGATGTGAAGTCTTAGTCTCCATGTCTTACCAGCAGTCCAACTGACCTTCCTGCCCACTGCTGTGACAAGACTATTGCATCTTCCCCTGGGGGTACCCATATAGTAAGGGGTCTCAAAATAAGGTCTTCATTCTCTCTCCTAGGAGATTTGGTGTCCTTTCTCATACTGTCTATATCCAATCCCAGTCATAGTGATGAGCTCATCTTTGATTGGGGGTTTCCAGCTCATCCACCCAGTGGATTCACATCTCCATTCAACACAGAAAAAGGATTCTGAATCTCTGCATTTGGTTTGCTGACTTTCTTCTGAGGGTGCTTCCAGCAGGGTTTGTTTGTTTGTTTTTTGTTTTTGGCCTAGGTGAGTTGCAATCATAATCAGGAAAGGGCTGTTGATCTGAGGGGTCCCATTCCTCATCTACTAAGTAACAAAAGTCTACATGAAGATCAGGAAATCAAGTGCCTGGAGGTGTGGAGTGGGAGATAGAGCTGGCAATCTTACCTGTTGTAGCATTAACAATCTGGCAGGTTAGATTCAGGGGATAGTGGGGGCTCGTGGGTGTTAAGGCAAAATGTGAGCTGCAAGTAAGCAGGATCAGGACCCCAACTACTGAATCCTCTTTCTTCTGGCAGGAATGATGTATGCATATCAGGGTCCTGTCCACCACCTTAACAGCCATTAGTGTAGTCAGGATCAAGGTGTGGGGTTTTCTCCAGTGCAGTTCCAAAGTCTTGTAGGTATGTCTCTTAATCCAGATTTCATCACCTGGTTCAAAGTAATGTGAATTAGAAGGGAGTGAAGACTCATAGATTTGACAGATTCATGACCATATTTAATTTTGCATCCTGTGAAGAGACTGTAACACCTCCAGAAATCTCTGATGGTCATATTTTGCAAGAATTTCAGATTGAAAGTTAGGTAGGAGGGAAGGAGGGGTCTTCCATACAGCATCTCAAAATGGGTAAATCCCAATATATAGGGTGTGTTCCTAGCCTTATATAACGCATAGGGTAGAAGAGACATCCAGTCTCCACCAGTTTCTAGAGTTAATTTGGTTAAAGTCTCCTTTACTTTCCCTTTCTACCTGCCCTGAACTCTGGGGACAATAAATAAGCACAATGTAATTTCCAGTCTGTCCCCAATATCTTAACAAGTGACTATGCAACCCGAGAGACAAAAAGCTGGTCCATTGTCAGAGCCCAGCAGTGAGGGAAATCTATACCTGGGGGTGATATCCTCCAGTAACTTATTTGCCATTATGGCCATTATGTTGGCAGTCTTTTCTTGGTGGAGTCTTTACTGTATTAGGCTTTTTTTTTTTTTTCATTCCTCTAATTGCTGAATAATAAGGCCAATTTGCATTCACATGGAGTACTCAACAGTGGATATTCAGAGTACTTCTTCAAAGTTACTTAATTTTCCCACTGTCTGTAATGGACTGATGACCAAGGAACTGGTTTTGTTATTTGTTCACCCTCTGTAAGAAGATAATGCTAACTGCTTAGGGATTGCAGATCTAGAAAAACATCTAAAGGATACACACACACACACACACACACACATTTAAACGAAGGAGGTTGGAAACACACTATGTGCAAGGGTCAGACACAGATGTGAAATTCTTGGGGATATTATGGTCCAGTGTGATGTGCGTGATACTTGACACTGTTGTTGAAAAATTCTCCAACAACCCATGCCTGTGAATGTAAAAGAGTATTTTTGTAGCTGTTGGGATATTGGCATCTTCTCATACCCCATCTTGCCCAAGCTTCTTCTCCTCTCTATAACTTGTTAAAGAAAAGTGTTATATTAGACTGAGACAAAAGGGTCAGTAGGCTTTTGATCAGGCTAAATCCTCTGTAGAAAAATCAAAATAGCCATGTTCTCCAGTATCTTTGTAGAGCTTTCTGTTAGGAATCACCAGAAGATTAGAAGGATATGATTGGGACATATTGTAAAAACAGTCTGAGGAAATGGTTCCTGTAGGGTTTTGATCTCAGTTATGGAAAGGAGCAGAAACTTGGTACACAACAGTAGAACAGCAACTATTAGCAGTACATACAATAAAACATTGTGACAGGTAGAATCTATAACTAGTTCCACCTCAGTGACTGTAAAACCAGCTTAACAAATGAAGGGCTGAGTTGAAGAGCTTCCTTTTTCTATTGTGTCAGAGAATCAAGCTCCAAAGATGGCATGCATATTTACAACAATGATGTGTGGTGTCTGCAAATTCCATTGCCAGTGCCATGGAAGCTTTTCTAGGACCAGTGTCCCTTAAAGCCACTGAGCATCTCCAGTAATTCAACCAACAGATAAACCAGATAAAGTACTGGAAGGTATACCACCCATCCCTATAGATGCCTTGTACAGATGGTACTGCTTGGCACACCAAACAAGAATAGGTGGTGGCCGGGCGTGGTGGCACACACCTTTAATACCAGCACTTGAGAAGCAGAAGCAGGCAGATTTCTGAGTTAGAGTCCAGCCTGGTCCTGGTCTACAATGTGAGTTCCAGGACAGCCAGGGCTATACAAAGAAACCCTGTCTTGAAAAACAAACAACAACAACAAAAAACCCCAAACCAACCAACCAAACAAAAAAAGAATAGGTGGCTATATCAATAGAGATTCACACTGATAACATGTAACTGGAAAAGGGAGAAGAAAAAGTAGTCAATGGCACGAATTAAGAGCAGTATGGATAGTAAGAATTCATTAGACTTGGCCCTTGTCATACTGTACTGACAGTTGGATGGTAAATAGAGACCTCACTTTATGCATGGCTCTGTGGAAAAGATAGGCAAGTGCTAGATCATCTACTTCGGGACAACAAGTGTGCAATGAAATATATGACAGAGTTCAACAGGAATCAGAGTCCCTGGTAGTTTTCCATGTGGTAGTCTGCAGCCCATTAAGTTCCCCCAGAAATCAGGAAGCAGATGCCCTTACTGAAGTATGAGTCATTTCCCTTTAGTTACCCTTGGAAGATGCCCACTGAATCCATATAAAGTCTGTTCACAATGGAACCAACATAGGTTGGAAAATAGCTAAGGCTGCTGGCATGAAATATCTTGATATTGTGCATGCTTGTCCAAACATGTAAGGCCTGTTCCTGATTATAGCATTCACACACTAAGCTTTGGAGAGACACGTACAAAAATCAATCTGTCCTGGTAGAGATTGGCAAGTAGACTTCATACCAATTAAGGCAAGTAGACTGAATAGGCCTATGCCATTTAGTGAAGCATACATATATGTCCTCACCTCTGTGGACATGGCCACAGACCCCTTACAAGCATTTCTGTGCAAGAGTATAACAGGGAAAACCACCATTAAGAGTATCATGCAACTAAATGTTATATGCAGTGTCCATGGAATATCAGTAGTGACAGAGGCAGCCATTTAATTAGCACTGATATACAGAACTGGGCTGAAGACAACCAGTTATAGTGGTACTTGTAACTTACAACTTGGTTAATTATAGGAAAAAAGTAAGCTGTGGGGTTGTTAAAGCAACAGCTAAAGAACTTAAATTCAAATGGTATCCTACATGAGTGGAAAAAGACATTCCCAGAGACCATAGACTCTTGAAAGCAAATCCCATTGCCAGGAATGGGTTACCTTCCAAAAAATTGTGGCCCGCTGGAACTTCTGAAGTCCCACAAACCATAAAGGCTATTATTACTATTGTTGTATGCTGGCCCGTGGCCTACATGAACCGGGTACACCTGGGAGGCAGGCTGGGGCTAAAAGAGACTAGACAGCGAGAAAAGAATGAAGCCAAGAGAACGTGCTGATCAAGGCCCACAGTTTTACTCAGAAACTGTGCTTATAAAGGGGGAAGGCCCATCCTCCCCCCACCCCCCCACCCCCGGCCATTCTTGGTGTCTGGAGCCAGCCTGCAGGTGATATGCAGGATAGGATGTGCCTCCAGAATATAGGAGAGCAGCACAGGTGACAGAACAATAGAGCCATCTAGGTCGGAAGGCTTCACCCCAGGTAGTCTCATTCTTAGTGGCAGCAAGGTCAAAGTCTGGATCAGCCTGCTTCCAGCTGAGGGAGGCTACAACTATTACTGGCTTTATGCAATATCTACAATGTAAGACTCTATTGCTGAAGATATAACATGTTTTAAATGCAGGGCTTGGAGACATTAAGCTGGAGCTGAATTAGAAATTTCTACCCTGCTGTTGAGCTTTCATAGTGTCAAAAGGGCAATGCAAGCTGCTAATAGAGAGCTGTCCACAATATTCTTGGTTAGTTATGAACCTTGCATGCCAAAATACCAACATGCCAGGCAGGATGTGCCTGCTTGTGCAATGTGCAATAATGGTTCAGTTGTAGTGAACAAGACCAACAGCCTTCTGATTAGATTTAAAGCAGTTCCACAAGAGGGCATTTACATCTGGTACTGTGTGTAAGCCAGGGGGGAAACTGTCTGGGTTAGTCATAAGTCTCAGCTGGGAAGCAATTTCTATTATTTTCCCAGATGGATGTGATATAACTCTGGAACTGCCCTTTAAACATTTGTATTTATGATCTTACATGACCCCTGTGGTCAACCTCAACTCATAAGCAGTCATGAAACTCTAGAGAGCAAAGTGACTGCTGCTGTGCCTTAGAAATAATTTCTATCTATAGTCACCCTTTCCAAGGCTAAGGATTACTGTGGAAGCAGAGACAGAAAAAAATGTAAGAGCCCAAGGACTAAGTGTTGACTATGTTTCCTCAGAGATCTGAACTTTCCCTTGGCAGGAAAGTTCCTTGAGCAGAAATGCAAACCACTCAAAACAGCTTCAGGAAGTCCTGCAAGTGACCAGATAGATTATCTAGGTCTCTCCTTTCCAAGATGGTGACAAGCTACAAAGAAGACTCTGAGGCTAGCAGAGCTGTCTAGAAGAGGTTTAAGTCCAACTGACTGACATTGAGAGGACATTCCCCAACATGATGTGCTCCCTGCAGGTGGTGCAGAGCGCTCTAATTTCTCCCATTTGTGCCTTATCACCTGTGCTGGGTGAGCTTTGGTGATGTAGTTCTCACAAATATGCCTATAAATAACCACAATAAAAGCCATGGCTCACAAGTTGAAATGTAGTGGTGTCTGCACTTTTCCGTGTTGTGGGCTTCCTACTGCAGTGAGTAAATGTGGGTGTAGCATCTCCCAAGAAAAGGTTTGTCACACAACAGGAAATCAGCAAGCTTTCCACTGGAGTGCTGTCAAGCCTAGATCCTTCAGGCATTAACCTCTGCTTTCCAACCCAGGAGTGCTCATACTTTAAAATGCCATCTTGCAACTTAATCACTGATGTGGCTAATGAGAGGATTTTGTCAGCATCAGGATGATATGCAGGTTCCACAATTTTGTTCGCTTGTCTCAATATCTGTGGGCCTAACTTCCAGGATAGCTTTTGCACTTTGCACTACCTTTAAGTTACGTGCTAATAAAAATAAAGGATGAGTTTCAGGATCCCTTTTCCTGTAGCTGTGGTTCTGGAATTCTGAGGATACATTCTTTACTCACTTGTGGTGGAGCCTTCCAGCAAGGGAACTCTCTCCTCTTCCCCTTTGTAAGGGCAAAGTGAACATTTTGAACTGTAAAATAATAAGTAAGACATGGATTGTAGCAAACTGTAGGATAAAGGTGGATTTAACAAAATGTAAATGTTGCTAGAAATTACTTTCATCTCATTCTTAATTTATTGCAATTAAAACAACCAGCTTTAAGATAAAAGTACTCCCTTTTGTTTAATACCTGAAAAGGCAGGATAGTGAGAGAAATAATGATGTAACACTATGTCTAGGACACAGAGAGAAGTGCACACAGTGTCAGCAGTAGTCTTGGTCTTAAATAGCCACTGCTTTAATAGTGATCACTGTATAATTTGGTATACAAAGAAGAAACGATATGAAAAATGTCCTTTCATATTGTTAAAGGTTTGGATGTGTCATTTGTGTAGTCTTACTTCATATTAAAAAGATAATTTAGGGTAAATGTAAAAATGTGATTTTGTATTAATGTTGTAATAATGTTTTAAACTCTTGGTCTATAATATTGTTTACTTTATTTATCTGATATATAAGATCATATGAGGACAAAGGTAGACATTGTTTCTGTCTTTTCCAGCTGACTTTTTGAGACTGGGTCTAGCATGGAGCTAAACTGCATCTAGCAAGCCACAGTGCTTTCCCTGGCTCTGCCCATCAGCACAGAGGTTATAGATTTTTGCCACAACCATCCGTGCTCAGCAGTGCCTGGCCATATCTAGCACTGACTTCTTTTTCTTTTTAATTTGTTTTCTTCTTAACATGGGTGATGGCATTTGAAATCAGACTCTCCAATTTTTATAAAGCACTCTCTTGGTGACCTGAGTAGTGTTTTTTTTTTAATCTTTGAGATATCACACATTCTATGTGTAGTATAGTCTGGTGTCAAACTGCATGCTCTGATGCTGAGTACTATGATGAGAGGGGTACAATGATCAACAGAATAATCCTGTCTAAATATAAATGGATATTGTCATAGATTAAGAACAGAGCTAAAGTAAGTCGTGCCACCACAGTACAAGTGTCGGAATCTTCTCCCTGATGTGCCACCCTCTAATTCAATGAGCTTTAAAGTAATGTAAATTCTCTGATGCCTAGTTTTCTCCATGTACTAAATGAGAAGGCTAGGGTAGTGAAATAGCTCAAGGATAAAAAAAAATTATAATAAAGCCAGACATCAACACATTCTGTTTCCCCTAAGCACACACACACACACACACACACACACACATACACACATCTGCTTGACTATCATCTATCTATCTATCTATCTATCTATCTATCTATCTATCTATCTCTATCTAATCTCTCTAATCTATCTATCTATCTATCTATCTATCTATCTATCTATCAATCTATCTATCTAATCTCTCTCTATCTAATCTTTCTATCTATCCTTCTGTCTATCTATCTATCTATCTATCTGTCATCTACCTATTTATGTGTATATAAATATAATACATATATCAAAAGTATGCAAGAATATTCTCCTCCAAATTTATGAACACATGGAAGTAAACTTTAATTATAAAATTATCAAATCACAAGTTTGAAGGAGAGCTCCTTGAGACAATATGAAATACAAAGCAAAACATCCCATAGCCCAATTTCATGCCAGTTCCTTTGAAATGAATATCCACTAATGATTGAAAACATAGATCACACTTCCTCTGGGAGGCCCTGGCTACTTAGTCCTGGCAAATTTCACTCTACTCAGCTACATGAAGGAACAACACCTCCATTAAACTGCACATTCCTCTGAATAAGAGACCATTAGTCTTCGTTTTCTCAGCATTTAGCCAGTTTGTGGTACTCTGTAAACCAGCATTACTGTTTATCAATCCTACTAGGAGGTTAAATATAAATGAACTAATGTACGGAACAAAACTTTCCAAATGAAAGTCCTCCACAAATCTTTCTAAACCACACACCACAAATAGTATCAAAGAAAAGTAGAACCAATTACAATAATTTAAACATTTGGATAATGAATGAGTTATGTTTTGAAGGACAAGAGTTGGTAGTTCTGACCATATTTAATTTTATATATGTGCTAATGCCCAAAAATAAGAAAAAAATTATAAAATTTGGAAAGCAAAAATTTTCTAAAAATTTCTCTCGGTATAGATAATATGTGTTCACCTATAAACTGCATTGTAAGCCACAGGTATCACTATGTATCTGAAATACTATGATGTCAACATAAAACTAGAAAGTTGTAAGCATTTTAGATAATACTGAGTTAGAGAGCATTTTTTTACAAAAATTCTTTTTATTCATTACAGTTACTGCTCTGCTTCTATATGGAAACCTCACATTTCACTTGCTTTCAAGTTATTTTATTCTTACATCCACTGCATTGCAATACAAGATTATTTATTAAGAATTAACTCTACTGTGTCTCCTTTACTTTACTTAATGATTGTGTTGGTACAAAGTGAGACAGATGATTGAGGTTCATGTTTTAGATTATGGTAAGACCTTTGCAGACATTCACACTGTGCATTCAAGTCCACAAATCTAAATGTAATGTTACATAAATTTTTTCTAGTGTGCATAGTTTATATTATACTGGAAGAAAAATATTTTACATTAATATTTTCCTTCATAAAATGTGGATTAATAACCATGCATTTCTTTATATATAATGATAATTCATATCAAGCTTGTAAGATTTGAATAGTCCAATATTTTCAAAATTATTGCAATAGTTTGTGCTGCATGAAATTAAAGAAGCCATCACAAAGACACTGAGGGTTTTTTGTTTTTGTTGTTATTTTGTTTTAATTTCCATAATTCAAGAGTACAAGAATTTATTCAAAGAACATTGAATTTATAATTTCTATTCTATGTTGCATTACTTTCATCTCCTATTGAGTATTTCTCTTAATTTATAAGATAAGGGAAAGAAAGAACTAGCTCATTTTGTGGCTTTTCCTAGAAATCATTTTGCTTGATTATGTTTTGATAGAATTTCAAAATAGTTTTGAGATTTATTATTCTCTGGGAAGGACTTCTTTAAAGTACTTAAATATCTATATATGGTATTACCTTGGAAACAAGAAAGCTCACATTTTGAAGGAATTTTAAAAAGTAATTACACAACCAAGGAACTATTTCTAATTTTCTGTGGGATCCCAAACAGGCGAGGCTCTAATGTCACAGCGCTGTCCTTTCTGAAGATCATTGTCTTCAAGGATGTTTTCAGATGAGGAAAAGTGGACAAAACCAGCGGGAAGAGAGGAGAATAAACCAAAAGCAGAAAGCCATTTAAAGGTCAACAACAAAAGATGACTCCTGTTACAGTGTATGAAACATAGCTTCTGCTCATGCATAAATGCCAGCATTTGAAGATCTTTATTGGGATTATCAAAGGGGAAAATGTTCTTTTTGGTCCTGTCAAAGTAGTGAACAAGAAGTTTCTTTCTACAAAATAAATCAGGTTTTAAAAACAGATTGTATGAAAACGGAGAGATTTTATGTTCCAATGTTTCTAGGTAGTACTTTGCAAGCTGTAATGTATGTGACAAACTCATTCATGGCTTGATGCTACTTACAGGTACATTGGACTTAGCTTTGAAAGTAAAATACTATGGTAAACCCAGGTCAATATTCGTGAGCTTTTCAGCTAGATATGGCAAATGTATGCTATGTTCAACATTATCTATCACCTTATCGTTCGTGTGCATTAAACCAGAGCAAGGCTATGGTTTGAATAGCGACCAAGGGTTGCTTTCCTTTCATGAGCCCCATAACAGACTTCAGGTCAAGAGCTGTCAGCAGCATTTAAAAGCACAGACATAAACTGTGCTCAATATGACTGATGGTCATCCTTAATCATGGTCTCCATGCCCTTCTTAGATCTTGTGTACAAATGTGAGGAAAATTATGTCGGCCAACAGTGATGTTGAGGGAGACAGGGTGTGTTAACAGTGGAAAGAGGCAGGGAAAGTATTTAAGAAATTTGTAATTAAAAGTAGGAATAGTAATCCATTGTAATTTCCTGCTTTGTTATGGGAATGTTGTGCCATTCTCTTCACTTCCCATAATTATTTTAAATTTAAAAAAATAAGTGTATTACTGTGTGTATGTGAATAGGAGTGTGGGACTGTTTTTTGGTTGAGCTAGGTTTAAACCCCAGAGACTCAGCAGGTGTTCCTGCAAGGAACTGAAGGCTGTTTGCCATGCTCCCAGACACCAGGCTACTGATAAGAGACCTCAGCTCTCCATAATTCTGTGGCCATTAGTCACATAGGGCAATGCCCCAAGTCCCTGGTATTCTGTCTGGACCCCACCCTCACAGTTACCTGACAACATCCAGGCATGCTCCTCTCCACAGTTACTGGGCAACAGTGATGTAGGCCTGGCCCACAATAAAAGGGGCTGCTTGTTCCCTCCTCCCACTCTTATTGCCTCTCTTGCTCCCAGTCTCTTCACATTCCCTTCCCCCCTCTCTACTACCCTCTTAGCTCCACTTCAGAGACACTCCTCCCTGCAAAAGGTTTTTAACCTCAGGTCTGCCCTGAGAAAGTGGGGTATGTTTTCACTCAAAACAACTCTCTGCCATGACAATAAAGCCTTAAAACCATCAACTGCCTCTTCTCATTGGGACCAACTGTGGGGAACAATGGAGCAGGTCTTCCTCTAAAGCGCAACACTTCTGATTTCCCTCAGGAGGTCTCTCTGCATTCACAGCCATTGTCTCCAAGCCAAGCCGCCTGAACAATCCTAGGACACTCTCATCCCCACGGGACCCAGCCAGAGCTTTCCTCCAGCCCTTTCCCCTTCTGCCTGGGCTAGAGCCTGCCTGTGGGCACCCAGTAGTGTCTGCTGTGCCAAGAGTGAGAACCTGCCTTCCCTGGCTTCCATGCAGCCAGAGGACCCAGAAGCCCAACTTCTGCAGTTCCGTGGAGACCTCAGACTGTGCCTCCCATCCCCACAGAGCAGTGTCCTGCTGTTTTTCACAGCCTGATGCTTGCATGGTGGTGGCATGGGGTGCACAAAGTCAAACTTCCCATAGCCCACCTTGCCCAGAGGCCAGAGCCCTGGGCCGAACGCAGGACCCCATTTTAACCCACACAGGAGTGTACATGAGTGGGTATATATGCAACGGAATACATGTGGGGATCAGAAGACAACTTGTGAAGTGTTGTAACTACTTTAACCTTTCTATGGGTTCTGGGGGTCAGACTCATGTTTCCTGTCTTCCAGAACTGGTGCTTCTACCTCAGTGAGATATTTCTGCAGACTTTTCCTAATTATTAAAAGGAATTTTATTTAACAGATTATTTTTCAGGGAAATGGTCTATAATCTTAACTGCATTTCTGCTTTATCATCATTCTATCCATCTACGTATCTATCTATCTATCTATCTATCTATCTATCTATCTATCTATCTATGTCTCCATCCATCCATTATCTATCTACCTACCTATCATCTATCTATCCATCTATGTATCTATCTATATATCTATGTATCTATGTATGTATCTATGTATGTATGTATGTATCTCTATCATCTATCTATCTATCTATCTATCTATCTATCTATCTATCTATAATCTATCTATTCTAATTGAATTTAGAAATATTTTCCCTTTTTAATCCTAATTGTATCATTTTATCAAAGCATTAATTACAGTTATATAAAAGTCACCACATTTTTAAGGGAGCCATGTCATTAGTTTTTCTTTCAAGCTATTTTCTTTGAGAAATTTTTCTTTTGGCTTGTGTCTGCATTTCTTTGGTTGCCTCTTCCTTCGGTTATCTTGGAAATGATGCTCTCACATACTTTATAACTATCATCTCAATGTTTAAAGTACTCAACTTGAATTTTGCTGAGTTTCCCACGACAAGATCTTATTCAGGGAATGTTTCCTAAGAATAGAACAGTTATGAGTTGTTCTCAGGGGATCCTACCAGGGATTTATTATTCCATTTTCTTACAAGTAAGGACAAATACATTGGTCATATGATATAGGTGGTATTGGCAGAGATTCTTGTTTTATGATTACTAACCACAATTTGACCATGACTGAATATACTAGGAGATATGTTTGATGGTGTGAGAACCCAGATCTTGTTCTCTTTCAAGTTTATGACCTATTTACATGATTGCATGTTATATAGATATAGACCTTAAATATAACTTGCTTAGTTTATATAGTCCTGCTTATATGTATGCTTTCAAGGCTGATTTTTTAATGAAAGAATTAATTTAATTTTCAAGGAATGCATTATTCCCACATAGACATGCAATAATATGTACTCATTTATACATTTATGGTGTTCATCACAAATACACATTCAGAATCCTGCTATAACATGCCTAATTATATTTTATAGATGCAATTTGCTTCTATACTCATGGCACTCATTCTTATTGTCACTTTTCTGATTCAGATAAATTAAATCAAATTTCTCAATATAAAATTTTGTATAAATGTAAAATAGTTAATTATTCATACAATAATGTTAAAAACTAGAAATGGCGGGATATTTTGCATATTAATTCAGATATACCAAAGTTTTTATAGGAAAAGAAAGATTCTTTTCACAATTAATCATTTGTTTTGTAGACTTTTGAAGAAATAATAATTTTGAATATAGTTCTTTAGATACATTTTACTGAAAGAATATGTTTGTCTTTTTCAGATGGCATTATATACTTCTCAATTTTGTTAGTATAATGACATGTTTTTCAAAAAAGAGAATAAATCAACAATGAATAGCTATATGAGTATTAACCAACCATTCTGTGTTAGATCACTATGTCACACTTTCTGTCCCATTCTGAGTTCTACTAACTATTCACTGAAAAGATAGGATCAATGCTTTAATATATTAAAGAGTTGCGGAATAAAATAAAAATGTTCAGAGTCAGACTTCACATAAAACAGCCATTACTTATGAAATATTAACATAAATATTCAATCCCTTTGAAATGACTAAATCTTTTAAAAAGTTAATCCCATATTTCAACATGCAGACTATGAGAATCACTGCAAAGCACTGAAGTCATTTTAAAAAAATTCATGTGTATCTCATGAAGAACTAACTGAAATTTTTATTTAAAAATTCAAATACTCAAATATCCTGAAAAGAATAAAGTAGCTCACTTCAAAGTGAAGTATTTTCATTCTATCTCTATTAAAACACAGTAAATAGGTTTCACATACTTCAAAAGCTGAACCACAATATGTTAGTTTTTAATTTGAAATCAATTTCATATAAAAAGTCAGTCATTTTACTAATAAAAATGTTGAAGAAGGATATGAAATGCTTTTATTTAATGTAAAGTCACTTTATGAAATATTGTTTTATATCTTGAAAACCTGAGCTTGGAATGGTTCTATAATCTCAGACTTAGAATATTTGTTACCTAATTTGAGGTTGTAATAATACTGTGGATTTTTAGACCTCAGAAACTGCAATTTTAAATCCTAACCACTTGAGAAACACTAACATTATACTAAAATGAGTCTTGGCTCCTATTTTGTTTCCCATGTATCCATATCAATGCTTAATGATACTCTGTTGTCTATCTAGGTTTGACATAGTTTGTATGAAAAGCCCCATGTATTAACTTAAACATACTATACTGCTGAATATGCTAGTGATTATATGACGATTGACTCAGTTGTGTTCTATCAGTGGAGATAGATATTTATTTTATTGATAGTTCTTGTTAACTAAATAGTGGATGCTGAAGATGTGGAGGCTGTGACAATTGTTTACCACATCTGTAAACTGTTCTCTTCATCAAGGATTTCTCTGTAGCTCATTATTTTGGGGCAGCATTTTACCCACAAAGGACTTTATTTAAACCAATAAATTAATTTTCCCAAATCTGATGCTGATTTATAAACTTCTTGTAACCCTAATGTTACTTCAACAATGTCACATAATTTCAACAGGAGCAAACACTACATTCAGAAACTATTTATTTCAGAGAGAGAGAGAGATTGGTTGTCATCTGTGAGTTTCAAATGTCAGTCATTAAAGTTCTGTCATAAGATTCCAAATATCTAATCACATCTCAGTTCCATGACACTCTTCAATGAAAAGAAAATTACTCAGAGTTCTCCACAAAATTTGAAATCAAACTACTACCATGTTCTTTTTTTTTTTTTTTTTTTTTTTTGGTTTTTCGAGACAGGGTTTCTCTGTGTAGCCCTGGCTGCCCTGGCACTCACTTTGTAGACCAGGCTGGCCTCGAACCCAGAAATCTACCTGCCTCTGCCTCCCGAGTGCTGGGATTAAAGGCATGTGCCACCACGCCCCGCATTACTTCCATGTTCTTATGAGCATGCTATTTACAGAGCACAGTAGCATTAACATAGCTCAGGAGGGTAACTTTTTCTTGCATAGGAGGACGCAGCATATTTGGCTGGTATAGGTTTATAAAATATTTTTCTTAGATCAGAAAGCTGGTAAGTTACTATTACATTTTGTTCCATGAGAGCTTTGTGAGCTGACATGAAAACAATCGAGTATGTAGGGCTCTGGATCAGGTCCTCAGCATATATCCTATAGCTTCCAGTTTAGTACTTTCATGGGAATCATGGATGTGTAAACGAGGGAGTCTTTGATTCTGCAAACTTCTCTTGGTGCTTTTTTTTTTTTTTTTTTTTTTTTTTTTAATCTTGGTTTGATTGGCTTGTCCAAGTTTAATATAACAGTTTTGTTTCATCTTAGGTTTTATTTTGTAAGTAAATTATAATCATAAAAAAGAAAGAAAAGGCACACGCCTTTAATCCCAGTACTCTGGAGGCAGAGGCAGGCAGATTTCTGAGTTCGAGGCCAGCCTGGTCTACAGAGTGAGTTCCAGGACAGCCAGGGCTACACAAAGAAACCCTGTCTTGAAAAAAAAAAGCAAAATAAGAAAGAAAGAAAAAAGAAAGAAAGAAAGAAAAGAAAACATGATATTTGTTGTAAATTTCTCAAAGTTGTTTTGCCAGGTGTATTTCCATGAGGAACAAATTTGGCAAATATTTTATTTAAATATTTTATTAATTTTCTTTATGTATAGTAGTGTGTATGTGTGTGTGTGAGTGAATACCTCATATGTGAAAGGAATTCATTTCCCTCGAGCTAGAGTTACAGACACTTCTAGCATCCCAACATGAATTCATAGGGATCAAACTCAGGTCCTTGAGAAGATGAGCATGTACTTTTCCTTTGTGAGCCATCTCTCTAGCCTTTTGAAATTATTTTATATCAGTGTGCAAAGAAGACTCAAAGGTGGATTTTTCAAGGATTCTACTAATTATACTGTGGATATATGTGATGTTCTATAGATTTGCTATCCTATTCACACAGGAGAGAAAAATGTAGGCCCAATGCAATTCTTAGATATCCTATTTTTTTAGGAATAGTCAGTGCTGTTGGTGTTAACTTCATGTCATGGTTTATTCTGATTTTTCTCATCTACCTTCAGTTTTTTTCTGGAAAAGTCCAATATATTTGGGCTTTTACTGATGAGTACTGTGTACATAACATTTCTACCGCTTTCTCTTTAGGTTATTCTCAGCCTTTCTCATTTTGGAGATTTAGTTGGGCACATACAGCTCTTCCCTTAGTTGTGTGTTGGATCTGAAATTCCAGCCTGCCACAGGCATGGTTGGTGTTGGTAGCTGCATGAATAGAGTTAGACTTAGTAATGTGGAGAAAGCATCTGCAGGCAGTTTCCTGAGAGAATTCACCAGGATAGACTGGTGCACACAGGTCTTGTGTTATAGAGATAGGACAAAAGGCTGCTACAGGATCTGTGTATCTAGGTCTAAGCCTGAATTTGTGGGAATACAAAGATCCTTGAGAACCAGGTGAAAATAGTGCATGTGCTGCATGCCAGAGGTCATCCTGGGCATAAATCTAGAGACCGAGGTAGAAAACGTTCAGTAGGAACCTGCCAAAAAGGCTAAGGTTAATACATTTGGTCAATGAGTTTCTGTTTTGTCATTATGCATCATCCAAATAACATCAGATCTATATACTCCTTTTTGAATTAAATAATACAATATAATTGTGCACATATGTAAACCCCATTTAATTCTTTTGTAGAGTTTTCAGTAACTATATAACAATGTAAATCAAATTTGCCACTGATTACTGATATTTTTGTCACTTTTTGTCACTTGTTGTATCTTGTAGTTGGATATTATTTAAATAATAGCCTAAACTAAGTTAATTACATGACATAAAAATTAAAGTGTATCTTACATCAATAATAAATGCTACCTGTAATAGATAACATTTCTCAGAACCTTATAATAAAACAACAAAATTAAAGAAATACCCATGGAAGGAGTTAACAGAGACAAAGTTTGGAGCTAAGACGAAAGGATGGACCATCCAGAGACTACCCCACCCGGAGATCCATCCCATAATCAGCCACCAAATGCAGACACTATTGCATATGCCAGCAAGATTTTGCTGAAAGGACCCTGATATAGCTGTCTCTTGTGAGGCTATGCCAGTGCCTGGCAAATACAGAAGTGGATGCTCACAGTCATCTATTCGATGGAACACAGGGTCCCCAATGGAGGAGCTAGAGAAAGTACCCAAGGAGCTGAAGGGGTCTGCAACCCTATAGGTGGAACAACAATATGAACTAACCAGTAACCTCAGAGCTCATTTCTCTAGCTGCATATGTAGCAGAAGATGGCCTAGTCGGCCATCATTGGGAAGAGAGGCCCCTTGGTCTTGCAAACTTTATATGCCTCAGTACAGGGGAATGCCAGGGCCAAGAAGTGGGAGTGGGTGGGTAGGGGAGCAGGGTAGGCGGGGTGTATAGGGAACTTTCGGGATAGCATTTGAAATGAAAGTGAAGAAAATATCTAATAAACACACACACACACAAAGACTGTTTCAAGCAACTCAGTTTGCCCTATTTCTCACTGAGGAAGAGTTTGGTTGAAGATGTAACTGCTTTCTTGGTGTTTTCATTTTTGTCTATACTTATAGGTCAAATGAAAGATTGAAATGTAATGGAAAACTTAATCCCAACACTCCAAACACCTAAGTTAATAATTAGAAATGATGAGAACTTGAACCCTTGAGAGACTTCTGATATACAAAGTTACATTTCTTCAAAAGTCAGAAATCATTCTCATAGTGAGTGATTATTAATATTTTTCATAGGGTTTTTATTCCAAGGGCATATAGAGTCCTATTACATAAAAACGAAATTTGACAAAAGTTAGTATAACAACACAGTATACTTGAAAGTATTAAAACTACAAAACGGATCTATTATCTCTTCATGCTATACACATAGACACATATCTTTTATATATCAACAGAAGGAATTTTAAATATTAAGATAGTCATTTATATCACACAAGGGTGCAGCTAAAATTTCCTTAAGCTTTAAGCTTCCAGCAGTGCTCTGATAGAAATCTATATCAGCCCAGGGAGTAATCTACAACAATCAGATGACCTGCTCATCTTCTGATGTAAACGATCAGAATTCAATTTGATGATTGTGAAGCCCATAATTTAAACAGAATACTACTGAGATTTTCATAAATTTAAACTACAGAGCAAGTGATGGGAGAATATTCCCTTTTATCATTTATGTATTCAGGTTTGGGTTATTCTAATTGCCAAACTTCACTGTTTTCATTGGATTTCTTCTCAACCACTATAGTTTCAAAAAAATCTTAAATGCAAGCTGATAAAGTTATTTTTGTTCAACACAAAACCAGCAAATATTTGCTTTGTAAAACCAGAATTGATTTTTTTACATGGAAATTTTCAGGTATTTAATTTTATGATATGAAAATAATTATTTTTAACTTGTTCATATGCTTACGTGTCAATGTGATACTAAAATAAGAAAATGGAGGGCTCTTATATGAAAGTTTTCATACTAATATTTATTGTGCTCAAATGGAATTAAGAAAATACAAAGAAAATTCCTGAGATATAAATAATGATTTATGAAAACCCATACGTATAATAAACACAAATAGTGGTAATACAAGTAAATAAAAACTGTGGTCTTGTCTTTGTTTCTTATTGACTACCCAAATATTTTCAAAGTATCTGATTTAGTACAGGTATTGTAAAGTAACTGCTTTTATTCATATCTGGAAATCAGTCTCCTGGAAAGACTCGTGCCTAAACCTTATCCCAGTAACGCTGTTTTGGTGAATACTCTGAGTTCTAATCTTAGTGAAATGATGAGAAAGGAATGTCCAAAGTATTTGTTCAAATTCTTTTAATGATAAGAGTGAATTTACACCTACTGAAAGAATGTCATGTTGATGTGAGAATGAGCAATCATGAGTATCACTCTCATGAGACATTTACCTTTCTTAGTTATCTTTATTAACAAGAAAATAAGGAAAATATATTCACATAATTATACAGTTTTACAATTACTCAGTATTGTCCATTGGGTATTATTAACTCTTGGGAAGTGTTTGTGGGACACAGAAATTTGTTCTTACTATTGAGTTTTAATTATTAACTAGGTTGGATCCAGATCACATGTGAAATTGGGAAACAACCATAGATATACTGGAAAATGTGACTTGTTATTATTTATTATAGGTATTTAATTCAGCTTATTATTTCTCTCACTCCACGTATTTATCATTTACATATTATATAATATATTGAATATATATATGTCTCTACAGAATCACATATCATTATAAAATTCTCTACTAGACAAATGTAGAATTATATGTAGAATTATAGATATGGATATATATGTATCCATATTAAATATTTTTTAATTACAAGAAACCTGAGTATAAAAAAATCTGCAACTAGCCATAAAATCGATAAGAATTAAAGTCTTGTGGAAAAAGAAGTAAAGGAAACAGAAAGGTCAAGGAAACCACACCACACACACACACACACACACACACACACACAAACACACACACACACACACACACACACACACACAGAACTAAAAACAAATAACAAATAAAGAAACAACCCAAAGTGAATCAAACACCACCAACAACAAAAAACCTACATAATCAATAAACTTGCCTTCAGTAGGGGCCTACAAAGACTGAAATAGCAACCAAAGAGCACTCCTGGGATGGACCTAGGTCCCCTATAACCATGTATCAGATGTGCTGCTTGATCTTCATGTGGGACCCCTAACAACTTGATCAGGAACTGTGTCTAATTCTGTTGCCTGCCTTTGGATCCCTTTTCCCTAACTGGGATTGCTTGTCTAGTCTCAGTTGGAGAAGATGTGTACTGCAACTTGATATGCCAAGGCAAGTTGATATCCTTGGGAGGCTTTGCCTTATCTGAGAAGAAAGGGAAGGAAGAATAGAGGGAAGCAGTGGGGAAAGGAAGGAACTGGGAGGAGAAAAGGAAGAAGAAATTATTTTTTGAAAAAAGAGCTAAACTCTTTCCTCCTACCAAGCACCTTCATTTTTATTCATTTGTCAAGAGGAGGCAAATTGATTCAATATTTAGTGCCAGAGAATTAGAACACGTGGTGGTCATGTGAAACTTGGTAGAAGAAATGATAAATGTTATGAACTCTTACAAGCAAGACTTGGACTGCTGTGAAGGAATTCTGTGAGAAATGTCTACTTATTGAAGTGAATTTTTGTTTGGATAAACAATGATTATTTGTTATAAATTTTTCTGGTCACAAATCCAGTTAGTTCTTCTTTTTAGTAGAACAAACTTTTATTATTTTGTAATATAAAATATGCTACCATTTTTAAAAGATTATCATAAAATATACAAATGCATATATACCTGATTTCATTAAGTGTAGGATATCCTAAGTTTTGTAGTGAGTTGATTTGAAACACCAAATAAATGAGAAGAATTTAAAATGAGTGCATGGATGGCAACTGGGTTTTACTTAACATGTGTGAAAATTCACATGCATACACCTACACACACGTTTACTACAATTAAAATATTTACCACTAGTTCTTCATATGGCTGTGGGCATGGGGCTACTTTTAGGTTTCCTTCAGAGCTCTAACACATCCATGATTGCTGAGCTACTGAACCTAATGAAAACCTAACCTAACAAGTCAAGGAAAGCTATTCCTCAAACTTCATTACCTTTGTCATCAGGTTTTCAAACACAGGAATTTGGGGTGGATGCACATTGATAAGCTCCAATTTTGGATTGTAATATCATTAATTTGATTATTTGTGCTGTGGCTGCCCACTCATTTATTTATTGTGCCAATATTTGTTGGATCCACAAAATCAAATATATTCAGTATGAATTTAAAATGTTAATGTGTGAAGACATTAAGCAAGACTGCTAAGCACACTATAAAATTCACAATACTATGTCAAGATACTCTGCATCGAATTAAGCAAAATGAAATTATCTGGACTAAATTTTGGAGTGCATTTTAGTTTGTACTTCACTATAGACCAGGGGAATTCGACTTAGAAGACGTAATGACATTTAACAGGAAAAGGCAGGCACGATCATCTAAATAATAAAGCAGACATAGAGATGTGTAAATACTGATGTGTTTTAAAAACCATTTGGAAAGACAAAAATCATTGTATCTCAGATGAACTCTAAGGCCACCTTCAAGGAAGTTCTCTGGATCTCTATTCCAGATGTAGCAATCCAGGGCTTGGCAGAGAGGCTCTGTGAGAAGAGAATCCTCTACAGTCGGCTGAACAGGTTGTGATGCCTTTGAAGAGGTCTCCTCAGTCAGGCAGCAACTAATGACCTCTAAACAGCCCGAAGAACTGTAGTGGAAGGAACAGTATGTCAACTACAAACAGAAGAAGAAGCCCCAAGAACTGTAGTGGAAGGAACAGTATGTCAACTACAAACAGAAGAAGAAGCCCCAAGAACTGTAGTGGAAGGAACACTATGTCAACTACAAACAGAAGAAGAAGCCCCAAGAACTGTAGTGGAAGGAACAGTTTGTCAACTACAAACAGAAGAGGAACAGCACATGATCTGATGTAGGTCAAGTGGTGCTAGGCTTTGGCTTCAGAGTTTGATAAATCTGTCCTTGCAAAAGTTCTTAAATATTTTGATCATTGGTGTTGCTATATAAAAGAGGGGGAAATTATTTTAATTTTCTCAAGTCTCCTACTTGTGAAGCATCTGTCTCCAGTGCACAATAACAAAAATGATTATTATTAACAGAGTTCATGGCAATAGTTTGAATAGTTTTCCACATGTAGATTTAAAAGATGTAAATCTGAGTTTCTGTTATATAAAAAAAAAATTAGCCATGACCTGTCTCTGACATGAAACAGTCACACAGGTTCATTCTACCACAGAGTTCAGATTAATATGTGCACCAAGAAACATGAGCACTTAACAAAGGGTAAGCTACAGCACTTTATCATCTGGATATGATGAATAGTTAATAGAAAATGAGATGGTTAATTCTCTCTCTTTGTCTCCTTACTCTCTTCCCCCCCATTTTTTCTGTTTATTTGGTGGATCTTGACTTATACATAAAAGGAAATACAAAGAAAGCAATGAGGACTACATTAGATTTCTTTATTTATGAAAAATGTTATATCATTATATATAATATTTTATCATTATATATATAATATATCATTATATACATTATATACATATGTGTGTGTGCGTGTATGTGTATAGAAATTGTATATCAGTGAGAAATTGTAATGGTTTTGTACACACACACACACACACACACACACACAGACACACACAAAACCATTACAATTTCTCAGTGATATTTTTCTACTAGAATCTTGTAGCTAGGAGTGATTGTATTTTAGGACATAAAGTACTGAGGGAATTATCTGCCAAGCCATTTTTTCTCCAATAAAGGCTGGTCAAGATTAAGGTCTCTGGATTTTCCACTCATTAGCTCTTGTGAGACCTGACTCATCATCCTTGATGTTATTGGCAAAAGTGAAGCATGGCAGAATGACTTTGAGGGCTGTAAGAAGTACATTGGAGGGTCGCTATTTATCAGCTTATTTGCTGACTTCTCTTGGCTTGCCTGGTAGGGATATTTAACTGCTGAGGCAATTGAAATTTATGATATTTTTGTAGGTCACCTTTAGCATAATTAAACTGGAGTTAATTATACATATATTTTATTCCACAGGTAATAAAGACAAAGTATGCAGTCCATTCAAGTTAGTATAAGCTCGGAATAGGCTCAGAATATCCTATGTACAGTCACCCTAAGCTTCCACTCATTGAGACTGATTTAGTACCTGTCACAAACCTACAGTGGATGCTCAGGAAAATACTGAATTTCATTACTACTAGTGCATTCAGTTTTCAAACAAAGCTAACCTCTCCAGTTAATATATGTGTATATATACATATATATTAAACAAAACAATGAAGAAGGAAGATACATAATCAATGCACTTCAAATCCAATGAAATCATCACTGAAGCTTTGTTCTCACACATTTGTTTTTAAACTTATGATACTCTAAACTCTTAGTTGACTATAATGTTTTCAGAAACTGAGTTTCTTGTCCATCTTGTTTTAGTTTTTTAAATGCACTTTAAAGTTCTTCAACTTGACAATTCCAAATGTATAACAAAGGCTCTTTTCTATTTATCACTCTTGTGTGTTCATGTGGTTAATATTGCCATTAAGTAATTCAAAAAGCAAATGATGATAATTTTGTTATAGTTTGTAAAAATGCCCTAGTATTTGGATGATGTGTCAATTTTATTTAAAATTTGGCTTCATCTATTTTAAGGTTGAATAATCCTGTAATGCCTAAGTATTTCATTAAGTAGCAGTAATAAAAGGAAAGGCAGGCGTTGCATCCAAGAAATAACTTCAGTAAACACAAAGGTCATTGAAAGTGAGAAATCTAAGTGAACACTTCTGAGAGAAACTCATGTACAATGTTTGACCTCCTGCCTTAGAATGACATTTCGTCTCCATTTCTGCAAGTTGATGGTATAAAGATCAAAACAAGCAAACACATTTTTACTAACATGAATTTTAAGGTTTTCATTTTGTTCCATTTTCCCAGAATATTCAAAATATCATTAGGAGTTTCATATTTTAAATGTGAGAGAAAAACAAAATATTATTCTCAGATGTCATTATTCTTAAAGAATTACATTATGTGTACTTTTGTGATTTTTAGCAAGAAAATATTTCCAGTTAATTATAAAATTAAAACAATCATTGCCTTTAGATTTATTGACATTTGGTATTGTTCACATATTTTTAATTGAATTTACTTAAAGTTAGACTGCTCTTTTGGTCATTGTTGTATTTCTGTAAAGAAACCAAAGCAGCTCTTATAAAACAAAGTATTTACTTGTGGGTTTGGTTAGCATTTCAGAGGTTTAGTACAATATTATCAAGGAAGAGAATATGGTGTCATGTAGATAGGCACTGGAGTAGTAGCTGAGAGATACAGCCAGATCTGTAGGCAAAGAGAGGGAGGGTGGAGATGCCCTGTGAGATTGCATGGTGACACACTTCATACAACAAGACTACACAACCTAATCATTTTAATCCTTACAAATAGTACAACACCCTGCTTACTAATCATCCCATCCTATAAGCTTATAGAGGACATTCTTATTCAAAACACAACAACTGTTATTTAGTTACTTTATCATCAGTGTACACAATTACAATTATTATTAGATAGTACATTTTGTAAATTTTAATTGCTTATTGTTGAATGGCTAACAAACTCACCTCTTAATTTGCAAGTAACCATTCATATACTACCTCATTTCAGTGTTCTAAATTTATTTATTTCCTAATATACTTAATAGCCAAGCAAGTTATTCTTTGTGAAACATATTATGGATGATGAAAAAATATGATAGGATCTGAAAAACATGAAGAGAGGTATTTTTATAATTCTCAGTGTCATTTTTAAAACATTTCAAAATTTCATAGTAAAATAATATCTGCCTTAGCTTGAGCAACCAATCACACTCATAGTTAACAATTCATTGTCCAGTTCTTGCCACATGGTACCTCTTAATTACTTGCCTGAGGTTCTAGCCACTGTTTGCTTGCATGTAATTTGGCTTTCCTGTATACAACCAACACAGCAGTATTTAATCTTGCCCAGATGCATGTTTCTTGAGAGGTGCTAGAATATCTAGTGAGTGCAAGTTAATTAAAGGAGGATTTCATCTAGGCAGTTATTCAACATCACCTTCCCCAATCCTAGGATGAGCCTTTTGATGATCTAGCAGTTTGTAGTCCCCTATGCTGCCATAAGAAAGTTTACTAAACTCACTGCTTCACCAAGCAAGATAGATGTAATCATTAGTTTGGTATGCTGTAGGTCCTATATCTCAGGAGATATTTGATATCTCCCCAAGATTAGCTAAAAATAAAAAAGTTACATTTCATAATGAAGTTAGTATTGTACACAAATATAAGGTAGATATGTAAATAAATCTATAGGCACATGTTTCCACTATTTGAGTTTTTCTGTTCTCAGATCTGCGTTGTTTCTATTTTAGTTCTGAGAAGTGTGAAGTCCTACTTTTATGAATATTTACAAACTTGTACACTCTCATGAAAATACTAGTGGCCAGCTAAAAGACCCAAGGAAGGAGGAATGAAGTATCCCCACATTGGCCTTTTTTCTTCTTGATTTTTTGTGATTTGCAAATTGTATCTTGGATATTCTAAGTTTCTGGGCTAATATCCACTTATCAGTGGGTGCATATCAATTGTCTTCTTTTGTAAGTGGGTTACATCACTAAGGATGATATCATCCAGATCCATTCATTTGCCCAAGAATCTCATAAATTCATTGTTTTTAATAGCTAAGTAGTATTCCATTGTGTAAATTTACCACATTTTCTGCATCCATTCCACTGTTGAGGGACATCTGGGTTCTTTCCAGGTTCTGGCTATTATAAATAAGGCTGCTATGAACATAGTGGAGGAGGTGTCCTTATTACCAGTTGGAACTTCTCCTGGGTATATGCCCAGGAGTGGTATTGCTGGATCTTCCAGTAATACTGTGTCCAATTTTCTGAGGAACTGCCAGACTGACTTACAGAGTAGTTGTACAAGCTTGCAATCCCACCAGCAAAGGGGGAGTGTTCCTCTTTCTCCACATCATCACCAGCACCTGCTGTCACTGAATTTTTGATCTTAGCCATTCTGACTGGTGTGAGGTGGAATCTCAGGGTTGTTTTGATTTGCATTTCCCTGATGACTAAGGATGTTGAACATTATTTCAGGTGCTTCTCAGCCCTTAGATATTCCTCAGTTGAGAATTCTTTGTTTACCTCTGTATTCCATTTATTAATGGGGTTATTTGAATTTCTGGAGTCCAGCTTCTTGAGCTCTTTGTATATATTGACTATTAGTCCCCTATCAGATTTAGAATTGGCAAAAATCCTTTCCCAATCTGTTGATTATCATTTTGTCTTATTGACAGTGTCTTTTGCATTACAGAAGCTTTGCAATTTTATGAAGTTCCATTTGTCAATTCTTGATGTTACAGCACAAGCAATTGCTGTTCTGTTTAGGAATTTTTCCCCTGTGTCCATAACTTTGAGGCCTTTCCCCACTTTCTTCTCTATAAATTTCAGTGTCTCTGTTTTTTTTTTTTTTTTTTGTGGATTTCTTTAATCCACTTAGACATAAGATTTTGTACAAGGAGATAGGAATGGATAAATTCACATTGTTCTACATGATACTCACCAGTTGTGCCAGCACCATTTGTTGAAAATGCTGTCTTCCCTTCCGGTCCGCTGCAGCACCAGAGTTCCTGGCACGGGGAGTCTCTGGACACCAGCAAGGACCCAAACAGGATTCCCCACGGGATCCTAAGACCTATGGTGAGTGGAACACAACTTCTGCCAGGAGGCAGATTCAAACACCAGGTATCTGGGCACCTTCCCTGCAGGAGGAGAGCTGGCCTGCACAGAGTACTCTGATCACTGAAACTAAGGAAAGACTAGTCTCCCAAGTCTGCTGATAGAGGCTAACATAATCACCTGAGGAACAAGCTCTAATCAGTGACAACTATAACAACTAGCGCCAGAGATTACCAGATGGCAAAAGGCAAACGTAAAAATCCTACTAACAGAAATCAAGACCACTCACCATCATCAGAATGCAGCACTCCCACCCCACCTAGTCCTGTGCACCGGAACACAACCGAAAAGGTGATGGAATTGAATAAAACCATCCAAGACATAAAAAGGGAAGTAGACACAATAAAGAAAACCCAAAGTGGGGCAACGCTGGAGATAGAAACCCTAGGAAAGAAATCTGGAACCAGAGATGCGAGCATCAGCAACAGAATACAAGAGATGGAAGAGAGAATCTGAGGTGCAGAAGATTCCATAGAGAACATCTGCACAACAATCAAAGAAAATACAAAACACAAAAGGATCCTAACTCAATACATCCAGGAAATACAGGACACAGTGAGAAGACCAAACCTACAGATTACAGGAGTTGATGAGAATGAAGAGTTTCAACTTAAAGGGCCAGCAAATATCTTCAACAAAATTATAGAAGAAAACTTCCCAAACCTAAAGAAAGAGATGCCCATGAACATAAAAGAAGCCTACAGAAATCCAAATAGACTGGACCAGAAAAGAAATTCCTCCCGACACATAATAATAAGAACAACAAATGCACTAAATAAAGATAGAATATTAAAAGCAGTAAGGGAGAAAGGTCAAGTAACATATAAAGGCAGTCCTATCAGAATTACACCAGACTTTTCACCAGAGACTATGAAAGCCAGAAGAGACTGGACAGATGTTATACAGACACTAAGAGAACACAAATGCCAGCCCAGGCTACTGTACCTGGCCAAACTCTCAATTACCATAGATGGAGAAAACAAAGTATTCCATAACAAAACCAAATTCACACATTATCTTTCCAGGAATCCAGCCCCTCAAAGGATAATAGAAAAAAAAACAATACAAGGACGGAAATCACGCCCTCGAAAAAGCAAGAAAGTAATCCCTCAACAAACCAAAAAGAAGACAGCCACAGGAACAGAATGCCAACTCTAACAACAAAAATAAAAGGAATCAACAGTTACTTTTCCTTAATATCTCTTAATATCAATGAATTCAATTCCCCAATAAAAAGACATAGACTAACAGACTGGCTACACAAACAGGACCCAACATTCTGCTGCTTACAGGAAATGAATCTCAGGGAAAAAGACAGACACTACCTCAGAGTGAAAGGCTGGAAAACAAGTTTCCAAGCAAATGGTCTGAAGAAACAAGCTGGAGTAGCCATTCTAATATCGAATAAAATCGACTTCCAGCAAAAGTTATCACAAAAGACAAGGAGGGACACTTCATACTCATCTAAGGTAAAATCCTCCAAGAGGAACTCTCAATTCTGAATATCTATGCTCCAATTGCAAGGGCAGCCACATTCATTAAAGACACTTTAGTAAAGCTCAAAGCACACATTGCACCTCACACAATAATAGTGGGAGACTTCAACACACCACTTTCATCAATGGACAGATCGTGGAAACAGAAACTAAACAGGGACACGGTGAAACTAACTGAAGTTATGAAACAAATGGACTTAACAGATATCTACAGAACATTTTATCCTAAAACAAAAGGATATACCTTCTTCTCAGCACCTCACATGATCTGCTCCAAAATTGACCATATAATTGGTCACAAAACAGGCCTCAACAGATACAAAATATTGAAATTGTCCCATGCATCCTATCAGACCACCATGGACTAAGGCTGATCTTCAATAACAACATAAATAATGGAAAGCCAACATTCACGTGGAAACTGAACAACACTCATCTCAATGATACCTTGGTCAAGGAAGGAATAAAGAAAGAAATCAAAGACTTTTTAGAGTTTAATGAAAATGAAGCCACAACATACCCAAACCTATGGGACACAATGAAAGCATTTCTAAGAGGGACACTCATAGCTCTTTTTGTAGGGTGCCTACAAAAAGAAACTGGAGAAAGCACACAATAGAAGTGTGACAACACACCTATGAGCTCTAGAAAAAAAGGAAGAAAATTCACCCAAGAGGAGTAGACGGCAGGAAATAATCAAACTCAGGCGTGAAATCAACCAAGTGGAAACAAGAAGAACTATTCAAAGAATTAACCCAACGAGGAGTTGGTTCTTTGAGAAAATCAACAAGATAGATAAACCCTTAGATTGACTCACCAGAGGACACAGGGACAACATCCTAATTAACAAAATCATAAATGAAAAGGGAGACATAACAACAGATCCTGAAGAAATCCAAAACACGATGAGATCCTTCTACAAAAGGCTATACTCAATAAAGCTGGAAAACTTGGACGAAATGGACAATTTTCTAAAGATACCAGACACCAAAGTTAAATCAGGATCAAGATAACAATCTAAACAGTCCCATATGCCCTAAATAGAAGCAGTCATTAATAGTCTTGCAGCCAAAAAAAGCCCAGGACCAGATGGGTTTAGTGCATAGTTCTATCAGACCTTCAAAGAAGATCTTATTCCAGTTCAGCACAAACTATTCCACAAAATAGAAGTAGAGGGAACTCTACCCAACTCATTCTATGAAGCCACAATTACTCTGATAACTAAACCACAGAAAGATCCAACAAAGAGAGAGAACTTCAGACCAATTTCCCTTATGAATATAGATGCAAAAATCCTCAATAAAACTTTTGCTAACCTCAGCTAGAGACAAGAGCTCTGGGGTACTGGTTAGTTCATAATGTTGTTCCCACTATAGGGTTGCAGATCCCTTTAGCTCCTTGGGTACTTTCTCTAGCTCCTCCATTGGGAGCCCTGTGATCCATCCAATAGCTGACTGTGAGCATCCACTTCTGTGTTTGCTAGGCCCCAGCATAGTTTCACAAGAGACAGCTATATCTGGGTCCTTTCAGCAAAATCTTGCTAGTGTATGCAATGGTGTCAGCTTTTGGAAGCTGATTATGGGATGGATCCCTGGATATGGCAGTCTCTCGATGGTCCATCCTTTCGTTACAGTTCCAAATTTTGTCTCTGTAACTCCATCCATGGGTGTTTTGTTCCCAATTCTAAGAAGGGGTACAGTGTCCACACTTTGATCTTCATTCTTCTTGAGTTTCATGCGTTTAGCAAATTGTATCTTATATCTTGGGTATCCTAAGTTT
Organism: Mus caroli; assembly: GCF_978045245.1. Taxonomy (NCBI): domain Eukaryota; kingdom Metazoa; phylum Chordata; class Mammalia; order Rodentia; family Muridae; genus Mus; species Mus caroli. Next base: position 150,114,425 of record NW_028227258.1, on the reverse strand, counting down.
TGGGCTAATATCCACTTATCAATGAATATATATTGTGTGAGTTCCTTTGTGATTGGGTTACCTCACTCAGGATGATGCCCTCCAGGTCCATCCATTTGCCTAGGAATATCATAAATTCATTCTTTTTAATAGCTGAGTAGTACTCCATTGTGTAAATGTACCACATTTTCTGTATCCATTCCTCTGTTGAGGAGCATCTGGGTTCTTTCCAGCTTCTGGCTATTATAAATAAGGCTGCTATGAACATAGTGGAGCATGTGTTCTTCTTACCGGTTGGGACATCTTCTGGATATATGCCCAGGAGAGGTATTGCTGGATCCTCCGGTAGTACTATGTCCAATTTTCTGAGGAACCACCAGACTGATTTCCAGAATGGTTGTACAAGCTTGCAATTCCACCAACAATGGAGGAGTGTTCCTCTTTCTTCACATCCTCGCCAGCATCTTCTGTCACCTGAATTTTTGATCTTAGCCATTCTGACTGGTGTGAGGTGGAATCTCAGGGTTGTTTTGATTTGCTTTTCCCTGATGATTAAGGATGTAATCTGATAGCATGCATGCAATAATTTCAATATTTTTGTATCTGTGGAGGCCTGTTTTGTGACTGATTATATGGTCAATTTTGGAGGAAGTACCTTGTGATGCTGAGAAGAAGGCCTATCCTATTATTTTAGGGAAAAAAATGTTGTGTAGATATTGATTAAATCCATTTGTTTCATAACTTCTGTTAGTGTCCATATGTCTCTGTTTAGTTTCTGTTTCCAGGATCTGTCCATTGGTGAGAGTGTGGTGTTGAAATCTCCCACTATTATTGTTTGAGGTGCAATGTGTACTTTGAGCTTTATTAAAGTTTTTTTTTTTTTTTTGTGAACATGACTGAATTTGGAGCATAGATACTCAGAATTGAGTGTTTATCTTGGTAGATTTTACCTCTGATGAGTATGAAGTGCCCCTCTTTGTCTTTTTTGATAACTTTGGGTTGGACGTCAATTTTATTCGATATTAGAATGGCTACTCCAGCTTGTTTCTTTGGACCATTTGCTTGGAAAATTGTTTTCCAGCCTTTCACTCTGAGGTAGTGTCTGTCTTTTTCCCTGAGGTGGGTTTCTTGTAAGCAGCAAAATGTTGGGTCCTGGGTCCTGTTTGTGTGTCCAGTCGTTTAGTCTTTTTTTATTAGGGAATTGAGTCCATTGATGTTAACAGAAATTAAAGGAAAGTAATTGTTGCTTCCTGTTATTTTTGTTGTTAAAATTGGAATTCTGTTCTTGCAGCTGTCTTCTTTTAGGTTTGTTGAAGGATTACTTTCTTGCTTTTTCTATGATGTAGTTTCTGTCCTTGTGTTAGTGTTTTCCCTTTATTATCCTTTGAAGGGCTGTATTCGTGGAAAGATATTGTGTGAATTTGGTTTTATCATGGAATACTTTGGTTTCTACATCTATGGTAATTGAGAGTTTTGCTGGATATAGTACCCTGGGCTGGCATTTGTGTTCTCTTAGGGTCTGTATAACATCTGCCCAGTATCATCTGGCCTTCATAGTCTCTAGTGAGAAGTCTGGTGTAATTCTAATAGGCCTGCCTTTATATGTTACTTGATCTTTTTCCCTTAGTGCTTTTAATATTCTATCTTTATTTAGTGCATTTGTTTTTCTGATTATTATGTGTCGGGAGGAGTTTCTTTCCTGGTCCAGTCTATTTGGAATTCTGTAGACTTCTTGTATGTTCATGGGCATCTCTTTCTTTAGGTTTTGGAAGTTTTCTTCTGTAATTTTGTTGAAGATATTTGCTGGCCCTTTATGTTGAAAATCTTTCTCATCTACCTCAGTTATCCGTAGATTTGGTCTTCTCATTTTGTCCTGGATTTCCTGTATGTTTTGAGTTAGGATCACACACAAACACATCCAAACACAAACACACACACACACACATACACACACACACACAAAGAGAGAGAGAGAGAGAGAGAGAGAGAGAGAGAGAGAGAGAGAGAGAGAGAGAGAGACAGAGAGACAGACAGACAGAGAGAGAGAGAGAGAGAGAGAGAGAGAGAGAGAGGAGAGAGAGAGGTTAAAAACCTTGTTTACCAGTACCCATGTAGCATTTTTGGAACTCATTTACTACCAATTATGATTTAGTACCCAGTAAAGTAATTTTTATTTCATTGAGATATTAACAAGTTTATGTTCATAAAGAATTTAATGAACATATAAATATTAAAATCAAGACTTCTTTCTTTCTATTATTATAGAAGACAGTGAATCATCAGAATACATTTTATCCACTGATAGTACCCATTTCCCAACTGATACCCTACTTGAATGAATGTAATAAATTTAGTTCATTATTTTCTTGAAAGAGTAAATTCCTTCCCATAAAAAGTAATTAACAAAATAAGTGAAATAAGGTAGGTGTATGAATGAAAGGAAGGAACATGAAGAATGGAAAAAATGAGATTGTCAGCAACTAAAAAAAAAATTAAAATCAAACAACAAAAAAAGAAGATTAATGATGACACAGGACTTTATTTTTTAATAATTATTTTTTATTTTCTGTACATTGGTATTATGCCTGCATGTATGTCTGTGTGAGGGTGTCAGATTCTCTGCAACTGCAATTACAGACAGTGGTGAGCTGCCATATGGGTGCCCATGTCATTTGGTTAAGTACAGATAGCGTTCTAAATTGCTGAAACATTTTTTTCAACTCCAAGAAAAATTCTTGGAACAGTTAATTTGGCTGGATTTTCTATTTTCTGCCTTCATTACCTTGACCAATGCCCACATTGGAAATTCAACTCCTTTATATAGTTTTTGGTAAAAGATATGTGAGAATAGCAATAATTTTATTTGTGTTGCAAGGGTGTGTTTGGAATTGATGTATCAAGATAATTAGAGTACCAAAATAAAGTGGGACAATTTTATACAGCTATCACTTTTGAACAGGTATACTAAATATAGTGGTAAATACAATGATCAAATGTACATGTTTTTAAAAGATAACATGAGGAAAACAAGCAGGATACTGCATCCTTTATCCAGGAAAGAGAACAATGACTATCAAGCTCAGTGATGACTATATACAGAAGAGTACCATATTTTAAAAATATTTGGGGAAAATAAAACATCTTACAAATATTAGGCATCCAAAGATAAGCGAGGTCACTGACACTGACATTCAGTTCTGAAATATTATATCTAATCTGTAATATTGTATCCAATATATAAATAGGCCATACAGGTACATAGCCAGTTCATGGAGTTGACAGAGGAGATGATGAGGTCTTGTCTGGAAAGGATGAACTTACTTTAAAACCATTCTTTTCACAATAATTCATATATATCACACATGAAAAGCAAATTATGCATATTTTGATATCCCCCAAGAAGTTGAATTCACTACACTTAATGCAAAATATCACACAAAGGCCTTAATTCTCAAAGTTCCAAATACCAACTAAACCATCTCTGTAGGAATGTGTAATCTTCTGAGAGTAATTTCCTGGGGCAGGATTCTTGTCCATCTGCTGAGCTGTAGAATTGAAAACAAGGTGTGTGTTCTAACATGGAACAAGGCACAAATCAGGAGACATTGTAATTATTAAGGAGCTGAATGAAAAGAAATAGAGACGTGTTTGGTTCTAAGGAAATTCAAAATCCATTGGCCCTGAAACACTTCTCTGTGATTGACACAATACCCTACTAATATTCATGGGCTCTAGGCCCTGCCTCTGCTCAAGGAATGTCCTTTAGCTTCTGTCTCTGTCTCTATGGACCTGCCATTGAAATCATTATTTTAGTCTTGAAGGTCAGTCTATCTATCTATCTATCTATCTATCTATCTATCTATCTATCTATCTATCTATCTATCTTTCTTTCTATCTATCTATCTATCTATCTATCTATCTATCTATCTATCTATCTATTTATCTATTCACAGTCAAATCACTGTATTACTTTTCAACCTGCATAAATCCAGAAATTGGCAAAACTTCCTTTTACTTTACCTGATTTCCATTTCTGTCAGGTACAACGTTTTCCACAATTTTCCTCCAGATAAACCCATCTGTATTTCTGAGTTTTATTGATCTGGATTGTATAACTTGCCTATATTTTCATATGTTATACAATACAAGCAGTCAATTTATAGTTATAATCATTGCCACAGAAGTGTATGCAATGCCTTCCTGCTACCATTGGATCTGGTATGTCCTCAAAATGCACACATTTTGAAGGTTTGTCTTCATCTTGTGGTGGTCTTTAAGATGGTCTTAGGGAGTGGAACTTAACGGAGGTATTGAGAGTCCTTGGTAAACTTGATGAAGTTTCTGGAATACTGACCCATTCCTTCTGTCTCTTCGATTTTTCTCTGGATTGAGGTGAACTTTCTTTTCTGTGCAATACTTCCTACAGAATGTACTGTGCTAACACTAGTCAAAAGCCACAGAATTAAGCAATTACAGACTAAAAACTCTGGAAGGGCATAACAAAATAAATCTCTCACCTTATAAATGGGTTATTTCAGGGTATTATTTTTCAATAGTGACAATTAGCTGAAAATTTCTGTGCTATAACAAAATGGGGGTAGCATATTATTTGGCTATCATTACTTTTTTAAAAAATTATGTATTTTCTTTGTTTACATTTCAAATGATATCCCAAAAGTCCCCCATACCCTCCTCTCTCCACTCCCCTACCCACTTCTTGGCCCTGGCGTTCCCTGGTACTGAGGCACATAAAGTTTGCAAGACCAAGGGGCCTCTCTTCCCAATGATGGCTGACTAGGCTATCTTCTAGGACATATGCAGCTAGAGACACGAGTTCCAGGGGTATAGGTTAGTTCATACTTTTTAAAAGACCACAATCCTATATGGCCCATCATGAAGAGATATGCATGTGTATGATATTCCTAAAAAGTTTTTAATTTCGCATTGAATATTTCTATATCAATGTGTGTCCATTCAAATAGTATATAGTTGATTTGATAAGTGGAGTTTCCAATACGTAAGGGAATATACTCATATTTCTTTGAATTAGGTCACATGATCAGTCAAATAGTTTTAACTTGATGGTTAAAAGGTCAAACTTTTCAAGAGAAAAATTGCCAAAGTCATGAGACTTCTGCTGTACTGGACTTTGTAGCACAGAAATTTGCACAGGTCCATGGTGTAAATAGCTGCTTAATTTTCAATGGTACACAACTCATTTAGGGAACTTATTTTTTGTGAGAAATTCACACATACATAAATTGACCTTTAAGTTTACGTCAACATTATGAAGTCTACCATCCCTGCAAACAAACAAAATTTTATTGTTTCAAATTTCTACAAAAAGTAATATCACTGTAAGCTTTGCTCATTGCTGAGTCACTATGATTAACACAGAGTACCACAAAGCACAACAGGACATGGTCAGAGGCATTATGCCATGCTGCTTGGAAAGGAAAGACTATTTCAAAAGAATAAAAGGTTATATAGGGTAGCAAAACCTCTTCTCAATGATAAAAGAACCTCTGGTGGAATCACTATGCCTGACCTAAAGTTGTACTACAGAGCAATTGTGATAAAAACTACATGGTACTGGTATAGCGACAGACAAGTAGACCAATGGAATAGAATTGAAGACCCAGAAATGAACCCATACACCTATGGTCGCTTGATCTTTGGCAAGGGAGCTAAAACCATCCAGTGGAAAAAAGTCAGCATTTTCAAATGGTGCTGGCACAACTGGTGGTTATCATGTAGAAGAATGCGAATTGATCCATCCCTATCTGTGGGGAGCAGGTGTGACTGGCTGCAGTCCCAAAGGCGCCAGGGACTGCAGCTAAGTCCTATGACTTGCACCTGACTTCCTCATATAAAGCACAAACATCTTGAGAGCTGCGCAGGTGTACCAGGATACCGGTAAATCCATTTTGATGGAGATATGCCCCTGCTGCCCTGAAGCTGTGTGCCTGGTGAGGTGGCGTGGCCTGTTGTGCGTGGATGAGAACTGAGAGTATTTAAGAGTGATAGGCCCAGGGCTCGGGGGGGGGGGGGATATAAACAAGAAGAAAGATGAAGACTGAATAAACTGCTGTTAGAAGGACTGGTGGTCGTGTCGTTCTTCCTGGTCGAGAGCGCACGCGACAATTGGTGGCCCGTACGGGGAACCGACTCCCCCCACCGAGTTCAGAACTTTCAGCAGTCAGTGGTTGCCGGCAGGGTAAGTTCACAGTGAATGAAACTTACAACCCCAGGAGTTTGGGAAGGACCTCGGATAAAATAGAGGCGAATATAAAGTTGCCAGGAAGCAGGTACAAAGTAATGTTAAGGTTCCCAGCTTTGGAACAAGTTAAGATTCCCGGCTTTGGGACAAGTTAAGGTTCACGGTTTTCGGACAAATTAAGGTTCATGGTTTGGGACAAGTTAAGGAACTATGATAACCTCAGTGTAGTGATCAATAGATCCTCGCTGTGTAGTTATGCCTTTTTCTCCCATTGACCCTTTGTGGGTAGGTCTGATAGTTTCGGTCTTTTTTATACTGATATATGGACTCTGTTACTGTTTGGATTGTCATCAAGAGGCAGTCAAGACAGGTCAGAAAATCCTTATAGAGCAACAAGAGAGTATGTCGGAAGAGGAGAAGGGCTTAAAAAGAAAAAAGAAAAAGAAAGGAGACACAGTAAAATCAGGTGAACAGAAAGGACAAGACAACAGAGTTGAGGCAGAGGAGGAAGGTGAATTAGCTTCTGCTCCCCCTCCCTATGCCTCCTTGTCAGCCGGTTATGGGCGGACCTTCTGTCCGGAAGTCTGGAAAGAAGTTAGGCTCTTCTTACTGGGATGTCCTGTTTTCACTGACCAAACAGGGCAGAGATATCATGAGCCTCTGCATTTCAAGGTACTTAAGACTTTGAGTCCGTGCGGAGGGACATATGGCCTGAGTGCTTCCTATACTGTGGCTCAGGTCGAGGCCTTGAATAGACACTGCATGACGCCGTCCGATTGGGCAGGCTTGGTGAAGGCATGCCTTTCACCTGGGCAGTATTTGGATTGGAAGGCCTTCCTTATTGAATTTGCAAACGAACAGGCAGCTGTTAACGCTCTTGCAGGAAATCCAGCATGGGATAGGGATATGCTGCTTGGTCAAGGTCGATTTGTGCAACAACAAACAGGATATCCACTGCAGGTGTTTGAGCAGGTGAATCAGATTGCCATAAGGACATGGAAATCATTGCCCAACAGAGGGGAAGTTAGTGGAAACTTAATTAAGATCATCCAAGGTCCCACTGAGCCGTTCTCAGACTTTGTAGCTAGGATGGTTGAGGCAGCAGGAAGAATCTTTTGTGACCCTGATACTGCTATGCCCCTGATAAGGCAGTTGGTTTATGAACAATGTACCCGAGAGTGTAAGACTGCCATTACGCCCTTTAAAAGCAAGGGTATCGAGGCATGGATGAAGGTGTGCCAAGAGCTTGGTGGGCCATTGACCAATGCTGGTCTTGCTGCAGCTGTCATGCAGTTGCAAAAGAGAAAGAGGGATGTGCCTCTCGGAGCTTGCTTTAGGTGTGGCAAGCAGGGACACTTGAGGAAGAATTGTCCTGAAAAAGGAAGTGGCTCCAGGTGAAGTGGGACTCGCCCCCCTGGAGTCCCTTTGTGTCCAAAGTGTAGGAAAGGGAACCACTGGGTTAGTGAATGCAGATCAGTCAGAAACATCCATGGCCAGCCTCTTACTCCTGGAAATGAAAGTGTGTGGTCAAAAAACGGGCAGCGGAGCCCTCGCTTCCAGGGCCCGCAAATATATGGGGCAGTGGACAATTTCCAGGGGGAAGAGGAGACCTGGCCAACATTGAGACATCCCCACAACCGCAGAGAGCCACTGAAGGTTCAGCAGGATTGGACCTCCATTCCACCACCAGACTCGTATTAACTCCCCAGATGGGCATACAGGTGATTGAGACAGATTTTAAAGGTTGTCTACAAAAAGACAGGGTAGGATTGTTATTTGGCCGCTCCTCGTCTGCTTTAAGCGGGCTCTTTGTCCATCTAGGAGTTATTGACCCTGATTATCAAGGGGTAGTTAAGGTTATGGTCTCATCACCCCGAGGTATTGTGTCCATCTCCCCTGGGGATCAAGTAGCTCAAATTGTACTTTTACCTAGCCTTCATGGGCTCTTCCCCTCAGCTGGTAAACAAAGAGGAAAAGGAGGGTTTGGTGCCTCGGTTGTAGACCTGACATGTCTCTCTCTCCAGATGGACCAGCATCCAGTTCTGGAGTTGAAGGTGGATGGCAAAGCCATCCTAGGGCTCCTAGATACTGGAGCTGATCGCAGCATCATAGCACAGAAGGATTGGCCCCAGGGATGGCCAGTGCAAAATTCTAATCAGATGTTTCGAGGCCTAGGGTATGCAAGAGTGCACAGAGTCTGAAATGGAAAGATGCTGAGGGCCATTCAGGGGAAATTCAGCCTTACATGCTGGAGCTCCCCATTTCTTTATGGGGAAGAGATCTATTAAAAGATTTAGGCTTGAGACTTACCAATGAATCTTCACCTACTTCTCGACATCTGATGCAGGATATGGGGTGGCACCCTTCCTATGGGTTAGGGAAATATTTACAAGGAAGAAAGTCCCCCATGATACAAAGGAAGAAAATGAATGCTGAAGACCTGGGTTTTTCCTAGGGGCCACTGAGGAGGGCATTCCCATAACCTGGAATAAGGGGGACCCAGTGTGGGTACCTCAGTGGCCCTTGTCTAAGGAAAAATTACAGGTAGCTAAAAGTTTGGTTGAGGAGCAACTTCAATTAGGCCATATTCGTCCCTCTGTTTCACCATGGAACACACCTATTTTTGTGATAAAAAAGAAGTCAGGCAAATGGAGATTGTTGCATGATCTTCGAGCCATCAATGCACAAATGCAGGTTATGAGGTCCATACAAAGAGGCTTGCCATTGTTGTCTGCTTTGCCTCAGGATTGGCCCATTATAGTAATAGATATTAAAGATTGTTTCTTTTCTATTCCACTTTGTGCCCAGGATAGTGAACGTTTTGCCTTTACTCTTCCATCATGTAACCATGAGGAGCCCGATGGAAGATATGAGTGGATTGTGTTGCCCCAAGGCATGGCTAATAGTCCCACCATGTGCCAGTTATATGTTAGTCAAGCCATAGAGCCAATTAGAAAAGCCTTTCCCAAATTGCGTTGCGCACATTATATGGATGATGTCCTCTTGACAGCAAAGACAGAAAAATATCTTCATTCAGCCTATATTGCCTTGGTGAAAGAGTTACAAAGGTGGAAGCTGTATATAGCACCTGAAAAGGTTCAACAAGATCAAGTAGTTTCCTATTTAGGTGCCAGGATTTCTCTTTCTGAGGTGCAGCCACAAAAGGTTCAGTTAAGATTAGATTCTTTACATACTCTTAATGATTTTCAGAGACTATTGGAAGATATTAATTGGATTAGGCCATATTTAAAGATACCTAATGTTGTATTAAAGCCCTTGTTTAAGATATTAGAAGGAGATCCAGATTTAAATTCAGTGAGGAGTCTGACCCCTGAGGCTAGACAAGCCTTATCCATTGTAGAAAAGGAGCTGAGTAAAGTGCAATTAATGAGATGTAAGGAGGGAATGCCCATCAACCTTTTGATACTGCAAACAGAAATGCAGCCCACTGGTTTAGTTTCAAAGGAAGGACCTTTGCTCTGGATTCATCCAAGAATATCCATGGGTAAGACTGTGGAACATTATCCAACTGCAGTAGCAAATTTGGCGTTGGTAGGAGTTCAACAATGTTTGCAGCATTTTGGATGTCAACCGAGTATGCTGGTTACTCCCTATGATAGTCATCAGCAAAAGGTTTTGGTAGCCACAGTGGATGAATGGGCCATTCTGTTTTGTAGATTTAATGGCATAATAGATAATCACTATCCAAAACATCCATTGGTTACCTTTTATAAATCTCATGCTGTTGTGTTTCCTAAGATAGTGCAGGAAAGGCCCATTTCAGGAGCGGTGAATGTGTTTACAGATGGGTCCAAAACTGGATATGGAGCCTATCTTATTGAATCTCAACAACCAGTTCTTAGGCAATATCAACCCGGAGCACCCCAATTGGTGGAGTTACAAATTGTATTAGAAGTATTTAAAAATTGTCTTTTTTCCTTCAATTTAATTTCTGATTCTCAGTATGTGGTTAATATGGTTAAACGATTAGAAGTTGCAGGACAAATTTGATCGCATAGTCCTATATTTGAATTGGCCACTACATTGCAGCAGCTCATTTGGCAGCGCTCCACTCCAGTGTATATTAATCATATTCATGCCCATACAGGGCTCCCAGGACCTTTGAGCAGAGGGAATGATGTTGTGGATACCTGCACGCAAATGCAATTTGTGTTTCTATCCACCACCTTAGAATTGGCCAAAGCCTTTCATGATAAGTTTCATGTTAATTCTAGTACCTTGCAGAAAAGGTTTCATATCTCTAGGGCTGAAGCACGAAACAGTTGTCTCCTGTGGGCACTGCGCCGTGTTCCAACATCCTCCTTCTTCTGGAGTGAATCCTCGAGGCCTATTGCCCCTTCAGGTGTGACAAATGGACCTTACTCATGTTCCTGAGTTTGGAAAGCTTAAATATGTTCATGTCTCAGTGGATACCTGCTCAGGTATCGTACATGTCACACCTATGTCAGGGGAAAAAGCAATTTATGCTATCCAGCATTGTCTCGATGCCTGGGCTGCCTGGGGTAAACCCCAACAGCTTAAAACAGATAATGGACCTGCTTATACTGCAAAAACCTTTATGTCCTTTGGTCAACAAATGGAAGTGCAAGTGAAGCATGGCTTGCCCTATAATCCTCAAGGGCAGGGGATTATTGAAAGAACCCATAGAATCATCAAAGAAATGTTATACAAACAAAAGGGGGGAATAGGCTATAGCCGCACCGTTAGGATGAGACTTTTTTAGTTCTTTATACTTTAATTTTTTTAAATTTGAATAAAGATGGCCATGCAGCAGCAGATAGGCATGTTCAAAGAGTGCTTGGCCTACAAGGATATGCCAGGTGGAAAGATGTGCTTACAGGCACATGGAAAGGACCAGATCCGGTGTTGACGTGGGCGAGAGGGTCTGTTTGTGTGTTTCCACAGGACCAGATGGAACCTCTTTGGGTGCCGGAGAGATTGGTGAGACGCTGCAAGAATGAGGCTCCTGATCCAGTTGCCCCTGTGGATGTGGTGGATGGTCCCACAAGCACGGACGATGGAGCCGAGATGGGAGATCCTTTTGATGTTCCAGAAACCGATACCAGCTCGACATGACGTTCAAATTTTTCCACGCCTTTTTGATCCCTGAATTCCCCTTAAAGAGATAGCCCTTCTGGCTATCTATCCCTTGCTTCAGGGAAGATGAGCGGGGATGAGAACCCTGGGATGTATGCTTGTTATAGTGTGTGTGTGTTGTGTGTTTGACACATGTGTCAGGTGCAGTGTGTGCAGGCCCACACTTTCACCATGGTAGCGTAGGCTTTTGCTGCAGTGGAAGCTGGACAATCTCCTCAGATTCGGTTTGCCACTCTAAAAGAAATTATGCTGCGTTATGCCGTGGGGTGCACTGCACAGAGGATAGCTTGCTGTTGGCATCCTCTGGAAGGCACATCTGATTGCATGAAGGTTCAGTGTCCTAGTTCCCTTCCCCCTCTCTAGGTGTTAGGCCTAAGGGATGGTTTTGTGTAAGGCCCCTATGCTTGCACACTGGGGATCAGACCTCTACCTTCACCCATGAGACTTGCTTGCAGCAATTAAGATCTGGCCATAGATTAATCAACATCCTGGCCTTTTGATGCACCTGCGGCAAGCAAAACACAATCTCCCCAGGTGTGGCTTGGCATGATAGAGAGGTAGTCAGTGATAAGAATCCCTGGGCATGGCACCAACCTAAGACAGGGATCAAACCAATGCTGTTTGTCTCCCAAGGACGGGTAAGGGGCATGGCTGTGGGGGACTATCTACAGACACTCTCTCTGCCAAAAAAGAAAAAAGGAGGAGATGTGGGGAGCAGGTGTGGCGGCAGTCCCAAAGGCGCCAGGGACTAAAGCTAAGTCCTATGACTTGCACCTGACTTCCTCATATAAACCACAAACATCTTGAGAGCTGCGCAGGTGTACCAGGATACTGGTAAATCCATTTTGATGGAGATATGCCTCTGCTGCCCTGATTAGGTGAAGCTGTGTGCCTGGTGAGGTGGCGTGGCCTGCTGTGCGTGGATGAGAACTGAGAGTATTTAAGAGTGAGAGGCCCAGGGCTCTTGGGGAGATATAAACAAGAAGAAAGATGAAGACTGAATAAACTGCTGTTAGAAGGACTGCTGGTCATGTCGTTCTTCCTGGTCGAGAGCGGACGCAACACTTATCTCCTTGTACTAAGGTCAAATCTAAGTGGATCAAGGAACTCCACATAAAACCAGAGACAGTGAAATTTATAGAGGAGAAAGTGGGGAAAATCCTCGAAGATATGGACACAGCGGAAAAATTCCTTAATAGAACAGAAATGGGTTGTGCTGTAAGATCAAGAATCAACAAATGGGACCTCATAAAATTGCAAAACTTCTGTAAGGCAAAAGACACCTTCAATAAGACAAAAAGGCCACCAACAGATTGGGAAAGGATCTTAACCTATCCTAAATCAGATAGGGGACTAATATCCAATATATATAAAGAACTCAAGAAGGTGAACTCCAGAAAATCAAGTAACCCCATTAAAAATGGGGCTCAGAGGTAAACAAAGAATTCTCACCTGAGGAAAGGCTGTGAAGCACCTTTCAGCATCATTAATTATCAGGGGATGCAAATCAAAGCAGCCCTGAGATTCTAACACCAGTCAGAATGGTTAAAGAATACCCAAGATATAAGTTACAATTTGCAAAACACCTGAAACTCAAGAAGAACAAAGACCAAAGTGTGGACACTTTGCCCTTTCTTAGAATTGGGAACAAAACACTCATGGAAGGAGTTACAGAGACAAAGTTTGGAGCTGAGACAAAAGGATGGACCATCTAGAGACTGCCATATCTAGGGATCCATCCCATAATCAGCCTCCAAACGTTCACACCATTGCCTACACTAGCAAGATTTTGCTGATATGACCCCAATATAGCTGTCTCTAGTGAGACTACGCTGGGGCCTAGCAAACACATAAGCGGATGCTCACAGTCAGCTATTGGATGGATCACAGGGCTCCCAATGGAGGAACTAGAGAAAATACCCAAGGAGCTAAAGGGGTCTGCAACCCTATAGTTGGAACAACATGATGAACTAACCAGTACCCCGGAGCTCTTGTCTCTAGCTGAATATGTATCAAAAGATGGCCTAGTCGGCCATCACTGGAAAGAGAGGCCCATTGGACTTGCAAACTTTATATGCCTCAGTACAGGGGAATGCCAGGGCCAAAAAGTGGGAGTGGGTGGGTAGTGAGGTGGGGGGTGGGGAGGGTATGGGGGACTTTTGGGATAGCATTGGAAATGTAATGAAGAAAATACCTAATAAATTTTATATATATATTTATATATACATATATTTATATAAATATATATATATAAATTAAAGGTTAAAGATGGGAAATAGAATTATTATAAGGAGACATGGCAATCCAGAGACTGATCTACCTGGAGACTCATCCCATAAACAGTCATCAAACTCAGACAATATTGTGGATGCCAAGAAAAGCTTGTTGACAGGAACCTAATATAACTGTCTCCTGAGGGGCTCTTCCAGAGCCTGACAGGTACAGAGACAGATGCTTATAGCCAAACATTAGACTGAACATGGGGACTTCAATGGGAGAGTTAGAGAAAGGACTGAAGGAACTGAAGGGGTTTGTAACCCCATAGGAAGAACAAAAATATCAACCAAGTAGACCCCCCACCCCGAGCTCCCAGGGACTAAACCACCAACCAAAGAGTACACATGGAGGGAACCATGGCTCCAGCAGTATATGTAGCAGAGGATGGCCTTGTTGGGCATTAATGGGAGAAGAGGCTCTTGGCCCTGTGAAGGCTGGATGCCCCATTGTAGGGGAATGCAAGGGCGAGGTGGTAGAAGTGGTGGGTGGGTGAGGGAACACCTTATTAGAAACAGGGGAAGGAGATAGTGGGTTTCTACGGGGTGGAGACTGGGAAAAGGGATAACATTTAAAATGTAAATAAAGAAAATATCAGAGAGAGAGAGAGAGAGAGAGAGAGAGAGAAATTTAAAATATTCTCAGGCACTTTGAAATGGGTTATAGTTTATCTATCCACAATGTAGAAAGGACGGGTCCAAAGACAATTGTGTCATGCTGTATTGCTTTTATATATATTCATAATTAGCATGTAAAAATCAATTTCTCCCATTTTCTGAATAATTATTAGTCAACAGTGTTTCCTCATCTAGTCTTGAAAGCTCATATCATCTTCCCTTTCCTTTCTGGGATTATATCTGGCTTGAGTTTTCCGTTCTGAACATGTTCTCACAACTGTTATGGGTTCATAGGGTACAACTTCCCTGCTATGGTTATTTTAATCTGAAATCATCCAGGGGTCATGTTAGAAAGGAAGTCAACTCTTACAACATTTTAAGATTTTAGTTTTTTTGTTCCAGTGTTCAGATCTTTACCGTAATTTTATCTAAGCTTTATCATGCATTACAGAATAAGCATAGAAGAATAATTATAGGTTAAAAAGAAACATTAAAGTCCTAATTATGTCACCTACATTTTATTCCACTGTGTATTATTCTGAAAATTATACTGAAATAAATTTTTAGGAGACAAGTCCTCAACATTTGTATTGTTAATGCACACATTAACAAATTCTTATTGACACTGACAATAATTATGCAAGCAAATAAAATGATAACCTCTAAAATGTCAAGCTGTTTAAAAATTTCAAATTAAAAAGAAAAATACCATGTGTGCGGTCCTGTCAAGAATATTTAACTTACAAGATCTCAGGTAGCATATGCTGTCAGGAGGATGACAAGCTTTAAGCTGGAGCAGAATTAAGGTCGCTTAGAACTCTGTACCAATTATCTCTGTTAAGTCATATATATATATAGTGGTCTCCTCCACATCATGTTCTCAGAAAGAATTGGAGGAGATTCTGTGATAAGACATAAGATGTAGGGTTTAAAAAATTTTAAATTATGGCTGCTAGTAGTAAATATGGTGGTTAGGAAGACAGATCACCAGACTAGAAGGATGAACATTTGAGACATTTTCAGTGGACTTTCAAAATTACCTTATCTTCAAATACCAAGAAAGCTTGTCTGGTGCTCAGGACTCTGTGTTGAATCATACCATGACCTTATTTAGTTTTGTTCTTTCTCATCACCTTGAGAGAATTTGATATGTTGCATAAGTCAGTGCAACTGAATCAGATTCAACAAAACCTGTCATTCTGGGAATTCATCTCCATGGCAAGTAATGAAGCTGAAATAATAAAAAAAAAAAAAAAAAGAAAAAAGAAACAAAACATATTTGTTGCCAGTCATTTCTCAAAATGGTGACTTTATTTTATTTACTTTTTAAGAAAGTACTCAGGAAATAAAAGGAAAACGGAGTCCTCTTACACTGCTCTTCAATAAAGGGTTTGGATGAACTGAGGCTATTTTCCATTTACTTGTTAGGTAATTCCCAAATAAACCTGTCTGAATTTTGTAGAAGTCAGAAAACTTTTTATTGAAATTGTTGTGTTCATACTGAAGTCAATTAAGCGAAAATGTTCTTGGAATAGCAAACTCAATGAAAAATCTTGAATAAAATATTCTAACTCTTAATTTTTGGGGATTTTAGACCTGAGATGTCATATAAAGTCTATAGTATTATGGCGTTGTTTAACCCAAAATATCTTTTAATACTTGGCTCATTTTATCTTAAATCTTCTAATAGGTGAATGGAACAAAAATATGTAGGAATTCTTGCCATATGAATGAAGAATCAGGAGGAAGGTTCATCTAGTTTCAAAAATATCAATGTATTTTGAATGACGGTCATTAAAGTGAGGTGCTTAACTCACCCTGTATGGCGCTGTCATCATCTAGGAGCTACTTTATAGGTTGAGACCTAAAAGCACTGATACAGGCAGGAAAATGAATGGGCAAACATGTAATAGGCAATAAAGGTGCTTTCCTTGTGGATTTCAACCAGACTCATTGTGTTAAGAGCCTCCATACCCAGGATGTAGCTGTGAAAAATCAAGACTTTTGGTGATACCAGATTCTGTCTGTGAATACAGCATAGCAGTAGAGATTTGGCCCTTCCACTATGTGAAAAATTCTTGTTCTGTATTTCTCCATTATCTCCAAGTAATATTGATTTTAATTATAATCCTTGTCCTTTGGGGGTATAGATATTTTTGGGATAATTATAGAAACCTTTCTTCAACTTCCTAGTATGACACCACTCTTTCTTGAACATTTCTTTGTGCTTTATCATAGCATAACATTTCTATCTGGTTATCTCATCAGATCTTCACAAATTTCTCTCTCTCTCTTTTTTTTAAATCACAAGTAAAATGGAATGAGGAGTTAATATGTAATTAGTAGATAGTATTATTAATCCAATCTTCTTGAAAACCATTTCTGTTAGTTTCAAAGTTTTAGTTTATGTTTTTCATTAATTAAAATTAATTTAGACAAAACCCAACCTGGCTTGAACCTCATGATCGCCTGCCTCAGTATTCTGAGTGATGGATTTATAGTATTGTACCATTATGCCTGGCATATAGGCTGTTTATATCATCATGGATGCCTTTACATATTTCAGGAGAAAGAGAATTCATAATTTATGTCTCTAATTAGTGTTAAATTTGTTTTGAGCTCATAAATAATATTCTCTAGATAATAGGCTTGCTCACTAAAATAATAGCCTGAAAATAAATTCTTGAAATGATATTAAATGATTTTATTATATTAGCATCTTCAAATTATTTTAATAAAAATACTTTTTGAATGCATCCATATACCATATTGAAATTACACATTCACATCTTGAAGTATGAATGAATATTGTAATATTAAAAGCTTTATGAAACTATTTAGTGAAGGGGTCTACCTAAAATGGTCTCAAAATTTATTTAGCAGACCCTTCTTCTGTACATTATATTTCTAGTTATTTTCTAAATGTTCCACATAATAAAGTGAAAGTAAAGTCAAATTTCAGAGGTCAGATAAATTAGTTGATCAAAAACTAAAACTGCCTTCAAAGTTTCTCATCTAGTAGCCATGTCAATGAAATTTGATGTGTTTCTCTACAAAATAAGTATCAAATGTGGTAACGTGACAACATGATTGATGAAAACAGGAATTAATAAAAAGGATAAAGGTCAATATACCAAGAAAGTAGAATTCAAACAAACAAACAAACAAACAAATCATTAAAGACAAAACAAAATAGAAAACCCAACCAACCAACCAACCAACCAACCAACCAACCAATCCCCACACCCACACAAATGATATTCTTATATATAATGAAGGGAACATTGTGGCCTAAATTAGTAAAAAGATTAAAAGTCACAAAATATTAATAAAGCAAATGTTTCATGAAAACTCTAACATTTATGTATGCAATAAAATTGTGGTCTGGTTTTCACAAAGCAAACACTATTTGTCTTAAGGGAACAAAAAGTTCACATACAATAATTACAGTGTCTTTGCCCCTTTCTTAGAAGCTGCTTTATCCAGAAAAAATACAGAAGGAAAATTCAGAGTTAATTTGCACTGTCAGTCAAATGGACTGTCAGTTATTTATATTTTTAGCTAGTGTGCAGAGAATAATGATCGTGGTTGAACAAGTATCTATTAAGCATGTTGATATGTTGTTGAATCTTTGGGTCATATTCTAAGGTGTGCTATAGTAGGTCACATGATAGTTTTTTAAGTCTCAGGAGTAGTCTCCACACTAATTTCATAGTGTACCACTGGTGTGCATTTTCACCAACAGGAATAAGATACCCCTTTACTCTTCATGACTTCCAAAATGTATTGCCTGTTATTTTGCATTTCTTTACCATTCTGAGTGGGATAAGATCAAATACAAAGATGTTTTTATATGGATGATGAAAATTTTTGATATATTTCTTAGTCATTTTTATTTATTGATTTTAGTACTGTTTGTTTAGATCCCTAGTCCATTTTTTTTGTTGTTTTGTTTTGTTTTGTTTTGTTTTGTTTTGAGACAGGATTTCTCTGTATAGCCCTGGCTATCCTGGAACTCACTCTGTAGACCAGGCTGGCCTTGCGCTCAGAAATCCACCTGCCTCTGCCTCCCAAGTGCTGGGATTAAAGGCATGCGCCAACACCACCTGGCCCTAATCCATTTTTGAATGTCCCCTTTTCTCTTTTTTTTCTTTTCTGATTTTGTTTTGTTATTAATTTAAAACAATGACCATCATGGTGATATAAGCATAGGGTACAATAGTGGCACATATCGTAGAAGTAACCTATATTTCTCAAATTGACAAAGATTTTATTCCTATTTAACAATGGACAGCATGACTGGCACTGGAAATCTATACAACTACCTAGGACTAAAAATAATACAAAGTTGAGTATAACTTACAATCTCTACTAAGTCAACACATTCCCTATCTATATTTTAAATATATATCCTTATATCCACAGACAAGTATAGTTTTTATCCCTCATTCAAACGATATCTCTTACAACAGAGGGTAGATAACCACAACTGACCAAAATGCATCAAGCAAAGAATCAAATGTCCTAGTTCCAGCTGAGAAATCTACCATCCAAGTTCTTTATCCAAGACTGAAGGATTATTGCCAAAGAGGAGGCAGAATCACTGGTGAGTAAGAAAAAAAAAAAAGTGCTGTGAGATTATGTATCAAAGAAATATCAGAAGCATTTTACACATGAAGTTCCATCAACATGGCCATCTATACAAGACCAGAACAAGGATAACGTCAATAGACATACTAACTTGGAAGGAAATGGCCACAACCCAACACATAGACACATTTGAACTTTAGGCACCTAAGTAATGCTGAAAGCAAGAGAAATAGACTTCCCTTTGGTAAAACACAGCAATTAGTATCCAACACCATGTGGTCATCACAGAAACAAATGTAACATTAAAGCCATGAATTTGAGAGACGAAGAGAGGGTGGCACATGGAATGATTTGGAAGAAGGAGAGAGAAGGAGGAAATTATGCAATTGTAATTTCAAAATATTAAGACTAAGTAATTTGGATATATATGTGGGAAAATCTTTTTTGCTCAAATATGATTATTTTGTCCATTTTATTGAAGATAAATATTTTTCTGAACAATAGATCCTGATTACAGATTCCCTTCTTTCTACTCATCTTAGTTTTTCCCTACCTCCCCTCATATTGAATCCACACCCTTTCTGTCTCTCATTAGAAATGACCTTTGTGTGTGTGTGTATTATATATATATATATAATTAGATATTTTCTTTATTTACATTTTATCCCCTTTCCTAGTTTTCCCATGGAAAATCCCCTATCCCCTCCCCCCTCCTGCTCCCCAATCCACCCACTTCTACTTCCTGGCCCTGGCATTCCAATATACTGGGGCATAGAACCTTCATAGGACAGAGTCTCTCCTCCCATTGATGACCAACTAGGCCATCCTCTGCTACATATGCAACTAGAGCCATGAGACCCACCGTGTGATTTTTTGGATTGGTGGCCATGAGTCCCACCATGTGAGTGCATATCATGTTTGTTTTTTTGTGATTGAGTTACCTCACTTAGGATGATATCCTCCAGATCTATCAATTTGTCTAAGAATTACATGAATTCATGTTTTTTAATAGCTGAGTAATACTCTATTGTGTAAATGACCCATATTTTTGTATCCATTCCTCTGTTGAGGAACATTTGGGTTCTTTCCACCTTTTGGCTATTATAATAAGTCTGCTATAAACATAGTGGAGCAGGTGTCTTTATTACAAGTTGTAGCATCTTCTGGGTATCTGATCAGGAGTGGTATTTCTGGATCTTCCAGTAGTACTATGTTCAATTTTCTGAGGAACTGCCAAACTAATTTCAGAGGGTTGTACCAGCTTGCAATCCCACCAGCAATGGAGGAGTGTTCCTCTTTCTCCATATTCTCACCGTATCTACTTTCACCTGAATTTTTGATCTTAGCCATTCTGACTGGTGTGAGGTGGAATCTCAGGATTGTTTTGATGTGCATTTCCCTGATGATTAAGGCTGTTGAACATTTTTAAGGTGCTTCTAAGCCATTCAGTATTCCTCAGTTGAGAATTCTTTGTTTAGCTCTGTACCCCATTTTTAATAGGGTTATTTGTTTTTTTGTAATTGAACTTCTTGAGTTGTTTGTATATATTGGACATTAGCCCCCTATAGGATTTAGAGTTGGCAAAAATCTTTTACCAATCTGTTAGTTGCCTTTTTGTCTTATTGACAGTGTCCTTTGACTTACAGAAGCTTTGCAATTTTATAAGGTCCCATTTGTCCATTCTTGATCTTACAGCACAAGCCATTGTTGTTCTGTTCAGGAATTTTTCCTCTGTGCCATATCTTCAAGGTTTTTCCCCACTTTCTCCTCTATAAGTTTCAGAATCTCTGGTTTTATGTGGAGTTCCTTGATCCACTTGGACTTGAGCTTTGTATAAGGAGATAAGAATGGATCAATTTATATTCTTCTACATGCTAACTGCCAGTTGAGCCAGCACCATTTGTTTAAAATGGTGTCTTTTTAGAAATGAACTTCCAGGAGATAACAAAACTATAGAAAAATAAAATATGTAAAACAAAAACATCTCACCTAAGTTAGATGAGGCAAAAACAAAAGAACCCAACTCACTCTCAGGAGTAAGCACTAAATTGAAACTATAAAACCTAAAGTGAAAGCCATAGGCAATAGACCTATGGCTCCATGTGCTCTGTGGGAAAAGATTCGATAGAGATATGCCATTTAGAGTCCTCTCTCTCTCTCTCTCTCTCTCTCTCTCTCTCTCTCTCTCTCTCTCTCTCTCTCCCCCCCCTCCCAGTCTGTATGCTTAGGGTCAGTTTATACATTTCTGTATTTGTTCCCATCTGCTGCAGGAGGATGCTTCTCTAATAATGGCAGAACAAAGCATTGTTTTAGCAGTATAGGAGAATATCATTGGTGTAAGGAAAAAAACTATTTGAAATAAAAGGAAAATATATCTTTAAAAAACTGTGCATTCAACATTAATGTCTGTATGGAGCTTTGAGGTATAGACATAATCATCTTTAAAAGGTCTCTGAGATGCAAGTATGTCATTGAAAAAAAAAAAAACAACTAAAAATGTTCCTAGCCCCTGATTGCAGTACTTTTGTTTGTGTCACGTGACTGTACCCAGTGTGTAGCAATTGCAGGGTTAATACCTACTTTGTTTCCCAAAGTGTTGCAGCTCTTCATGAGCTTTCTTCATTTGTGATTGAAATGATCACAGCTTTAGTTTCTATCCACCTTTTCCAAATAACCCAAAAGACTATGTAATTATAAATAAGCACTTCTTGTTCTTATCTCACTCCAACTCAGTGACTATTCTGCTGGGAACATTTTCACGGCAGCCGGGCTTTCCTTGAAAATCGATTGTCTGTACAGCCCTACAAGTGCCAGAGCCTCTGCTCATACTAGGCTGGCATCATAGTCACCTCCCTAAACATAGGCACACTATGAGGTGTATGCATGGCATTATAAGGAGTTGACAAATGATATAGAATGGATTGGTAGTACCTATTATTCTAAGAGTTATTGTCTATGTAAACAGAGATTGTGGATATTTTAAAAGAATTCCTGGAAAATATGAGAAAAAATTAGAACCCTCTTCCAACCTCAAGAGATTATCTGTAGATTAGATTTATGTTTAAATCAAAGATTTTAAAAGTTATTACTAAATCTGTTATTACAGAAGATATAAACATTACTTATAGCTACTTTATGGACAATGGCAATTTTGAAACTTAGTTGAGTTTCTGTATATACTGTTAATATTAAGCAGTGATATACATAAATAATAAGGTATGGCCCTTGGAAGGGTTCTTCCACAAAGATTGTTTGGGGAGCTTGTCTAATTTGAAGAGTGAACTTAAATACATGTTAAAATCTACAAAATTCTGACAGACAACTTAATAAAATAACAAAATGTAAAACTATTATTGGCTGGCTCAACTGCTAAATCATCCTACAAATTTAATACAAAGGAAATAACAACTTTGACTTTGCAAAGTTTAAATAACATCTTTAAAGTATGCAGATGTGGATTTTGAAAGTTTTTTGGCAAAGTCATTGCTGAGTCTCATTTCCAGAAGACTCAAAATTTCAATAACACAAATTATAGAGTACAAGAAAAGGAGGAGCATACCATTTATCAGGAAGGCAGAAAGATCGTGTATGCTCTGCTGCCAGAAAACTTAGCTGGAAAGACATAAACATGAACTGCCTAAAAATGTAGCACTCAACTAAAACCTGAGAGTCAGTGTTTGGAGTTTATAATGCAATGCCTTGTGGCTATTTTGCACTTGGATTTCCAAATAATTAAATATTACCATAATTATTTTTCTTTAGGTGAAAAATTGTCTACTTACTAGATTGATAAGAGCATCTAAAGTTATAATATAAAAATATGAGTTGCAATCAAACTAAACTACAGATTTCTATTCTTAAGTGTAGGTTAAACATGCAATTATATTGCATCAACTCACCCTTTTTTATTATGAAGAAGAGCCAAGCACTCACACTCAGCTATTGGATGGAACACAGAGCCCCCAGTGGAGGAGCTAGAGAAAGTACCCAAGTGTAGCCTCCCACAAACCTGAAGCAGGCTGAGCCAGAACTGGACCTTGCTGCCACTAAAGAGATTATCTAGGGTGGAGCCCTCCTCTCTAGATCACTCTATTGTTGAGCCACCCTCCCTGTTCCTCTTCAAGATGCTGCTACCCCCTGGAGCTATTCTGGAGACTCTGCCCTATCCTGCACTTCATCACCTGCAGCTGGTTCCAGGCTCCAAGGATGAATTGGTGGGAATGGACTTTCCCCCCTCATTTATAAAGTGTGTTTGCCATTAAACATTTGAACCTTGAGCAGACTAGCATGTCTTGGTTCTGTTATTTCTCAACCTGCCTAGGCTCCCTCTTCTCTTTCAGTTCCAAGATGCCTCCCAGGCTCGAACCTGGACATGTGAGTGGCTGGCCAGCTTGCAACACCCAAGGAGCTGAAGGGGTCTGCAACCCTATAGGTGGAACAATAATATGAACTAGTCAGTACCGCCAGAGCTCGTACCTCTAAATGCATATGTATCAGAAGATGGCCTAGTGGGCCATCACTAGGAAGAGAGGCCTGAGAGGCCCCTTGTTTTATTTTTTTTGTTTGTTTGTTTGTTTTGTTTTGTGTTTTGTGTTTTGTGTTTTGTGTTTTGTGTTTTGTGTTTTGTGTTTTGTGTTTTGTGTTTTGTGTTTTGTGTTTGTGTTTTGTTTTTTGTTTTTTGTTTGGTTTTGTTTTGTTTTGGTTTGTTTTTTTTTTTTTTTTTTTTTTTTTTTTTTTTTTTTTTTTTTTTTTTTTTTTTTTGAGACAGGGTTTCTCTGTATAGCCCTGGCTGTCCTGGAACTCACTTTGTAGACCAGGCTTGCCTCGAACTCTGAAATCCTCCTGCCTCTGCCTCCCAAGTGCTGGGATTAAAGGTGTGCGCCACCACTGCCTGGCTGGTCTTGCAAATTTTATATGCCCCAGTACAGGGGAACACCAGGGCCAAGAAATGGGAGTGGATAGGTAGGGGAGCAGGGTGGGGGGAGAGTATAGGGGACTTTTGAGATAGCATTTGAAATGTAAATGAAGAAAATACCGAATTAAAAAATTGGAAAAAGTTGAAAAAAATTGACCCCTAGTGTCTAGCAATGTAGGACATATGTTATTATGGGTAGAAATTTATGTGCCACCAGTGCAGTAATGGTGCACTCCATGGTGAAAGCAGAATGTTATTAAGAATATTTAATATTCCTTTGAAAACGACATGTGTTTTCTTGAAGATTCATATAAATAAAATTGTCAAAATTATTCTTAACAAACATAGTTGAATGTTTCATTTTGTCCATCAGTTCGGTGGACTCTTGGAAGGCCACATACCAGATTATTTACATAAAATATATGCTATGTGTGGGAGACAACACTAAGGTGATGCCTGTCCTATTTGCTTCAGCATGGTCAGAGTTTCAGGGGCTTTTAGCATTGCTACTGGTACGGTAGGTAAGATGATGTGTGTAAGAACTAGTCATATAAAGCCTACAATGATTGACTTCCACTAGAATTATGCACTGTGCCAGCATTTCATGAATGATGAATTGCTGGAGTTTTATGAATAGCAATAGGGCACATATATTTCATTTTCATGTTCATTATATTCCCTATAAAAGATTTATTGTTAAGAATAAAAATATGTACCTTCTGCTTTCTAAGTCTAGAGTTTTGAACTATGTGCATTGTAGAGCTTCAGCATGAACTTTGATTGACAGATAAGTCTTCAGCTTTGGCAATAACAAAGAAGCTTGTGAAGGATAGGCATGTAGCCAGCACTGAACAATTCTCCTTACTGTATTTAAAAGTAAAACTTAAATTAAAAAGTAACAAGTATTTTCTTTGAAAAAATAAGCTTATTAAATTTCTGTTATTCAAATTTCATTTTTAATATTATTGTATTATGACTTCATTTCAGAGATAAACTATAAAAACAAGCAACTAGTCAGTAGTTAAACAACAGCTAGATGCATATTTCTTCAGTGTAAAACTTCTCCATATTAGAAGTTTACTGTAAGTGAACAGAAAGTTAAATTAGATGACAAAATAATCTAATTTTTCTGGGAGTTGTTGCTTTTAGGACTTAAGTCACCATAACTGTCCATTCTCTTCCACGTGTACTGACAGAAAACCAGATAGCTATCAATTAAAAGTCTAATATTCTTCAAGTGGAGTAAATTATTATTATTTTCTTATGTGCAGAAATAGGAATGTGAATGTAAAAAAGCAGTCAGGCATAATGCAATTCATTATTATTTAATGCAACACAAGGTGGTAGAATGTGATGTAATATTAATTTCACCAAAGAGAGAAGCTCAGTCATGGCCATTTCCCTTGATTCTTGACAGTACTTAGGAACCCACAAAAAAACTTTAAGGTCACATGGGATTCTGTATGTCAGTCACTTGCCACTTTGTCATGGAAAGGGCTTAAGAATATTCTAGTTATGTACAAAGTGCTTTCCTTTATTTTACATTCTCAAAAGCTATTGTATAGTATGGAAAACAATGTTCTAAATATCATAAATTATTTAATGAATACATTTATTTCATTATGAAAAATATTTCCCAACAAACTTCATCTGATTTAGACCACAGCAAAATTACTTAACCCATAGCCTGTTTCCCAAACGAAATTGATAATACTATGAAGTAATCAAGTTTTCCACTCTAAAGCCACCTCAGTCCTTAATTTTGAGACAGTTTAAGCTTAACTTTTTTCACTCTCCTAAGTGATGCCTTTTTAAAAATAGTTTTTAATAATTTTTAACAATCAAAAATATTTAAGCATACAAATATGGCTTTAAGTTGACCTATATTTAAATTCTGGATTTTTCTAAAATCCCTCATTCAAATTCTATTCAATAAAACTTAGCTACAGGAATTCTCTCTCTCTCTCTCTCTCTCTCTCTTTCTCTCTCTCTCCCTCCCTCCTTCCCTCCCTCTCCCTCTCCCTCTCCCTCTCTCTCTGCCTTTGAATAGGTCCCCACCCTGCTCCATAAACTACCAAGTACCCACAATAACATTTTATCTCACAGGTCTTATTTTCTTAATTTCAGATTTTTAAGTAAGTTATGTTTGGATGTTTGTATTGTCTAAACGATGTCTGCATTTAAAATCATCAAATTTATAATGCCTTGCTCTTTCTAAACACATACAATGATTCTTAGACAGAAAAGAAATATTTTCAGTATGGGTTCTATAATTATACTATGAGGCCTATAAAGCCTTGTGACTTTTCTATCTATTTAGACCCAGTCTGTTATTGATATTTTGTGAGTAATAAATGCTGAACTGAGTTAAATATATATGTGAAAAGCTTTAACTTCTCTCTAAGACACATAGCTGTCTCTTGTGAGACTATGCCGGGGCCTAGCAAACACAAAAGTGGATGCTCACAGTCAGCTATTGGATGGATCACAAGGCCCCCAATGGAGGAGCTAGAGAAAGTACCCAAGGAGCTAAAGGGGTCTGCAACCCTATAGGTGGAACAACAATATGAACTAACCAATACCCCCCAGAGCTCGTGTCTCTAGCTGCATATGTATCAGAAGATGGCCTAATTGGCCATCATTGGAAAGAGAGGCTCATTGGTCTTGCAAACTTTATAAACCTCAGTACAGGGGAACGCCAGGGCCAAGAAGTGGGAGTGGGTGGGTAGGGGTGTGTGGAGGGGTAGGGTATGGGGGACTTTTGGGATAGCATTGGAAATGTAAATGAAGAAAATACCTAATAAAAACTAACTAAATAAAAAAATATGCATTAACAATATTATCAAATGAAAGATTTGTTTTTCATTAAATTAATGATATAATAATGTAGAACTTTGTAGGACAAATTAAAAAGGCATGACCCTTAAGTCAACTATTGTTAATAGAGATAGATAACAATACACATAGTCCTAACTAACAGGAGATATATAAAAAATAAATTCATTCTTTGTGATAAGTTTTGTTGGGGCTTGATTCAGTTTATGATTTTTTTTTTAATTTTCAAAGTTGTATGTGTTTGTGTGTTATGCAAAAATAACTCTGTGTGCTTTTTCTGGAGATTAGAATAAACCATTAGGTGTCCTGTTCTTTTACTCTCCTACCCAATCTCTTGAAGTGGGAATTCTGTTCTCACTTATTCTGGAACTAGGTTGTCAGCCAGGAAGCCCAAGGAATCCTCCTGTCTCTAACCATTTACATCATGCTGTTTTTGCAAGAACATGTGGCCACATCTGGCTTTTTATGTGGATGGTCAGGATTTGAAGTCAGAATGTTGCAGTATATTGGATGACAGTGTGTACCCTAAGATTCTGTTATTTACTGGAAAAACCTGTTTTTAGTTGTCATGTGTCTCAGTCTTAGCACACACATTAATCCAAGACCTTTCGGTTTATTGTAAACAATATTAAATAAAGTCAACCATAGGTCAAGAAGTGGAGCAAGAAAACCAGTTGACATGTAGTGAATATAGGAAAACACTCTAGGAGGAATTCAGGGAGATGGGTAGAGAGACAGGAAGCAGCAGGGAGGAACATTCAGCCAGAAGGAAGTGTATTTGAGATGGTTTGTAGAAGGAGAGCATCCTTTTTCTTTTGGGAAATAAACTGAGGAGGAAAATCAGTTGGGTGCTCTCTCTGACTCTGACGGAACAGGGTTTCACACCAGCATCTGGCACTTTTTGAGTTTTTATTGGTAAAAGTGAACATTTGAGATTTTGTTACAAACATCAGATCCTCATATTTGCAGAGCAAGTACTCTTACGCAATGAGACCTCTCCACAGGCCAGTTCAAGATTTCATTAGGAATATTTCGCTTCATGAAACTTCCATCTCTGTGGTTCTTTCTTTTCAAAGATTCCACTTCCATTTGGAGTATTCAATGAAATATTGACTCATTAAACTGAAAAAAAAAATTTTATATGAAATGTTTGTCTAAATATGAGACAAGATAATGAATGCATAAAGTTATTAAATTTTTGCTCACAGACAAAAATGGTGTAATGAATTAAAATAACAATTTAAATTATGTTTCTGGGCACTATGGAGAAAAAGATATGCATATTTTACTGTACCTGCCTTTGGCAAGACTCTTGTAAAAGCTAGAAGGAGATGGGAAATTCAGACGTTGGGAGATGCAGATGATGGGAGGGAACATCACTTTCAGGCAGATGGTTCACAGTTGTTGATTTTGTGACTGTTCATTGAGGAGAGATAATCAGTGAAAATAATGGCATTGAGAGGTCTGTCCTAAGATGTGTTAAAAATGGTAAGCCTATGATGATGAGAACACATAGTCTCTTGCATAGGAACACAAATTTGTTTTGAGCTATATGCTTATTTGGTGCAGTTTTGAATATCAAAGAGAAGCACAGACACTAACACTAAAATTACTAATATGCATAGAAAAATCATTACTTTAAATGAATCTATTTTTATTTTCCTGCATTTTATCATGCATCACATCTTTTTGCATATGATATTAGAAATCATATTGAGTACAGTAATTAACAAATATATAACTCATACAATAAAATACCATTTAAAGTTCACAGAATTCAAAGTATCATCTCCACTAGAGTAATTTTCATAAATATGCAGGAATAGTATTCTGAGGATCATTTTTGTTGGTAGAAAATGAGAAAATTAAAAGTGTAATTAACTCTTATTTCCAAATTAAACCTCTATAAATATGAAAGTATTAATTACACCAGTAACTGTACTTTAGGAATTATATTGGAACTCTTAAAATACCTAATGCACTTATATTGGATTCTAGTCATTTATATTAAAAAAAAACTATTCTATTTGACATTTAAGATTCTTTTATTTTATTTACTATTTTTAATCATTGTTTACAATCTAGTCATTATCCTCCTCCTGGGCTACCCTCTGACTGTTCCTCATCCCATACCTCCTCCCTGATCTCCAAGAGGATATCCCATCCCCACCCCCACCCCCACCCTGCTAGACCTCTTCACTTCCTGAGGCCTCAAGTAAAGATACATGAGGTTAGGTGCTTCTTCTCTCATGTAGAACAGACCATGCAGTCCTCTGCTGTATGTGTGTCAGGGAGCTTCATATCAGTTGGTGCATGCTGCTGAGTTGGTGGCTCAGTGTCTGATAGATCCCAGGGTCCAGGTTGCTGAGACTGCTGCTTCCTATGGTGTCACCCTCCTCCTCAGTCTCTTCCTGCTTTTCCCTAATTCAATCACAGGGGCCTCTAGCTTCTGTCCATTGGCTGGGTGTATATATCTGCATCAGACTATTTCAAATGCTTGTTGGGCCTCTCAAAGGGCAGCCATGATAGCTCCACAGTGGATGCAGGTTTGAATAGTTCAGGACTTAATCTTTATTATGCTTGGAGTTATGGTATAATTTCTGTGTTAGGTATATTAAATCGTTTTTTAGTTGAGATATTTTCACTTTTTGATGGATTCATTAGGATGGAAATCCATGGTCCACCAAAGTTCATCTGTATTGCACTCAATGGACCGTATAGAGCTACATGGTTCAATTCTTCTCATTGTCCACATATGGCTATTGAGCACTGAAAATGAAGCTAGGCAAGTATTATCTATAGCACAATACAAATGACAGACTTTCTGATTTCCAACATTTAGTTCAGCAGAACACAATAAGAGAGCTCATTCTTGGTATACACTGAAGACATATTGAAACAAAAAGCTTTAATCTTTCTCAAATGATCTTAATTTGATTAATAATTGATATGTTTTACATAAGTCTTCAACTATATCTGCATCTCCTTAGACTATAATAAGAAGTCCTTCTGTGGATGCTATGGGAACACTAAGAATATTAGATATAAAATGACCTTAGTGATCACAAGGAGAAAATGCTTCTAACCATGTAAATGTTTAGAGAAAAAAAAATATCTGCACGGAAATAGAACTCCTTTTCCTACTTCTGAAAAATCTATGTCATGTTGATACAGGCTTTAGATATTTTGTAGTAATTCATTGGTATTTGCTTTCTCATATTAGACTAAGAATATGTTAATCATTGCACATGACATTCTTTTTTGACCATCTGTGAATCTATGATACTTATTTATCTTGATTCTCATCTAAAAGCCTTTAATGAAGACTTTTGACTTGATAAATAAGACACTAGTCATATTTCTGTGAAACATAAAATTTGAATTTTGATCACTTGCATCGCAAACATTTATTTGAATAGGTGAACAATGTTTAAATTATAATATGGTCTCTTTATCTCTCAACTATTTGAGTTTTGGGTGTTCATTTAAATGGTATTTTGTAGTCAGTATAATAGGTGTTAATAAGATGGATAAGAAGAGCATCCACTATGGTTGCTCAGCCTCACTAGAGGAGGTTGTGAGACATGAGGCTAACTCTAGGAGAAGATCAGGGTTTGTAATTCAGTTCAATGTCACTGAATTCATATTTTCTTAATGTTATTACAACATGAGAAAAATATCTCAGATTGAACCATTATAAGTTGTAGACTTATTGATGAATAGTATATTCGTTTTCCAGATGTTCTCAAAATTATAGATGTATAATATTTTACATTTGTTTCCTACAAGTTCTCAACATTTACTTCTCTATTACAAATACTTCCTGGACTTTAAATACTTTGATCCTTCTTAGAAGGGAGAACAAGATACGGGAGCAAAGACAGAGACAAAGTGTGGAGCAGAGACTGAAGGAAAGACCATCCAGAGACTGCCCCACCTGGGGATACTTCACATATAGAGTCATCAAACACAGACACTATTGTGGATGCCAAGAATTGTTTGCTGACAGGAGCCTGATATAGCTGTCTCCTGAGAGGCTCTGCCCATTGTGGGGCATTGGGCTATGCATAGGCAGGCTGGTCTCCAGTTGAGCTGAGATGCTGAATCTTGGGACTTGGTGGCCATAATTTACCTACATGGGACAGAAGGTGTTTCCTCATGCTCCTGGAACTCTGGCTCCTGCCTAAGTTACCGCCCCCCACAGCCCCCTCAAGAGAAGCATAGTTAGAAGTCATGTAGGCAATGTCCCAAGCTTCTGACCTTCAGGCTAAACTCCTCCCCAGTTACCTAGCAACAGAAAAGGTAAAATGGGGCTGTTTGGCTCTCTCTCACTTCTATCATTCCTTTATTCTCTTACCTCTCACTCCTCTCTCACTCCTCTCTCCTTTCTTTGTCTCCTCTCCTCTCCTCTCCTCTCCTCTCCTCTCCTCTCCTCTCCTCTCCTCTCCTCTCCTCTCCTCTCCTCTCCTCTCCTCTCCTCTCCTCTCCTCCCTCTTACTCTTTTTCTCTCTAGCCTTTCCCAATGTCCCAAGTTTCTGACCTTCAGGCTAAACTCCTCCCCAGTTACCTAGTTACAGTAAAGATAACCCACACCATAAAAGGGGCTGTTTGGCCTCTCCTTGTTCTCTCACTTCTCTCATTCCTTTGTTCTCTTACATCTTACTTCTCTCGCTCCTCTCTCTTTGTCCTCTCCTCTCCTCTCTTCCTCGTCCTCTCTTTCTCTCTAGCCTTTCCTCCCTCTCTCTCTTCTCTCTCTCTCTCTCTCTCTCTCTCTCTCTCTCTCTCTCTCTCTCTCTCTCTCTCCCTTCCTTCTCCCTTTCCCCCTGCCTTTCTATAAGAAAGCTCTATAACCAGAGACAGTATCTGTTCATCCACGCTGTGCTCACTCTCATCGGTGTGGGGAACCTCTCTTCCCTCTCTCCCATAACTCTGGGGCTACAGGGAGTAACCCCAGACCCCCCAGGTTGGGCTGCTCCTTGTTCATCTCCCTGTCGATTGGGTCAGATGCTTGCATGCCCACCTGGGGCTGAGTGGAAATTGTCTGGCAGTGCCCCCACCCCCAGCAGCCTGTCCAGAGCATAGGTGGAACTCTGGCGGGACATGGGTCCTTCCACCCTTTCTTCCCCAGGGCCCTTTTTTAGTTCCCACAACCCAGAACCTGACAAATACCGAGATGGATGCTTGCAATCAACCATTGGATTGAGCAGGGGTCCCCAATGGAGGAGCTAAAGAAAGGAACCAAGGAGCTGAAGGGGTTTGCAACCCCATTGAAGAACAGCAATATCAACCAACCAGACCCTCAGAGTTCCCCGGGAATATACCTCCAACCAAGGAGCATCCATGGCTCCAGCTGCATATGTAGCAGATGATGGCATTGTCTGGTATCAATAGGAGGAAAGGACCTTGATCCTAGTGAAGGTTCTATGTTCCAGTGTAGGAGAATGCCAGGACAGGGAAGCAGGAGTGGGTGGGTTGGTGAGCAGGGGGAGGGCAGATGGAATAGGGAGTTTTTGGAGGGTAAACCAGGAAAGGGGATAACATTTGAAACGCAAATAAAGAAAAATCTAATTTAAAAAAAGGAAAAAAGGAGAGAAAAATATCTGACTTTTTGCAATGCCAGGATCATATTACTCACAGAGCTTTCTTTTTATTGAGATAAGATTGATAATATTTATTAAATATTTCTCTTTTACATAAGACAAAAGAAATGTCAATAAATTAAATATCCAATAAAAAATATCTAAACCATCAAAGGTTTAATAAAGAGAACTTAAAAGTCAAAAAAACAGAGTCTGAACAAGTAGAAAATATATGTTTGGCCATGAAAAATTTATCTACTTTCCAGCTTGGTGTGGTTGTGCACACCTTTAACTCCAGCACTCTAAAGGTAGAGGCAGCAGAGGTGCTATGAGTTGGAGGCTGAAAAAAAGAAAGAAGAAAGAAAGAAAGAAAGAAAGAAAGAAAGAAAGAAAGAAAGAAAGGGAGAGAGAGAGAGGGAGAGAGGGAGATGGAGAGAGAGAGAGAGAGAGAGAGAGAGAGAGAGAGAGAGAGAGAGAGAGAGAGAGAACAAGCTAATCTACCTCCTGAAGGTAATATGCACATTATATATAATTTTAATTACCAAAGTTTTAGTGAGTGCAAAGACAGGAACATGAACAAAATTATTTAAACTTCTGTGAAAGACAATTACTCAGGAATAGCAAGAAAAAGAAAACGGAAAATTCCCCTGAATTTTTTGAGAGTAGACACTGCCAGTGTAGAAAAAAAAAATTTACAGTTTGGGAACATGAAGAGTCCACTTGTAGAGACTGATGAAGACAATTACTGCCAAGCCTAAAGACTTTGATCCTAGAACTGATTGAAGGGAAGGAGAAAAATCAATCCACTCTGCAGAGTTGTCCTCTGATCTCCATACTGGAGCCATGGAATATCTGTGCTCATGTGTACCTACATGCACATGTGTACACATACACACACTCAAAATACAAGAAAATGTTTGCAAATGCTAAAAAAATACATGCATACATATATACATATCTGTGTATGTATTTGTCCATGTTTTCTGTATGCATGCATGTTTTGTGTAGCATGTATACATGCATGCATGTTTCATAATAGTATATAAAAACACTTTAAAAGTACAACTCTATAGATCTTCAAAGAACAGAAAATAATTATTTTATAATATAAAAGCAATGACGTAGTTAAAAATCACAAACATAAATAGGCAGAATTTCTTAAGTATCTTTAATTGGCACAAAGTAAAACATTCAATGATCCCAAAGATAAGAATGGAAATACATCCCATAATGATGGTAGCAAGAAAAAGACTGGAATCAAATCAAAGACCCTGAACTATATACACACACACACCTATGGTCACTTGATTTTTCATGAAGAAGCCAAGCCATACAATGGAAAATGGAGAGCATTTTCAATGAATGGTGCTGGTCTAACTGGATGTATGCAGGTAGTAGAATGCAAATAGATCCACATTTATCACACACCACAAAACTCAAATTCAAGTGTATCAAAGACCTCAACATAAAACCAGACACAATCTAATAGAAGAGAAAATGGGGAATAGACTTGAATGCATTAGTACAAACAATAATAGCTTAGGCACAAAGATTAACAATTAATAAATGGGCCCTCATGAAACTGTAAAGCTTCTTTCTATAAGGCATAGGACTATATTTATCATTTCTATTACATTTTTTCAGTGCTTGTAGGTGAGGGTGTTTAATACAGATTTTCTTTGAAATATAGTGATAATAACATTTGTAATGATAATCATTATTATTTACCAATATGAACACTTTTTTTAAAGTACTTAAATTGTTCTTCCAAAATCATGTGTCTAGAATTTGACTTCTTTCTTAGTATCAAGAATGCATTTCTTTGCCAGGCAGTGGTGGTACATGCCTTTAATCCCAGGATTTAGGAGACAGAGGTAGGCAGATTTCTTTAGTGTTTCTTTAGTCTAGAATTTAAAATTGTCTACTTATACTAAATTTATAAATGCACATGTCTTGGATTTCCCCCCTCCATCTTGTATTTATATTTGTAACAGTTCTATATCACTCCATGTGTTATGTTGGTCCAGTATTGACAGGTAGTCCTTTAAAACATAGGTTTCATGTTTTCAAAACAGAAAACATGTAAGTAAATACAGCTAAATTCCACTCATGTACAAAAACCTAGTGAGATGTTCTCCCGTGCACAATTGTTTGTACAGAGAAAAAGAAATTAATGGATGAGTTTGCTCAAAAGTAAGTAAACTTCTAGCAACTCTCGCTGATCATAGATGGCATGGATGCTTTCATTCCCACTAATTTTGCATCTCCATATTTAACCATGAGTTATGCTTAATTATAACACTAATAATATTCTTCCAAATTATCCTTTAATGCCTAGGTAAGGCCAAATACATAAACATGTCACAATTTGTTTAAGTGTTTGAGTATGGGACAAGAAAGTGAGAAGCTTAGAATGTTGGCAGTGAATCCAGATTATCAGGGCTTTAATTCTGCCTCTGAAAATTAGTAGCAATGTGAGTTCATAGGATAAGGAACTTAATTTCTCATTTCCTCCTTTTTATAATAACACCTCCATCAGAGGGCTGAGAAAGTAAAAGCGTTAATGCATTTAAAGCCCATAAAAGACTTCCTGGTAGCTCACAGTCATGCCATTAGTGCTGTTCATTTCTCCTTAAGCATACTGCTGCCCACAGTTTACTTACCAAATTAGAACAGACCTTTATCAATTGATCGCATCCTCACTGTGTCCAGCAGGACTTTCTTAAAATGTCTAAAACCCAGGTTTTGTTCTTTCCTCATTATAATTATTTTTCTTTCTGAAAATTTTATGTCACTAAAATGAAATGTTCAGTATGTGTTAATGTTACCACCACATTTGAAAGGCTTCCTGAACCTAGTTTCCATTTAAATAGTTCTTGAATAAACAGAACAGAATAAAACATCATTTTAAGTTGATATGTTTTTCAGATTTTAAATTAGTCATCTCTTTGTCTCTTTTATCAATGAACACTCCACACCTTCTGATTTTACATGCAAATTTTCATTAGTGTTTTATTTTTGAAGACTGTTAACTATGGCAGAATGCACTGTAGTGTGGTAAATTAAAGTGGAGAGTCCTTTACCTAAGTTAAAATATTAACCACAGAATCCTCTGTTCCTGGTAATGTTTAATTGTCCTTTGAAAACCAAATTAATAATATATATCAAAGATCAATAAAATTGAGAAGTGCATTTTATTATATAGCAGGAAACTTTATCAACTAGAAGTTTTCTTCTACAAAAGTATAAAATATAATTCTTAACTTTTAACATTGATTTTTATCAATTTATATCATGTTAATATGTCTATTCATACAGTTTCAAATTTTGTTGCTTTTCATTAGACAACTACTACAGATAAAACATGCCTTCAGGTATTTGAGAGAAAAGAAAGCAAACATAATACTGTCCTCTACACTTATGAAGGGTCCAAATTCCACTTTAGGCTTTTTATTTTTCTAGTTTATTCTCAGATTATGAATCTAACTCTCTATATAATTCTTCGTTTTTGACCTGATAGTTCTTTTACATTTAGTAAAATGTCTGTTAGTCTGTTTCCTTCAAGACTATTTACTTATAATAAAAATGTCTACACATTTCAAGCTTATCATTTGAGTTTTTTGGTTAAAGTTATGCATGTTCTTCTTTGGGAGGGTTTGAGATCAGTACAATTTCGTACTGTTCACAGCAAAAAAAAAGTTCAGCATCAATGGGGTCTATGAAAGTTTTATATGTAATGAAAAATGATTGCTTTTTATTCTGCAAAATGTAACTGCAAATGTAGAGCATACAGTGGTTTAAATAGGGATAGCCCCTGTTGGCTCATATATTTGAATGTTTGCATCTCAGTTGGTAGAAGGATTAGGAGGTCTTGTCCCATTGGAGTAGGTGTGCTATTTGGGGTTTGTGGTTTCAAAAGCCCATTCCAGGCTAGTTCTGACTTTACAAAGCATAACTATTTGGTTAACACACATAAAAGACCATATCCAGAAAACTCAATATTGAAACTAGATGCCAAGTCATAGTGTTGGCTTTATTCTGGAATAAGTTCATAATCTTGTGTATAACAGGCAAAGAACACTGTCAATAGAACAAAATGACAACCAACAGGTTGGGAAAAGATCTTTACTAATCCTTAATCTGGTAGAGGGCCAATATCCAATAAATAGAAAGAACTCAAGAAGTTAGACTCTAGAGAATAAAATAACCCTATTAAACATGAGGAGCAGAGCTAAACAGAATTCTCAACTGAGGAAACTTGAAGGGCTGAGAAAAACCTAGAGAAATGTTTAATACCCTTAGTCATCAGAGTAATGCAAGTCAAAACTAGCCTGAGATTTTACTTCATACCAGTCAGACTGGCTAAGATGAAAAATTCATGGGGCAGCAGATGCTGTTGATGATGTCGAGAAAGAGGAACACTCCTTCACTGCTGATTGGATTGCAAGCTGGTACAACCACTCTGAAAATCAGTTTGGCAATTTCTCAGAAAATTGGACATACTATTATTTCCTGAGGACCTAGCTATACCTCTCCTGGGCATATAGCCAGAAAATGCTCCAACATGTAATAAGGACATAGGCTCTACTATCTTCATAGCTGCAGTATTTATAATAGCCAGAAGCTGGAAACAATCTAGATGTCCCTGAAAAGTTCAATGGATACAGAAAAATGTGGTACATTTACACAATGGAATGCTACTCAACTATTAAAAACAATGACTTCATGATATTTGCAGGCAATAGGATGGAACTTGAGAATATCATCCTGAGTGAGGTGACTCAGTCACAAAGGAACAAACATGGTATGTACTCACTAATAAGTGGATATTAGCCAAAAAGTTCGGAATACCCAAGATTCAATTCACAGACCATATGAAGCCTAACAAGGAAGACCAAAATGTGGATGCTTCAGTGTGTTTTAGAAGATTGAACAAAATACTCACAGGAGAAAATACAGAGACAAAGTGTGGAATAGAGACTTAAGAATAGGCCATCCCTAGACTGCCCCACCTGGGGATCCATCCCATATAAAGTCACCAAACCAAGACACTATAGTGGATGCCAAGAAGTGCATGCAGACAAAAGTCTGGCATAGATGTCTCCTGAGATGTTCTGCCAGAGCCTGGTAAATACTGAGGTGTATGCTTGCAGCCAACCATTGAACTGAGCTTGGGGGTCCCCGATTGAGGAGTTGGAGAAGGGACTGAAGGAGCTGAGGATGTTTACAGCACATAGAGGGAGCAACAGTGTTAACAGGCCACCCCTGGAGCTCCCAGAGACTGAACCACCCACCAAAGAATACAGGTGGAGCAACCCTGGCACTGTCCACATGTGGTAGAAGATGGCCTTGTTGGCTATCGGTGGGAGGAGAGGCCCTTCGGCTTGAGGGTGCTTGATGCCCTAGTGTAGAGTGATGCCAGGTTGGCTGGATGAGAGTGGGTAGATGAGTGGGTGTGGAGCACACTCATAGAGGCAGGGAGAGGGGCAACGGGATAGGGGGCTTCAGAAGGGGAGACCTTGAAAGGGGAAAATATTTGAAACACAAATAAAGAAAATATCCAATCAAAAAAAAAAAAATAGCCTGAGCAGCTTTAGTCACTCTAAATGTATAAACCATAAGATTAAACATGATCAGAATATCATTGTAAGATTATTCTAATAGTATTTCTTTCATCTTGTCTTATGAGTCTTCCAAATGATAACACACTATTTATATTTATTTTGTCTTGAGCATTTTTTTATTACATATTTTCCTCAATTACATTTCCAATACTATCCCAAAAGTCCCCCATAGCGCCCCCCACTTCCCTACCCACCCATTCCCATTCTTTTGGCCCTGGCATTCCCCTATATTGGGGCATATAAAGTTTGCAAGTCCAATGGGCCTCTCTTTCCATTGATGGCCGACTAGGCCATCTTTCGATACATATGCAGCTAGAGACAAGAGCTCCAGGGTTCTGGTTAGTACATCATGTTGTTCCAACAATAGGGTTGCAGATCCCTTTAGCTCCTTGGGTACTTTCTCTAGCTTCTCCATTGGGAGCCCTGTGATACATCCAATAGCTGACTGTGAACATCCACTCCTGTGTTTGCTAGGCCCCGGCATCGTCTCACAAGAGACAGCTATATTTGGGTCCTTTCAGCAAAATCTTGCTAGTGTATGCAATGGTGTCAGCGTTTAGAAGCTGATTATGGGACGGATCCCTGGATACAGCAGTCTCTAAATGGTCCATCCTTTCATCACAGCTACGAACTTTGTCTCTGTAACTCCTTCCCTGGGTGTTTTGTTCCCAATTCTAAGAAGGTGCACAGTGTCCACACTTTGGTCTTCATTCTTCTTGAGTTTCATGCGTTTATCAAATTGTATCTTATATCTTGGGTATCCTAAGTTTTGGGCTAATATCCACTTATCAATGAATACATATTGTGTGAGTTCTTTTGTGATTGTGTTACTTCACTCAAGATGATGCCCTCCAGGTCCATCCATTTGCCTAGGAATTTCATAAATTCATTCTTTTTAATAGCTGAGTAGTACTCCATTGTGTAAATGTACCATAATTTCTGTATCCATTCTTCTGTTGAGGGACATCTGGGTTCTTTCCAGCTTCTGGCTATTATAAATAGGGCTGCTATGAACATAGTGGAGCATGTGTCTTTTTTACCGGTTGGGACATCTTCTGGATATATGCCCAGGAGAGGTATTGCTGGATCCTCCAGTAGTACTATGTCCAATTTTCTGAGGAACCGCCAGACTGATTTCCGGAGTGGTTGTACAAGCTTGCAATCCCACCAACAATGGAGGAGTGTTCCTCTTTCTCCACATCCTCGCCAGCATCTGCTGTCACCTGAATTTTTGATCTTAGCCATTCTGACTGGTGTGAGGTGGAATCTCAGGGTTGTTTTGATTTGCATTTCCCTGATGATTAAGGATGTTGAACATTTTTTCAGGTGCTCCTCTGCCATTCGGTATTCCTCAGGTGAGAATTCTTTGTTCAGTTCTGAGCCCCATTTTTTAATGGGGTTATTTGACTTTCTGGAGTCCACCTTCTTGAGTTCTTTATATATATTGGATATTAGTCCCTTATCTGATTTAGGATAGGTGAAGATCCTTTCCCAATCTGTTGGTGGTTTTTTTGTCTTATTGATGGTGTCTTTAGCCTTGCAGAAGCTTTGTAGTTTCATGAGGTCCCACTTGTCAATTCTCGATCTTACAGCACAAGCCATTACTGTTCTATTCAGGAATTTTTCCCCTGTGCCCATATCTTCAAGGCTTTTCCCCACTTTCTCCTCTATAAGTTTCAGTGTCTCTGGTTTTATGTGAAGTTCCTTGATCCACTTAGACTTGACCTTAGTACAAGGAGATAGGAATGGATCGATTCGCATTCTTCTACATGTTAACAACCAGTTGTGCCAGCACCATTTGTTGAAAATTCTGTCTTTCTTCCACTGGATGTTTTTAGCTCCCTTGTCGAAGATCAAGTGACCATAGGTGTGTGGGTTCATTTCTGGGTCTTCAATTCTATTCCATTGGTCTATTTGACTGTCACTATACCAGTACCATGCAGTTTTTATCACAATTGCTCTGTAGTAGAGCTTTAGGTCCGGCATGGTGATTCCACCAGAGGTTCTTTTATCCTTGAGAAGAGTTTTTGCTATCCTAGGTTTTTTGTTATTCCAGATGAATTTGCAGATTGCACTTTCTAATTCGTTGAAGAATTGATTTGGAATTTTGATGGGGATTGCATTGAATCTGTAGATTGCTTTTGGCAAGATAGCCATTTTTACAATGTTGATCCTGCCAATCCATGAGCATGGGAGATCTTTCCATCTTCTGAGATCTTCTATAATTTCTTTCTTCAGAGACTTGAAGTTTTTATTATACAGATCTTTCACTTCCTTAGTTAGAGTCACGCCAAGATATTTTATATTATTTGTGACTATTGAGAAGGGTGTTGTTTCCCTAATTTCTTTGTCAGCCTGTTTATTCTTTGTGTAGAGAAAGGCCATTGATTTGTTTGAGTTAATTTTATATCCAGCTACTTCACCGAAGCTGTTTATCAGGCTTAGGAGTTCTCTGGTGGAATTTTTAGGGTCACTTATATATACTATCATATCATCTGCAAAAAGTGATATTTTGACTTCATCTTTTCCAATTTGTATCCCTTTGATCTCCTTTTGTTGTCGAATTGCTCTGGCTAGGACTTCAAGTACAATGTTGAATAGGTATGGAGAAAGTGGACAGCCTTGTCTAGTCCCTGATTTTAGAGGGATTGCTTCAAGCTTCTCACCATTTACTTTGATGTTGGCTACTGGTTTGCTCTAGATTGCTTTTATCATGTTTAGGTATGGGCCTTGAATTCCTGATCTTTCCAAGACTTTTATCATGAATGGGTGTTGGATCTTGTCAAATGCTTTTTCCGCATCTAACGAGATGACCATGTGGTTTTTGTCTTTGAGTTTGTTTATATACTGGATTACGTTGATGGATTTCCATATATTGAACCATCCCTGCATCCCTGGGATGAAACCTACTTGGTCAGGATGGATGATTGTTTTGATGTGTTCTTGGATTCGGTTAGCAAGAACTTTATTGAGGATTTTTGCATCAATATTCATAAGGGATATTGGTCTGAAGTTTTCTATCTTTGTTGGGTCTTTTTGTGGTTTAGGTATCAGAGTAATTGTGGCTTCATAGAATGAGTTGGGTAGAGTACCTTCTGTTTCTATTTTGTGGAATAGTTTGTGAAGAACTGGGATTAGATCTTCTTTGAAGGTCTGATAGAACTCTGCACTAAACCCATCTGGTCCTGGGCTTTTTTTAGTTGGGAGACTATTAATGACTGCTTCTATTTCTTTGGGGGATATAGGGCTGTTTATATCATTAACCTGATCTTGATTCAACTTTGGTACCTGGTATCTGTCTAGGAACTTCTCCATTTCATCCAGGTTCTCCAGTTTTGTTGAGTATAGCCTTTGGTAGAAGGATCTGATGGTGTTTTGGATGTCTTCAGGATCTGTTGTTATGTCTCCTTTTTCATTTCTGATTTTGTTAATTAGGATGCTTTCCCTGTGCCCTCTAGTGAGTCTGGCTAAGGGTTTATCTATCTTGTTGATTTTCTCAAAGAACCAGCTCCTTGATTGGTTGATTCTTTGAATAGTTTTTCTTGTTTCCACTTGGTTGATTTCACACCTGAGTTTGATTATTTCCTACCATCTACTCCTCTTGGGTGAATTTGCTTCCTTTTGTTCTAGTGCTTTTAGGTGTGTTGTCAAGCTGCTAATGTGTGCTCTCTCTAGTTTCCTTTTGGAGGCACTCAGAGCTATGAGTTTTCCTCTTAGAAATGCTTTCATTGCGTCCCATAAGTTTGGGTATGTTGTGGCTTCATTTTCATTGAACTCTAAAAAGTCCTTAATTTCTTTCTTTATTCCTTCCTTGACCAAGGTATCATTGAGAAGAGTGTTGTTCAGTTTCCACATGAAGGTTGGCTTTCTATTATTTATTTTGTTATTGAAGATCAGCCTTAGTCCATGGTGATCTGATAGGATGCATGGGACAATTTCAATATTTTTGTATCTGTTGAGGCCTGCTTTGTGACCAATTATGTGGTCAATTTTGGAGAAGGTACCATGAGGTGCTGAGAAGAAGGTATATCCTTTTGTTTTAGGATAGAATGTTCTGTAGATATCTGCCAGATCCATTTGATTCATAATTTCTCTTAGTTTCACTGTGTCCCTGTTTAGTTTCTGTTTCCATGATCTGTCCATTGGTGAAAGTGGTGTGTTGAAGTCTCCCACTATTATTGTATGAGGTGCAATGTGTGCTTTGAGCTTTACTAAAGTTTCTTTAATGAATGTGGCTGCCTTTGTATTTGGAGCATAGATATTCAGGATTGATAGTTCCTCTTGGAGGATTTTACCTTTGATGAGTATGAAGTGTCCCTCCCTGTCTTTTTTAATGACTTTGGGTTGGAAGTCAATCTTATCAGATATTAGAATGGCTACTCCAGCTTGTTTCTTCATGCCATTTTCTTGGAAAATTGTTTTCCAGCCTTTCATTCTGAGGTAGTGTCTATCCTTTTCTCTGAGATGAGTTTCCTGTAAGCAGCAAAATGTTGGGTCTTGTTTGTGTAGCCAGTTTGTTAGTCTATGTCTTTTTATCGGGGAGTTGAGTCCATTGATATTAAGAGATATTAAGGAAAAGTAATTGTTGTTTCCTGTTATTTTTGTTGTTAAAGTTGGCATTTTGTTCTTGTGGCTGTCTTCTTTTAGGTTTGTTGAGGGATTACCTTCTTGTTGTTTCTAGGGCGTGGTTCCTGTCCTTGTATTGGTTTTTTTCTGTTATTATCCTTTGAAGGGCTGGATTCGTGGGGAGATAATGTGTGAATTTGGTTTTGTCGTGGAATACTTTGGTTTCTCCATCTATGTTAATTGAGAGTTTGGCTGGGTATAGTAGCCTGGGCTGGAATTTGTGTTCTTTTAGTGTCTGTATAACATCCGTCCAGGATCTTCTGGCTTTCATAGTCTCTGGTGAAAAATCTGGTGTAATTCTGATAGGCTTGCCTTTATATGTTACTTGGCCTTTTTCTCTTACTGCTTTTAGTATTCTATCTTTATTTAGAGCATTTGTTGTTCTGATTATAATGTGTCGGGAGGTATTTCTTTTCTGGTCCAGTCTATTTGGTGTTCTGTAGGCTTCTTGTATGTTCATGGGCATCTCTTTCTTTAGATTTGGGAAGTTTTCTTCTATAATTTTGTTGAAGATGTTTGCTGG
Organism: Mus caroli; assembly: GCF_978045245.1. Lineage (NCBI taxonomy): Eukaryota > Metazoa > Chordata > Mammalia > Rodentia > Muridae > Mus > Mus caroli. The sequence goes on along the minus strand of NW_028227258.1, from coordinate 150,071,525 downwards.
TCCTTTGAGTTGAAAATCTTCATTCTCATCCACTCCTATTATCCGTAGGTTTGGTCTTCTCATTGTGTCCTGTATTTCTTGGATGTTTTGAGTTAGGATCTTTTTGCATTTTACATTTTCCTTAATTGTTGTGCCGATGTTCTCTATGGAATCTTCTGCACCTGAGATTCTCTCTTCCATCTCTTGTATTCTGTTGCTGATGCTCGTATCTATGGTTCCAGATTTCTTTCCTAGGGTTTCTATCTCCAGTGTTGCCTCATTTTGGGTTTTCTTTATTGTGTCTACTTCCCTTTTTAGGTCTAGTATGGTTTTGTTCATTTCCATCATCTGTTTGGATGTGTTTTCCTGTTTTTCTGTAAGGACTTCTATCTGTTTGATTATGTTATCGTGTTTTTCTTTAAGGATTTGTAACTCTTTAGCAGTATTCTCCTGCAATTCTTTAAGGGATTTTTGTGCTTCCTCTTTAGTGTCTTCTGCCTGTTTAGCAGTGTTCTCCTGTATTTCTTTAAGTGTGTTATTAAAGTCCTTCTTGAAGTCCTCTACCATCATCAGGAGATATGCTTTTAGATCCGTGTCTAGCTTTTCCGGTGTGTTGGGGTGCCCTGGACTGGGCGAAGTGGGGGTGCTGGGTTCTGATGATGGTGAGTGGTCTTGGTTTCTGTTAGTAAGATTATTACGTTTACCTTTCGCCATCTGGTAATCTCTGGGGTTAGTTGTTATTGTTGTCACTGTTTAAAGATTGGAGCAGAAGCTGTGTTCCACTCACCAGCAGTCTCAAAATCCTGCAGCGGGGGTCGTGGGTAGCTGACGGTACCCAGGTGCTGGTCCAGCCGGAAGAGGCCTGTGGTCCTACTCAGGCCGTTTTTCTGCTTCCCTAACTAATGCAGTCTCTGGTCCCGCGTGCAATTGGATTGGAGCAGAAGCTGTGTTCCACTCTCCAGAAGTCTTAAGATCCTGTGGTGGGTGTTGTGGGTAGCTGGTGAGTGTCAGCCGACCCTGCGCCCCAGCTGCCCAGGTGCTTTTCTGACCGGAAGAGGGTTGTGGCCCTATGTAGGCCGGATTTCTCTCTCCCCAACCAGAGCAGTCTCAGGTCCCGCGTGATTGGACTGGAGCAGAAGCTGTGTTCCACTCACCAGCAGTCCCAAAATCCTGCGGCGGGGGTCGTGGGTAGCTGGCGGGTGTCAGGCAACCCTGCGCTCCTGCTACCCTGGCGCTGATCTGGCCGGATGAGGCCTGTGGCCCTACTCAGGCCGGTTTCTGCTTCCCTAACTAATGCAGTCTCAGGTCCCGCGCAATTGTATTGGAGCTGAAGCTGTGTTCCACTCACCAGCAGTCCCAAAATCCTGCGGCGGGGGTCGTGGGTAGCTGGCGGGTGTCAGGCAACCCTGCGCTCCCGCTACCCCGGCGCTGATCCAGCCGGATGAGGCCTGTCGTCTTGAGCATTTTTGATACAGAGTTTTAAGATGTAGCTCACTGAGTAGACCAGGCATTCCTTGAACTCAGAAATCTGCATGTCTCTTCCTTCTGAGTGGTGGGGTTAAATGTGTACACCAATCATAGGAACTTGGTGATTTAAACACAGGTTCATTGATTGCACTAGAGACAAGAGACTAGAGACTAGACCTTTCTGCCACTTATCAAACGAGCTTTGTGTAAGTTACTGTTCTCAGCATGGAAAAGGAGGGTTACTGTTATATATTGGATACTTTCATTCCTTCATCTGAAATGGATCCATGGAGTGGTGGTTCTAGGCAGTGTAGCTTTTGGAGGTGATTAGGTCAGCATGGTGTGGCTATAACAAAGAGAACTGGTTTCTTACAGTGAGCAGATCTGCCTTTCTAAAATGCAAGAGTGTTGTTCAATTTGGCAGCAAGTTTATCATCACCACCCAAGCCTATGGAATGTCTAGAAATAAACTTTAATTATGTTTTAGTCATACCATTTTATAGAAATACAAATGAAGTAAGATCAAACCCTTCTTTATCTTGCTACACCCTGGCCACTGAATTTTTGAGTAGCTCAACATTGATTTGATCACTGGACTGCACTGCTCTCCACTATAGGCGTGCAAAGGCTAGCACAAAAACAAAATGACAAAGCAAAACCTCAAGTTCATACAATGAAGTCTCTATCTTCATTCTCTTGAAATTGTTACATCCATGTAAGTGATTTGCATAGATGTTAATAAAACACAACAGACAATAACAAAACCTTACTGTTTCTACTGCTATAGCATGAGAAAATCCTTTTCTCTTAATCAATTGATTAATCTTCACTTTCTAACAGTTGTGAGCCTTATGACCTTTTTAAAAAAATACTATGTTTTTTATTGAAGACACAATTAACCCTCCTAATAATTTGATAACTTAAACCAAACAAAAATCTCCAATTATTGATGTTGATTTGCTAAAAGCTATTGGCTGACTAATGGTACTTTGAAATAGATTTTTGTATTAGGATGAAGCAGAAAGAAACTGGTATAAAATCAATAGAACAAGTCTCTGGGTCTTGTACTGTCATTAATAACCTTGTCTTTTCCTTACAAAAACACACCTGTAGGCTTAGTTTTTTTCATCTTTAGTTTCCCATCTTACAAAATACCACAGTCATTTAGTTGAGAAAAAAAAAAGTATGTTCACTACTAACCATATTGACATATACCGTGCTTCCCTTTCTTCTTCTTTATTTGACATTTGCCAGATGTCCTAAAGTTTAGTTGTTTTTGTCATTGGCAGTGATTTTAAATGTCTAGTCCTTGGAATAAGGAACTTGTATTACCCGAGAACCAGTCAAAATTCTCAGGACTCAGGTTCATTCTGTTGAATCAAATGTTGTGAGAGTGGTGCCAACAGTATTCTGATGAGGGAGTCTTCATGTGCCATTGATGAGTCTCAATCACAGACCCTCTATTCTGCACTCTGAAAAGTAAAGTTTAAGGTCTTTGCCCTAATGTTTTGATAAGGGGAGTATATAAGTAACATAAAAATAGTATATAAATTTGAAGCAAAAACTCTCAGGATCATTAAACAAAAAGTAAGTTGGCATTCTGAAAGTTCTTTGGCATCATCTACATAAAGATATTTAAAGAATTTATGAATGCTGAGATTTTAGATGAAATTTTTAGTCACCTTACTGTGGTCCAGAAATTGGACTACATATGCTTGACCATATGGTGGATATATTAAGAAGCAGAATAGGGCTGAATGGCAATATCCTTTCATAAGATACTAGGGGAGGGGTTTAAGAGCGTGTTCTCCTTCCTAAGAAGAAGCAGTGGCTTCTTAATTATGAAATACCAGAGTGTCATAGTTTAGAGTACAGATTTTTCTTGACTCTCCAGTAGCGTTTACCATGGAAACAACTTTGCCATATGTAACATTAGTATTGCCTATATTTCTTTCTAATTTCCTCATTGATAATTACTCATATTTAAGAAGTAGGATCTATTCTCAACTAAGGAATAACAAATGGCTAAGAAGGACCTAAAAAGTGTTCAGTATCCTTAGTCATCAGTGAAATGCAAATCAAAACAAGCCTTAGATTCTACTTCATACAAGTCAGAATGGCTAAGATCAAAAACTCAGGTGACAGCGGATGTTGGCAAGGATGCAGAGAAAGAGGAACATTCCACCATTGCTGGTAGGATTGCAAGATGGCACAATCACTCTGGAAATCAGTTTGACAATTCCTAAGAAAATTGGACATAGTAATACCTGAGGACCCAGCAATACCACTCCTGGGCAAATACCCAGAAGATGCTCCAACAGGTAATAAGGACACATGCTCCACTATGTTCATAGCAGTCTTTTTTATAATAGCCAGGAGCTGAAAGGAACCCAGATGTCCCTCAACAGAGGAATGGATACAGAAAATGTGGTATATTTACACAATAGAGTACTACTCAGCTATTAAAAACAATGAATTTATGAAGTTCTTAGGCAAATGGATGTATCTGGAGGATATCATCCTTAGTGAGGTAGCCCAATCACAAAAGAGCACACATGATATGCACTCACTGATAAGAGGATAAAAGCCCAGAAGCTTGGAATACCCAAGATACAAATCACAAACCACATGAAACTCAAGAAGAAGGAAGACCATAGTGTGGATGCTTCCATCCTTCTTATATGAGGGAACAAAACCCCCATGGAAGGAGTTACAGAGAAAAAGTGTGGAATAGAGCCTGAAGAAATGACTACCCAGAGACTGCCCCTCCTGGGTTTCTATCCCATATACAATCACCAAACCCAGACATTATTGTGGATGCCATCAAGTGATTACTAACAGGAACCTAATATAGCTGTCTCCTGAGAGGCTCTACCAGTGCCTGACAAATATAGAAGTGGATGCTCACAGTCATCCATTGGACTGAGCATAGTGGCCCCAATGAAGGAACTAGAGAAAGTACCCAAGGAGCTGAAGGGGTTAGCAGCCCCATAGGAAGAACAACAATATCAACTAATCAGTATCCCCTGAGCTTCCAGGGACTAAAGTAGCAACCAAAGAGTACACATTGTTAGACTCATGGCTCCAGCTGCATATGTAGCAGAGGATGGCCTTGTCAGACATCAATGGGAAGAGAGGCCCTTGGTCCTGGGAAGGCTCTATGCCCCAGGATAGGGGAATGTCAGGGCTAGGAAGCAGGAGTGAGTGGGTTAGTGAGCAGGGGAAAGGGGGGGGGAGAAATGGGGGGAGGGAGCTTTCAGAGGGAAAACCAGGAATGGGGATAACATTTGAAATGTAAATAAAGAAAATATCCAATAGGAAAAAATAAGAAGTAGGATCTAGAGGAAGAGATTGGAATGAGAAATGTAATTATATAATCTTACAAATAAATTTTAGAAAAGATTCATTGTTCTCTTTCAACATCCAAGTTCTCAGATATCAATTTCTTCTTACTCCTTTCTAATTGATAATATTAATTACTATATGTGGGGCAATGGGATATGCACAGACAGTCTGGTCTCCAGTTGAACTGAGGTCTGAACCCCAGGACCCAGTAGTGATACTTCAGTAGTGATAATTCACCTACATGACACAGTAGGCATTCCCTCATACTCGTGGAACTACTGCCCCTTCAGCCCCCACAGGAGAAGCATGGTTAGTAGTCACATAGGCAATGTCCCAAGCTTCTGAACTTCAGGCTAGACTCCTCCCCAGTTACTTAGCAACAGTAAAGACCATAAGAGGGGATGTTTGGCCCCTCCTCACCCTCTCACTCCTCTTGCTCTTACTCCCCCTCCTCTCCTCTCCTCTCCTCTCCTCCTCTCTCTTCTTCTTACTCTCTAGCCTTTCTTCTCTCTTTCTCTTTCGCCTCTCTGTCCTCTTGTCTATGGGCAGTATCTCTTTCTCTCTCTGTGTCTCTCTGTCTCTCTCTCCACCTTCTCTCTTTTCCCCTGCCTTTCTATAATAAAGCTCTAAAACCATTGACTATCTCCTGGACTCAAGTCCTGCTGCGCAGACTCTCACCTGTGTGGAAACCTCACCCCTCTGCCCTTTCTCCCATTACCCTGCGACTATAGGGTGTTGTCACAGGGTTCCTTGGTCGGGGGCTGCCCCTTGTCCACCTCCCCCCAGTCGAGTGGGGTCAGTGGCTTAGATGCACTCCTGGGGCTGAGTGGAAAGCATCTGGCAGCCCTCCTGTGTCTGCCAGCCCAGAGCATAGGAGGAACTCTAGCAGGACGTGGGCTATCCTCCCTTCCCCCTCCTTCCCCTACAGCAGCTTTTTAGTTCCCACAAGTATAGTTGAAATTATTATTTTTTTCCACTGATAATATAACTTTTTATTCATCTTTATTTTTTATTAATGTTTTAAATGTTCACATACTAAGAAGAAGTAAATAAAAGTCTATTTCAAATGACAGATATTAAAATTGTTAAATTCTAACTTTAATGAAATGCATATAAAATAAAATGACTCATATATCTGATTTCATTTCTGTATCTAAGAGCATCTTAAATCTTGAGGGACAGAAATTTGCCAATTTATTCTTCAGAACGTTTCTATCTCAGAAGTTATCACCAATAACTAAGCCATCTCACTTGAGAAAAATCCTCCAAGATATTTAGCTGTGCATCCAAGCTCAGAATTTGTGGTGCCATCCTTGGGCTGTTCCTGGATTCTGTAGGAGGGCCAGCATAGAATGCCATTGGGACCAAGCCAATAAGCAGCATCCCTCCATGGCATCTGCATTGGCTCCTCACTCCAGGTCTTTGCATGAGTTACTGTAAAGACTTCCTTTAATGATGAAGAGTAATATAGAATCATAATAATAAACAAAGAAAGACCTTTTCTCCCCAAGTAGCTTAGGTGGTGATAGTACGTCACAACAATGGAAACCTTGACTAAGAATATGTACTGGGAATATGGGTATTACTGTGACAGACTTCACCATGTTGTTTTCTAGAGGATTTTGGAACTTTGGATTGTAAAAGTTATTGGGTGTTGAGACTTAGGTGAACAGTTCTGTAGGATCTTGAAAGATAAAAATGTTGAGAATTGTGCAGAAAATGAGGTCTTGTTTGTGAACTTTCAAAGGGAAGCATAATTCTAAAGGGTTTCTGTGTGAAGACTTGGTGGTCCTGATTAACAGGATGAAAAGACAGTTACAATTAACTAAACACAGGATTACTAAAATACAAACTTTGATTTGTGTAGATCATTGACTCTGCTCAGCTAGAGCTGAGAAAGTAGTGATGATTAAGAAGATACAAACATATTTGAGGTAAAATATTCTGGGAAGTGTTTCCTTAAAGCACACAAAGCTGTGTTCCAGAGGCAGTCAAGGCTAGAAACAACCTGGCTTCTCTGAAAGTCAATCAGTACCAAAGGTAAATCAGGATCGGATTAACGATCTAAACAGTCCCATTTCCCCTACAAAATAGAAGCAGTCATTAAAAGTCTCCCAACCAAAAAAAAAAAAAAAAAAAAGCCCAGAACCAGATGAGTTTAATGCAGAGTTCTATCAGAAGTTCAAATAAGACCTAATTCCAATTCTCCTCAAAATATTCCACAAAATAGAAACAGAAGGTAATCTAATTCATTCTATGAAGCCAAAATTACTCTGATACCTAAACCATACAAAGATCCAACAAAGAATGAGAACTTCAGACCAATTTCCCTTATGAATATCAATGCAAAAATACTCAATAAAATTCTCCCAAGCCGAATTCAAGAACACACCAAAATGATCATCCATCATGACCAAGTAAGTTTCATTCTAGGAATGCTGCGATGGTTTAATATACAGAGATCCCTCATATATAAAAACAAACTCAAAAACAAAAAACACATGATCATCTCATTAGATGTTGAAAAAGCATTTGACAAAATCCAACGCCCATTCATGATAAAAGTCATGCAAACACTAGGAATTTAAGGCCCATAACTAAACATAATGAAAGCAATATACAGAAAGGTAGGACCCATCATCAAACTAAATGGAGAGAAACTTGAAGCAATCCCACTAAAATCAGGGACTAGACAATGTTGCCCACTTTCTCCCTACATATTCAATATAGTACTTGAAGTCCTAGCCAGAGCAATTAGACAACAAATGGAGATCAAGGGGATACAAATTGGAAAGGAAGAAGTAAAATATAACTATTTGCAGATGATATGATACTATATATAAGTAATCCTAAAATTTCCACCAGAGAACTCCTAAACCTGATAAACAGCTTCAGTGCAGTAGCTGGATATAAAATTAACTCAGTGGCCTTTCTCTACACAAAGGATAAACAGGCTGAGAAAGAAATTAGGGAAACAACACCCTTCACAATAGTCACAAATAATATAAAATACCTTGGTGTGTCTCTAACTAAGGAAGTGAAAGATCTGTATGATAAGATCTTCTAGTCTCTGAAGAAAGAAATTGAAGATCTCAGAAGATTTGGAATGATCTCCCATGCTCATGAATTGGCAGGATTAATATAGTAAAAATGGCTATTTTGCCGAAATTAACCTACAGTTTCAATGCAATCCCCATCAAAATTCCAACTCACTTCTTCACGGAGTTAGAACGGGCAATTTGCAAATTCATCTGGAAAAACAAAATCCCAGGATAACAAAAACTATTCTCAACAATAAAAGAATCTCTGGTGAAATCACCGGGTCTGACCTCAAGCTGTAATACAAAGCAATTGTGATAAAAACTGCATGGTACTGGTATAGCGACAGACAGGTAGATCAATGGAATAGCATTTAAGTCCCAGAAATGAGCCCACACACTTATGCTCACATGATATGTGACAAGGGAGCTAAAACCAGCCAGTGGAAAAAAAAAAGACAGCATTTTCAATAAAAGGTTCTGGCACAACTGGCGGTTATCCTGTAGAAGAATGTGAATTGATTCATTCTTATCTCCATGTACAAAGCTCAAGTCTAAGTGGATCAAAGAACTCCACATAAAACCAGAGACATTGAAATTTATAGAGAAGAAAGTGTGGAAAAGGCACAAAGATATGGGCACAGGGGAAAATTTTCTGAATAGAACAGCAATGGCTTGTGCTGTAAGATCGAGAATTGATAAATGGGACCTCTTAAAATTGCAAAGCTTCTGTAAGGAAAAAGACACTGTCAATACGACAAAAAGGCCATCAACTGGTTGGGAAAGGAATTTTACCAAACCTAAATCTGATAGGGGTCTAATATCCAATATATATAAAGAACTCAAGAAGGTGGACTCCAGAAAATCAATTAACCCCATTAAAAAAATGGGCTCAGAGCTAAGCAAAGAATTCTCACCTGAGGAATACCAAATGGCTCAGAAGTACCTGAAAAAATGTTCAGCATCCTTAATCATCAGGCAATTGCAAATCAAAGCAACCCTGAGATTCTACCTCACACCAGTCAGAATGGCTAAGATCAAAAACTCAGGTGACAGCAGATGCTGGCGAGGATGTGTAGAAAGAGGAACACTCCTCCATTGCTGGTGGGATTGCAAGCTTGTACAACCACTCTGGATTTCAGTCAGGCAGTTCCTTAGAAAATTGGACATAGTACTACTGGAGGATCCAGCAATACCTTTCCTGGGCATATATCCAGAAGATGTTCCAACTGGTAATAAGAATACATGCTCTGCTATGTTCATAGCAGCCTTATTTATAATACCCAGAAACTGGAAAGAACCCAGATGTTTCTCAACAGAAGAATGGATTCAGAAAATGTGGTACATTTATACAATGGAGTACTACTCAGCTAATAAGAACAATGAACTTATGAAATTCTTAGGCAAATTGATGGATCTGGAGGATATCATCCTGAGTGATGTAACCTAATCACAAAAGTAGCCATTAAATATGCCCTCACTGATATGTGGATATTAGCCCAGAAACTTAGAATAAACAAGATACAATTTGCAAAACACATGAAAATCAAGAAGGAAGACCAAAATGAAGGTACTTCATTCCTCCTTAGAATAGGGAACAAAATACCCATGGAAGGAGTTCCTGAGACAAAGTTTGGAACTGAGATGGAAGGATGGACTACCCAGAGACTGCCCCACCTGGGGATCCATCCCATAATCAGCCACCAAATGCAGGCACTATTGAATATGCCAGCAAGATTTTGCTGACAAGTCCCTGATATAGCTGTCTCTTGTGAAGCTATGCCAGTGCCTGGCAAATACAGAAGTGGTTGATCACAGTCATCTATTAGATGGAACACAGGAATTCTTAATTCCTAATTAATTAATTCCCCAATGGAGGAGTTTGAGAAAGTACCCAAGGAGCTGAAGGGGTCTGCAGCCCTATAAGTGGAACAACAATATGAACTAACCATTACCCCCAGAGCTCGTGTCTCTAGCTGTATATGTAGCAGAAGATGGCCTTGTCGGCCATCATTGGGAAGAGAGGCCCCTAGGTCTTGCAAACTTTATATGCCCCAGTACAGGGGAATGCCAGGGTCAAGAAGTGGGAGTGGGTTTGTTGAGGAGTATGGTGGGGTGTGGTGGGGGGAGGGTACAAGAGACTTTAGGGATAGCATTTGAATTGAAAATGAAGAAAATATCTAATAAAAAGATTATTAAAAAAAGAAAAATAAAGTCACTCAGGCGCTATTGGCTTTGAAGGCATGAAGGGGTAATGGAGAACAGCTGAGGTTTGTCTTTGTGAGAAGACAGGAGAGGCCATTGGTAAAAGTGTGCCTCCTCAGCAGTTGAAGGCCCAGGATTGAATGGGCCACATTGGGAGGTTAAGTCTCTGCCCCATGAAGAAAGCCTTGGTGAGGATATTGGGCAAAGTGCAGCCCAGTTACAGCAGAAGACCCCAGCATTGAGCAGATGCCAGTACCATGGGATGACTACCAAGAACAGTAGCACAGTAGCAACAGCAGACTGGTGCCAGTTGTGGACTAGAACACAAGCTCTGTGGGATGTCGAGTGTTGAGTTGGAGAAGTGACCTTAGGAGGAGCTCAGAAGAGCATTAGTGAATTCCAGATATTAGACATTGGGCTATTTATACTTCCAGAGTTTTGTTTTGCTTGATTCAGATTGTAATTCTCCCATGGTTTTCCATCTTGAAGTAAAGAGTAACTCATTTATGTTTAATTTTACAGGAGTCTACAGGTGAGAGGCTTTACATTTAAAAAGAGAAAGCAATGTTAGGGTTTTACAGAGAATTTGGATTTTAAAAGAGACTGGATATTATTTTTCAAGAGACATTTTTAAAGAGTTTGAATTTGTAAGGCTGTAGGACAGTTATATATTTGTGTTTTATATGGTGATGAATTTATCAAATGTGTAATATTTAGGTATATGTAAAGTTAGTTATGAACAAGAATGGAAAAGTTGTGGCATAACAGTGATGAGTTTGTATATCAAACAGAAAGGAGGGTAATTGTGCTGGACACTTTATTGCCAATTTGACATAAATGGCATTTATCTAAAAGTAAGGAACCTCAATTGAGAAAATAAATCCATAATATCTAGCTGTACAGAATTTTCTTAATTAGTGATTAATGGGAGAGGGACCAGCTCACTATGGATCATATTATCCCTGGGTTTTATAAGCCATCAGCATGAGCATGCCATGGAGACCAGGCTAGTAAGCTGCACCTCTCCATGACCTCAGAATGAGCTTCAGCGTCCAGATCTCTGTCCTGTGCAGGTTCCTGTCCTGGCTTCCTTGATAATAAGAAGCATTATGGGGATGTAAGCCAAGTAAACAAGTTTATTTTATCACTCATGGAAATGTAGATAAACCTCTTTCCCAATGTAATACATTTCCTGGCTTCCATTCTGATGTTAAAACATCTTTCAAGTATGCAAGTTGATGTTGATCTAATTGAGCAGGGTTTTTTTCCCCTACAATCCAGTATCTTTCAGCTAATCTTCTTCCCCATTTTTGCATATCTAGGTACAATTAGATCTTTATTGTTATGGTCTGACCCCTGCCCCAGAATAGCTGTAGCCATTTTGTTCCATGTCTGCCAGCTATTTCATATTGTTGCTGTCACATGCCTGCCAGTAGTTGACACAGAGAAGTTACTTGGCTTAAGGACAAGCTGACTACACATCCTGTTTTGTTCCCTTTGATCTAAATGTTCTGTATGAGGTTTGCTAATTTCAAATTCCACAAAGCTTTACGTAGCACTCATCAAATCAAAGGTTATATCTAAAAGACTTTGCGTCAGATCTGACCACCAGACAGCCCTTCCTGCACCCACTTCGGAGTTCACTATGGTTTTTGTGACCTACAACGAAGAGTACTACCAATAAGCCAAAAAGTTATGACTATAAGACTCATGCTCATTTATCTCAATGTTCTAAAATTCCACTGTTTACTACCTGTCCACCCCTGTCCCTTCTTAGAAGGTTTAACAAAATACCGTGGAAGGAGATACAGAGACAAATTTCGGAGCAGAGACTGAAGAAATGACCATCCAGATACTGCCCCACCCAGGAACCCATCCCATAAACAACCACCAAACCCAGACACACAATTGCAGATGCCAGCAAGATTTTGCTGACAGGATCTTGATATAGCTATCTCTTGTGAAGCTATGCCAGTGCCTGGCAAAGACAGAAGTCAATGCTCATGGTCATCTATTGGATGGAACACAGTGTCCCCAAATGAAGGAGCTAGAGAAAGTAACCAAGGAGCTAAAGGGGTCTGCAACCCTATAGGAGGAACAACAATATGAACTAACCAGTACCTACCAGAGCTTTTGTCTCTATTTGCATATTGAGCAAAGGATGACCTAGTTGGCCATCAATTGTAGGAGAGGCCCTTGGTCTTGTGAATATTATATGCCTCAGTACAGAGGAATGCCAGGGCCAAGAAGCAGGAGTGGGTGGCTTGGGGAGCAGGGAGGGGGAGGGTATAGGGGACTTTCAGAGAGGAAACTAGTAAAGGGGTTAGCATTTGAAATGTAAATGAAGAAAATATCTAATAAAAAATTTACGTTAAAAAAATTAAGGCTCCTATGAATATAGTAGAGCATGTGTCCTGTTGGAGCATCTTCTAAATTCTAAAAATGTCTTTAATTTCTTTCTTTATTTCTTCCTTGATCAAATTATCATTGAGTAGAGTATTGTTCAGCTTCCATGTATATGTGGGATTTCTGTTATTTCTGTTGTTATTGAAGATCCGTCTTAGTCTGTGGTGATCTGATTGGATGGATGGTATTATTTCAGTCTTCTTGTGTCTGTTGAGGCCTGTTTTGGACCAATATGTTCTATGTTGGAGAAGGTACAATGAGGTGCTGATAAGAACTTTTTGTTTTAGGATAAAATGCTCTATAGATATTTGTTATATCCATTTGTTTCATATCTTCTGTTATTTCACTGTGTCTCTGTTTAGATTCTGTTTCCATGATCTGTCCATTGATGAGAGTGTGGTATTGAAGTCTCCCACTATTATTGTGTGCAGTTCAATGTGTGCTTTGATCTGTAGTAAGCTTTCTTTTATGAATGGGGATGCCCTTGCATTCAGAGCACTGATGTTCAGAATTGACAGTTCATTTTGGTGGATTTTACCTTTGATGAGTATGAAGTGTCCCTCTTATCTTTTCTGATATCTTTATCTTGAAATTTAAGTTTACTTGATATTAGAATGGCTACTCCAGCTTGTTTCTTGGGACCATTTGCTTAGAAAATTGTTTTCCAGCCTTTTACTCTGAGGTAGTGCATGTCTTTGTCACTAAGGTGTGTTTCCTATACACAGAAAAGTCCTGTATATGGAACCAGTCTGTTTGTCTATGTCTTTTTATTGGGGAACTGATTCCATTGATATTAAGAGAGATTAAGGAACAATAATTGTTGCTTCCTGTCTGTTTTGTTTTGTTTTGTTTTGTTTTGTTTTGTTTTCTTGTTGTTGTTAGAGTTAGAATTCTGCTCATGTGGCTATCTTCTTTTAGGCTTACTGAAAGATTATTTTTTTGCTTTTCCTAGGGCATAGTTTCCCTTCTTGTGTTGGAATTTTCCCATTATTATCCTTTGAAGGGCTGGATTTGAGGCAAGATATTGTGTAAATTTAGTTTTGTCATAAAATACCTTGATTTCTCCATCTATGGTAATTGAAAGTTTTGCTTGGTATAGTAGCTTGTGCAAGCATTTGTATTCTCTTAGGGCCTGTATGACATCTTCCCAAGATCATCCCTGGCGAGTTAGTCTGGTATAATTCTGATAGGTCTGCCTTTATATATTACTTTATCTTTTTCCCTTACTGGTTTTAATATTCTTTCTTTGTTTGTGCATTTGATGTTTTGATTTTTATGTGATTGGAGGAATTAATTTTTTGGTCCAATATATTTAAAGTTCAGTAGCCTTATGTATTTTCATTGGCATCTCCTTCTTTAGGTTAGGGAAGTTTTCTTCTATAATTTTGTTGAAGGTGTTTACTGGCCCTTTAGTTGTAAATCTTCACTCTCTTCTATACCTATTATCCTTACATTTGGTCTTTTCATTGTGTCCTGGATTTCCTGTATGTTTTTGGTTAGGATCTTTTTGCATTTTCTTTGACTGTTGTGTCAATATTATCTATGGAATCTTCTGCACCTGAGATTCCTCTTTCTCTTGTATTGTGTTAGGGATGCTTGCATCTATGGCTCCTGACTGTTTTCCTAGATTTTTCTATCTCCAGAGTTGTCTCTTTTTGTGATTTTTTTTTATTGTTTCTATTTCTATTTTTAGATCCTGGATGGGATTGTTCAGTTTCTTTACCTGTAGTTTTGTTTTCCTGTAATTCTTTAAGGGATTTTTGTTTTTTCTCTTTAATGATTTCTACTTGCTTACCTGTTCTCTCCTATACTTCTTTAAGTGAATTATTTATATCCTTCTTAAGGTCCTCCATCGTTTTCATCATGAGAAGTGACTTTAGATCCGTATCTTGCTTTTCTGGTGTGGTGGTATATCCAGGACTTTCTACACCATCAATAATGGATCCTCACTGGGACTCGTTGGGGGATATCTTATTGTTTCCCAGTGTCATGGAGATTCTGCAGCGATGGATCTGCAGGACTAACACCTTCACATGATTCAGGAACTCATAGATGGTACAGAAGTAGGGGTGTGCCTGTTCAAAACCCTTATTCTGGGCATCATTGGTAATTGAGTTGGTCAGCTTATCAGCTCTTCTACCCACATTAGGGGAAGGGGCAGTTCTACTAATTTAGGCATTTGGATATATACATGGCCTCAGATGGCAGCCTAGACAACAGATATCTTCTTGGCCTTTGTTGGTAACATAGACTGTGAACATCAACAAAGTCACCTGCTGTAGCAGGATTATGTACCCAGACATCATCCTAAACAACCACATGGGCCAGAACCTCACTATGACCCCAGGTGGCGGCACAGGCCTCTCATATCAGGCTGTTCCTTACTAATGAGTCTCCAATTCCACCTCTCTTCACAGTACATAGTGCCTTACTTCCCTTTCTCTCCTAACTCTCTTCCACATACTTGCTTATCATAGTGGTGCCTGCCTAGCCTGTGCCATGCAATGGCAGGTTAGGAATGAAGATTCACCAGTCTTAACTGAAAAAGATTCCTACTGTTTTTGTCGAACTGACAAAAAATTAGAACATGTTCCTTTTACCTTCAAAATGTTCATAGTTTAATAGTTAAAACACTTTCCATATGAATAAAGACCTAGAAACACTTAGAATTCCTGTAATTCTTTTGTGTGTGTGTGTGTGTTTTTTTTTTCTCTGTGTAGCCCTTATTGTCCTAGAACTCACTCTGTAGCCCAGGTTGGCCTGGAACTCAGAAATCTATCTGCCTCTGCCTCTGCCTCTGCCTCCCAAGTTCTAGGATTAAAGGTGTTTGCCACCATTGCCAGACTTGTCCTGAAGTATTCTTATTCCCCTAAAATCCTCACGTTTTCAAGTGCACATTTCTCTAACCAATGTATTCATTTTTCAGACATCAGCTTTTCATTTATATTTGCCAAATATTTGTTTCTAATTTTCTTATATTTCTTGAACTTTGTTTAATATTTTCTGTCTGTGAAACAATGAACATTTTTTGTATAGAATATATGTCATTTAATTTTAAAACTTATTAAGTATTTTATTATAATTACAAAATGACTGCATTGATTATACATCTAAAATTACCATTAATTTAATCATGTCTAGCCATTATCCTATCCTATCATTTGTTTTCCTCAGAATACAAAGAATGCTTCCATCCCTCTGTCTTTAACTTAAAATTTAGTATCTGGAGAAAGTTTTCTACTCATTCAATAGAGTTTTAAATAATCTGGATTTCATTTCTTTATCAATTTTTTAAATTGAAAATAATTTACATGTGTTTTGATTTCTCATGTATATTTTTAAAACTTTGTATAATTTGTTTATACTCTAAGGCTGGTGTAATGAAACAGAATATCTGTACAAGGTTGTTTGCATCAGTGGTTTTCAGTACCCATTGATACTTTTGAGGATAAAATGAGAATGAAACTGTATCATTTTAATTCATTTGTCAGCTGGAATATTTCTGTGATGTACATCTAGTACTTTCTAGTCCTTAAATAAACACTATATGAGAAATCGATTTTCCACTGATTTTTATTGATGGCAGAATTAAATTTTTTTCAATTATGAAACCAACATTCTCATTTTTCTGGCTGCTTGTATGCTTTTGGTAGCTTTGAGAAGCATCTACTTCTTGTGGTCCCCTTCTTTCACAAACAGGACAGTAAGAAGAAGTTGAGTTCTCAGGCTTCATCTGCTTGAAATCTTTGGGAAATATTTTTCCTTATTATATCCAATGTGATAAGATTTGTCTCATTCAAATAAGCCAGTAAATTCCTCTCAGATATCAACCCAAACCCTTAATCATAGGTGACATGTCCACAATTCACACATAGACTTGAAAATGTGACATGAACAACTTTAGACTGAACCAACTTATATATCATAAAATAGAATTATAGGAGACAAATTTCAAAATTAAAGTCATAACTACATAATAATTTATAGTTTCATATTTAATATTGGTATACTTTTCTAAACTAAAATATTGTATTTTGTTACCTTACAAATTAAAAAAAAAAACAGAAAAAAACACAATTTCAAAAGATACAACAAAAGCATTTGGAAGCATTACTACAAATAAGATAGAGACTACTCTTGTTTTTAGAGATAAGAACTCCAGGCTCTTTCCCCAGTCAAAAATATACTGCACTACTGAGCTCTGCTATTGGCCCAGAGACTTCTATGCATAATTTAGGATACCTGTGTAAAACAAAAGTAGTTATTATATGTGAGTACTAGAAATCAATTAAAGTGATTTGCTTTAACTACTTTGATCAGTAGTTAAGTAAAACTTAAAGCAGCATATACATATAAGCATAAAAATATTTATATTTACAGACATTTAAGCTGTTTACAAAATATGAGAGAATCTATGGAACTGCTATTACACCTACTATATGCATCTACACACATCATCAGGTAAAATTTGTCAGATAAAAAAATAAATTGTTGTGTCCGGCCAGCAGATCACAGCCTGGGTTCTAGCCTGGAAAGGCATTTTGGAAACCTGGAAGAGAAGAGGGGCTAGGCGGCGAGAGAAAGAAATGCAGCTAAGACAGGCATTCTGATCAAAGCTCAATTTTACTTGTTCCGACACTCAGTTATGAAGGAATGGGGAGGGGACCCGATTCCCGCCAAATAATCTCGGGGTCCAGTAACAGGGTGAGCACATGTGTAGCTCCAAACAGCAAAGTGGTACGGTCCAGCTGTGGGCGTGGCAGAACAAATGTGCAGGAAGCTCCACCCTTGAGCAAGCAGGTTTCAGGCTGGGGGAGGGGAGACTACAATAAATTATACACCAGAAAAAGCCTACAGCTCCACCAGGTACACATTAGTATCTGGAACCTCAGAGGACACATCACCTCCCAGAATACCTAAAATGCTAGAGGCCATCAATGCCAGTACCATAAGTCCCAGCAGAGACAATTTAGTAGTCCTGTGGTCTCCCTAGCCAACAGAACCACAGGCCACTTGGGTCAAGAGACAAGAAAGGAAACGAAAACCAAGGAAAATAAACATTTGTCCAACTCAGAAATTGACATCCAAACCAAAAATCAACCCAAACCCAGATACCTAGAGGCCAGGATAGGAAAACAATCAACCATAGTCATAGCAGTATGACCCCACCAAAGCGCACATATTCCACTACAAGCCCTAACTATCTCAACACAGCTGAAAGCAAGCAAATGACCTGAAAACCAACTTTATGGAGATGATAGAGGCCCTTAAAAGAAAGTAAATAAATCTCTTAAAGAAATTCAGAAAAATATGGACAAACAGGAGGAAACAAATAAATCCCTTAAAAAAATCCAGGAAAATAAAAACAGACAATGGGAGGAAACAGATAAATCTATATTTTTCTTTTAAAGAAAACCAATAGAGAGAAAAAAATAAAGTAAAAAAGGAAAAGGAAAGAAAGAAAGAAATGGTGAAGGAAATGTGGATAAAACCACTCCAAAAATAGGAGAAGGAAATGAATAAAACTGTTCAACTGTTCAAGACTTGAAGATGGAAATAGAAGAAAACAAAAAAGGAAAAAAAGAGGAAAAGAAAACCATACAATCTGAGCGAATCCTGGATATCTGGAGATGGAATGAATGTATATGGAAGCAATCAGGAACTATAGACACATGTACCACTAACAGAATATAAGACATAGACAAGAGAATTTAGGACATTGAAAATACGATAGAAGAAATTGACACATAGGTAAAAAAAAAGTTAAATCTAAAATATTCCTGACACAAAACATCCAGGTAGTCTAGGAAACTAAGAATAATAGTAATAGAAGAAGGAAAAGAATCCCAACTTAAAGACCTAGAAAATATTTTTAACAAAATCGTGGAAGAAAAGGATCCTATTCTTCAGAAGGATATGCCTATAAAGGTACAAGAAACTTAGAGAGCACTAAAAAATATTGGACCAGAAAAGAAAGTCACTATACCACAATGTAAAATCAAAACACTAAACATATGTAGAGCAAAGGAAGAATATTAAAAACTGCAAAGGGAAAGACGAAGTAACATATAAAGGAAGACATGTTAGAATTATAGACAACTCCTCAAAGAGATTCTATAAATCAGAAGGGCCTGGACAAATGTCTTTCAGGCTCTAAGTGATTACAGATATTAGCACAGACAACATGCCCAATAAAACCTTAATCACTTTAGATGAAGAGAACAAGATATTCCATGACAATGTCAAGTTTAAATGATATCTATCTGCAAATCCAGCACCAAAGTAAGTATAGGAAAGTATAGGAAAGAAAACTCAATTTTAAGAATGTTAATCCATGCCGGGCATGGTGCCACACGCCTTTTAATCCCAGCACTCAGGAGGCAGAGGCAAGCTGATTTCTGAGTTCAAGACCAGCCTGGTCTACAAAGTGAGTTCCAGGACAGCCAGGGCTATACAGAGAAACTCTGTCTTGAAAAAAAAAAAAAAAAAACCAAAACCAAAAACAAAAAAACAAAACAAAACAAAAAAACAAAAAACAAAAAAAACAAAGAAACAAAAAAACAAAAGAAAAACAGCAAAAAAAGAAAAGAATGTTAATCCACCCAATATACAACCACCAAACCCAGACACTATTGCATATGCCAGCAAGATTTTGCTGTCAAGACCCTGATAAAACTGTCTCGTGTGAGACTATGCCAGTGCCTGGCAAATACAGAAGTCGATGCTCACAGTCATCTATTGGATGGAACACAGGGCCCCTAAAGAAGGAACTAGAGAAAGTAACCAAGGAGCTAAAGGGGTTGGCAACCCTATAGGAGGATCAACAATATGAACTAACCAGTACCCCAGAATGGTGTCTGTAGTTGCATATGTAGCAGAGGATGGCCTAGTCAGCCATCAATGAGAGGAGAGGCCCTTTGTCTTTCGAAGATTATATGCCCCAATACAGGGGAATGCCAGGACCAGGAAGTTGGAGTGGGTGGGTTGGGGAGCAGGGCAGGGAGAGGGTATAGGAGACTTTGGGAATAACATTTGAAAAATAAATGAGGAAAATATCTAATAAAATGTATTAAATAAAAAAAGAATGTTAATTGTACCCATGTGAACACAGCAAATAAATAATTTCACACAGCAAAAAAGGGTGGGTGGGTGGGGGACACAAATCACTACCGCCAGCAACAGCACCACCACAACCACCACCAACACCAGCAAGGACAATATACAGAGAATATCTTGGTTATTCTTTGGATGCATCACCTGTTAATTAAAAGGCATATGGCCTATGGCTTCAGCAGGAAATAGAAAGTGGGACATCTGGGCAGGTGAAAATATTGTGGGATAGAGCTAGGTACAGAGCATTGCCAGGAATATGTGACAAGATGGATGTATGGTATCTGAACATAGATAACCAGCCATGTGGAAGAATGTAGGCTAGAATAAATGGAATATTTTAAGTTATATCTAGTCAGAGATGAGCTTAGCTATGTGGCCAGGGTATTTATAAATATATTTTGAGTGTGAATCTTATTTGCGGGAGCATGGGGCTGGAAGGAAGTGCCAGGACCTAACTTCAACCCAATAATAACAAAATATCTCTCAATATCAGTGGATTCATTTCACCAATTAAAAGAGAAAAAAATCATGTGCTAACAAAATGGATATGAAAACAGAAATTGTCATTCTACTGTGTACAAGAAAAAATTTTAAAACCAAAGATAGATACTACCTCAGAATTGAAGGATGGAAAAAGATTCCCCAAACAAATGATACTAAGAAGCAATCTTGTGTAGCCATTCTAATATCTACCAAAAAAGACTACCAAGCAAAATTATTCAAAGGAGATAAGGAAGGGCACTTTATATTCATCAAATTAAAAAGTCCACTAGATGTCATGGCAGTTCTGAATAGTTATGCCTAAGTACAAAGGCACTCAGTACCTTTGTAAAGGGAGCATTTCTAAAGTTTAAATCACACGTTGCAACCCACACAATGATAGTCAAAGACTTTAATATCCCGTTCTCACCAATAGACAGGACATAGAAATATTAGAGCTATCAAATGTAATTACTCAAATGGACCTAACAAATATCTAGAGGACATTTCATACTAACACAAAAGAACATACCTTGTACTCAGCACTTTATAAACGTTCTCCCAAACTGACCAAAAATTAAGTCATTATTCAACTTACAACAGATACAAAAAAATTGAAATAACCCATGTACAACTGGAGAGATGTTAAGAGCACTGGATGCTCTTCCAGAGGATCAGGGTTCAATTCCTAGCATAAACATGGAAGCTCAAAATTGCCTATAAATTCCAGATCTGACACCCTCATACATGCATCCATTTGTTTATATAGCATCACTACAAGACAGCACATCTTTGTATTTCTGCAGAGATCTGCTCAAAAGGTGGACAAATACCTAGTGATTCCTATATATGTTTAATAATAACAGGAAAAGCATATTAATAGCAGGAAACTTTTCTAAAATTAATTTCTCATAGGCCTTGCCTATTAAAGTTTTGTCGTAGGTTTTTAATCCAAGATGAAGTTCACCTGCTAGTTGTTAGCTTGTTGGCTCTTGACAATAACCCTTGAATCACCCTCAAGTAATATTGATCTATCTCTCTAAAGCTGAACCAGGGATATCATTATTAGTGTTTATATTGCATGGGCTGTCAGAAAACCAGTTCATTGACTCTGCTCCCTTTGACCTCATTGACTGGTGGATAGTGACTCCAGGGAGAAGGGAGACACGTAGAATCTCAAAGAAATTACACTAATATCTGGCACAAGGGAAGGATGTCCCCTTTCTCCATGTCTATCCAAGATAGTAATTGAAGGTACAGTTAGAGCAGTAAGACAACTAAAGGATATCGGGAAGATATAAGTTGGAAAGGAATGTATTATGATTCACGGATGATATGACAGTATACATAGGCAACCACAAATATCCTCCTAGGTAATATCTACAGCTGATGACCACCTTTAGAGAAGAAGCTGCATACAAGGTAAACTCAAACCTCAGTAGCTGTACTATATCAAACTACAAATTACAAACAGACAGAAAAAGACATCTTAGAAACAACAACCTTCACAGTAGCCATATTTAATACAAAATCTTTTAGGATAACTGTAACCAAGCAAGTTAAAGACATATATAACAAGAACTTTAAGATATTTTTATTAGATATTTTCTTTACATACATTTCTTTTTTTCTTTTTTCTTTTTTTTAAATGATTCTGCCTTCACATCTTCGATATCATTGATATGTTCCAAATTGTATGCAAGACTTTAAGGTTGCATGTAATTTTTTTCCTTTTTTTAAAATTTTTTATTATGTATTTTCCTCATTTACATTTCCAATGCTATCCCAAAAGTCCCTCATACCCTCCCCCCACTCCCCTACCCACCCACTCCCACTTTTTGGTCCTGGCATTCCCCTGTACTGAGGCATGTAAAGTTTGCAAGTCCAATGGGCCTCTCTTTCCAGTAATGGCCGACTAGGCCATCTTTTGATACAAATGCAGCTAGAGACACGAGCTCCAGGGTACTGGTTAGTTCATAATGTTGTTCCACCTATAGGGTTGCAGATCCCTTTAGCTCCTTGGGTACTTTCCCTAGCTACTCCATTGGGGGCCCCGTGATCCATACAATAGCTGACTGTGAGCATCCACTTATGTATTTGCTAGGCTCCGGCCTAGTCTCACAAGAGACAACTATATCTGGGTTCTTTCAGCAAAATCTTGCTAGTGTATGTAATGGTGTCAGCGTTTGGAAGCTGATTATGGGATGGATTCCCGGATATGGTAGTCTCTAGATGGTCCACACTTTCGTCTCAGCTCCAAACTTTGTCTCTGTAACTTCTTCCATGGGTGTTTTGTTCCCAATTCTAAGAAGGGGCAAAGTGTCCACATTTTAGTCTTCATTCTTCTTGAGTTTCATGCGTTTGGCAAATTGTATCTTATATCTTGGGTATCCTAAGTTTCTGGGCTAATATCCACTTATCAGTGAGTACATATTGTGTGAGTTCCTTTGGGATTGGGTTACCTCACTCAGGATGATGCCCTCCAGGTCCATCCATTTGCCTAGCAATTTCATAAAATCAAATAACCCCATTAAAAAAATGGGGTTCTTACCTGAGGAATACCGAATGGCAGAGAAGCACCTGAAAAAAATGTTCAACATCCTTAATCATCAGGGAAATGCAAATCAAAACATCCCTGAGATTCCACCTCACACCAGTCAGAATGGCTAAGATCAAAAATTCAGGTGTCAGCAGATGCTGGCGAGGATGTGGAGAAAGAGGAACACTCCTCCATTGTTGGTGGGATTGCAAGCTTGTACAACCACTCTGGAAATTAGTCTGGCGGTTCCTTAGAAAATTGGACATAGTACTACTGGAGGATCCAGCAATACCTCTCCTGGGCATATATCCAGGTATCCCAACATGCTCCACTATGTTCATAGCAGCCTTATTTATAATAGCCAGAAGCTGAAAAGAACCCAAATGCCCCTCAACAGAGGAATGGATACAGAAAATGTGGTACATTTACACAATGGAGTACTACTCAGCTATTAAATAGAATGAATTTATGAAATTCTTTACATACATTTCAAATGCTATCCGGAAAGTTCCCTATACCCTCCCCTTGCCCTGCTCCCCTACCAACCAACTCCCAATTCTTGGCCCCGGCATTCCCCTATACTGGGGCATATAAAGCTTACCATGCCAAGGGGCCTCTCTACTGAGTGATGGCCAACTAGGCCATCTTCTGCTACATAAGTAGCTAAAGACACAAGCTCAGGGGGTTAGTTCATATTGCTGTTCCACCTATAGATTTGCAGACCCCTTCAGCTCCTTGGGTGCTTTCTCTAGGTTCTCAACTGGGGGCCCTGTGTCCAATCTTATAGATGACTGTGAGCATCCACTTCTGTATTTGCCAGGCACTGGCATAACCTCATACGAGACAGCTATACCAGGGTCCCTTCAGCAAAACATTGCTGGCATATGCAATAGTGTCTGGGTTTGGTGGCTAATTATGTTATGGATCCCTAGGTTGGGTAGTCTTTGGATAGTCCAACCTTTCCTCTTAGTCCCAAACTTTGTCTCTGTAACTCCTTTCATGGGTATTTTGTTCCCTATTCTAAGGAGGAATGAAGTATCTACCCTTTGGTCTTCCCTCTTATTGATTTCCTTGTTTTGCAAATTGCATCTAGGGTGTTTTATGTTCCTGGGCTAATATCCACTTATCAGTGAGTGCATATCTAATGGCTTCTTTTGTGATTGGGTTGCCTCACTAAGGATGATATCCTCCAGATAAATACATTTGTCCAAGAATTTCATAATTCCATTGTTTTTAATAGCTGAGTAGTACCCCATTGTGTAAATTTACAACATTTTCTGTATCCATTCTTCTGTTGAGGGACATCTGGGTTCTTTCCAGCTTCTGATTATTATAAATAAGGCTGCTATGAACATAATGGAGCATGTTTTCTTATTAATACTTGGAACTTCTTCTAGGTATATTCGCAGGAGTGGTATTGCTGGATCTTCAGGTATTATTATGTCCAATTTTCTGAGGAATCTACAGACTGACTTCCAGAGTGGTTGTGCAAGCTTGCAATCCCACCAGCAGTGGAGGAGTGTTCCTCTTTCTCCACATCCTTGCCAGCATCTGCTGACACCTGAATTTTTGATCTTAGCTATTCTGACTGGTATGAGGTGGAATCTCAGGGTTGTTTTGATTTGCATTTCCCTGATAATTAAGGATGTTCAACATTTGTTCAGGTGCTTCTCAGCCATTTGGTATTCCTCAGTTGAGAATTCTTTGTTTAGCTCTGTACCCCATTTTTAATGGGGTTATTTGAATTTCTGGAGTTCAGCTTCTTGAGCTCTTTGTATATATTGGATATTATTCCCCTATCAGATATAGGATTGGTAAAAATTATGTCCGAATCTGTGGGTGGCCTTTTTGTCTATTTGCCTTAAAGAAGCTTTGCAATTTTGTGAGGTCCCATTTGTCAATTCTTGATCTTAGAGCACAAGTCATTACTGTTCTGTTTAGGAATTTTTGCTCTGTACCCATATCTTAGAGGCTTTTTACCACTTGCTTCTCTACAAATGTCAGTGTCTCTGGTTTTATGTGGAGTTCTTTGATCCACTTAGACTTATGTTTTGTACATGGAGATAAGAATGGATTGGTTCACATTCTTGTACATGAAAACTGCCAGTTGTGCCAGCACCATTTGTTGAAAATGCTGTCTTTTTTCCACTTGTCGGTTTTAGCTCCCTTGTCACAGATCATGTGAGCATAAGTACGTGGGGTCATTCTGGGTGTTCAATTCTATTCCATTGTTCTACCTGTCTGTCACTATACCACTACCATGCAGTTTTTATCACAATTGCTCTGTACAGCTTGAGGTCAGGCATGGTAATTCCACCAGAGGTTCTTTTTTCCTTGAGAAGAGTTTTTGCTATCCTAGGCTTTTTGTTTTTTCCAGATGAATTTGCAAATTGCCCGTTCTAACTCCGTGAAGAAGTGAGTTGGAATTTTGATGGTGATTGCATTGAATCCATAGATTGCTTTTAGCAAGATAGCCATTTTTACTACATTGATCATGCCAATCAATGAAGATGGGAGATCTTTCCATCTTCAGAGATCTTCTTTACTTTCTTTCTTCAGAGACTTGAAGTTCTTATCATACATATCTTTCACTTCCTTAGTTAGAGTAACACCAAGGTATTTTATATTATTTGTTACTATTATGAAGGGTATTCTTTCCCTAATTTCTTTCTCAGCCCATTTATCCTTTGTGTAGAGAAAGGTTATTGATTTGTTTGAGTTAATTTTATATCCAGCTATGGCACTGAAGCTGTTTAACAGGTTTAAGAGTTCTCTGGTGGAATTTTTAAGGTCACTTATATATGCTAGAATATCATCTGCAAACAGTGCTATTTTGACTTCTTCCTTTCCAATTTGTATTCACTTGATCTCCTTTTGTTGTCAAATTGCTCTGGCTAGGACTTCAAGTACAATGTTGAATAGGTAGGGAGAAAGTGAGCAGCCTTATCTAGTCCCTGATTTTAGAGGGATTGCTTCTAGTTTCTCTCTATTTAGTTTGATATTGGCTACTGGTTTGCTGTATATTTCTCTTATGTTTAGGTATGGACCTTGAATTCCTAATCTTTCCAAGACTTTTATCATGAAGGGTTTTTGGAGTTTATCAAATGCTTTCTCAGCATCTAAGGAGATGATCACGTGGTTTTTGTTTTTAAGTTTGTTTTTATAGTGGATAACTTTGAGGGATTTCCGTATATTAAACCATTGCAGCATTCCTGGGATGAAGTGTACTTGGTCATGATGGATGATCATTTTGATGTGTTCTTTGATTCTGTTTGCAAGGATTTTATTGAGTATATTTGCATTGATATTCATAAGGGAAATTGGTCTGAGGTTCTCTTTCTTTGTTGGATATTTGTGTGGTTTAGGTATCCAAGTAATTGTGGCTTCATAGAATGAATTGGGTAGAGTACCTTCTGTTTCTATTTTGTGGAATAGTTTGAGAAGAGTTGGAAACAGGTCCTTTTTACAGGTCTGATAGAACTCTGCATTAAACCGATCTGTTCCTGGGCTCTTTTTTTGGTTGGGAGTCTATTTATGACTGCTTTTATTTCTTTAGGGGTAATGGGACTGTTTTGATTGTTAATGTGATCCTGATTTAACTTTGATACCTGGTATCTGTCTAGGAGTTGTCCATTTCATCCAAGTTATCTAGTTTTGTTAAGTATATCCTCTTGTTGTAGGATATGATGGTGTTTTGGATTTCCTCAGGTTCTGTTGTTATGATTCCTTTTTCATTTTTGATTTTGTTAATTAGGATACTCTCCCTGGGCCCTCTAGCTATTCAGGCTAAAGGTTTGTCTATCTTGTTGATTTTCTCAAAGACCTGCTCCTGGTTTGGTTGATTCTTTGAAGAGTTCTTTTTGTTTCCACTTCGTTGATTTCAGCTCTGAGTTTGATTATTTCCTGTTGTCTACTCCTCTTTGGTGAATTAGCTTCCTTTAGTTGTAGAGCTTCTATGTGTGCTGTCACCTAGTGTACACACTCCATATTTTCTTTTTGGAGGCACTCAGGGCTATGAGTTTTCTTCTTAGGACTGCCTTCATTGTGTCCCATAAATTTGGGTATGTTGTGGCTTCATTTTTATTAAACTCTAAAAAGTCTTTAATTTCTTTATTTCATCCTTGACCAAGGAATCATTGAGTAGAGTGTTGTTCAGTTTCCACGTGAATGTTGGCTTTCTATAATTTATGTTGTTATTGAAGATCAGCATTAGTCCTTGGTGATCAGATAGGATGCATGGGACAATTTCAATATTTTGTATCCGTGGAGGCCTGTTTTGTCACCAATTATATGGTCAATTTTGGAGGAGGTACCATGAGGTGTTGAGAAGGTATATCCTTTTGTTTTACGATAAAATGTTCTGTAGATATCTATTAAATCCATTTGTTTCATAACTTCTGTTAGTGTCCATGTGTCTCTATTTAGTTTCTGTTTCCAGGATCTGTCCATTGATGAGAGTGGGTTGTTAAAGTCTCCCGCTATTATTGTGTGAGGTGCAAGGTGTGCCTTCTTTGTGCTTTGCCTAAGTTTCTTTAATGAATGTGGCTTCCCTTGTATTTGGAGCATAGATATTCAGAACTGAGAGTTCCTCTTGATAGATTTTACCTTTGATGAGTATGAAGTGCCCCTTGTTGTCTTTTTTGATAACTTTGGGTTGGATGTCAATTTTATTCGATATTAGAATGACTACTCCAGATTGTTTCTTCAAACCATTTGCTTGGAAAATTGTTTTCCAGCCTTTCACTTTGAGGTAGTGTCTGTCCTTTTCCCTGAGGTTGGTTTCCTGTAAGCAACAAAATATTGGGTCTTGTTTGTGTAGCTCGTCTATTAGTCTATGTTTTTTTTTATTGGGGAATTGAGTCCATTGATGTTGAGAAATTAAAGGTAAGTAATTGTTGCTTCCTGTTATTTTTGTTGTTAAAGTTGGGATTCAGTTCTTGTGGCTTTCTTAGGTTTGTTGAAGGATTACTTTCTTGCTTTTTCTATGGTGTAATTTCCCTCCTTGTGTTGGTGTTTTCCCTTTACTATCCTTTGAAGGGCTGGATTTGTGGAAAGATATTGTGTGAATTTGGTTTTATCATGGAATTCTTTGGTTTCTCCATCTATGGTAATTGAAAGTTTGGCTGGGTATAGTAGTCTGGTCTGGCATTTGTGTTCTCTTAGGGTCTGCATAACATTTGTCCAGAATCTTCTGGCCTTCATAGTCTCTGGTGAGAAGTCTCATGTAATTCTAATAGGCCTGCCTTTAAATGTTACTTGACCTTTTTGCCTTACTGCTTTTAATATTCTATCTTTATTTAGCACATTTGTTGTTCAGATTAATATGTTTTGGGAGGAATTTCTTTTCTGGTCTAGTCTATTTGGAGTTCCATAGGCTTCTTGTATGTTCATAGGCATCTCTTTCTTAAAGTTTTGGAAGTTTTCTTCTATTTTTTTTGAAGATATTTGCTTGCCCTTTAAGTTGAAAATCTTCATTCTCATCTACTCCTATTATCTGTAGGTTTGGTCTTCTCATTGTGTCCTGGATTTCCTGATTTTTTTGAGTTAGGATCTTTTTGCATTTTGCACTTTCTTTGATTGTTGTGCCCATGTTCTCTATGGAATTTTCTGCACCTGAGATTCTCTCTTTCATCTCTTGTATGTTGTTGGTGATGCTCGAATCTATGGTTCCAGGTTTCTTTCCTAGGGTTTCTATCTCCAGCCTTTTCTCACTTTGGGTTTTCTTTACTGTTTCTACTTTCCGTTTTAGGTCTTGGATATTTTTGTTCAATTCTGTCACCTGTTTGGTTGTGTTTTCCTGTATTTCTTTAAGGACTTCTACCTCTTTAGCAGTGTTCTCCTGTGTTTCTTTATGTGACTAATTAAAGCCCTTCTTGATGTCCTCTATCAGCATCATGAGATATGATTTTAAATCCAAGTCTTGCTTTTCGGGTGTTTTGGGGTATCCAGGACTGGCTGAGGTGGGAGTGCTGGGTTCTGAGGATGGTGAGTGGTCTTGGATTCTGTTAGTAAGATTCTTACCTTTGCCTTTTGCCATCTGGTAATCTCTGGAGTTAGTTGTTAAAGTTGTCTCTGGTTGGAGCTTGTTGCTCCAGTGATTGTGTTAGCCTCTGTCAGCAGACCTGGGAGTCTAGCTCTCTCCTGAGTCTCAGTGGTCAGAGTACCCTCTGCAGGCAAGCTCTCCTCTTGCAGGGAAGGTACACAGATATCTGGCATTCAGACCTGGGTTAAGATGAAGGCCTGAAACAGGGCCTGTCCCAGAAGATGTTTTTGCCTCTGCAGTCTGCACGTTCACCTGCACAGACTGATCTCTGAGGGACATGGGACACAAGATGTCTCCCTCACCTGCTCTGTCAGAGCCCTCCTGGGCAGACATCTCTCTTCTGGCAGGGAAGGTGCCTGGATGTCTGAAGCCTGAAAAGGATTCTGTCCTAGTAGCTGTGTTGCTTCTGCCTGTCCCAGAAGCTTTGTTGCTTCTGCAGTCTGCTCACTCACCCTTAGCAGTCCATGAGCTGACCTGCACAGACTGGTCTCTCAAGAACTTTAAGATTTGAAGAATTCAAATTGATCCATTCTCTCTCTCTCCCTTCCTTCCTTTCTTTCTTTCTTTCTTTCTTTCTTTCTTTCTTTCTTTCTTTCTTTCTTTCTTTTTTTCTTTCCTTCCTTCCTTCCTTCCTTCCTTCCTTCCTTCCTTCCTTTCTTTCTTTCTTTCTTTCTTTCTTTCTTTCTTTCTTTCTTTCTATTAGATATTCTCTTTATTTACATTTCAAATGTTATCCCCTTTCCTAGTTTCCCCTCCAAAAATCCCATATCCCCTCCACCTCTTCCCCCTGCTTCCAACCCACCTACTCCAATTTCCTGACCCTAGCATTCCTCTATACTGGGGCATAGAATCTTCACAGGTCCAAGGGCTTCTCCTAACATTGATGATCAACTAGGCCATCCTCTGCTAGTTATGCAGGTAGATACATGAGTCCCAAATGTATTTTCTGTGATTGGTGGTTTAGTCCCAGGAAGTACTGTTTAGTTCATATTGTTGTTCCTCCTATGGAGATGCTCCTTGGATACCTTCTCTAGCTCCTTCATTGGGGAGCCTGTGCTCCATCCAATGGATGGCTGTGAGCATCCACTTCTGTATTTGTCAGGCAATGTGAGAGCCTCTCAGGAGACAACTATATCAGGCTCCTCTCAGCAAGCTCTTCCTTGCATCCACAATAGTGTTTGGGTTTGGCGGATGGATAATCATGGGAAGGATCCCCAGAAGGGGCAGTCTTGGATGGTCATTTCTTTAGTCTCTGCTCCACACATTGTCTCTGTAATTTTCTCTATGGGTGTTTTCTTCCCCCTTCTAAGAAGGATCAAAGTACCCACACACTGGGTATGTGTATATTGCAAACACAATGTGATGTGTTTGCAAACTGTATCTTGGGTATTCCAAGCTTCTGGGCTAAATTCCACTTATCAGTGAGTGTATACCATGTGTGTTCTTTTGTGATTGGGTTACCTCACATGAGACAATATTCTCCAGATGCATCCATTTGTCAAAGAATTTCATAAATTCATTGTTTTTAATAGCTGTGTAGTACTCAGCTATGTAAATGTACCACATTTTCTGTATTCATTCTTCTGTTGTGAGACACCCGTGTTCTTTCCAGCTTCTGGTTATTATAAATAAGGCTGCTATGAACATACTGGAGCAAGTGTTCTTATTACAAGTTGGAGCATCTTCTGGGGATATGCACAGGAGTGGTATTGCTGGATCTCCCAGTAATAATATGTTCAATTTTCTGAGGAACCGCCAAACTGATTTCCAGGGTGGTTGTACCAGCTTGCAAGCCCACCAACAATGGAGGAGTATTCCTCTCTCCACATCCTCACCAGCATCTGCTGTCTCCTGAATTTTTGATCTTAGCCATTCTGACTGGTGTGAACTGGAATCTCAAGGTTGTTTTTATTTCCATTTCTCTGATGGCTAAGGATGTTAAAATTTTTTTTTTAGGTGCTTCTCAGCTATTCAGTATTTATCAGTTGAAAATTTTTGTTTTGCTCTGTACGCCATTTTTAATAGGGTTATTTGGTTTTCTGGAGTCTAACTTCTTGAGTTCTTTGTATATATTGGACATTAACTGCCTATCAGATTTAGGATTGGTAAAGATGTTTTCCCCATCTGTTGGTAGCCTTTTTGTCTTATTGACAAGTGTCCTTTGCCTTACAGAAGGTTTTCAATTTTATGAGATCCCATTTGTTAATTGTTGATCTTACAGCACAAGCCATTGTTGTTCTGTTCAGGAATCTTTCCCCTGTGCCCATATCTTTGAGGTTCTTCCTCACTTTCTCCTCCATAAGTTTCAGTGTCTCTGGTTTTATGTGGAGGTCCATGAACCACTTGGATTTGAGCTTTTTTTCAGGGAGATAGGAATGGGGCAATTTGCATTCTTCTACATGATACCCACGAGTTGTGTCAGCACCATTTTTTGAAAGTGCTGTCTCTTTTCTGCTGCATGATTTTAGTTCCTTTGTTAAAGATTAAGTGATAAATATGTGTGGTTTCATTTATGGGTCTTCAATTCTATCTCATTGATCTACCTGTCTGTCACTGTATCAGTACCATGCAGGTTTTATCACAATTGCTCTGTAGTACAGCTTGAAGTCAGGGATGTTGATTTCACCAAAGGTTCTTTTATTAATGAGAATAGTTTTTGCTATCCACGTTTTTTGCTATTCTAGATGAATCTATAAATTGCTTTTTCTAACTCTGTGAATAATTGTTTTGGTAGTTTGATGGGGATTGCATTGAATCTGTAGATTGCTTTTGGCAAGATGACCATTTTTACTATATTAATCCTGAGAATTCATGAGCATGGGAGATATTTCCATCTTCTGAGATCTTTTATTTCTTTCTTCAGAGACTTGAAGTTCTTATGTTTCAGATCTTTCATTTGCTTAGTTAGAGTCACACCATGGTATTTTATATTATTTGTGACTATTGTGAATGGTGTTGTTTCCCTAAATTAAATCAGGATCAGATTAACAATCTAAACATTCCCATATCTTCCAAAGCAATGGAAACAGTCTCCAAACCAAAAAAAAAGCCCAGGATGAGATGGGTTTAGTGCAGCGATCTTCAGACCTTCAAAGTAGATCTAATACCAATACTCCTCAAACTATTCCACAAAATAGAAACAGAGGGTACTCTAACCAATTCATTCTATGAACACATAATTACACTTGTACCTAAAATGTACAAATACCAAACAAAGAAAGAGTGTTTTACTTATGTATATCAATGCAAAAATACTCAATAAATTTCTCACAAAACGAATCCAAGAACACATCAAAACGTTCATCCATCATAATCAAATAGGCTTCAAACAAAGGATCTAAGGATGGTTCAACATGGGGAAATACATCAACGTAATCCACTCTATAAACAAATTCAAAGACAAATTGATCCATTCTTATCTTCCAGTACAAAGCTCAAGTCCAAGTGAATCAAAGACCTCCACATAAAATCAGATACATTGAATCTAACAGAAGAGAAATTGGGGAAACGCCTTGAACACATGGCCACAGGGGAAAATTTCCTGAACAGAACACAAATGGCTTATGCTTTAATATAAATAATAGACAAATAAGACCTCATAATATTGCAAAGATTCTATGATGCAAAGGACACTGTCAATAGAAAAAAAAAAAACCAGCAACTAACAGATTGGGAATAGATGATCACTAATCCTACATTTGATAGAGGGTTAATATACAATATATACAAAGAAATCAAGAAGTTAGGGCCCAGAGAACCAAAATACCCTCTTAAAAATGGAGACTAACCCTATTAAATATGGGGTATAGTGCTAAACATAGAATTCTCAACTGAAGAAACTCAAATAGTGGAGAAGCACCTAAAGAATAGTTCAACACCACTGGTCATCAGGGAAATGCAAATCAAAACAACCCCGAGTATCCACCTCAGTCAAGTCAGAATAGCTAAGAAAAAACTCAGGTGACATCAGATGCCAGCGATGTGGAAAAAGAGGAACACTTCTCCATTGTTGGTGGGCTGGCAAGCTGGTACAACGACTCTGAAAATCAGTTTGGTGTTTCCTTAGAAGATTGGACATAGTATTACCTGTGGACCCAGCTATACCACTCCTGGCCATATATCCAAAAGATGCTCCATCATGTAATAAGTACACATGCTCCATGATGTTCATAGCAGCCATATTTATAATAGCTAGAATCTGGAAAGAACCTAGATGTCCTTCAACTGAGGAATGGATATAGAAAATATAGTACATTTACATAATAAAGTACTATGTAGCTATTAAAAACAATGAATTCATGAAATTATTAGACAAATGGATGGAACTAGAAAATATCATCCTGAGTGAGGTAACCCAATCACAAAGTATATACATGATATGCATTCACTGTTAAGTGGATATTAGCCCAAAAGCCCCGAATAGCCAAGAAACAATTCATAGACCACATGAAGCTTAAGAAGAAGGAAGACCAAAGTGTGGGTGCTTCAGTCCTTCTTAGAAGGGGGAACAAAATACTCACAGAAGGAAATATGTAGACAAAAAATGAGGGGCACAGACTGAAGTAAATGCCATCCATAAACTGCCCTCCCTACCTGGGAATCCATCCCATATACAGTCACTAAACCCAGACATTATTGTGGATGTCAGAAGTGCATGCTTACAGGAGATTGATATAGCTATCTCCTGAGAGGCTCTGTCAGAGCCTGACAAATACAGAGGTGGATGCTGACAGCCAACCATTGGCCTGAGCATGGGGTCCCCAAAGGAAAAATTAGAAAGAACTGAAGGAACTGAAGGGGTTTGCAATTCCATAGGAAGGAAAACAATATCAACCAACCCAGAGCTCTCAGGGACTAAACCACCAACCAAGGAGTACACATGGAGGCCCCTTTGCTCAAGCCTCATATGTAGCAGGGAATGGCCTTGTTGGACATTAGTGGGAGCAGTGGCCCTTGGTCTTGAGGTGGTTTGATGCCCCATTGTAGGGGAATGCCACAGCTGAGGGTGAGAGTGGGTTGGAGGGTGGTTGTTGGAACACCCTCATAGGGGCAGCAGGAGGAGAGATAGAATAGGGGGTTTCTGGAGGGAGGATGGGGGACCTGGAAAGGGGATAACATTTGAAATGTAAATAAAGAAAATTTCAAATAAAAAGATAAAAAGTTATTAAAAAGAAATAAAGAATATATCAGAAGATGGAAAGATCTTTAATGCTCATGGATTAATAAAGTTAACATAGTAGAAATGTCCATAATACCAAAAAGGATCAACAGATATAATTTAATTTCCATAAAAACTTCAATATAATTATTTGCAGGTTTTGAAAGAACAATATTTACTTTTCTATGAAAAAATAATATATCTAGGAAGTCTAAAATAGTCCTGTACAATAAATAAAATTCTGGAGGTAATACTATCCCTGATTTCAAGCTGTACTACAAAAATACAGTAATAAAAACATGATGGAAAAAAGCAAGCATCTTTAAAACATGGTGCTGATCTAATTAGACATCAGAATGTAGAAGAATGTAAATAGATCTAAATCTAATCACATTGTACAAACCTAAGGTTCAAGCGGATTAAAAAAAAAAAAAAAAAAAAAAAAAAAAAAAACCTCAACACAAAACCACATATACTAAACTTGATAGAAGAGAAAGTAGGAAATAGCTTTGAATGTATTGGCACAAGAGAAGAATTCCTGAAAAATAACATAAGTAGCTCAAGCACTATGGTAGGCAATTAATAAATGAGATCTCATGAAACTGAAAATCTTCTGTAAGGCAAAGGACAACATCAATTAGACAAATGACAGCTTACAAAATGGGCAAATACTTTGCCTAAATACACATCTGACATAGGACTTATTCTAAAAATATATAAAGAATTCAATAATTCAGACACCAATAAACCAAATATTCCAATTAAAAATGGAGTGCAGGTCTAAATTGATAGTTCTCAATATACAAGTATCAATTGTCTGAGAAACACTTAAAGAAATGTTCAATATCCTTAGCCATCAGGGAAATTAGAGACAAAATGATTCCGGGATTCCATCTTACTCCTGTCAGAGTGGCTAATATAAAAACGTAAGTGACAGCTCATGTTTGTGAGGATACGGAACAAGGGGACCACTCCTCTGTTCCTGCAAGTAGTGCAAATTTTTGCAGCCATTTTGGAAATCAATACAGCTTTTTCTCAGAAAATTGAAAGTTGATCTACCTAAAGACCCAGCTCTATCACTCATGGGCATAGATCCAAAGGGTGTTCCATCCTATCACAAGGACATGTGCTCAATTATAAAGCTTTATAATAGGCAGAAACTGGAAACAACTTAGATTTCCCCAAGAGAAGATGGATGAAGATAATGTACATTTACAAAAATGGAGTATTACTCAGCTGCTAAAAAAAAAAATCATGAAATTTACAATGTTTTAGTCAGGTTTCTCTAGAATCAAAGAATTTATGGAATGTCTTTCTATATTAGAGAATTGATTGTAATGATTTGAAGTCCATAATTCAACTAACCCAACAGTGGGAAGCTATGAATGTTCGGTCCAAGAATCTAGTAGTTGTTTATTTCTAGGTGGTGAGTTGCTTCAGCTGGTCTTTTTTATAAGCTGGAATCCTGAAGAAGTAGGTTTCAACAGATGTGCTGGCAATTATGTGCAAGAAGCAAAGAAGAGTGAGTCTTCCATTTTGCAATGTCTTTATTTAGTCCTCCAGCAGAAAGTATGGCCCAAATTAAACGTGTATAGCATCATGTCAGAATCTGGAACTTCCTCTGTCCCAGGCTGGGCTTGAACTCAGAGATCTTCTTGCCTCAGTTTCCTGGGATTAAAGGTATGTACTACCTTACCTGGGCTTTAGCATTTCCTGGCCACTATGCCTCAAGATCTCCATGTCAAGATCTGAGGCAGGATATCAAGGGAGGGATGGGGTTTCCATCCCACAGTTACATCACTGACCCATAATTGTTCGTGTCTGAAAGAATTATAGGGATGGAAATGGAGGTCCAGGAACAGGCCCAAAGTGGGATGCAGCTCAATGAGAAGTCCCAAGGCCTGACACTATTACTGAGGACATGGAGGGCTCACAGAAAGAGATCTATTAATGACTGCCCTCTGAAAGACCCAACAAGCACCTGAAAGAGTCAGATGCAGATATTTGCATTCAACCAATGGAAGAAGCAGCTGACCCCTGTTGTTGAATTAGGGAAGGCTGAAGAAGCTGAGGAGAAGGAGGATCATGTAGGAGGACCAGCAGTCTCAATTAATCTGGACCCCTGAGATCTCTCAAACACTGGACCATTAAACAGACAGCATATTCCAGCTGATATGAGGCCCCTAACGCACATAGAATAGAGTACTTCTGGGTCTGTGTTCATTCAGAAATAATGCACCTAATCCCCAAGAGACTGGAGGCCCCAGGGAGTTTAGAGGTCAGGTGGGGGTGGGGGCATCCATGTAGAGACAGGGGGGTGAGGAGGAAGTGTTGGATTGGGAGCTGGGGAATGGAGTATGAAGTGTAAAAATAAAATTAAAAATATATGAGTCAGAAGCCTGTGTCTTCTAACCTGAAGATATGGATCACAGGTCTGCTCTCCATTCTCGGATTGTAGTTCACTCCAGATGTAGTCAAGTTGACAACAAGAAGTAGTCACCACATGTAGGCAAATGGATGGAACCAAAAAAAAAAAAAAAAAAAATCCTGTATGATGTAACCCAGTCCCAAAAAAGACACAAATTTATGTATACTTATTAGTGGATATTAGCTATAAAGCAAAGGATAATTGGGTTGCAATCCATAGAACCAGTGTACCAGAGTGTTGGGAACAAAAAAGGGGGAGGGCCCTGGAGGCCCTGGAGAAAAGTGGGGAACGAAAAGGTGCCTAACATCTTGCCAGAGCTCCTGTGCTCTGGGCAGGCAGATGCAGGCAGAGCTGCCGGACACTTTTCCACTCGGCCCCGGGTAAGCATGCCTGATCCACACTGCTGAGGTGGAATAGGGGCAGTCCTGACTGGGGACCGCCATGGAGCTACCTTGCTAAAGCACCAGGGTTGCAGGAGAAAGGGAATAGGGGAAAAAAATTCCCAACACTAACCAGAGAAGTTGAAGGAGCAGAGACTCTCTAAGGCTTAAGAGCTTTATTATAGAAATGCAGGGGAAAGAGAGGAGAGAGAGAGAGAGAGAGAGAGAGAGAGAGAGAGAGAGAGAGAGAGAGAGAGAGAGAGAGGGAGAGGGAGAGGGAGAGGGAGAGGGAGAGGGAGAGGGAGAGGGAGAGGGAGAGGGAGAGGGAGAGGGAGAGAGAGAGAGAGAGAGAGAGAGAGAGAGAGAGAGAGAACAGGAGAGAACAGGAGAGAACAGGAGAGGAGGGGGGAGGACAGGAGAGGACAGGAGAAAAGACAAAGAGTAAGGGAAGAGGAGAGAGAAGTGAGAGGTAAGAGGAGAAAGGAATAAGAGAGCGAGGTGGGGGATGAGCACCCCTTTTATGATCTTCTTTGTTTCTAGGTAACTGGGAAGGAGTTTAGGTTGAAGGTCAGAAGCTTGGGCCATTGCTTATGTGACTACTGACCACGCTTCTCTTGTGGGTGCTGTGGGAAGTGGTACCTTAGGCAGGGGCCAGAGTTCCAGGAGCATGAGGGAACGCCTACCATGTCATGTATGTGAATTATGACCATCGGGGTTCAGACCTCAGCTCGACTGGAGACCAGCCTGAAATTCCCCACACCAGAGAAGCTAAGTGACAAGAAAGACTCAAGGGTGGATGCATGAATCTCCCTGGGAAGGCGAAATGAAAGATATTGCAAGTAGACTTGGGGCAGATGGGAACAAGAGGGATCAGGTGGGGAATGAAAAGGGAGAGAATACCAGTAGAACAACTGAAACTGGGAGGTATTATAGGGACAATCCAAAATCCTAGTGCATTGTAAACTTCCAGTAGTCTAATAGGTTGTACCTATCCCAGGTAGTCCCTAGGGTTGTCCTAGCAATGGGGCATAATGAACCTTAACTGGTGGTCTCCTGGTCTCCTGTAACCTGGTAAGACTTTCAGTGGAGGCATTGGGACATCAACTTAAGTACAAAACCTTTAATGGACAATTTGTCCTGTCTGCAAGATCTACTGGATACAGGTAATACAGAAATAGACCTAGGATAGAAAGAAACATAACTAGCAACAAACAAAAAACATAACAAAAGAACAATGAAATTGCTAATGTTATTCTGCTATATTTGTTGAAAAAGGCCTAAGGTAATCATCATCAGAGATACTTCATCTAGAAGTAGATAGAGACAGATAAAGAGACCCACAGCTAAACATTCGGCAGAGCTCAGGGAATCCTGTGGAAGAGTGGAGTGATCCACTGGATTAAGTACAGGGTCCCTAATGAAGGAGCTAGAGAAAAGACTCAAGGTTTTGAAGAGGTTTGTAGCCCCATAGGAGGAAAAACAATATGAACCAACCAGTACCCCCATAGCTCCCAGGGACTAAACCACCAACCAAAGCGCACACCAGAAGGGACTCATGGCTACAGCTGCATATGTAGCAGAGTATGGCTGTTTGGAACATCAATGAGTGAACAGGCCCGTGGTCTTGTGAAGGCTTGATGCCACAGTGTAGGGGAATCCCAGGACAAGAGCGAGAGTGAGTGGGGTGGGGGGATGGGACAGGGGGTGGTTTATAGGGGAAATGGGGAAACAGGATAAAATTTGAAATGTAAATGAAGAAAATATCTAATAAAAGAAAGGAAAAATAAGGCACATGGGTCAAGGACATCACAACAAAGCCCAAAAATTCAATTAACCTTGCCTCAAGTGTATTACTGGCAATTAGGGAGTCAGCCTGGGTCTGCCCTCGGCCCTCTGCATATGTTGTGTTTAACTATATCTTGTGGAACTTCTGTCAGAAGGGCTGTTCCTGACTTTTGACTGCTTTGGGGACCCTTTTCCTCAGTCTTTCTGGTGAGCATCCTTACTTACTAAGCCAGCTTCATGGCCTTATGTGCTTTAATTCTAGGGTCTTCAAATAAATGAAAGGACTTATCTTGAATCTTAACTTTTTAAAGTTTTAAAGAGGCACAAAGATATGTTCACTTTTATTGGACAGGTAGATTTTACAAGATTTGTAATAAATACCAAAGATAACAGGAAAAAAGCAAGCTATATACATTTGAAATTATTGTTTCTATATGCAAAATGATATAAGTGGTTCAGTACGCAGTTTGGCAATTTCTTTTTTTTTAATTTTTAAATTTTTTTATTAGATATTTTCTTTATTTACATTTCAAATGCTATGCCGAATGTTCCCTATACCCTCCCCTCGCCCTGCTCCCCTACCCACCCACTCCTACTTCTTTTTTTTTTTCTTTTTTCTTTTTTTTTTATTTTTTTTATTACATATTTTCCTCAATTACATTTCCAATGCTATCCCAAAAGTCCCCCATAGCGCCCCCCACTTCCCTACCCACCCATTCCCATTCTTTTGGCCCTGGCATTCCCCTATATTGGGGCATATAAAGTTTGCAAGTCCAATGGGCCTCTCTTTCCAGTGATGGCCGACTAGACCATCTTTCGATACATATGCAGCTAGAGACAAGAGCTCCGGGGTTCTGGTTAGTACATCATGTTGTTCCAACAATAGGGTTGCAGATCCCTTTAGCTCCTTGGGTACTTTCTCTAGCTTCTCCATTGGGAGCCCTGTGATACATCCAATAGCTGACTGTGAACATCCATTTCTGTGTTTGCTAGGCCCCTGCATCGTCTCACAAGAGACAGCTATATTTGGGTCCTTTCAGCAAAATCTTGCTAGTGTATGCAATGGTGTCAGCGTTTAGAAGCTGCTTATGGGATGGATCCCTGGATACGGCAGTCTCTAAATGGTCCATCCTTTCATCACAGCTACGAACTTTGTCTCTGTAACTCCTTCCCTGGGTGTTTTGTTCCCAATTCTAAGAAGGGGCACAGTGTCCACACTTTGGTCTTCATTCTTCTTGAGTTTCATGCGTTTAGCAAATTGTATCTCATATCTTGGGTATCCTAAGTTTTGGGCTAATACCCACTTATCAGTAAATACATATTGTGTGAGTTCTTTTGTGATTGTGTTACTTCACTCAAGATGATGCCCTCCAGGTCCATCCATTTGGCTAGGAATTTCATATATTCATTCTTTTTAATAGCTGAGTAGTACTCCATTGTGTAAATGTACCATAATTTCTGTATCCATTCCTCTGTTGAGGGACATCTGGGTTCTTTCCAGCTTCTGGCTATTATAAATAGGGCTGCTATGAACATAGTGGAGCATGTGTCCTTTTTACCGGTTGGGACATCTTCTGGATATATGCCCAGGAGAGGTATTGCTGGATCCTCCAGTAGTACTATGTCCAATTTTCTGAGGAACCGCCAGACTGATTTCCAGAGTGGTTGTACAAGCTTGCAATCCCACCAACAATGGAGGAGTGTTCCTCTTTCTCCACATCCTCGCCAGCATCTGCTGTCACCTGAATTTTTGATCTTAGCCATTCTGACTGGTGTGAGGTGGAATCTCAGGGTTGTTTTGATTTGCATTTCCCTGATGATTAAGGATGTTGAACATTTTTTCAGGTGCTTCTCTGCCATTCGGTATTCCTCAGGTGAGAATTCTTTGTTCAGTTCTGAGCCCCATTTTTTAATGGGGTTATTTGACTTTCTGGAGTCCACCTTCTTGAGTTCTTTATATATATTGGATATTAGTCCCTTATCTGATTTAGGATAGGTGAAGATCCTTTCCCAATCTGTTGGTGGTTTTTTTGTCTTATTGATGGTGTCTTTAGCCTTGCAGAAGCTTTGCAGTTTCATGAGGTCCCACTTGTCAATTCCCGATCTTACAGCACAAGCCATTACTGTCCTATTCAGGAATTTTTCCCCTGTGCCCATATCTTCAAGGCTTTTCCCCACTTTCTCCTCTATAAGTTTCATTGTCTCTGGTTTTATGTGAAGTTCCTTGATCCACTTAGACTTGACCTTAGTACAAGGAGATAGGAATGGATCGATTCGCATTCTTCTACATGTTAACAACCAGTTGTGCCAGCACCATTTGTTGAAAATGCTGTCTTTCTTCCACTGGATGTTTTTAGCTCCCTTGTCGAAGATCAAGTGACCGTAGGTGTGTGGGTTCATTTCTGGGTCTTCAATTCTATTCCATTGGTCTATTTGTCTGTCACTATACCAGTACCATGCAGTTTTTATCACAATTGCTCTGTAGTAGAGCTTTAGGTCAGGCATGGTGATTCCACCAGAGGTTCTTTTATCCTTGAGAAGAGTTTTTGCTATCCTAGGTTTTTTGTTATTCCAGATGAATTTGCAGATTGCACTTTCTAATTCGTTGAAGAATTGATTTGGAATTTTGATGGGGATTGCATTGAATCTGTAGATTGCTTTTGGCAAGATAGCCATTTTTACAATGTTGATCCTGCCAATCCATGAGCATGGGAGATCTTTCCATCTTCTGAGATCTTCTATAATTTCTTTCTTCAGAGACTTGAAGTTTTTATTATACAGATCTTTCACTTCCTTAGTTAGAGTCACGCCAAGATATTTTATATTATTTGTGACTATTGAGAAGGGTGTTGTTTCCCTAATTTCTTTCTCAGCCTGTTTATTCTTTGTGTAGAGATAGGCCATTGATTTGTTTGAGTTAATTTTATATCCAGCTACTTCACCGAAGCTGTTTATCAGTCTTAGGAGTTCTTTGGTGGAATTTTTAGGGTCACTTATATATACTATCATATCATCTGCAAAAAGTGATATTTTGACTTAATCTTTTCCAATTTGTATCCCTTTGATCTCCTTTTGTTGTCGAATTGCTCTGGCTAGGACTTCAAGTACAATGTTGAATAGCTATGGAGAAAGTGGACAGCCTTGTCTAGTCCCTGATTTTAGAGGGATTGCTTCAAGCTTCTCACCATTTACTTTGATGTTGGCTACTGGTTTGCTGTAGATTGCTTTTATCATGTTTAGGTATGGGCCTTGAATTCCTGATCTTTCCAAGACTTTTATCATGAATGGGTGTTGGATCTTGTCAAATGCTTTTTCCGCATCTAACGAGATGACCATGTGGTTTTTGTCTTTGAGTTTGTTTATATACTGGATTACGTTGATGGATTTCCGTATATTGAACCATCCCTGCATCCCTGGGATGAAACCTACTTGGTCAGGATGGATGATTGTTTTGATGTGTTCTTGGATTCGGTTAGCAAGAACTTTATTGAGGATTTTTGCATCAATATTCATAAGGGATATTGGTCTGAAGTTTTCTATCTTTGTTGGGTCTTTTTGTGGTTTAGGTATCAGAGTAATTGTGGCTTCATAGAATGAGTTGGGTAGAGTACCTTCTGTTTCTATTTTGTGGAATAGTTTGTGAAGAACTGGGATTAGATCTTCTTTGAAGGTCTGATAGAACTCTGCACTAAACCCATCTGGTCCTGGGCTTTTTTTAGTTGGGAGACTATTAATGACTGCTTCTACCTCTTTGGGGGATATAGGGCTGTTTAGATCATTAACCTGATCTTGATTCAACTTTGGTACCTGGTATCTGTCTAGGAACTTGTCCATTTCATCCAGGTTCTCCAGTTTTGTTGAGTATAGCCTTTGGTAGAAGGATCTGATGGTGTTTTGGATGTCTTCAGGATCTGTTGTTATGTCTCCTTTTTCATTTCTGATTTTGTTAATTAGGATGCTTTCCCTGTGCCCTCTAGTGAGTCTGGCTAAGGGTTTATCTATCTTGTTGATTTTCTCAAAG
The DNA here is from genome assembly GCF_978045245.1 of Mus caroli. NCBI lineage: Eukaryota > Metazoa > Chordata > Mammalia > Rodentia > Muridae > Mus > Mus caroli. The sequence continues at coordinate 150,029,138 of NW_028227258.1, read as the reverse complement.
AACCAGCTCCTTGATTGATTGATTCTTTGAATAGTTTTTCTTGTTTCCACTTGGTTGATTTCGCCCCTGAGTTTGATTATTTCCTGCCGTCTACTCCTCTTGGGTGAATTTGCTTCCTTTTGTTCTAGTGCTTTTAGGTGTGTTGTCAAGTTGCTAATGTGTGCTCTCTCTAGTTTCCTTTTGGAGGCTCTCAGAGCTATGAGTTTTCCTCTTAGAAATGCTTTCATTGCGTCCCATAAGTTTGGGTATGTTGTGGCTTCATTTTCATTGAACTCTAAAAAGTCCTTAATTTCTTTCTTTATTCCTTCCTTCACCAAGGTATCATTGAGAAGAGTGTTGTTCAGTTTCCATGTAAAGGTTGGCTTTCTATTATTTATTTTGTTATGGAAGATCAGCCTTAGTCCATGGTGATCTGATAGGATGCATGGGACAATTTCAATATTTTTGTATCTGTTGAGGCCTGTTTTGTGACCAATTATGTGATCAATTTTGGAGAAGGTACCATGAGGTGCTGAGAAGAAGGTATATCCTTTTGTTTTAGGATAGAATGTTCTGTAGATATCTGCCAGATCCATTTGATTCATAATTTCTCTTAGTTTCTCTGTGTCCCTGTTTAGTTTCTGTTTCCATGATCTGTCCATTGGTGAAAGTGGTGTGTTGAAGTCTCCCACTATTATTGTATGAGGTGCAATGTGTGCTTTGAGATTTACTAAAGTTTCTTTAATGAATGTGGCTGCCTTTGTATTTGGAGCATAGATATTCAGGATTGATAGTTCCTCTTGGAGGATTTTACCTTTGATGAGTATGAAGTGTCCCTCCCTGTCTTTTTTAATGACTTTGGGTTGGAAGTCTATCTTATCAGATATTAGAATGGCTACTCCAGCTTGTTTCTTCATGCCATTTGCTTGGAAAATTGTTTTCCAGCCTTTCATTCTGAGGTAGTGTCTATCCTTTTCTCTGAGATGAGTTTCCTGTAAGCAGCAAAAGGTTGGGTCTTGTTTGTGTAGCCAGTTTGTTAGTCTATGTCTTTTTATCGGGGAGTTGAGCCCATTGATATTAAGAGATATTAAGGAAAAGTAATTATTGTTTCCTGTTATTTTTGTTGTTAAAGTTGGCATTTTGTTCTTGTGGCTGTCTTCTTTTAGGTTTGTTGAGGGGTTACCTTCTTTTGTTTCTAGGGCGTGGTTCCTGTCCTTGTATTGTTTTTTTTCTGTTATTATCCTTTGAAGGCCTGGATTCTTGGAGAGATAATGTGTGAATTTGGTTTTGTCGTGGAATACTTTGGTTTCTCCATCTATGTTAATTGAGAGTTTGGCTGGGTATAGTAGCCTGGGCTGGAATTTGTGTTCTTTTAGTGTCTGTATAACATCCGTCCAGGATCTTCTGGCTTTCATAGTCTCTGGTGAAAAATCTGGTGTAATTCTGATAGGCTTGCCTTTATATGTTACTTGACCTTTTTCTCTTACTGCTTTTAGTATTCTATCTTTATTTAGAGCATTTGTTGTTCTGATTATTATGTGTCGGGAGGTATTTTTTTTCTGGTCCAGTCTATTTGGAGTTCTGTAGGCTTCTTGTATGTTCATGGGCATCTCTTTCTTTAGATTTGGGAAGTTTTCTTCTATAATTTTGTTGAAGATGTTTGCTGGTCCTTTGAGTTGAAAATCTTCATTCTCATCCACTCCTATTATCCGTAGGTTTGGTCTTCTCATTGTGTCCTGTATTTCTTGGATGTTTTGAATTAGGATCTTTTTGCATTTTACATTTTCCTTGATTGTTGTGCTGATGTTCTCTATGGAATCTTCTGCGCCTGAGATTCTCTCTTCCATCTCTTGTATTCTGTTGCTGATGCTGGTATCTATGGTTCCAGATTTCTTTCCTAGGGTTTCTATCTCCAGTGTTGCCTCATTTTGGGTTTTCTTTATTGTGTCTACTTCCCTTTTTAGGTCTAGTATGGTTTTGTTCATTTCCATCATCTGATTGGATGTGTTTTCCTGTTTCTCTTTAAGGACTTCTACCAGTTTGGTTGTGTTTTCCTGTTTTTCTTTAAGGACTTGTAACTCTTTAGCCATGTTCTCCTGTAGTTCTTTAAAGTCCTTCTTGATGTCCTCTACCATCATCATGAGATATGCTTTTAAATCCAGGTCTAGTTTTTCAGGTGTGTTGGGGTGCCCTGGACTGGGCGAAGTGGGAGTGCTGGGTCCTGATGATGGTGAGTGGTCTTGGTTTCTGTTAGTAAGATTCTTACCTTTACCTCTCGCCATCTGGTAATCTCTGGAGTTGTTATAGTTGTCTCTGTTCAGAGGTTGTTCTTCTGGTGATTCTGAGTATCCTCTGTCAGCAGAGCTGGGAGACAGGCTCTCTCCTCTGAGTTTCAGTGGTTAGAGCACTCCCTGCTGACAAGCTTTCCTCTTAAAGGGAAGGTGTACAGATATCTGCCGTTTGGACCTCCTCCTGGCCAAAGAAGAAGGCGGAAAACAGGACCTTTCCCAGATGCTGTGTTGCTTCGGCAGGTCACAGAAGCTGTAGGCTTCTGTGGTGCACACTCTCAGCTGTGCAGACTAAGTTCCTAAGTTCAGTGGAGTCCTGGATCCAAGATGTGCTCCCTGCTCCTGAGGCAGAGGGCTCCTGTGCAGGGCAGACCACTGTCTTCCAGCTAGGAGGGTGCCGGATGTCTGTGGCCCCAAAAGGGTGCTGCCTCAGCAGCTCTGTGGCTCCCGCCTGTCCCAGAAGCTGTCTGCGTCTGTGGTCCTCAGTCTTACCTGTACAGACTAAGTTCGGCGGAGTCCCGGAGCCAAGATGGCGCTCCCTGCAGGGCAGGTCACTGTCCTCCGGCTGGGAGGGTGCCGGATGTCTGTGGCCCCAAAAGGGTGCTGCCCACTCCTACTTCTTAGCCCTGGCTTTCCCCTGTACTGGGGCATATAAAGTTTGAAAGACCAAGGGGCCTCTCTTCCCAATGATAGCCAAATAGGTCATTTTCTTCTGCGTATGCAGCTAGAGATATGAGCTCTGGGGTACTGGTTAGTTCATATTGTTGTCCCACCTATAATGAAGGACCCCTTCAGCTCCTTGGCTACTTTCTCTAGCTCCTCCATTGGGGGCCCTGTGTTCCATCCAAGAGATGACTGGGAGCATCCACTTCTGTATTTGCCAGGCACTGGCATAGCCTCACTCAAGTCAGCTATATCAGGCAATTTCTAAAAAGGACCAAACAACCAGATAATGAAGTAGTTCTTCAATGATTACCCAAATGTAAAATGTAGAAATGTGCTTTATCTTGAGTATTTTTGCCTCTAAATTCATAAGGAAAACTTTCTACGTTGGTCCTTTATGTGTGCTTTGATTATCAGCCTTACAAAACGAATAGGACAATGTTCTTCCTCTTTTTATTTTGTAGGAGATTTTAAGGAGTATTGGCTTAGAAAGTTTTATAGACCTCTATACTAAAACCTCCTGAACCTGGGAACTTTTTGATTCATAGACTTTTACTAATTGCCTTTATTTCACTAAGTTTGTTAAATTGCCCATCTGATCTTATTAGGTAGTATATAGTGAAAAAATTCATTTGTCTTATTTTTATTTTTATTTTTTTTTGTAATTTTTCTGGCACACAGAATGGCTTGTGTCCCCACCCATACAATACATTAAACATGGAGAGACCAAGTATGTGCTTATATAGAATCTTCAACCCTATATTCTAATGTCTTTCAAAGGGTCTATCTGCAGGCTACCAAAAGAGAAACTTAAACACCAACCCAGCCAAAAAAAAATTTTGATCTACAGGGCTATTGTCTTAGTCAGGGTTTCTATTCCTGCACAAACATCATGACCAAGAAGCAAGTTTGAGAGGAAAGGGTTTATTCAGCTTACACTTCCATATTGCTGTTCATCACCAAAGGAAGTCAGGACTGGAACTCGAGCAGGTCAGAAAGCAGGAACTGATGCAGAGGCCATGAAGGGATGTTCCTTACTGGCTTGCTTCCCCTGGCTTGCTCAGCCTACTCTCTTATCAAACCAAGACTACCAGCCCAGAGATGGTCCCACCCACAAGGGGCCTTTCCCCCTTGATCACTAATTGAGAAAATGCCTTACAGCTGGATCTTCTCATGGAGGCATTTCCTCAACTGAAGCTCCTTTCTCTGTGGTAACTCCAGCTATGTCAAGTTGACACAAAACTAGCCAGTACAGCTATCCTTCCTACAAATTAAAGTAGGACATTGTAGCACAAAGTTTGTGAGACTCACCAACCAATGTGTGACTTGACGTAAGGCCCATTCCATGAGATGAAACTCACACTCAATACTGCTTAGGTGACTGAGAGCCATAGACTAGATAGCCCAGAGACATTGAATAAAATGAAATACTACAGTTTCTTTTTTAAGTTGTCAAAAATGACTTCTAATGATATTCTACGATGCTCATAGATCAGTGCTATATTCAGCCATCATCATAGAAGCTTTCTCTTGCAACAGATGGGAATAAATACAGAGACCCATAGACAGACATTAAGGAACAGAAGAGGAACCTTGGAACACATAGTTCTAAATGTGATGTCTCCATTTAATCCCTCCTCTAAGAGCTCAGCCAACCCTGCAGAAAAAGAGATGCAAAGAGTTTAAAAACCAGAGGGGATGGAAGATACCAGAACAAGGGCATTTACATCAACTGAACAAAGCTCATGTGAACTCACAGTGAATGAAGCAACATACACAGGGTCTGCATGATTCTGCAGCAGGTCCTCACTATATATATTATGGCTGTCATGTTTTTATGGTACTTCCAAGTGTATGAATGAGTACGTTTCTTATTCTTTTGTTCTCTCTTGGGGTCTCTACTCTATATTCATTTGTCTTATCCAACAATGATGTAATGGCTTATGTTTTATATTTTACTTTGTGATAATTTTTATCTTTTAGAAGATTGTTCTTTTCTAATGAGAGATAGAAAGGGAATGGTTCTGGATTGGGGTGATATGTGCAGTAACTAGCCACAAAAGAGGGAGGAAACCTGTAATCAAATGTTTCCAATAAAAGGGGGAGATATATTTTTGATAGCAACTCCAAATATGAAAGAATGGAAAATTACAGCAACAGGCAAATATATGAAAAGATGTAAAGAACCTATGTATTTATGTAATCAACAAAATCAGCAATAAAGTATGAATTTGTAAATGCATTGTAATACAATAATTCAGAATATTTTTAGCTCAGAAGCTGTACTTAATTGCATTCTGTTATATAATTTATTTTTATGAAATTCAGACAGAAAAATTAATTTATTGATCTAAAATTTATTTGTGAGTGAGTTAGCTGTGTAACATATAAAAGCTGGAAAATGTCATGAAGGCATTTGTCACTGATGATGACATCTGAATTTATCTTGATTGGGCAAAATTTTTTATTGTCAAATGTAATAAATTTCCAAAAATTTTATAATGTGTTTGAAAAAATATTCTTTTGCATATAATTAGTGCATTGATAAATTGTTTCTAAAATGTAAAGATATTTATAAAATAAAATATGTTTAAAAAATAAATGTCAATCTAAATGCTATGAAGGAACTAACTGTATTTTGACATGAGATTGTAGCTTTGATATTTTAAAAAAACATTATTTTTATACAGAATAATTCACATAAACATAACTAAAATTTTTAACATAAAATGTGTTTTCAAATATTTTAACAATGAGAAAAATTAATGTGTACATAAATAAATATGGGCATCTACTCTTGAGGCAGACCCATATTAACATTTAAGTCTCTTGATAGACTCTATAATCTTCCATTAGATATTTGAAATGTTACAGTATAACCAACTACTTTAAGTGTGAGTTCTTTTATAACAACAGAGGAGGAAAAAGTCGGTTTTTGGTAATAGTATTTATCTGTTTTAGGGAGAAGTCTCCTTGATGACAGGTGAAGACTTTGATTATGTGTGGGAGTAAGGAGATATGTTTATAGGTGTTTCTTAGATGCTATTCTGGTTTACTGAATTAGTAGATTCACATTATTCTCCTTATGAAGTCATGGTTACCATAACGTCATTAGCACTAAGAAGTTAATCAGATTTCTAATACTAAGTGTCTTTTTTTCTTCTTATTTAGTGGCTCTTAAAACAATTATAGAACTGTTTATTGCAGCTAAGGTATGCATATCCCCTACTGTACTCTCAGTGTAAACATCCATGTAGATGGTTCATGTAAGGTTCATAGGCACCATAGTTGAATGGAGCCTTTCACAGCCAATCAAATGTCAGAGTTCTGGATACCTGCCACAATGAATATAATTCCAGATCTATGGCTCAGAGAACATGTGGAAGAGGAGGCAAAAGATTGTTACACTCAAAGAATCAAAGAGTTTGCTATGATATTATCTCCTAGTAATAATGTTATACCCCTAAATCACACCAGTATGACAAAGACATATAAGAAGAAGAAGAATAACAGGAGTAGACATGCCAAAGTGGACAGTGGAAGGTCCATGAGACATCAACTAGACTGAAGAAGTATAGGAAAGTGAGAAAATCTGGGAGCAGGAAAGGTAGTCTAACCCAAGCAAGTACACACTAATTGGTGCTCCAGTGGGAACATCTGAATACATAGATACAAGAAACATTATATGGACTGAACAGATCATACATTTATGAGTATATATGTATACATGTGTGCATAGATGCATAAAACGACAATTAGCAAAAAATAGAGATCATAAATTTGAAGGAGAGTGAGGAGAGTTATATGGGAGTGTTTGGGGGTAAGAAAGGAAAAGGAGAAATATAATCCTATTACAATCTTAAACAGAAAAGAAAAGAAAAGAAAAGAAAAGAAAAGAAAAGAAAAGAAAAGAAGAGAAGGGAAAAGAAAAGAAAAGGAAAGAAAAGAAAAAGCTAGCTACTCTCAAGCATCTTTTCTCTATTTTCCTTTCCTTTCCTTTCCTTTCCTTTCCTTTCCTTTCCTTTCCTTTCCTTTCCTTTCCTTTCCTTTCCTTTCCTTTCCTTTCCTTTCCTCTCCTCTCCTCTCCTCTCCTCTCCTCTCCTCTCCTCTCCTCTCCTCTCCTCTCCTCTCCTCTCCTCTCCTCTCCTCTCCTCTCCTCTCCTCTCCTCTCCTCTCCTCTCCTCTCCTCTCCTCTCCTCTCCTCTCCTCTCCTCTCCTCTCCTCTCCTCTCCTCTCCTCTCCTTATTTCTTTCTTTCTTTCTTTCTTTCTTTCTTTCTTTCTTTCTTTCTTTCTTTCTTTCTTTCTTTCTCTCTCTCTCTCTCTCTCTCTCTCTCTTTCTTTCTTTCTTTCTTTCTTTCTCTGAATATGTGAATGGCCTTGAATGGATTTATATATACACCATGCATGTGTTGTTGTCTGCAAATGCCAGTAGAGTCATAGGAAGAACGTTTTCAATTTTTTGATAACACCATTTCCACCCTCCCTCTCTTCCTCCAAACAGTTCCATCGTGTTCTCCTTGCTCTCTTATTATTTAACTCTTCTTTTGAACCATGAGTGATTAAAAACTGAATACAGCTTTCCAAAAGAGCAGCAAGCACCCTAAATTGCTGAGTCAAATCTCCAGTCCCAACTTCCATTTTTATAGTTTTTTTAAACTAGATATTTTCTTTATTTACATTTCAAATGTTATCCTCTTTCCTGGTTTCCCTTCTGAAAACTCCGAATCCCATACCCCCTTCCCCCAATCACCCAACTACCCATTCCCACCTTCCCACCTTCACATTCCCCTACAATGGGGCATCTAGCCTTCTCAGGATCAAGGGTTTCTCCTCCCATTGACGTCCAACAGAACCATCCTCTGCTACATATGTAGCTGGAGCCATGGGTCCAAGATACAATTCACAGACCAAATGAAGCTCATGAAGAAGAAAGGCCAAAATATGCACACTTTGGTCATTCTTTGAAGGAGGCACAAAATACCCATGGGAGAAGATACAGAGACAAAGTGTGGAGCAGAGACTAAAGGAAAGAACATCCAGAGACTGCCCCACCTGGGGATCTGTCCTGTATATACTCATCAAACCCAGACAGTATTGTGGATGCCAACAAGTGCTTGCTGAGCGAAGCCTAATATATCTGTCTCCTGAGAGGCTCTGCCAGTGCCTGACATACTCAGAGGTGGTTGCTTTCATCCAACCATTGGACTCAGCACAAGGTTCCCAATGGAAGAGCTAGAGAAAGGATCCAAGGAGTTGAAAGAGCTTGTAGCCCCTTAGGGAACTGTAGAAACTAAAAAGGGGGCCAGGGGAAGAAGAGGAGGAAAGAACCACGTACCGCCAGAGTTCCACCTATGCTCTGGACAGACAAATGTGGGAGGGCTGCCACACGCTTTCCACTCAGCCCCTGGGTGGATATCCAAGCCTCTGACCCACTCTTTGCGGGGTGGATAAGGGGCAACCCAACCTGGGAGCCCCGGAGCTACTTCTTAAAACCCTAGGGTTATGGGAGAGAGGGATGAGGGAAGAGAGGTTCCCACACCAGTGAGAGTGAGGGCAGCAGATCTTGAAGAGCAGAGACTGTCTAGGGTTTTAGAACTTTATAATAGAAAGGCAGGGAGAGAAAGAGAAGGGAGGGAGGGAGGGAGGGAGAGAGAGAGAGAGAGAGAGAGAGAGAGAGAGAGAGAGAGAGAGAGGAGTGAAAGGGTGAAAGTGAGGAGTAATAGAGCAAGGCAAGGACAAACAGCCCCTCTTATGGTCTTTACTAGGTAACTGGGGAGGAGTTTAGTCTGAAGGTCAGAAGCTTGGGACATTGCCTACATGACTTCTAGCCATGCTTCTCTTGTGGGGCTGGGGGGGGGGGAGGTGGTAACTTAGGCAGGAGCATGAGGGAACGCCTACTGTGTCATTTAGGTGAATTATCACCCTTCCAGGGTTCAGACCTCAGCTCAACTTGATACTAGCCTGCCTGTGCATAGCCCAATGCCCCAGAGGGAACAACAATATGAATCAAACAGGTCCCCCAGAGCTCCACTGGAACAAGCCACCAAAAAGGAGTACACAGGAAGGGACCCATTTTTATAGTTTTAAATACAAAGACAATAGAGCATTGTTGGTAAGAATTTAAGCTGTCACTGTTTTTTATTAAATCGTTGACAGCATGCTCACAAAGGAAAGAAGAAAAAGAAATTAATAGTTACTGGCTGTCAAAAGGTAATAAGTTCCTAAACTAAATAATTACATAATTACTTTAGATTTCTACAGACTTCTTTAGATTAAAATCTTCCACCAATTTTTTGATTAAAAAAGCATCTTTACAAGAAGTGCTTACTGAAAGGAGCCTGATATAACTGTCTCTTATGAGGCTCTGCTAGAGTCTTACAAATACAGAGGCAGATGCTAGTAGCCAATCATTGGACTGAGCACAGGGTCCTCAAAGGAGTTAGAGAAAGGACTAAAGGAGCTGAAGGGGTTTGCAACTCCATAGGAAGAAAAACAATATCAATCAACCAGGATCCTTCCCCCCTGCAGAGCTCCCAGGGACTAAGCCACCAACCAAGAAATACACATGGAGGAACCTATGGTTCCAGTCAAATATGTAGCAGAGGATGGCCTTGTCAGGCATCAATGGGAAGAGAAGCCCTTGGTCCTGTGAAGGCTTGATGCCCCAGTGTAGGGAAATGTGAGGGCAGGGAGGTAGGAGTGGGTGAACACCCATTTAGGAACAAGATGTGAGGGAATGGGATCGGGAGCTTCTGGCGTGGAGCGGGTACCAGGAAAGGAGAAAACATTTGAAATGTACATAAAGAAAATATACAATTAAAAAAAACAAATGAATGAATGAATGAATAAATAAATAAAAAGCAGCTCTACAATATCACCGGAAAGACATAAGAATACTTGAGACATTACTTTGAAATGTAATGATTTAATTAATACCACAAAATATAATTCTTGGTCTTGGTAAGACATGCAACCTTGCAGATTTATTTATTTATATATTTATATATTTATTTATTGTATATACTTTAAGCATCAGATATATATATATATATTCCTGTTCACTTATTCCCTCCTACAATTCTTCCCCTCATTCCCCACTCCCCCTTTATTCTGAGTGGGTCATGGGTCCTCCCTCCTGTATCACCCCACCTTGGCACATCAAATCTTTGCTGGGCTAGGTACATCCTCTCCCACTGAGGTCAAACATATTCCACAGCCAGACAACAGCTTTTTGGGTATTTCATGCTCCAGTTGTTCAGGGCCCAGATGAAGACCAAGCTGCATATATGTGTGGGGAGGCCTAGGTCTAGTCATGTAAGCTCCTTGGTTGATGATTCAGTACTTAAAAAAAATAATATTGATGAGATTAAAGAATATTAAAGCTTGTATGATACCTTCAAAAATAACACATTGAATATTTTAAGGATAATCTAAAGAAATGCAATGGACAAGGTTATCTTGAAGATATCATAGTATTATTTAAACATACTAAGTACACTTCTATCCCTGGAAAGAACTCTATACTTTTCCAATATATTTTCTCAATTTGTATGCTATATTTTACATTACATATTTCTCACAGAGAATTTCCTTTAAGTCTTCTGGTAAAGGTTTTTATTGTTTCTGTCTCTTTCCCTGTGTTTATCATTCCTTTCTTTATAACCAGTTCCTTTCCATCTGCACAAACAGAGTGATGCTCATATTTAAATTCCAATCTAATGGGTATATCCTACCTGCTTTGCACAGGTAAATACATATCCAGTGGAGCATCTCCATTTTTCTAATTCCCATTAACTAAATCTGTTTTAGCAAAAAATACTGATATTCTATGATGCTCTACTCACTGCTCTAGAAACCAAAGGTGTAGATATGAGATAAAATCAACTTCCTCTAAAACAGTGGTTCTCAACTTTCCCAACTGCTGTGATCATTCCGCATGTGTTGATAATCACCACCTTCCCCATACTCAATAAAATTATTTTCATGGCCACTTCATAATTTCATTTTAATTATTATTATTAATCATAACATAAAAATACATGTTCCTGATGGTTTTAGGCAACTCCATTTAAAGAGTCATTTGATCTCCCCCAAATGTTCACAACCCACAGGTTGCGAACAACTGCTCCAACACACCCAAAAAGTTAGACCCAGATTTAAAAGCATATCTCATGATGATGGTAGAGGACATCAAGAAGGACTTTAATAACTCACTTAAAGAAATACAGGAGAACACTAATAAAGAGTTACACATCCTTATAGAAAAACAGGAAAACATATCCAAACAGGTGATGGAAATGAACAAAACAATAATAGACCTAAAAAGGGAAGTAGACCCAATAAAGAAAACCCAAAGTGATGCAACATGGGAGATAGAAACCCTAGGAAAGAAATCTGGAACCATAGATGCGAGCATCAGCAACAGAATACAAGAGATGGAAGAGAGAATCTCAGGTGCAGAAGATTCCATAGAGAACATCGGCACAACAATTAAAGAAAATGCAACATGCAAAAAGATCCTAACTCAAAACATCCAGGAAATCCAGGACACAATGTGAAGACCAAACCTACGGATAATAGGAATAGATGAGAATGAAGATTTTCAACTTAAAGGGCCAGCAATTATCTTCAACAAAATTATAGAAGAAAACTTCCCAAACCTAAAGAAAGTGATGCCCATGAACATACAAGAAGCCTACAGAACTCCAAATAGACTTGGCCAGAAAAGAAATTCCTCCCAACACATAATAATCAAAACAACAAATGCACTAAATAAAGATAGAATATTAAAAGCAGTAAGAGAAAAAAGGTCAAGTTACATATAAAGGCAGGCCTATCAGAATTACATCAGACTTTTGACCAGAGACTATGAAAGCCAGAAGACCCTAGACAGATGTTATACAGAAACTAAGAGAACACAAATGCCAGCCCAGGCTAATATGCCCAGCCAAACTTTCAATTACCACAGATGGAGAAACCAAAGTATTCCACGACAAAACCAAATTCACACATTATCTTTCCATGAATCCAGCCCTTTAAAGGATAATAACAGAAAAAAAAAAAAAAAACCAAATACAAGGACGGAAACCACCCCCTAGAAAAAGCACGAAAGTAATCATTCAACAAACCTAAAAGAAGACAGCCAAAAAAACAGAATGCCACCTCTAACCATAAAAATAATAGGAAGCAACAATTACTTTTCCTAAATATCTCTTAATATCAATGGACTCAATTTTCCAATAAAAAGACAAAGACTAACAGACTGGCTACACAAACAGGACCCAACATTTTGCTGCTTACAGGAAACCCATCTCAGGGAAAAAGCAGACACTACCTCAGAATGAAAGGCTGGAAAACAATTTTGCAATCAAATGGTCTGAAGAAACAAGCTGAAGTAGCAATTCTAATATCAAATAAAATCGACTTCCAACCCAAAGTTATCAAAAAAAGACAAGTTGGGACACTTCATTTCCATCAAAGGTAAAATCCTCCAAAAGTAACTCTCAATACTGAATATCTATAGTACAAATACAAATGCAGCCACATTCATTAAATAAACTTTAGTAAAACTCAAAGCCTACACTGCACCTCACACAATAATAGTGGGAGACTTCAACACACTACTTTTATCAATGGACAGATCATGGAAACAGAAAGTTAACAAGGACACAGTGAAATTTACATAAGTTATGAAACAAATGGATTCAACAGATATCTACAGAACATTTTATCCTAAAACAAAAGGATATACCTTCTTCTCAGCACCTCATGGGACTTTCTCCAAAATTGACCATATAATTGGTCACAAAACAGGCCTCAACAGATACAAAAATATTGAAATTGTCCCATGCATTCTATCAGATCACCATGGACTAAGGCTGGTCTTTAATAACAACATAAATAATAGTAAGCCAACATCCACGTGGAAACTGAACAACAATCTTCTCAATGATACCTTGGTCAAGGAAGGAATAAAGAAAGAAATTGAACTCTTTAGAGTATAATGAAAATGAAGCCACAACATACCCAAAATTATGGGACAAAATGAAAGCATTTCTCAGAGGAAAACTCATAACTCTGAGTACATCCAAAAAGAAACTAGAGAATGCACACACAAGCAGGTTGACAACACACTTAAAAGCTATAGAACAAAACAAAGCAAATTCACCCAAAGGGAGTAGACAACAGGAAATAATCAAACTTAGGGGTGAAATCAAACAAGTAGAAACAAGAAGAATTATTCAAAGAATCAACCAAATGAGTAGCTGGTTCTTTGAGAAAATCAACAAGATAGATAAACCCTTAGCCAGACTCACTAGAGGGCACAGGGACAGCATCCTAATTAACAAAATTAGAAGTGAAAAGGGAGACATAACAACAGATCCTGAAGAAATACAAAACACCATCAGATCCTTCTACAAAGGGCTATACACAACAAAACTGGAAAACCTGGATGAAATGGACAAATTTCTAGACAGATACCAGGTACTAAAGGTAAGTCAGGATCAGGTTAATAATCTAAACAGTCCTATATCGTCTAAAGAAATAGAAGCAGTCATTAATAGTCTTCCAACCAAAAATAGCCCAGGAACAGATGGGTTTAGTGCAGAGTTCTATCAAAGCTTCAAGGAAGATCTAATTCCAGTTCTTCACAAACTATTCCACAAAATAGAAGCAGAAGGTTTTCTACCCAATTCATTCTATGAAGCCACAATTACTCTGATACCTAAACCAGAGAAAGACCAAACAAAGATAGAGAACTTCAGACCAATTTCCCTTATGAATATTGATGCAAAAATCCTCAGTCAAAATTTCCCTAACTGAATCCAAGAACACATCAAAACCATCATCCATCCTGACCAAGTAGGTTTCATTCCAGGGATGCAGAGATGGTTTAAAATATGGAAATCCATCAATGTAATCCACTATATAAACAAATTCAAAGATAAAAAGCACATGAACATCTTGTTACATGCAGAGAAATCATTTGACAAAATCCAACATCCATTCATGATAAAATTCTTGGAAAGGTCAGGAATTCAAGGCCCATACCTAAACATGATAAAAGCAATCTACAGCAGGCCAGTAGCCAACATCAAATAAATGGCAAGATGCTGGAAGCATTCCCACTAAAATCAGGGACTAGACAAGGCTGTCTACTCTCTCCCTACCTATTCAACATTGTACTTGAAGTCCTAGCCAGAGCAATTCGACAACAAAAGGAGATCAAGTGAATACAAATTGGAAAGGAAGAAGTCAAAATTGCACTTTTTGCAGATGATATGATAGTATATAAAAGTGACCTTAAAAATTCCACAAGAGAACTCCTAAACCTGATAAATAGCTTCAGTGAAGTAGCTGGATATAAAATTAAATGAAACATGTCAATGGCCTTTCTCTACACAAAGGGTAAACAGGCTAAGAAAGAAATTAGGGACACAACACCCTTCTCAATAGTTACAAATAATATAAAATACCTTGGCATGACTCTAAGGAAGTTAAAGATTTGTATGATAAGAACTTCAAGTCTCTGAAGAAAGAAATTAAAGAAGATCTCAGAAAATGAAAAGATCTCACATGCTCATGGATTGGCAGGATCAATATAGTAAAAATGGCTATCTTTTCAAAAGCAATCTTTAGATTCAATGCAATCCCCATCAAAATTCCAGCTGAACTCTTCAAAGAATTAGAATGGGCAATCTGCAAATTCATCTGAAATAACAAAAAACATGGGATAGCAAAAACTCTTCTCAAGGATAAAATGACCTCTGGTGGAATCACCATGCCTGATCCAAAGCTGTACTACAGAGCAATTGTGATAAAAACTACATGGTACTGGTATAGCAACAAGACACGTAGACCAAAGGAATAGAATTGGAGACCCAGAAATGAACCCACACACCTATGGTCACTTTATTTTTGACAAGGGAGCTAAAACCATTCAGTGGAAAAAAGACAGCATTTTCAACAAATGGTGCTGGCACAACTGGTGGTTATGATGTAGAAGAATGCGAATTGATCCATTCCTATCTCCTTGTACTAAGGTCAAATCTAAGTGGATCAAGGAACTCCACATAAAACCAGAGACAGTGAAATTTATAGAGGAGAAAGTGGGGAAAAGCCTGGAAGACATGGGCACAGGGGAAAAAATTCCTCAATAGAACAGCAATGGTTTGTGCTGTAAGATCAAGAATCGACAAATGAGACCTCATAAAATTGCAAAGTTTCTGTAAGGCAAAGGACACCATCAATAAGACAAAAAAGGCCACCAACAGATTGGAAAAGGATCTTTACCTATCCTAAATCAGATAGGGGACTAATATCCAATATATATAAAGAACTCAAGAAGGTGGACTCCAGAAAATCAAATAACCATATTAAAAAATGGGGTGCAGAGCTTAACAAAGAATCCTCACCTGAGGAATACCGAATGGTTGAGAAGCACCTGAAAAAATGTTCAGCATCCTTAAACATCAGGGAATTGCAAGTCACAACTACCCTGAGATTCCACCTCACACCAGTCAGAATGGCTAAGATCAAAAATTCAGGTGACAGCAGATGCTGATAAAGATGTGGAGAAAGAGGAACACTCCTCTATTGTTGGTGGTATTGCAAGCTTGTACAACCACTCTGGAAATCAGTCTGGCAGTTCCTCAGAAAATTGGACATAGTACTACCGGAGGATCCCACAATATCTCTTCTGGGCATATATCCATAAGATGTTCAACTGGTAAGAAGGACACATACTGCACTATGTTCATAGCAGCCTTATTTATAATAGACAGAAGCTGGAAAGAACCCAGATGTCCCTCAACAGAGGAATGGATACAGAAAATGTGGTACATTTACACAATGGAGTACTACTCAGCTATTAAAAAGAATGAATTTATGAAATTCCTAGGCAAATGGATGGACCTGGAGGGCATCATCCTGAGTGAGGTAATCCAATCACAAAAGAACACACATGATATGTACTCACTGATAAGTGGATATTAGCCCAGATACTTAGAATACCCAAGATATAAAATACAATTTGTGAAACTCATGAAACTCAAGACAAAGAATACCAAATTGTGGACACTTTGCTCCTTCTTAGAATTGGGAACAAAACACCCATGGAAGGAGTTACAGAGACAAAGTTTGGAGCTGAAACGAAAGGACAGACCATCTAGAGACTGCCATATCCGGGGATCTATCCCATAATCAGCCTCTAAATGCTGACACCATTGCATACATTAGCAAGATTTTTCTGAAAGGACCCTGATATAGCTGTCTCTTGTGAGACTATGCCAGGGCCTAGCAAACACTGTAGTGGACACTTACAGTTAGCTATTGGATGGATCACAGGGCCCCCAATGGAGGAGCTAGAGAAATTACCCAAGGAGCTAAAGGGGTCTGCAACCCTATAGGTGGAACAACAACATGAACTAACCAGTACCCCTAGAGCTCGTGTCTCTAGCTGCACATGTATCAGAAGGTGGCCTAGTCGGCCATCAGTGGAAAGAGAAGCCCATTGGTTGTACAAACTTTATATACCTCAGTATAGGGGAACGCCAGAGCCAAGAAGTGGGAGTGGGTGGTTAGGGGAGTGGGTTGGGAGGGATGGGGGACTTTTGGGAGAGCACCGAAAATGTAAATGAAGAAAATACCTAATTAAAAAAAAAAACGGAAGACAGGAGCTATAAGGAGTTGGTTACCCCAAGGATTTCCCTTCTTGTGATTAAGGCATCCTTGATCCTTGTACATTGCCAGGTATGATTGTGTGTGTGTGTGTGTGTGTGTGTGTGTGTGTGTGTGTGTGTGTGTGTGTGTGTGTTTGTGTGTGTGCATACGCGTGTATGTGTTTTTATTTTTATAATTTATGTTATTGATCTTTTCATACATTTCATTTTTATGACAGTTGAAGCCTTACTCCTTATTTACAGGGATGGGTACTCACTTCTAGCCCTTAAAAATTAATTTTAGTAAGTCATTTGGTTTTCATACATCTTTTGTTTAGCACAAAGTAGGAATTCACAAATGAATGCATTGAAAATTCTTTGTGCATAATGCAACTGACCTACTACCGTAAGTTCATGACTTGTGCTTTGAGTCACTTTTGCAGTCACAGAGTTTTTAAACTTTTCTTCTTTTGAGAAATCAGGTTAATATTTAAAGAGGCAAGTTGAGGACGTACAAAAAAATAAGGCTGATTCAATGATTTGGCCATTTTGAGACTCACTGCTATTGGCTTGCATCAGTGGAGCCAAATGGGCGTAGAGCAAATAAAACGTAATGTATAATAAACTAAACTCAAAGTGTTTAATGACCACCCGAGTGAGAAGGCAAGTTAAAGGAGCCAGAATCCATCTATACCCATTAGTTCTGTTGGGTGATGTCGCCAATTAGGAATTCTGAAATATAAAGAATGTTATACATATTTGCTATATTTAAATGTTAAACTATTAAAATTAGTTTCAAAATTATAAATAAATTGCATGTTAATTGAAATTTTTAGCAGTAATAGATTCTTTAACAACTAATGGTTTCATTTAGGAATCCCACTTTGCAAACTTTAAGACCACAGCACAAAAAAGGCTCACCTTTTGTGTGTCTGTGTCGGTCTATGTGTGTGCCAGTTCACACATGTGTGCAGATGTAATTTCATGTGATTTTATGGGTCACATGCCTATGACAGCTAGATGCCAAACTTGGGTATCATTTCTCTTGCTCAGATACCAACCACTTCCCTTTTTGAGACAGCATCTCTCATTGGTCTGAGCTTCTGGATTATATTTAGTTGTTTGGCCAACGAGCCCCAGGACTCTACCTCCCCCCTAAGTCTCCAGTGCTTGGTTCACAAGTACACAGCAATGCAATTCTGCTTTTTAAAGTATGCATTAACTACCTGTCTGTAGCTGTGACAGAATAGAAGATACTTCTGGAAGGAAGATCAAATTTGGATTACAGTTCCTGAGGATACAGTCCATTGGATTGGGGAACATTTGAGCAGTAGGAACAGCAGGCAGCTGGGAAGGTCACATCCATAATCAGGAAGCACAAAACAGTCAGTACCTGTGTTCAGGTTCCTTCATTTCTTCATTCAGTTCAGCTCACGACCCACATTTATAGTGGTCTTCCTATCTCACCTTAATCTAGAAAACATGTCACAGACACACCCTTTGACTTGCTTCCATGGTGATTGTAAATCCCACCAAGTTGACAATCAAGGGTAACTACCACATACAGGCTCTGAAGATCAGACTCAGGTCCCTTTGCTTAGTTGGCAAACATGTTAGTGACTGAGCTTTCTCTTAGCTTGCCCACTTTTCCTGTAAGACTAACTAAGTGGCTTTGCATATTTCCTCTTTCTTGTTTGTATAACTGTTAGTATAAAACTCAGTCTCTGTGGTTTCTGAGGCTTTGTGGTTCCTACTCTATTGTCAGCAACTTCCGTTGTTTCTACAAACATTGCTGTACTTGCTTGATTGAGTTCTGGTTCCTACAGAAATCTGGTTATCCATAAGTAGGCTTTTTCACGTCTACTGTGTTGTGGTCTGATGGAGGAAATTTAAATGTTTTTATTATTTTCTCTTATGCTGGGTTGGTTACTTTCCTCCATGCATAGTCACTGTCTGATTTATTTCATCCATATTTATTTCATCCATTTGTTCCATATATGTTTGACTTGCTGTAGGGCTTGCTCTTACTTATAAGGCTACAATTATTCAGTGCCTATTCTTTGCTATTAGTAAATTATTGCAAGCCAAAAGGTTGAAAAATGGAGTAGCTTTTGTACTTTGACTAAGAATGTTGATGCTATAGTCCTTTTTTTTTTTTTTTTTTTTTAATTTGCCTGTTACAGATTAGCCACTGGATTTTGGCTTGTGGCTGCTTTTAAACATTGTCCTAAGGGGAAAATAATAAATAAGATACACATTAGGTTTTCAGTTGGCTATCCTTATCTGACTTGGATTCTGAATTCCTGAGGATCTGAAGTAGTACATGATGGTATGACAAAGTGATCCTGTGTAGCTCATTTGTCCATTCTCTGTGGAACACTGAAATATGATCCTGGAAGCAAGGTGGTGATTGGCACCTGTGTGCCTTAGCAGAGCTGATACACACAGGACCCTAAGCAATCATGGTATTTAGACAGAGGTACAAGTAGTTCCCAAAATAAAACATTGGTTGCTATAGATGAAAAAAAATGAATGCTATAAAGAAACAGAGGAACCTACAAGTTTTGGTGATATGTCCTCTCGGGACTATAGTTGAAAGAGAACTCTCTGTGCTTGCTACTGTTTCAAGAGCTATTTTGCAGGGGGATGCTAGGGATGTGAGATTGGAGTGAGAAGGTAGGTAGGAAAGTACCCTCATAGAGGCAGGGGGATAGGGAATGGGATGAGGGTTTGTGGAAGGGTTATGTCAAATGCATACAAGCCAATGTTACATCTTCTAAATTCATTGGAAATTTTCCCCAAAAGAGGAGCCTACTTGGTTTCTTTGAAGACATCAAGGTAACTTAGTCAAAATAAGCTTCTATTAGATGAAAGAGAGAGTGTAAAATGGAGGGAAATTACTATCTCTGCATCAATCCACTGTGCCTCAGAGGTGAAAGACACACCCTGGGCTATATAATGCTGTTCTCACACATCCATTCCTAGAAGCTTACCCTTAACAACTTTCATTCTGTAAAATACAGCAGCACATTCATCACCAGAGTCAATTGGAGCTTGAAAATGTAGGTAATAAATGAATTCCCCTGATTTTTAGCAGGATCATATATTGCATCACAGGCCATCTGAGATATAGCCCCACGTCTTGAACTGGTACATGATGAAACCAGGACGTGATCTTGAGTCGGAGGCCAGTTGCAGTGGTTCTTTCTTGTTGGTTCTTCTTGAGACACCAGAGCAAGAGCAGGAAAATCTTCAGTGGGTTAAAACTTGTTCTTATGAGATATTTAGGGTTTCCGTGTAAAGTATAAAATGCTTACCTAACTTAAGTCTAAGTCACTTTGCTTCAGTAGTTGGCCTGCCTCCCAAGTTCCTCTGAGGTGAGAAACTGAGAAATTCTTTAGCACATCTATGTAAAACAGGAGAGGATAAACTAGAGAAGCCTTTGTTCTGTCTTCACAAAAAAAAAAAATATCTGAAATACCTGAACATTAAGAAATATTTTAAATCATGCTCACTTCAGAGAACAATACCGTGCAACTTCCAAGCAATGGAATATTTTTTAGAAATGAGAACACATATTCTTTGAATCTTAAAACAAATTAGTTTTTTAAAAAATACTGAATGAAATAAGCCATTTAGATAATTACAGTTACAGGTAGGAAAAGACCAAAGGATACAGACTGTAATATTTAATGGTTGCAAAGGCATAATGGGAGGAAAGGGGGCTAGATAGGCAAAATAGAATTTTCCATATGTTAATGTCTTGTGTATATCAATCTGCATTTTGGTAACAAAGCACTCAAAAACAGTTAATATTGATGTAAAGAATATACTTTATTGATTAAAATTAATTACTGTATGTTACTCAATTTAACAAATACAGTATATTAGTATGGGTTTGGTCTTTAGCTATAAGAGAGAGAGAGACAGAGAGAGAGACAGAGACAGAGAGACAGAGACAGAGAGAGACAGAGAGAGACAGAGAGAGACAGAGAGAGACAGAGAGAGGCAGAGAGAGAAAGACAGAGACAGAGAGAATAGAGCATATGTGTATATGAGTTTCTCTCTCTGTCTCTTTGTATATGTATTACTCAGTGGAAAGGAATCAAATGATAGTATTTGCAGGAAAATAAACAGAACCAAAATGCATTTCTAAGGATGTTTGGTTATTTAAGTAACAGAATATATAAAAATATGTTCATCTGTTACATACATATATAATATGTACATATATATTTAATAATATATCAATTATTATGCTATGTAACAATATAAATATCATTTACATATAAAATATATACATATATATTACATGTAACACCTAAATATTAATTTCATCAATCATACCAGTTCAAATCCCTGCCTAATGCAGTAGAGAAGCAGCTTTTGTTCTCTATGAAAGCTTCCCTCTTCTACTGAGTCAGCATGCTCATCTAGACTCTCTAGAATCTTCCTACACTAAGGTTAAGGCAGCATGGTAACTATATGCTGTATGCATTAGACACACACCCAGTGATCTGGAGCTCTAATTGGAATTAGCATGATATGAGGTAGCCCACTTTTAACCATTTGCTAGTATAATAAAGCCCAAGGTTAAATTCAATACAATCAGTTAAGCATTTATTCTTTTAACTTTTGCTATTTCTTTAACAAGGAAAAAGAAGTTCAAACAAGTCAGAACAAAATGAAAAAGGATTATTAAATTCCCTCTAGTAAGTGAGATCTCCTCTTCAAGTAGAACTGTTACAGTTTCTCATGTTTAGTATGTACCTACTCCTACTTTCAGTGGATAGAAATAAGCTGATCAGTAAGGAACAGCTAGAATCCACACTCACACAAAACTGATACATTGGTGTTATCAAGAGTCTCATCAAAACAATGGTACTTCATTTGTTAGATATTTCCTCTGTCTAATATTCCTACAGTTAAGAATTCCTATAGTAGGACATCCTTCAAATAAGAAATGTTCACAGCAAAAATGGTATTGCTACCTTGTGGAAAGTGTTTTCAGCACAGTTCTTATTTTCACACAAAGTGTCACAAATATTCTAGAATTGTTCTCTCCCTGTCTTACATCAACGGTAAATAATGCTTTTTAATAACAGCAATACTTAAATAAGGAACATTTTCTTTCCATACAGATTAGCAATTAAATGCATCTTAAAGATATTGAACTGTTACTAGAATTTTATTCAGACAGTTTTCCACCAGGCTGTATTTGAATTTTCACCTGTGTACAGCAGATTTCAGAGCTTCCCTAGTGGCTGTATGTCTTCAGAATTCAGCAGGCATTCTGGTAAATCAATTTATGTCAGCTGCACAGGGCAGCCTTTCAGCAGCATAATCCAGACCGACTTCTTCAAATAATACTTACTCTGACAACATTTCCTAAGTGGCAAGATAGCTCGTAAACATAGAGAATTATCTTGAGATATCAAATCTCCCAGCAGAATCCAAAATACTGCTGCAAAACTGACAAAACAGAAGCCAAATTGTAATGTGCTATAGTAGGCAGTTGAGAGATTCAACACCAAAATTCCTTAACACGACACCCAATAGAAGAGTCACAGAGCATGACAACCCTCCTAGGTCTGAATGGGAAGGGACTGGTAGGATGGGATAGGTGAGTGATATGCTTCAATTTGGTTAATATAAAGTGTCATTCCTTTTACATTCACAAAGATAACCAAGAATGATGGAGAAAGAGTATGTTGTCCAGGCGAAATATGTAATTTTAATATAGTTTTTCCTATTTTTAACATGAGAGCAAAAATGATGAGTTATATACAGTTATATTGTGCCAAATGATAACTGGTTTAGCCATTTAAATATTTTGCTTATGTTCCAATACACATGGTATGTATTACTCAGAAAAAACATATATATATATATATCTTCCTTGTAAATAACATTTATTTCATAGGTAAGAATTTGTCACTAACAAGTTACTCTTTGGGTGGTTGCAAGGTTCAAAATCTCTTTATGAGTTTGAAATTCTGAACATTTTTACACATGTCCCCAGTGTTGGAATTATATAGAACTGCACTATTCTTTTTTTTTTTTAGTAGATATTTTCTTTATTTACATTTCAAATGCTATCCTGAAAGTTTCCTATACCCTTCCCCCGCCCTGCTCCCCTAACCACCCACTCCCACTTCTTGGCCCTGGCATTCCTCTGTACTGGGGCATATAAAGTTTGCAAGACCTAGGGGCCTCTCTTCCCAATGATGGCCTACTAGGCCATCTTCTGCGTCTCTAGCACCTTACTATTCTTAATTTTATCCAATTTTCCCAATCAAGGCTTTCTCTGGGCAGTTGTGGTGCACACCTTTAATCCCAGCACTCCGAAGGAAGTGGCAGGCAGATTTCTGAGTTCTAGGACAGTCTGGTCTACAGCGTGAGTTCCAAGACAGCCAGGACTATACAGAGAAACCCTGTTTCAAGGAAAAGAAAAAGAAAAAAAGAAAGAAAGGAAGGAATGAAGGAAGGAAGGAAGAAAAAGAAAACAAACAAAATACAAGTCTTTTTGCATGGCATTCAATTACCAATTCAGCCCATCTTCAGTTATTTATATGGCACTTTTTCACATGTGGTATAAGAGTCCTTGTATGTTTCTAGAACATAGAACTCTGTATGAGTTTCCTTTTCCTTCATTTGGCTAGAGTAGAAGACCAAGGTGAATTCATCTTCCAAGCAAAGTGAGCAGTATATGGACATACATTTGTTCAACATTGGCCATTTCCAATGTGTTCACCTATACAGAGGTGGACATGAAGGGAATGGAGAAGCTGCCCTGTTTATGTGAATCATACATAAGACTTTATAAAAGATGCCTTTGTGGAGTACAAAGGCACCCTCAGAATTCATAACATCAGCCTCTCTGATGATGTATTGTACCAAGTATTTATTTGGTGATAGTGGCATCAGTGATGTGGTTAGTATGAACTTTGGTATGCAGTTGATTAGAGACATAGATCCATCTTTAGGCTCTGGGTGCTAATGGACTCTTCAGAGAGTGTAACTCATGAAGGTGGTTCCTGAACCCCATAAAGAATGGAAAAGCAGCAGGGAGAAAACACTTCCAAACTCATATTTTTAATGAGCCAATATTTTTAATTGACCATACTTCTATATTATATAGTGATAAAGAGTGGGAAAGGAACTCTTTTCTTTCTTACTTATTGAATATCAATTTTGCATAGTAATATAAGTTCATAGTTATAGCTATTTAAGTTTATTACACTAAATACCCCTTTCTCTTCAGCATCCTCTGTGACTTACCTTCATTCATCTAGAAAGTTTTATTCCTACTTTCATGCCTTATATGAATACATAATATTATATACCTGTATACAATCTAGGATGTAGAGTTGAAAGAAAATGTGATATTTTTCATCCTGTGACTTAATTTACTTTGTATGATTATCTGCAATGTAATCAATTTTCTTAGAAAAAAACATATTCTGATATGTCTTTATAGTTACATAAAATTTCATTGAGTGCTTACACATTTGCTTTTTTGTATTCATCTTCTGGTGAATACAGCTTTTGGATGAATAATATTGTGAATAGTGCTGTAATAAACATTTATATTCAAGTGTGTCTATGATATGCTGATTGAAAGTCTAATGGCTTCTCAGAAATAGCATTATCACAGAGACACACAACAATTTTATTTTTAGATATTTGAGCAATTGCTATGGTGATTTGATTTACATGACCAACAGCAATGTAAAATGAGTGTTTTTCTTCATCTTCATCAACTTTAGTTTAGCCTGTTAATAATGTACCTGCATTAAGATAGAACCCAAAACCCATTTCAATGTACTTTTCTCCAGTTGCTAGTGATGTTGAATATTTTTCTTATGTTTATTATCCCCATCTTTTGAAAGATATCTAGCCATTTCATTTACCTACTTATTGATTGGATTGTTTTGTTGATATTTAGGTTTTTGTTTTTCTTTTGTTCTGTGATATTTGATATTCAAATATCAAACTGCTGTCAGAAATGTAGCTAGCAAAACTTCCTCATTTTCTGTAGGCTTTCTTTTGATTTAAGTATCTCTTTTGGTGCATTGGGAAACTCAAATTTCATGATGTCTCAGTTCTTAATTGTTTGTGTTATTTCCTGAGTGGCTGAATTCCTATTCAGAAAATACTTGCCTATATCTGCATCTTGAACTGTTATTTTCATTATTCAGCTAACATTTTTCAATGCTTTGGATTTTATAATAAGGTATTTCCTCCACTTAGCATTATTTTTAAGTGTAATTGAATATGGATCTAATTTTATTTTTATTATAGGTGAATATCCAATTTTCAAATCATGATTTGGTATAATACTTATATTATCTAAAATATAATTGTATATTTTTTATATATTTCTAATAAATTAATGCTTATAAACATATTATTGCTCAGTTGCAGTCAGTGGAAATGTATCTGATGTACTGTTACAGTACAAGACTTATTACCATTCAGTAGTATAACTTGAAATCAAGTTTGGTGATATTACTACATTGCTGATTTTCCTTTTGTTTACATGAGGAGTTTTATAGATCAGCTTGGACTTTTACTGTTTTTTCTTTTAATTTGTAAATAATTGCATTAGAATTTTGAAAGATTTCTCTGAATATACTGATTGATTTGGAAGCAGAGACATGTCAATTATTAGTTGTCTAGATTTACAAACATGGCAAATCTTTTGATTTTCTAGGGCTTGCTTCAATTTATTCAGTCTTTTAAAACTTACACTCCATATTTTGTTTTTCCTAATAGAGAAAAAGAAGTTGAAATTAGGTGCATCTCTAGAGAAGTGGGAGGGTGTTGTGTCCAGCCAGCAGATCACAGGTCTGGGTTCGAGCCTGGAAAGGCATTTTGGAAACCTGGAAGAGAAAAGGGACTAGGCAATGAGAGAAAGAAATGTAGCTAAGTCAAAGCAGATTCTGATCAAAGCTCAATTTTTTATTTCCGACATTCAGTTATGAAGGAGGGGGAGGGACCCGATTCCCGCCAAATAATCTTGGAGTAAGGTTGCAAGTGAACACGTGATGGCTTTGGAACAGCAAAGCGTCGGGGGCTACAGGAGTGGGCATGGCAGAATGATTGAGCCAAGCTCCATACAGGTGTAAACAGTGGAACCATTAAGACTGGGGGAGGGGAGGCTACAGGAGGGGATTTCAGAGGAGGTGAGGTAAACCAGAGAGTAAGTTCACCACTCATTATATGAAATTCTCAAACATAAGATAGAAAATTTTGAAAAGTTATATTGCAGAGTTGCTCAATTTATTGGGTAGGTTGATAGGATTTTAAAACGGTTATTATGTTTTGAAATTAAAGCATAATTATGTCATTTCCCCTTTTGCTTTTCTCCCTGTAAGCTTTCCTATAAACACTCCAATCCCATTTGTTCACTTTCAAGTTATAGCTTTCCTAAATATATAAATGAAACCTAATCAGCCCTTCTAATGTTACTTGCATCTATATGATTGCCTGGCTGACCACTTGATTATTTTCCTTATTTATTTTTCAGTTTGTTTGAGCAAACCAGGTGTACATAATAGCATACAGGAATAAGGGAAAAGTTCTCTGCGCTAATAAGGTTTTCCCTTTTTTTCTTTTTCTATACAACTAGGTATATTTATAGGCTTCCAATGTCCAAATTCAGGATAGTTAATTATTTGTTAATTATTTCCTGAAACAATTTCACATACCTACTCAGATCTGGGCTTTGCTAGCATACTGTGTAGCAGTACAGTTAATTAAAAAAAAAAAAACAGGATTAACCATCACAAACACTAAAAATAAAGATACATAACCAAACTTACTATCATTACTATGGGTTTAAATCAGGTAGTGAAAAAATGTGATAACTAGTTTTAAAATAGTACCATTATGCCACCCAGTAAAGAGGTTAGCATTGAGATTACTCTATTGTCTAAATATGCTCCTGTGTTCTGACTTGAATTCCAATCTTCTGTCTTTAGAACAGGGAACTTCATGAGATGATTAGATTGTGAGAATGTCTCCGTTATGAGTAGGATGAGTAGGTCTATGAATCTCTTTACCATGAATAAGTTCTAAGCTAAAAGGTATCATCCATTAACACTCTTGATTTTCATGCTACTTTGGACTTTGTCAGCTAAGAAGCAACAGCAATATATCTTTCTTGTTTATTAGCTCCCTTGTTTATTGTGTTTTGATATATTGCATAGTGCTTAAGACATGTATTCATTTGGAAATAAGAAAAACAGACTTCATTAATTTTCATCCCGTGATCTTATATCATACTCAGGTTATTTAAGCCAGATAATCCATCTGTTTACCTTCTTCTGACAGCTTGTTTTCTCTGCAGTTGTCCAATTTTTTCTTGTATATAATAAACTCAATTATATTTGAGATACTTTGTAACAAAATGCAGCTAATATTTGCTAGTAGAAATAGTAAATTCAATATTTTCAAGCCAAAATACAAAGTTGAACCCCTGACAGAATGCATTAGAAGCTCTATTGTGAGTTGATGGTCAGGGTTGTCTGAAAACTCATAAAACACTATAGATTATTGTTATTGCCCTTGTTTTCTCCTAGAGGTAGAAGTCTTTATTGCTCAAAGCATCACATATTTTAAAAAAAGGTCCCAAAGGCCTTTGTAGTGTGGTTAACCCAAATGTTCCTACTTAAGGACTAGCTAGCTTTCATGGGACCATAGGGTTCCATGAAAATTTCTAAAGGATAAAAGCCACCAATGGTCCTACTGAACTATGACACATGTGAACCACAACAGTGACTACCATGATGACATTACCCCTAAGTGTTCAGTAGTTGAACTCATATCTTGGAAACCAACAGCTCTGATTGTACTTAGACCACATACTCAAAGAAAAGGGGAAATTCTGCCTGGTACTAAAACAATAGCCAACTACCAAGGAGTAGTGAATTTGTGGATCTTGAAGGAGGAACTACTGCTATCACTTCAATAAATAAGCACTCTAAATGTTTGTGCTTATATACATAGGTATGCACAGAACTTGCCCATCAAGACGCGGTTTTCGATAGAGACCAGTCCAGAAAAGTCACAGTCAATTGCAATGAAGACTTGTAGAGCCTAGGCCCAAACAAATCATCTCTCGTGTCTTAGGAAACACTGTGTAAAAGAGGACACAGAGATTTTGTTAAAGTTAGATGATTATGGAGTTTGCTGTAAGATTCGATGTATAGATTCTATGCAATTTTACTAATGATACTAAAGTGTGTTGCATATTCCTCAAGAAAAAAATCATGAAATACTGAGAATATATTTTGTTTAAGTAAATCAAATATAAGTATGCTCTTAGCATACTGACTTCCTGAAAAACAATGCAAAACTGAAAAAAAAATTGCCTTTTTAAAAAATTGTTTTATAATGTGTAAAATTAGTTCTATTTAAATGAGAAAAATTACTGCTTTGCATATAGAGTGGGTTTTTTAAACATAAACATTATTAAATAGTTGTTACTAGATAAGGTGGGTTAATTTTTAAAATTGAAAACAGATAACTTTTCATACAATATGCTGTTTATCATTTCATCTCCTCCAACTTCTAGTTCCCCAATCATCTACCTACTTACCTAAATCCACACCATTTCTTTCTCTTTTATTTTGCTAACAAGAATTTGAATTTTATAATAATATACTGTATGAGTAGATAAAGACAAACAAACCAACAGATGATGAAACAAATGACCAGGAGAAAAAGATCCAAAGAAAGGAATAAGAAACACATATAGACTCAAAGATCACATATTCACACTTTGACATCCCTCGGTATTCCCCAGTTCTACCTGAACTATATATTTCAGTGAGTCAGGAAAGGGCAACAGAACACTAGAGGTAAATCATTTTCTGTTTTTATAAACCCATGTCATATAATAGAAGCAGGATGCCTTATTATGCTAGCATTGTTAGGTAATAATTGAATTTTTACTTGGTGTTGATAAAGCTCAGAGTGTTTCTATTATTGAAGCTGGTAAAATGTCGTCAACCTGCTGCAAAGAATGTATACCATGAAATAACACTGCTTTGTAGATTCAAGACCCTCCAGAAATTGGGGATAAAATATGTCAGTGAGGCCCTGGAAATGTAATTAGAAGAAGCCACTAGTTACTATATTCAAATCATTTTCTTACATGTGTTATAAGGTGTTCATATAAGTAAAAATTCTCTGTGAGTCCTTCTTAAGGCACTTACCACATAATGAATGCAAATGTAAATCAAGATGCAGAGTAAATAGCAAAAAGGTAAATCTACAGTAGAAAAGCAGACTAATGACATGATTAAAGAAAGCAGCTATCTACTGTGACTAGCCTTAGGGGCACTTAAAATCACACATATTAAGTGAAGCACGTAAATTATGAAATTTAATATACTGAGGTGTTATTTAAAGTGTCAAGATAGAGAAGTGGGTAGAAAAATATACATGGATTTCTTGGTAATTTCATGGTTTAAATGAAAGTAACAGAATCAGCTCTTTCCTGAGAGTAAATGATAAGGCGTTACACACTCACAGATGATGTTCTTAAAGCTTTGGTACAGAAAGCTTGGGCATGAGATGTAGGGGCTAAGAACAAACTGCAATGGTTGCTAGTTCTTGTATTGCTGTTTTTACACATTTCTTCAAAGTGTATATTCTTTTTTAAAAATTAATTTATTTTTACACTCCATATTCCATTCCCTGCCCCCTATGCCACCCTTGACTGCTCCACATCTGACACATCCTCCCCAACCTCCTGTCTCCACATGAATGCCCCCACCCCTACCTCACCTGACTTCTAATTTCCCTGGGGCCTCCAGTATCTTGACGGTTAGGTGCATCATCTCTGAATGAACACAGACCTGGAAGTCCTCTACTCTATGTGTGTTGGGGGAATATGCTGTCTGTTTGGTGGTCCAGTGTTCGAGAGATCTTGGAGTTCCAGATTGAGACTGTTGAGCCTTCTACAGAGTCACCTTTCTCCACGGCTTCTTTCAGCCTTCCCTAATTCAACAACAGGGCTCAGCTGCTGCTGTGCATTGGTTGGGTGCGAATATCTACATCGGACTCTTTCAGATGCTTGTTGAGTCTTTCAGAGGACAGTCATGATAGAGCCCTTTTTGTGAGTGCTCATGTCCTCAGTGATATTGTCAGGCCTTGGGACCTTCCCTTGAGCTGGATCCCACTTTGGGCCTATTGCTGGACCTTCTTTCCCACAGGATCCTCTCCTTTTTAATCCCTATAATTCTTTCAGACAAGAAAAATTATGAATCAGACATGTGACTGTGGGATGGCAGCCATATCCTTCACTTGTCTTCCTGCTGGAGGTAGGTTCTGTAAGTTACCTCTCTCTACTGTCAGGCACTTCATATAAGGTCCCTCTCTTTGATTCCTGAGAGTCTCTTAGCTCCCAGGTCTCTGGTGCATTCTAGAGGGTCCTCCAACCACCTATTTCCTGAGGTTGCTTGTTTCCATTCTTTCTGCTTGCTGACCCTCAGGACTTCAGTCTTTTCCCTTACCCAATACCAGGTCAAGTTCCCCTCCTCATGGACTTTCCCTCCCAGGTCCTCCCCTACCTCCCCACTTGTGATTGCTTTCTTCTCTCTCCCCAGGGGGACTTAGATGTCCTCACTTGGGCACTTCAGCTTGTTGAACTTTTTGAGTTCTGTGGACTGTAATAATATATTATACATGTGGCTATTATCCACTTATTAGTGACTACATACCAAGAATGTCCTTTTGTGTCTGAGTTACCTCACTTAGGATGATATTCACTACTTCTATCCATTTGCCTGTAAAACTCAGGATGTCTTCATTTTTAATAGCTGAGTAGTATTCCATTGTGTAAATGAACCACATTTTCCATATCCATTTTTCTGTTGTGGAATATCTAGGTTGTTTCCAGCTTCTGGATATCACAAATAAGGCTGCTATGAACATAATGGAACATGTGCCCCTGTGGCATGGTGGAGCCTCTTTTGGGTATAATCCTAAGAATAGTATACCTGGGTCTTCAGGTCAATTTCCAGTTGTCTGAGATTGATTTCCAGCATGGTTGTACCAGTTTGCAATCCCACCAGCAATGGAAGAGTTTTCCTCTTTCTCCACATCCTCTCCAGCATGTGTTTCCTCCTGAGGTTTTGATCTTAGCTATTTGATATGAGGTATGAGGTGGAATCACAGGGTCATTTTGATTTGCATTTACATTGAACATTTCTTTAGGTGCTTTCCAGCCATTTAAGATTCTTTAGTTGCAAATTCTCAGTTTAGTTTGATACTTCATTTTTTGATTGGGTTGTTTGAGTTTTGGTGATTAACTTCTTGTGTTCTTAATATATTTTGGATATTAGTTCTCTATCAGATGTGGGGTTAGTGAAGTTTTTTTTTTCCCAATCTATAGGTTGCCGACTTGTCTTATTGACTATGTCTTTTGCCATACAGAAGCTTTCCAGTGTCCCATTTATAAACTCTTGATCTTAGAGCATGAGCCATTGTAGTTCTGTTTAGGAAATTTCCCCTTGTCCAGTGAGATCAAGGCTCATTCCCACTTTCTCTTCTATTAGATTTAGTGTATCTGATTTTATGCTGAGGTCCTTGATCCACTTGGACTTGAACTTTGTACAAGGTAACAAATATGTGTCTATTTTTATTCTTCTACATTCAGTCAGCTGGTTAGACCAGCACCATTTATTGAGAATGTTTTTTTTTCCAATGTATATTTTTGGCATCTTTGTCAAAGATCAAGTGACCTTAAGTGTGTGGTTTTATTTCTGGGGCTTCAATTCTATTCCACTGATCAGTGTGTCTGTTTCTGTACCAGTACCATGCAGTTTTTATCACTAGTGCTCTGTAGTAAAGCTTGATGTCAGAGATGATGATTTATCCAGCTGCTCTTTTATTGTTAAGAATTGTTTTTGCTATTCTGGGTTGTTTGTTTGTTTGTTTGCCTTTCCAGTTGAATTTGAGAATTTCTCTTTCATATCTTTGAAGAATTGTGTTGGGATTTTGATGGGGATTGCATTGAATGTATAGACTGTCTTTGGTAGGATGGCCATTTTTACTATGTTAAATCTGCCAATCTATAAGCATGGGAGATTGTTCCATTTTCTGAGATCTTTGATTTCTTTCTTGAGAGACTTGAAGTTATTGTCATATAGGTCTTTCACTTGTTTGGTGAGAGCTTCCCCGAGATATTTTATATTATTTGGCGCTCAAGTGAAGGGTGTTGTTTCCCTAGTTTCTTTCCTAGCCTGTTTATTCTTTGTATAAAAGAAGGCTAGTGATTTGAGTTAATTTTATATCCAGTCACTCTGCTGAAGTTGTTTATCAGCTGAAGAAGTTCTTTGGTAGAATTTTTTGGGTCCCTTATATATACTATCATATCATCTGCAAATAGTGATACCTTTATTTCTTCTTTACCAATTTGTATTCCCCCTGATCTCTTTTTGTTGTTTTACTATGCTAGCTAACACTTTGAGTACTATATTGACTAGATATAGAATAGATATTCTTAAACAAAAGGCTAATGTTAAAACACAGTCCAAAGTGCTATTCTGGAGGAATATTTTCCAGTACAGTAAAGCTAGAGAGCTTTTATTATGCAGCTCTGCTAGGTTTTTTTTTTCCTGGATTCTAGAGAGTATCATGTCCATCTCTCATAGATGGAACCAGGAAAATGGATTAATAATGAGGAAAACAACTTTATTACCTATCAGCAAGCCAGCTCTTGACTATGACCTGAATTCTGTTCTGTTAAATTCTTTATTGATATTCTCATTCCTGATTTTATAGTTCTTTCCAAATACAACATTTATGGGCTAGAACTATAGAAGGCCACAATGTCTAGACTCCCATGATGGAACCAATGATTTATAAGACAGAACTGACAAATTCCTTCAACTATCTCTTTTGCATGTTCTTTCTCTTATTCTTTTCCCCTTTCCATATAGGAACACAATGAGAAAGTTATCTATTGTCTAGGAAGACAATCCTAATAACCTAAGCATGATAACACATGATCCTTTATCTTTAGCTGAAAACATTATATGAAATACTTTTTTTTTCTATTTGTATTATCAAATCCTTCTGACCTGTCTTTTTTCTTTGTTTGTTTTCATTTTTTCTTTATTAGATATTTTCTTTATTTACATTTCAAATGTTTTCCCCTTTCCTAGTTTCCTCTCCCCCCTGCTCTTGCTTACCAACCCACCCACTTTTGCTTCCTGGTCCTGGCATTCCCCTTTACTGGGACATAGAACCTTCACAGAACCAAGGGTTTCTCTGCCCACTGATGACCGACTAGTCTATCCTTTGATACATATGCAGCTGGAGCTATGAGTCCCACTGTGTGTTTTCTTTGGTTAGTAGTTTAGTCCCAGGAAGCTCTGGGGGTACTGGTAAGTTCATAATATTGTTCCTCCAATGGGCCTGCAAACCCCTTCAGCTCCTTGGGTACTTTCTCTAGCTCTTTCATTGGGGACACTGTTCTAGATCCAATAGATGGCTATGAACATCCACTTCTGTATTTGTCACTCACTGGCAGAGCCTCTCAGGAGACAACTATGTTTATAGCAGAATTATTATAATAGCCAGAAACTGGAAAGAACCCAGATGTCCTTCAACAGAGGAATGGATACAGAAAGTGTGGTACATTTACACAAAGGAGTACTACACAGCTATTAAAAACAATGAATTTTTGAAATTATTAGGTAAATGGATGGACCTGGAGGATATCATCCTGAGTGAGGTAACTAATCACAAGATAACACACATGATATGCACTCAGTAATAAGTGGATATTAGCTCAGAAGTTCAGAATAGCCAGATACAATTTGCAAAATAAATGAAACTCAAGAAAAAGAAAGACCAAAGTATGGATACTTTGATCCTTCTTAGAAGGTTGAACAAAATACCCATGGAAGAGTTACAGTGACAAATTGTGGAGCAGAGAATGAAGGAATGACCATCTGTAGAATACCCCACCTGGGGACCCATTCTGTGTACCACCAACAAACCCAGACACTATTGTGGATGACAACAAGGGCTTGCTGACAGGAGCCTGATATAGCTGTCTTATGAAATACTATTGTACTGGTTAATCTGAAAACTTTGTCATATGTCATTAGGTTGACTTCTGAAACAATAAATACTGTCCGAAATTCACATCCAATTAAACATGGCATCTTCTAGAAAATTTCTTTGCTCTTTTCTGTCTCTACTTCCCCTTCATTTTAGACTTTAACAAATTACTTCTCTTATCAGGAAACACCACACTTGACTTATTCTTTTAAATTGAAAGAGAATTTTTATTTGACAGATAACTGTTTTTGGATTTAATTGCCTGACAGGATTTTTAGTCTATAATAAAATATCTTGACTGATCTTTTTTGCATTAAATACATTTTCCTTGTTTATTTGTTTGTATTGGTTGATTATAACTATAAAAGTGACTTGCAGATACTTTTTATGTCCGTTTTTAGCTCATTGCACAGAGCAGTTTTACTTATCTTTAGGTGTAAATTGGACTTTTGACATATTGTTTAAGATTTATTTTATTATTTTTAAATTAGGTGCATGAGTGCATCCTGAGGGCAGAGGTTTCAAGTTTTCAAGCACATGGAGTTAAAGGTAGTTGTAAGCTTTTCAACTTTGGTACTGTAATCCAAACTTGAGTCCTCTTCAAAGACAGAATATGCTTTTTTAACTGATGAGCTATCATCCAAGCATCATTATATTAATGATTTTAATATACCCTCACTGAATAATTTTGAGTAGTATGTGCAAAATCAAAATAGGATGATATTCTCTTTATGTATATTTATTTAAAAATATATGATAGACATTAAATATATCTAAAAACTTTCAAGAACTTTATTGCTAAATATTCTGGTAAAATACTTCATAAATTTTTAAAAATATATTTATATAGTTATAAAATCCATATAGATTTCTATTTCTCATCATATTTTTGTTTGTTTGTTTGTTTGTTGTCTGAGACAGGCTTTCTGTGTGTAGACTTGGCTGTCCTGGAACACACTGTGTAGACCAGGCTGGCCTTGAACTCAGAAATCCTCCTGCCTCTGCCTCTCATGTGCTGAGATTAAAGGCATGTGTCAGCACTCCTGGCCCATCATGTTTTTTAAAAGTATTTTCCCAAAATGTATTTTACATATATTTTCTAATTTATCGGTTTATAAAAACAAATTAATTTTTAAATATATATTTGACTTTAATAAATTCTCTGTGGGATCCTATATTTTTCTCATGTCTTTATTTTCTTCTACCTTGTGACAAAGTATTTTTAATATGCCTTGATATTGTTTTTCATGAATTCAGTATACTTTCCTTGCTTCATATTTATTAATTTAAAACATTATCTTTATTGTTCTTTTTCATTTGACATTCTTTTTAGTTTTTTAAAAATTTTGAGTGTTCTACTTATCTTATTTCAATTTCTTTTGGAGGTGTGTAGGTTAAACACATGCTTATTTTTGTGAGCACATGCACTGTAATTTTGCCACACTATCTATGGATTTGTACAACTATGTCTTAATATAAAACTATTTTATAGGCTTATTTATATAAAACTTACCAGACTATAATGACCACATATTAGAGATTCAGTTGCCATTGCTTTTTGACTCCAGACTCCTGTCCACATCCTTTGTGTTAAATTTAATTTTTAGTAATTTCTTTGAGAATTTCACATGTAGGATGGATTTGGATGTGTTTGTTTTGCTCATGTTCATGTACATATTTGTGTGTGTGTGTGTGTGTGTGTGTGTGTGTGTATGTGTGTGTGTAACCATTTCTACAATATGAAATATGCATGATGATGTCTTGGGCCTTCAGAAAAACCTGTCTTCTGCCAAATTCATGGTAACAGAATTAAGCCTTTAGTTAATGCTGCCCATGGACCTAATTCATAGTCTTTATAAGACAAAGAAATTATCAGGAAGAACTATGTTTTGAAATGTGACTGTGAGCCATTCTTATAGTGAATAGCATTTAATAGTAAGAATGAATAATTTACCTAACAATAGCTTAACATAGGTGATACAGTCTTAGACTTAGACAAGAAGTCTCCTCTGGGAAGTCAGGGAGAGAAAATTCAGAGCCTGACTAGCTTCTGTGTGACTGTTGAAACATTACAGGAAAATGGAAACAAAATGAACTAGAAGCAGTAGGCAAAATACAAAATCTAATAAATTGTGGTATATGTCTTAATAATATTGTCTTTTAGTGGTAATGTAAGAATCAGGAAACATGCTTTATGTATATATGACTAACACTGAGGATATTTTTGAGATTTAGGAGCTTCATTTGGTTATTTTAGCTAAGGTACATAAAATACAAATAAGAAATGTGCAAAAGAAGTTTTTTTCTATTATATAACAATGTAGAGGAAATATAAAGGAGCCACTTTAGCTGATTTAGTAAATGCCAGTGTGTATCATCTGATTCTCTCTGAGCACAAAGTTTTATATCTGGAAATGTTCTGGGGTTAAATAAGAAGTAATAGTTCTTAATAAAGTATTTTTTGATCAAGATGAAGACATAGATTTACCTGTAAAATCTGTTTGACCCTCAGAACAATTTATAGGGGCATGTAGCAGACCATTTCAATGAGACAGAATCTTTTTAGTATTATCTTTGAGGATCCTTTGAGTTGACATTTAGAGATTCTATGATGCTCTAGTATGATGACTAGAGAATGGCTCTGAACAGCAAAATATGTACATGTGGTTTTTTTTTACTGGAGTGTAGTAAAAGTTGGTTTATAAAATAACATAAGATACTTAAATGGCTTAAGGAAACTCGCACAGAAAGAGCACTATTACAATAGATAATAAAGGTCTGTAGATCATTGATATCTTGAATACGAATATGCTTCTAAAATTTACACTGGGGCCAGCAAGATAGCCAGACAGGTAAAGTCATTCCTGTTCCCATTCTCATCTGAGTAGGACACCAACAACCTATGGACACAGAGAATATGCACATATGCATTGACTTTCGAGCTTCACACACGTATTGTGCAACATGCACACATCATACAATCAAAAATAATGACAAAATGAAATTTAATAAAATGAAGCATTATAAGATTTTTGTTGTAAAGACATTCAGAAATAGAAGACAGAGTTGTGTCCTCCTCAGTTAATCTTCACGGAATTGTAATTATTTGTCTATTCACAGTTCCTAAAGTATAAATTAAAAAAAATATTTAATGATTCTTCAATCCTGCATAAAAAATTTATTTGAAAAAATATTCAAGTGAAAGTTGTGCAATGCTGAAAAATAAATATTAGTTAAATTTAAGGTTTTCTATTTTCATTTAAAATTTTCATACAATATTTTTATTTCATACAATAATTTGATCACATTATTTTCCTTCCACCACCTTCCCCACATTCCTGTTCCACAACCAACTTTATGGTCTTTCACTTATACAAACTGAAACTCAGTCCAAAACAAAATAACAAAAATGCACATAAAATAAAAAACAGGATTTCCAATATGTGCAAGTTCAAGTTCAAATTCTGCCTTAGGGTCTGGTTGATTTACCCAGTGCCACTACATTAAGGAAAAACTGAGTTTCTCACTCTCAGCAGGTATGAATAGCAACTAGTATTTTAGCTAGAAGGGACAGCTCATAGCCCCAGCATTCTCTATGGTACATGTGTTTTGTTTTGTTTTGTTTTCTTTTCTTTTGTTTTCTTTTGTTTGTCTTCTTTTTTTCTGGCTTGAATTTGTGCATATCTTATGTGTATATTGCTTAATTCTCTGTGAATCCATATGGACATCGATCCTACTATGCTTGGAAATACCTCCTTCCATAGAGTCCTCCACAACTTACAGACCTTGCAATCATTCTAACTCTTCTGTGTATATCCCTTAGCCATGATAGGTATGTTGGAGAGTTGATAAAGACACCCTCTTAAGGGATGAGCTCTCCAAAGTCTCTCACTCTGCTCATTGTCCAGTTATGGGTCTCTGTTAATTTCCTTAACTTCAAAAATCACACACACACACACACACACACACACACAGACACACACACACACACACAAATCCATACACACACACACACACACACACACACACACACAAATCCATATATTTTGGGCATGTCACTCTTTTTTTCCCACATTTTTTATTAGATTTTTAAAAATTTATATTTCAAATGCTATCCCAAAAATCACCTATACCCTCCCGCAGCCCTGATCCCCTACCCACTCATGCCCACTTTTTGGCCCTGACATTCCCTGTACTGGGGCATATAATGTTTCCTATACCAAGGGGCCTCTCTTCCAAATGCTGGCCAACTAGGCCATCTTCTGCTACATATGCAGCTAGAGACACAAGCTCTGGGGGTACTGATTAGTTCATATTGTTGTGCCACCTATAGGGTTGCAGACCCCCTTCAGCTCTTGGGTACTTTCTCTAGCTACTATATTGGGGGTCCTGTGTTCCATCCAATAGATGACTGTGAGCATCCACTTCTGTATTTGCCAGGCACTGGCAAAGCCTCAAAGGAGACAGTTATATCAGGGTCCCTTCAGATAAATCTTGCTAGCATATGCAATAGTGTCTGCATTTGGTGGTTGATTATGGGATGGACCCCCGGGTGGGGCAGTATCTGGATGGTTCATCCATTTCGTCTTAGCTCCAAACTTTGTCTCTTCAACTACTTCCATGGATATTTTATAACATATTCTAGGGAGGAATGAAGTATCCACATGTTGGTCTCCCTTCTTGATTTTCTTGTGTTTTGGAAGTTGTATCTTGGGTATTCTAGGTTTCTGGGCTAATATCCACTTATCAATGAGTACATATCAAGTGACTTCTTTTGTGATTGGGTAACCTCACTCAGGATGATATCTTCCAGATACATCCATTTGCCCAAGAGTTTCATAAATTAATTGATTTAATAGCTGAGTAGTACTCTATTGTGTAAATGTACCACATTTTCTGTATCCATTCCTCTGTTGAGGGACATCTGGGTTCTTTCCAGCTTCTGGCTATTATAAATAGGGCTGCTATGAACATAGTGGAGCATGTGTCCTTATTACAAGTTGGAACATCTTCTGGGCATATGCTCAGGAGAGGTATTGCTGGATCTACCAGTAATACTATGTCCAGCTTTCAGAGGAAGCTCCAGACTGATTTCCAGAGTGGTTGTACCAGCTTGCAATCCCACCAGCAATGGAGGAGTGTTCCTCTTTCTCCACATCCTCGCCAGCATCTACTGTCACCTGAATTTTTGATCCTAGCCATTTTGATTGGTGTGTTGTGGAATCTCAAGGTTGTTGTAATTTGCATTTCCCTGATGATTAAGGATGTTGAACATTTTTTTCAAGTGCTTCTCAGCCCTTAGGTATTCCTCAGTTGAGAATTCTTTGTTTAGCTCTGTACCCCATTTTTAATGGGGTTATTTGAATTTCTGGAGTTCAGCTTCTTGTGCTTTTTGTATATATTGGATATTAGTCCCCTATCAGATTTAGGATTGGTAAAAATTCTTTCCCAATCTGTTGGTGGCATTTTTGTCTTATTGAGAGAATCTTTTGCCCCACAGAAGCTTTGCAATTTTATGAGGTACCATTTGTCAATTCTTGATCTTACAGCTCAGGCCATTGCTGTTCTGTTTAGGAATTTTTCCCCTGTGCCCCTAACTTCGAGGCTTTCCCCCACTTTTTAATCTATAAATTTCACTGTGTCTGGTTTTATGTTGAGTTCTTTTATCCACTTAGACTTGATTTTTGTACAAGGAGATAAGAATGGATTAATTCGCATTCTTCTACATGATAACCACCTGTTGTGCCAGCAACATTTGGAGAAAATGCTGTTATTTTCCCCCCACTGGATGGTTTTAGCTCAATTGTCAAAGATCAAGTGTGTGGGTTCATTTCTGGGTCTTCAATTCTATTACATTGATCTACCTGTCTGTTGCTGTACCAGTGCCATGAAGTTTTATCACAATTGCTCTATAGTACTGCTAAATGTCAGGCATGGTGAATTCTCCAGTTTCTTTAATTGTCTAGAATAATTTTTGCTATCCTAGTTTTTTTTGTTATTTCAGATAAATTTGCAAATTGCCATTTCTAATTCAGTGAAGAATTGAGTTGGAATTTTGTTGGGGATTGCATTGAATCTGTAGATTACTTTTGGCAGGATACCCATTTTTACTTTATTCATCTTCCCATCCATGAGCATGGGAGATCTTTCCATCATCTAAGATCTTCTTCAATTTCTTTTTCAGATACTTGAAGTTCTTGTTATACAGATCTTTGACTTCCTTTGTTAGTCACAACATGGTATTTTATATTATTTGTGACTATTGTGAAGGCTGTTGTTTCATAATTTCTTTCTCATCCTGTTCATCCTTTTGTTAGAGTGAATTTTATATCCAGCTACTGCACTGAAGCTTTTTATCAGATTTAGGAGATCTCTGATGAAATTTTAAATATCACTTATATGTGCTATCATATCATCTGCAAACAGTGATATTTTGACTTCTTCCTTTCCAATTTGTATTCCCTTGATCTCCTTTTGTTGTTGAATTGCTCTGGCTAGGACTTCAAGTACTATATTGAATAGGTAGGGAGAAACTGGGCAGCCTTGTCTAATCCCTAATTTTAGTGGGGTTGCTGCCAGCTTCTGTTCATTTACTTTGATGTTGGTTACTTTTTTTTGCTGCATATTGCTTTAAATATGTTTAGGT
Organism: Mus caroli; assembly: GCF_978045245.1. Classification (NCBI taxonomy): domain Eukaryota; kingdom Metazoa; phylum Chordata; class Mammalia; order Rodentia; family Muridae; genus Mus; species Mus caroli. The sequence goes on along the minus strand of NW_028227258.1, from coordinate 149,988,815 downwards.
ATGGGCCTTGAATTCCTGATCTATTCATGATTTTTATGTTGAAGGAGTGTTGGATTTTGTCAAATGCTTGCTCAGCATCTAACGAGATGATCGTGTAATTTTTGTCTTTGAGTTTGTTTATATAGTGGATTACTTTGATGGATTTCAGTATATTAACCCATCCCTGCATCACTGGGATGAAGCCTACTTGGTCATGATGGATGATCGTTTTGATGCGTTCTTGGATTCAGTTAGCAAGGATTTTATTGAGTATTTTTGCATCAATATTCATATGGGAAATTGGTCTGAAGTTCTCTTTCTTTGTTGTATCTTTGTGTGGTTTAGGTATCAGAGGAATTGTGGCTTCATAGAATGAATTGAGTAGAGTGCCTTCTGTTTCTTTTGTTTTGTTTTGTTTTCTTTGTTTTTTTTTTAATTAGGTATTTTCCTCATTTACATTTCCAATGCTATCCCAAAAGTCCTCCATACCCTCCTCCCCACACCACTACCCACCCACTCCCACTTTTTGGCCCTGGCGTTCCGTTCCCCTGTACTGGGGCATATAAACTTTGCAAGTCCAATGGGACCCTCTTTCTAGGGATGGCCTACTAGGCCATCTTTTGATACATATGCAGAAAGAGTCAAGAGCTCCGGGGTATTAGTTAGTTCATAATGTTGTTCCACACCTATAGGGTTGCAGTTCCCTTTAGCTCCTTGGGTATTTCCTCTAGCTCCTCCATGGGGGCCCTGTGATCCATCCAATAGCTGACTGAGAGCATCCACTTATGTGTTTGCTAGGCACCAGCGTAGTCTCACTAGAGACTGCTATATCAGGGTCCTATCAGCACAATCTTGCTAGTGTATGCAATGGTGTCAGCATTTGGAAGCTGATTATGGGATGGATCCCTGGATAGAGCAATCACTAGATGGTCCATCCTTTGGTCTCAGCTCCAAACTTTGTCTCTGTAACTCCTTGAATGGGTGTTTTGTTCCCAATTCTAAGAAAAGGCAAAGTGTTCACACTTTGGTCTTCATTCTTCTTGAGTTTCATGCGTTTAGCAAATTATATCTTATATCTTGGGTATCCTAAGTTTCTGGGTGAATATCCAATTATCAGTGAGTACATATTTTGAGAATTCCTTTGTGAATGGGTTACCTCACTCAGCATGATACCCTCCAGGTCCATCCATTTGCCTAGGAATTTCATAAATTTATTCTTTTTAATAGCTGAGTAGCACTCCATTGTGTAAATGTACCACATTTTCTGTATCCATTCCTCTCTTGAGGGGCATCTGGGTTCTTTCCAGCTTCTGGCTATTATAAATAAGGCTGCTATGAACATAGTGGAGCATGTGTCCTTCTTACCGGTTGGGACATCTTCTGGATATATGCCCAGGAGAGGTATTGCTGGATTCTCCAGTAGTACTATGTCCAATTTTCAGAAGAACCACCAGACTGATTTCCAGAGTGTTTGTACAAGCTTGCAATCCCACCAGCAATGGAGGTATGTTCCTCTTTCTTCACATCCTTGCCAGCATCTGCTGTCACCTGAATTTTTGATCTTATCCATTCTGACTGGTGTGAGATGGAATCTCAGCGTTGTTTTGATTTGCATTTCCCTGATGATTAAGGATGTTGAACATTATTTTCCGGTGCTTCTCTGCCATTCGGTATTCCTCAGGTGAGAATTCTTTGTTCAGCCCTGAGCCCCATTTTTTAATGGGATTATTTGATTTTCTGGAGTCCACCTTCTTGAAATCTTTATATATATTGTATTTTAGTCCCCTATCTGATTTTGGATAGGTAAAGATCCTTTCCCAATCTGTTGTTGGTCGTTATGTCTTATTGACGGTGTCATTTGCTTTGCAGAAGCTTTGCAATTTTATGAGGCCCCAATTATCTATTCTCAATCTTACAGCACAAGCCATTGCTGTTCTATTCAGGATTTTTTCCCCTGTACCCATATCTTCGATGCTTTTCCCTACTTACTCCTCTATAATTTTTAGTGTCTCTGGGTTTATGTGGGATTCCTTGATCCACTTAGCTTTGACCTTAGTACAAGGAGATAGGAATGGATCAATTCGCATTCTTCTACATCATAACTGCCAGTTGTGCCAGCACCATTTGTTGAAAATGCTGTCTTTTTTCCACTGGATAGTTTTAACTCACTTGTCAAAGATCAAGTGACCATAGGTGTGTGGGTTCATCTCTGGGTCTTCAATTCTGTTCCATTGCTCTACTTATCTGTCACTATACCAGTACCATGCAGTTTTTATCACAATTGCTCTGTAGTACAGCTTTAGGTCAGGCATGGTGATTCCACCAGAGGTTCTTTTATCCTTGAGAAGAATTTTTGCTATCCTAGGTTTTTTGTTATTCCAGAAGAATCTGCAGATTGCCCTTTCTAATTCGTTGTAGAATTGAGTTGGAATTTTGATGGGGATTGCATTGAATCTGTAGATTGCTTTTGGCAAGATAGCAATTTTTACTATATTGATCCTGCCAATCAATGTGCATGGGAAATCTTTCCATCTTCTGAGATCATCTTTAATTTCTTTCTTCAGAGACTTGAAGTTTTTATTATACAGATCTTTCACTTCCTTATAGAGTCACACCAAGGTATTTTATAATATTTGTGACTATTGAGAAGGGAGTTGTTTCCCCAATTTCTTTCTCAGCCTGTTTAACCTTTGTGTAAGAAAGGCTATTGACTTATTTGAGTTAATTTTATATCCAGCTACTTCATTGAAGCTGTTTATCAGGCTTAGAAATTCTCTGGTGGAATTTTTAGGGTCACTTATATATACTATCATATCATCTGCAAAAAGTGATATTTTGACTTCTTCCTTTCAAATTTGTATCCCCTTGATCTCCTTTTGTTGTCTAATTGTTCGGGCTAAGAATTCAAGTACAATGTTGAATAGGTAGGGAGAGAGTGGACAGCCTTGTCTACTCCCTGATTTTAGTGGGATCGCTTCCAGCTTCTCACCATTTACTTTGATGTTGGCTACTGGTTTACTATAGATTGCTTTTATCATGTTTAGGTATGGGCCTTGAATTCCTGATCTTTCCAAGGCTTTTATCATGATCGGGTGTTGGATGTGGTCAAATGCTTTCTCAGCATCTAACAAGATGATCATATGGTTTTTGTATTTGAGTATGTTTATATACTGAATTACGTTGATGGATTTCTGTATATTGAACCTTCCTGCATCCCTGGGATGAAACCTACTTGGTCAGGATGGATGATTGGCTTGATGTGTTCTTGGATTTGGTTAGCAAGAACTTTATTGGGGATTTTTGCATTGATATTCATAAGGGAAATTGGTCTGAAGTTCGCTATCTTTGTTGGGTATTTTTGTGGTTTGGGAATCAGAGTAATTGTGGCTTCATAGAATGAATTGGGTAGAGTACCTTCTGTTTCTATTTTGTGGAACAGTTTGGGAAGAACTGGAATTAGATCTTCTTTGAAGGTCTGATAGAACTCTGCACTAATCCCATATGGTCCTGGGCTTTTTTTGGTTGGGAGACTATTAATGACTGCTCCTATTTCTTTAGGGGATATAGGACTGTTTAGATCATTAACCTCATCTTGATTTAAATTTGGTACCTGGTATCTCTCTAGTAACTTGTACATTTCATCCAGGTTCTCCAGTTTTGTTGAGTATAGCCTTTTGTAGAAAGATAATAGTGTTTTGGATTTCTTCAGGATCTGTTGTTATGTCTCCCTTTATATTTCTGATTTTGTTAATTAGGATGCTTTCCCTGTGCCCTCTAGTGAGTATGGCTAAGGGTTTATCTATCTTCTTGATTTTCTCAAAGAACAATCTCCTCGATTGGTTGATTCTTTGAATAGTTCTTCTTGTTTCCACTTGGTTGATTTTGGCCCTGAGTTTGATTATTTCCTGCTGTCTACTCCTCCTGGGTGAATTTGCTTCCTTTTGTTCTAGAGCTTTTAAATGTGTTGTCAAGCTGCTAATGTGTGCTCTCTCTAGTTTCCTTTTGGAGGCACTCAGATATATGAGTTTTCCTCTCAGAAATGCTTTCATTGTGTCCCATAAGTTTGGGTATGTTGTGGCTTCATTTTCATTAAACTCCTAAAAGTCCTTCATTTCTTTCTTTATTCCTTCCTTGACCAAGGTATCATTGAGAAGAGTGTTGTTCAGTTTCCATGAATGTTGGCTTTCTATTGTTTATTTTGTTATTGAAGATCAGCCTTAGTCCATGGTGATCTGATAAGATGCATGGGACTATTTCAATATTTTTGTATATGTTGAGGCTTTTTTTGTGAACAATTATGTGGTCAATTTTGGAGAAGGTCCAATGAGGTCCTGAGAAGAAGGTATGTCCTTTTGTTTTAGGATAAAATGTTCTGTAGATATCTGTCAGATCCATTTGTTTAATAACTTCTGTTAGTTTCACTGTGTCCCTGTTTAGTTTCTGTTTCCATGATCTGTCCATTGTGAAAGTGGTGTGTTGAAGTCTCCCACTATTATTGTATGAGGTGCAATGTGTGCTTTGAGCTTTACTAAAGTTTCTTTAATGAGTGTGGCTGCCCTTGTATTTGGAGCATAGATATTCAGAATTGAAAGTTCCTCTTGGAAGATTTTACCGTTGATGAATATGAAGTGCTACTCCTTGTCTTTTTTGATGACTTTGGGTTGGAAGTTGATTTTATTGGATATTAGAATGGCTACTCCAGCTTATTTCTCCATACCATTTGTTTGGAAAATTGTTTTCCAGCCTTTCATTCTTAGGTAGTATCTATATTTTTCTCTGATATGAGTTTCCTGTAAGTAGCCAAATTTTGGGTCTTGTTTGAGTAGCCAGTTTGTTAGTCTATGTCTTTTTTTTAGGGAGTTGAGTCCATTGATATTAAAAGATATTAAGGAAAAGTAATTGTTGCTTCCTGTTATTTTTGTTGTTAAAGTTGGCATTCTGTTCTTGTGGCTGTCTTCTTTTAGGTTTGTTGAGGGATTACCTTCTTGCTTTTTCTAGGGCATGCTTTCCGTCCTTGTATTTTTTGTTTGTTTGTTTGTTTGTTTGTTTTTTCTGTTATTACCCTTTGAAGGGCTGGATTCATGGAAAGATAATGTGTGAATTTGGTTTTGTCATGGAATACTTTGGCTTCTCCATCTATGGTAATTGAGAGTTTGGCTGGTTATAGTAGCCTGGGCTGGAATTTGTGTTCTCTTAGTGTCTGTATAACATCTGTCCAGGCTCTTCTGACTTTCATAGACTCTGGTGAAAAATCTGGTGTAATTCTGATAGGTATGCCTTTATATGTTACTTGACATTTTTCCCTTCCTGCTTTTAGTATTCTATCTTTATTTAGTGCATTTGTTGTTCTGATTATTATGTGTTGGGAGGAATTTGTTTTCTTGTCCATTCTATTTGGATTTCTGTAGGCTTCTTGTATGTTCATGGGCATCTCTTTCTTTAGATTTGGGAAGTTTTCTTCTATAATTTTGTTAAGATATTTGCCAGTCCTTTGAGTTGAAAATCTTCATTCTCATCCACTCCTATTATCTCTAGGTTTGGTCTTCTCATTGTGTCCTGGATTTCCTGGATGTTTTGAGTTAGGATCTTTTTGCATTTTCCATTTTCTTTGATTGTTGTCCCGATGTTCTCTATGGAATCTTCTGCACTTGAGATTCTCTCTTCCATCCCTTGTATTCTGTTACTGATGCTCGCTTCTATGGTTCCAGATTTCTTTCCTAGGGTTTCTATCTCCAGTGTTGCCTCACTTTGAGTTTTCTTTATTTTGTCTACTTCCCTTTTTTGGTCTTGGATGCTTTTATTTAATTCCATCACCTCTTTGTTTGTGTTTTTCTTCAATTCTTTAAGGATTTTTGTGCTTCCTCTTTAATGTCTTCTACCTGTTTAGCAATGTTCTCCTGTATTTCTTTAAGTGAGTTATTAAAGTCCTTCTTGATGTCCTCTACCATCATCATGATATATGCTTTTAAATCCGGGTCTAGCTTTTTGGGTGTGTTGGGGTGCCCTGGACTGGGCGAAGTGGGATTGCTGGGATCTGATGATGGTGAGTGGTTTTGCTTTCTGTTAAGAAGATTCTTTACCTTTCACCATCTGGTAATCTCTGGTGTTAGTTGTTATAGTTTTCTGTTTAGAGATTGTTCCTCTGGTGATTCTGTTACCCTCTATCAGCAGACCTGGAGACTAGATCTCTCTTCTGAATTTCAGTGGTCAGAGCAGTCTCTGCAGGCAAGCTCTCCTCTTACAGGGAAGGTGCACAGTTATCTGGCATTTGGACCTCCTCCTGGGCGAAGATGAAGGCCCAAAACAGGACCTTGCCCAGTAGCTGTGTTGCTTTGGCCTGTCATAGAAGCTGTTAGTTTCAGTAGTCCACACTCTCACCTGTGCAGACTACTTTCTGAGGAGTCCTGAAACCAAGATGGCTCTCTCGGATCCTGAGGCAAAGGCCTCACAGGCTGGGCAGACACCTGTCCTCTTGCCGGGAAGATGGCCAGATGTCTGGAGCTCGAAAATCATGCTGCCACAGAAGCTCTGTGGCTCTTGCCTGTCCCAGAAGCTGTTAGCTTCTGTAGTCCACACTCTCACCTGTGCAGACTACTTTCTGCAGAGTCCTGGAACCAAGATGGCTCTCTCGGATCCTGAGGCTTCATTTTTTTCTTAACAGCTGGATAATATTCCATTGTATAAATAAATCTCATTGTGCATTCACCAGTTGATGGATATCAGGCTATTTCTAATGTCTGGCTATTATGAACATTGCCACCGTGGACAAGGATAACAAATCTATCTTAGCAGTAAGATTCAGAGTATTTTGGTATATGTCTAAGAGTGAAATCTTGAGGCTGATCAGTTCTCACCTTCCTGAGGTATCCTGTCCCGTGGGATTCACCTGGGAGAAAATGGGAGGGGGGAGGTAAGAAGAGCCGAAGACCAAGTAGAGTGAACCTACCAAGGTCTCCGTTTATTAGGCTGAGATGCCTGGTTTTAAAACTTACATCAAGGGGACTAGGGAGGGGTCGAGGGGGAATTTAACAAAGAACAAAGAAGTAGGCATCCGCTGACATCAGGGCTGAAGTCAGACTCCAGGCGGTGGGCACTCTGCATCTTATCTCCAGAACATAGATCCTCCTTAACAGCCTTGGGGTGTCATGCTGGGCTCATCTCGTAACTCATGTCCTTGGATATCATAGGAGTCAGGAAGAGATAAGGAAGAGGGGACGATAATTCAGCTTTTACAGCCTCAGGTGCCAGAAAGGGAATAGGGAGGCGGGAGTGATGACCAGCTCCTAGCAGGAGGCCATTTGGCTTGTCAGGGTGGGAGACAGTAAAGGGCTCGCTTTCTCAAGGTATGGTCTCTAACACTGAGGAATCTGTGTACTTATTCTCCTAGTGACTGTATCAGTTTGAATTCCTATCAGCTATTAATAAAGTGTTCTCCTTTACACACATCCTCTTGAGCATGTGCTGTCATTTATTTTTACTGATTTTGGCTGTTCTGACTAGGGTTAAATGAAATCTCAAGGTAATTTTACTTTCATTTTCTTGGTGGCTGAGTAGATCAAATATTTTTAAGTGTTTCTCATCTATTAATGTTTAATCTTTTGAGACATGTTTACTTCTCTATGTCAGTTGTAAATTTTATTTCCTTTCTTGGTATTTTTATTGATCATTATCTAATATATATACTGTCCATCTGTTAGATATAAAAATTTTCTTCATTCTATGGGAAGACACTTTGAACGATGGTGTCCATTTTGTGTGAACAATTTTTATAATGAGGTTCAATTTATAATTGTGGGTCTTAATATCTGTGTCATCAATGCCATGTTCAGAATATTTGGTAATATTTTAGTATTATTTAAGATACTTGGTATTATTTTGAGGTCTTGATGGCTTTGTACAGAGTGACAAATATATTTTGAATTCTATTTCCGTTTTTTGAATTGAAAAAAATTTTTCTTTCAGAGAGTACACCCTGATCATGGATCCCTTCCTTCCAGTCGTTCCTGCTCCTCCCCCATTTCCCTCTTCTCCAAATCACTCCAGATCAACTGTTCTCCCCCCACCCCCTTTGAAAAAGAGCAGGGTTTTAAGACACGACAGACAAACAGGATAAAACAAGACACAATAAGTAAAGGCAACAACCCTCATAGTATTCTTCTCCATGTTTTAACCAGTACCACTCATTGAACATTGTATCTTTTCCCCAGCAAGTGTTTTGGACTTCATACTCAATCATTTTTTTTTCTTATGCAATTTAATACTGTTTTCAAAATGTCTATAAATAATCATGTGGGAATGTAGATGGAGATTACTTAATTTGTAGATTGCTTTGAGCAGTTTGCTATTTTTGCAATATTAATCATAGTAATCTATGAGTATGAGAGGTCTTTCTGTGTTTTCTTATCTAATTAATTTATTTTTTTCAATGTCTTAAAAGAATATTATAAGTTCTGTGCTCTAGAGCTGACCCTGTACCACAGCTTTCCATACACAAATCCCACCAAGATAAAGCTGGTCTCTGAGGAGTACTGACACATCTGAGAGCACAGGTGAGGTCTGCTCAAATTCCTGGGCTAAAATTTACCTGCTGAGAGCCATTAGGACACAGGATCGAAGGAAGAGTTGGGAACAGGTTGCTTCCAGTTTCCATCTGTGCCCTGGAGTCACCCTATGCCACAGTTCTGTATACCCAATTTCTGACCAGAGAGAGCTGGTCTTCCAGGAGTGCTGACACACAGTTTTACAGAAGTGAAAAGAATTCAAGGAAAATGAAGGTACAACATACCTAAACTTAAGGGACACATTGAAAACAGTGCTCATTAAAAGGAAAACTCTTAGCTCTCACTGCCTCCAAGAAGAAACTGGAAAGAGAATATACTAGCAGCTCGACAGCACACCTGAAAGCTCTAGAACAAAAAAAGCAAATTCACCCAAGAGGAGTAGACTGCCAGAAATAATCAAGCTCAAGGCTTAAATCAACCAAGAAGAAACAAAAAGAGCTACACAAATTATCAACAAAGCCAGGAGCTGGTTCTTTGAGAATCAACAAAATACAAAAGCCCTTAGCTATATTAACCAAAGGGCATAGAGGCAGTATTCAAATTTAAAAAATCATAATGAAAAGAGAACATAACAGAAACAAAGGAAATTAAAAAAAAATCAGATCCTATGTACTGCAAAAGTTTATATTCAACAAAACTGGAAAATATGGAAGAAATGAAAAAAAAAATCTAGACAGATACCAGGTACCAAAGCTTAATCAGGATCAGATAAACCATCTAAACATTCCCATATCCCCTAAAGATATGGAAGCAGTCATTAAAAGTCTTCAAACCAAAAAAAAAAAAAAAAAAAAGCCAAGGACTAGATTGGTTTAGTGGAGACTTCTATCAGACATTCAAAGAAAACCTAATAACTCCGGGCATGGTGGCACACGCCTTTAATCCCAGCACTTGGGAGGCAGAGGCAGGTGAATTTCTGAGTTCAAGGCCAGCCTGGTTGAAAGAGTGAGTTCCATGACAGCCAGGACTGCAGAGAAACCCTGTCTCGAAAAATAAAAACAAACAAACAAAAAAACAAACAAACAAAAAAAAAGAAAACCTAATACCGACACTCTTCAAACTATTCCACAAAATAGAAACAGAGGGAAAACTACCCAACTCATTCTATGGTACTAGTTACTCCCTCATATTCTCCTTTGGAGTTGGAATGCTTTCGGTCTAATCAGGAACTTGTCACAATTTCCTTTCATTGAGGACTTCACAAGAGAAATTTTTGTACTTCTATCATGTTTATTGTTTCAAATAGATTTTAAAAGCTGAAAAACATACGGGCAAACAAACAAAAACCTCAGGTGACAGCAAATCCTGGCCAGGATGTGGAAAAAGAGAAGCATTCCTCCATTGCTGGTGGGATTACAAGGTAGTACAATCACTCTGTAAATAAGTCTGGTGGTTCCTCAGAAAATTGGATATACTATTTGAGGACCCAGCTATACCACTCCTGGGCATATACTCAAAAGATGTTTCAACATATATCAAGGACACATGCTCCACTATGCTCATAGCAGTCTTATTTTAATAGCCAGAAGATAGAAAGTACCCAGATGTCCCTCAACAAAGTAATGGATACAGAAAATGTGGTACATTTACACAATGAAGTGCTACTCAGCTATTAAAAATAATGAGTTTATGAATTTTCCAATAAATGGGTACATCTAGAAGATATCATCTTGAGTGAGGTAATTCAGTCTCTAAAGACCACACATGCCATGTGGAAGTTAGGGTCTTTTGGAATTTTACATTTTCTTTGATTGTTGTGTCCATGGAATGTTGTGTCTATGGAATCTTCTGCACCTGAGGTTCTCTCTTCCATCTCTTGTATTCTGTTGGTGATGCTTACATGTATGGCTCCTGATTTCTTTCCTAGGATTTCTATCTACAGAGTTGTCTCCTTTTGTGGTTTCTTTATTGGTTCTACTTCCACTGGATGGTTTTAATCCTTTGTCAAAGATCAAGTGACCATATGTGTGTGGGTCATTTTCTGGGTCTTCAACCACACAAAGACGAAGCAAAGAAAGAGAACTTCAGACCAATTTCCCTTATGAATATCTATGCAAAATACTCAATAAAATTCTCACAAACCGAATCCAAGAACACATCAAAATGATCATCCATCACGATCAAGTAGGCTTCATCCCATGGTTCCAAGGATGGTTCAATATAAGAAAATCCATCAATGGGTAACAAGCCCCTTCTGGTCGTTGCCAGCACCTGGTCCTCTTAGGCTCGGAGTCAGCGGACATCCCCAAGGTCCCTAGAGGACTCTCCAGGTGATCTTTGGACCACTGGTGAGTGGAACACAACTTCTGTTCCAAGCAAAACACATGGAACCTGAGACAGCATTAGGGAAGCAGAAAACCCACCCTGACCAGGGTCAGAAATCCCTTCTGGTAGGCACCAGCACCAGGTCACCTTGGGTACAGAGTCGACTGACACCCCCAAGGTCCCCTAGAGGACTCTCCATGCAATCTTTGGACCACAAATATTACCAGATGGTGAAATGCAAAAGTAAGAATCTTACTAATAGAAACCAAGACCACTCACCATCATCAGAACGCAGCACTCCCACTCCGTCCAGTCCCAGTCGCCTTAGTCCAAGATTTAAAAGCATATCTCATGCTGATGGTAAAGGACATCAACAAGGACTTTAATAACTCACTTAAAGAAATACAGGAGAACACTGCTAAAGAGTTACAAGTCCTTAAAGAAAAACAGGAAAACAAAGCCAAACAGGTAGAAGTCCTTAAAGAAAAATAAGAAAACGCATCCAAACGGGTGATGGAAATGAGCAAAACAATACTGGACCTAAAACGGTAAGTAGACACAGTAAAGAAAATGCAAAGTGAGGCAACACTGGAGATTGAAACCCTATGAAAGAAATCTGAAACCATAGATGCGGCATCAACAACAGAATACAAAGGATGGAAAAGAGAATCTCATTTGCAGAAGATTCCATAGAGAACATCAGGACAACAATCAAAGAAAATGGAAAATGCAAAAAGATCTTAGCTCAAAACATCCAGGAAATCCATGACACAATGAGAAGACCAAACCTACGGATAATAGGAGTAGATGAGAATGAAGATTTTCAACTTAAAGGGCCAGCAAATATCTTCAACAAAATTATAGAAGAATATTTCCCAAACCTAAAGAAAGAGATGCCCATGAACATACAAGAAGCTTACAGAACTCCAAATAGACTGGACCAGAAAAGAAATTCCTCCCAACACATTATAATCAAAACAACAAATGCATTAAATAAAGATAAAATATTAAAAGCAGTAAGGGAAAAGTGTCAAGTAACATATAAAGGCAGGCCTATCAGAATTACCCCAGACTTTTCACCAGAGACTATGAAAGCCGTAAGATCCTGGACAGATGTTATACAGACACCTACTGAACACAAATGCCAGCCCAGACAACTATACTCAGCCAAAGTTTCAATTACCATAGATGGAGAAACCAAAGTATTCCAAAACAAAACCAAATACACACATTATCTTTCCACAAATCCAGCCCTTCAAAGGATAATAACAGAAAAAAACGAATACAAGGACAGAAACCACGTCCTAGAAAAAGCAAGAAATTAGCAACAAACCTAAAAAAAGACAGCCACAAGAACAGAATGCTAACTTTAACAACAAAAAATAATAGGAAGCAACAATTACTTTTCCTTAATAACTCTTAATATCAATGGTTTCAACTCCCGGATAAAAGGACATAGACTAACAGACTGGCTACACAAACAAGTCCCAACATTTTGCTGCTTATAGCAAACCCATCTCAAGGAAAAAGACAGACACTACCTCAGAATGAAAGGCTGGAAAACAGTTTTCCAAGCAAATGGTCTGAAGACACAAGCTGGAGTAGCCATTCTAATATCTAATAAAATCGACTTCCAACCCAAAATTATCCAAAAAAAAACAATAAGGGGCACTTCATACTCATCAAAGGTAAAATTTTCCAAGATTAACTCAATTCTGAATATCTATGCTCCAAATGCAAGAGCATCCAAATTCATGAAAGAAATTTTTGTAAAGCTCAAAGCACACATTGCACCTCACAGAATAATACGGGGGGACTTCAACACTTTCATCAATGGACAGATCGTGGAAACAGAAACTAAACAGGGACACAGTGAAACTAACAGAAGTGATGAAACAAATGGACTTAACAGATATCTACAGTTTTATCCTAAAACAAAAGGATATACCTTATTCTCAGCACCTCATGGTTCCTTCTCCAAAATTGACCATATAATTGGTCACAAAACAGTCCTCACCAGATACAAAAATATTGAAATTGTCCCATGTATCCTATCAGATCACCATGGACTAAGGCTGATCTTCAATAACAACTTAAATAATAGAAAGCCAACATTCACATGGAAACTCAACAACACTCTTCTCAATGATACCTTGGTCAAGGAAAGAGTAAAGAAAGAAATAAAAGACTTTTTAGAGTATAATGAAAATGAAGTCACAACATTCAAACTTATGGGACACAATGAAAGAATTTCTAAGAGAAAACTCATAGCTCTGAGAGCCTCCCAAAAGAAAATAGAGAGAGCACACATTAGCAGCTTGACAACACACCTAAAAGCTCTAGAAAAAAAGGAAGCAAATTCACCCAAGAGGAGTAGACTGCAAGAAATAATCAAACTCAGGGCTGAAAACAAACAAGTGGAATCAAGAAGAACTATTCAAAGAATCAACCAAAGGAGCATCTGGTTCTTAGAAAAAATCAGCAAGATAGAAAACCCTTAGCCAGACACAATAGAGGTCACAGGGACAGCATCCTAATTAACAAAATCAAAAATGAAAAGGGAGACATACCAACAGATTCTGAAGGAATCCAAAACACCATCAGATCTTTCTACAAAAGGCTATACTCAACTAAATGGGAAAATGTGGATGAAATGACCAAATTTTTAGACAGATACCAGGTACCAAAGTTAAATCAGGATAAGATTAATGTTCTAAATAGTCGTATATCCCCTAAAGAAATAGAAGTATTCATTAATAGTCTCCCTACCAAAAAAAGCCCAGGACCAGATGGGTTTAGTGCAGAGTTCTATCAGACCTTCAAAGAAGATCTAATTCCAGTTTTTCAGAAAATATTCCACAAAATAGAAGCAGAAGGTACTCTACCCAATTCGTTCTATGAAGCCACAATTACTCTGATACCTAAACCACAGAAGGACCCAACAAAGATAGAGAACTTCAGACCAATTTCCCTTATGAATATAGATGTAAAAATACTCAATAAAATTCTCGCTAAATGAATCCAAGAACACATCAAAACAATCATACATCCTGACCAAGTAGGTTTCATCCCAGGGATGCAGGGGTGGTTCAATATATGGAATCCATTACTGTAATCCAGTATATAAACAAACTCAAAGACAAAACCCACATGATCATCTTGTTAGATGTGGAGAAACAATTTGACAAAATCCAACACCCATTCAGGATAAAAGTCTTGGAAAGATTAGGAATTCGAGGCCCATACCTAAACATGATAAAAAGTAATCTACAGCAAACCAGTTTCCAAAATCAAAGTAAATTGTGAGAACCTGGAAGCAATCCCACTAAAATCAGGAACTAGACAAGGCTGCCCACTTTCTCGCTACCTATTCAAAATTGTACTTTAAGTCCTAGATAGAGCAATTCGACAACAAAAGGGGATCAAGGGGATACAAATTGGAAAGAAAGATGTCAAAATATCACTTTTTGCAGATGATATGATAGTATATATAAGTGACACTAAAAATTCCACCAGAAAACTCCTAAACCTGAAAAACAGCTTCAGTGAAGTATCTGGATATAAAATAAACTCAAACAAGTCAATGACATTTCTCTACACAAAGGATAAACAGGCTGAGAAAGAAATTAGGGAAACAACACCCTTCTCAATAGTCACAAAAGATATAAAATACCTTCACAGGACTCTAACAAAGGAAGTGAAAGATATGTATGATAAGAACTTCAAGTCTCTGAAGAAAGAAATTAACAAAGATCTCAGAAGATGGAAATATCTCCCAAACTCATGTATTGGCAGGATCAATATAGTAAAAATGGATATCTTGCCAAAAGGAATTGACAGATTCAATGTAATCCTGATCAAAATTCCACCTCAATTCTTCAACGAATTAGAAAGGGCAATTTCCAAATTCTTCTGGAATAACAAAAAACCTAGGATAGCAAAAACTCTTCTCAAGGATAAAAGAACTTCTGGTGGAATCACCACGACTGAACTAAAGCTGTACTACAGAGCAATTGTGATAAAAACTGCATGGTACTGGTATAGCGACAGACATGTAGACCAATGGAATAGAATCGAAGACCCAGAAATGAACCCACACACCTATGGTCACTTGATCTTTGACAAGGGAGCTAAAACCATCCAGTGGAAAAAAGACAGCATTTTCAACAAATGGTGCTGGCACAACTGGCAGTTATCATGCAGAATAATGAGAATTGATCCATTCCTGTCTCCTTGAACTAAGGTCAAATCTAAGTGTATCAAGGAATTCCACATAAACCCAGAGACAGAGAAACTTATAGAGGAGAATGTGGGAAAAGGCCTCAAAGATATGGGCACAGGGGAAAAATTCCTGAATAGAACAGCAAAAGCTTGTGCTGTAAGATCGAGAATCAACAAATGTGACCTCATAAAATTGCAAAGCTTCTGTAAGGCAAAAGACACCTTCAATAAGACAAAAAGGTCACCAACAGATTGTGAAAGGATCTTTATCTATCCTAAATCAGATTTTGGTCTAATATCCAATTTATATGAACAACTTAAGAAGGTGGACTCCAGAAAATCAAATAATCCCATTAAAAATGGGGCTGAGAGCTAAACAATGAATTCTCACCTGAGGAATACAGAATGGCAGAGAAGCATCTGAAAAAATGTTCAGTATCCTTAATCATCAGGGAAATGCAAATCAAAGCAACCCTGAGATTCTACCTCACACCAGTCAGAATGGCTAAGATAAAAAATTCAGGTGACAGCAGATGCTGGCAAGGATGTGGAGAAAGAGGAACACACCTCCATTGTTGGTGGGATTGCAAGATTGTACAACCACTCTGGAAATCAATCTGGTGGTTCCTCAGAAAATTGGACATAGTACTACCAGAGGATCCAGTAATACTTCTCCTGGGCATATATCCAGAAGATGTTCCAACCGGTAAGAAGGATACATGCTCCACTATATTCATAGCAGCCATATTTTAATAACCAGGAGCTGGAAAGAACCCAGATGCCCCTCAAGAGAGGAATGGATACAGAAAATGTGGTATATTTACACAATGGAGTACTATGCAGCTATTAAAAAGAATGAATTTATGAAACTCCTAGGCAAATGGATGGACCTGGAGGGCATCATCCTGAGTGAGGTAACCCAATCACAAAGGAACTCACACATTATGTACTCACTGATAAGTGGATATTAGCCCAGAAACTTAGGATACCCAAGATATGAGATACAATTTGCTAAACGCATGAAACTCAAGAAGAACGAATACCAAAGTGTGCACACGTTGCCGCTTCTTAGAATTGAGAGCAAAACACCCACGGAAGGTGTTATAGAGACAAAGTTTGGACCTGTGATGAAAGAATGGACCATCTAGTGATTGCTCTATCCAGGGATCCATCCCATAATCAGCTTCCAAATGCTGACACCATTGCATACACTAGCAAGATTTTGCTGAAAGGACCCAGATATAGCTCTCTTGTGAGACTATGCCGGGGCCTAGCAAACACATAAGTGGATGTTCACAGTCAGCTATTGGATGGATCACAGGGCTCCCAATGGAGGAGCTAGAGAAAGTACCCAAGGAGCTAAAGGATCTGCAATCCTATAGTTGGAACAACAGTATGAACTAATCAGTACCCCCCTGGAGCTCGTGTCTCTAGCTGCATATGAATCAGAAAATGGCCTAGTCGGCCATCAGTGGAAAGCGAGACCATTATTTGTGCAAACTTTATATTCCTCAGTACAAGGGAATGACAGGACCAAGCAGTGGGAGTGCGGGGGTGGGGGAGTATGTGGGGGAGCATGTGGGGATGTTTTGGGATAGCATTGAAAATGTAAATGAAATAAATACCCAATTAAAATAAATGAATAAATAAATAAAAATAAAAATAAACTTAAGAAAAATTTCTCAGGTGACAGCAGATCCTGGCCATGATGTGGAGAAAGAGGAACACTCCTCCATTGTTGGTGGGATCACCACCAACATGTACAACCACTCTGGAAATCATTCTAGTGGTTCCTCAGAAAATTGGATATAGTAGTACTGGAGGATCCTGCAATACCTTTCCTGGGCATATATACAGAAGATGATCCAATTGGTAAGTAGGACACATGCTCCACTATGTTCATAGCAGCCTTATTTATAATAGCCAGAAGCTGGAAAGAAAGCAGATGTCCCTCAACAGAGGAATGAATACATAATATGTGGTTCATTTGTACAATGGAGTACTACTCAGATATTAAAAAGAATGAATATATGAAATTCCTAGGCAAATAGATGGATCTGGAGGGCTTCATCCTGAGTGAGGTAATCCCATCACAAAAGAACTCACATGATATATACTCACTGATAAGTGGATATTAGTCCAGAAACTTAGAATACCCAAGATACAAGATATAATATGCAAAACACATGAAACTCAAGAAGCACAAAGACAAAAATGTGGACACTTTGCCCCTTCTTAGAATTGGGAACAAAGCACCCATGGAAGGAGTTACAGAGACAAAGTTTGGAGCTGAGATGAAAGGATGGACCATCTAGACACTGCCACATCTGGGGATCCATCCCAATATCAGCCTCCAAACGCTGACACCATTGCATACACTAGCAAGATTTTGCTTAAAGGATCCAGATATAGCTGACTCTTGTGAGACTATGCCGGGGCCTAGCAAACACACAAGTGGATGCTCATAGTCAGCTATTGGATGGATTACAGGGCCCCCAATGGAGGAGCTAGAGAAAGTACCCAAGGAGATAAAGGGCTCTGCAACCCTATAGGTGTACCAATAATATGAACTAACCAGTACCCCCCCCCCAAAGCTCATGTCTCTATCTGCATTTGTATCAGAAAATGGCCTAGTCGTCCATCATTGGAAAGAGAGGCCTATTGGTCTTGCAGACATTATATGCCTCAGTACAGGGGAACTAACTCCAGGGCCAAGAAGTGGGAGTGGGTGGGTAGGGGAGTGGGGGGAAGGGTATGGGGGACTTTTGGGATAGCACTGGAAATGTAAATGAAGAAAATACGTAATTAAAAAAATAGCTTAAAAAAATCCATCAATGTAATCCACTATATAAACAAACTCAAAGATAAAAAACAGAAGATCATCTCATTAGATGCTGAGAAAACATTTGACAAAATTAAACACCCATTCATGATAAAAGTGTTGGAGATATCAGGAATTCAAGGCCCATACCTAAACATAATAAAAGGAAAATACAGTATCCAGTAGTCAAAATCAAACTAAATGGAAAGAAACTTGAAGCAATCCCACTAAAATCAGGGACTAGACAAGGCTTCCCACTTTCTCCCTCCCTATTCAATATATTACTTGAAGACCTAGACAGAGCAAATAGACAACAAAAGGAAATCAAATGGATACAAATCAAATGGATATAAATTTGAAAAAATACAAATCACTATTTGCAGATGATATGATAGTATACTTAAGTGACCACAAATATCCCACCAGAGAACTCCTAAACCTGATAACAACTTCAGTGAAGTAGCTTGATATAAAATTAACTTAAACAAATCAGTCTCCTTTCTCTACTCAAAGGATAAACAGGCTGAGAAAGAAATTAGGGAAATAACACTCTTCACAATAGTCACAAGTAATATAAAATACCCTGTGTGTCTCTTAACTAAGGAAGTGAATTATCTGTATGATAAGAACTTCAAGTCTCTGAAGAAAGAAATCGAAGAAGATCTCAGAAGATGGAAAGATCTCTAGGAGGATTAATATAGTAAAAATGGCTATATTGCCCAAAGCATTCTATGGATTCAATGTAATCCCCAACAAAATTCCAACTCACTTCTTCACAGAGTTAGAAAGGGCAATTTGCAAATTTATCTGGAATAACAACAACATCAACAACAACAAAAAAACCAAAAAACAGGATAGTGCTTTAATTTTTGTAGGAGACTTTCAATTACTGTTTCTATTTCATTAGGGATTATATTCCTGTTTAAATTACTTACTTTACCTAGCTTTAAAATTGTAGATATTGATCCAGAAACTCATTATTTTCTTCTCAGTATTCTAATTTAGTAAATATTTTAAATCATATACTTATTTTCTGAATTCTTCCAGTGTGTGCTATAATGAGAGATGTAACTCTCTTTTCATCTCTACTTTTATTAATTTGAATATTCTAATTCTTCTGGTTTATCTGTCAACTGTTTCTCAATATTGTTGATATATATTTTTTGAGGAGAAAGCCTACTCTTAATTTTATTAATTCCTCATACTGTTATGTTGTTTGGTTCTCATTTCATTAATGTATGCCCTAGGTATAATTATTTTTTCCTCTCCACTTTATTCAAAAGTTATTTCTTCTTGTTTTTTTACTTCATCTTTATCAATAAGTTAATAACATGAGATCTTTGCAGGTTCTCTCTCTGTCTCTCTCTGTCTCTCTCTCTCTCCAACCCCCCCGTGTGTATGTGTGTCTGTGCGTGTATAAGCTATATATAAGTACTATGATCTTTCCTCTTAAAACTGCCTTTTTATATGTCAAAGAAATGGATTTTGGTATGTTGTTCTTTGCTTTATACTCTCTTCTTCTTCTTCTTCTTCTTCTTCTTCTTATTATTATTATTATTATTATTATTATTATTATTATTATTATCATTATTATTATTTGGTATTTATTTCATTTACATTTCCAATGTTATCACACACCCTCCCTCCCACACACACTCCCCCACACACACACTCCCAACTCTTGGCCCTGGCTTTCCCCTGTACTGAGGCATATAAAGTCTGCACAACCAATGGGCCTCTCTTTCCACTGATGGCCGACCAGGCCATCTTCTGATACACATGCAGCTAGAGACAGGAGCTCTGGGAGGGGGGAGGGGGTGCGGGGGGAGGGAGGTTACTGGTTAGTTCATATTGTTGTTCCACAAATAGGGTTGCAGATACCCCCAGCTCCCTGGGTAATTCCTCTAGCTCAAGAGGCCCCTTGGGGGCCTTGTGATTCATCCAATAGCTAACTGTGAGCATCCACTTGTG
The DNA here is from genome assembly GCF_978045245.1 of Mus caroli. Taxonomy (NCBI): domain Eukaryota; kingdom Metazoa; phylum Chordata; class Mammalia; order Rodentia; family Muridae; genus Mus; species Mus caroli. The sequence continues at coordinate 149,968,997 of NW_028227258.1, read as the reverse complement.
TGTTTGCTAGGCCCCTGCATAGGCTCACAAGAGACAGCTATATCTGGGTCCTTTCAGCAAAACCTTGCTAATATATGCAATGGTGTCAGTGTTTGGAGGCTGGTTATGGGATGGATCCCCGGGTATGGCAGCCTCTAGATGTTCCATCCTTTCATCTCAGCTCCAAACTCTGTCTCTGTAGCTCCTTCCATGGGTGCCCTGCTCACAGTTCCAAGAAAGAGCAAAGTATCCACACCTTGGTTTTCGTTTTTCGCGAGCTTCATGTGTTTCGTAATTATATCTTATATCTTGGGTATCCTAAGTTTCTGGGCTAATATTCACTTATCAGTGAGTACATATCACGTGACTTCTTTTGAGATTGGACTATCTCATTCAGGATGATGCCCTCCAGGTCCATCCATTTGCCTAGGAATTTCATAAATTTATTCTTTTTAATAGCTGCATCATACTCCAATGTGTAAATGTACCACATTTTATGTATCCATACCTCTGTTGAGGGGCATCTGGGTTCTTTCCAGCTTCTTGCTATTATAAATAAGGCTGCTATGATCATAGAGGAGCATGTGTCCTTCTTTTCAGTTGGGACATCTTCTGGATATATGCCCAGGAGAGGTATTGCATCATCTTCCAGTAGTACTATGTCCAAATTTTTGAGGAACCGCCAGACTGATTTCCAGAGTGTTTGTACAAGCTTGCAATCCCACCAACAATGGAGGTATGTTCCTCTTTCTCCACATCCTCGCCAGCATCTGATGTCACCTGAATTTTTGATCTTAGTCATTGGAACTGGTGTGAGGTGGAATCTCATGGTTGTTTTAATTTGCATTTCCCTGATGATTTAGGATGTTGAACATATTTTTCAGGTGCTTCTCTGCCATTCAGTATTCCTCGGGTGAGAATTCTTTGTTTAGCTCTGAGCCCTGTTTTTAATGGGGTTATTTGATTTTCTGGAGTCCACCTTCTTGAGTTCTTTATATATATTGGATATTAGTACCATATCTGATTTAGGATAGGTAAAGTTCCTTTCCTAATCTGTTGGTGGTCTTTTTGTCTTATTGACAGTGTCTTTTGCCTTACAGAAGCTTTGCAATTTTATGAGGTCCCATTTGTTGATACTCGATCTTACAGCACAAGCCATTGCTGTTCTATTCAGGAATTTCCCCCCTGTGCCCATATCTTCAAGGCTTTCCCCCACTTTCTCCTCTTTAAATTTTAGAGTCTCTGGTTTTATGTGGAGTTCCTTAATCCACTTAGATTTGACCTTAATACAAGGAGATAGGAATGGATCAATTTGCATTCTTATACATGACAACCACCAGTTGTGCCAGCACCATTTGTTCAAAATGCTGTCTTTTTGCCACTGGATACTTTTAGCTCCCTTGTCAAAGATCAAGTGACCATAACTGTGTGGGTTCATTTCTGGGTCTTCAATTTTATTCCATTGGTCTACTTTTCTGTTACTATACAAGTCCCATGCAGTTTTTATCACAATTGCTCTGCAGTACAGCTTTAGTTCAGGCATGGTGATTCTACCAGAGGTTCTTTTATCCTTGAGAAGAGATTTTGCTATCCCAGTTTTTTTGTTATTTCAGAGGAATTTGGAGATTGCCCTTTCCAATTCGTTGAAGAATTGAGTTGGAATTTTGATAGGGATTACATTGAATCTGTAGATTACTTTTTGCAAGTTAGCCATTTTTACTATATTGATCCTGCCAATCCACGAGCATGGAAGATATTTCCATATTCTGAGATCATCTTTAATTTCTTTCTTCAGAGACTTGAAGTTCTTATCATACATATCTTTCACTTCCTTTGTTAGAGGAAGTGAAATAGTGAATTAGAATTGTGCGAAGGTATTTTATATTATTTGTGACTATTGAGAAGGGTGTTGTTTCCCTAATTTCTTTCTCAGCCTGTTTATTCTTTGTGTAGAGAAATGTCATTGACTTGTTTGAGTTAATTTTTATGTCCCGATACTTCATTGAACCTGTTTATCATGTTTAGGAGTTTTCTGGTGGAATTTTTAGTGTCACTTATATATACTATCATATCATCTGCAAAAAGTGATATTTTGACATCTTCCTTTCTAATTTGTATCCCCTTGATCCCGTTTTGTTGTCGAATTCCTCTAGCTAAGACCTTAAGTACAATTTTGATTAGGTAGGGAGAAAGTGGGCAACCTTGTCTAGTCCCTGATTTTAGTGGGATTGCTTCCAGCTTCTCACCATTTACTTTGATGTTGGCTACTGGTTTGCTGTAGATTGCTTTTATCATGTTTAGATATGGACCTTGAATTCTGATCTTTCCAAGACTTTTATCATGAATGGGTGTTGGATTTGTTCATATGCTTTCTCAGCATGTAACGAGATGATCATGTGCTTTTTGTCTTTGAGTTTGTTTATATAATTGATTACGTTGATGGATTTCTGTATATCAAACCTTCCCTGCATCTTGGAATGAAACCTACTTGGTCAGGATGGATGATTCTTTTGATGTATTCTTGGATTCTGTTAGCGAGAATTTTAATGAGTGTTTTTGCATCAATATTCATAGGGGAAATTGGTCTGAAGTTCTATAACTTTGTTGGGTCTTTCTGTGGTTTAGGTATCAGAGTAATTGTGGGTTCATAGAATGAGTTGGGTAGAGTACATTCTGGTTCTCTTTTGTGAAATAGTTTGCGAAGAACTGGAATTAGATCTTCTTTGAACGTCTGATAGAACTGTCCACTAAACTCATCTGGTCCTGGGCTTTTTTGGGGGGCGGGTAGAATATTATTAATGACTCCTTATATTTCTTTAGGGGACATAGGACTGTTTAAGTCATTAACCTGCTCCTGATTTAACTTTGGTACCTGGTATTTGTCTATAAATTTGCAAATTTCATCCAAGTTCTCTAGTTTTGTTGAGTATAGCCTTTTATAGAAAGATCTGATGGTGTTTTGGATTTCTTCAGGATCTGTTGTTATGTCTCCCTTTTCATTTTTGATTTTGTTAATTAGGATGCTGTCCCTGTGCCCTTTAGTTTGTCTGGCTAAGGGTTTATCTATCTTGCTGATTTTTTCTAAGAACCAGCTCCTCATTTGTTTGAATAGTTCTTCTTGTTTCCACTTAGTTGATTTTGCCCCTGAGTTTGATTATTTCCTGCCATCTACTCCTCTTGGGTGAATTTGCTTCCTTTTGTTCTAGAACTTTTAGTTGTGTTGTCAAGCTGCTAGTGTGTGCTCTCTCTAGTTTCTTTTTGGAGGCACTCAGAGCTATGAGTTTTCCTCTTAAAATGCTTTCATTGTATCCCATAAGTTTCGGTATGTTGTGGCTTCAGTTTCTCTAAACTATAAAAAGTCCTTAATTTCTTTCTTTATTCCTTCCTTGACTGAGGTATCATTGAGAAGTGTTGTCAGTTTCAATGTGAATATTGGCTTTCTATTATTTATGTCGTTATTGAAGATCAGCCTTAGTCCATGGTGATCTGATAGGATGCATGGGACAATTTCAGTATTTTTGTATCTGTTGAGGCCTGTTTTGTGACCAATTTTATGGTCAATTTTGGAGCAGGTACCATGAGGTGCTGAGAAGAAGGTATATCCTTTTGTTTTAGGATAAAATATTTTGTACATATCTTTTAGATCCATTTGCTTCATCACTTCTGTTAGTTTCACTGTGTCCCTGTTCAGTTTCTGTTTCCATGATCTGTCCATTGATGAGAGTGGTGTGTTGAAGTCCCCCACTATTATTGTGTGAGGTACAATGTGTACTGTGAGCTTACTAAAGTTTCTTTAACGAATATGGCTGCCCTTGATTTTGGAGCATAGATATTCAGAATTGATAGTTCCTCTTTGAGTATTTTACCATTGATGAGTATGAAGTACCCTTCCTTGTCTTTTTTGAAGACTTTGGGTTGGAAGTCAATTATATTAGATATTAGAATGGCTACTCCAGCTTGTTTTTTCAGACCATTTGCTTGGAAAATTGTTTTCCAGCCTTTCATTCTGAGGTAGTGTCTGTCTTTTTCCCTGAGATGAGTTTCCTGCAAGCAGTACAATGTTGAGTCCTGTTTCTCTTGCCAGTCTGTTAGTCTATGTCTTTTTATTGGGGAGTTGAGACCATTGATATAAAGAGTTATTAAGGAAAAGTAATTATTGCTTCCTATCATTTTTGTTGTTAAAGTTAGCATTCTGTCCTTGTGGCTGTCTTTTTTTAGGTTTTTTGAAGGATTACTTTCTTGCTTTTTCTAGGACGTAGTTTCTGTCCTTGTATTTTTTTTTTTTCTGTTATCCTTTGAAGGGCTTGGTTTGTGGAATGATAATGTGTGAATTTGGTTTTGTCCTGGAATACTTTGTTTTCTCCATCTATCGTAATTGAATGTTTGGCTGGGTATCGTAGTCTGGGCTGGCATTTCTGTTCTCTTATTGCCTGTATAACATCTGTCCAGGATCTTATGGCTTTCATAGTCTCTGGTGAAAAATCTGGGGTACTTCTGATAGGACTGCCTTTATATGTTACTTGACCTTTCTCCCTTACTGCTTTTAATATTCTATCTTTATTTAGTGCATTTGTTGTTCTGATTATAATGTGTTGGGAGGAATTTCTTTTCTGTTCCAGTCTATTTGGAGTTCTGTAGGCTTCTTGTGTGTTCATGGGGATCTCTTTCTTTAGGTTTGGGAAGTTTTCTTCTATTATTTTGTTGAAGATATTTACTGGCCCTTTAAGTTGAAAATCTTCATTCTCATCTACTCCTATTATCCTTAGGTTAGGTCTTCCCATTGTGTCCTGGATTTCCTGGTTGTTTTGAGTTAGGATCTTTTTGCATTGTCTTTGATATTTGTGCCTATGTTCTCTATTTAATCTTCTGCACCTGAGATTCTCTCTTCCATCTCTTGTATTCTGTTGCTGATGCTTGCATCTATGGTTCCAGATTTCTTTCCTAGGGTGTCTATCTCCAACGTTGCCTCTCTTTGTGTTTTCTTTATTGTGTCCACTTCCCTTTTTAGGTCTAGTGTGGTTTTGTTCATTTCCATCACCTTTTTGGATGTGTTTTCCTCTTTTTCTTTAAGGACGTGTAACCCTTTAGCTGTGTTCTCCTGTATTTCTTTAAGTGAGTTATTAAAGTCCTTCTTGATGTCCTCTATCATCATCATGAGATATGCCTTTAAATCCGGGGCTAGCTTTTCGGGTGTGTTGGAGTACCCAGGACTGGCTGAGGTGGGAGTGCTGGGTTCTGATGATTGTGAGTGGTCTTGGTTTTTGTTAGTAAGATTCTTTGGTCTGTCTTTTGCCATCTGGTAATCCCTGGAGTCAGTTGTTATAGTTGTCTCTGGTTAGAGCTTGTGCCTCTTTTGATTCTTTTAGCCTCTACCAGCAGACCTGGGAGACTAGCTCTCTCCTGAGTTTCAGTGGTTAGAGAACTCCAGGCAGGCAAGCTCTTCTCTTGCAGAGAAGGTGCATAGATATCTGTTGATCGGATTTGCCTCCTGGCATAAGATTAAGGCCCGAAACAGGGCCTGTCCCATAAGCTGTTAGCTTCTATAGTCCATACTCTCACTGGTGTAGACTAGTCTTGGCGAGATCTAGGAAGGAAGATGGTTCCCTCTGATGCTCTGGCAAAGCCCTCCTGGGCTGGATGGACACCTCTCCTATGAAAGGGAAGGTGCCTGGATGTCTAGAGCCTGTGCAGACTAGTCTTGGCAGGATCCGGGAACCAAGATGTCTCTGGCATATGTTCCTGCAATGGCTACCCAGGCCGGGCATATGCCTCTCTTCTGGCAGGGAAGGTGCCTGGATGTCTGGAATGTGAAATGGGTTCTGCCACAGAAGCTCTGTGGCTCCTGCCTGTCCCAGAAGCTGTTCGATTTTTACTCTATTCTTAAAAGTTTGTTTATTTCATTCCTGATTGCTGTTTTGACCCAATTTTCATTCAATAGTGATTTGGTTATTTTCATGAGTTTGTATACTTTCTGTTGTTTCTATTGTTGTTGATATCCAGCTTTAATTCATGTTCATCATATAGAATTTGTGATGTTATTTAGGTTGTATTAAACTTGTTGCAGTTGGCTTTTTTGTTGTTCTTATAAATGATCTGTCTTTGGTATGTTGAGAAAAATGTGTGTACTTTATTCTTTAGGTAGGTTGATGTGTTGATATCTTTTAGGTCCATTCCAGTTATGATGTCATTTAACCATAGCATGTAGGAAATGATGTGAGCCACAATCAGTGTATGTGCTTCCATATATAGTAATGTTTTATGAAATTGTGCTCTCATATATCATACATAAATATTCAGAATTTTAATTCCTTCTTTGTACATATTTTCTTTGATGAACATGGAACATCTGTCTCTACTTTTTGGATTAGCTTTGATTATAATTAATTTTGATAAATATTAAAGTATCTATGCCTCAATGCTTCTTTATTCTGCTTACTTGAAATATTTTTTCCATTCTTTTAACCTAAGGTAATATCTGCTTTCTGTACTTGTTGGTAAATTGTGTTTCTTAGAAACAGCAAAAAGGTGGATCCTGTTTCTTAATCTAATTTGTTTAATTTCTGTCTTTTATTGAGGAATTGAGATTGATAATATTGACAGTATTTATTGGAATGAATTATTCCTGATATTTTGTTATTTTGGTCATGTTGTATTTGTGTGTGTTGTTTTGGAGTTTTTGTTGCTCTGGGATATCTACCCAAGAAGACTGATCAGACTTAGGTTTAAGCCAATAAAATGACCTTATTAGGTGGCCCATGACTACACTGAGTGTTTAGGATCTCAGTGTACCACTGAGCCTTTCTCAAGGTGAGCTGTGAAGGACAAAATTCATTTTCTACTCTATGTAACATGAACAATAATATAAAAAGATAATTACAAAATCAAAAAACAAGGTTTTTACATTTGAAGACTTTTCTAGAACTGCGTACTTTGATAGATTAGATCTTTGTTTTTATTTTGACAAGTGGTACTGTATACATGGTGAGATTTATGACAGAGTACTTTTATACGTGAACTCAGTTGTGCTACAACCTGGAGGCCTACTAAGATCTGGGACCCTCTTCCTTTTTGTATGTGTGTTTTTGTTCTCTTTTTATTAACTGTTTTGTGATTATTATTTATTCAGCTATTTTGCCCTGTTCTGTGTAGTTAACCTCTTTATGATGAAGTTTTTATTTCAGTGAATTGGAATAGAAAAGTGACTTAAATTTTTTTTCCTGAAATCTTTTTCTTTCTCCCTAGAGTATGATTAACTGCTGCAGTTGGTATCATTTGATTATCAGAAAAAATACATATAATATTATTATATTTATAATCAAGCTGGGCGATATCTAAACTTTAAGTTATTATGTCTACCTTCCTGCCAGTAACCTCACAATATGACTTGCCATGGTCCATCTGAGATGCTCTTAATTTCAAATGGCCAGGCCTCATGCTCTTATTTTCAAGTTTCTTACCCATGGCATCTTCTTTCTCCACATTCTTCACCCCTCCTTCTTGTGATCTTCCTTTCAGACCCCAAGCCAGGAATCCAAAACCTTATCTCTTTTGTGCCCAGCTATGGGCTGACAGCTAGTTAATTCAGACCAATAATTTTAAATTAAGGAGCAAGGTCACATAGCATTACTTTGAGTACATGCAGATTCTCTTGCCCCTGGGACAACCAGGCCTTGGGGGCCAGTATTTAGCATTACAATACATAGCAAAACACCAAAGCTCAATAATTAATTAATATCCTCTTTGTGGTCTTTGTACATATGAATGACTAGAATTTTGAAGTTCTTGTCCTGTGCTTCAGCCAAATTGTTTTTCTCTGCAAATTTGGAATAGGGGTTCTAGTGCCCAGAAGAGGCAAATTATCTTTGTTGTTCATGTTTGTGAGTTTGCAATGACTATTAGACCTCTGGAGTTACATTTGTTATGGATACCTTGTCTTCCCTCTGTTGGGTGAGTGTTTGGGTCTTCAGTTTCTGTTATTCCAGTCTGTCAGAAGATGTTGCTTGGTTTCCAGTATAGGAAACCAGTATAGCTACTACCAGTATAGCTACTACCAGTTTCAAGATTTAGATCCTAGTAGGTCCTAGATCCGTCAGCACTGTAGGTCAGTGACTGAAGTTCTGTTTGAAACTCCTGATTCAGAGGCCAAGCAGTTCCACACAGGCACAGTGACCTTTTACAAACACATGTGTACATATCTACATGCAGAAATATATGCATTTGTGTAAATATAATTAAAATACCAATTATGTAAATATAATAAAAAACTTCATTTAAAGTATAGAACAAATGTGCCCATTTTAAAATTTTGATAAACTATTGTGAATTCCATATATAATGGTTGTTCAAACTGTTTGATCTTACTTGTTCTATAATAATTTTTCATTGAAAAATTAGTTTTTTGACTTATGTTATTTACAGATTAGCTTTAAAAATGCTTTCAGATTTCTTCATGCTATATTCTTTATAAACAATTCTTATTTTACATTGCATTCATCATTTGTCAATTTTCTCTTTGCTGCCCTTCTCTTCCTTCTTCCCCTTACCCTTTTCTACCTCTACATACTCTTCATTCATCTGTCCCTCATACTAAGAAAGTGCTCTGTAATAGGATGGATGTTTTTAAAGAAAAATAAACCACACAGAGAAACACAATCACAACAACAACTTCAAGAAAATCAACAAAAATAATTTTAACTGTAAAAAATCAAGACAATGGAAGTCAGAAAATAATAAGGGCTAAAAATAATGTGTAGAGTTGCTATTAACAGTATGAATTTCTTGCTCTGCTATAGAATCAGAGGAAATTAGATTCAAAATTAATTTAAGTAATCCATCAAAAATTAATGCTCTTTCTCTCTTTGTCTTTCTGTCTCTGTCTCTCTCTTTCTTTCTCACATACACACAAACACACACACACATACACACACTAAATAGAGGCAGTGGCACACATTATCAATGAGTATATTTAATATCAGTGGCATCTTTTCTCAATATAGCTTTTTAATAAAGGCACCAATGTTGCTTAGAAAACTAACTAGTGTTAGGTTAGGTAAGGAAATAGCAGACTGATTTAACAATATACTTATCGTAGAAAATACACTTGGGAACACAATTGAAAGTATAAACATCGCAGATAAACCAAAACTAATCTTAGTGTCTCAAAAACTCTGTAAGTGTAGGAAAACTATTGAATGAAGATCCCAGACTCAAATATTATGCGAAGACAATGAGTGTTTATTCTGCAGAAACAGCCAGCTTGAGAGGGTCAATCATTTTCTAAATGACTGCCCCAAAGAAAGGTGCTCAGACCTTTCCCTAAAGAACTGGGGGAACTCTTTAGAAGGATTTTGTAATCTAAGATTTTGTTGGTGGGTACTAGAGGTCACAGGTGGTCAGTGGTCAACATTCCTATGTCATAAACCCAGCACAGATGGCCATTCTGAGATAAGATATGTCCTGCAACTTAAATGGTGTGTTCCTAGAGCTGATCCTTGTGGCCTTCTTTTCTAAATCGGGCCTGATCCTTACATGGAGACAAACTCAGTTTTTGTCATCCTTTTAATTGTAATTACTTGAAAAAAAAAACACAGTAATTGGCATTATAACTCCTACCATTCACCCATCTGCTAGTCCATAATTTAAAGAAAGTAGAAACAAACAAAACTTAACTAAATAAAAATAGACCTAGAGTCAAAGTTAAAACAAATATTTACTTTGAAGACATTTCACAATATAAATGTAGAAGTAGTGAGTGGAAGTATCTACTCTGCTAAATACAGAACTGCTATAGGCAGCATTGAGAAGTCTAACATGAAACCCAATTCCTTCCAAAATGTGATAAGAAAATGACAAAGCTAGTTAGAGCGAATGGATAATTTAGACACTATTGATAAACTGAGAAGCCAATCAGTATCACTGGCAATGTAAAATGACATCAGGTAGCCCATGAAATAATGTGTTAAGAGAAGGACACTGTAGTCTACGTGGACCTGCCATTTCCTTCATTGAAGAGTTTCAGCTGGAAGGTGTGAGGACAATAGAGATCAATGGAAAATGAAAATCCAGTTCATACATACACTGAACTGTCAAAGAATAATTCTCTCTGATCAGCAGGAGGGTGTTAAAAAAGCTATAGGTAATAAAAGAAAAGGAGCTCTGTTTGTTAAACACAAGATTGTGGTAATTAAATTATGATCCACTGGTTAGTAGCAAAAGTTTCATTCCCAGCAAGTATTTAAGCGTGGACATAGCTGCCTGTCATGTATTTTTCTTGCCTTTGAAAACATTTCACTCAAATGTATAAATGTGTAGTCCCAAATACAAATAATTCAAAATAAAAGCAATATCTTAAATGAGAATATTGACATATGAATTGACATTTGAAAATTATGAGTGCATAGGATGCTAATATGAATTACAGAACAGAGAACAGACAGTGTAAACCCAAAATACTGTGCGTGACTGCACACAAGTGTGCCAATTTCACATATGTAAATTCATGGATATTTTATTTTAGGTACTACATTTTTACATTTTACAAGCTTGGAGGAAGTTATTTGGAAACTCTATAGCATTTTTCTTTTGGTAACTAAGATCTGAGTTTTCTTGAAAAAGAAACTGTTAAAATACAGCAATAAGAAAGGAAAATAATGGTGTGGAATAATCGCACATCAATGACAATTACTCAGATAGAAGCTTAACAACAAAATTGTGTTTAAATTATCTTTTACTTTGCCATTTTCCCATAAAAGTGAGACATCTTAGAGAAAACATAAGATGAGGAAAATGAGCAAATACAATAATAAGAGTCAACGTTAACATGAATAGGCTTATAAACATATGTAATAACCTGTCATAAATTAATCAATATAACCATGCAGATCATGAATAGAAAAGGTGGCAGAGACCTAAATTATCTTCAGATACAAACATGCAGTGTCAAAGAAGCAGGTTCCTATGTGCTGGAATAACTCCAGTGTGAGTAAACAGAAAACGTTCTAGCTGCACTTTCACAGGGTTATTGGGCAGTTGCAGTTAATGTACATGTGGCAGTGTAGGAGAGACTCTTCATTGACCAATAGCTCCAACAACAGACTCATTCAGGAGGCATAGTACTCAATCACAACCATGATCAGTGACTATAAAGGCTATAAATACAATGTAACTGTCCTTTGTGTCAAGGAGCTGGAGGCTAAAGGCTGCCCCCAAACCATAACTTGCAATGGCACTGTCCCTAAATATGACTGTACATGATGGAATGTGAATGCTGAGAATGAGCCATTACTCTCTGCTGAACCACCACCGTTAATATTTATTGAACTTGTGTTGCAAAGCTTCCACAGTTTCTAGGGAAGGAAAAATGCACTCTTTGTTCTTCTCTTTCTTAGTTAATTTCAAGAAATTCCAACCAATATGTCTTGAAATTCTATCATGAAAGTTTACCATTACGTCTACAGTGATTTAAAAAAAAAAAGGTTAATAGATCTCTTTAATACTATACAAGAGAATTTACAGTTCCAAAATCATCCTGCATGCTTCTAGTATTTCACGATGCTAACCTTGAGGATTCCAAGAATAACCTCTTCTGTTTCTTGTCTAAAATATCAAAACATTATCATGATTCTATTTGCATACCTAATGATTAAAATGTAATTATAATCTCAAATATTGAATATTATTTTTGTTGTGAATATCCTTCTTTCATTCGAAACTTTGAAAATCGCTTTAATTGTCTCTATTGAAATATCAAAAAATAGGTTTTCTCATACTTGTAGGAACATCATTTCAGAATTCTATTCCACATATAGTTGTCATTGTTTAAATTTTCTGAAGGTAATCATAAATAGATAAGGTACAAATTTATAAAAATATAGGACAACATTTAAGTACAAATTTTTTATTGTCAAAAAATGTTTAAAGCTATATTTTGAAGTCTATGTGTTAAGAATGAATTTAAATTTTATTTCCTCTAGTTCACTCCTTATCTTGAATTATCAAGACATTAGAATAACTTAGCAATATTATTAAAAATGTGAACTGTTGTCTTATATTAAGATATATGTGACAACGATTAGGTGAAATAAGACTGAAGACTAAAGGTTAAAAATAGGATATGATGCATGTAGCTAAATTGTATAAATTACTTACAAAGTTGAAATGAGAAAAACATTGATTTATTTTTAATACAGTATTGCATTCAATAATTAGATTTTCTAGGGAGAAAAATGCTTTCACTGTTTTACCCTCTAAATGATTAAACCTAACATTACCATGACCCAGCACACTTTCAATAATACAGTAAAAGCCATTTGACTATTGTGCTCTAGTAAATAATTTAATATTTACCTAAAAATATATGTTGTGCACTCTAAAATATGTGTTAAAACAAAAAGCTATTTGTGTAACCAGTTGTATATGAACTGATTCTTCTATTTTGAAAAAAAAAAAGACTATGCTTAAGGTCTGGCAAATTAATGAATATAAATATTCTGTAAGAATTCAAAAGTACAGAGGAATTTTTAAAGATTATATTATAAAATATTTTTTATATTATAAAAAATTATTATATATTATTATAATAATATATAATAATATTATATAATATTATTAAATATTATAAAATATTTTTATAATATGGTTCACTTAGTTGATATGATGAGATGAAGATATTTTTCAAAACTCAAATGATATGCCTTTGAGAGCCAACTCTGAAAACAATCAACAGATATGTTGTATGCCTGTACTCCTGGTACTTGGAGACAGGTTTTCTAGAGCAAGTGGCCTAGCTGGAATATCTGAGTCAGCAAGCTCTGGGATAACGTGAGACACAGTGACTCGATATATAACTCAGATATATAACATGGATGTCTTAGATTCCCTGCTTCCTTTAGGTAAAAAAAAAAAAAAAATTACAAGTTTGAAGTACTTCCTATTGACATTACTGCATTATTTACAAAGTGACATTATTTTGTCACTAACTCTATATACAAAACTAAAATGTAAACTTCAGTTGCTGCAGTTCAATAACTATATACATAATTGACAAATATATCCATGTGTATATTCACCATTATTATACTATAGACCACTCCCATCAACTCAAATAACTTACGTTGTGCTCCTGCATAAGTACTGTGCCCCGCTCTCCTTTCACTGTCTTAGGTTTTGTTCATTTTAGATGTCATATAGAGAAAATGACATAATGTGCAGCAGTTGAATCTGCCTTTCAAAATTAAAATGTCATTAAAGAGTTGTGTGACTCACCTGAAATAATCGAATGTGATTTTGTAAATAGTCCTTGATCCACCTTGAAACAATCTTCTGAGATCTCGGTCAAGGCTTAGTTTTGCATACAAATATCTTCTAATCTCATGGTTTATTGATTTATATGTTATATGTTTACTGACTCGAGGGCTCCATTATATTGGCACATATATTTATAATTTTGTCTTTGGTAAACTGTTGTGATTTATTATAAGACAAAATTAGTATTCTGAATTATTATATTTAAATTATTTCTGTTCTCCATTTTGCTGTGGTAATTTTAATTATTTTGCCTTTGTACTTAAAGTTTAAAAATGTATATTGATTAAAATATGTTCAGATATAAAGTAGTTTTAGAGTCAGATCGACACTTTACTATAATATGTGTTATGTAGAAGAATGTGCACTTTTTTGGATTTTTTCCAATCCATATGCAGATACTCCATCCATTATATTGTTAGACTTATATTGTTATACATAAGTACTTCATATTTTCACTGCAGTTGCGAATGGTGTAGGTTTCTTCCCGTTTTTTTATGCTAGCATATGGAAATGCAATTACATTTTTGGCTTGCATTTTTCATGTTAGCTTGCTAAATTTGCTGCCATCCTTGACCCCTTCAGTCTCTTCAGCCACCATACGAGAACCTTGCTCCTTGGACACAGAACTTACTGTACTTCTGAGAATACTTATTTCTGTGTCATGGGGATTGATGCTTCTGAACCCCCACGTCGTTTAGCTAGGCTTTGCAAGGTAGCCCTATTTCCTCTTCCATTGCTTTTGTAGGGAATTGAGGGGCAGGTTTGTAGACAGCTGCCACTCATAAGCCTGTCAATAAACAAATTCAGCCAGTGCAGAAAACAAAATAAAAATGTATCTTTGGAGCCGGGCGTGGTGGCGCACGCCTTTAATCCCAGCACTTGGGAGGCAGAGGCAGGCGGATTTCTGAGTTCGAGGCCAGCCTGGTCTACAAAGTGAGTGCCAGGACAGCCAGGGCTACACAGCGAAACCCTGTCTCGAAAAACAAAAACAAAAACAAAAACAAAATGTATCTTTGTTTATAGACATATATTGTATGTATACAGAAATAATATACATATATTCTCTGTGTATGTGTGTTCTGTGTGTGTGTGTGGGGGGGTGTTGAGTGTGTGTGTGTGCCTTAATGAGTGATGCTAGATTGTACTTTAATTTTCCTGATTTTATGATAGAAATTTGTCCAACAACATATGTAGGGAAGCCTGGAGAATGGGTCCCGAGTTTAAGAGGATTTGAGGATTTGCTGCTGTTCCAGAGAACCAAATTCAGCTGCAGCTTCATACGGTCTACAACTCAGTCCTCCAGTATCTGATTGCTTCTTCTGACCTTCTCAGTCACCTTGCATATGTGCATACAGTGAAAAGACATACATGCAGGCAAAATAGTCATATAAAAAACTAAATGAAATCATACATAAAAAAGAATGTATTAGAAATACATTCAGTTTTTGTATTTTATGGGAGATGTGGTTTAGCATTGCCGTCTTTCTTTTCTTTTCTTCCCTTTCTTTTCTTCCCTTTCTTTTCTTCCCTTTCTTTTCTTTTCTTTTCTTTTCTTTTCTTTTCTTTTCTTTTCTTTTCTTTTCTTTTCTTTTCTTTTTTCTTTTCTTTTCTTTTCTTTTCTTTTCTTTTCTTTTCTTTTCTTTTTTCTCTTCTCTTCTCTCTTCTCTTCTCTTCTCTTCTCTTCTCTTCTCTTCTCTTCTCTTTCTTTTCTTTTCTCTGTATTTCTTTTTGGTTTATTGAAACAGATTTGTCTGTGTTGCCTTGGCTGTCCTGGAACTACACTGGCCTTAAACTCACAAAGCTCTTCCTGCCTTTGCCTTTCAAATGCTGAGATTAAAGGCATGTGCCACCATTGTCCAGCCATATACTTGCCTGATAAATGAAAATAAAAATCTTATGGGCCTGAATAGATGTAAAACTATAAAATTTATAAGTTTAATAAATTCATTATTGTTAATAATATACAATTTACTGAGTGAATGTGGTTTGATAAAATGCTTTAAATGTAAAACTAGCACTAGTCTGCAGTTCATGTTGATACTAGTAAAGTATTATCTATTATGATAATTGCAGTGTGAATTTCTCATTTTTTACTTGTCAGTCTGACCTGACATTTGTCAAGTTCATTGATTTGTTTCTTCAAATTTGGCTTTTGGCTGGTTAATACATCCATATACATATATAGATATTAACATATATGTTAACATACATTAATATATATATACATATATGTATGTATATACACATTTGCTTTTATAAATTCATTATTTTCATTCTTTGGGAATCTTATGCATGCAAATAGTGTGTTTTGATCATTGCCAGGCCTGTTCCCTCCCCTCTACTTAGGCTCTATCCACCTACAGTCACTTTTCTCTCCCAATTTCATTTTTTCTATTTTCTCAATCTTTTAATTGATGTCAATTATTGCTGAATAAATGTGCATGTGTGCGGCATTCTGGAAAACTAGTACCCTCATTAGGGGCCACAGTCCCAAAGATAACTGACTCTTCACTCAGTAGTCATCAGTTGCAATACCTTTTTAGCTAGGGGAATTTCAGAAGGTCTTACCCCATCTCCTGGGTACTGGACTCTCCTAATCTAGTACAGGTTTTGAAGTTATGATCTCCTGTGTGCAGTGTCTCTGCCATATCCAGTAAGCACTGTTGGCTCCAGATGTTCACTAACTCTGGTTCTTACTATCCTTTTGCACCCTCTTCCTCCAATGTTCTCTGAGCTTAGAGTAAAAAGTATGACTTAGAAGCCTCATTTGCAATTGAGAAATACACATTGATTTGGTTTATATATACTGAACTGCATCTCCATCTCTGGGACGGAGTAGATTTGTTCATGGTAGACAATGTTTTAATTTTAACTTTATTTTTTTTTTTAATTTCAAGTTTTATACTACATGTTTTGATCACATTCATCCATACAAAATTTCCAAGATCCTCCTGATTTTTCCTATCATTTTAAATTTGTGTCCATTTTATAAAAGTCTTCAAGGTTACTTGTGCCGCCCAGAATGTTCTTGGCTGTGTGGTCTTCCATGATCAACCTAACATTGCCTAGAAATTGTCAGTTGCTCCACACCTGGGGTTGCTTTCAGTCTACATAGATTTTTGCTATTCTCATGTAGAATCTCATTCTACATCCCAGGTACAGGCTGGCCTTAGATTGTCTATATAGCCTAGGAAGGTGGCCATGAACTCATGATGCTCCCTTTGACTCTGCATCCTGAATTTCAGGATAAATATGTGTGTTACAATATTTAGTTCTTATTCTAGCAACTGAGTTATATTTGATTACTAATTTGGGAAAATTTTTCACCTAAGTTTCTACTAATGTTACAAATTTCTTCTTAGCATTGCTTATTTTTATCCTTTATATTCTTTGATTTTAAAGGTTTATTTTTTTAAGTGTATCAATAGTTTGTTTGCATGTTTTGTACCCGTGGAGGCCAGAAAATTCATTACATCCCTAAGAACTAAAGTTACAAGTGTTTGCCAACTGCCATGTGAGTGTGGGAAGTAAAACCATGTCTTCTTTAAGAACAGCCAGTACCTTTAACTTTTTATTTCTATCTCTCCCATCTGTACTTCACATTCTTATATGTTTCATTTTTACCCTGTTCCAAGTAAGTTTTAATGTTTGATAACATTATCTTAGTTACATAAATCTGTGCGTTGCTTGTAAATAGTTGATATTTTCTAGGTCTATTCATGATTCTGATTTATATTATGTTCTCCTGTAGTTCCTGAAAGAACAAACTTTAAATAAATTCTTGATTATTATTGAAGTCTATATTATGGCTCATACTATCAACATTCTTTTTGAATTTAACTTTGTTTTATAACACAGATGGATGTCACCCAATTTTCTTGAAACTTGATTTATTTATTACTAGGAAGGATATGTTTGTCTCCAACTGACATGCAGATATGTCCATATTACCTTCTAATTCTATTGATTATTTTCTCATATTCTTGAAGTTCTATTTAAGGTACGCATTCCTTAGAGATGTTCCTGTAGCCAGTAAGTGGATCTTGAACCAAGTACATTGATAGACACAGAACAGTACTTGAATCAACTCTTTCCAGATTGTCTGTTATTTCTCACCTTCAGAAGATACTTTTTTCAAATTCAAATTTTAACTCAACAACAATAAAAACTTAGTTTTGGTGATTGTATTTCTTTCATTGAAAACAGATTTTTTAAAATACATTATAGTCTGTATATGCTTCCCCTCCCCCCACTGTTCTGAATGCTGCATCTCCCCCTGCATTGAGATCCACACCTATCTTTCTCTCCTTCGCAAAGAGAAATGCATCAAAGAATAATAATGAATACAATACAATACAATACAATACAATACAACAAACATGAATCTGAAAAGGACAAATGAGCCTATCACAAAAAATAGCCAAAGAAAAAGCACTGAGAATACATATAGATACAGAGCCATATATGTTTGCATGTCCAGGATTCTCATATACAACAACAACAACAAAAAACAGGATATAAAACCATAATATACACAAAAATGATCTGTGAGGTTAAAAACAAAAACAGAAACAAATTAAACCCCCTAAACCATAAAATTAAGTCATTCCCTGACTTAATTTTGATCCAAAGAACCTTCAAAAATGCCATTGAGTTGAGTTTGTTTTGTGTTGGCCATCTACTCTTGGACATGGAGATTTCCTGTAAGAATGGCTTGTTTTTGCAATGAAACTCCACTGAAGAATACCAACTTCTTATCTGCAACTGGATACCAACTGGAGGTAGCTTCAGGGATGAGGATATCTGTCCAATTTTTCAAGGACCACATCTGGTTCAGACCCATGCTTGCCCTATGCATAGTGCCACAGTTTCTGTGAGTTCATATATATGGCACTCTGCTATATCAAGAATTCTTGGTGTCTTCCGTGTCATCTTGCTCTTAAAATTGCACTGTCTCCTCTTACACAGTTTACTGAGTAAGAGATTTGATGGAGATATTTCATTTAAGACTGAACTCAAGCTCTCTCTCTCCTTCTCCCTTTTCCTTCTTCCTTTCCATCTCTTTCTTCCTCTACCTACCCCAACTCTCTCTCTCTGTGTGGTGGGTGTACACATCTGGCTGTGGGTCTCTGTATTTTTCCCATCTGCTGGTGAAGTAAATGGTGATGGCTGAGCAAGACAGAGAATATAGCAGAATGTCTTTATGGGCCATTTTATTGCAACATCCAATTAGCAGGTCAATTAGTATTTTGTTTTCCCCTTGGTCCATGGGCTACCTAATCTGAGGTTTTAGGCCACCCATGCAGTGTTGGGTTTGGGTTCGTTCTCATAGAGTGGGTCTTTGGTCAACTCAGATATTGGTTGGTTACTCACAGAAGATTTATGCTATTGTTCTGCCACCATAAGAAAAGTTTGCAGATTGTGTTTATGTTTATTTTTTGAAGTGTGAAAGGTACCTTTCAGTATTAAGAATGTCTATCCATAGAGGTACTGGCTGTCTGTAGGCACAATCATGACTTCTCCATGGTCAGTGTGCCATTTAGGTCTTGTCTTCAGCATTAGTTCTTCAGTTTGTGGAGAGCTGCCAATAGCCTGGCTTGTTCACTAGTTCTCAGGGAACCCCTTTGGCCAATAATGAAATTATATACAAACCATTTCCAATACTGTAAGCATCATTTGATGAGAAGGGATGTTCAGTTGAGGCTCAGTCTTCTCTGTTTTGTGTCAGTGTTTTTAGATCACTTTCTTATATGTATATATTTTAAGGACCTTCAATTGTGCTGTTTCCATATGAACCCTTAAATGACCCTTCATTTTAGCAGTCCCTACCCATAATCTCTCCTTTGATGTCCTATGTCCCTCTCCATATTTGACCCTCCCATTTCAGTCTTAACTCTCACTTCTGTCCATCTATAACTCTTTATTCTTTTCCCTTATCCTAGGGAGACTTCCCAGTTCTTTATACATAAGCTCTGTGGTTATAACTACTGCAGCTTGCTTACTAATGTGTTTAATTTGCTCATTTCTTATTTATGCTCAATGATGTACACCTATATTTCTAGGACCACCCACTTCCTTCCAGTTACTACTTTGGGTAGGATGTTACTGAAATATAAATTCTATAGTTATAGTCAGACCAGAACTGACCTCTGTGCAAATCATAAAGATATTGCTGGTTAACAACAACCTGCTTGAATTCCTATGACATGTGCTTCCTGATCTTTCTCAGTGTTTGCCTATCATAATTTAACCACGGAATTATGTTTTATGTACTTAATGTTTCAAATGTCCTTAGAGTAATTTTGACATAGAGAACAAAAATGGTGCATGAGCAAACCTGCTGATATTTTCTAATGCATTTTTAATTTAGCCTTAGATCACAGTAAGTTTTAAAGATGCTGATAGGAGCTGTATGAGTTAATTTTATCTTGAGTCACATTTCATGACTGTAAGGGTACCTTCTTAAGAAGTCTAGTGTTTCATGTCCTGTGTTGGCAAAGAGCACTTTAACCTTTGATAATGGGACATAAGTTCTTTGACTGACTTTTGAATCTTCTGTTTCTGCTCTGATGACAAAGCCTAATTATTCATTTTTATAGAAAAAGTTTAGCTTAAAACTAAACCACAGATACCCACATATATCCAAAGAAGTCAATTTAATAATTGTTATAATAATTGAGTCAGTGCAAAAACTTGCTTAATGTTAAACATGTGAAAACTACAAATATATAAAGCTTAAAAAAAACATACATTTTTCATTTGAAAAAAATCCTGCACATTTCTGTACTGTTAAAATTTTACAATAAACAAATTATTCTACTATTTTCTAAAAGTATAACTAAAATACAGAATATTTAATAAAGAATACTATACTTTAAAATATATGAAGATCTTAATGACTGAGTTTTTCCAAAAAGTAACTTTTCCTAGATCCCTTATTTTTTCATTATTTCATTCCAAATTCTTTTATTTTTACCTTACTTTGTATGTAACTTTGCTCCTAACTAACTTTCAAAAAAGATGCCTTTAATCCCAGCACTCGGGAGACAGAAGCAGGCAGATTTCTGAGTTTGATGCCATCCTGGTCTACAAAGTGAGTTCCAGGACAGCCAGGGCTACACAGAGAAACCCTGTCTCGAAAAACCAATACACACACACACACACACACACACACACATATATATATATATTCAAATATCTTCAAGTAATAGAATTATGTATTCCTACTACTAAATTGTTCTGTTGAAAAGTTTTCTAACATTTTATATGCCAGAAGCAAAGTTGCATTATTATTTGGCTCTATATTTCCAGAATGTATTGTTCTTTTATTCTTCGCCATTTCTCCTTATGAATTTGTTTCTCCACATTCTCTTGTAATGTGAGTTCTCAATGTAATAAACATTATTCTAAGAAGTTATTTAGTGGTACTGGCTGGTCTTGAACCCATGATTATCTCCTGCTTCAACCTCCTGAGGACCTAGATTTCCTCATCTATTCTTCCAGGTTTAATTCTATAACAACCCTTTATAAATCATGCCGTTGACACAAATTTCATATTTTTAATCACTATGGTCACTCTGAAGAAAGGTTAAAACTATGTTAGAATATGAACTAAGAGTTCATTACCAGATACTATTTGGAGAAAGAAACAATGGCTTATTTATTCTGGGGCAATCTCATTTTCTTATCTCTGCTTATCATTAGTGGTTCTGTGGACTGACATTCAATGTAATTGTAGAGGTCAAGTTTGGAGAGAACTCTGAATGAGTTTCTCTCATTGATTATTCACATTTGATAACTTCAGTTACAGACAATTCTGTCACTATTTGTTTTTAATAACAATGAGCTCTTGAAGCAATTTATATAAAATTCTATTGCTCCTTTGAGTTTAATTCAATGAATTACTTTTGTATTTTCTGTGACAATGGTCAGAAAATTAACAGATTCTTTTCTTGATGTAGAACCACAGAATGCTTTCAGATTTGAGAAGCTGACACTATGTATGTGGATCTGCAGGTGAATTTCCCTTACAGCTAATCTATCTCATCTGAATGGGAAGATTAAGTGAAAGGCAGTGAATGCTTTTCAGACTGATATTTTAATAGCATGCTAGTGGTAAACATAAATTTCAATAAGTTTCACATGAATTTTTCACATACTCTATTATGAGAAGTGGGACATTGCCTGAAATTTCATTTTATCATTTAGATTCATTCTCCTCTCATCTCGGCAGAAACTTTAAAATAATCTCCTGTATGGTCTTGGGCATTATTTTTTTCTAAGAACTTCAGATGTAGAAGGGAAATGATTTAATTTTCTAGGAAAAGTTATGGAAAGTTATGACAAAAGATACAATTTCCATGTTACATTTTAAAAGAAATTACAGTAACTGTGTTATGATTCCTTTCCAAAGTAACATTACATTTGTATTTTTTATTAGATTTTTTTACATTTAGTTGTCTTGATTCAAAGGCATTCCAATCATATATTGTCAGAATGGAACATAATAGAAACGTTCATTTTCATTAAGCTCAACTTAGAAAGTGACTTATGGAGCCTAGCAACAAGGAATAAAGAAAGCATTAACTGGATGCTCTTCTGTTACTGAATTCTGTGTTCTTTCCCATTCATTCTGAAGAAAACAACAATCTACTTAATTCTTTTGAGGTAGAAACATTTGTTGCTTAAAAGAATAATCCTATGAGTAAAGTAAACATGAAAGGGAGCATTTAATATAATGTGTTATAAAATCAAATTTAACCAAAAATAATTTCAATTTTCACCCAAATTTTTCAAAAGGTGTCCAAAAGAAATTTATTTTCTGTGTTAGCCATGCCCACCTATGTTTCCTGTTGGCATTGATCTCAAAATATTTGAAAAAAATATAATGACTTTGATTCCAGAACTACCCAATGTCCATTTTATATTTAAGTCACTCGTGGTATATATATATATATATATATATATATATATATATATATAAAATGTTATATATGTTATATATGTTATATATATATATATATATATATATATATATATATATATATATATATATATATATATATAAAATGAGGCTTGTAACATTCAGTTTCAAAGATTACCTTAAATGATTCAGTTTGGCCACAGAGTTAAACTCCAAACTTGAGACAACCATACCTAAGCCTAAATCTTCCCAACATAAGCCTCGGTTACTCTTTTGATCTCTAATCTGTTTTCCACTTGACATAGTGCACTTCCCTATCTTTCTTTTGGGAAACAAACTATTCCCTTTCCTTTTCCTTTCTAGGAGAAATTCTTCTCTCTCCCTTCTTGGGATGTACATACTCTGTTCTGAGACCTCCATCGAATCAGTCAGAAACTTATATGGGTGGTTTTTCCATGTTCTTCTGGATACCTGAAGACTGTACTGAAGTATTCCGAGCTAGATTTATGGGCATTTGTGAGCTACCTAATGTTGGTGCTGAGAAATAAAGTTTGGTTGTCTGTAACTATAGAACACATTTTTAAAAAGGTGAGCCATCTTTGTGGTAACTGCTGATATAGTTCTTAATGACTGGACTGAAAAGCAATTGAATTCAGGCTGAGAGAAAATATGAATTGGGTCTGTTTATATTTGGTGGTAAAGTATCTGAGAAGCATGGGGAGAAAGTACACACCAAATTAAGTCTCATTATCATGCATGGACAATAATGTGGAGGAAAAAGGAGTAGTTGATCTGATAAAAGTGATATCTGAAAATCTGTAAGTGACTAGAAGTAAATTTGATACAATTTATCTTCTATAGAGTGACTACCTTCTCTGTGTTAAAATGAACAACTTAGTCACCATCAAGTTACTCATTGTTTTGTTTAAAATATTGTAGGCAGAAGAGGCTAAAGAAATGACTTGGCAGATAAGATCACTTGTTGCTTTTCTAGAGGACCTGGGTCTGGCTCTCCATAGCTATATAGTAACTTACCCTCATCCATCAATTCATTTCCAGGAGATCTAGCATCTTCTATTTTCTATGGACACTGTATACATATGGTGCAAATGTATATGTCTGATATTAATGGGAGGAAAGACTGTTGGTCCTGTAGAGTTACTATATAGTAACTGCAGATTGAATGTATCACTAGCTGGGGAAGTCTCTGGATGGCCTTTCCTTCAGTCTCTGTTCCTTTTTTCTCCCTGACTTTCTATTGGAGAGGAACATTTCTGGGTTTAAAATTTTGAGATATGTGGGTGGCCCCATCCCCCAAGTGGGAGCTGTACCTATCTACTGGAGGTAGTCTCT
The DNA here is from genome assembly GCF_978045245.1 of Mus caroli. Taxonomy (NCBI): domain Eukaryota; kingdom Metazoa; phylum Chordata; class Mammalia; order Rodentia; family Muridae; genus Mus; species Mus caroli. Next base: position 149,945,437 of record NW_028227258.1, on the reverse strand, counting down.
ACAGGTTGCATACATGAAGGCAAAACTCATACACATAAAATTAAAAACAACTTTTAAATTGTTTCAGGGATGTGATAATAATGAGGAGGAGGAGGATAAAGAGAAGGAGAAGGGAGTGGTATGGTGCCTGATGAACATATTGCTGTTTTATTCAAGATGAAGTCACTAAAACAGTGGATTCACTATCAATTTCTTTTTTTAGTTATCATTTTGTTTGTTTCCATTTCAAGTGATATCCCTCTTCCTGATTACCCCTCAATAAATTCTCATCCCAGTTTCCTGTCTTCCCCCCAATACCTTTGCCTCGAGGAGAGTGCTCCTCTAAACCTGCTCACTAAGTCCTACCTCACTGCTCTAGCATCCCTTTATGCTAGGGCATCAAGCCTCTACAGGACCAAGGGTCTTTCCTCCCATTAATGTCAGACAATGCCATCCTCTGCTACATGTGTATCTGGAGAAATGGATCCCTCCATACCCTTTGGTTGGTGGTTTAGTCCCTGGGAACTCTGGGTGGTCCAATTAGTTGATATTGTTCTCCTTATGGGGTTACAATCTCCTTCAGCTCCTCCAGTCCTTCCCCTAGCTCCTCCCAGGGGTCCCTAGGCTCAGTCTTATGGTTGGCTGTGAGTATCTGTATCTATATTTTTTAGGTGCTGGTAGAATCTATCAGGGAACAACCATATCAGGCTCCTTGTCAGCAAGTGCTTCTTGGCATCAGCAATAGTGTGAGGTTTGGTTTCTGCAGATGGGATGTATCCCTAGCTGGGGCAGTCTCTGGATGGCCTTTCCTTCAGTCTCTGTTCCTTTTTTCTCCCTGACTTTCTATTGGAGAGGAACATTTCTGGGTTTAAAATTTTGAGATATGTGGGTGGCCCCATCCCCCAAGTGGGAGCTGTGCCTATCTACTGGAGGTAGTCTCTACAGGTTGCATCTTCCCTATATTTAATATTTCTGCTAAATCCATTCCTGCTGGGTCCTGGGAGCCTCTTGCTTCCCTGGTCTTGGGGACTTTCTAATGACTACCATCAGTTTCCCATCCCCTACTACTTCATACTTCTATTCAATTTCCTAACCCTTGGTACTTTTCTTCTGTCCTTTCTAATACCTGGTCCTGCCCCCACTTTTCCTTCCCTCTCCTTTACCCCTCCAATGTCCTTCCCTTCCTCCACCTCCTGTGACTGTTTTATTCCCTGTTCTATGTAGGATTTAAGCAACTACACTTTGGTCTTCCTTTGTCTTAAGCTCCGTATGGTGTGTGGTTGTATCCTGGGTATTCTGAGCTTTTGGACTAAAATTAACTTATCAGTAATTGCATACCATGTGTGTTCCTTTGTGTCTCTGAAATCTCACTCAGAATAATATGTAGAGATCCTTGAAACAATCCCACTTAAATCAGGGACAAGACTGCCCACTCTCTTCCTTTCTATTCAATATATTACTCGAAATTCTAGCCAGAGCAATTAGGCAACAAAAGGAAATCAAAGGGATACAAATTGGAAAGGAGAATATCAAGATATCACTATTTGCAGATGATACAATAGTATACATAAGTGACTCCAAAAATTCCAGCAAAGGACTCCTACAGCTGATAAACAATTTCAGCAAAGTGGCTGGACATAAAGTTAACTCAAACAAATCAGTACCCTTCCTCTAATTGAAGGATAAAGGGGTTGACATCCTTCACAATAGTCACAAATAATATAAAATATCTTGGTGTGACTCTACCCAAGCAAGTGAAAGATCTTTATGACCAGAATTTAAAGTCACTATCAATTTGTAACTGATTGATAGTGGTAGAAGATGTCCATGGAGAAAGATATATGTCTATGATAGTCTTGTATACTATAATAATGAGTTGAGGTTTGGTGTTTTGTTGTGTAATGTATTGCTATGTACAGCCCCCAAGACTTGGTTGTGCCCCAATTATTTTTGATTGAAGAATAAAGAAACTAACAACCAATAGTTGGGTAGAAGAGACATAGTTGGGATTTAGGATTATTAGGCTTAGGTTTAGAGTAGAATCATGAGGGAGAGAAGAAGGTGAGGTGGAAAAGAAAGTCACCATGTGTCAGGAGTTAAGAAAACATGGCTCTGAGGGCTGGGCAATTGAAGTTAAGAGTATCCCAAATGAAACATAGTAAGTAATAACTCAGGTTTATCTGTAGGAAATAGATTTTAATAACATAGATGCTCTGCTGTTTAAAGCTTATTGTAAATAATAAATATTGTGTGGTCAAAGACAGGGTAAAATCCCTGGATTGGAATTAATAATTTCTACAACAAAATGAAATTTTAAAATTTAATGGTGTTTTACAGAGGATAACTCCTTGACTATAAATATTCCTAGCTCAAAGCATTGATTTAAAACTATACCTTTTAAACATAATTTCTATAAAATAAAAATGTACAGTGAGTTATGTGCCAAAAACAAAAATATTTCACAACTTCACTGTTCTATAAATTTTGATTATATACAAAAACATCTCTTGAACGTAGTTACTCTAAAACTTATCACTCTAGTTTCTTGTGGAGGTTCTGAAGAACAATCGAAGGAGCTAGGTATCCTCATAGGATGTTCCAAATGTCTCTTTCTCTATTAGCTTCCCTCAGTCATTTGTACTCCTTGCACTGAAGTTTGATATGAAGTAGTATCTATGAGTAAGAATTAATTATTAGATTATATGGGTATGCTGCATTTCTGCACAGATAGTCTTAATTTGCATTATCTGTCTATCTTGAACTGCATGACTAAGAGCATGACTTGTGAGGATATATCTCATTGTTCTCTTCATAATACATTGTCAGTGAAACTCAAGCAGGACAGGAGGCAGGAGGCAGGAGGCAGGAGGCAGGAGGCAGGAGGCAGGAGGCAGGAGGCAGGAGGCAGGAGGCAGGAGGCAGGAGGCAGGAGGCAGGAGGCAGGAGGCAGGAGGCAGGAGGCAGGAGGCAGGAGGCAGGAGGCAGGAGGCAGGAGGCAGGAGGCAGGAGGCAGGAGGCAGGAGGCAGGAGGCAGGAGGCAGGAGGCAGGAGGCAGGAGGCAGGAGGCAGGAGGCAAAGAACTGAGGTAGAGCCTGCGGAAGAGTCTGCTTTCCAGCTCCTCCTCAGGCTCAGTTACCTTTTCTATATTTCTGAGGAGAACCTGAGGCAGACTATCAAGGCCTACTCTGGACTAGGCTCTCCCAGACCAATTCTAATTCAAGAATGTGCCCCGAGATTTACCTACAGGTCAATCACATGGAGGCACCATCTCAAATTGTAAACCTCACTATTTATTTGTTTATTTACTTATTTATTTATTTAAATTATCTTTAACTTTTATTTTTTTACACTCCTGCCATTATCCCCCTTTAGGTCATTAATCTGCCCTCTGACAGTTCCTCATCCCATTCCTTCTCTCCCTGTCTCCAAGAGGATGTCCCTGTATACCCCAACAAGATCATCCAAGGCCTCACCACTTTCTGGAGCCTCAAGTGTCTCAAGGGTTAGGTGCATCTTCTCTCACTGAGGCCAGACCAGGCAGTCCTCTGTTGTATATGTGTTTGGGGCATCATACCAGCTCCCATATGCTGCCGGGTTGGTGGCTCAGTGTCTGAGAGATTTCTGAAATCCAGGTTTGTTGAGACTACTAGTCTTGCTATGAGGTTGCCCTCCTCCTATGATTCTTCCAACCTTTCCCTAATTCAATAACTGGGGTCCCTGGCTTCTGTCCATTGGTTGGGTAGAAGTAATTGCCTCTGACTCTTTTAGCTGCTTGTTTGACCTCTCAGAGAGCAGCCATGCTTGACTCCCATATAGCATCATTAATATGTCAGGCCTTGGAACCTCCCCTCGACATACATCTGAAGTGGGGCCATCACTGGAACTCTTTTCTCTCAATCACTTTACCATTTTTGCCCTGCAGTTCTTTCAGACAGAAATGATTTGGGTCAGAGTTTTTGACAGTGGGATGGTAATCCCATCCCTCCACTTGAGTCTTTCTATTGGAGATGGACTCTACAAGTTCCCTCTACCCATTGTTGGGCATTTTATCTAAGATTCCTCCCTTTTAGTCCTGAGCATCTCTCACCTCCCAGGTCTCTGGTACATTCTAGAGGTCTCCCCACCTCCTACCTCCTGAGGTTGCCTGTTTCTATTATTTCTGTTGGCCCTCAGGGCTTTACTCCTGATCCCCCCAATATCTGATCATGTTCCTCTTTTCAACTCCCTATCACCTCTCCCACCCAGTTCCCTCCCTTCCTTGGTTAAGGTTCATGACTGTAACAGATTTATCACTTGCAAACTTGCATCAATCATCTCTTTATGACTTAAAAGCTTGGAAAAAGACATCCAAATTGCACAGTTTCCTAGCTTATTGCTGTTAATTCAGTATATAGACTATTGAAAAGAGAATTTAATAAGTATTACATACTGCTAGGACATCAATATAAAAACCAAATACCTTTCACTTGAAGTGAATAGACACAATCCTTTTCAATTTGAAGTTTTTGTTGTAGTAAAAGAACAAAAGAAGGATATGTGTACAATTAAAGACGTTACTTATACCTAAGTTTACAAACAATAATAGAAACTAGAAACTGTTTTTACATACTAGTGAATACATCTGCAATATTTTAGATAAAAATTGCATAAAATTTTATATACTCCACCGTTTATATCAAAATATCTATAATCAAGAGCTGGGGAGATAGTTAAGCAACTTAGTTTCTTCTATATAATTTCTTATATTCACTTACCACTTAAAATGAGGCCTGGTGGAACATGTCTACAGTCCTAAAGAGAAACTGGCAGATCCTCTGAGCTCTATAATCAATGAGAAACTCTGGCTCAAAACATATGGTGCAAAATGATAATGGAATACAGCAAAAAATGACCTGTGGCATGAAAAGACACACATAAACATGTACCACATAAGCACACATAATCACCACACGCATACACACACACACACATACACACTCACACACTTTCAAAACTATAAACATACACAACCACACACACACACACACAAACACACACACACAACCAAAATCTAGTTTGTATAGATGCAAAAATAATGGGAACTTTGTTTTAAGAGTAAGATAACTTTTTCATTTGGATATTAATTAATTCACTTATTTAATTATGCAGTACATAGGTCCATGTGCATATGTGCAGTGTCCCATCACTGAGCTCATCCTTAACCCTAAATTAAAATTGGATCTATATACATCATTCTGCAATCAACATGTATTTAGCAGTTCCAAAAATTATTTACCTGAAATTTTATGAGGTAAGGACTCATCAAAGCTTAATTCTGCATTTCTGACTCATGTTCCATAAAGTTTATTATACTTATGTGTACTCCTTTGTGATTAATTATCTATGATCTTTCATTTTCACATCGTATGAGCAGTAGTTAATCTTTGTTACCATAAGCAACATGGTGGATATATCCTAAGAAAAGTGTAATATGGAGCTGCCTTCATAAAAGCCAATTCAATATCACATGAAATAAATATTAGCTCACCTAACTTCTCATTGGCACAAGGATTAGACTGAAAAATCTCATCTTATATGTGCCTGGGCATACGTATTTTAGCTCATGCTGTAGGGAAGAAGCATGACTGTTTATCTGGAACCTTATTTTACTTATATGTATATTTAACTGGAAGAGAAAATGTTGTAAATGGAAAAAATGTGTTGTGCACATAATATGTAATCTTGTATTTAGAGTAAGTATTCTGATTTTACTTTTAAATTTCAAATTGATTTAAAATCAATAATGGATGTCTGGAAAAGGAAAAATATTTTGAGCTATCATAATGTCAGTGTTTCTTCTACTTGAAAAAAAAGTATGGAATGTATATAAACTATTTTAAATATTTTAAAAAAGCATACAGAAACAAAAGTCATGTAGTAATGAGTTTTAATTGCATTCATTATTTACCTCTATGAGAGAATTGGCACAAATTTAATTAGAACTCTAAGATTTCAGTTTATTAAAGGAAGTTAAACTTTTGCTAATCATCTTATATTGTTGAAATGCTGATTTATTTGTCAAACCTATGGTATGATTTAAAATTATAATTTTTTGCAATTATAAAAGCACAAAGGTTTTAATTATTTCAGTTTTTAGAAGTTAATACATATCTACAAAGAAATATGATCATGTCTACATCTCACTGCCTTCATCCTTCTTGCCTCATATCCCTACAACATATTACCACCTTGTTTCATAGTCTCATTATAATTATATATTTCTGAAATTAAAACACAATTGTGTCATTTTCAGAAGATAAAGTATTGAATGAGTGTATTTTTATAAAACTTCACTAATAAATTATGGTTTTTAAGTCTTGGTGAACCTGTTGAACTGTGACAGGCAATAAATGTTTATCCAGATAAATACTCCTAATGGATATACATGTTTACTCACTAATGTAAACTTCTTATTGATTTATGATTTGATTTTATGTGTGAACTCGTGATGAACTTTTTACCATGTAATCATGCATTGTAAAAAGATGTATAAGTGGAAAAGAGAGGAGGGCAAAGGCTTTTCCCTTAGTTCTCTTGTTCTTGTTCTTGTTCTTGTTCTTGTTCTTGTTCTTGTTCTTGTTCTTGTTCTTGTTCTTGTTCTTGTTCTTGTTCTTGTTCTTGTTCTTGTTCTTGTTCTTGTTCTTGTTCTTGTTCTTGTTCTTGTTCTTGTTCTTGTTCTTGTTCTTGTCCTTGTCCTTTTTTTCTTTTTTTCTTCTTTCTTTCTTTCTTTCTTTCTTTCTTTCTTTCTTTCTTGCTTGCTTGCTTGCTTGCTTGCTTGCTTGCTTTCCTTCTTCCTTTTTTTCTTTTTCTTTCCTTCTTTCTTCCTTCCTTTCTCCCTCTCTTTCTTTCTTTCTTCCTTTCTTTCTCTCTCTTTTTTCTTTTGTTTGTTTTTTTTTCTTTCTCTCTCTCTTTCTTTTTACTTTTTACATTTTTATTGGATATTTTATTTATATCCTTTTCAAATGTGAACCCCTTCCCTGATTTCTTCCCATGAAAACCCCTGTCCCATCCCCCATCCTTTTGCTTCTATGAAGGTGTGCCCCCACTCCCACTGCCCTTAAAAAACCCTGTTAAAGATTTTGTAAATTAACCCTGATGTGTGTTTCTTTCTGTGCTGTTCAATGAAAAGGAAAACAACACAATTTGCGAAGGACACTCATATAGTCAAAGACACATGGAAAGACATCTTTCAGGTCAGTACAGACTCAAACTTAAATAAGATGATGAAAGACACAGGGAGAGTGAAGTATAGGGTTCAAATGTTGGCTCATTCTTGGCTAAATGACAACAAGAGTAAATGCATTCAGGAGCCTCTTCTGACTGTATTTATAACTATGACTTTCTCTTTAGGGTAGAAGCAATCTTGACTTAGTCATTTGTCTGTTCTTGAATCCTTGTACAACATCATGATTGCTCTTGGCTGTCAACTTTATTGACAAGAATTAAAATGATTTAAGTAATTGAACTCTGGGTATATTTGCTCTTGTGCACAAAACAGTTTCAATTGTGGAGAGAAGCCCTACCCAGAAAGTAGATGGCACATATCCTAATGTGGCTGCTGGGTTAATAAAAATAGTAAAAGAAGAAAAAAAAAACCCAGATGATTACAAGACCTCATGTCTTTCTGCATTCTTGTGGAGATGGAAGTATCCATTTGTTTCATGCTACTTATTTTATAAGAAAGAGATACTCCTGGGAACAACTCTTCCTACTCAAACAGTGAACACAAAAATCTTACCGTGCTGAAATTACATACTGTTGTGAAGAATTTTGTCACAGTGATAAAAGTTTAAAACTTAAAATAGTTAAGATTTCAAGGTATGGGACTCCACCGAACTTAGGAACTTAGACTGCACAGGTGAGAGTGTGCACCAAAGAAGCGGACAGCTTCTGGGACAGGCAGGAGCCACAGAGCCTCTGAGGCAGCACCCTTTTCGGACCTCAGACAGCCTCACCCTCCCGACCAGAGGACAGGTGTCCGCCTCGCTTAGAAGCCCTCTGCCTCAGGAGCAGTTGGTGCCAGCTTGGTTCCAGGACTCCGCCGAATTTAGGAACTTATTCTGCACAGGTGAGAGTGTGCACCACAGAAGCTGATAGCTTCTGTGACCTGCCAAAGCAACACAGCTTCTGGGAAAGGTCCTGTTTTGGGCCTTCTTCTTCGGCCAGGAGGAGCTCCAAATGCAAGACATCTGTGCACCTTCCCTGTAAGAGGAGAGCTTGCCAGCAGAGAGTGCTCTGACCACTGAAACTCAGAGAAGAGAGCCTGTCTCCCAGGTCTGCTGATAGACGGTAACAGAATCACCAAAAGAACAATTTCTAAACAGAGTCAAATATAACAACTAACTCCAGAGATTACCAGATGGCGAAAGGTAAACGTAATAATCTTACTAACAGGAGTCAAGAACACTCACCATCATCAGAACCCAACACTCCCACTTCGCCCAGTCCAGGGCACCCCAACACAACCGAAAAGCTAAACCCGGATTTAAAAGCATATCTCATGATGATGGTAAAGGACATCAAGAAGGACTGTAATAACTCACTTAAAGAAATACAGGATAACACTGCTAAAGATTTACAAGTCCTTAAAGAAAAACAGGAAAACACAGCCAAACAGGTAGAAGTCCTTAAAGAAAAACAGGAAAACACATCCAAACAGGTGATGGAAATGAACAAAACCATACTAGACCTAAAAAGGGAAGTTGACACAATAAAGAAAACCCAAAGTGAGGCAACACTGGAGATAGAAACCCTAGGAAAAAATCTGGAACCTTAGATGCGAGCATCAGCAACAGAATACAAGAGATGGAAGAGAGAATCTCAGGTGCAGAAGATTCCATAGAGAACATCGGCACAACAATCAAAGAAAATAGAAAATGCAAAAATATCCTAACTCAAAACATCCAGGAAATCCAGGACAAAATGAGAAGATCAAACCTACGGATAATAGGAGTGGATGAGAATGAAGATTTTCAACTCAAAGGACAAACAAATATCTTCAACAAAATTATAGAAGAAAACGTCCCAAATCTAAAGAAAGAGATGCCCATGATGATACAAGAAGCCTACAGAACTCCAAATAGAGTGGACCAGAAAAGAAATTCCTCCCGACACATAATAATCAGGACAACAAATGCACTAAATAAAGATAGAATACTAAAAGCAGTAAGGGAAAAAGGTCAAGTAACACATAAAGGCAAGCCTATCAGAATTACACCAGATTTTTCACCAGAGACTATGAAAGCCAGAAGAACCTGGACAGCTGTTATACAGACACTAAGAGAACACAAATTCCAGCCAAGGCTACTATACCCAGCCAAACTCTCAATTACCATAGATGGAGAAACCAAAGGATTCCATGACAAAACCAAATTCACACATTACATTTCCACGAATACAGCCCTTCAAAGGATAAAAATAAAAAAAAAAAAATACAAGGACGGGAACCACACCTTAGAAAAAACAAGAAGGTAATCCCTCAACAAACCTAAAAGAAGACAGCCACAAGAACAGAATGCCAACTTTAACAACAAAAATAACAGGAAGCAACAATTACTTTTCCTTAATATCTCTTAATATCAAGGGTCACAACTCCCCAAGAAAAAGACATAGACTAACAAACTGGCTACACAAACAAGACCCAACATTTTGCTGCTTACAGGAAACTCATCTCAGAGAAAAAGATAGACACTACCTCAGAATGAAAGGCTGGAAAACAATTTTCCAAGCAAATGGTATGAAGAAACAAGCCGGAGTAGCCATTCTAATATCTAATAAGATTGACTTCCAACCCAAAGTCATCAAAAAAGACAAGGAGGGGCACTTCATCCTCATCAAAGGTAAAATCCTCCAAGAGGAACTATCAATTCTGAATATCTATGCTCCAAATACAAGGGCAGCCACACTCATTAAAGAAACTTTAGTAAAGCTCAAAGCACACATTGCATCTCACACAATAATAGTGGGAGACTTCAACACACCACTTTCACCAATGGACAGATCATGGAAACAGAAACTAAACAGGGACACAGTGAAACTAACAGAAGTTATGAAACAAATGGATCTGACAGATATCTACAGAACATTTTATCCTAAAACAAAAGAATATACCTTCTTCTCAGTACCTCATGGTACCTTCTCCAAAATTGACCACATAATGGGTCACAAAACAGGCCTCAACAGATACAAAAATATTGAAATCATCCCATGCATCCTATCAGATCACCATGGACTAAGGCTGATCTTCAATAACAACATAAATAATAGAAAGCCAACATTCACATGGAAACTGAACAACACTCTTCTCAATGATATTTTGGTCAAGGAAGGAATAAAGAAAGAAATTAAGGACTTTTTAGAGTTCAATGAAAATGAAGCCACAACACACCCAAACGTATGGGACACAATGAAAGCATTCCTAAGAGGAAAACTCATAGCTCTGAGTTCCTCCAAAAAGAAACTAGAGAGAGCACACATTAGCAGCTTGACAACACACCTAAAAGCTCTAGAACAAAAGGACTCAAATTCACCCAAGAGAAGTAGACGGAAGGAAATAATCAAACTCAGGGGCGAAATCAACCAAATGCAAACAAGAAGAACTATTCAAAGAATAAAACAATCGAGGAGCTGGTGCTTTGAGAAAATCAACAAGATAGACAAACCCTTAGCCAGACTCACTACAGGGCACAGGGAAAGCATTCTAATTAACAAAATCATAAATGAAAAGGGAAACATAATAACGGATCCTGAAGAAATCCAAAACACCATCCGAGCATTCTACAAAAGGCTATACTCAACAAAACTGGAGAACCTGAATGAAATGGACAAGTTTCTAGACCGATACAAGTTACAAAAGTTGAATCAAGATCATGTTAATGATCTAACCAGCCCTATATCCCCCAACGAAATAGACGCAGTCATTAATAGTCTCCCAACCAAAAAAAGCCCAGGACCAGAAGGGTTTAGTGCAGAGTTCTATCAGACCTTCAGAGAAGATCTAATCCCAGTTCTTCACAAACTATTCCACAAAATAGAAACAGAATGTACTCTACCCAACTCATTTTATGAAACAACAATTACTCTGATACCTAAACCACAAAAAGACCCCACAAAGATAGAGAACTTCGGAACAATATCCCTTATGAATATTGATGCAGAAAATCCTCAATAAAGTTCTTGTTAACCGAATCCAAGAACACATCAAAACAATCATCCATCCTGACCAAGTAGGTTTCATCCCAGGGAGGAAGGGATGGTTCAATATATGGAAATCCATCAACGTAATCCAGTATATAAACAAACTCAAAGACAAAAACCACATGATCATCTTGTTAGATCCTGAGAAAGCCTTTGACAAAATCCAACACCCATTCATGATAAAAGTCTTGGAAAGATCAGGAATTCAAGGCCCATACTTAAACATGATAAAAACAATCTACAGCAAACCTGTAGACAGCATCAAAGTAAATGGTGAGAAGCTGGAAGAAATCCCACTAAAATCAGGGAATAGACAAGGCTGTCCACGCTCTCCCTAACTATACAACATTGTACTTAAAGTCCTAGCCAGAGCAATTAGACAAGAAAAGGAGATCAAGGGGATACAAATTGGAAAGGAAGAAGTCAAAATATCACTTTTTGCAGATGATATGATAGTATATATATGTGACCCTAAAAATTCAACCAGAGAACTCCTAATTCTGATAAACAGCTTCAGTGAAGTAGCTCGATATAAAATTAACTCAAACAAGTCAATGTCCTTTCTCTACACAGAGGAAAAACAGGCTGAGAAAGAAATTAGTGAAACAACACCTTCTCAATAGTCACAAATAATATAAAATACCTAGGTGTGACTCTAAGAAAGTGAAAGATCTGCATGACAAGAACTTCATGTCTCTGAAGAAAGAAATTAAAGAAGATCTCAGAAGATGGAAAGATCTCCCATGCTCATGGATTGGCAGGATCAATATAGTAAAAATGGCTATCTTGCCAAAAGCAATCTCCAAATTCAATGCAATGCCCATCAAAATTCCAACTCAATTCTTCAAGGAATTAGAAAGGGCAATCGGCAGATTCATCTGGAATAACAAAAAACCTAGGATAGCAAAAACTCTTCTCAAGGATAAAAGAATCTCTGGTGGAATCACTGTGCCCAACCTAAAGCTGTACTACAGAGCAATTGTGATAAAAACTGCACAGTACTGGTATAGTGACAGACAAGTAGACCAATGGAATAGAATTGAAGACCCAGAGATGAACCCACACACCTATGGTCACTTGATCTTTGACAAGGGTGCTAAAACCATCCAGTGGAAAAAAGACATCATTTTCAAGAAATGGTGCTGGCACAACTGGCTGTTATCAAGTAGAAGATTGCGAATTGACCCATTACTATCTCCTTGTACTAAGGTCAAATCTAAGTGGATTAAGGAACTCCACATAAAACCAGAGACACTGAAACTTATAGAGGAGAAAGTAGGGAAAAGCCTAGCAGATATGGTTACAGGGGAAAAATTCCCGAAAAGGACACAATGGCTTGTGCTGTAAGATCGAGAATCCATAAATGGGACCTCATAAAATTGCAAAGTTTCTGCAAGGCAAAAGACACTGCCAATAAGACAAAAAGACCACCAACAGATTGGGAAAGGATCTTTACCTATCCCAAATCGAATAGGGGACTAATATCCAATATATATAAAGAACTCAAGAAGGTGGACTACATAAAATCAAATAACCCCATTATAAAATGGGGCTCAGATCTGAACAAAGAATTCTCACCCGAGGAATAACGAATGGTGGAGAAGCACCTGAAAAAATGTTCAACATCCTTAATCATCAGGGAAATGCAAATCAAAACAACCCTGAGATTCCACCTCACACCACTCAGAATGGCTAAGATGAAAAATTCATGTGACAGCAGATGCTGGCAAGGATGAGGAGAAAGAGGAACGCTCCTCCATTGTTGTTGGGATTGCAACTTGTACAACCACTCTGGAAATCAGTCTGGCAGTTTCTCAGAAAATTGGACATAATAGTACCAGAGGATCCAGCAATACCTCTCCTGGGCATATATCCAGAAGATGTCCCAACCGGTAAGAAGGACACATGCTCCACTATTTTCATAGTAGCCTTATTTATAATAGCCAGAAGGTGGAAAGAACCCAGATGCCCCTCAACAGAGGAATGGATACAGAAAATGTGGTACATTTACACAATGGAGTACTACTCAGCTATTAAAAAGAATACATTTATGAAATTCCTAGGCAAATGGATAGACCTGGAGGGCACCATCCTGAGTGAGGTTATCCAATCACACAGGAACTCTCACAATATATACTCACTGATAAGTGGATATTTGCCCAGAAACTTAGGTTACCCAAGATATAAGATACAATTTTCTTAACCCCCTGAAACTCAAGAGAATGAAGACCAAAGTGTGGACACTTTGCCCCTTCTTAGAATAGAGAACAAAACACCCATGGAAGGAATTACAGAGACAAAATTTGGAAGTGTGATGAAAGGATGGACCTTCTAGTGATTGCCATATCCAGAGATCCATCCCATGAGCAGCTTCCAAACGCTGACACCATTGCATACACTAGCAAGATTTTGCTGAAAGGACCCAGATGTAGCTGTCTCTTGTGAGACTATGCCAGAGCCTAGCAAACACAGAAGTGCATGCTCACAGTCAGCTATTGAATGGATCACAGGGCCCCCAATGGAGGAGCTAGAGAAAGCACCCAAGGAACTAAAGGGAACTGCAACCTTATAGGTGGAACAACAATATGAACTAACCGGTACCCCGGAGCTCTTGTCTCTAGCTGCATATATATCAGAAGATGGCCTAATAGGCCATCACTTGAAAGAGAGGCCCATTGAACTTGCAAACTTTATATGCCCCAGTACAGGGGAACGTCAGGGCCAAAAAGGGGGAGTGGGTGGGTTGGTGAGTGCGTGGGGTGGGTATGGGGGACTTTTGGTATAGCATTGGAAATGTAAATGAGCTAAATACCTAATTAAAAATATGGAAAAAATGATGAGGGAAAAAAAAAGATTTCAAGGTTTGCACATGCCACTATAATTTGGTAAGAGTGAGTCATCTTCTATCTTGGACACACAGTAAAACTTGGCACTAGGATATACATGATTTTGATTTTTCAGACAAGTGAAATGCATGATCAATATGTATGTGCCTGATTGTTGAAGAGTTAAGTTTAGGGTTAGATTCCTTTCACGGAACCATGGGAAGATATTACATGAAACTATATAGTAAATCCTATGTTGGAAAGGAAACCCTAGGATGGAGAAAATATCCAATATAAAACTGACAAGGAAGCTGAGTCATGAAAATAAACTGGATCAAAAGAACAAGAGGAGGAGCAATGTGTTAGAAATTTATGGGCATGAGTCCTGAAAAACTAAGGAACTAAGTGATACAACAAGTACAACTTGCTAAAGTTAAATTTAGAATAGGTAAAAATTTAAATAGACCTATAACCCCTATGGAAATAGAAGAAGACAACAAAGGTCTCCAAACCAAAATAATCCCATGAAGAGATGGTTTTAGCACAGAATTCTACCAAATTTCAAAGAACGAATACCAATAATGCTCAAATTGTTCCACAAAATACAAATGGAGGGAACATTGCTGACTGTACTTTATGAGATCAGAGTCATTCTGATATACAAACTGCACAAGGGCTCAACAAAGAAAGGTAATTACAGAAGTAATTTCCTTCTCAAACACTGATGCAAAAAAGTTCAATAAAATACTTGAAAACTGACTCTAAAAACACATCAAAAAGATCATCCACCTTGGTCAAGTAGACTTCAACCAAGAGAAGCAGAGATTATTCAGTATATGAAAATATATGCGTATAATCTTTCATATAAACAAGCTGATAAAAATATGATTATCTCATTAAATGCTAAAAAAAAAAAAGCCTTTCACATAATCCAATACCCCTTCATAATAAAAGTCATAGAGAAATCAGGAATACAAGGCCGATCACTAAACAAAATAACTGCAACATATAGGAAGTTGATAGTCAACATCAAATTAAATGTAGAGAAACTTAAAGCAATTCCACTAAAATTAATGCCAAGACAAGACTGTCTACTCTCTCAATATATATTCAGTATAGTACTTGAAGATGTAGCTAGAGCAATAAGACAACTAAATGATATCAAGAAGACAAAGTTGGTATGGGAGACATCAACGTATCACTGTTCACAGATGATATGACAGTAATACATACATAAGTGACCCCAAAACTTTTTCCAGAGAACTCTTACTCTCCCTAATTAACACTTCCAGAGAAGAGGCTGCATACAAGAGTAACAAAACAAAACAAAAAAACAAAACCCAAAACAACAAAAAACAGAAAGAAAACAAAAACAAAAAAAACAAAAACATACAACATAAAACAAGTAGTCCTCTTATATACAATTGAAAAATGGGTGAAAAAGATATCAGGAAAATAGTACCCTTACACCCTTCACAATAGCGACAAGAAATATGAAACATCTTGGCATAATGCTAATGAAGCATATGAGGACCTTTATGACAAGAAATCCAAATTTCTTTTCTTTTTTTATTAGATATTTACTTTATTAACATTTCAAATGATATCCCCTTTCCTGGTTTCTCCTCCTAAAACCCCCTATCACCTCCCTCCTTGCCCTCCTCACCAACCAACCTACACCTTCTTCCTGGCCCTGGAATTCCCCTACACTGGGGCATAAAGCTTTCACAGGACCAAGGGCCTCTCTTCCCATTGATGACCTACTAGGTCATCCTCTGCTACATATGCAGTTAGAGACACTAGTCCCACCATGTATATTCTTTGGTTGGTGATTTAAACCCTGGGAGCTCTCAGGGTACTGGTTAGTTCATATTGTTGTTATTTCTATGGGGCTGCAAAACCCCTTCAACTCTTTGGGTACTTTCTCATGCTCCTTCTTTGGTTCCCTGTTCTCTGTCTAATGGATGACTGTGAACATCCACTTCTGTATTTGTCAGGCACTGGTGAAGCCTATCTGGATATAGCTATAACAGGCTTCTGTTAGTAAGCACTGTCTGGGTTTGGTGATTGTATATGGGATGGATTCCCAGGCAGAGCAGTCTCTGGATGGTCATTCCTTCAGTCTCTGTTTCACACTTTGTCTCTGTAACTCCTTCAATGGATATTTTGTTCCCCTTCTAAGAAGGATCTAAGCACACACACTTTGGTCTTCCTTCTTGAGTTTCACATGGCTTGTGAATTGTATCTTGGATATTCTGAGCTTCTGTACTAATATCCACTTATCAGTGAGTGCATACCATGTGTATTCTTTGTGATTGGAATACCTCACTCAGGATGATATTTTCTAGTTCCATCCATTTGCCTAAGAATTACATAAATTAATTGTTTTTAATAGCTGAGTAGTACTCCATTATGTAAATGTACCACATTTTCTGTACAACAAAAAAATGTACCATTCTTCAGTTGAGGGACATCACAGTTCTTTCCAGATCCTGGCTATTATGAGTAAGGCTGAAATTAACATAGTGGAGCATGTGTCCTTGTTACATGTTGGAACATCTTCTGGGATTATACTCAGGAGTGGTATTTGTGGGTCCTCAGGTAGTATTATGTCCAGCTTTCTGAGGAACCCCCAAAGTAATTTACAGAATCTTTGTACCAGCTTGCAATGCCACCAACAATAGAGTTCCTCTTTCTAAGAACTTCACCAGTATCTGCTGTCACATAAGTTTTTGATCTTAGCCATTTTGACTGGTGTGAGGTAGAATATCAGGGTTGTATTGTTTTGCATTTTCCTGATGACTAATGATGTTGAACATCAGGCTTTCATAGTTTCTGCCAAGAAGTCTGGTGTAATTCTGATATGTTTCCCTTTATATGTTACTTGACCTTTATCCCTTACTGCTTTTAATATTCCTTCTTGGTTTTGTTCATTTGATGTTTTGATTATTATGTGACAGGAGGAATTTCTTTTCTGATCCAATCTATTTGGTGTTCTGTATGTTTCTTGTATGTTCATTGGCATCTCTTTCTTTAGGTTGGGGAAGTTTTCTATAATTTTATTGAAGATATTTACAGGCTCTTTAACTTGGAACTCTTCACTCTCTTCTATACCTATTATCCTTAGGTTTGGTCTTCTCATTGTGTCCTGGATTTCCTGGATGTTTTGAGTTAGGATCTTTTTGCATTTTGCATTTTCTTTTATTGTTGTGACAATGTTTTCTATATTATCTTCTGGGCCTGAGATTCTCTCTTCCTTTTATTTGTATTCTGTTGGTGATGCTTGCATCTATGTTCCTGATCTCTTTCCTAGGTTTTCTATCTCCAGAGTTGTCTCCCTTTGTGATTTCCTTATTGTTTCTACTTTCATTTTTAGATCCTGGATGGTTTTGTTCAATTTCTTCACCTATTTAATATGTTTTCCTGTAATTTTTAAGGGATTTTTCTGTTTCCTCTTTAAGTTCTTCTACCTTCTTACCTGTTTTCTCCTGTAATTTAAGGGAGTTATTTATGTCCCTCTTAATATCCTCTATCCACATCATGAGATATGATTTTAAATCAACATCTTGCTTTTCCAGTTTCTTGGGGAGTCCAGGACTTACTGTATTGGTAGAATTGGGTTTGATGCTGTCAAGTAATCTTAGTTTTTGTTGGTAAGTTTATTGCAATTGCATTTTGGTTATCTCTGCTGTAAGGTATTCTTGCTGCCTCTGTCTGGAGCTTGTTCTTCCTGTGTGTCTGTAAGCCTGTGTCAGCACTCCTGGGAGACCAGATCTCTCCTGGTGGAACTTGTGTACATAGGGCTCTGGAAAGGCCCAAGCTCTGGGTAAAAATGGAGGACAAGAAGGTTCCTGTTCCAGATGCTTCACTTATCTTGTGCCCCATGTGCTCCTGGCTTGCCCCAATCCACACAGTAATTGGAGAGAAAGTGGCTGTCTCAACTCTGACCCCCCAGGAATGAAAACACTCCTGGAAGAACATCTCTTACCTGGTGGGACCCATGCACAGCAGGCTGTGGAACAGCCTCAGCTTGTGGTTGAACATGGCAGACCAGAAATCCAAGTTTCTGAAGGAAGAACTTGAAGAAGATTTCAGAATATGAAAAGATCTCCCATGCTCAATGAAATAAGAATTAACTTAGTAAATATGGCTCTTACCAAATGTGATCTACAGATTAAATGATATTCCTATCAATATTCCAACACTAGTTCTTTACAGACCTTAAAGAACAATACTCAATGTCATATGGAAAATCATAATAAACCCAAGATAGCTAAAATAATCCTGTACAATAAAAAAAGCTTCTAGATGTTACATTATTTCAAGTTTGATTGCGGAGCTATAGTAATAGAATCAATTTGGTATTTGAATAAAGAGAGACAGTTTGATGAACGGAATCAAATTGAAGAGCCAGACATAATGTACTTAACTACAGACACCTGATTTTTGATTAAAAAAGCTAAAGTTATACAAAAGGAAAGCATCTTTAGAAAATGCTCTAATTAATTGCTGGCATGTAAAATAATGTAAATAAGTTCAAATCTATCATCCTGCACAAAATTCAAGTTCAAGTGTATCAGACTTTGACATTCAACCAGGTACACTGAAGCTCATAAAAGGGAAAGTACGGAAGGAGCTTGATTGCATTACCACAGGAGAAAACTTCCTAAACAGAACAGCAATATTGTGGGTTCTAAAATAAACAATTAATAAATTGAAAAGCTTTTGTAAGTTAAAGGGCACTATCAATAATACAAAATGGTAGTCTACAGGATGTGAAAAGATTTTTCACCCATTTCATATCTGATAGAGGATGATATCCAAAGAATATTTTAAAAGCTCAAGGAAGTGGACATCAATAAATCAAACAATCAAACTGTAAACAGGATACAGATCTAAAAAGAAAATTCTCAGCAGAGGAATCACACATAACCAAGAAGCACTTAAGGAATGTTCAATATTCTGAGCCATTAGGGAAAAACAAATCAAAATTCCTCTGAGATTTAAAGTTAAACCTGTCATAACAGCTAAGGTCAAAAGCACAAGCGACAGCTCATGCTTACAAGAATGTGGATCAAAGGGAGAGTGAAAACTTACACAGCCACTATGGAAATCAATATGGCAGTTTCTCAAAAATTGAGAATAGTTCTGCCTCAAGACCAAGTTATACCACTCCTGGGAATATACCCAAAGAATGCTCCATCATAACACAAGGATATATGCTCAGATATGCTGCTTTATTCATAATAGCCAGAAATCAAAAACAACCTCAGTTGAAGAATGGATAATTAAAGTATGGTGTGTTACACAGTGGAGTGTTACTTAGATGTTTTAACAAACAAATAAACAAACAAAAACAATTACAGCATGTTGACTCAGAGCAGCAGGGATGACGGATGTCGCAGAGTCCACTGTGGTCTGGGCAGCAGCTATGGCAGCTACATCTGGTTTCCAGTTGAGAGAAAGACAGCTGTTCTGAGGCAGTATGCAATGTCCTACATCCAAGGACTTCGCAGTGTGAGCCACGGGGTCAGCCTTTGGCAGCTGGGCTGGTGACTTCATGGGAGCAGCCCTGTGGAATGCAAGGGTGTGACTCTTGCCAGGATGATTCTCCTTCCCACCTCTGCTTCTTGAATTAGCTTAAAAGTCAACTTAATCTGGTAGGCAGGAACTCATGCAGAGGCCATGGAGGGGTGCTGCTTACTACAGCATACAATTTTAAGGCACTTGGATGGAACTAGAAAAATGCATCCTGAGTGAGGTAACCCAGATTTAGAAACACAAACATTGTATACACTCATTTCTAAGTCAATTGTAGAATAAAGTAAACCACACTTTAATCTATGGACCCAGAGAAGCTAAGTGACAAGACATGTTCAAGGAGACATATATGAGTCTTCCTGGGAAAGAGAAGAAGAGTAGTTACCATGGGCGTATGGACACGGAGGTACGTGGGATTGGGAGCAGGAGGGATCAGATGGAGGAGGTAGAATGTCCTGGGAGAAACAAATGGAATTGGGGAACATCTAGGCAATGGGCTAGAAACATAGTGAAATGGAAACTTCCAGGAATCTGAGAGTGTCCCTACACAAGACTCCTATCAATGGAGAATACAGAGCCTGAGCTAGCCATTTTTTGAACCATGTAAAACTTCCAGTGGAGGGGTTAGTATACCAGCCACAAAACCTTAGACCTACAATTTGTCCTATCTACAAGATGTGCTCAGATAAAGGTGGTACAGAACTTAAAGGTGAATAGCCTAGCAATGTCTGGTCCAGCTTGAGACCCAGGCCATGAAAGGGTATTCACCTTTGCCACTGAATAGAATGCCTAGAATGTGAGGCTGGGTAGCTCAAAAGATCATGACACAACAAAACAAGAGTGGCAATGTTAAAAAGGTCGGTGAAATGTTAATCTGCTATGCTGGTAGACATCATTGTCATCAGAGAGGCTCGATTCAGCAACTGACAGAAACAGATGTAGAGACCCACAGCCAAACAGTAGGTGGAGCTCAGGTATAACTCAGTGAATATGCAGAAAAAGGGTTGTAGGAGGTAGAAGGGTCAAGAATACCACGACACAATCCACAGTATCAACTAACCTGGGCTCAAAGTGGTTTCAAAGGGACTAAACTAAAAATCAGGGATCCTGCATGGGTCTGAGCTAGGCCTTCTGCATATATGTTATGGCTGGGTAGTTTGATCTATTGAAGGAACTCCTAACAATGATAGCAGTGGCTGTCTCTGACACGTTTGTCTGCCTTTGGGATCATTTTATTCATTCTGGGTCTTCATGTCCAACTTCCATACCCACTCCAGTGAAGACTGTGAGGTAGGTTCAAAAGCTTGGATGCAGTCATGAGGTAAAAATGTTTCATGGAAACTTAGCCTCCTGGAACCTTGGCATTCCCATAGCATGAATGCTACAAATTTGCCCCTGCAATACTTGGAGGGTCTTGCATACTTTCTTGCAATATTTTACTGGATAGGAGCTAGAAATCTCAGGACAAGCTTAGCAAAGTATACTTAGAATTCACATTACAGACATGAATGGCAGCCTACATTACATAATAGTAGAAAGAAGGTGGGTTGTCCTTTTAGGAGGAACTGAAGTATTGTATTATTCATGAAAGGTTTAGTAGTACTGAACTCCCCTGGTGCAAGTTTTTCCACTAGGCCCAGAGGAATAGCATAATTAGGTATTTACCAAAGGACCCCTGGTGTTGGATTTAACAATAGACTAGCATTGCATCAGACCTTTTACCTGGCTCCTGTGAATAGTTGGCTTTAGTTAGGGCTAATCTCATCTCAATTGTAAACATTGCCTGGTTCCTGCTAGTCCTTTTTGTATGCATTTTTTTGTATTGTGTCAGATAACTTCAAAGTATCTTGGTTGATGTGTCACCTAAATTCTTTGTTTTCTTTTGTAATATATAATAAGCCTGATGCTTGCTTTGAGAAATTACATTTAGGTCAATATTCCCTTGTGTTCATGGCAGTTTGTTACTTTTTGCCAACTCCCTGCCCACCTGTACCAGGACCCTGCTTCTCCCACGGGTTGAAGGGCCAACTGAGGCCAGTCTGTGGCATCCAACCTTAGTGAGATGGGTGGTGTCTATGCTTACTGTAACTGATATGTCATGCTTGATTGATATGCATGGGAACCCTGCCCTTTTCTGAAGAGAAACAGAGATGGAGTGGATGGTTAGAGAGAGAATGGGAAGGGAGGAGGGTGGAAAACCTGTTTAGGTGTTGTACTGGCTGGTTTTGTGTGTCAACTTGACACAGCTGGAGTTATCACAGAGAAAGGAGCTTCAGTTGAGGAAATGCCTCCATGAGATCCAACTGTAAGGCATTTTCTCAATTAGTGATCAAGGGGGAAAGGCCCCTTGTGGGTGGGACCATCTCTGGGCTGGTAATCTTGGTTCTATAAGAGAGCAGGCTGAGCAAGCCAGGGGAGGCAAGCCAGTAAAGAACATCCCTCCATGGCCTCTGCATCAGCTCCTGCTTTCTGGCCTGCTTGAGTTCCAGTCCTGACTTCCTTTGGTGATGAACAGCAGTATGGAAGTGTAAGCCGAATAAACCCTTTCCTCCCCAACTTGCTTCTTGGTCATGATGTTTGTGCAGGAATAAAAACCCTGACTAAGACAAATTGGTACCAGCAGAGTGGAGTATTCCTGTGACAACCTGACCATGTTTTGGGGAGGACTGTGGAAGGACTTTGGAAGGTTGGGCTTGAATATCCATTCCTTGTTAAGAGCTCTGTCAGATGTTTTATAGGAGCTTGGAAGATAATGTTGAGAACAGTGCAGAAGACGGAGGCTTGGCTTGTGAAATTTCAGAGGGAAAATTAAAGATTCTTTTCAGGGCCATTGCTGTTTTGATTGTTAAGATTCTGTAGTTCTGGTTAGCTGGGGCTGAAGAATCAGCTGTGATTAACAAGATACCAGAACTACTAAAGCAAAACCTTTGCATTACTGGGACTATTAATGCTGGTTAGCTGGAGCTAAGAAATTAGCGGTGATTAAGAAGAGACCAGCATCATTGAGGTGACATCTTCTGGGAAGTGTTTTCTGAAAGCACAAAGAGGCTGTGTTCCAGAGATAGCCAAGGTTGTACTCCTGCTGCAGTGGGACTTGGTAATATGTAAGGGTCACCCAGGTGGTACTGGTTTTGAAGGCATGAAGGGGTCATGAAGAGCAGCTGAGGCTCAGCACTGTGAGAGGCCATGGAAGGACATTGGTGAAGGTGCAGCCTCAGTTGCAATTGAAGGCCCAGGACTGAAGGGGTCACACAGTGTTTTGGAGATGCCAGTACCATGTGATGACCACCAAGAGCAGCAGCAGCAGTGGAGTACAGGCATCTGGAGCCTAGAGGATGACTCGTGTGCTACAAAGGGCATGGCTGGAGAAGTGACCCAAGTCCTTGGAGGAGCCCAGAAGATCGTGAGTTGGATCCCAGACATTGGATGGTTGGAGATTGATTTTTGCTTTTGATTGTGACTGTGCCCTGATATTTTTCCCTCTTGAAGGAAGACAATATTTTAGTGGAGCCCACAGTTAAGAGACTTTTAATTGTAAAAAGACTTTGAATTTTAAAAGAGATGGATATTTTAAAGAGATTGAAATTTTAAGAATATGTAAAGACTGTGGGACTTTTAAAGTTATTTAGACCTTGGGGATGAATAGGAATGTAAGGGTTGAGGCTTACTAGTGATGTGTTTGTGTGTCAAGTTGACAAAGGGTCAATTGTACTGGCTGGTTTTGTGTGTCAACTTGACACAGAGTTATCACAGAGAAAGGAGCTTCAGTTTAGGAAATGCCTCCATGAGATCCAACTGTAAGGCATTTTCTCAATTAGTGATCAAGGGGGAAAGGCCCCTTGTGGGTGGGACCATCTCTGGGCTGGTAGTCTTGGTTCTATAAGAGAGCAGGCTGAGCAAGCCAGGGGAGGCAAGCCAGTAAAGAACACCCCTCCATGGCCTCTGCATCAGCTCCTGCTTTCTGGCCTGCTTGAGTTCCAGTCCTGACTTCCTTTGGTGATGAACAGAAGTATGGAAGTGTAAGCCGAATAAACCCTTTCTTCCCCAACTTGCTTCTTGGTTATGATGTTTGTGCAGGAACAGAAACCCTGACTAAGACAGGTATATTATATGAAATAAATGAGAAAAAGAAGGAAGGAAGGAAGGAAGGAAGGAAGGAAGGAAGGAAGGAAGGAAGGAAGGAAGGAAGGGAGGGAGGGAGGGAGGGAGGAAAGAAGGGATTCAGAAGAATGGTTCTAAGACCTGTACCATCTGTCCACTTCTTTATTAGAGATATTTCTATATGTATTCTAGTAAATAGTTTCTATTGAATATAGCCTTCAGTGTATTTAGAAGAAAGGTAGATGTGATGGGTAGGTGAATATTACCCATAATTTCCACATTTGAGTAGAGACTAGGTGACAGGAAGCAATGGCCCTACAGATCTTTTTATATTTTTTTCACCAAAACATACCTTTACATGTGTACTCTTCTTTTAACCTTGACCTCACTGTTTTGCCTAAAAGTCTGTTCTCTAAAGACTTGCATGAGTAAGTCTTTTTCATCTCAGTCTACATATCATTTTCATCTGAATGAGATTTTATTACTCTTAAATTTAGTGTTATCCTGATTATGGGACAACAGATAATTACAAATATTACATGAACTAAAAATGTACTTGTGGGTGCCCATGTCAGGAAAGAAGTTTATATATAGCCTATTTGCCATTGTCTGTCTAGGCAATACCACTGTAACTGGAGTTGGAGTCCAATCCTAAAAATGTTACATCAGTAACAGTATAGACATATCAAACTGTAAAAATTATAAAGTGGTTCTCATTAATGACTGATAACAGGAATTATGTTCCCACATCTACTTATGTGATCCTTCTTTGTATACCTAGATGACTATAATGGATGATAATTATTGTAAATGGAACTGTCTATTCCTTAAAGTAGACAGATATTTCATGTATTGTTTGTACTCACATTCGTTACTATAGTATAAGCTCTCCATACTCATTAAATAAACAGTTAAGACATTGTTAAATGGATTTGAATGCAAATTGAGTTCTATTTAGCTGTCACATTATATATCTATGTAGATTATATTAATATAGAAAAATGACCTGGCAGTTTTCTTTAATCATTATAAATTCACTGATTTGCTTAATTGCTACAAAATGCTGAATATTGGGATAGTATAATGTGAAAACACCCACACATATCTTTTTGAATCTGAAAAAAATATAGTATGCTTCTTGAACAGAAAAATATAACATGTCAAAAATGTCAAATACTAACACCTACTTGTAAGGAAACTGAAATGTTTTCTTCACTACATTTGTAATTGAATAAAAGATGCAGTTTGGGCATTAAAAATAGTACTTCTGTTTGTTTGATTTTTGTGAGTTTTAAAGACATGGTAAATTTGTGTAGCCCTAGATGTCATGTAACAATCTCTGCAGACTACGCTGGTCTTGAACTCAGAGATCTGCCTCCTATTGTCTCCCAGTTGCTGGGATTAAAGGTTTCCACCACCATCATCTAGCCTGTATTTCTATGTTTTATCAAAAGAAAAATTTGTTTTTGTTATCTTGAGACACAATCTGACTAAGTAGTTCAGGTTGCCTTTGAACTCACTATACAGTACATCTTGACCCTAAGTTACTGTACAGCCGGGTTCAGTTTGAACAAATATACGTCCTTTCTCCACAGTGTAAGTTATGAGATTACAGGTATGTCCCACTAAGCCTCTTTTCCAAGTAGGATATATTAGTTTTCATCTAATATTGGATATTTTTGTTTATTGCATTTTACTCCTGTTATGTTATTTTAATATCCTAATATTTTATCTGTCTGGAACTAATATGCTCAACCTGCTCTTCTCTATAAAGTATTTGTCTTGTATGAATAATAAAATCTGACGAATCCAAAAATTCCCTTAGGTAACATGTCTTCAAACTTGCTTAATAAAATTACATACTTCAATACATAGATTTTCAACACTATCCTTAACAATATAAAAATGTGTTTCCTGTCATCAACTCTCATATATACATTATATATTATGAAATTAAAGCAATTGAAGTTTATCCTACCATATATGTACCAAGTGGTTATATACCGTAAGATTTTAATACTCACTTTGATTTACTTTATGTTTTTGTGGGTGAGATATAATCATAAATTGTGTATTAAATATATTTGTTTAGTATTAAACAGATCTTTGTACATAGTACCATGACAAATCCTGGAGGAAAAGAGCAACAACATAAACAAAATGAGTCTATTCCAATGCTCAGCTTTGCTGGCTACTTTCTTACTTTTAACAAATATATATATATATATATATATATATATATATATATATATATACACACACACACATATATATATACTCTCAGCTTATTTAATATCTATATTTCATATTATTACTGTCTTAAGATTAAATCCAATTGCTAGAGCCATAATCATTAAAATAAATTGAATAGTTTATATATCAATGCATGTACATATATACACATTCATTTTATACATCATTATACAATAGTATATAAATACATCATAAAGTATTTAGCTAATCTGTGTTAGATATCAAACTAATATATAGAAGAATACATTTAAAAAATTGGACTGTTTATTTTAAAAGATCTCTGGTAATTGAAGCCATAGTGAAATCTTCTCTTTTATAGGCAAGGTTTTGCAATTATTATACTGGGTCCATTACACATTCTTCTTTCAGATGCTGTGAATTGGGCTAACCCCTGATATCTACTAGGCTATGCTCTGATACCACAATCCACAGACACTCTAGTGTCTTATATAAAATGGAACCACATTTGTATAGTCTACACACAGCTACATACTTATTTTGCATATTTCATTATATGCTTATCATACCAAATTCAATGGAAATGCTATGTAGCAAAGTTCTTGCACTTAATTGTGCAGGCAATAACAAGATAGCAACAACTTATGCTCAGCACAGTGACTAGTTTTTTAAAGAATTTTTATCTGTGTTTGGTTGAATCTGTAGAAGCAGAGCCAAGGGGTGTGTGAGGTCAGCTGTATTTATTTAACCAGTATTTATGGCACAGTGAGCCTACACATAACAACTTGATCCTGACAGCAAAATCCATTTTCTATATATACAGTGGATAATGTAAAAACTAAGTAGGAAACCCACTATGAAAGAGGCAGCGTCCATTACACATCTATATAACAGGCAAGGACAGCACAACAAGCACTTCTCTCATGTGGTTGCTGTGTGAGAGGCACGATATTCTTCAGGGTTTAAATAGAAATAGCAGCTATAACAACAAAAGATGGTTTCTGAAATGTCACTTTCCTGGGATCTAGTTGTCTTGCTTCTGACATTGTTTCAGTGGATTGAATCTAACTTCATACCAAATTGGAGACACCACTTTTGCCCATTCCTTTACAGTTGACATGATTCCCACTTTAGCTATTTACACACAGAAGTTAAGAGGTTTTTTCTTTCATTGAATAAAGTTCATAAAGCTCTCATGTTCCACTGTAAAACACATCCCTGTGCCATGTGTCTCTTCTAGTTTCTCTACTGTCTATAATCAATTTTAGGTAAATCATGAACAAAAAGAAAATAATATTTTTACATCATAATTTCTTCTCAAAACATTTGGTACAATATACTTTGGAGCAATTTGCCTGTCTTCTTATTCTGAAGTGATAATGCATCTTGTCATTTGTAAGTTAGAATATGAAATCAAAAAGGCAATTACCAAACCATCTCCCATTGATGTGAAGTAATATAAAATGTCATTTAAAATAAACCTGCTTTCAAGTATATTTTATTGTATTTATCTTATTAAATCTATATTCTATCATGTATCTCATGGTAAGACTTTAAAAGATTGTGAGGAGCTAAAGCTAAAGATTTAGGTGCAGAAAAAGGACCTATTGATTATAAATCCTAAGAAGATCAAACCAACAAAAACAAGTTAAAGAATTCTTTGACTAATTAAATTGTTTCACAAGTGAGGCATTGTTTAAAGGGATACTAGAAGATCAGCTAACAATTAACTTGAAGATAGGAGAGATGGTTCAGTAGCTACAAGTTCTTGGTAATAGGACTAATTACTGAGCCTGGAATTCACAAGATAGAAAGAGAAAGCCCACTTCTACACATTCTTTGTGACTTCCACATTTGTAGAGTTGCATCTCCACACCTGCATACACACAAACAAAAACAATAAACTAATTAAAACTTTAAAAATGAATTTATTTGAAATCACCTTATAAATATGAGGGCAAAAGTAGTTTAAATGCCTTAAGAGTAAAAAAAAAACTGATTCATATTTAAACATGAGGTCATATGTGACGTGTGATTCTGTGTAATAGTTCTGCATGAGGGAAGCTTCCTAGTCCCGTCTTTGTATTCTTGTTGGAAATAAGCTGGTTGTTGGAGAAATTTTCTGTTTCCCTCTTTAGTCAGCCTTCTCTTCTTCACCCTAATATGCACCCTGGCAACTTGGCTTTTAATGATTACAGTGGGTACTCTGGTCTCTTTGTTACAATGTGTTTTACCAATGGAAAACTATGTCGTGGATCAATTGAGCAGTAAGGGGATAAGGTCACTGTGTGTCTGAACTGTCTCCCTGTAGATTTATGTTTGAACACTGTCTTTCTACTCCTTAGGCTTTCTCCCTCTGACTCTTACTAGGTCAGTAGTTTAGTGTGCTACCTTTTTGGCTTCTGTAATTGTTCTATCTCCTTGCAGCTTGAGCTTTAAAGTGAAACCAATTTAAAACTATTGCTAGCTCTGCACTTCAGTGCACTCACTTGCTGTTTGTCCTGAACCTTATTTATGGCTCTGTATATAGTTTCTCAGATTACTAATCTGTATGTCGTCTGCTCATGGCCAAGACCCTGAGTGATATAATACTGATGTTGTCTAAGCAAATTCCATATCATTTATTTATATGGGCAAGAAATATCCATAGCTATAAAGACTTCACAATCAATCCAATCCATTTCATACAGCATTATTGTCTCTGCATTGTTTTGCCAGTATTGATAAACCAACAAACTTTCATTTTCTGGTCCAGTCTATTTGGAGTTCTGTAGGCTTCTTGTATGTTCATGAGCATCTTTTTCATTAGGTTAGGAAAGTTTTCTTCTATAATTTGTTAAAGATATTTACTGGCCCTTTAAGTTGAAAGTCTTCATTCTCATCTATACTTATCCTTAGGTTTGTTTTCTCATTGTATCCTGGATTTCCTGCATGTTTTGAGTTGGGATCTTTTTGCAGTTTGCATTTTCTTTGATTGTTGTTCAGATGTTCTCTATGGAATCTTCTGCACCTGAGATTCTCTCTTCCATCTCTTGTATTCTGTTGCTGATGCTCGCGCCTATGGTTCCAGATTTCTTCCCTAGGATTTCTATCTCCAGAGTTTTCTCACTTTTTGATTTCTTTATTGGTTCTACTTCCATTTTTAGATCCTAGATTTTTTTTTCAATTCTTTCACCTGTTTGGTAGTATTTTCCTGTAACTCTTTAAAGATTTTTGTGTTTCCTCTTTAAGGGCTTCTAGTTCTTTATCTATATTTTCCTGTATTTCTTTAAGGGAGTTACTTATTTCCTTCTTAAAGTCCTCCATCATCATCATGAGAAGTGACTTTACATCCATATCTTGTTTTACTGGTGTGATGGTGGATCCAGTACTTGCTATGGTGGGAGAGTTTGGTTCTGATGATGCCAAGTGACCTTGGTTTCTGTTGCTTCTGTTTTTATGCTTGCCTCCAGCAATCTGATTATCTCAAATGCTTGCTGCCCTCCATATATCTGATTGGAGCCTGTCCTTCCTATAATCCTGGTTAATTAAGAACTCCTCAGAGTCCAGATTTCTCTGTGATCCTGTGATTCCGGGCTCCTGTGAACCTGAGATTCTGGGTGTGTCAGAGTTCTTGGCAGTCAAGCTTTCTCTGAGACCCTGAGGTCCAGGTGTGACCAAGCTCCTGTTATCCTGGGATCCTGTAATCCTAAGATCCTGGGCATGTTACAGGACCTGGAAGTGGTGTCTTCTCTGGGGACTGGGGCTGTCTGGTGTGTTCAAAACCAATGTATACCAGCACTGATTAGTAGGAACCCGAGCTGCTGGTCAGGCAGGGCTCCCATATCTTTGCTTCTGCTGTCACAGACCTGTCATGATTGTTTTGGATCAGATGTTGTGTTCCACTCATCAGTGATCCTAAGATCGCATGGAGAGTCTTCTGTGGACCATGGGACTGTCCACTTAGTTCCCACCCAAGGTGACCCAGAGCTGTGGCCGACTGGAAGGGCCCAAACTTCTTCTAAAAAAAACATTTGTGGAAGTTTTGAGAGTGAGAGAGCCTATGATAGTAGGACAAAGGAATTTCTGGATCACCACAGGACAGGCTCCAGGGCAGGTCCCATGATAAGTGAAGGTAAAGGCTTTAGTAGAACACATACATAGGAGCATCCCGAAATGAGGGCAGAGTGGTCTGAAGATCCTCTCCCAAAGTGATTGACATCAAGCAGTCCTCACATTCAGCCAAAGTGAGCTCTGACTAGTGACATGCCAATGGGGGAGCTGACCTTTTGAGATTCAAGTAATGTGCTCACCACTATGATGTGGTGACGTCAGAGTTTTGTGCTTTTCTTGAATGAAAAATCCAACACCACTTTAAGGAGATACAATGATCAGACAGCAAAGGGTTGTTTGAAAAAAAAAAGAAGAAGAAAAAAGAAAAAGAAAAAAGAAAAAGAAAACATCAGACAGCAAATGACTCCTTAGAAATGACAAATATTTCCAAGGAAACATATATTGTATTTTATTATTATTTTACTTTATTTTTTGTCATGGTTAGCCATTTATTGTTTGATTGATAGAAATGTTTAATCTGATCAAAGAATTCTAACAAGAAGTAAAAGACAAATCCATTAATTTTCTGAAGGTAGACTAAGAAATTTCTCCTTTCAAATTTTTGTCTTGGGCTTTATTGCCATTTTATTATAAAGAGCATATTTTGGGGGAGTATAATACTTTACTTCTTTGTGTCTTAATATTTTATTAATTTGATCAATTTTATTTTATTATTTTGTTCACTTTATCAATATAGAACTAGCTAATAATAAAAGCTGATTTAGATTTTTTATTTTTCATGATTTTTCCTTGATTCAGCTGCTGCTGCTTCTGCTTCTTCTTCTTCTTCTTCTTCTTCTTCTTCTTCTTCTTCTTCTTCTTCTTCTTCTTCTTCTTCTTCTTTAACCTTTTTTTACAGTCCAGTCTTATACCATTCTGGGTCCAGCCTTTGTTTCTCATCACATTCCTCCTCCTCCTGTACAAGAGGATGTCCCCACCTTGCCAACCATACCCCAATAGACCCCCTGATTCCCTGGGGCCTCAAGTCTCTTGAGACTTAGGTGTGTCTTCTCTCACTGAGGCTAGATCAGGCAGTCGTCTGCTGTATATGTGTTGGGACCTCATATCATCTAGTGTATGCTGCCTGGTTGGTGGCTCAGTATCTGAGAGATCTCAGTGGTCCAGGTTAGTTTAGATTGCTGGTTTTCCTATGGAGTTACCCTGTTCAGCTTTTTCCACCTTTGAATTCTTGTCAGAGTAATCTCAAATGGCCCAGAAGTATTTAAATAAATGTTCAAAGTCCTTAGTGATCAGGGAACTTCAAATCAAAATGACCCTGAGATTCCACTTTACACCAATCAGAATGGCTAAGATCAAAAACTTAGGTCACAACACATGTTGTTTATGATGTGGAGAAAGAGGAACACTCCTCCATTGCTGGTGGGATTGCAAACTTGTACAACTACTCTGGGAATCAATCAGGAGTTTCCTCAGGAAATTAAAAATAGATCTACTTGAAGACCCATCTATACCACTCTTGAGCATATACCCAAAAGGTGCCCCACCATGACACAAGGAAACGAGTTTCACTATGTTCATATCACCCTTACTTGTGATATTCAGAAGTTGGGAACAATCCAGATTCCCCACAAAGGACGAATGGATACAGAAAATGTGGTCCATTTGCACAATGGAATACTGTTGAGCTATTAAGAATGAGGACATCATGAATTTTGTAGGCAAATGGATGGAACAAGAAATTATCACCTGGAGTTTGGTAACTCAGACCCAAACGGACATACTCACTAATATGTACTCAATATATGTGGATATTAGCCAAAAAAAAAAAAACAAAACCCACAGAATACACAGGATACACTCCACAGAACTCAAGAAAGTTAACAAGCAGAAGGGGCCCAAGTGAGGATGCCTCAATCCCACTTGGGATGGGGAAGAAAGCAACTATGGGGGAGAGGGGCAGAGAGAGGGAAGAATGACTTGGCTGGGAGAGATAGGGAAGGAAAAAGGGAACATGATCAGGTATCAGGGGGAGCAGGAGTGAAGCTCTGAGGGCCAGCTGTAAGAATGAAGACAGGCAACATTGGGAGGTAAGACGTGGGGGGACTGTCAAGAACATACCAGAGATCTGAGAGGTAGGAGATCTCAAGACTCAGATGGAGGGACCTTAGATGAAATGCCCATCAGTTGGGAGAGGGAATTTGTAGAGTCCATCACTACTAGAAAGATGGACATCAAGTGGAGGGACAGTATGCTTACAAACAGGGGGCTAACATGGCTGTTCTCTGAGAAGCTCAATAAGCAGCTGAAGAGTCAGATGCAGATGCCTACCCCCAACCACTGGACAACAGCCAATACCCTTTTGGTTGATATATTTTATTTTAACAAATCTATTTTTTCTAAACAGAGTGGTTAAATTATATATAAGATATTTCACATAATTACAAGAATAGTTTTCATGACATGTGTGATATTTATATTTTAGCAGGATATTTCAATATTAGATTTTATAGTACACATAAAATAGATTGAATATAAGGAGAAAAAATCATCTTTCTTTGAGTGAACTTATAAAATGAAAGTTGATCTTCTAATAAATCTTGGATACTAAGGATTTTTATTAAAAAATCAACAAAGACATCATAAAATTAAACACATATTAATGGACACATTAACATCTACTGTAGAGCTTACAATTACTTGTTTAAATAACCAAGTATTCAAAATCTTAAGAATTCCACATTATTAAATTATAAAACTTAATAAGAATTATTTCTGAAGAATATTTTCATAGTATATATAAAGACACTGTAAGGTAGAAAATTTCAGTAACTTCACCCTCTAGTTCAAGGAGATAAATTGTGATACTTATACCCACATTCCTAACTATGAAAGTCTATCTTTTTTTTTTAATTGGACAGTGTTAGTGATAGAACTCTCTATTGGTTCACTTCTGAAAATTTAAATTTGTAAAGTGGACAGTTGGATAGTAAATTCATCATACATTTTACTCCAATTTATGTCTTTCTTGATTTTTGCATTTTATTTAACTTACTAATAATTAAAAGTAGTTGCTACGTGTGAGTACAGTGGAAATGTGCCTAGTCATGGGGAAGATATGAATAGTAACAGCCATGATAAACTGTCATGATGGCACATTCTTCGAGTTTTAATGATGTACATAACAGAGTGTAAAATCCAATGAATATTGTGTTGTATGTTTTTTACACATTGAAAGTTAGAGATTCACATCTATTAAATATACAGAAAGATACGTTAGTATGCTGGATGTTCTAGCGTGCCTGGTATGGCTATTGTATGATCTTGGTACTCTACCACTCCTCTTCTTTCATCAGAACATAAATCCAGGTTCAATGGATGGGCAGATGCTAAAAGAAGGAGGCCAAGTTCTGTCCTAAATCTTTCACTGAAAATGTCACCACAATCCCATTTTAAATATGCTGGGAGGTGGAGAAATTCAATGATTACTGACAGCTTTGAAATGTCAAATTGTAAGAGCTATAGATGTAGATAGGGAATAGTTTTTTTGAGTATTTTTACTTTCTATCATACTGAAACACACACACACACACACACACACACACACACACACACATATATATATATATATATATATATATATATATATATATATATATATATGCTACATTGTATTGTTTCTTGAGCCACATTTCTTTCAAATATAATTATATTAGAATCAATAAAACTAAAATTTCAAGTATTCAGACAAACAAGCTGCATTTGAAGTACTCATGAGCTAATAACTAGGTTCATTTTTTTTAATGAATTACAGAACTTTTCCTTCTTAGCAAAGCTTGATGATGAAGAGTTCTACATAACAAAGCATGACAGTGAGTACTGGATCACAGTGAGCTAGAGTGGAGCAGTCCCTTCTAATTGAACTTTTATGCCCTATTGTTTTGGGTTTTTGTTTGTTTGTTTGTTTTGGTTATTCTATATGAGATTTTTTATTTATCTGTTAGGTACTTTCTTCATTTACATTTCCAATGCTATCCCAAAAGTTCCCCTTACCCTCCTTCTACTCCCCTACCCACCCACTCCCACTTCTTGGCCCTGGCGTTCCCCTGTACTGAGGCATATAAAGTTTGCAAGACCAATGGGTCCCTCTTTCCACTGATGGCCAACTAAGCCATCTTCTGATACATATGCAGCTAGAGACAAGAGCTCCTGGGGTGGGGGTGGGGGTGGGTACTGGTTAGTTCATATTGTTGTTCCACCTATAGGGTTGCAGACCCCTTTAGCTTCTAGGGTACTTTCTCTAGCTCCTTCATTGGGGGCCCTGTGATCTGTCCAATAGCTGACTGTGAGCATCCACTTCTGTCTTTGCTAGACCCCTGCATAGCCTCACAAGAGACAGCTATATCTGGTTTCTTTCAGGAAAATCTTGCTAGTGTATGTAATGGTGTCAGCGTTTGGAGGCTGCTTATGGGATGGATCCCCAGGTATGACAGTCTCTAGATGGTCCATCCTTTTTTCTCAGCTCCAAACTATGTCCTATTGTTATTCTGATGAAATTAGGTTAAAAATGTTAAAATATCTATGTTAAAATATTTTCTTGGTTTCCTTTTCTTTATAACAAATCTATATACTCATATGATTTACAAACTTTATATTATATGCTAAAGCTAGAAAGATATCGCAGTAGGTATGGTGCTTGCAACGCAAACATGAATTGTAACTGGCATATGGGCATCATGTTCAGGGAGAAAAATTGTCTCAAAACAAACAAATAAACAAGGTTAAGTGAGACTACAACATTGATTTCTGGATCTCAGAAACATGTGCGCACATGCACCTGCCTTATGGACACATAGGAATGCCCAGATAAACACGCATGCACAAAACGAAAGTGATGTCATGCCTTCCAGAATGGCTAGGGTTGTAAAGAACAAAGTAAATTGTGAAATTTCCTCAGCATTTATATGAGTATTGAAGCAGGTAAGCAATATTCTCTAGCCCAGGTCAGCATTTTTGTTTTCTATTTACCATGATCTACTAAGTATCTAGTAGCAGAACACTCTACCTTAACTCTCATTATGTTAAAAATTTAAAATTTACTTTCCAAAATACTTGAAATTTAAAATTTGTTTTATACATTTAAATACTACTACATATTTAAATATTATATCTACTGTGAGTAATTTTTAGCTATCTTGTTTTTTTCACATGTTGAACACACTGAACGTGATGGTATGTTTCCTATTCATAATATTGTCTTCTATCTTCATTTTATTTATTCATTCAATTGATTTTTCTTTTATTATATTTCATTATTTGAAGAAATACATTTACATATATTTTTATCATAGTTTTCCCCTCACTCTACATACCCTATCTTTAGGTTAAAAAAAAAAGAAAAGAAACAATGCATGATTGAAATCCCCACAAACTAAGAAAAAAATAAAACAACACACAAAAGAAAAAGTAACTGTAACCAAATAAAAGTAGACACACACAAACACACATATGCATGCTTTCATATGCACACACACAGTTGGAGTTCATTATATGTTGATGAGCTGCTCTTGAGCATGAGGCCTGACCTGAAGTGGGAGTTATACCTAGTGTCTTAGTTTCTCTATTGGAGAAACTCATTTTTTTTCTTCTATCAGGTATAAATAACAGCAATTGTTAACTTTTACGCTATTGACTGGGTTTTTATTCATTCATTCATTCATTTTATTCATGCAGTCATTTATTTGTTTGAAATATAACAAAATAAAATGTAGTAAGATAAAACAAAAGCTATAACATAGAAGTTGGAAAAGACAAACCAAGAGAAGGATAAAGCCTAAGCGAAGGCACAAGAAAAAGAGACCCACTTATTCTCACACTTAAGAATAAATACCATTTTGCTTGTTTGTTTATTAAAAAATGGAACTGTACTCTTGTTTGGTGCTAATTTATACATCAAAGTATACTGGGGCTTCCTTTTTCTAATTAATTGGAATTTAACCTATATTAACCTATATTAAAGTTCCAGGATGGGAGGGCTACAGAAAAGATAGGAAGTTCTTTCTTGACTTGAATATGCACACAGGGGTGTTTTTTGTGTAATATATTGTATATTATAGCATCTTATATTTTTACTTGAATTGCAAAAAATTACAATTTTTCATCCCAACAAAAAAGAATATCATAAAACACTAAACTGAAAGCCATGATATATATATATATATATATATATATATATGCATATATATATATATCATATATACATATATATATATATTCAGTAGATCTGAATATAAACATGTGCAGGGCTTATTATGCTGCTTCAGTCTGTGAGTTCATATAATCTTTGCTCATGATGATTTAGAGGGTGTAGTTTTCTTGGGGTCATCCATCCCATCTGACTCTTCAATCCTTAAACCTCTTCTTCTGTGGGAATCCCTGAGCTCTGAGGGAATAGAATTGGTGGAGACATCCCAACTAGGACTGAGTATTCTAAGATTTCTTACTCATTGTGTAATGTCTGGCTGTGGGCCTCCTTATTTGCTCCCATATGCAGCAGGAGAGCACTTCTGTACTGATGGCAGACAAGTCACTGATTGATGAGTATAGCAGAATATTATTAGGAATAATTTTATTATTACATATTTTTTCTGTTTTTGTAGACCAGTATTACATATTTTTATTTTAGGTCCTTGAGATATGTATTCTTATGTTCTTGCTTACCCAAGGAATGTTTGGTTCATCTCATGGAATCAGCCTGAAGTCAAATCAGTTATTGGTTGGCTACTCCCACAAGCTTTGTGCCACCATTGCCCTAACATATCTTGCAGGCAGTGTACCATTTTAGACAAAGGGGTTTGTGGCTGTATTGATGTTTATGTTTCTATTTTGATAATATACAGAGACCCAGAATCCCTACAGAATCTCCAGAATCCCTACAGTTTATGTTTTCTTTACTGCTTTTATTTCTATTTTCAGGTCTTGAATACTTAATTGTTTTCTTTATCTGTTACTTCTTATTTTTATTTTATTTTTCCTTTTAGGAATTAGTTCATCTCCTCCAACTTTTTTTGTCATTTTCTTGATTGCTTTAAAGGATGTAATCACTTCTTCTTTAAAGACCTATTGAAGGAAGATGAAATATTGTAACTTGTGAGTTGTTTAAGAGCCCACTGCCCTGGCCTGGGACTGAGAACAAAGCAGAACAGCCCCCAGGCATGCCAGGGCAGGGCTGTTGTTAAGGCATTCCTAAGAGCATCTTGACTGTAAAGATGAAAAGAAAGCAAGGAAGCAGGCAAGGCTATCTGGCCGGAACCTCCCCTCTGTCTATTGCCCCTTGGCGCTGGGTAAAGTCATACATCAACTGGTTGCTATGTGAACAAAGATAAGCCCCCAGCCAACAGGAACAAAGTCCTGCTTTCTGTTAATGTTTGAATAAGCCAATAGTGTGTCTATATGCTGAATTCCACACCCCTAAGCCCCTTATCCCTTAAAAGCCCCTAGCTTTCAAGCCTCGGGGCCGACATCCGTTATCTCCTGTGTGGGATACATGCTGGTCCGGAGCTCCATAATTAAACGTCCTCATGTAATTACATCAAGATATGGTCCTTCATGATTTTTTGGGTGCATGCTGAATCCGGACTGGGGTGGGGGTTTCCCCACTAGGTCTAACACTATAATATCTTCATAAAGTTGTTTTTAAGATCTTTTGTTTGTGCTTTAGTTGTGTTGTAATATTCAGGTCTTGCTGTAGTACAATAGCTGGCCTCTGGTGGTGACATACCGCCTAGGTTGATATTTATTGTGTTGTTTCTTTTAACTTTATTTTAATGTTTTTTATTGATACATTGTGGAATTTACATCATGCACCCCAATCCCACTCATCTTCACATCCCTCCATATGCCCTCTGCACTTGCTACCTCCCCACTAAACAAAACAAAACAACATAAAAACAAACAAACAAATAAACAACTTCACTTGCAAATGTTCACTGCAAGAAGTTATTTGTCTAGCTTGTGGCCTTGGACTTCTGCCAGAATTTCAATACTCAATCCTTATTGAGACTCCTCTTAATCACTGCCCTGTGTCATGGAGGGCTTGCAGCTATAGTTCTGCAGAACTGGCCATCCTCTTGTGTTCCAGGAATTTATAGATGTGGTAAATGTTGAAGTCAATATCTTGAACCTGGGCCTGTATCAGGAGTGAACTGATCTGTGCACCAGCTCTCCTACACCAAGCCTCCAGGGCCAGTTCTTCTACTTTGCTCAGGTGAAGTGAAGGGCAAGCTGTCCTGTCTGCAACAGTTGGCAAGGGTAAGACAGGCTATCCTGTGTCCACACCTCTAGGGCCAGTTCTTCTGTACTTTTCCAGCAAGGGGTATGGTCAGATCATTTGGAGTGTTGCCTTTTCAAGGGGAAGGACCAACTCTCTTCTCTCATGCTCTCAGTTTCAGGTCACTGGCATCCACTACAGCAAGGGCCAACTCTATAGTGTGTCGTGGTTTACTTGGGGTTGGAGTACTCTCTCTCCTGCTTGACCCAAGCTGCTACGATCAATAGATATGTATCTTTCTCAAGTCTATGTTACTACACAGCAATAGGCAAAGCTAAAAAGGGAACACTAAGAGGAACCGATACCTATTAAATTAAAAAAAGAAAGAGAGAGGAAGAGACCACATTAAGTAGAATGAAAAGGAGAAAAGAGAAAGAATTTAGATGAAAGGAATGGGATAGTTTAGATCCAAACATATTCATAAATGAAAATTAAAATATTTTAATGAATGAACTAGCTTTTTTGAGAGAGAGAGTGGTACCGTGGTACAACAGAAATGATTTTCCTTAATATAACCATATGCACTCTCTCACACAGAGAAATATACAGTGCAAACACAGTTGCATATTAATATGTTCCTGAAAGACAAAAAAGGGGGGCACTAAACTGTTTCTAAGTGAGAAGGTGGTCTTGTATCATTTACAAGGTTCTGCATTCACTCCTTAATACATATACTCTTTCTTTCTCTCTCTAATACACAGAGATAGGAGAGAGAGAGAGAGAGAGAGAGAGAGAGAGAGAGAGAGAGACTAGCAAGTCCATAAACACAGATGCAAATGTTTTTACAGTAATCTTGTGAAAATGTTAAAAGTCTAATATTACGCAAGATGGCTACTTCTAAAACCAGAAGAAGTTACAATTTGACATTATAGAACTTAATTGAGATGTTAAACTCTAATACCTGCTTGGGAATGCTCATGATCACATTTTACTTTACAGTAGCATACAAACATGTTGGCATGGTTGTAATAAATGTTTCTAAATGAACTTGTATACATGTAAGGTTCTAAAGTACACTCCATTTTGGTTTCTCCATCTTCTTTAACTAGATGGCACAGTCTGGTATTATGGCACAGTTTTGGCTTGTGGCCATGCATATGGAGAATGCAGCCTTTCTCCAGTGCCTGTATTGATTTGGAAGTTTTGCCAGGTTAGCTTTTGTAGCTATGCAAAGAAGTATGTTAACCTTTCACTTTATTGGTTCTTAGAGTTGAAAAATTAATTCTATTTGAAGATAAATATTCCATTGTTTACAGAATTTAGTAATAACATATTATGTGTTTATTACAGAAATACAGGTATTTATTCATAGATGAATATATGCAAGTTTATATATTTATTTCTGAAAGATTGTTTTCAAAAATACTGTCCTAATTAAATAAATGGTGGTAAATTGAATAGATATATTGCACAGCAAGAGATTGAGTTTAGAGAAAGTCATGGATGAATAGCTATTAATTTTTTTTCTTTTTTACAAATAGAAAATTTCACAAATTTGGTTTTGGAGAAAGGGGGAAATTTAAGAAAAAATAATAAGTAATATCTTATTCTTGCTGGAACTATATATTTTAGTAATAAAAACCACGTCAGTCATAATTTTTGTGATGTGGTCTCATAGCTAATTTTCTTTGGTGCATGTCTATTTGTGTTTTCATCTCAGCTATAGGTCATCTCTCTTCCTTTGGGCAGGAAGTCGTAGACTGTGGAAACTGCAATCTGGCCTCATTCTCCCTCTCTCCATTCACCTTCAGGGCATAGGCCTCCCCTAGGGCCTACCTCTGTTTGTTCTGGTTGTAAAAACGCATTAACATGAGAAGGGATGTGATGTGAAGTCAGGAAATACTTGTAGACTGACTAGTCAGGCTGTATTAGTTCCTGCACTGCTTCATATCTAGGGCTCGTCTACCTAGATTATGTAATTATACAGCTTTTATTCCTGCTGCTCTTACCTTTTAGAATAAGAAACTTCCATTCACATAAGTTAGTTAAAATCTGGGGTGTGTGTGTTAGGAGCATGCAAATATGAGTCCTTTTATTAGGACTATATTCTTCCAGTGAGGAGGAAACAGAAACAGAATATAGGCAGATGTGCTCGAGCTTCAGTTGATGATAGTTGCTTTATTTTGAGGAATTCTGGTGGGTACTTAGGAGGATAGATATAAGGTCATGTGATACAGCTTCTCAAGGAAGCAGTGAAAGGTGAATGGATAGATAAAATAAATGTTGCTTAATTTTGCTTTTGCTCATATCTTAACTATCTTAAATGGAGGAAATGGGTTGTACTGCCAAAATAATGTTTGCTGTGATTGCTGTTGAGGTAAGGGGGAAAACTAGATAGAGTTCAGGATAAAATGAAAATAATAGAGTATGAACAGCTGCATGAGGCATCCTCAATGGAACATATAGGAAGTGAGACATAGCAAAGTCATTAGAGGCTCGACTACTCACAATTTTCTAGAAACAAATGATTATATAAAATGTTGAGTATGGTTAACAGCATTCTAAAAGAGTACATGAGTAGGGGAATTTATAAGGACTTGAAGGCCAGCACAGTGCTGTGCATGGTTAGGCAGGGTCTGACTTGTTTTCGAGAGCCTAAAGTGAAGGAAAAGCAAATTAGCATAGTTTCTATAGTAAAAGAGCTAGAAATTTAAATTTAAATAGGTTGAGATAGACTAAAGTACAGAGATAAGTGAAAGACAAAGCCCACAGTTCTGAGTGACTATGTAGGCAGCAGCTACTGATTGATGGAGTTAATTGATCTGCAAGGGAAAGACACAGATGCTACAGAGTCAGAGAAATAATACCAAGTCCAAATGACTGAATGAGCAAATACACATGTGGGGATTAAGTTCTAAAGAGTAATGAATCCTTTCTAGTACAAAAACACAGGTATCTTTTTCTTGTATTATATTTTCACAAGTTTGCTGTATTGAGTCTAACTTTTAACAAATAGTTTAAAGAGAAAGCAAACTTGTGTTTAATATTTAGATAGCCACATACTCCTTAGCATGACAGCATAGAAACCTGGGAAATCCATGTCAAAGATAGTCTGCAATATCTTCCCACTTTTTCATACTAATTTTCTTGGAGTTCTCAATGTTAGTACATTTTGACTGGAGACAAGAGTTTGCATTTTAAGTCAGGTGTCTTTTGAAATATCCAGGCTTCTCCATAGCAAAAGATGCTAGAGTTTCTCCATTCCATAGAAAAGGAGAAAGATCTGGGCTTTCCAAGATATCGTGTAACTTCAAAAAATATAAAATTGGGGTCCCAGTGGTATAT
The DNA here is from genome assembly GCF_978045245.1 of Mus caroli. NCBI lineage: Eukaryota > Metazoa > Chordata > Mammalia > Rodentia > Muridae > Mus > Mus caroli. Next base: position 149,903,881 of record NW_028227258.1, on the reverse strand, counting down.
GAAAAGAAAATGACCATGGGAAATAAGACACACACCTCTTTGCCAACAAAGATACTCTGTGGTTTGCTGAGAACCAGGACTCTGCCTTGTGAAGAGGGAAACAATTTTGGGAAATTGTTAGGCGTCCTCAGGATCAGAAAGCAAGGGTAATAGCACAATAGCAAAAGTGACTCTCCCACAAAGAAAAAAGCTGACAGATGAAATTAGAAAATGGGATTTTTTTTTTGCAAAGAAATTTAATCATAATTGAAGGTACAATTGATAATTTACATATATAATATAGCAAACTACAGAGTAAATGTTTTAAAAAGGTATAATGGTATATAACTAAAAATCTTTTAAAGGAAAATATTGAACATAAAAAGGATAGTGTGGTCTATCTACTTAGGAGTAGAGATGAAGGCAGAAGGATTCCAAGTTCAAGACCAACACCAGTATACACACACACACACACACACACACACACACACACACTATTAAGGGAATAGAAGAATTCTAAGTGACAGAAATGCAAGGAATAAACAGGACCAATGTTTGATTAAAGTTTGAAACTCTACTTTGTGCAATTGATATAAACTAATATAGGAATAATACTGCTTTTAAATATTTACGACAAATGCTGAAAAGGGCAGGGAAGACAGAGAAACTGATTATTTTCTATCAACATAAGCAGAAGAGTTGTTACAGTTATTGAAAAACATGGATATTTTATTTTATTTTATTTTTTGGTGTTTTGAGACAGAGTTTCACTGTGTAGCCCTGGCTGACCTGGAACTCAGTTTGTAGACCAGGTTGGCCTGGAAGTCAAAATCCACCTGCCTCCTTCTCCCAAGTGCTGGGATTAAAGGCGTGAGCCACCACCGCCCAGCAACATGGATACTTTAAAACATGATTATACACATTTACATTTCCCAAAACTGCATAAAATACGCACACAGCAAAGTGTGTTTCAAATGTATAAACATGAATAAACATTTTGATGGTGCAGGAGTCAACCTTTGCCTTAGAGTTAATTCCCAATAGATGATAAATACAATACTAAATGTTATAAAAGGAGGCTACTAATCACATAAAATCCTTCTGATAATATTTTTAAGAATTAAAGTAACAAATTTATTGCAATAAAAACTTACTAAGCTATAATAGGACATGCTTTATGAAATATAAGCAACACACACAGACAACTACTAAGAAAATAAATACATGACTATCAACCTATTAAAACTGTGTGTCAATATCATTAGATTATTAGTCACTATCAAGCTATAAGTTTATTGAGTTGATACACAGTATACAGGAGAATGGCCAAAATTCATCAAGATCACACTAGAAAACAATGTGGGGACTATAGAATGGTTAGATTCTCATATTTTAGTAATATCAATGTAAAATAGTAAATGTTTAGAAAATATTTCTTAGTATCATATAGTAAAACTATACATTGTTCTGCATCACAAACAAGAAATTCTACTTTTATTTATCTACAAAAAGAAATAAAATATGTAGTGTGAAATAAAATTTTCAGGAAATATTCATACATATCAAATTGTAATTAATTAAAACTGAAAATGTACTCAATTATTATTAACTGGAGAATAGAAAGTACATTGTATTGCAACATACAATAAAGTCTACTAAAAAGAAAAAATAGATTTCATTTAATGTGGATGAGTTAAAAGAAAACAGAATGTACTCATGAAATGCAGAAAGACCCAAGGATAGAAATAGACTTTGGAAAAAAGCATAATACTATAGAACTTATTTGTCAAAAATGTCAAAATCAGGAGCAATTTTAGAGGAAGACAAGGAGAGGTGTCAATAAAGATATAAATATATTAAAGAAAGAATATTGAACAAACATTAACTGTAAAGTATAATACAGAGTAAAAGTTTATTGACACAAACAGGCCAACAATACCAACACTGATGCATTGTAATAGAGATGAAGATTCATCCTGAAACTAAGATGGGGACCTATGATGGAGAACCACCTGCCTAGTGAAGGTTAAGCATTTGGCAGCCAAATAGACTTTGTTCAAGCTATGATATTATATTGCTTATAATATTACATATAATATTATAAGCTGTCACTATAGTCCAATGTTGTGACAGGTGAGTGTCAAAAGTATGTAGCATTTTTATATAACATTCCACACTTTGGAAGTAGATTTGCAATTTAGACTTCAGTTCTCCAAAGTTCTCAGTGGATCTGCTGCAGTAAGGGCAAAACACTATTGTTCTTTTTATGTATGTAATACAGACTTATAAATGAATTGGACAAATCAGGGTTAGGGTTATCAGGTGGACCCTATTAACTAAAGAAATGAAGAATTGTACTCAAACATGGCATTAAATAAGAGCATTGAAGAAAGTAAGACCCCCATGAATTCTATCAGAAGAGAAATTTAAACACCCACATCCTACCAGATCATGGACATTTTGAGCAATGGTGAGATTGGACTGATCATTGACAAGAAATTGTATTGCCTCAAATCAGTTGGTAAGACCTACCATCCCAGGAATCCCATAACTTCCTATAATACTGGAAATTGTAGTTTCAGGGAAATAACAACAACAAAAAGTCCTGAGAAAGTATGGTGGTCTATAGGCTCTCTTAATCTCTGCTACAGCTAGAATGAGGGCACTCTTAGCAAGGAAATTGTCTGGATCAAAGTCAATCCCTTGACAAGTATTTAGTATTTCATAAGTGACTGCTTCAAATTTGGAGCAAAATGGTGGAGTTGGGTTTTCTACTGAATTGCAAGATTTAAACAATGAACACAAATCTATGATTATTCTTTTATAATGTCACAATATTGCAGTTGTTTGAGAAGTCTATCAACCATTGAAGACAGAATCTAACATAAAGTGCTGAGAGTTCAAAAGTTATTAAAATATTTTATGTAACAAAGTTTAAAGTAATCTGAAAGTGAGTTTATCATGTGACTTCTAGAAATATGTATAGAATTTAGAAGTGTTCTTGGCAAAATGTATCTAAAGTCTCTATTTTAAAAAAATCAGTTTATCAGATTATGATTTAAGAGTGAAACTGGAAGTATAAGCTATTCTACCTCTTGTTGCCATGTTGGTTAAACATCTTGGCTTCCTTTCATTTTCTAATGTACTAAATTTTAATTAAAAATAAAAAATAGGGTCAGCAATATGGATTGGTAGTAAAAATGTGTGCTGTACAAGCCTGACTACCTGAGTTTGATCCTTGCAAGCCATAGTAGAAGGGAGAAACTGGCTTGCAAAAGTTGTCCTCTGACCTACACATGCACTCTTGTGGCACACATGTAGTTTCTATATCACACATAGACACACAAACATACACATACACAAATAACAAAACCAACAATTATACATTATTACACTTACATGATTACAAATTTTAGAAAGTAAAGAACACCTATTACTTACATCATTCTATTAAATGAAAAGATATTTAACATTTTAAACATCTCACAGGCTCAGGATTTAACATACTCAGCCTAACATTGTCGAGGGTATTTTGATAGGAAACTCACATCTAGTTTGTTTGTAGGTTAATAGTATGGATGATCTTCATAACACCATTACTTTTAAAAGCTTTTATCTTATTTATCATTGTTAGATTTGAAGAACAGAATACTGTTTACTTGTTATAAGTTCATGCTCCTTGCTAGGATGTACCATCCAATGCAGTCCCTTCCTCTTGGCTCTCCCTAAGAAGCGCTTGCTTACCTTGTCAGGAATCGTTAGAATGCCAATGTGCCTGCATTAACCTTGTTCTGACTCTTTGCAAGAAGGCAGATACCATACTAAGTGCTCAGCAATTGAAATCACTTTTTTTTTTTAATGCACTTGTTTGCTTAAGAAAATGTAGGAAAAAAGAAGTAAGGGAAATCAATTTGAGAAGTTGAGAGAAGAATGCTAAGATATTACCTTCACATTGAGGCAAACTTAAGGAAGAGCCTTTGTTTAATGTGACTGGAATTCTCCAAATAATTGAACTGTAGTTCCCATCTCTTATTTGCCTGTTAATAGAAATCCTCACAGTGCAAAGCCCCTCTTCTCTACAGTTAGACCTTGGGTTTAAATGACTGTGGAGGATTAAGTTTTAACCTCAGAGAGAGGAGGGAGGGAGGGAGGGAGGGAGGGAGGGAGGGAGGGAGGGAGGGAGGGAGGGAGGGAGGGAGAGAGAGAGAGAGAGAGAGACTGCTTCCCTGTTTAAAACCGAGCTTTGTGCACCCGCAGTGTTACAGGACAACTTGTAGACATCCTTTCTGCTTCATGTTCCATTTATTAATTTTTTTCTAGAATTCTCTAGGTGCTTGAATGCATGTGTGTTTGTATATGTATGTATATCCCCCCCTCTTTGGATTTTTAAGGAAAACATACAAAAATTCACCTAGTAAATTTTTCTTGTTGGGTATGGAGAGTATACCAACATCTCAGTAGAATTTAAATATTCATTTAATATATATAGCAACCTAATAATCTTGGAATTATCACTCTCCTTTAATACTCAAGTAAAGGGAAATTCAATAAGTTCAAGGAATTTGAAAATGCATTCATGAGAGTTCACTGGGTTAAACAGTGATGTTGATATCCACCGGTTTCTGAGAGCTGCTCTGGATCATCCATATACTAATTGTATAACATCCAAGTGTTAATCTCTCTTTTATATTAAGATCCACAGAGAAACCACTTACTCAGGCTATTCCAAACATGCAGAATTCATATTTAATTCTCACTGCTTCACTCCAAAAGGGATGGCCTTTTTATGACTTTTGTAATTTCAGAAAAATGTGTGTTCTATGTACATGGCAGGGAAAGAAACACCCTTGAGGGAAGAAGATGGGCATGAAAATAACAAGGTAGTACTTTAATGTATGTTGAAATGTATTCCATTCCCATTGTCCTTGTCTTTGGTTGGTGGTAGCGTTTTGTTTTTCTTTGGTTCAGAAAAGTGTTCTTTTAGTATATCAAGCCTCAGTAGGCAGAAAACCCTCTTCCTTCCAAGCATGGCTGGTGAACAAAGAGTGATTGAAGACACAGACATTATGATAAGACAGTTTGACAATTTACCAACAAGTTTGACTAAAGATATTCTTGCATTTGAGTTCAAGAAAGCTGACCATTTTCTCTGGAGGATGACTATGATGACAGGGAGTAAGGCATGCCTGAGGAGGAAACTGCTCTTAATGCGAAGAACAACAGTGATATAGAAGATGCTGTGTCATAAGGTCTGGTGGTCCTGGGAATAACCTGTGTTTGAAATGGGATAATGCAATGCTAGTTTCCAAGTTAGATGTGAGCTTTAATAGTGTATAAAATCATAGAATGGAATGAAACGAAGCATACTATCTACAGAAGATACTGTTGAATATAAAATTAAAAGAAAACCATGTATCTGGGGCATTTGTGAAATACTTTAAGCAATGTTTCTTCAGTCACTGCTTATATTTGTTGAGAAGCAAATGTGTGAAGTGTTTTGTGTAATTGCAAACTGGTACAACCACTCCAGAGATCAATCTGGAGGTTCCTCAGACAATTAGAAATAGATCTACCTAAAGATCCAGCTTGGATCCTGGGAATATACCCAAAAGATGCCCTACCAGGCCACAGGGCACATGTTCCACTATGTTCATATCGGCCTTATTTGTGATAACTAGAAGCTGGAATCAACCTAGATGTCGCAGGACATAAGAATGGATAAAGAAAATGTGGTTCATTTACATAATGGAATACTACTCAGCTATTAAGAACGAGGACATCCTGAATTTTGCAGGCAAATGACCCAAAAGGACATGCATGGTATATACTCATTAATAAGTGGATATTAGTTAAAAAAATACAGAATACCCAAGATACAGTCCAAAATACTAAAAAAGGTCAACAAACTGAAGTGCCCCATTTGAGGGTGCCTGAGTACTACTTGGGAGAGAGAAGAAAGCAATCATAAGTGAGGAGGAAGGGATGCACCTAGGAGGGAAAGTGGACAGGGAGGATAGTGTGGGAGAGAGGGGAACCTGATCTGGTATTGGGAGAGGGAAAAGGACAGAAGCCCTGAGGGCCAGCAGAAAAAAATGGAAATAGGCAACCTCAGGATATAAGAGGTTGGGGGGATCCTCTAGAATGCACCAGAGTCCTCGGAGGTAAGAGACTCTCAGGAATCAAAGAGTGGAACCTTAGATGAAATTCCTGACAGTAAGGAGAGGGAACTATAGAGCCAATCTCCAACAGGAAGACAGGGCATCAAGTGAGGGATTGTGGGGCATTGGGTTATACACAGTTTGGTTTCCAGTCGAGTTGAGGTTTGAACCCCAGGACCCGGTGGTGATAAGGTGGTGATAATTCACCTACGTGGGACGGAAGGAGTTCTCTCATGTCTCCTGGAATTTTGGCTCCTATCGAAGTTACAGCCCCACAGCCCCCACAGGCTAGCAGTCACATAAGCAATGTCCCAAGCTTCTGACCTTCAGGCTAAACTCAACCCCAGTTACCTAGCAGCAGTCAAGATAGCAGCATATTATAAAAAGTGCAGCTTAGCCCCACCTCACTCTTGCTCTCTTGCTCTTACTCCCCATACACTTACTCTCTTCTCTCTCCCTCTTACTCTCTAGCCTTTCTTTTCTTTCTCCTTTCCCTTGTCTCCTCTTGACCATGGCCAGTCTCTCTCTTTCTACCTTCTCCACCCCCCTACCCCCCCCCCCCGTGCCTTTCTATAATAAAGCTCTAAAACCATAGACTATCTCTGTTCAAAGCCCGCTGCACAGACTCTTGCCTGTGTGGGCCTGTGTGGGAACATCTTTCCCTAAGCCCCTCTCTCCCATAATCCTGGGGCTATAGGGTGCCGCTACAGGGCCCCTGTTTTTGGGTACTGCCACTTGTCCATCCCAATCGAGTGGGGTCAGAGGCTTAGATGCAGAGGCTTAGATCCCTCCCTCCTCCTTTCCCACCCCCCTTTTAGTTCCCACAAAGGATGGGGTTGTCATCCCACAGTCACTTCTGTGACCTATAATTGTTCCTGTCTGAAAGAATTACTGGGATGGAAATGGAGAAGAGCCTGAGAAAAAGAAGGTCCAGTGACAGGCCCAAAGTGGAATGCAGCTCAATGGGAGGTCCCAAGGCCTGACACTATTACTGAGGCTATGGAGTGCTCACAAAATGGACCTAGCATGACTGCCCTCCAGAAGACCCAATAAGCAACTGAAAGAGTCAGATGCAGATATTTACACCCAACCAGTGGGCAGAAGCAGGTGACCCCTGTTGTTGAATTAGGGAAGACTAAAAGAAGCAGAGGAGAATGGAGATCCTGTAGAAGGATAGGCAGTCTCAATCTGGTACTCCAAGATCTCTCAAACACTGGACCACTAAACAGACAGCATACACCAGCTTATATGAGGCCCCCAGCAAACATACAGTGGAGGATTTCCGGGTCTATGTTCATTCAGAGATGATGCACCTAACCCCCAAGAGACTGGAGACCCCAGGGAGTTTAGAGGTCAGATTGGTTGGGGGTTGGGGACATCCACGTGGAACCAGGGGTGTTGGGAGGAGATGTGGTATGTGAAGCAGTCAGAGGGTGGATCAGGGGTGGGGATAGGGGAATGGAATGTGGAGTGTAAAAATAAATTTATTTAAAAAGAAAAAGAAAAGAGAAGAAAAATTTGAAGCCTTTAACTTGAGAGAATTTATCTTAAATATAAATCATTTGAAGCATTCTGCACCAAACACTCTGTGGCACTAAACCACACACATGACAGAACATGCTGGCTTTTGCGGCTTGTGGCTGTACCTTAAATATTAATTCCAACTGATGGGTAGGGCTGACATGATATTATGTTTTATCCTCACAAACATGTACTAAATTTATTATGTTTGTGCGGAAAAACAATAACAACAATAACAAGTATGTCATGCAATGCTCAATTAACCAGCAACTTAAATATAGTAGAAAACTCACATTGCTTATCCCTGATTTTATTCCTCAAAATCACTACATGAATACAGATAATCAACCACATTTAGCTGAAATGAGCTGTGTAGGGATACAGAGAGAAATCTTGGCTCAATGATCATGAAGTCGAACACGAGAATAAAATATTTAGAAAATGATATTGACAGATAAAAATAATAGACTCCCTTTTGGAAGATGCCAGAGAAATTTTGCTATCTACAAATACATAATCAAAGACATCAAGATTGTAGAATATTAGAGACAATTGCATGCATACTTCAGTTGTTTCAAAGTCATTATAACAAGGTAAAAAGGAATATAAGGCAACAACAAAACTTTTTATCCTGAAAACATTCAAGCCAAATAGGAGACTTGCAGGAACAAGCCTATGAACTATAGGAAAGCAAACAATAGCTGTTATGTGATGGCCTTAGACTTACAAATCTTAATTGTAGTTGTGGACCATTTTAGTGATTTCCAGCAATAATTTCCAAAAGCCCACTTCTTTGTGAACATATTAATAGTACATAATGTGAATAAAAATATGAGGGAAATGTTTATATGTCTTGACCAGGAAGTATACATATAATATGACTCAAAATTAACTGCTGAATATCAAGAAAATATGTATCATTTGTGGTAGGAGAGATTTATAGTATTTATTTAAAGTTTAAGAAAATGAGGCATTTTGCCAAAATGCTGTTTTGATTATATAGGAAGAGAGAAACAGGAAAATTCCACCAGTTATTAAACAGCATAAAATACAAAGACAAAATTCTGCACAAAATATAGTGCTTTAATAAATACCTTAAACATCCATAGTTTAGTGATTTTCAGTTCATACAGTAAAATTGTAGGCTAGGAGATACTCATACAGTATGGTCTTTATCAACAGTTGTCCTGGATTTTGATAATCAAGTGATTTATGTTTCTATGCCTAGTTCCCCAAGAACAATTCTCTGCCCATTGTTTCTGGCCAAGTAGAATCCAGATGCATATTTCTAAGTAATCTCGCTGTATGTGAAACTATGTGTTTTTGATTAGATATTACTGTGAAAAAGTTGTCTTATCAAACTACTAAATTAACAGCTGAAGAAGCTGTCAGGTAGTGGCTGGAAATGCCTTTTGTCCATGGCTCGATTATAATCTGGCCAATAGGAATGCAGAGAGGAAATCTAAAGGTGATTAATTGATTGCAATGTCACATTGAGCAAGTTAACTCTCACTACCCTAAATGTAAGTTGACACTATAAATGAGAATGGGGAAGAAACAAAACAGTTAGGATGGAAGCTATCAGACTACAACAGAGAACAATCTAGAAACAAATATGAGCTCAATTAAAGAGACTAGGGACTTGCTTCACAAGTAATATTGCTTCACCCTTTGGCTTCCATATTCTCTGGGATTAAGGACTCCTTTACTTTCCCTTGTATGACTAAGAAATTTTAAGACACAAAGAAAATTTCCAAAGAGAATCACTGAAAATGTGTAGAATTGCTTGGGACAAGCCAACCATCATTTTCTATGCAGGATGTTCTTTAGAGAATCACATTGCTTTATTTATAATGAAAGTGTGCTATCCACACAGGAGCCAGGTGGATGGATGTGAGCTGTGTGCAAAGTAACCAAGTGTCAACACAAGGAGACATGGAATGGAAGCCAGAAGAAGAGGAAAAATGAGAAGGGGAGACAAGGAGTTCAAAGTAAGGTAGCAAAACTGTCATCCAGGACACAGAAGGGATAGAAAGAAACCCAAACTGAATATTGACGAAGCTTCAGAAAGCCTGGCAAAGGGGGTGACAATCACCAAACTGGAAAAGTGGGAAAACTAAAATTCTCTTCAAAGCTCAAAGCCAGGGAGGAATTGCTGAGAGCAGACATGACATAGGCTGGATGGAGCAGACAGCACTGTGCCTTTTCTCCATCCTGTATCAGCTGTAGATTCTTCAAAGGGAAGCAGAATGATAAAAAAGAAACTAGTTCTCTATGGTGAGGTGGATGTACTCTGATCTCAGTTCCTTAGCAAGTTTCTTATGAACACTTTTTAAGCATGGTGTTTGCCAGGAAGCAAGAGTTAAAACTACACCCCTAATCTAGAGCAGGTAAAACACCAGGAAGCCTCCTGACTGAGAGAAGCAAGAACAGAACACAACTTCAGGTAAATCAAAGACTTCAATATAACTTTATCCTCTAAATCTAATCAACAATCAATAAATGGAATTTCATAAAACTGAAAAGCTTCTGTAAGGCAAAGGACACTATCAATAGGACAAAATGGCATCCTGCAGAATAGGAAAATATCTTCACCAACTCTGCATCTGACAGACAGGTAATATCCAAAATATACCAAGAACTCAAGAAGTTTAACACCAACAAGCAAAATATCTAATTACAAATGTGAATTACAGAGCTAAACATAGAATGCTCACCAGAGAAATCTCAAATAGCTGAGAAGCACTTTTTTCAATATCCTTAGTCATCAGGGAAATGCAAACCAAAACAACACTGAGATTCCACCTTACTCCAATCAGAATAACTAAGATACAAAACTCAGGTGATTAGCACATGAACAACTGGAACACTTCCATTGCTGGTGGAAGTATAAGTTTATACAGCACTAGAAATCAATTTGGTGGTATCTCAGATAACTTGGAAGAGTTCTATCTACCTTAAGACACAGCTATACCACTCCAAGGCATATACACAAAAGATGCTCTACCACCAACAAGGACTCAGCTATGTTTATAAAGCTTTATTTATAATAGCTGGAAACTGGAAACAATCCAGATGTTCTTCAACTGAAGAGTGGATAAAGAAAATGTAGTTCATATGCACATGGAATGTTATTAAAAACTATTAAAACAAGGTTATCATGAAATTTTCCCACAAATGGATGGAACTAGAAAATATCATCCTGAGTGAAGTAATCCAGACCCAGAAAGACACACACTCATTTATAAGTGGATATTAGCCATAAAGTATAGGATAACCATAGTACAATAAAAAGTAAAATAAACAGACCAAAAAGCTAAGGAAGAAGAAAGACCCAGGAATAATGCTTGAATCTCACTTAGAAGGGGAAATAAAATAGACAAAAGAAGTAGATGGGGAGAGGGAACTGACTGGTAGAAGGTTTTGGAAGGGGAGCAGGGCTGGGGATCTGGTGTGGGGAGAGCAGGAGTGTGGGTAAGAGGGGACTCAGAGAATAAAAGTGAAATCCGTGGGGGGGTCAGGGCATCTCTGGGTCAAACTGGAGTCCTAGGACTGGGGAAGGGGGGAGGAGGCTCCTTGGAGAATATGAGGATGGCCATAGATGAGGGGATATGAACCTGAAATTGAAACTTCTGGTAGCCATCTAGAACTTCCAGTGAAGGAAGACAGACTCTAATCCATGCACAAAACCTTCAATTCGAAAATTGTACTGTCTACAAAATGTGCAGGGATAAAGATGAAGAAGAAATTGAGGGAATGGCTGGCCCAACTTGAGACTAATGCCATAAGAGAGATCCCACTCCTGACACTATTCCTTAATAGTTCATTAAGTATTCTGCTATACTTATAGACAGGAGCTTAGCAAATCTATTATCTGAGATGCTTCATCCAGCAACTGATGGAAACAGATGCAGAGATCCATAGCCAAAGTTAGGAAGAGCTAGAGGAATCCTGTGGAAGAGTTGAGGGAGCCTAATGGGTCAAGGACACCACCAGAAGACCTATGGAGCCAATCAACCTGAACCCATCAAGCCTCACAGATCCTGAACGACAAACCAAAGAGCATGCATGGATTGGATCCAGACCCTTTTGCACTGGTAGCAGATGTGCAGCTTGGTCTTCATGTGGGTCCCCCAACAATTGGAGTGGGGACTGTCTCTAACTAGGAGTTTCAGGGGGAAAAGAGACGGGTAGAATAGGAGAATGGCTATGGAAGGATGAGATGGGGAGAAGAGGAGAGAGCGGGGTTGTGATTGAGATGTAAAGTGAATAAATAAACTAATGAACAAAAATGTTATTGCAAAAATGTACCTCTATGGATAATAAATTGGCAACAGATCACTGTTCAGTTACTCTGATTCTGAGCACTTCTCTGAAATCCATTACTTAGCACAGTGTATGTTCATTAAATCTAAGCTTTCTATTTTGTATGACAAAGGAGGAAGAGGAGGAAGGAGAGGAGGAGGAGGAGAAGGGAGAGGGATGGGGAGAGGAGGAGAAGGAAGAGGAGGAAGAGATAAAGAATGAATGTCCTTTATTTCAGGCATGGGTTTTTAAGTAGAAAAATAATCCTGTCTATCAGAAATAAAACATAATTTATATTTTAACCCAAACTTGAGAACATATATTCAAAATGATATAATTTTTTAAAAACTTTATTACATATAGTTGTTTGCCTGTATTTGAGAAAAATAAGAAACTGAGTACAATTTGATCCTTATTTTAGTGACTCGCTGTTATTGCTCCTCATATGGTATTCCCCTACCTGTCCCCATTAAGCTTGGACAGGGTCATCATGCTTTCAAGAAAAGTCATTTGTAAAGAACACTTTTGTTGTAGTGGTTAGTTTGTATAATGTGAGTTTTATAGCAACTTGTGATGTCTGACATTGTCCTAAAGACTGAAGAATGGAGATGTATGTTTCTATCAAAGGCATTACTGATATACTGATGTTTGAATAAATACTGTTGTATTTTAAAATCTCTTTCCATTCTACTACAGAAATCAAGGGTGAAACATTTTGCCCTAGGTAAGGAAATTATACTCTGGATCTCAAAAACATTTGATCTTAATAAATAAGTACAATGAATGCTGTATAAATAATTTCTGATATTACTTTACAAATGCTCATTATTGGAAATAAATACATAATGCAATGGTTTCAGTACAGAAACAAAGAAATATTTGCACAGAGCTACATAAGTGATTGTTTTCACAGTATGCTGCATATGTAAGGTTTTTATTTACCAAGGAAAAATTACTCTAGCATATTTAATGCTCTTCAAAAAATTTCTGCCAAGAATAAATAACCCTCATCATATTATTAGAAGATTATTATTAAAATCAAATTCATAATAAACTTTTACTTGAAACCTAATGCTTATAAAATGGAAAGATCAGTAGTTTTATTTGTTTCTTATCATTTTTTTACAACAATCTGCTAACGTGTGCTTCAAAACTACCAAGGAAAATCATACAGAGAAGGGAAACACAGAGCATTAAATTTCACTGTTAAAAAGTTGTTTATGCCCTGTCTCAAAAAAACAAAACAAAACAAAAGTTGTTTATGTAATATATGCTTGTAAAATATTTCAAAATATTTTACTTTCATGGGTTTATATTAAGAAAAATGAATTTTTAAAATAAATCAAAAGCTGAAAAGAGTTAAGAAACTTGCCAGGTTCCTAAAGATACAAGTTCTGAAAATATCAATTTCATCACATACTGTGAGCTCTCTTCAGCCTTATTTAGAAAATAGATGAATTTCATAGCTTTATTAGGAAGTGAAAACTATGTATATAACAATTGTGTGGGTTGATTAGTCTATGTATATTTATATTCTTGAATTCAAAGAAAATAGAATCAGATTTACTTATTTTAAGAGATAGTATTTGACATTTTAATCAGTACTAGCTTCCAAAATATCTAGATTAAAGATTTGCTATTACTAAATATATTTTTTATGTATTTCATCCTATATTCTTTAAAAGCAAGCATAGAGGAATTTTGAAAATGTTTGTAAATAATCTGTTTCACCTCATTCTGAAATTAATAAACAGGTGGGTCACCCAGGGTCAAGTGCATGCATGTGTAGCATGCTATGTCCACAATACTAATAAACACTCAGAAGAAAATGTGCACATATCTTTTAATCCACAAATTCAATCTTATCGGAAAAATTTTGAGGCCTATTAGGCATAGAGCTCCATGGACATTTTTAGGCAGCAGATTAGAGTCACTAATAAATGGGTAATTCATTTAAACATCAATTCAGCTTCAATGATATATCTTCATCATTGCTCATTAAATGCAAAAGAATTCTCTGAGATGTTTTATCCTTGGCTCTTCTGTGCCTTGAACTGAAGGTAAATCACACTTTTACAATCATGATTCTACACAGGATATTAGTGGGTTCAAAAATGTGGTAGGAATTGCATGAGTTTACTGCCCCTGCATCATTGTATTGACAAAATATTCACCAGTGTGAGGACAGTATAGATGTGTGCACAGATTCTGTCAATGAGCAGCATAGTATCTTCAATCTCACTGTGACAATATGCACATGTGATCCCTGCACACAATCCACACACTGTATTTACCTCACAGAATTGGCGATTATTGTGTTTTCTACTTCCTTTACTCTCAATGTGCTAACATTTAGACTGACTCAGTTTGTTTAACTCTATACTTTGCTTTTACAAATGCTCAAACTCTTGAAAACCTTAGTGCATATCTCTAATACATTGCAACTTTCTGTTGTCCAAGTGATCCATGATCATACTCATCTACATAACTCGAAAGGTAAGTTCTAGAGCTAAATGTTTTATATATATATATATATATATATATATATATATATATATATCAAACTTGCATTAAAGAAGTACATGCAAATTTCTCAGAAAGGGATATCACAATAGAGCCTAAGTGGTAGTATATGCCTTGATGCCTGATGGTTAGGGCTGTATTTTTATTCTCCTTTCAAAACCTTAATTTATTTCTATGTGTTGGTCAAATACACAGCACTAAACAGGATCAATAAAGTATCAAGAACCAATAAATTACTAGTCAATTCTATATCTCAAGCAAAATAAATTTTAAATTTATAAATAGCCTTCTAGTTGGAAATAGTATTTATTGGCAATTGTATTCATATTTCAATAAAATGCCCAGATGATAATGTTGCATTATTGGTTCCTCAGAATATTGGAACCTGAAGACCCAGCTATACCACTCTTGGGCTTATACCCAAAAGACGCCCTACCATGCCAAAGGGACACATGTTCCACTGTGTTCATAGTGGCCTTGTTTGTGATAGCCAGAAGATGGAAACAACCCAGATGTCCCACAAAGGAAGAATGGATACAGAAAATGTGGTTCATTTACACAATGTACTATGACTCAGGTATTAAGAAAGAAGACAACCTGAGTTTTGCAAATGAATAGAACTAAAAAATATCACACTGAGTGATACCAAAAGAACATGCATGGTATGTAATCTCTAATAAGTTGATATTAACCACAAAAAAGTACAGAATGCCTAATACACTGTCCACAGAACTCAAAAGTCAACAAGCTGAAATGCCCAAGTGGGAATGCTTCGGTCCCACTTGGGAGGGAGAAGAAAGCAATCACAAGGGGAGAGGGACATAGGGACCTGGGAGGAAGGGGATAAGGGGGGAAGGGGAATATGATCTGGTATAGGGTGGAGGGAAATGACTGAAGACCTGAGGGCCAAGAGAAAGAATGGAAACAGGCAACTTCAGAAGGTAGGAGGTTAGGAGGGCCCTCCAGAATGTATCAGAGACCTGGGAGGTGAGAGACTCTCAGGACTCAAAGGGAGGGACATTTGGTGAAATGTCCTACATTGGGAAGAGGAAACTTGCATAGCCCTTCTCCAACAGAAAGACAGGGCATCAAGTGAGGGATAGGATTCTCATCCTACAATCAAAACTCTGACCCATAATTGTCCCTGTCTGAAAGAACTGAAGGGATGGAAATGGAGAGGAGCCTGAGGAAAAGAAAGTCCAGTGACAGGCCCAACGTGGATTCCAGCTCTAGGGGATGTCCCAAGGCCTGACACTATTACTGATGCTATGGAGCACTCACAGAAAGGGACCTGTCATGACTGCCCTCCAAAAAACTCAATAAGCAGCTGAAAGACTCAGATGCAGATATTTGCACCCAACCAATGGACAGAAAGTGCCAACCCCTGTTGTTGAATTTGGGGAAAGCTGGAAGAAGCTGAGGAATTGGGCAACCCTGTAGGAGGACCAGCAGTCTCAATTAATTTGGACCACCAAGATCTCTCAGACACTAGACCACCAACCAGGCTGCATATAACAGCTGATATGAGGGCCCCAACACATATACAGTTGAGGACTGCTTATTCTGGGTTTAGTCAGAAAAGATTCATCTAACTCTCAAGGGATTGGAGGCCCTGAGGAGTTTAGAGGTCTGTGGATGGGGGTTGGAGAGTAGGGACCTCCTCATGGGCATGGCGAGGAGGTATGGGATGTGGAACAGTCAGAGAGGGTGGACCAGGAAGGGAATAAAATCTGGTTTTTAAAATATAGATAGATAGATAGATAGATAGATAGATAGATAGATAGATAGATAGATAGATTTTTTTTTTAAATCCTACAAAATATACCTCGAAGAATTTTTGTTGTTCAGTGCTACTTATGAGAAATTTATTACTCTAATTGGATTATTTATTGATAAAATAGAGATGATTATGGGCCCTGTAGTTAAAAGCATTTACTTCTTTCCAAAACCCTGATATTGGATGCTAGGATTATATGATTATAAGGAGCCTCATATCTGTTGTAACTGCTACACTGAGCAAACAGACACTCTCTCTGGCCTCTAGAGGTGACTTCAGTCATGTACACTGTAACATATACATATAATTTATATATTTTTATTTGTTATTATTTTTAAGTATGTTTATTTGTTTGTTTGTTATTATTTTTAAGTATGTTTGTTTGTTTTTGTATTATTTTTAAGTATGTTTGTTGTATATATGTTTGTATATATGTTTGTTTGTTTCTATATAGAGACAGGATTTCTCTATATAGCCATGGCTGTCCTGGAACTCACTTTGTAGACCAGGCTGGCCTCGAATTCAGAAATCTACCTGCCTCTGCCTCCTGAGTGCTGGGATTAAAGGCGTTTGCCACCACGCCTGGCTTAAGTATGTTTTTAATTAAAATATAAGTACATAACATTATCATCGCCTTTTCTTCTCTCCTCATGCTCCTAGGTACTCTTCCTACACCGTCTTCCATATCCTACCTAATCTCAAGATAACATATGCTTTCTCCTAGTTATTACCATTATATACATACACATGGAAGTATATAAATAAAACATACTGATCTTTAAAATATGAAAACAGATAAATAGTATAGTCATTGTATATAAAAATGACAGTATACAGAAACAAAGTTTGGATCTAAGACGAAAGGATGGAGTATCCAGAGACTACCCCACCCAGGGATTCATCCCATAATCTGCCACCAAACGCAGACACTATTGCACATGCCAACAAGATTTTTCTGAAAGGTCCCTGATATAGCTGTCTCATGTGAGGCTATGCCAGTGCCTGGCAAACACAGAAGTGGATGCTCACAGTCACCTATTGAATGGAACACAGGGCCCCCAATGGAGGAGCTAGAGAAAGTACCCAAGGAGCTAAAGGGATCTGCAACCCTATAGGTGGAACAACAATATGAACTAACGAGTACCACCCCCAGAGCTCGTGTCTCTAGCTACATATGTAGCAGAAGATGGCCTAGTCGGCCATCACTGGAAAGAGAGGCCCATTGGACACGCAAACTTTATATGCCCCAGTACAGGGGAACGCCAGGGCCAAGAAGTGGGAGTGGGTGGATAGGGGAGCAGGGCGCGGGGAGGGTATAGGGGACTTTCAGGATAGCATTTGAAATGTAAATGAAGAAAATATTTAATAAAAAATTGAAGAAAAATCCCAGAATCATAAAAAAAATGACAGTATAGTTTGAAGAGATGGCTTCCCAGTTTTACAACCCTTGTTCCTCTTGCAGTGGAGTAGGATTTAGTTCCAACAGCTCACATGGCAGCAAACATCCATAAGTAACTCCAGTTCCAGGGCATCTGTGACCATTTCCTGACTTCCATGCATTACACACATGTGATGAGCAAACACAGTTGCAGGCAAAAACCTATATGCATAAAACAAAAATAATTAAATATATTTAAAACCTGAAAGTACCTAGAAAGGCCTTTATATTCTAGATTTGACTGCTAAATGCAGGAGCTATGGGTTTAACAATATAGTTTTACATTGTATATCACTAAAATGAATAGGAATAGACACTTTCTGAAACAAAAAATCATTTGTTCTTAATGTTCAAGGATCGAGTGGGATTCTCAATATTATCAGCTACTTTCTTCATTCTATTAGAAATCTGTCATAAAAAACCACAGGCTTTATTTTATGACTTTGTTCCTGAAAGCAAAGCAAATGATACATATGGTTTGGTTTTTACAATTAACATTCCAACTAACAGTTCTATAATTACATATTAATTTGGGTGATGCCATAGTTCATGTGTTGAGGTCATAGTACATCTTACAGGAAATTTTTCTTTGCCTTTACATAGTTGGACCCACAGATCAAACTCAGAAAACCAGTCCTGGAAGCTATTGAGAAGCCTCTATGACCCTTGTTTGTCGTTTTCTTTCTCTCTCTCTCTCTATTTTTTCTTTTTTTCTGTTTTCTTAAGGACAAGAACTTGATGGGTATCCCAGGCTATGCCCAACCTCTGTCTCCTAAGCACTGGTATGAAAAGCAGAAAATATTGGAATATGTTAATAGTTCTTTTAAAACGTAACTTCAAGTATCTTTTCACTGCAATGCACAGGCTGGTTTAATCAAACTATTCTTGTTTAATCAAACATAGAAAACACATATGTCACTCCACTCAGGTTGGATGCTCTGGGGTTTAAAGATGATTTTAAACCAGAGATGGTTTATTAGAAAGGGCCATGAACTGGGAATGTGTCCAAAGATGCTCATAATCCTTAAATATGCTTCCCATGATATTATATGTGATGAGATTATTTTGATTTCTCTATGTGTGCATGTATCTGTGTATTTCTCACATGTGATACAGTGCCCCAAAGAGCCCAGAAAAGTGTGTTAGATTCCCTGCAGTTGGAGTTTGGGAAGGTTGTATGCATAATATGATTGTTGGGAATTAACTCAGTTCCTCCGGAGAAACAAGAAAACATTCAACCATAGAATCAGCCCTAAACTTTGAGTTGCTTTTTGTCTTTTGGAAGTAGCTTATCCCATTAATCTAAATTGGCTACATCCAATATAATCAGCAAATAGAGAATCTTCAAAAATACATAGTAATTAAAGAATATTTATATGCAAAACTACTGGGAGAACATTGATAACAATTTTCAGACTATTGATTTATAGATATTTTCTCATAAAAACACTATGAGACATCATTTTTTCCATTTTGCATTCTAAATAAATAACTGTATTTTGTATTTAAATTCATATTATATACTTCTGTATCGATTAAAAGAAATGCAGGGTATTTTTAGAAAAACTAAATAAATTGTTGTCATTTTATTCATAAATTGGAGAAATTTTCTTTATTTTGAAGCCAATATCATTAAAATTTTTGATTCTTCCAAGCTTCTATTCTGTCTTTGTTGTTTGCTTGTTTTGTTTGTTTGTTTTCATTCTTGTTTTTACTTCTTGTTATTTCTTTACTTCTATGTTATTGGCTGACAATTTATTTCCCTTGGCATGTAACCTTCCTTTGCAACAAGACTCCCTTGTGTCTAACAGCAAACATTCGTGACTTTGACCAAGACCTTTCTTTGACTACTTGACCCTCTTTGCCCTCATGTCAATCAAGTGGAATTGCCACGGAATCACTGCTGTTTAGAAACAGCCATCAGTCAGTGATTAATGGGGCTTTTATCCAACATCTTACAGTGAAATTCATCATAAGTTACCTACATGAAAAATGGCTTAAACATTAGCTCTTTGAACGATTGGTTCTAAATTTTCTTTGTCAAAAAACAGACAGTATTCACACTATAAGTCCAGTGTTCAATCCACAGAGAACCCACACCAAAATTTTATTCTTAATTTTCTTTCAGCAATGGATTTTTATGTAAGATACATACTACAACATTTTCTAGTAATCTGCCGATAGTCACTTCCTTAAACGTATAAAAATTATACGTTATATAATTCCCTAGGTTCAATAATAGCTTTAAGAGTAGACAAATGTCATTTTGTTAAATATAAAAAGCTTAGCCAAGGTTCAGTGTAACGTCACAGCTTACTCTCCTTATCTTCTCTACTCTATAAGAAAGGAAGAGGGAAGAGGTTGCCATTGTACTTTCACTACTGTATGAGAAGAACTTGGGTTATTGGAAAGTAAATACCTTACGGGCAGTAAGGAAGAGAACAACCGAAAGGAAGACCAAATTGAAAGCAGAATTATGACACAGAGCACTAAAGGCAAATTGGACCAGAAACAATGTTCAAGGCACCTTCTTCTCAAGAGAACTCTCCTTAACACACAATACTTCTCAACAAATTCTCCAAAGATAAAAATTACCAAAAGAGTCTTCTCTAACCAAAGTAAAAATAACTAAAAATTAATTACAGAGAAAAATAAAGATCCAAAAATTATAGTCAAATAATCATTTGTACATTTTTATGTATACCTCTGAAAAATGAAGAAAAGGCAGGTAAAATTGAAGAGTTTTGAAAATAAAAACAGTAAATCAGAAATGGCAAATAATAAACATAGTTAATAAATTTGGAAACTCAAATAATGATCCTATAAATTCTCATGTAAATTAAAAGTAAGAATCTAATACTTGTGCTCTACCATTATTTTCAAACACATAGCTATTGAACTTAGGCCTAAATCTATGGTCTAACCATGTAGCAGAATTTCCCCTAGTTATTTGATTGGCTGATAAAGATGACAGGAAGCCAATCACTGAGTGAAGGAATGGAGGTGAGATCTTCTGAGCAGAACAGGAAGAGAAGGGAAGAAGAATAGGCTCAGACGAGTTGGAGGATGGAGCGAAAGATGGAGGAAGAAGATGAACCAGAACCACATGGTCTGGAGGAACTACAAGTAGCTAGGGATGGGCAATAGAGTAGTGTAGGTTACATTTGTCCAATCTAGGTGTACAGCTTGTATTTATATCAATTGAGTTTAGTGTTCTTTGCACAGGCATTTTGAGATTGAAGATTTACATATGTAAATCTGGGTGGTATAAGTCTAGGTGTTATCATTTCATGGGCCTAAGGGGTGCTGAATGATAGCTCCAGGCATTTCAGGAAAGACTGGTTCAGTCTGCTTAGCAAGCAGAGAAAGAGAGAGCTAACTTTGGAGAGGGTTTTGACAGGGGTGGGTTGGCAGCAGGCTGGCCATGGGAACCAGAGCAAAATGGCTGTCTGGGGCTGGCCATCAGGGTGGGCGAGACCGCCACTGCTTGTGCCTAGCCGGACTAAGCATAGGATCTTTTTTAAAGCTACACTCTACATAACCATGTATGCTGATGTGACTGAAAGTTAATGATTTTATTATTCTGGTTAATTGGTTGATATTTTAGTTTCTTTTCTATTGGTATAATAGAATACCCTGACCAAAAACCCAAATTAAGAAAACAATACTTGTGGCTAACAGTTCACAGGGTAAAATCCTAGGGAATTATGGTTTTAACACAATTAACATAGTCCTTCACAAACATTAACAAAGGCTAAATAATGCCTCCTGAACATACCTGGAGGCTTGGTAAGGTGATTCCTGACTAGGTCCATTTGAAGGATTAACAGTACCCACCACATCGAAGTAGCATTGGTAGTAAGACAGGTTATCTCTGGGCATAATCAGAATTAGTTAATTAGATGTGAGTATGTAAAGTCTGGCAAGTTTGGGGGTTTGAGGTGATATCAC
Source organism: Mus caroli (assembly GCF_978045245.1). Taxonomy (NCBI): domain Eukaryota; kingdom Metazoa; phylum Chordata; class Mammalia; order Rodentia; family Muridae; genus Mus; species Mus caroli. The sequence goes on along the minus strand of NW_028227258.1, from coordinate 149,882,229 downwards.
GGATACTATCAGGAAAATTGTAGAGTTCAGTCAAAACACTGAGTAAATGCCAGTTGATAACTCAATATTTATTTTTAGTTGTAGTTATTGTCATTTCAGGAAGATTTTTGAATGAGTTACCCAATACAATTCACTTCATTTTCTTTTTGAATTGTTAAGTATGTTAACTTATTTTATTAAGGGTGTGTGTGTGTGTGTGTGTGTGTGTGTGTGTGTGTGTGAGAGAGAGAGAGAGAGAGAGAGAGAGACAGAGACAGAGACAGAGACAGAGAGCATTTCTCCAGCTTCTCAATTATCTTCTTGAAAAAGTACCAAATATGTAATACATATTTGTGAGTAATTTCCATTGCTAAATGAAAATATCTAACCTAACCATCTCTTACATTAAGTTTTCTTAAGAATCTAGGACATTTTTCTTTCATGTTAGATAGATTACCAACAACAGATAAAAATAATGATTTTGACAAACTGCAATTTTGCACACCAATGATTTAATATATTATTCTCATATAAAGTAAACTTAGACCATGAATCACCACAAAGTCACACATCATCTCCAATTGAGAAGACATAAAGGTTACATCATGGAATTCCTTTCTCAGTTTACATTCTTCCAATTGACTAGCGCCTCCCAAGATAAGTGCCAGCTGGGATGAAAAGATGGACTAATAATTGTAGTGCCTAGCAGATGCTGCCTGTCTTTCATCTTCATCCTTCTACCGAGAGTATCAATGGTCCCATCACCAATCCAGAATTTGGATATCATGATAATAGTTAACTCAAGGAATTTACGTGGCTAGAGGACCAAGCTAATCTCTTTTCTAGAATCTCAAAAGAAATGATTATGTTTTCTCAGAATAAAAAATAATTCTAAAACATCATTTTTAAAGATAAAATATTTATGTTTTGTTCATAATTTTAGAAGCTCCTCTCTTTGATCAGTTAGTATTTCTACTTTAGCCTGTAACAAGTAAGTATTAACAACAAAAGTCTTCATAACTAGACCAATAAGTAACTAGACAATAAGTGTGTGCTGGGGGTGCTGGTTGTATGTGTAGGATTCTATAGTATGCTTCATCTGCACGCTCCTAAAGACCAAACAATCACAGAGTAGACCTCAGTCTTTACTGTCCAACACTGTCCAAAAGCACTTATCAAGCCTTTATCACTTGTGCCTATGAGGAACAGTCTTGATTCAAACAAATCAAGGTATGATGACATACATCTCCATCCTAGCATTCAGTTAGGTGAAACAGATAGATGACTAAGAAGTAGAAGCCAACATCAGCAGTTTTACGACAGATTGGAAAATAAAATAAAATAAAATAAAAAAATGCATTCATTTTCAAAGCACGCAACCATTTAATATTCATGCTATTGCAGTTGGTAAGTATTCATATGCTCATATATTCTCTAAAGCATCTTACTGATAATTATTCCACTATTGAATATAAAGTATAAATGATTATTCAGTGAACTTATCAAAATTATTCGAGGTACAAGCTATATATATTGGCCCTTTATTTAATTTTAAACACTGAAACTTTAGTTTAAACATGAACAAAAGATTGTTACATTGGTATTTTGCAGTTAAGAATTTTTTTGTGAAATTAAAATACAAGCACATAAACCGGTTTAATATGGAACCTGAAAAATACATTTTTAAGAGATAGATTGGGAAAATTAATTAACTTTGTAACTAGATATGTGCGTGTATTGAAGGTTAACAAATTTTGAATACATTTTCCCATCATTTAGAGGTCAAATCTATGCAAATTTATGTAGCCATGTGGTATTGAATTAAGAAGGAATATCAGAGGTTATCTGTCTTGCTTTGATGACTTAGGATCCAGTGGCCAGGCTTCTGTATATTATAGATGTGTGAAGAAGTTAAGACATAATAACTGAAAGAAAAATTTATGACTATTTGTAGTTTATAGTTTGAAAAATGATGAAACATTTTAAATCTTGTAGGGTCACAAAATATATTTCAGAATTTCACTGTCGTTGAATATTTAACATATATAGACATATGCCAATGCTTGTTTTCAGAATATGACAAAAAGAAAAATAACAAGTAAACAAACTAACAAGTAAAATGGTTGATTGTAAATTAGTCAGTGAAGCAAATGGGAGTTTGTTATGATTAGAAAAAATAGAGAGAAGGAGAGAGAGAGAGGAAGAGAGAGAGAGAGGGAGAGGGAGAGGGAGAGAACACACACACACACACAACAACAACAACAACAACAACAACAACAACAACCCCACATGCAGGAAAACCTTGCCTACCATGGATATATTTCTAAATGAAAAGAATATTTTGCAATTGTCTTGCTCTTCTTTTGTTCTTGTTCTTGTTCTTGTTCTTGATCTTGTTCTTGTTCTTGTTCTTGCTCTTGCTCTTGCTCTTGCTCTTGCTCTTGCTCTTGCTCTTGAACTTGCTCTTCTTGCTCTTGCTCCTCCTCTTCTTCTTCCTCTTCCTCCTCCTGTTCCTTTTCTTCTCCCTCCTCTTCCTCATCCTCTTCCTCTTCTTCTTCTGCTCTTCCTCCTCCTTCTTCTCCTTCTCCACCTCCTCTTTCTTCTTCTTTTTAATAAACAAGTGCTCCTCATTTGCTGTAAGGAACTTATTAAAATTCTACAATATTTGTTAAGGGACAAAGTTCAAAGCTACATGGTTTCTAGACTTATTTTGTGCTTAAAGAGGGGAACAATTCAATGAACCAAGGAAAACCAAAGGTTACTTTGAAAAATTATTTTATTTATAAATAAATTTGATATGGATAACCAAATAAATATTTCTTATTTTTTTTACTGTAACAGAACACCAAGATCAAGGCACTTTTCAGAAGACAGAATTTATTTGAGTTTATTTGTTAAAGCTTAACAGGAGTAGAATAATGACCATGGTAGGAAGCATAGCAGCAAGCAGGCAAGCATGGTGCTGGAGTAGTAGCTAAGAAATCATGTCTTGAGACCTAACCAAAGGCAAAGAGAGCTAACTAGGATTAGTATGGGTTTTTGAAACCTCACAAACTGCCCTCAGTGACACACTGTCTTCATTAAGGCCCCTTCTCTTTATTTTTAACAATCAGTTTCACCTCCTGAGGACCAAGTATTCAAACATATCAGCCTCTAGAGGCCATTCTAATTAAAACCACTTCAAAACACATGATTATGTTTTAGTCACTATTAGAAGAGAGAGAGAGAGAGAGAGAGAGAGAGAGGGAGAGGGAGGCAGACAGACAGAGAGATACACACATACACACAAACACACACATACACCAACCCCACACTCTAAAAGTTTCTTTGCGTATCTGTCTCTCTATTTGGAAATATTAATTTGTAGAGCATCACCTGAGTAAAATAAAACATAAGGTTGATTCCTATTTTTCTTATAACAGGAAATTGGTGTTCCACCTTGCTCTTATGATATTTGCCAGTAATTGCCTGTCAAATCATCAAAATGGTTGTGGTTTCAAACATCAGTTCAAGCAGACAATGAAAGCAGATTATAACTAGTTGACCACAAAAGCTATGATTTCAAGGGGCACATGTTTTTAAATTTAGTTTGCTTATCTGTTGGCTTTGTTTGTTTAGTTTTTTGGTTTTTAACCATTGTTTTTTTGTTTCAAGAAGCACAGAAGTACACTATGATGCTCCTACACAAGTGTATTGGGCTGTTGGTCATACAATGCAGAAGCTTATAGGTGTATAAAATACTATATAAAGTTGGTAGAAGTTTGGTCTACTTTAGCTCAAGTCTGAGTTTGGACAAGAGAAGCAAAAAAGGAACTAGGGTAAATGCAGCAAGAAGAAAAGAAAGAACTAGAAATATATACTATAATTTTTAGCAATGAGGAAATATGTTAGTGTTGGAAAACGTAGTGACAGTTATAAACTTTGAGATGGGTGGGTAGCCCCATTCCTGGACCAGGGGCATTTCTTATCTACTGGAGGTGGTCTCTATAGGTCATATCTCCATTCTCTGTGCATTTCAGCTAAAGTCATCACCATTGGGTCTATAAACATCACTGTAGCTCAGTTTCAATGATATATTTACAGTTTACTGGTGACTTATTTCCATGTAAACAGGCTGAATCTTGTCAATGTATAACTGTCACTTTCTTTTTTTATTTTTACCCTTCTTTTATATTCAATTCATTTACATCTCAAATGATATCCCACTTAGCAGTTACCCCTCCAAAAACTCTCCATCCCATATCTGCCCTCTCCTCCTTCCACTTTGTCACTATGAGGGTGTTCCCTCACCCACCCACCCTTTCCTGTCCACCATTCCAGCATTCCCTTACACTGGACCCTTACATCCTCCATATGACCTCCCCTCTCAATGATGTCAGACAAAGTCATCCAATGTTACATATGTATCTGGAGTCATGGATCCCTCTCTGCACTCCTCTTGGTTGGTAGTCTAGTCCCTGGGAGCACTGGGTGGTCCAGCCAGCCTATGTTGTTCTTCTTATAGTGTTGCAATTCTCCTCCACTCCTCCAGTTCTTCTTTCAGCTCCGAGACCAAGATTCCTGAGCTTAGTCTGATGGTTGGCTCCAAATATCCATCTCTGCATTGATCAGTTCCTGGCAGAGCCTCGCAAGAAACATCCACACCAGGTTCCTGTTAGCATGTGCATCTTGGCAACAGTAACAGAGTTAGGGTTTGGTGTCTGCAGACAGGATGGATCCTTGGACAGGTAGTTCCAAAATGGTCCTTCCTTCAGTTTGTGCTCCATTTTTGTCCCTGTTCTTCCTCAATAGGACAAAACAGCAACTCACAGTTTGGGAAAAGATATTTACCAACCCAATGCCCAATAAATGGCTAATATCCAAAATATACAAAGAACTCAAGAAATTAGACTCCAGAGAAACAAATAACCCCATTAAAATGGGGTACATAGTTAAAAAGAGAATTCTCTACTGAGGAATACCAAATGGCTCAGAGCAACTAAAAAAAGGTTCAACATCCTTAGTCATCAGGGACATGAAAATCAAAATTACCATGACATTCTATCTCACACCAATCAGAATGGCTAAGATCAAAAAAGCAGGCAACAGCTATGCTGGAGTGTATGTAAAGAAAGAAGAAAATTCCTCCATTGCTGGTGGGAATGCAAGCTGGTAAAACCACAATGGAAATCATTCTGATGGTTCCTGAGAAATTGGAAATAGTATTATCTGAAGATTCATTTATACTGCTACTGGACATATACCCAAAAGATGCTCCACTAAATAACAAGGACACTTACTCCACTATGTTTATAACAAGCTTATTTATAATAGACAGAAGCTGGAAACAACCCAGATGTCCCTCAACAGAAGAATGGATACAGAAAATATGGTACATTACACAATAGAGTACTACTCAGCTATTAAAAACAATGACTTCATTGAAATTCTTAGGCAAATGGATGAAGTTAGAAAATATTATGAGTGAGGTAACCCAGACACAAAAGAATGCATGCTATGTACTTCCTAAAAAGTGGATATTAGCCCCAAACCTCACAATTCCCATGATACAACCCACAGACCATAGGGAGCTTAAAAGGAAGGAAGACCAGAATGTGGATACTTCAGTCCTGCATTGAGGGTGGAACAGGATGATCATGAGAGGTAGAGGGGGAACCTGGGAGAGAAAGAAGAGGGGGAGAAGATAAGGACACTGGAGGGTACTGGAGGGAGATACAGCAGAGGGTAAGGAAATGGAAGAAAAATATGTAGCAGTGGGGGATGAGCAACTGAGGATTGCCACTGGAGGGTCCCAGAAACCAGGGAAATGAGAGGCTCTAGGACCCAATGGTGATGACTTTAGCTGAAATGCACAGAGAATGGAGATATGACCTATAGAGACCACCTCCAGTAGATAAGAAATGCCCCTGGTCCAGGAATGGGGCTACCCACCCATCTCAAAGTTTATAACTGTCACTACGTTTTCCAACACTAACATATTTCCTCATTGCTAAAAATTATAGTATATATTTCTAGTTCTTTCTTTTCTTCTTGCTGCATTTACCCTAGTTCCTCTTTTGCTTCTCTTGTCCAAACTCAGACTTGAGCTAAAGTAGACCAAACTTCTACCAACTTTATATAGTATTTTATACACCTATAAGCTTCTGCATTGTATGACCAACAGCCCAATACACTTGTGTAGGAGCATCATAGTGTACTTCTGTGCTTTTCTTGAAACAAAAAACAATGGTTAAAAACCAAAAAACTAAACAAACAAAGCCAACAGATAAGCAAACTAAATTTAAAAACATGTACCCCTTGAAATGCAACATTATGTATGAAATGACTCAAAGTGCTAACAAAAATTAGAATGTGTCCCTAAGTCTGTTTTGCTGACCTGAACACCAATTGAAGAGGGATTTAATTCAACAGATGTCTCTCATCGAGGTTTCATTTGGATGAATCCCATGCATGAGTATCTCTAACTTACTCTTCTTCACCTGTTGGAATTGCTGTCATAGAGGGCAGTTAAGTTTCAGGATGAGGGTAACATGCAATGTACCCTACTCTCAAAACAATTTATTTGCCCATAATTTAATTAAAATAAGTCCAACTGTGGTTGTTTAAACCATAGATTACGTCTATGTACCACAAAATGTACATAAGTCCTGGTGTTTGTATACAAATTCAAATTAAAAGAGTGTCAGTTATTGCAATGCAAGAACTTAGGCAATTGAGATGTTTCCTAGCATATATCCTTATTGTATAATTTTAAAAATGCATAGAAATATATTGTATTTACCTTAAATCATGTTACCAATATAAAATCTCATTTATCAAATATGACTTATTTTTGGAGATAAGATTGTGTTTATTAAGTATAGTGTTAATACTTAGTTATAAAAATTAAGGTAGAATTATGACATAATATCAAGCCAAGTCAGTCACTTGAACAATATAAAATGTTTTGAGATTCAGAATTGAGGATGACACAGTGTAGACACTGTATTCAGATGAATCAAACATGGTAAAACATATTTCTGAGGTTTAGAAGTCAAAGTACAAAAGGCACAATTTGACATAATTTGTTGTTCCTTTCCATGCCCCAAATAGAAAATTACTATTTGAAATGTGTTTCTGTTCAAAGGAACAGAAGAGACACATTTCCTTTGACTAAATAAAAATTTACCCAAGTAATTCAAGCCATAAAACACAGGAACTGAACCATCCCTTTGACCTGATGTCTCATAATTGCAGATGCAAACATGCAATGAGTTGGCCAAAACTCCAGCATCCCATTAAGATAGCACTGTGGCCTACATTTCAAGAAAAGTGATTTAAGCTTCTCATTGATGATGTGCCAAATACATGAGTTACTTGAATAATTTTATGCATTTACCATACCATTGTTAGATTTCCAATTATTAAAATTTCACAGATAAGAAGAAAAGCAAGCAACAGCAAGACTCCCCACCAGCTGTGCTGAGCTACTTAGGCTTACATAGCTTGAATATTAAATTATCCACAAGGTGAAGCAGTAAAATAAACATGAAAAGTATCTTCTCTCTGAGACTCAAGTATTTAGAACCCATCATGGCATTCTGACATCAAGTCCCCCTGGTGCAAGTCTGATTACACAGTAGTGCACACAGCACATGGGGACATCTGCCCCCACAGCCAGCATAAGCTAGATGAAGCTCTGGTCCTCACAAATTTTTAACTATACCCTGATGTTAGTTCAGAAGTTTGGGAAGATGTTTTGAATCTCAATTACCACCAGTGTATGTAATTTATTTAATACAATGATGCTATAAATCCTACTATATTTTGTTCAAAGAATAGATAATTTTTACAATGGCACAAAATTAAGTGTGCTACATAATGCCACTCTTCTCTGTAGTACAACTGTTTCCTCACTGCCTTGCACAATCTGTGCCTTGCACAATCTGTGTTAGCACAGATGCTTCTCCAACTCAGATGTCACCCAATCCCTCAGAAATGGCAATTGCACTGGCAACATTCTTACACTTCTAGATACATCTGCCACTAGATTTCCTGTCTTCAGAGCTTATGAGAGATTATTTTTTAAAGTTAGATCTCCTTAAATGTTGCAGTCTTTCTGGATTATAGTATTTGTTCATGGATGCCATTCAAAAAAAGGGATGAATACAAACTAAGAATATTCCTAGAAACAATGTAGAATAGGTGCTATTGTAAGCCTGGGAGTCACAGGATTCCCTTTACTGATTACCTAAAGTTACTTAAAAAGTTTTAATTTTTAAGAAAAATCTGATTTACAGTATAGTTTCAATAATTGTACAGACAACTTCCTTTTTTTTTTTTTGTTTTTTGTTTTTTGTTTTTCGAGACAGGGTTTCTCTGTGTAGCCCTGGCTATCCTGGAACTCACTTTGTAGACCAGGCTGGCCTCGAACTCAGAAATCCGCCTGCCTCTGCCTCCCGAGTGCTGGGATTAAAGGCGTGCGCCACCACGCCCGGCCGACAATTTCCTTTCATAACCATCAAAGTCATGAAAATCATCATTTACATTAGTATAAATAGTGTGTTTTCCACAACTATTGAGGATATGTTAATATTAACTATACTGAGTACATTCTTATTTAGATAGTACAGTATATGACATTTATTCATTAAAAATATTTCATTCAAAATTCCGTACATCTAGACAACATGTTTGTCTTGATTTGCTATCGATTGTGAATGTTTCATAGTTTCCCTTGTTTTTGATGATCTTCTTTGATAATTAGGCAGGTACTTTATCAAATGCTCTTGTTTGTGACTTTTCTTAAACTTTTTTTTAAAAAAAAATGAAACTGAGGTTATAACTCCTCAGGGGAAATAACAACAACCCAGGTGCTAGTCATGTCTATGGTCCAAGAGAAGATCATGGGTTCCTATTTCTTTTAACCTCCATTACCTGTTCTGAGTGCTGGCTAGAGAGGCTTCTTTTTTTTTTTTTTTTCCGCACCATATTTTTTGAAGAGAATTCACTTTACATCCTGACAGTTAAGGAACTTGTGTTGTCTATAGCACTGGACATTTTCACCATTGTAATGGAAAATTTTTCTAAAAGCATTGGGTATTTTTTTCTACATCCTGAAATTAGGTTATTATAAGCATACGTATTTTGAGAACTGAGTCTTGCACTTGAGATACGAAATTTCAAATTATACTTGTTATATAGATTTTTAACAAGCAATATATACAGAGAATTTTTTTTAGTTGCTGGACTTATAAGGATGTGGAGTTTAATATGCTTTTCATTTTATTATGAATTATGTTTTCAAATAATAAGATACCACTTTTTCATATTAAAATGGGAATGTGCTTGGAAATTTTTATATACTTCAATATTTTCATTTCATAAGGTAATGTAAAGGAAATAATTTTTTTCACTACTTTTAGGTAAGACAACTGAAAGTATGAAGGAGCTGAAGGGGTTTGCAACTCCATAGGAAGAACAACAATATCAACCAACCAGAGCCCCGAGAGCTCCCAGGGACTAAACCACCAACCAAAGCATACACATGGAGGGACCCATGGCTCCAGACGCATATGTCGCAGAGGATTGCATTGTCTGGAATCAATAGGCAGAATGGTCCTTGGTTCTGTGAAGGCTCTATTTTATATAAAGTATCCAATAAAAATTATTAAATTATGAAAACAATAAAAACCACACAGAATGAAGAAATTGACGAATAGAATCGATAGTACAGAAGAAGCTAGGAATATATTTGGCAATTATTTTATTTATATAACTCTAATATTTGAAATATTAGCATATTTAAAGATTCATTCACTCACCTACAGCTTATGTTTTATAAATAACCTTAACTGATAATCTTTATGACCAGCTTCCACATGTTAATGTTGAAGTTTTGTTAATAAACTATAAAGATTTGATCTTGGAAAAAAAGAATAAAGGCAAACATATATATATATATATATAGATATATATATATAATGATATTAAATATAGTAAAGTTTACCCATTTCTATTGTGAGAAAGCCCAGTCGTCCTGAATAAATAATGATGTTCAGATCTACATTCTTTTCTTCTCCAGAGCTCCGGAAGAGCCAGTGTCAGTGTTTGACCATTCACATAAGTAGAATGAGCCGTCCTTAGGTTTAGGTCATAGAGTTCACTTTATAGTTGTATACAAAGAAGCCAGTTTTTAAACGGTTTTAAATTTTTACTATCATACCCTAAACTCTTTTGAGCATGCTGTCTTAGGCAGGGTTTTACTGCTGTGACCAATGACTATGCTGACACCATGACCAAGGCAATTCTTATAAAAAACAACATTTACTTGGGACTGGCTTACAGTTTCAGAGGTTCAGTCCATTATCATCAAGGTGGGAACATGGCAGTATCTAAGCAGGCATGGCACAGGCAGAGCTAAGAGTTCTACATCTTCATCCAAAGGCTGCTAGTGGAAGACTGACTTCTAGGCAACTAGGATGAGGGTTTTAAGCCCTCCCCCCAACACACAGTGACAAACCTACTCCAACCAGGTCACACCTATTGCAACAAGGCAACACCCATGAATGGTGTCACTCCCTGGTCCAAGAATATAAAATCCATGACACATTCTGATGTTAGTTTTACATTCAAGTTAAAAAAATAATTAAGTATAATGAAAAGTAGCTAAATTACTAAAAGTTTCAAATATTTCTGATTATTGGCTTTTAAAATACACTTGGTCTATTCACAGAGTCATACTGATGATGTTTTAAATAATAATGCTATATAGAATATATAAAGAAAGTTTGGGAAATATTAGATTTTGGCAAGGAACGTACATAGTTTTCCAATTTAAAAGATCTATTGACCAAAAACTACTCAAATTTTGGATATGGAATATTGCAAATACACTTTTGTTTTAAAGAACGTTTGACATGTACTTTACACAAATTCAAATTGAAACACAAATTCCGGATTCATAACTCATAACTTAAGAAAGTAGAATTCTTTACCCTATAAAGATTCTATATAATCTTAATCAGTTACTACAATTAGCTTTCAAAAATAGAAAAATTTCCTATAAACCTGGATAAGATCAGTAAAGAATGGAACTTGAGTAAAATCTGCAAAGGGGAGGTGAAGGAGGGAATCCTTTACTGCCAGCCCATACTATTACAAAGTGAAATCCTTTGTCCTCTGTTGCCGGCCCAGCAGAGCTTCCTGACAGCTGATTCTTCTCATTAATAGCAATAACCTGCTATAGCACACATTTTAGGTGGATGTGTGTAAGGCAGGGACATCTCAGAATAGCCCTGGATGCATCTTTAGTGCTGAATACACTAATTTTGCACTGTATTTCAATGCCTTGGTTGTTACGTGGTCCATCCTGAAACCCTCTCTCCCCCCTCTTTTAGACTTATTTATTTATTTATTTTATGTATAAAAATACACTGTATCTGTCTTCAGCCATACCAGATCCCATTACAGATGGTTGTGAGCCACCATGTGGTTGCTGGGAATTGAACTCAAGGCCCCTGGAAGAGTAGTTGGTGCTTTCAACCACTGAGCCACCTCTCCAGCCCCCATCCTGACTTCTCTTTGTTTTTTCTTTTTTTCTTTTTTTAAGAGGGGGCTGGGATTTAGGAGGAAAGAGTTTATGAGTTTATTTAGATGAAATTTTCTGAATCACAGTCCACTAACAGGGGCTGAAGTGGAAATTCAAACTGAGCATGAACCTGAAGGCAAAGCTGATACAGACTGGCATGTTCCTTATGGTTTTCTCAGTCTGCTTTCTTATTATACCCAGGAACACCAGCCCAGGGTGTTCCACAAGCATTGTGCTCGTCCCTCTTCCACCAACCATCAATTAAAAAAAAATGCTTTATAGGCTTGCCTACAGTCAGATTGTCTGTCTCTTTCTTTCTTCTTTTCTTTCTTCCTTCCTTCCTTTCTTTTCTTCCTTTCTTTCTTTCTTTCTTTCTTTCTTTCTTTCTTTCTTTCTTTCTTTCTTTCTTTCTTTCTTTTTCTTACTTCCTTTCTTCCTTCCTCTCTTCTCTCTCTCTCTCTCTCTCTCTCTCTCTCTCTCTCCCTCTCCCTCTCCCTCTCCCTCTCCCTCTCTCTTAGATCTTGAATTCAGTTTTCCTTTCCTCTTCTCCCAGCTCCTCCTTTCATACCTCTGCCCCTGTCCACGCCTCCATTTCTTTGTAGAAGAGATCAGGCCTCCCATGTATATAAAGTTATAGCAAATCAAGTTGCTTTAAGACTAGGCACTTCCTTCTCAATTAAGGCTAGGAAGAAAGTGTCTCAAATCAGGCTGCAGCTAGAGACTGCCACAGATCCCACTGTTAAGTGTCCTGCAATAAGAACAAGCTACAAAACTCTACCATATGTGCAGAGAGCTATGAAGGTTCCCTGATTGACAAGTCTCTGCATCTGTTTTCAACAGTTGCTGGTGAAGCTCCTCTTATGACAACTGGACTAGGCATGAATTTATGAGTATAGCAGAATATCATGAGGTATCATTTCATTTAATTTTCTTGATAGATATGTTTGGTCCTATTCTTAGTCTCTGTGTTATCCATTCTCTGGGTCCTAGGCATCCAGGCAGGCTCAAAGGTAGGTTCCCTCTCATTGTGGATCTCAAGGTAGATCAGTCAATGGTTGGCCACTCTGAAAATTTCTGTGCCACCTTTACCCCAGCACATGTTGTAGGTAGGACAAATTGTAGCTCCAAGGTTTGTGATTGGGTTGATGTCCTGGTCCTCCACTGGAAGATTTCCCTGGTTATAGAGAATGGCCAGGTTAGGCCCCATATCTCCATTGCTAGGAGTCTTACCTAGTGTTACCTTCATATGTTCCTGGGAGCTTCCTTGGCACTAGACATGTTGCTTGTCCCAACAGTGCCCCCTCACCCAGATTCCATTTGTCTCTCCCAGTGTGTTCCCTCTTTCATCTCCCGACCTGATGGACACATTTTCTCAATTGAGCTTCCCTCCTCTCACATGGCTCTAGTTCGTGTTAAATTGACATAGAACTAGGCAGCCCATTAGCCTTAGTGTGTTCAAGGTAAAATATGAAGCTAAGGCTCATAGGGGCAATGCTTTGAGGAAAACACAGTGAGCAAAGACTCCAAATAGGTTGCAGGACAACCAACTTCCATTTTTCTATTAAGCCAGTAGTTCTCAGTCTCTGCATAACAAACTGTCTCTCTGGAGATGACATATCAGATATCCCATCAGACATTTACATTATAATTTATAGCTAGGAAAATTACTGTTATGAAGTAGTAACAAAATAATTTTACTGTTGGGGGTGATCAAAACAATAGGAACTGTACTAAAATGTTGCATCATTTGAAAGATTGGGAACTGCTGCTAATCGATAGATATGCCACTATCATTGGAGCTTTCTTTCTCAAAACACATGTTTTTCAAAAGTTCAGTAAGGCAGCTGAGTTTTGGATTTATCTCTTTTCTACTGACTTTAAATGTAGCTTTCCAGTGTGTGTGTGCATGTGTGTGTATGTTATATGTTTTGTATATTTGTATATAAATATGTCTACTTGTCTGTCTGTTTATCCATGTGTGTGTGTGTGGGTGTGTGCTTCTTTCTGTATATCTCTGTATAGTTCTCTTTATATCTATGTTTATGTGCATGTCTCTGTGAGTCTGAGTGTGTTTGTATATGTCTCTGTGTGTGTCTGTTTTTTCTTTCTGTATGTGTCTGCTTCTCTGTTGTGTTTCTTTGTGTGTATGTCTCTGTGAGTCTGTGTCTATCAGTCCCTATGCATTTCAAGCTCTCAGGAGATATTTCATTACAGGAATGGACATGTGAATTTCTTAAAGCTCTAACTTTCCCTTTCACATAATTGGTGAGGAAATACTGGTTAATGACTTATCTAATCCTTCATTTACTTTTCAAACATTTACACTATGTGCCTAAGATATAATTTCTAAAATATTTATATTAGCTCCATTACACTTTAAAAGGCTATATTTCCCAACAGAGCTGTGACTTGTAAACACAATTTCTTCAAAAATAACAAAAGAACTCTATGCACTTATGAACACAAATAGTCTGTGTGGTAGAACTAAAATAATATTTATAGAGGTTTAATGGTCATGATCATGTCAAATGAAGCATTAAATCATCAAATTCAAACTCAAAGGAACAACATATTTTCAAAATACATAATTCAGAAGTGTTACCAAATGTCTTCAGATTAATTTTATATACAGAAACAGAACCCAGTAGCTTACTGAAAAATAATTATTCATAATCATTTGTTTTACCAATGAATAACAATTTAGATACAAAACAATCATTTTGTGTTCATTAGTAATCAAGAAAACCTGTTTTCTGTTTCTGCCTATGACTCTCTCTCACCTGAGATACTGGGTTACCAAAAATTTAATTTATATTTCAGTTTCAGTTCTTTTATTTTTTTATAGAATGGTTTATGGTTATCGCTATGAATTCTATATGACGGCAATACTGTGATAACGTGTGAAATGAATTTACTGTGATGATGTTTGAAATGAAATACTTGGAAGCAACAACAAAATGCAATTGAAAAAAGCATGCCATAACTTCATTTCTGAACGTTAAAATAAAGCAAAATAGCATTAACACCAAATTTTTTCAGGTCATCTTTAGCTAAAATATATTCATTTCTTGTCCTTACTCCATTAACTGGTAAGTCAATTCCATGTGATATACTGAAAATACTCACTGGTCTGAAAAATGATTGGTTTTTGACTGTTAGTAAAGACATAAAAATGTAGTTTTACCTTCTCAATTTGTAATGAACTTTTTACAAGGAGATCATGTATGTTCTAAGTGTCAGACTGATTCTTTTTGTCATTTTAGAAAATTATCATTTATCCTGTTTGAGGGAGTGTTGGATGTTCCTAATGTGCCTTATTAAATATTAATAATTCATTTTCTAGTTAATGATACATACGGAGAGGTGAACCTTGCCAGTAACTTTGATTCACTGGATAAGTGCTGTTGAAATAGGAAATAACTTATGCATACTTGATTCTCATGATCATCTTTAAACATACTCATTCACTTGTGGGAAGGCAGTAGAAGTAAGCATTTTAAATGCATTTGCAATTCATCAAGATATTTCTGACTCTATGAAAATAGAAAAATGGTCACTATTATCAAATTAATATATCACTTTTCAGTATCTATAAACTCAATGTTTGATGTTTAAATATCTTATTTTCAGGATGTCTTACTGTAGAAATTTTGTGACGATTATAAATGTAAACTTTCAGGTACTTGGATCTCATAAAAACTAATGGACATATGCCAATCAGTTTTTTCTAACACTGAATAGACTGAAATGAGGCTTATGGAGCTGTCCAGATTTCAAATAGGCAGTAACATGACATTTTGTGCCATTCTTTTAGAAATCCTTACAGATATTTAACAAAAGCCTGTATCTTCTATATGTAACAGGATTCTAAAGTAATATTTAACTAGAATGAGACTAATATTCTCAATCCTATTGACTTTTATCTTTAATATGTTTAGGCTATATTAACAACACTAGAAACTGTCAAAAGTGAGCATTATAAATGAATGATATGAATACAGCATGTCTTGTTCTATATTCAAAAATCTTCATGATAGGAAAACTGTTGGCTTTCCAGGAAAAAAATGCCAGTGAAGCTCAGTTAACATGTATTTCACGACTTAGCCGTGTCCTTTGGTTACAAAAAGAGTCAGTCTTAAGGGCAGACTAGATTTTGTCCTCTCACTGAACTTTGTGAATTGAATCTTACAATGGCCATAATGGTAGCATTAACTACCTTTCCTAAGAGAAGGAGGAGACAAATCATATATATGATGTAGAAATTAAAGCTCTACCTAAGCTCCACAAGTGGTATAATATAAAATAAAGGCAAGGACTCTGCATTGCTCAGAGTCACCTAGAGAAATTTTCTCCTTTGTAAGCATAATGGCATAAAGGATGCAGCAATAATCTTACACATTAATGACTTCTCAAGGCCAGATGGTACCAAAAATTAAGATCCAATAAAACTTAGCTATAACAATGTCTAGACAACTGGGAAGTACATTGTTTCTGTATTAAACTTTATACTTTTATACATTCATCAAAGCCAGAGACTGAGTTTATCTTTGTTATCCTCCAGAATTCCTGATTTACCACAGATCAATAACACTTTATAACAGACACAATCAAATGAACTCTGACACATATGACTTTAAATAAAACTACAATGAGTTAAAGTATATTTTTAGATGACAATATTGCTTTATTTGTTTTTGATAAGCGTCAGGTCTGTCACCCTGGCTTATTAGTCTACAACCCCCTTTTAAGACCAGGCTGGCCTGAGATCCAAACAGGATAACAATGCCTCTGCCATTTGTAAATTGGGATTAAAGATGTTCACAACTGCCTGGCATAGGCAATCACATTTTAAGAAAGACAGTACATTTATACTGCTTTAAAATGTAAATATGTTTTTAAACTTTAATTTTTCTATACTTTTTTCTTATAAAAATAAATTAGTTCGTGAATTTCCCCACATCTACTACGAAGATTAAAAATTAAGCATACCTGGCTTAGTACATTGAGTCAGCTCTTAACGGCTAGGCTCACAATCAATTTTAAAAGTATTGCCTGTAGTTTTATTATTGATTATTTTTGTTTGTTGATCTCCATTAAAAACAAAGGGAACATTTAAAAATCTTCGCATCTCAAATCATTTTCCCAAACATGGTAATTAATATTTATTACAGAAATGGATGGCATATTTTTATATAATTGTAAATACTGATGAAATCAACAATATGCATTATGAAACATTTAACCCATACTCAAATTCCCATACTCTTAGGAAATGTCTTTTCACTATTGTTTTTAAATGTTAGTTTGGAAATATTGTCCTAATTGCACTTAGTGTCATGCACAAATTGCACAAATATGCTATAGTGGCTATCTACCTTATCTCTCTCTTTTTAAGTCTGCTCATTGAACAAACTGAAAGAAATTGAGCTTCTGGAACAATTACTAATATGTTTGTCTGTTGATTTTCCGGAAATGCTTTTGCACCCGAATTGTTTCTCTGGCCCTTATTTCTAAGAAGATAAATTGATCTGTATCAATAGATGAATGATCATCTCCCAATATTCACATGAATATGACAACCTTTATCATAGGCTCACTGGAAAGACCCCATGTCTGATTGTCCTATCTCTTCAGTACAAAGTACCAAATCCCCTTTGAAATACAGGGATTTCTTTTATTCTTATTATCTTTTTTGTGTTTAACCTAGTACAATATTAGTTTTCATTCAAAAACTGGAATTACAATTAACAAAAGATTTTAAGTGTCTCCTAGATATTTTCCATGAATGTATTTGCCTGAAAAATGAAAGGAGCATATCAGTTTCTGCAGGCACATATTTACTTACACACACACACACACACACACACACACACACACACACACACACACACATATGTATATGTAATCTTTCAGAATTTAATTTTGAGACATTGCCTCACTGGGTTTTATTCACGATTTGTCTGCTTTAGCATTTGGGATGTAGGGATTACAGGGCTGTACAAGAGTTCTGGTCAAGGTGGTTAAATTTTAGTGGGAAAAAATGGAAAATTGGAACAATTTCTGCTACTATCACAAGTAGCAGAAAAGATTTCCTTCATTTAAGGAGTTATTGAATAGTTTCTAAATAAACTTAGTGACTCAGCAAAATATGTGATTAAATATACAGTTGAAGGCATTAGAGGTAGGTCTTGCTGGAAATGTGGGAGGCAAACTGTCCATTAACAAGAAATATATTCTTTGGCCTAGAATCTTGAATTTTAAAGAGTAGGATATCATGCAGGATAATGGTATACAGGTAGATAAGTTATTTTATTCCTGCTAGGAAATATGGCAGAGAAAATTTTAAACATCTGTCTCATTTGATTTGAGAAAGAAACACTTTAGACACTCCATGAATAATTACTAAAATTGTATGTAAAAATTATCTTAGAAGGCTAAAACCCATAATGTCTAAATACATTCAAATAAAATACTACATTTTATGTACATTTTATTCTCACACAATAATTTTTGACCAACATTAATTATAAGTTATTTACCTCTTAATGACATAAAACTTTGTTGTTTTTTTCAAACTTTGTTGGTGTTTTTTTTTTTTTTTTTGGACACTGACTTTGCTTTATTCTCTGTGTTTAAATAATAGTCTTAGCATCAAACTTTCTTCTAAGTATTGATCTTTCACCCTAGATCAGTGTAGCTTTCTCCCACCATCCACACACTTCTTATTGCAGCAGAATGCTGCAATTAATTAATATAAAAAATTATAAAAATGTGCAGAATATATCTGTGTAGTGCCCAGGTACAAATGAACATCTATATAAACCACTCATAAAAATGCTCAGAGAATTTTAAAAAAGAGGGTTCAGAATAATTTTAAAAACCAGAAATCAGGGAGCATGATGGTGAAAAATATTTTTGGATATAACAGGGCCCTTTAATTCAAAAGCTCATAGTAGCTATTCCTGCTTGCTCCTGCACAAGGCCAAGCCAGTTAACATTCCAGTATGGATAGAAGAGGGGCCCCAGAGGAAATAACTCTAGCTGAAAGCTAGTGGCAGCTGATGGCTGCTGCTAAAGAGAGTCAAGTTCTTTGGGTATGACATTTAAGAGATTGTCCATATTCTATCAGAACTGCATCCACATGTGCTTAAGGGCATAACTAAGTGGACACATTGTGTCATATTAAAATCAATATGAAATTAGAAATATGGCAAAAAAGGATAGGAGAAGTTGAAGGGTGATAGAATCAAAATAGAAATAGAGATAGATAGATGACAATAGAGAGATACAGATTATACACACACACACACACACACACACACATATATATATATATATATATATATATATATATATATATATAATAAAAATGTGCCCCCACATTAGATATACAACAACAATAAAAACAAACCTAATGCCCAATCATATTTGGGGAGTTATTCTGTTCTTGCTTTGGTTTTCTTTGTTTTTGTTCCTCACAGTGCTTTGTCTAAGCATCTTTTTTTCTTTTTTTTTTTTTTTTTTTTTTTTTTTTACCCCTAACTTTACAGGTATCCTGCCTATATATTATTGTTTCTGGTTTTGTGCTAAATGGGACTTTTGTGTGTTTGAAAGTGTATATGTGTTTCTTGAGTTTCTTCTTTGGCTCTTTTATTTTCTATTTATTTATTTTTTTTGATTTTTTTCTTTTCTTTTCTATTCTATTTTATTATGTTTGATGCTTCTTTGTTTCCTAATGAGAAAGAACAATAAATGATTTAGACTTCAGCAGGTAGGGAGGTGGGGCTGATCTGGAAGGAGTTGGAAGAAAGAAAATTGTAATCAGAATATACTGTATTAAAAAAAATCTATCTTCAACAAAAATACAAATTTGTTTTATTATGTAAGAATAGAAATTTTGACATTTAGTGGCTCTTAAATGTAAACCATCTATTGTCCCGTGCTTTGGTCTCGCCAGCAAGAACGCACACGGAACACCAGGATCCTTCTGCAGCAAAGCGTTTATTGCATCTTAAAGAGGAAGATGGAGAGCCCCAAAAGGGGGCTGCTTAAAAACAGCCTAGCGTGGCGCGTCCACACCTGATTGGTCGCTTACCCATGATCTCATTGGCACACCCCGGGTTGGGCAAAGACTTGGCGCGAACACACTCTTGCACATGCACACACAGCTTGTTTCCTGAAAAGAGGTCGAGCTGGCACAGCGGAAGCTGGCGCCATCTTATGATGGTGAATGCTATTGCGGCTCTCCATAATCTATAACTTCCAAATTCTGCTTTGCTCAGTTGATTTTAATTAGGGATACATCACACACCCAAGTTACTCTATTTAAACAACTCATGACTCTTTCTTCAGGCTTTGTAGGGTCTTCTTCCAATCAAAACAGACATTGCCATTTCATGTAAATAAATACCCAGTCAGATTTGCCCACATACTGAAATTCCCAAGTTTTAACTACTTAACTATTTGTCTTTTACTTAGGTGTTATAATCACTTTCTTGTGACATTATTCTAAAGATTAAAATAGAAAAATAACTATGGAAAATATGTTGCATAGTGTACAATTTCAGTGGAACCTTTATTATTAATCATGAAAATGATTTTTCAATATTAATTATATGTTTCTCATGTCCTGTAAAGATTTGTTTTATTCTCAATATACCTTAAAGATAAAGAACTTCAAATAACTGCCACTTAAAATGATTAATAATCATATAAGTGACTCTTATATGTGAATATTTAACTATCTATATTACCGTTTTGGATAGCAAATGGAATTTTGTGTCATATGAAAATGTAACTGGTTAGTCCTGATTATACTTAGTCATGTGAAGAAACATAATAAGGAGATACTCAAAATTCAGAGGAAAAAGAGGGCATAGCTAGAACCTATGTCTTATAAAATGCCTTAAAAACAGCCAAGTGTAACCATATGTGAAGCTAGGGAAAAAGTATGACTGATGTTGTGGGTCCTGTAGAATCTTGTAGCTGTGGCAGGTTGTTTAGTTTTTAATGGCTTTATTCCAGAGCTAGTACGTGTCTAAGTACCAGAGAAAGTGTAGAAGTACCTTTATAACCTTATTGTTGATTTATTTTCTGTGTCATTTATTACTTTGTCCTGATTCTTTGTGTATTTGTTTGTATGTGTTTTATGTATATGCACATATGCATATCTATGTGATTGCACTTTTTTTTTTTTTTTTTTTTTTTTTTTTTTTTTTTTTTTTGGTTTTTCGAGACAGGGTTTCTCTGTGTAGCCCTGCTGTCCTGGAACTCACTTTGTAGACCAGGCTGGCCTCGAACTCAGAAATCCACCTGCCTCTGCCTCCCGAGTGCTGGGATTAAAGGCGTGCGCCACCACGCCCGGCATGATTGCACTTATAAACATATGGCCTTAATAGCATCCAGAAGAAGTCAAGGATTATAATAAATGAACAAAATATTAATAAAATGGTTAGAAATTTCAGGATAAGCACTTTTTGAGTACCTATTATCTTTTAGGCACTTTTGAAACCACCAATTCCCCTGCAGTGAATAAGTGAGGTAAAAGTAATTTGTTAAATGGGAACAGCAATTAAGAATAGGAATTAGAAGAAATAAAGTATACAGGAATACCTCTAAGTAGTTCCTTTTAATTATCATAACAATGGGTGCTGAATGGATAAAATTAGCTTTCTGTAGCTTTACATCTCTCTAGAAGAAAGTCATCATAAGTTCATTTTAGTCAACAGAGATGTGTCAAAGTTTTTATTTTTTTTATATATGTTTCTTTTATTTTTTCCCTATAGATAGAAAGTCACGGCTTCTGTAAGAAAATAGCTATCTTAACTAGGGTTTCTATTGTTGGGACAAAACAACTTAATCAAAGAGCAAGTTGGGAAGGATAGGGTTTATTTGGCTTACACTTCCACACTCACACATGGCAGGGGCCTGGAGAGAGGAGCCTGGAGGCAGGAGCTGAAGCAGAGGATATGCAAGGGTGCTCTTAGTAGCTTGCTCCTCCTGGCTTGCTCTGCTTGCTTTTTATGAAGATTAGATCCATGAAGGGATAGCACTACCCACAATGGTTGGAATCTTCCTTTGTCAATCATTAATTAAGAAAATGCCCTATATCTGGATCTTATGGAGGCATTTTCTCAGTTGAGGTTTCCTCCTTCCAAATAGCTTGAGCCAAGTTGAGCTGTTGACCCCTGTGGTTGAATTAAGGAAAAACTGGAAGAAGCTGAGAATGGCAATCCTGCAGGTGGACCAGCCGTCTCAACTAACCTGGCCCCTGAGATCTCTCAGATATTGGGCCACCAAACAGATAGCATACACTAGCTGATACAAGGTCCCTAACGCCTACACAGTAGAGAACTGCCAGGTTTGGACTCAGTAAGAGAAGATGCACCTAACACTCAAGTGACTAGAGGCCCAGGGAGTTGGGGAGGTTTGGTGGGATGGGGGTTGAAGGTGGGGATAACCTCGTGAGATGTCATTGGGGGCTGGGGGGTTTTTGGGGATATATGGTATATGGTACAGTCCGAGGGTAGACCAGGATGGGCATCAAATCTGGACTGTAAAAAAATGATTAATTTTTTTTAAAGGACTAGTCAGCACAACTTTGCCAGTGGAACTATTAGATTCATAGTGCTTTGGATCTTCTCTCCTTCTCTCTCTCTTCATCTGTAGTACTTTATGCACACTTTTAAATACAGAGTTCTATATTAGGGATGCAATCAATGTATCATACTGTGAGTGATAGAACAGTTTTTGTAAAACACACTTGCTGCTTTGAGTAGAGTTGTTATTCATTATAAAGTTAGTTAAAGGCCATTTAACTTGTCAGTTCCTGCTTTCCCATCTATCAATCTGAAATTTCATTATACTTGGGTACTTGGGTCATTTTTCATCTTAATTTTTATGATTTTTGGAAATTATTTTATCTTTGCTTTAAATTTTTAAGTACCCCAGGACATTCTACAGCACTTTTACCTTTTTTTCTATATTCATACATTATATTATCATAGCACTGTCATAATAAAGGAAGCAACGTTGGTGTGATTTGCTGAAGTACAGACTCCTTCAAGCCTCTAACTAATGCTGTTCATGTACCTTATGCTCATTCTAGAATGTTGTAATGCATGTAGACTTGAGACATCTGGAAGGATCTGCCAATTTAGAAATCATCATAAAGCCTTCAAAAAGTTACATAATAGATGTGTTTGGAAGAAATGGGTTAATTAATTTAAACCCTAGTTTCTTCTTGTGAAAATAGGTTGACAATGTCTGTAGTAGTGCTCTTTGTATGAAGTCTTCATGTTTAGCTTCCTGAAGTGATTGCCAACAATGACCTAGTAGTCAGAAAAAAAAAAATCAGATATCAAGAAATTGGTACTATGGTTCTTATTGTTCAGTATGCTACTTTAGAAAATTTTAAGATTTTATTTCAAACTGGATAGCTTCTACAAGTTCTAAATATTTCCAGAATTTAGTTCTAAAATAAATCTAGTACTCGAAGGTTTAAATTAACTTCTGATTTTGATTTTTAGTTATCCTATTTCATCACCTTAATAGTAAATAGAGCTGTGGAAATGGCTTAGATGTTTAAAGTGCATATTGTAAAAATATGAACACCCAAGAACCCATGTAGAAATCTGAGCAGGGTGGCACACATCTGTAATTCCAGTGTTGAGAAGGTGGATCCAGATAGGATAATTCCCATTTTTTTTCTAAGCATAAATAGGGTTCCCTGAGTTCATTTAGATATCATCTCTAAAAACATAATATATAAAGGGCAGACTCTTGACTTTGACCTCTGATCTCTACCAGTGCATGTATGGGCAAGCACAACATACATAAATATACACACATAGATACACTACACACTAGTGCCAAAACATAAATTATAAAACATTTTTAAAAAGCAGAAAGAAAGACAATATACTCTGATATTTAAAATGTTGACTAAAATTTTATAATTACCTTACCTCCCTTTTCAAACTCAAATAAACCTCATCATAAGGGGCTCCAAGAGCTTGGCCTTTGTTTTGTAAATTGAAATGTTTCTTAGGTCAGAATTTATAAACTACTGTGAGCTTTATGGTTATTATGTTGTAAATTAGGCTGTTTTCCTTCTTATTCTTTCATAAAATTTGTTGTCTTTTTGTTGCAAATTAGGAATCATTAGGATACAATGCCTTTCAAATAGAGGTAAATTATTTCATTTTATGAGAGTTAACTGAAAGTCATCACCTGTGATATGGAGAACCAGTTGGTGTAGTAACAATTCCATGGTTCCTGAACATGTACTCACTTCCTGTGTCTCCCTGAGGTGCAACAATGTGACTAAATGGTCTGCACTGCACCATGGAAAGGACTTCGTTGTGGCTGAATGCAGAAAAGAAATTCCTCATTGAATCAGAGGAGCAGTTCTGATAATGATCACAGGGCAAATAAAGGAAATTTTGTCCTCATTATCTGTAGTGTGAGCACTCTGCTAAAACTCTATTAAATATGAAATTGTAAGTTATAATTTGGAATGTGTACTAGAGGTTGTTACTCTACCCCCCCCCCTTAAAAATAAATACCTGTCTTTCCTTGCAAGTGAAAGTTCTTATATTAACATAACTACTTACTGATATCAAAGAAACCAATTTATTTTGCTATGGCTGCCTGTTTTTATTCCCTATGGAAACTTTGCTTTCGTGAGAATCACCCATAGTGTAACAGATACATTAAATTTCATTATAGTGCAATGTGCTCATGAACTATTTTCATAGGGATCATGTTTATTACAAAGGTGCTTTATTCTTACATGTTTACCAAAAAGGCTTTATTGTGATAACTGCATTGCGTATTGATAAAGACAATGTTCTTTGGAATAATCAGAGAAAGAACTCATTTACAAAGTCAGTGTTAGTAGGAATCACTGTTTAACATTCCTAGAAAGTGCAGGAGTTATTTAGAGTAATATATGGCATAGCTGTTTAAGAAAGAAATGAAATGTACAGTCTACAGACTATTAAAGATCTAACTATTCCAAGCATTCAGTTGCACCTGTAGTTTGGATATTAAAAAGCAATATATTTAGATTATATGAGGTAGATATTTTATTTATTTTTCTAATATGTCCTTGCATAATGTGAAATATCACAATCATCAGCAATTATCTTCATTAAAAAAGATACATCAAGATCATTCTCCATTAAAGTGTTTTTTTTATTTGTTTGTGTGTTTGTTTGTTTGTTTCTAAACAAGGTTAGATTGATCCTGTCCATAGGTAGAGTCAATTTGGTTTTTTTGTTTGTTTGTTTGCTTTATTTTGTTTGTTTATTTGTTCTTCCTCAATAATTTTCTGAATTTCACAATGTGAACGTTTCCATTGTTCATAAAATTTACTGACCATACAATGTTTCATTGTATGAAAGTTTCACAATATGTTCACTGTCTGACCATAAACCCATAGCATCTACCTTTCTTATGATCATAAAAATAACAGAAAAATTCCATTTTTTAAATTACTTGCTTGTTCATCATACAAGGGCTTTCTCTTTCATTCTCATGTTTCTCAGGCCAGTATAAGTCAGGCTATAGGCCATAAAAATGCATTTTTTTGCCTTACAACATCTCAGTGTTAGCTGCTTGTTTTTGACACCATAACATCAATAAGTAGAGGATTTGTGAGTATCTATGCGGGATTCTTTTGAGATGATTTCTAGACATAGGGAACTACATTGTAGTGCTCTGAAAATAACTCTTTTTAAGTGCAATATTTAGTAACTTATTTTCTATGCAAAATACAAACAGCTGAAAAAAGAAACTTCTTTTTGGCATGAATTGAGATAATGTATGAATTCATTTGATTCTAAAATCCCTAGATTCCCTTCATCATCATACTGAATGCTGTGGTCCTGAGGACTATTAAAACAAATTCCCTAGATGCTAACATTCCAACATTCATAAGAAGTGGGTTATGGGCCTCAGCATTGGCGGGAGACATCTTGGATCTGGGACTCCACCTAAAGTAATCTGCACAGGTGAGAGTGTGGACTACAAAAGCTAACAGCTTCTGGGACAGGTGGGAGCCACAGAGCTTCTGAGGCAGGCCCCTTTTCGGGCTCCAGACATCTGGTCGCCTTCCCAGCCAGAGGATAGGTGTCTGCCAGGCCCTGGAGGGCTTTGCAGGAGCACCTGGGGGAGCCATCTTGGTTCCCAGAGCCCTCCAAGACTAGTCTGTGCAGGTGAGAGTGTGGACTACAGAAGCTAACAGCTTCAATGACAGGCCAAAGCAACACACCTTCTGGGACAGGTCCTGATTGTGGCCTTCATCTTCAACGTAATCCAATATAAAAACAAACTCAAAGACAAAAACCACATGATCATCTCCTTAGATGCTGAGAAAGCATTTGACAAAATACAACACCCATTCATGATAAAAGTCTTGGAAAGATCAGGAATTCAAGGCCCATACCTAAACATGATAAAAGCAATCTACAACAAACCAGGAGCCAACATCAAAGTAAATGGTAAGAAGCTGGAAGCAATCCCACTAAAATCAGGGACTAGACAAGGCTGCCCACTCTCTCCCTACCTATTCAACATTGTACTTGAAGTCCTAGCCAGAGCAATTAGACAACAAAAGGAGATCAAAGGGATACAAATTGGAAAGGAAGAAGTCAAAATATCACTTTTTGCAGATGATATGATAGTATATATAAGTGACCCTAAAAATTTCACCAGAGAACCCCTAAGCCTTATAAACAGCTTCAATGAAGTAGCTAGATATAAAATTAACTCAAACAAGTCAATTGCCTTTCTGGGCACAAAGGATAAACAGGCTGAGAAGGAAATTAGGGAAACAACACCCTTCTCAATAGTCACAAATAATATAAAATACCTTGGTGTGACTCTAACTAAGGAATTGAAAGATCTGTATGATAAGAACTTCAAGTCTCTGAGGAAAGAAATTAAAGAAGATCTCAGAAAATGGAAATATCTCCCATGCTCGTGGATTGGCAGGATCAATATAGTAAAAATGGCTATCTTGCCAAAAGCAATCTACAGATTCAATGCAATCCCCATCAAGATTCCAGCTCAATTCTTCAACTAATTAGAAAGAGCAATCTGCAGATTCATCTGGAATAAAAAAAAAACCTAGGATATCAAAAACTCTTCTCAAGGATAAAAGAACCTCTGGTGGAATCACCATGCCTGACCTAAAGCTGTACTACAGAGCAATTGTGATAAAAGCTGCATGGTACTGGTATATCGACAGACAAGTTGACTAATGGAATACAATTGAAGACCCAGAGATGAATCCACACACCAATGGTCACTTGATCTTTGACAAGGGAGCTAAAACCATCCAGTGGAAAAAGACAGCATTTTCAACAAATGGTGCTGGCACAACTGGCAGTTATCATGTAGAAGAATGCGAATTCATCCATTCCTATCTCCTTGTACTAAGGTCAAATCTAAGTGGATTAAGGAACTCCACATAAAACCAGAGACACTGAAACTTATAGAGGAGAAAGTAGGGAAAAGCCTCAAAGATATGGGTACAGGGGGAAAATTCCTGAATAGAACAGCAATGGCTTGTACTGTAAGATTGAGAATCAATAAATGGGACCTCATAAAATTGCAAAGCTTCTGCAAGGCAAAAGACACCATCAATAAGAAAAAAAAGACCACCAACAGATTGGGAAAAGATCTTTACCTATTCTAAATCAGATAGGGGACTAATATCCAATATATATAAAGAACTCAAGAATGTGGACTCCAGAAAATCAAATAACCCCATTAAAAAGTGGGGCTCAGAGCTGAACAAAGAATTCTCACCTGAGGAATACCGAATGGCTGAGAAAATCCTGAAAAAAATGTTCAACATCCTTAGTCATCAGGGAAATGCAAATCAAAACAACCCTGAGATTCCACCTCACACCAGTCTGAATGGCTAAGATCAAAAATTCAGGTGACAGCAGATGCTGGCAAAGATGTGGAGAAAGAGGACACTCCTCCATTGTTGCTGGGATTGCAAGCTTGTACAAGCACTCTGGAAATCAGTCTGGCGGTTCCTCAGAAAATTGGACATAGTACTACCGGAGGATCCCACAATACCTCTCTTGGGCATATATCCAGAAGATGTTCCAACCAGTAAGAAGGACACATGTTCCACTATGTTCGTAGCAGCCTTATTTATAATAGCCAGAAGCTGGAAAGATCCCAGATGTCCCTCAACAGAGGAATGGATACAGAACATGTGGATGCTAACAATTAGCTATTGGATGGATCACTGGGCCCCCAATGGAGGAGCTAGAGAAAATACCCAAGGAGCTAAAGGGATCTGCAATCCTATAGGTGGAACAACAATATGAAATAACCATTACCCCCCCGCCCCCGAGCTTGTGTCTCTTGCTGCATATGAATCAGAAGATGACCTTGTTGGCCATCAGTTGAAAGAGGGGCCCATTGGTCGTGCAAACTTTATATGCTTCAGTACAGGGGAACGGCAGGGCCAAGAAATGGGAGTGTGTGCATGGAGGAATGGGTGGGGGAGTATGTTGGAGACTTTTGGGATAGCATTTGAAATGTAAATGAAATAAATACCCAATAAAAAACATTAAAAAAACAAATGGGTTATGACAAAACTACACAAAGTATTATAATCCATAGTCAGAATAAGACACATACTGAATATATTGTCTACTCTATATTACTTGGTTAATGTGTACAAAAAATAAGCATATATATTTGCCCACTAAGCTATATTCACACCTAAAAGTTTATTCCAGATAATAATATATATTCACTCAGAGTGCTTTGATTTAAACTAGATATGATTAATTTCACTACGTAAAAATCTTCTCTTTTCAAATGATAAAAATGAAAATCAGAGTTTGACTGCATTTTACATATTAACAAACATGAAGAATGTGACAAACATGTCACCATGATTAATTACCATGTGCAGAAGCTTTTTCAGAATTTCCACAGATCTTGAATATGTTTGTCTGGATGGGAGGCAGTGTTGCTCCATGCTACTCTTACTTCATTAATTTTTCTCTCACAGTCTAGAAGCAAAACATTGAAGTGACAGAAATGATATGCAAGGATTGTATCTTTATCCTATTTCTAAACTTACTGGGACATTATTTAGCACAAAGCCAGCACAACCTACATGTTCAGTGATTATGTAGTTAGGAAAGCAACCAGGCGTGGTCAGAAATGATTAGCAGTCAGACTGGATGCTGATGGACTCCAGGCCATAAGCATAACTTACCAATGCAAACATTTATGGAAGTATACCATCCACTGGGATCTACTCCTAATGAGGAGAAAGAAAAATGTTCACAGTCGTGTAATCCATGGTTCTAGTTTCTGTTGCATCCAACTCGGCCAGCAAGGAAAATGCAACCACCAGTTCTTCTTAAAGCAGTTTACTCAGACAGCTTCTCTCTTCAAATCCCCCAAGTCTCGGGATACAAACGTTTTTATCCACTCAAGCCACAACCACGCCTCAACCAATCACCATAGGTCACATCACCTCACCAGGCAGGCTTGCTCAGCCAATCAGGGATTAAGGGCGAGCCATCCACCAAATATGGGCTTGTTTACTGCCTGGCACAGATTTCCGTCCAGCTGGCCAGGGAGTCCGGAATGGCTTCCCACAAGTTTCCTTTTGGGTTCCATTCAAAGTTGAAATTGTTTGCATATGAAGCATTTTTGAGTGAGGTGACATAAAGCACACTACATGGCCAGTGATCTCTTCTTTCAAAGATGACCCATCCTCTGTTGAATGTGTGAAGGAGTTATTCTTGAAGTATTATGTGAGATGGTTTCCAGTCTTTAGAGATCAGCTTTATACCAGCTTTAACACATATTTTAAGTTAAAAACTTACTTCTTAGGATTAGCTATATTTGGAACTATCCGTAGTGGGGGAAACATGTCTCCCTATCATATGCTCACCTCTGAGCATGTTTGAAGTTTAGAAAATCTTTTCTATTTTAGTATACTGATAATGGCTTCTCCTCCATCTTGTCCTCTTAGGTCATCCTGAAATCACCATCCTTTCAAAGTCAGGCTTTTTCAAAATTTATTTATTTATTTATTTATTTATGTATTTATTTATGTATTTATTTATTTTTGTCTCTCTTTAGAAAACAAACTTGTAAGTAAACTAAATTGGAACAAAATGAAAATATAGAAAATAAAGCAGAAAAGGAAATATCAAAATGGAATGAGAAAGAAAGGACAAAAGGCAGGTTTCTGTTTGTTTCTTCTAAGCCCAGGAAGCCCTATTGAGCAACCTCAACTCAGTTCAAAGCTGTGGTGTTCTGAATATGCTTGGCCCTGAGAGTTGCACTATTTGTAGGTGTGGCCTTGTTGGAGTAGGAGTGGATTTGTTAGAGAAAGTGTATCACTGTAGGGGTAGGTAATGAGACTGTCCTCCTAGCTGCCTCAAATTCAGTCTCTTTTAGTTGCCTCAGATCAAGACGCAAAACCTTTAGCTCCTTTCCCAGCACCATGTCTGGCTGAATGCTGCCATGCTTCCTGCCATGATGAGAATTAACTGAACTTCTGAACCTGTAAGCCAGCCCCAATTAAATGTTGTCCTTTAGAATTGACTAAACAAAGGACAATTTCTGAAGTGTTAAAATTGTCTCTTCAGGTATTCATTGTAGGTCAATTCTGACAATACGAATGAAAGGTAGCTAATTAGTTGGCAGATTTTTGCCAGACTGGGCTGTTTGAACAGTGACTCTATCTTATTTATAAAGGTATATTGAGTTATTTGTATCATTTTTGTCCCTTCTTCCTGCTTGCATTGTTTCAAGGTTAATCTCTGGAATCCTTAATGTGTCTGTGCAGAATAATCATTCTTGATTTCCCAGTTGTAGCCACACGAGTTTTGCCATTTCACAGTGTGCACCAGTATCACATTTCTCTGAGGGTATTTGTAAATGTTAAGGAAAGCAAGGAAGCTCTTAGTCAGACATTTTGGTCTCTCAGCTTCACATCATAAATTTACTAAATTGGATTAAAAATCTCTATTTACAATTTAATCTATGAATTGATTAAATAAACACTTAATGTATACCAAATTTTAGATGAGTATCTTGGTTTTGAATTAACAACAGGTGAAATGATTTGGGTTTCTTTCCTTAAGAAACAAAAATAACAGAATATCAATGTTGGAGATGCAGCCAAAGTTTGAAAATATTGCATAATTTTAATTTCATTTTTCAAATATATGTATGTTGAATTTTTTGCCCCGTTTCACAATAAGGTATAAAAGTTTTAATGAATTTCAAATTCCTTGTGTTATAAATATTGTGCATTATCTATAGTTTCTACTTTTGTTATTTAGGTCATATTTTGTATTCATTTATTTATTTTTATTTCTAAATTTTAACAATATATATTCATTGTACACAATACTCTGTTAGAAAAAAAATTCTTTTCATTGGTACACACCTCTGTTCAAATTCCTGACCCTCTGTATATAATCCCTTTCTCATAGCATACCTGATCCTACCCCCCTTTTCCCCCTCCCTCTTTTCTATTCCTCCCAAGTCCCTACCACCCTCTATCTCCCCTGAGTATTTTGTTTCCCCTCTAAGAAGGACTGAAGCATCCACAGTTACCTCTTCCTTTTTCTCGACCTGCATGTGGTCTGCGAATTTTATCTTGGGTATTTTGAGCTTTTGGGCTAATATCCACTTAAAAGTGAATGCATGGCATGTGTCTTCTTTTGTGACTGGGTTACCGCACACAAGATGATATCTTCTAGTTCCACCCATTTGCCTAAGAACTTCATGAAGTCATTATTTTTAATAGCTGAGTAGTACTCCATTGTGTAAATGTACCACATTTTCTGTATCCATTCCTCTGCTGAAGACATCTGGGTTCTTTCTAGCTTCTGGCTATTATAAATAAGGCTGCTATGAACATAGTGGAGCATGTGTCATTGTTATATGTTGGAGCATCTTTTTGGTATATGTCTAGGAGTGGTATAGCTGAGTCCTCAGGTTTCTATGTCCAATTTTCTGAGGAACTGTGAGACTCATTTTGAGACTGGTTGCATGAGCTTGCAATCCCACCAATAATGGAGGAGTGTTCTTCTGAAAGACTCCAAGAGGAGACTCTTGCTCAGGCCTCAGGACAATAGCAGAAACCCAAGAATTCACGATAGACTGAGCTTGTTGCAAACCACATGAGGCTTTATTCGGGGAAAGCCAGAGCTCTGAGGATGACTCATATCCCACGCAGGGGTAGAGGAGTCGACCTCGAGGGGAAAGAAGTCCCACTTTTTATAGGCCCTCAGGTGAGAAAGGAGAAGGGGGGGGAGTAGGGGATTTCCAGATCTAAACAATGTCTATTCTCAAGAAATGGGTATGGGAGGAGTACAAGGAAAGAGTCTGGTGCAGGTGTAGCAACTCAGGATTGGCCAGGCTGTGGTTGTTGGAATGATTTTCTGACTCTTTCTCAGCAACCAATATCACAAACACCTGGCAATGGACTTCATCAGTGGGCACACACATGGATTCAAGGAGTGGTCAAAACATTGGCAGACACACAGGTTCAAGGAGTGGCCAGAGCAATGTGCACCTCTATTTTTCTAAATCACTGAAGCTAGTTCTGCTAACACTGACATCTATCTTGCCAATTTCAGGGCTTCTGTGACCTTTTACATTCTGTCAGGATCTTTCACTTCTTTCTCCACATCCTAGCCAGCATTTGCGGTCACTTGAGTTGTTGATAGTAGCCATTTTGCTTGGTGTGAGGTAGAATCTCAGGGTTGTTTTGATTTGCTTTGATTCCTAATCATCCCCGATGACTAGGAATGTTAATTTCTCTTTAGGTGCTTCTTGGTCATTCTATATTCCTCAGTTGAGAATTCTTTGTTTAACTCTGTGCCCATTTTAAATAGGGTTCTTTGTTTCTCTGGAGTCTAATTTGTTGAGTTCTTTGTATATTTTGGATATTAGCCCTCTATCTGATGTAGGATTAGTAGTGGTCTTTTCCCAATCTGTTGGTTGCCATTTTGTCTTAGTGACAGTGTTTTTTGCCTTACAGAAACTTTGCAATTTTGAGGTCCCATTTGTCGACTCTGAGAACAAAAGCCATTGCTGTTCTGTTCAGGAAAATTTTCTATGCATCCATGTGTTCAAGGTTTTCCCAATACTCTCCTCTATTAGTTTCAGTGAATCTGGTTTAAACAGGAGGTCCTTGATCCACTTGGACTTTAGATTTCTACAGGAAGATAAGAATGGGTTGATTTGCATTCTTCTACATGTTGACCACCAGTTGAATCAGCACCATTTGTTAAAAATGCTGTCTTTTTCCCCACTGGATGGCATTAGCTCTTTTGTCAAAGATCAAGTGACCACAGGTGTTTGGGTTTTTTTCTGGGTCTTCATATCTATTCCATTGATCCACCTGCCTGTCTCTGTACCAATACTATGCAGGGGTTTTGTTTGTTTTTGTTTTTGTTTATGATTACAAACATAATCTCTAATACAGCTTGAGGTTAAGGATAGCGATTCCTGCAGAATTTCTTACATTGTTGAGAGTAATTTTCAATATGCTCCATTTTTGTTATTCCAGATAAAATTTCCCTTTTTACCTGTATGAAGAATTGAGTTGGAATTATGATGGGGATTGCATTGAATCTGTAGATTGCTTTCAGCCAGATGGCCATTTTTACTATAATAATCCTGCCAATCCATGAGCATGGGAAAACTTTCCATCTTCTGAGATCTTTGATTTCTTTCTTTAGAGTCTTGAAGTTCTTGCCATAGAAATCTATCACTTCCTTGGTTAGAGTCACACCATGTTATTTTATATTATTTCTGACAATTGTGAAGGGTGTCTTTGCCCAATTTCTTTTTCAGCCTGTTTATGCTTTGAGTAGAGGTAGGCAACTGATTTGTTTGAGTGAATTTTATATCCATCAATTTAGCTAAAGTTGTTTATCAGGTTAAAGACTTCTCTGGTGGAATTTTTGGGGTCGCATAATTATACTAACATATCATCTGTAATAGTGATATTTTGACTTTTCCTTTCCAATTTGTATCCCTTTGACCTCCTTTTGTTGTCTAATTGCTCTGGCTAGGACTTCGAATACTATATTGAATAGGTAGGGAAAAAGTAGGCAGCTTTGTCTAGCTCCTGATTTTAGTGGAATTGATTCAAGTTTATCTCCATTTAGTTTGATGTTGGCTACTGGTTTTCTGTAGATTGCTTTTTACTATGTTTAGATATGGGCCTTGAATTACAGATCTTTCCGAGTCTTTTATCATGAAGATGTATTGAATTTTAACATTTTCTCAGCATCTAATGTGATGATCACGTGGATTTTTTTGTGCTCTCTTTCTCTCTCTCTCTCTCACTGTGTGTGTGTGTGTTTATATATTATGTTGTTGGATTTCCCTATATTGAACCATCCTTGCATCCCTAGGATGAAGCCTACTTGATCATAATGGATGATTGGGTTTTTTTTGTTTTTTGTTTTTTTTTTTTTTTTTTTTTGCATGTGTGTGTGTGTGTATGTGTGTATGTGTGTGTGTTCTTGGATTCTGTTTGTGAGAATTAAATTGAGTATTTTTGCATTGATATTCACAAGTGAAATTGGTCTTAAGTTTTCTTTCATTGCTGGGTTTTTGTGTGGTTTAGATTTAGGCATAATAATGGCCTTCTGTTTCTATTTTGTGGATTAGTTTAAGGAGTGTTGGTAATAGGATTTCTTTGAAGTTTGCTAAACTTTTGCACAAAATCCATCTGGTCCTGGGCATTTTTTTGGTTGGAAGAATGTAAAGACTGATTCTATTACTTTAGGGATTATGGGAATGTTTAGATGGTTTATCTGATCCTTATTTAACTTTGGTACCTGGTACCAGTCTAGAAAAATATCCATTTCATCCAGATTTTTAAGTTTTGTTATGTATAGGCTTTTGTAGTAGGATCTGATGATGTTTTTTAATTTCCTCAGTTTCCTTTGTTATGTCTCCCTTTTCATTTTGGATTTTGTTAACTAAGATACTGTTTCTGTGCCCTTCAGTTAGTCTGGCTAAGGGCTTATCTATCTTGTTGATTTTCTCAAAGAACCAGATCCTGGTTTTCTTGATTCTTTTTAAAGTTCTTTTGTTTTAACTTGGTTGATTTCAGTCCTGAGTTTATTTCCTGCCATCTACTCCTCATTGGCGTATTTGCTTCGTTTTGTTCTAGAGCTGTCAATGTGCTAGTGTATGCTCTCTCTAGTTTCTTTTTAGAGGCACTCAGAGATAGGAGTTTTCCTCTTAGCACTGCTTTCATTGTATCCAATAAGTTTGGGTATTGTGTCTTCATTTTCATTAAAATGTAAAAAGTCTTGAATTTCTTTCTTTATTTCTTCTTTGACCAAGTTATCATTGAGTAGAGCATTGTTTAGCATCCATGTGTATGTGGGCTTTCTGTTGTTTTTGTTGTTATTGCAGACCAGCCTTAGTCCATGGTGATCTAATAGGATGCTTGATATTATTTCAGTCTTCTTGTATTTGTTGAGGACTATTTTGTGGCCGATTTTATGTTCAATTTTGGAGAAGGTGTGATGAGGTGTTAAGAAGAAGGTATATATATATATATGTATATATATATATATATATATATATATATATATATTACAGTGAAATGTTCTATAGATAGCTGTTAAAATCACTTGCTTCATAACTTCTATTAGTTTCACTGTGTCTCAGTTTCTTTTCTTTTTCCATGATCTGTCCATTGCTGAGATTAGGGTGTTGAAGTCTCCCATGATTATTGTATGGAGTACAATGAGTGCTTTAAACTTTATTAAAGTTTCTTTTATGAATGTGGGTGCCCTTGCATTTGGAGCCTAGATGTTCAGAATTGAGTGTTCATCTTGTAGATTTTTTTTTCTTTGATGAGTATGAAGTGACCTTCCTTATCTTTTTTGATAACTTTTGGTTGAAAGTGGATTTTATTTAATAGTAGATTAGCTACTCCAGCTTGTTTCTTGGGACCTTTTGTTTGGAAAAAAAAATTTTTTTTTTTTTTTGATTTTTCAAGACAGGGTTTCTCTGTATAGCCCTGGCTGTCCTGGAACTCACTTTGTGTACCAGGATTGCCTCAAACTCAGAAATCCGCCTGCCTCTGCCTCCCAACTGCTGGGATTAAAGGCGTGCACCATCATGCCTGGCTCTGTTTGGAAAATTTTACAGACCTTTACTCTTAGATAGTTTCTGTCTTTGTCACTGAGGTATGTTTTCTGTATGCAGCAAAATGGTGGGTCCTGTTTTTGTATCCAGTCTGTTAGTGTATGTCTTTTTATTGGGGAAATAAGTTCACTGATGGTAAGAGATATTAAGGAAAAGTAACTGTTGCTTCCTGTTATTTTGGTTATTACAGATGGAATTATGTTTGTGTGGCTGTCTTCTTATAGCTTTGTTGAAATAAGATTACTTTCTTACTTTTTCTAGGGTGTGGTTTTCCTTCTTGTTTTGAAGTTTTTCATATAATATCGTTTGTAGGCCTGGATTGTGGACCGATATTGTGTAAATTTGTTTTTGTCATGGATTATCTTTGTTTCCCCACCTATAATAACTGAGAGGTTTGCTGGGTACAGTAGCCTGTGCTGGTATTTGTGTTCTCTCAGAGTCTGTATGACATCTGCCCAGGTCTTTTGGATTTTAGCATCACTGGTGAGATGTCTGGTATAATTCTGATAGGTCTGCCTTCATGTGTTACTTGACCTTTCTCCCTTACTGCTTTTAATATTTGTTTTTTGTTTTGTGCATTTGGCGTTTTAATTATTATGTGACAGGAGGAATTTCTTTTCTGGTCTAGTCGTTTTGGAGTTCTGGAGGTTTTTGTATGTTCATGGGCACCTCTTTCTTTAGGTTAGGGAAGTCTTCTATAATTTTGTTGAAGATATTTATTGGTCCTTTAAGTTGGGTATCCTCACTCTCTTCTATACCTATTATCCTTAGGTTTAGTCTTCTCATTGTGTCCTGGTATTTCTGGATGTTTTAGGTTAGGACCTTTTTTGCATTTTGCATTTTCTTTGACTGTTATGTCGATGTTTTCTTTGGTATTTTCTGCCCCTGAGATTCCCTCTTCTATTTCTTGTATTCTGTTTGTAATGCTCTCATCTACGACTCGTGATCTCTTTCCTATTTTTTTCTATCTCCAGGGTGTCTCCATTTATGATTTCTTCAGTGTTTCTACTTTCATTTATAGACCCTGAATGGTTTTGTTCCATTCTGTCACCTGTTTGGTTTTGTTTTTCCTGTAGTTCTTTAATTTTTGTGTGTATGTTTTCTCTTTAAGGTCTTATACCTGTTTACCTGTGTTCTCTTGTATTTCTTCGAGGGTATTATTTATGTCCTTCTTAAATTCCTCTATTATCATCATGAAATGTGATTTTAAATCTGAATCTTGGTTTTTCCGTGTGATGAGTTATTTAGGAATTGCTGTAGTGGGAGAACTGGGTTCTGATGATCCCAGGTAGCCTTGGTTTCTGTTGCTTAGCTTCTTGATCCTGCCTCTCACCATCTGGTAATATCTAGTGATAGTTGGTCTTGCTGTCTCTGACTGGAGCCTGTCCCTTCTTGTAAACCTGTGAGCCTGTGAGCCTGTGAGCCTGTGATTTCAGGTATGTCAGTACTCCTGGGAGATCAGATTTCTCAAGGCAGGATTTGGGTAAGGAGAGCTGTTCCACAAGGTTATCTAAAGGATGCAGATGAGACCAGAAGGGTCCTGTCCCTAGTTGCTCTGAGATTCCTGTGCCCTGTGGTTTCCTGATGGGTCTCTCTTTGGGCAGTTATTGGGGAAAAGTAATGGTCTCACTTGTGAACTTAGGAGTGACAGCACTCCTCAGTACAGAGACCTGTGTCAGAAAGTTAGTACAGATGGAGACGGGAAGGTATTTAGGAGGTATTTTCTTGTACCATTGAAGCGTAGAAATTTTTTTTTTGGTTTATGTATGCTTTTATGATAATAATAAGTTCACGTGTCTCTCTCTCTCTCTATATATATATATATTCATAATTATGGATCTAAAACAAAGATAATAAATGTAATGATATACGTATAATATATTTACATATATTCATTTCATTATGTCATGTAATATTCATTTAATGAATAAGTACTTCAGTATCATATTTTGAAAGGATTTTAGTAGCGAAAGTTAGTAAAAGTAGAAATAATTGTGAAGTGACAATGAGTCCTAAGGCTGTTTTGTATTTTCTGCTAAATTATTGTACAGATTTCCCAGTGAATCATTATATCAGTATGTATATACAACCAGTTAACTTGTGTGAACTCAATAATGAAGATTTAAGAGATTTTATAAACTAGTGAATATTAAGTTGATAGATTGAAATGAGTTATGGTGTGAGTACTTACTTTAGGTATATTAGTAATATATATATATATACATATGTATATGTATATATATATATACTACTAATATGTATATATATATATTATACTAGCATAACAAGTGCTTCTCTGTGTACTGGTAAAAATGTTCTGAATGTCCATGTATTTGACTGTATTTGAATATATATGTGTATCTATAGATGTTCATGCATGCATACATACTGACATATTCCATACCATACCATATAGACACTGGTCCCTCAGGGGGGAATGGGGAAGGGATGACTCAGCATTGGCCAGCAGATGTACCATCTCCCTGTCACCTGACTGCACACCCACTAAAACATATTCCTTCTTTCTTTATTTTTACAAAACACAGCAGAAAGTGAAGGGCAAGGACAAGAAGGAGAAAAAAGAGCTATATCTCATGGTAAAAGATCATCTAAATATATTATATTTGAATGTCTTTTTCCCTAAAAATAAACTTGAAAGAAAATGCAAACTGAAAGTCCCAAGCATGTTCTACAAAGAGAATTGTATCAATGTTTGTTCTGGATGTACTTTTGTGTTTATATGTGTATGAATAACAAGATCAAGGTGAGAAGCTTCCTCAAATGCAGTGCAATTTTTGTTCCAAGTTATAGACTTTTGGGGTTACTTTCAATGGAATCAGAGGTTACCAATTTAAAACTTTTCATTGTGTGGGGAAAAAAATCAATCCTACATCCTGTACTGGGCTGGTGAGAGGATGGTATGGCTATAGCAAGCCAGCAGGGAACATCACACTTTCCTCAGATGTTATAATAGAGTTCCTCTTCACAGTAGTACTCTTGGATATTTCTTGTCAGCATGAGGCATACTTCTGAAATTGTACCATACACTTCTGTTTATTGTCCAGGGATTTATTAAACTTTGTTAAAATTAGCTTTAAATGTTTGTGTTTTGTATTAAGCTAAATTCCTGGGAGTGAGGAAGTTTATCAGGAGAAATGATAGAGGCTGCATTTAGGCAGGAACTTTCAATGGAAAGTTTTATAATTAAAATTCTGCTCTTCTCTGTTTTGTATTTTTCTGGCAATAATCATTAGCCTCTCCGTAACTGTTATGTGTAGAAACTAAGGCTTAATTCTATGGTAAAATGTCAGGACTTTATAAATCCATGTTAGGATGAAGAAATGGTTAAACGAGTACTGATTTTGAGCTTTTCCTACTACACGTCATTCATAGGACTATGTATTAAATCTTAAGGATTTTGCCTACTGTCATAGCTGCTCCCACACATTGTAAAGGCAAGCATTGTTCTTTAGCTTGTACTGTACTAACATAATACTCATAGTAGCGCAATTAAGACAGAACAAGGTTTTATTCCGTACAGTACTGGAGTTTGAGAAGCTCAAAATTTACTCTGTGGTATCTGATGATGGCTACTTTCTGTTTCCAACAGAATAGTCTGTAAATATGTTCTCTGAAGAGATGCAAAACTTGTCTTCATGTGACAGAAGATATAAAAGGGATGAAGCAAATATTAACCTCATTAAAGAGGATATTTTTATCCATACAAGAAGGAGAAGCTCTTCTGTAAGTTGCCCCTCCATGCATATTAAACTTCGAAGTAGTATCATACTTGACAAGGACTTCAATGCATAAATATATTTTAGCTCATAGTTTGAGAGAATATTGTCTATCATAGTGGGGTAGAACTATGGAGGTTGGAACACAAGGTAGATGGTTTTATTGTGTTCACAACCAATAAATAGGTATAAATGAATGCTGGTGATAAAAGGCTGTCTGTGCATAGCCCATTGCCCCACAGAGACTCTCTATAGGAAGAGAAAATCTTTGTAAGGTAAACATATTTTAAGGGCTAGCAGCTAAAATATGTGATTCAAACTTAATAAAACAACACTGTTTTAAATGAGTAAATGATATTAATGAGTACTTCTCAAGAAATACATAAACATATCCAAAGGTACATGTTCAACATGAGTAACTATCAAAGGGATGAAAATTAAAATTGCAGCCAAATATCATGTCACAGCCATTGTAATGGTGATCACAGAAAAAAAAAAGCCATCTTGTAGAGGATGTAGAGAACTATAGTTGCACACTGTAATATGATGGAATGATTATAGAAATTACTATGAAAAACAATGTTACTATATGACTTAGTAATACAACAATTACTATAACAGATAATGAGTAAGTATTGTAAAGAAATAAATCCAACTTGCCAAAAGAGTACCTGGTTACTGCAGCATTCAGTATAATAGCCAGGCTTTGATTTAGTTGAAGATGTTTTGGGGTCCTTTGATCTTGAAATTTTCGCTCTCCTCTATTCCTATTATTCTTTGATTTGGTCTTTTCATTTCCTGTGTCCTGGATTTCCTTGATGTTTAGAGTTAGGCGTTTTCTATGTTTTGAATTTTCTTTGACACTTGTGTCAATATCTTCTAAGATATCTTCTGTAACTCTCTTT
Source organism: Mus caroli (assembly GCF_978045245.1). Lineage (NCBI taxonomy): Eukaryota > Metazoa > Chordata > Mammalia > Rodentia > Muridae > Mus > Mus caroli. The sequence continues at coordinate 149,841,844 of NW_028227258.1, read as the reverse complement.
TCTATCTCTTGTATTCTGTGGGTGATGCTTACATCTGTAATTCCTGACCTCTTCCCTATGGTTGCCTCCATTTGTGTTTTCTTTATTGTTTCCACTGCCACTTTTAGGTTTTGGACCACTTTGCTCAGTTCCTTCATCTGTTTGATTGTGTTTTACTGTATTTTTAAGGGATTGATTTGTTTCATCTTTAAGGGCTTTACCTGTTTACCTGTGTTTTCCTGTATTTCTTTCAGTGAGTTATTTATATCCTCCTTAAAGGACTATATTATCTTCATAAGATGGAATTTTAGGTCAGGTTTCTGATTTTCAGGTGTGTTGATGTATCCAGGGCTTGATGTGGTGGGAGAACTAGGTTCTGATGATGCCCGTGTGTATTTGCTTCTGTTGCTTATGGTCTTGTGCTTGCCTCTCACCATCTGGTTATCCCTGGTGTTTGTTAGTCTGGTTGTCTCAGTCAGGAGCCTATCTTTTGTGTCTCTGTGTTGCTTCAGGTCTCCTGGTAGGCCTGTGGCCCAGGCTGCACCTGTTCTCCTGAGAGACCTTTGGACTATGGGGTCTATTGCCCTCTGTGTAGCAGAACTCCAGGGAGACTTTCAGACTGTTGGGTTAGTTGTCTTGCATGCTGCAGAATACCTGTGATGCCTTCAGGCTGTGGTGTCTTCAGGAGATAGCCAGGCTTTGAAATGAAAACCAGAGGATATCAGATTAATCAGTAAAGATAATGCAATTTGATCCATTCTTATCTCCTTGTACAAAGCTCAAGTCTAAGTGGAACAAGGAACTCCATGTAAAATCAGAGACACTGAAGTTTATAGAGGAGAAAGTGGGGGAAAGCCTCCAAGATATGGGCACAGGGGAAAAATTCCTGAACAAAACAGCAATGGCTTGTGCTGTAAGATCGAGAATTAAAAATGGGACCTCATAAAATTACAAAGCTTCTATAAGGCAAAAGACACCTTTAGTAAGACAGAAAGGCCACCAACAGATTGGGAAAGGATCTTTACCAATCCTAAATCAGATAGGAGATTATTATCCAATATATATAAAGACCTCATGAAATTAGACTCCAGAAAATCAAATAACTCTATTTTAAAAATGGGGTACAGAGCAAAACAAAGAATTCTCAACTGTGGAATACCTAATGGCTGAGAAGCACCTGAAAAAATGTTCAATATCATTAATCATCAGGGAAATACAAATAAAAAGAACCCTGAGGTTCCACCTCACACCAGTCAGAATGGCTAAGATCAAAAATTCAGGTAAACAACAGATGCTGGCAAGGATGTGAGAAAGAGGAACACTCCTCCATTGCTGGTGGGATTGCAAGATATTACAACCACTCTGGAAATCAGTTTCATGGTTCCTCAGAAAATTGGATGTAGTACTACCAGAAGATACAGCAATACCTCTCCTGGGCATATACACAGAAAATGTTCCAACCTGTAACAAGGAGACATGCACCACTATGTTCATAGCAGCCTTATTTATAATAGCCAAAAGCTGGAAAGAACTTAGATGTCCCTCAACGGAAGAATGGATACAGAAAATATGGTACATTTACACAATGGAGTACCACTCAGCTATTGCTATTAAAAACAATGAATTTATGAAATTCTTAGGCAAATGGATGGATCTAGAGGATATCATCTTAAGTGTGGTAACCCAATCACAAAAGAACACATATGATAAGCACTCACTGATAAGGAGATATTAGTCCAGAAATTTAGAATACCCAAGATACAATTTGCAAAACACATGAAACTCAAGGAGAAGAAAGACCAAAGTTTGAATACTTCATTCCTTCTTAGAAGGGGGGACAAAATATCCATGGAAGAAGTTACAGAGACAAAGTTCCAAGCTGAGACAGAAGAAAGGACCACCCAGAGACTGCTCCACACAGGGATCCATCCATAAACAACCACCAAACCCAGACACTATTGCATATGCCAGCAAGATTTTGCTGACAGGACCCTGATATAGTTGTCTCTTGTGAGGATATGCCAGTGCCTGGCAAATACAGAAGTGGATGCTCACAGTTATCTATTGGATAGAACACAAGACCCCCCAATGAAGGAGCTAGAGAATGTGATCCATCCAATAGCTGACTGTGAGCATCCACTCATGTGTTTGCTAGGCCCGGGCATAGTCTCACAAGAGACAGCTATATCAGGGTCCTTTCAGCAAAATCTTGCTAGTGTATGCAATGGTGTCAGCGTTTGGAGGCTGATTATGGGATGGATCCACAGAGATGGGGAGATCTGCAACCCTATAGGTGGAACAACAATATGAACTAACCAGTACCCCCCAGAGCTCATGTCTCTAGCTCCATATGTATCAGAAGATGCCCTATTTGGACATCAGTGGAAAGAGAGGCCCATTGGTCGTGCAGACCTTGTATGCCTCAATACAGGGGAACGCCAGGGCCAAGAGGTGGGAGTGGGTGGGTGGGGGAGTGGGTGTGGGAAGGTTTGGGGGACTTTTGAGATAACATTGGAAATGTAAATGAAATAAGTACCTAATTTAAAAAGAAAGATAACAGCTCACCATAAAAGGGGCTATATGGCCCCTCCTCACTCTCTCCTCCTAATCTCTCTTACTCTCTAGACTTTCTTCTCTATTTCCTTTTCTCCTTTCTCTCCTCTTGGCCATGGCTAGTCTCTCTCTGTTTTTCTACCTTCTCTCCTTTCTCCCTGCCTTTCTACAATAAAGCTCTAAAGTCATAGATCGTCTCTGTTCATCAAGGCCTGCTGTGCTTGGAAGATACGATAGGCTTTCTCCTAATGAGCTGTTTCTAATCTCCTGATGGAAGGCCTTCCTGTACTCCAGTCAAGGCTGGTACTAAGGACTCTCACCTGTGTGGGAACCTCTCTCCCTCAGTCCTCTCTCTCATAACCCTGGGGCTGAGGGTGTCACCCCAGGAGTGTATTGGGGGCTGCCCCTTGTCCACCCCCCACCAAGGGGAGTCAGTGGCTTACATGCCCACCCGGGGCCTTGTGGAAAGCGTCTGGCAGCCCTCCTGAGCCTGCCTGCCCCAACACAGGAGGAACTCTGGCTAGACATAGGCTATCCTTCCTCACCCTCCTTCCCCTTCACCCCCTTAGTTTCCAACAGGTGGATTGGGGAGAAGGGCCAGGGGAGCGTATAGTGGGACTTTCAGGATAGCATTTGAAATGTAAATGAAGAAAATATCTAATAAAAAAGGAAAAAAGATAATTCTTAATAAATAGTTTTCATAATGAAATAGGCTTATTCACCTATATAGACCTTATGAGCTGAGCTAGAGCAAAACTGTAAAGTTGGCCTTAGTAGCCTGAATTGCTTAAGGACTAGAAGAGGTTAAACTTTCATCACTGGAACCCCATCTTTACTCCTCTCTTTATGCTTAGGGAAAGGCCAGGTAAAGGAAAAATATATAAATGGAAAGAGTTGGGGATGGAAAGACTAAATACATTGTTTCTGACAGGGATAAATTAGGACATATGACAACTTATAGGTACAGGTACAGACTTTCTGATTAGGTAACATTAGAAGTGAGATTGAAAATTGACAGATGCATTTCATAAAATTAAAAACAGTTTATATACCCAAGAAAGCTATCACTGAAGTGAGAGGTAGTCACAGTATAATGGGTTGGTCTGATGCTGCTTGTAATTGATGTAATGCTAAATATTGGTCCAGAAGGCCTGGTTTCCCCTTTGCACTTAACCAAGTGATATAGTCAGGTGACATGACACTATGTGGGCTCCCACATTATGCTATATCTAATTATAAATAGAGGTGCTGATAGCCAATAGATGGGTAGAAGAGACTTAGGCAGAGTTGAGGGTTCCTGACGTTGGGGTTGGAAGTGAACCATGAGGATGAGAGAAAGGAAGGTAGAGAAAGGAGAAGACACCATGGATTTAAGAATCTTAAAATAATGTCCATGAGGGCTGGCTAATTGGGAGTATGGCAGCCCAAATAAAACATGGCAAATCATATAGTGGGGTTCTTGGCAGGGAAATAGACATAATACCATAAAGGATAGATATCTGCCAAGTTTTAGGTTTGTTTAAGATTTAGTATATATAAAGAGTATCAGTGTGACTTTTATTCAGGATCTGAATACTCAAAGGTGGGGTAAAAGACCCTGATTAAGATGAAAAAATTTCTACAACACCACAGGATAGAAAAAATTTCTTCAGCCATACATCTCACAGGATGCTTCTTTACAAAGATCTTGCAAAACTAACATGGACTATGCAATTAAACAGAACATTCTCAAGACAAAATACAAATGGATATTCAACAATTTTAAAAGTGTTCATCAGAGAAATGTAGATTAAAACTACTTTAACTGCTAGGCAGTGGTGACACATGCCTAAAATCCCAGCACTTGGGAGGCAGAGGCAGGAGGATTTCTGAGTTCGAGGCCAGCCTGGTCTACAGAGTGAGTTCCAGGACAGCCAGGGCTACACAGAGAAACCCTGTCTCAAAAAACAAAAAACAAAACAAAAGAAAAAATAGCCTACTTTAACACTCCATCTCACACCAGTTAAAATCACCATCATCAAGAATGTAAATGACCCCAAATTCTGCCATGATTGTAGGTAAAATGGAACTTACAAGCTAAATAGCATAGGCATTTCCTGCTTTACTAGTGTTATATGGACTTGATTGTATGGAGTAAATGTAGATATTCAATCTAAGACCAAGGAAACAACTGTCATATAGAAACTGACATACTACTAGTTCTTTTTTAAAGACCCTAATATCCTTCATACAATTCACCATGTACATAAATACTTTATTTTCCTAAAGTGTCTTGCAGAGTCAGTGGTTCATTTACAGTGATTTTTCAAACAGTAATTTTGCATATTCAATAAAATTTCAAGCTTATTTCTAACAAAAATTAAAAAGACCCTAAAAAGGAAGGAGAGATATTTAAATATATATACAATGGGATTTATATCACACTGGTATTGTACAAAGATATGCTAATATGAGACATAAAAAAATACATATAGACAGCTCCTAAGTCAACTGAATTTCAATGTTAACAAAACCACCACTAGCCAAAAAAAAATTAATTGTTAAATTCTATTTTTTTAAATATATAATGGAGATATGTTATCTAACAGAACTAACCCAATTAACTAATAATTCTGAAGGAATATAAACACACTAAAATTAACATTTATTAAACATTTAATTTGTTATTAGACAAGCTTTAATTCAAGCTGATGATTCTGAGGTAAAAAGTCTACATGAATATTGCCAAAAAAAAATCCCATTTCTAATTCATTTTTCATCCTTGTATGACAGGAAGCATCATAGAATATTAAAGGGTCATCCTAAAAGGTGTTTTCATTCAGTACTATATTTTTTCTATGTTCATATAAATGAAACATGGCAGATGGTATAATATTAGGGTTTCTATTTCAAATATTCTTTTACTTGTCCATCTTAGAAAGGTTCACTCGGTACTCTATGAGGCAAGCCATTCTGCCTGCCAGCTTACCCCAAAGATCTAGAAATAATGAACGCTTCGGGCACTGACCTCCAGCAATGTTCTTTCTGATTGGTTTCCTTTCACAGCACTCTCAGGTTCTGCCCCATTACTTATCATGCATCAGTTCTTCTCAAGAGTTTCTCACAAAATGGAGAGGTGGGGAGAGAGGAGCAAATAAAACAGATGATAGATTTTCAAGTCATAGAAAAATGCTTTGAACACCAACTGAATAGGTTGAACTGTAAAATCCATAGTAACACTGCATGCAAGGCAGACCTCATAGTCTTTCCCAATCTCTGTGATTCAAAATATGTATTTTTTGTTTTGTTTTTTCCCTAGTGTGATCTTGACTAGTATGAAACCTTGTGGTCTGCGTTAGTGCATTGTTTTGATTTTAATATTGATAACTGTTACTGACATGCATGCTCCTTCATGGGAATATCTGTTGTACTATGCAAATGAATAATATAATATTAACTTTAACAATTACTAAATTCTGTAGATCGTTTTTCATTGGTTCCTTCGGAAATGATTTTAAAGCTTTAAAGTAGGAATGTAACCACTTACTACTTTGTAGGCGCTCAAATATTGCCTTTGCCTACTTCTGTTATGCATGTACCTTGTTTTCCTATTTGTGTGTTTCTCTAATTCATGATTATATTCAGGAATTGGAATCAATTGAAGGCAATAAAATCAGGCAATTTAATTCCTAGGGAGAATTAATGAGAAACAAAAGCACACTATGCATATCTGAGGTTTCCCAAGAGATTTCTTTCTCAATTGTTCCTGGTAAATACTTTATCTGCTTTCAGTTCTTTTAAATTTTGTATATATTTTGGGGAATCTGACATATGCATACTATGATATTGTATACCCTATTTTCAACTTCAGCTCCTCTCATTTGGCTTTCACCATGCCATCCTCTCAATCTCATGTCCTTTTTGTTGTTATTTTTGATGCAAAAGTACGTCCAATTAGAGCCTCCAGAAGTGCAGAAGTGTGGGGCATGAACTGGAGAGTGTGATAGTTTCTAGGGGTTACATCCTCAAATAAGAATTATTTTTTTACCTAGCAACTAGCCACTGTCAGTAACTTCTCAGTAAACAAATGGACTGGTCACTTTTAAGTAAAACTCCATGGCTGATTTATTGCCTAAAAGCAAGCAAAATATAGCTCATGTAAAGCAATGTCTTGATCACAGGCACAAAATCCAATAGATAATATGATTATGAAACATGCCTGTTTGGGGCCATTCAGTGTCTTGTAAATAATAGGCATGAAAATTTTTATTTGAACATGTTGTTTGTTTTAATTCCCCAATATACTCAGCTACAAATAAATGTTTAAATAATTATGAAACCAAGCATGATAAATTTATAGAAAACATATTCCCAGGGAAGTAAAACTAGATCCCAGCTCAGTGCTTTATAGAAAAGATAGATCTGAAAGGTAATAAGAACAATCAATCTTAACCACAATGAAAAATGAGTTATTAGGAAACAATCTGTCAAGAAACTTCTGTTAAAGGAAGCTGGGGTTATGGTTTTATTTCTGAGAAAAGAAAAACTCAATAGTATAAGTTTTTTGTTGTTGTTTTTATAAAACCATTCCAAAATCATTCAATGATGCACAAGTATGATGAGAAAAAATAATTGGGAAAGATAATGAAAAAATGAAAGATACTGTGAGTGCCACATGACAACACTGAAGGCAATGAGGAAGAAATTGATATAATGTGCTCACAATCCAAGCAAAATATATATAGAAAAAATATTTTATTTACTTATTTATTTTGAGAAATGTTTTCTCTGAGTAGCCTTTGCTGTCCTGGAGTTTGTTCTGTTGACCAGGCTGGGCTCAAATTCATAGAGATCCATCTGCCTGTGTTTCTTGAGTGCAGAGATTAAAGATGTGCTCCAACACTGGCCAGTTAAGAATAATTCTTCAGAAAAGGTAGAGAAAAAGAATTTGAAGAATTTGTTGGAATGTGTATTTTATAAAATGAACTGTGTAGTGACAGTTTGTATAATATGCTAATTTTGAATGTATATAATTAAAGAGGAAAATACTATCAATTTTTAGCTAACATGTATAGTTGTGAAATATGTGGAGTCACCAAAAATGCTATTAGACATATTAATATCTGTAATGAAGGCTTTATTTCTCAAGCTATTAGAAATATAACATTGCCTCTCCACTGCACATTGTCAGTGTCTATGGGAACCAGACATATATTGTGATATATAGTGCATTTTAAAATAGAAAATTATGTCTGCAAACTATCTATGGTGGCAAACAGTACAGGACAAACTGACCCTTTTAAACATAAAGCCTTCTTGGCAGGCTTACAAAGTTAAACTAAAGAAGGTATTTCTTTTGCTTTTAATCATAGCTATTGTATTCCTTTCTCTTCAGTGGTAAAATAAACCACTAGATTCCAGGATATTTAAACACAAGTAGCATATAATTAAAAAAATGATTGTTGACTTCATCCTATCTCCCTAATCACTGTTCTAAAATGGTGCTCCCTAATCCACCCGACAACTCCTGCCTCATCATCCTAACATTCCCCTATGCTGGGGCATCGAGTCTTCCCAGGACCAAGGGCCTCACATTAAGGCCATCTTCTGCTATATATGTAGCTGGAGCCATGAGTCCCTCCATGGGTACTCTTGGGTTGGTGGTTTAGTTCTTGGGAACTCTAGTGGGTCTGGTTGGTTGATATTGTTGCTCTTCCTATGGAGTTGCCAAACCCTTCAGCTCCTTAATTCCTTACCCTAATTCCCCCATTCATATCCCCCTGCTTATTCGGGTGGTTGGCTATAAGCATCCTCATCTCTATAGGTAAGGCTCTGGCAGAGCCTCTCAGGAGCCATCCATATCAGGCTCCTGTCAGCAAGCACTTCGTGGCATCAGCAATAGTGTCTGGGTTTGGTGGCTGCATGTGCGATGGATCCCTAGGTGGGGCAGTCTCTGGATGGCCTTTCCTTTAGTCTCTGCTCCACTCTTTGTCCTTGTATTTCCTTTAGACAAGAGCAATTATTATGTGGTTCAATATATTTGAGATGAGTCGGTGGCCTGTTTCCTCAACCAGGGACCTTGCCTAACCTCTGGACATGGTCTCTACAGATTCTTTCTTCCCATTGTTGGTTATTTAGCTAATATCATTCCCTTTGGGTCCTGGGAGCCTTTTGCTTTCCTGGTGTCTGGGCTTTTCTGTTGGTTACCCTCAGTTCCCCATGCCCCATTGCTACACAACTCTGTTCAATTTCCTGACCCTCTGTACATCTCTCCTGTTTCCTCCCACACCTGATCCTGCCCCCTTCTTTCCTTTCCCCTCTTCCTTTCCTTCCAAGTCCTGCCAACCCTCTATCTCCCGTGATTATTTTGTTCCTCCTTCTAAGTAGGACTGAGGCATACACACTTTGGTCTTTCTGAGGACCCAGTTATACCACTTCTGTATTTGCTGGACACTGGCAGAGCCTCATAGAAGACAGCTATATCAGGTTACTGTCAGCAGGCACTTGTTGGCAATCTGCCTACTGTCTGAGTTTGGTGATTTTTTTTATGGGGTGGATCCCCAAGTGGGGCAGTCTCTGGATAATCATTCCTTCAAGCTCTTCTCTGAATGTTGTCTCTGTAACTCCATCCATGGATGTTTTGTTCTCCATTCTAAGAAGGAATGAAATATCCACACTTTGGTCTTCCTTCTTGAGTTTCATGTGTTTTACTAATTTTACCTTGGGTAGTCTAAGGTTCTGGGCTAATATCCACTTATCAGTGAGTGTGTTCTTTTGTGATTGGTTTACCTCACTTAGGATGATATCTTTCAAATCCATTCATTTGCTTAAGAATTTCATAAATTCATTTTTTTAATAGCTGAGTAGTACATCATTGTGTAAATGTACCACATTTTCTGTATTCATTCCTCTGTGGAGGGGCATCTGGGTTCTTTCCAGCTTCTGGCTATTATAAATATAGTGGAGCATGTGTCCTTATTACAACTTGGAACATATTCTGGGTATATGCCCAGGAGCGTTATTGCTGGATCTTCCAGTATTACTATGTCCAATTTTCTGAAGAACCGCCAAACTGATTTCCAGAGTTGTACCAGCCTGCAATCCTACCAGCAATGGAAGAGTGTTCCTCTTTTTCCACATCCTCGCCAGCATCTACTGTCACCTGAAATTTGATCTTAGCCATTCTTACTGGTGTGAGGTGGAATGTCAGGGTTGCTTTGATTTGCATTTCCCTGATGATTAAGGATGTTGAACATTTTTTCAGGTGCTTCTCAGCCATTCAGTACTCCTCAGTTGCAAATTTTTTGTTTAGCTCTGTACTCCATTTTTTAATAGGTTTATTTGATTTTCTGGAGTCCAGCTTCTTGAGTTCTTTGTATTTCTTGGATATTAGTCCACTATCGGATATAGGATTAGTAAATATCCTTTCCAAATCTGTTGGTAGCTTTTCTGTCTTATTGACAGTGTCTTTTACCTTACAGAAGCTTTGCAATTTTATGAAGTCCTATTTGTTGATTTTTGATCTTACAGCACAAGCCATTGCTGTCTGTTCAGGAATTTTTCCCCTATGCACATATCTTTGAGGGGATGGGCCAACTCTATGCCCACCTATAGGAACCCCTAATTTCTGTGGTGGATAAAGAGAGTCCTACCGAGCCCTGTTCATGGCGCTTATCATACAGATCTTTCACTTCCTCAGTTAGAGTAACACCCAGGAATTTTATATTATTTGTGACTATTATGAAGGGTGTTGTTTCCTAATTCCTTGAGGGATTTTTGTGCTACCCCTTTAAGGTCTTCTAACTGTTTAGCAGTGTTCTCCTGTATTTCTTTAAGTGAGTTATTAATGTCCTTCTTAAAATCCTCTACCAGTATCATGAGATATAATTTTAAATCTGAATCTTGCTGTTTGGGTGTGTTGGGGTATCTAGGACTTACTGTGGTGGGCATACTGGGTTCTGATGATGCCGAGTACTCTTGGTTTCTGTTAGTAAGATTCTTACGTTTTCCTTTTGCCATCTGGAAATCTCTGGTGTTATATTCTAGCTGTCTCTGGCTGGAGCTTGTTCCTCCTGTGATTTTGTTAGCCACTGCAGCACTCTTGGGAGTCCCACTCTCTCCTGAGTCCCAGTGGTCAGAATTCTCTCTACAGGCAAGCTCTCCTGTTACAGGGAAGATACCCAGATGTCTGGGTCTCAGCTCTGCCTCCTGACTGAGGATGATGACCCGAGGGGACCCTGTCCAAGAAGCTCTGTTGCTTCTGTGGCCCATGTGCTCTCCTGCTCAGACTGATCTCTGAGAGACCCTGGATACAAGATGGTGCTCTCACCTGAGACCCAGGGCCAGAGCCCTCTCTGGAGGCCAACTCTCCTAATTGATCCTAAGATCCTGGTTTTTCTAGGGTGCCTGCAGCATGAAGAGTTCTAGGGGACAGTGTGACCTTCTGCCAAGTTTGTGCCCAAGGTAACATGGAGCTAGCACCGACTGGAACGAGAGACTTGAAGTTCTCATTGTCCACATTTTTCACTTGCTTCATTAGAGTCACACTAAGATATTTCATATAATTTTTGACTATTGTGAAAGGTATTGATTTCTCAACTTTTTTCTCATCCCATATTTCCTTTGTGTAGAGGAAGACTACTGATTTGTGTGAGTTAATTTTATATCCAGCTACTTTGCTGAAGTTGTTTATCAGTTAAAGTAGTTCTGTGGTGGAATGTTTGGTGTCACTGAAGTATACTATCATACCATCTGCAAATAATGATATTTTGACTTCTTCCTTACCAATTTGTATCCCCTTGACCTCCTTTTGTTGTCTAATTGCTCTTGCTAGAACTTTAAGAACTATATTGAATAGACAGGGAGAGAGTGGGTAAACTTGTCTAGCCCTGATTTTTAATGGAATTGCTTCACATTTCTCTCCATTAAGTTTGATGTTGCTGTTTGCTGTATATTGCTTTTACTATGTTTATGCATGGTCCTTAAATTCCTGATCTCTCTAAAACTTTTAGCATGAAGGGGTGTTAAATGCTTTTTCAGCATCTAACTGGATGATCATGTGTTTTTTTTTTTTCCTTTGAGTTTGTTAATGTAGAAGATTTCCTTGATGGAATTTGGTATATTGATGTATCCCTGCATCCCTGAGATGAAGCCTTCTTGATCATGGTGGATGATCTTTTTGATGTGTTCTTGAATTTTGTTTATGAGAATTTTATTGAATATTTTTGCATCACTATTCATAAGGGAAATTGGTCAGAAGTTCTCTTTCTTTGTTGGGTCTTTGTGTGGTTTAGGTATCAGTGTGATAGTGGCTTCATAGAATGAATTAGGTAGTGTTCCCTCATTTCTATTTTGTGGAATTGTTAGAAGTGTATTGGTACTAGGTCTTCTTTGAAGGTCTGATAGAATTCTGCACTAAAACCATCTAGTTCTGGCCTTTTTTTAAAGGGGGCATTGAAGCTGGAAGACTTTTAATGACTGCTTCTATTTCTTTAGGGGTTATCGAAATATTTCCATGGTTTAAGATCAACTATAGACAAATGGAATTTCATAAAATTGAAAAGCATAGCCGGGCGTGGTGGCGCACTCCTTTAATCCCAGCACTCGGGAGGCAGAGGCAGGCGGATTTCTGAGTTCGAGGCCAGCCTGGTCTACAAAGTGAGTTCCAGGACAGCCAGGGCTACACAGAGAAACCCTGTCTCAAAAAATCAAAAAAAAAAATTGAAAAGCATATTTAAGGCAAAGGATACTGTCATCAGGACAAAATGGAAACCTACAGATTGGGAAAAGATCTTTACAATTACTACATCTGATAGAGAGCTAATATCCAATATGTACAAAGAATTCAAGAAGTTAGACTCCAGAGAACCAAATAATCACACTAAAAATGGGGTAAAGACCTAAAAGAAGAATTCTCAACTGAGTAATATTGAATGGCCGAGAAACACCTAAAGAAGTTTTCAACATCCTTAGTAATCAGAGAAATGCAAGTCAAAACAATCCTGAGATTTCACCTCACACCAGTCAGGGTGGCTAAGATAAAAAACTCAGGTGACAGCCTATTCAGGGGTGGATATGAAGGAAGAGGAACACTCCACCATTGCTGGTGAGATTGTAAGGTGGTACAACCACTCTGGAAATCAGTCTGGCTGTTCCTTGGAAATTGGATACAGTATTACCTGAGGACCCAGCTATACCACTCCTAGGCATATACTCAAAATATCAATAGATGTTCCAACATATAAAAAGAACACCTAGCCGGGCGTGGTGGCGCACGCCTTTAATCCCAGCACTCGGGAGGCAGAGGCAGGCGGATTGCTGAGTTCGAGGCCAGCCTGGTCTACAAAGTGAGTTCCAGGACAGCCAAGGCTACACAGAGAAACCCTGTCTCGAAAATACCAAAAAAAAAAAAAAAAAAAAAAAAAAAAAAAAAAACACCTGGCCAATCATGCGGGACCTGAGACTGCTCTGGTTGGGGAGAGAGAAATCCGGCCTACATAGGGCCACAAGCCTCTTCTGGTCAGAAAAGCACCGGGGTAGCTAGGGCGCAGGGTCGGCTGACACTCGCCAGCTACCCACAACACCCGCCACAGGATCTTAAGACTTCTGGTGAGTGGAACACAGCTTCTGCTCCAATCGAATTGCATGCGGGACCTGAGACTGCATTAGTTAGGGAAGCAGAAACCGGCCTGAGTAGGGCCACAGGCCTCATCCAGCCGGATCAGCACCAGGGTAGCTAGAGCGCAGGGTCGGCTGACACCCGCCAGCTACCCACGACCCCCGCCACAGGATTTTGAGACTGCTGGTGAGTGGAACACAGCTTCTGCTCCAGTCCAATCACGTGGGACCTGAGACTGATTTGGTTGGGGAGAGAGAAATCCGGCCTACATAGGGCCACAAGCCTTTTCCGGTCAGAAAACCACCGAGGTAGCTAGGGCGCAGGGTCGGCTGACACTCGCCAGCTACCCACAACACCCGCCACAGGATCTTAAGACTTCTGGAGAGTGGAACACAGCTTCTGCTCCAATCCAATTGCGCAGGACCTGAGACTGCATTAGTTAGGGAAGCAGAAAACTAGCCTGAGTAGGACCACAGGCCTCTTCCGGCTGGACCAGCACCGGGGTACCGCCAGCTACCCACGACCCCAGCCACAGGATTTTGAGACTGCTGGTGAGTGGAACACAGCTTCTGCTTCAATCTTTAAACAGTAACAACGACAACAACTAACCCCAGAGATTACCAGATGTTGAAATGTAAACGTAATAATCTTACTAACAGAAACCAAGACCACTCACCATCATCAGAACCCAGCACTCCCACTTCGCCCAGTCCAGGGCACCCCAACACACCTGAAAAGCTAGACACGGATCTAAAAGCATATCTCCTGATGATGGTAGAGGACTTCAAGAAGGACTTTAATAACACACTTAAAGAAATACTAAGGAACACTGGTAAACAGGTAGAAGACAGTAAAGAGGAAGCACAAAAATCCCTTAAAGAATTGCAGGAGAACACTGCTAAAGAGTTACAAATCATTAAAGAAAAACAGGATAACCTAATCAAACAGGTAGAAGTCCTTAATGAAAAACAGGAAAACACATCCAAACAGATGATGGAAATGAACGAAACCATACTAGACCTAAAAAGGGAAGTAGACACAATAATGAAAACCCAAAATGAGGCAACACTGGAGATAGAAACCCTAGGAAAAAAATCTGGAACCATAGATACGAGCATCAGCAACAGAATACAAGAGATGGTAGAGAGAATCTCAGGTGCAGAAGACTCCATAGAGAACATCGGCACAACAATCAAGGAAAATGTAAAATGCAAAAAGATCCTACCTCAAAACATCCAAGAAATACAGGACACAATGAGAAGACCAAACCTACGGATAATAGGAGTGGATGAGAATGAAGATTTTCAACTCAAAGGACCAGCAAACATCTTCAACAAAATTATAGAAGAAAACTTCCCAAATCTAAAGAAAGAGATGCCTATGAACATACAAGAAGCCTACAGAACTCCAAATAGACTGGACCAGAAAAGAAATACCTCCCGACACATAATAATCAGAACAACAAATGCTCTAAATAAAGATAGAATACTAAAAGCAGTAAGAGAAAAAGGCCAAGTAACATATAAAGGCAAGCCTATCAGAATTACACCAGATTTTTCACCAGAGACTATGAAAGCCAGAAGATCCTGGACGGATGTTATACAGACACTAAAAGAACACAAATTCCAGCCCAGGCTACTATACCCAGCCAAACTCTCAATTAACATAGATGGAGAAACCAAAGTATTCCACGACAAAACCAAATTCACACATTATCTCTCCACGAATCCAACCCTTCAAAGGATAATAACAGAAAAAAAACAGTACAAGGACAGGAACCACGCCTTAGAAACCACAAGAAGGTAATCCCTCAACAAACCTAAAAGAAGACAGCCACAAGAACAGAATGCCAACTTTAAGAACAAAAATAACAGGAAACAACAATTACTTTTCCTTAATATCTCTTAATATCAATGGACTCAACTCCCCGATAAAAAGACATAGACTAACAAACTGGCTACACAAACAAGACCCAACATTTTGCTGCTTACAGGAAACTCATCTCAGAGAAAAAGATAGACACTACCTCAGAATGAAAGGCTGGAAAACAATTTTCCAAGCAAATGGTATGAAGAAACAAGCTGGAGTAGCCATTCTAATATCTGATAAGATTGACTTCCAACCCAAAGTCATTAAAAAAGACAGGGAGGGACACTTCATACTCATCAAAGTTAAAATCCTCCAAGAGGAACTATCAATCCTGAATATCTATGCTCCAAATATAAAGGCAGCCACATTCATTAAAGAAACTTTAGTAAATCTCAAAGCACACATTGCACCTCATACAATAATAGTGGGAGACTTCAACACACCACTTTCACCAATGGACAGATCATGGAAACAGAAACTAAACAGGGACACAGAGAAACTAAGAGAAATTATGAATCAAATGGATCTGGCAGATATCTACAGAACATTCTATCCTAAAACAAAAGGATATACTTTCTTCTCAGCACCTCATGGTATCATCTCCAAAATTGACCACATAATTGGTCACAAAACAGGCCTCAACAGATACAAAAATATTGAAATTGTCCCATGCATCCTATCAGATGACCATGGACTAAGGCTGATCTTCAATAACAAAATAAGTAATAGAAAGCCAACCTTCACGTGGAAACTGAACAACACTCTTCTCAATGATACCTTGGTCAAGGAAGGAATAAAGAAAGAAATTAAGGACTTTTTAGAGTTCAATGAAAATGAAGCCACAACATACCCAAACTTATGGGATGCAATGAAAGCATTTCTAAGAGGAAAACTCATAGCTCTGAGTTCCTCCAAAAGGAAACTAGAGAGAGCACACATTAGCAGCTTGACAACATACCTAAAAGCACTAGAACAAAAGGAAGCAAATTCACCCAAGAGGAGTAGAAGGCAGGAAATAATCAAACTCAGGGGGGAAATCAACCAAGTGGAAACAAGAAAAACTATTCAAGGAATCAACCAATCAAGGAGCTGGTTCTTTGAGAAAATCAACAAGATAGATAAACCCTTAGCCAGACTCACTAGAGGGCACAGGGAAAGCATCCTAATTAACAAAATCAGATATGAAAAAGGAGACATAACAACAGATCCTGAAGACATCCAAAACACCATCAGATCTTTCTACCAAAGGCTATACTCAACAAAACTGGAGAACCTGGATGAAATGGAGAAGTTCCTAGACAGATACCAGGTACCAAAGTTGAATCAAGATCAGGTTAATGATCTAAACAGCCCTATATCCCCCAAAGAAATAGAAGCAGTCATTAATAGTCTCCCAACTAAAAAAAGCCCAGGACCAGATGGGTTTAGTGCAGAGTTCTATCAGACCTTCAAAGAAGATCTAATCCCAGTTCTTCACAAACTATTCCACAAAATAGAAACAGAAGGTACTCTACCCAACTCATTATATGAAGCCACAATTACTCTGATACCTAAACCACAAAAAGACCCAACAAATATAGAAAACTTCAGACCAATATCCCTTATGAATATTGATGCAAAAATCCTCAATAAAGTTCTTGCTAACTGAATCCAAGAACACATCAAAACAATCATCCATCCTGACCAAGTAGGTTTCATCCCAGGGATGCAGGGATGGTTCAATATACGGAAATCCATCAACGTAATCCAGTATATAAACAAACTCAAAGACAAAAACCACATGGTCATCTCGTTAGATGCGGAAAAAGCATTTGACAAGATCCAACACCCATTCATGATAAAAGTCTTGGAAAGACCAGGAATTCAAGGCCCATACCTAAACATGATAAAAGCAATCTACAGCAAACCAGTAGCCAACATCAAAGTAAATGGTGAGAAGCTTGAAGCAATCCCTCTATAATCAGGGACTAGACAAGGCTGTCCACTTTCTCCATACCTATTCAACATTGTACTTGAAGTCCTAGCCAGAGCAATTCCACAACAAAAGGAGATCAAAGGGATACAAATTGGAAAAGATGAAGTCAAAATATCACTCTTTGCAGACGATATGATAGTATATATAAGTAACCCTAAAAATTCCACCAGAGAACTCCTAAGCCTGATAAACAGCTTTGGTGAAGTAGCTGGATATAAAATTAACTCAAACAAATCAATGGCCTTTCTCTACACAAAGAATAAACAGGCTGAGAAAGAAATTAGGGAAACAACACCCTTCTCAATAGTCACAAATAATATAAAATATCTTGGCGTGACTCTAACTAAGGAAGTGAAAGATCTGTATAATAAAAACTTCAAGTCTCTGAAGAAAGAAATTAAAGAAGATCTCAGAAGACGGAAAGATCTCCCATGCTCATGGATTGGCAGGATCAAAATTGTAAAAATGGCTATCTTGCCAAAAGCAATCTACAGATTCAATGCAATCCCCATCAAAATTCCAAATCAATTCTTCAACGAATTAGAAAGTGCAATCTGCAAATTCATCTGGAATAACAAAAAACCTAGGATAGCAAAAACTCTTCTCAAGGATAAAAGAACCTCTGGTGGAATCACCATGCCGGACCTAAAGCTCTACTACAGAGCAATTGTGATAAAAACTGCATGGTACTGGTATAGTGACAGACAAATAGACCAATGGAATAGAATTGAAGACCCAGAAATGAACCCACACACCTACGGTCACTTGATCTTCGACAAGGGAGCTAAAAACATCCAGTGGAAGAAAGACAGCATTTTCAACAAATGGTGCTGGCACAACTGGTTGTTAACATGTAGAAGAATGTGAATCGATCCATTCCTATCTCCTTGTACTAAGGTCAAGTCTAAGTGGATCAAGGAACTTCACATAAAACCAGAGACACTGAAACTTATAGAGGAGAAAGTGGGGAAAAGCCTTGAAGATATGGGCACAGGGGAAATTTCCTGAATAGAACAGTAATGGCTTGTGCTGTAAGATCGAGAATAAACAAGTGGGACCTCATGAAACTACAAAGCTTCTGCAAGGCTAAATACACCATCAATAAGACAAAAAAACCACCAACAGATTGGGAAAGGATCTTCACCTATCCTAAATCAGATAAGGGACTAATATCCAATATATATAAAGAACTCAAGAAGGTGGACTCCAGAAAGTCAAATAACCCCATTAAAAATGGGGCTCAGAACTGAACAAAGATTTCTCACCTGAGGAATACCGAATGGCAGAGAAGCACCTGAAAAAATGTTCAACATCCTTAATCATCAGGGAAATGCAAATCAAAACAACCCTGAGATTCCACCTCACACCAGTCAGAATGGCTAAGATCAAAAATTCAGGTGACAGCAGATGCTGGCGAGGATGTGGAGAAAGAGGAACACTCCTCCATTGTTGGTGGGATTGCAAGCTTGTACAACCACTCTGGAAATCAGTCTGGTGGTTCCTCAGAAAATTGGACATAGTACTACCGGAGGATCCAGCAATACCTCTCCTGGGCATATATCCAGAAGATGTCCCAACCGGTAAGAAGGACACATGCTCCACTATGTTCATAGCAGCCTTATTTATAATAGCCAGAAGCTGGAAAGAACCCAGATGTCCCTCAACAGAGGAATGGATACAGAAACTATGGTTCATTTACACAATGGAGTACTACTCAGCTATTAAAAAGAATGAATTTATGAAATTCCTAGTCAAATGGATGGACCTGGAGGGCATCATCTTGAGTGAAGTAACACAATCACAAAAGAACTCACACAATATTTATTCACTGATAAGTGGATATTAGCCCAAAACTTAGGATACCCAAGATATAAGATACAATTTGCTAAACGCATGAAACTCAAGAAGAATGAAGACCAAAGTGTGGACACTGTGCCCCTTCTTAGAATTGGGAACAAAACACCCAGGGAAGGAGTTACAGAGACAAAGTTCATAGCTGTGATGAAAGGATGGACCATTTAGAGACTGCCGTATCCAGGGATCCATCCCATAATCAGCTTCTAAACGCTGACACCATTGCATACACTAGCAAGATTTTGCTGAAAGGACCCAAATATAGCTGTCTCTTGTGAGACGATGCCGGGGTCTAGCAAACACAGGAGTGAATGTTCACAGTCAGCTATTGGATGTATCACAGGGCTCCCAATGGAGAAGCTAGAGAAAGTACCCAAGGAGCTAAAGGGATCTGCAACCCTATTGTTGGAACAACATGATGTACTAACCAGAAACCCGGAGCTCTTGTCTCTAGCTGCATATGTATCGAAAGATGGCCTAGTCAGCCATCAATGGAAAGAGAGGCCCATTGGACTTGCAAACTTTATATGCCCCAATATAGGGGAATGCCAGGGCCAAAAGAATGGGAATGGGTGGGTAGGGAAGTGGGGGGCGCTATGGGGGACCTTTGGGATAGCATTGGAAATGTAATTGAGGAAAATATGTAATAAAAATATTAAAAATTAAAAAAAATGTGAACACACACACACACAAAAAAGAACACCTGTTCTTCTATCTATATAGCAGCCTTATTTATAACAGCCAGAAACTGGAAACAACCCATGTCTCCCAACAGAGGAAAAGATACAGAGAATGTGGTACACTTACACAATGCAGTACTACTCAGCTATTAAAAACAATGACTCCATGAAAATTTCAGGCAGATGGATGGAACTAGAAATATCCTGAGTAAGGTAACCTATTCAGAAAAGAACACACATGATATATACTCAGTGATAAGTACATATTAGTCCAAATGCTTGGGAAATCCATGATACCATTCATAGGTCATGTGAAGCTTAACAAGAAGGAAGAGCAAAGTGTGGATGCTTCATTCCAACTTGGAAGGGGCAAGGAAATAATCTCATGTGGTAGAGGAAGGAAGGGTATTGGAATGGAGATAGGAGAGGAGGTTAAATGGGGGTCTGGATCAGGTGTGAAAGGAGACCGGTAGATGTACAGAGGGTCAGGAAACTGACTTCTACACAGAAGTGTGTAGCAGTGGGGGATGGGGAACTGGGCATAGGAACCAAAAAGTCACAGATCCCACAAAAAAAAAGATGACCATTGAAACAATAGTAAAATTTACATAAAGGATTTGACAGAATGAGGAATGAATCATTGTATTAGTTAATATTTTATATTCACTATATTTTGAGTAATTTAACTACAGAAATATTTGAGGATTGCTTTGCACTCCTAGAGAAGAATCAATCTTGAAAATAAAACAAACAATTTACTCAAGGATCAGGCATCTTGTCTTCACATTCCCCCTTGAACACTAAAAACCAATAATATAAATGTCAGAATTTCAGAAATCATACCCCATGACAATTTGAAAATGATCATAGCTCCCCAGGGTCAATATTCTACAACTAAATTCAAAATATGTTAACTAAAATTTTTGGCTAACTTCTCTTTGTTTTACCAAAATATGTCAATGTAGAATGCTTTCCTAAGAAAAGATCAGAAAAAAATTTAAAATATATGCTATTTATGAAAACTGTACATTACACACATTAAAATTTAAATTATTCAAACCATTTTAATATTTTTATCAATAAGTCTTTATTATAAATTACAGAAAACACTTTGATAATCTATTATCTAAAAGATCACTTATTGTGATTTTCAAGCTTATGACAAAGAACTTGACATTCACTCCAATTTTTAAGATATATTTGAGTCCAGTTATAATATTTTTCTTTTTATTAGAAAAATTTCAATGACCAGGTTTTTCTCCTTTTCCACCTCTTCCAAATCTTTCCTGACCAATTAGAATTTCAAAATGTGTACATTCTATAAAGCAATCCAAACTCTAGAGACCTAATAAAAATCTATGTTTTTGTACTATAATGTACATATTTTGTCAAATCATAAAATGGATTATTATGCGATATTTTAAGGAAATAATGAAATATGGCATAGTGCAGTGAGAGGTTGGGCTGAAGGCTTTGCAGCCCCACGGTCCCTGAAAGGATGGTAGGAGCTCTGCCAGTTCCCAGGCACCAGGCCCCTGTCACATAGACTTAGACATCCATTGAATTGTGGCTAATGGTCACATAAGGGCAAAGCCCCAAGCTCCTCCACATGTAGAGGGGGCATCACTAACATCTCAGACCAAGACAATAGAAAAAGAGACTTGACCTCTGCTTACTTAGGCTCAAGACTGAGATCTCCATGCTAATGAGGTACCTAGAGACCTGGAGGGCATAGCCAATAAACTTTCTTTCCCAGACATTCCTCCCTGCAAAAGGTATTTAATCTCAGGCCAACCCTGAGAAGTGGGGTATAGCTTTGCACATCTACTTCCCATCATGGCAATAAATGGTTTCATCGAGATCTGCTGTGTGGAGGCATAGAGAAGGCCTTTGCCTATAGGTCTCCCATAGAGGGCCTCTCTGTACTCCTAGTCACCAAGCCTGCTGCCCATCAAGCCAAGGACTCTCTCAGTGGGACCAATCACAGCTCCCCTTACCTGCCCCCAGCCCAGGGCTAAATCCAGCCCAAGGCCCCCACTATTTTCTCAGCTTTTCTGCAGCTCCCAGTGGTATCAAGATGTCAAAGAGCCTGGGAACCAGATGGCCCCAGCCTTGTATCAGACTGGCAGACCCCCTAATCAGCTCCAGGGGTCCAGAGCCTCAGAGTGTGCTTTCCCACTCCCAGCAGTGCCTCAGGGCTGCCACATGCTTATAGCCCAGCACTACACCCATGAGGTGCAGTTTGGGACAAGCACAGTCAAACTTCCCAAGGTCTGCCTCCCCAAGAAGCCATGCCCTGTGTGGAGCAGACTCAGGACAAACACCTCTACAATATGGCATCGGTTCAAGGGCACAGCATAGAAACTGTATAAGAAAAAGTGTGAAAAACACTGTTAGTTAAGATATGAAATATTAACTTGGTCACTTGGGACTCAGAGCAAAGTAGTGAACTAACAGTGAATCGCTGCAATATGAAAATGAAATGAAGCCAACTCGATAAGCCCAGATGGATAAGTACCTTCTCAAGATCACAACAGAGTGGAATTCTCAATAACTAATGTTTCAGTCTGGCTCAGTGCCTCAAGCTGTGACAGTCTCTGCAACTACTCCACTGGTGTTTGTGTGGCACACTGATTTGTCTGTCTGTGCAAGTAGGTATATTTCTTAACATTTTCTTTGTACATATAAAATTGAAAAAGATAATAATATCAAATTACCTTATTGAAATTTAGATAAATGAAATGTTAATACATTGTATAAATATTTACTACAAGTATCCACTTTAAATTTTGTTATTATAACTGGACTAATATCTGTACAAAATAACCAGGTCTCCCTCATTGGAAGTATAAAACGGACAATTAACTACATTCAATGAAGAAAATTAAACTATATGATCTCTAAGGGTAAAAAAAAATATCAAAGCATCTATTATCCTTTGGATATATGTATTAAGTGAAAATATTTGCTTTCTCTAGAATTGAAAATACATAGCACAATGTGTTGGAATTATGTAAATGTAAATGTTGGATTATGTAAATGTAATGTTGGATTATGTAAATGTAAATCCAACACAATGTGGATTATTTAACATTATTTATTAGCACACAGAGTTCAGGAATCATCTACTAAAATGAATTGGGTAGAGTTAAACTGTTACATTGTTGATATCCTCAACATAGAGTTGGGAGAAAAAACAAATAAATACAACAAATGATGTTTCCCCCCCAAATTGGTTTCTGTTAAATACTGGTTAAATTATTATATGTTTTAAGATAAGCTGGAGGTAATGGCTTTACATTACAAGCCAGTAATATTTGTTATTTTCTTCTTTGAATGGTAAAGTGATAGACAAATAACTCTTGCAGTTAGGGAAGAGACATTTTACATGGACATCAGTGTGGATCTAAATCACCTTGTGGAGAGAAAACAGGGAGAAATGAATTGTTACAAAACCAATTTCTCCAAAGAAAACCTATCAAGTTCCTATGCCATTGAGCTAACTCAAAATGCCAATGAAGCTGAACCCTTGCTAAAAATCAAGCCAGCTCTTTCTATAGTTTTTTTGTCTTTATCACTCACTGAAAATTTGAAAGATAATAGTTGATCCAGTATATATTTTAATTATGAATAAAACAGTCCTTTTATGTTTTAAAATTTTATTTGCAAATTTCATCATTAAAAGACTTTAAAAATTGAAATTTTGATCCAAAAATTTAAAAGGACATTGAAAGTTGAGTAGTGAGCTTCCTCTATATTTATTGTGACAGATGAGTCAAGAGAAAAGCAGAGTGCTTCCTATATTAATCATCCTTATAACATGCCATTTTCCGTTTGTTCAGACTGATGAAAGACTGCAACATAGGTCAGAGAATTTATTAGACAGTTGACAACAGAAAACAGGAAGTCAGAGTGTGGGAATCTGATTTTCTTCCCAGAGGAGTTGCTATGGGTTCAAGTTGGCAAACATATTACCCTCTAGACAATCTTTGAAATGCTATCTCCACAAAAAAATTTAGAAAATAGTATGAAGGGCAATATTTTTTTTTTCTGGACGTATTTACTAGGAAGAACATCCAATTTGTACAGTACACGTAGCAGTCTCAGCTTTATGGACCCCTCAATTGTCTCACTGTGATGTTAATATGATCCATTACAAAAATTTCGCTCTACTTAAATGATTCATCTTATCAGGAACTTGTGTATTTTAAATGGTCAAACTATATAGTCTGCTATAAATAACAGTGTGCTATATTTTCTGAAAAAAGATATAATTTTTAAAATCTAATTGTTTAGATAAAGTTTGACAAGAAAATTGACTAATATTAATTGTAGGCTAGGATTTGGCAATAAATGTGACATTAATGCTAATGTATTTTTACATTTTGTCTTTGCATATCTTTAAAAATATGATCTTTTTATATGACTTATGATTCATTTTCATATTTATTTGTGTATTTATGTATTTATTTATTTACTTTTGGCCTCACTGATAAATCAAGATGATTTTTACTTCACTAAGATCATTCAT
Organism: Mus caroli; assembly: GCF_978045245.1. Lineage (NCBI taxonomy): Eukaryota > Metazoa > Chordata > Mammalia > Rodentia > Muridae > Mus > Mus caroli. The sequence continues at coordinate 149,817,806 of NW_028227258.1, read as the reverse complement.
TACATAAAATAAAACTCATTGTGTATTTATAGGATAAGAAAATTAAAAGAAAAATATAATAAAAGTACTTAAGACATGAAACATGCTTACAAAGTTTACAAAGAAAACTAGTCTTTACTTAAGTGTTTATATATATATATATATAAAATACCTGGTTAGTATAGTTAAAGTCACCTTTACGGTTTTGAGAATTGTGCCAAATTTGGGATTTTCTTACACATACAATTTATTTTATTTTACTTTGCTTCGTATTATTTTTTTAGAAAAATAAAATAAAACAAAACAAAACAAAACAAAACAAAACAAAACAAAACAAAACAAAACAAGAGAATTGCATGTACAGCCTGAATGTGTGTGTTACTTACATACTGGGACCTAGTAGTTTCTATTCCTTCTGGATACAAATAGATGAGGCATCCCATTTGCATTTTACAGGGCAGTAGAAATCTTGTTTCATACAAGGAACATTAGAAAGTTCTGTTTTAGCAACTGTTAAGAGAGTTAATACAGACATGTTTTATTTTCAAAGAAAATAAATTGCCAGTAATAGCATAATATGCTATGATCTGTCTAAGGCCATGGGCATTATAAGGTTCACAGCTTATCTATTGGCTTCCTTAAACATATTTTCAGATTTTATTAATGCATTATGTGTAATGATCACCAAATGAAGCAACAGTATCATTTTATGTACTTTTATGTATCTACTCAATGGAAACCTTCCTTTAATTCATGTAGCATTCACTCAACATAAATGCATACCTATAAACCATGTATTTATTCCAAAACAATGAAGTAGAAACAAAGGTCTCACCACCAACCCCCATTTCACAGTACATAAAGCTAAATTTTTTATTTTATTTATTTACATTTCAAATGTTATCCTCTTTCCCGGTTGGTTTCTCTCTCTGCAAACCCTCTGACCCATTTCCCCTTACCCTGCAGCACCCAGTTACCAATTCCCACCTCACCATCCTAGCATTCCTGTACACTGGGACATCAAGCCTTCACAGGACCCAGGGTCTCCCTTCTCATTGATGCCAGATAATACCCCTTTACTCCTTCAGTCCATCCCCTAACTTCTCTGTTGGGGTCCCTGTGCTCAATCCTATGGTAGTCGGCAAGCATCTGCATCTGCATTGGTTGGGACATGGAAAAGCCTCTCAGAAGACAGATGTTTCAGGCTCCTGTCAGCAAGCAATTCTTGGCATTAGCAATCCTGTCTTGTCTGGGTTTGGTATATGCATGCAGGATGGATCCCCAGGTGGGGAAGTCTGTGGATGGCCTCCCCTTCAGTCTCTGTTCCACTCTTTGTCCCTGTATTTCTTTAGAAAGGAGCAATTCTGGGTTAAATTTTTGGATATGGGTGGGTGTCCCCTTCCCTCAATGTGGGGGCCATGCCTAACCTCTGGATATGGTCTCCAGAGGTTTTCCCTTCCCTTTGTGGGATATTTCAGCTAATGTCATCCCGTGGGGTTCTGGGAGGCTCTTGCATTCCTGACTTCTGGGAATTTCTGGTTGCTACCCCCAGTTGTCCATCCCCAATTCCAACACACCTCTGTTCAATTTCCTGACCTTCTGTATATCTCCTCTATCTCCTCCCATACCTGATTCTTTCCTTTTTTTCCCTCCCCTCTTCTCTTCCTCTTAAGTCCCTCCCACTCTCTCTTTCTCTTTATTATTTTGTTTACCTTTCTGAGTAAGATTGAAGCATCCACATTTTGGTCTTCCTTCCTCTTGACCTTCATGTGGTCCATGAGTTGTATAGTGGATATTTTGAGCTCTTTGCCTAATATACACTTATCAGTATGTATGTACCATGTGTGTGCTTTTGTGACTGAGTTACCTCACTTCAGGATGATATTTTCTAAATCCAACCATTTGCCTATGAATTTCATGCTGTCATTGTTTTTAATAGCTGAGTAAATGTACCAAAATTTCTGTATCTATTTCTCTGTTGAGGGATATCATGATTGTCTCCAGTTTGTGACTACTCTAAATATGGTTGCTATGAATGTAGTGGAGCATGTGTCATTATTAAATATTGGAGCATCTTCTGGGTATATGCTCAGGAGTGGTATAGCTGGGTCCTCAGCTAATACTATGTCCAATTTTCTGAGAAACCACCAGACTTATTTCCAGAGTGGTTGTACCAGTTTGCAATCCCACAAGCAATGAAGGAGTGTTTCTCTTCCTCCACATCCTCTCCAGCATCTGCTGTCACCTGAGTTTTTTATCTTAGCCATTCTGAATGGTGTGAGGTAGAATTTCAGGGTTGTTTTGATTTCCATTTCACTGATGATTAAGGATGTTGAGCATTTCTTTGGGTATTTCATCCTCTGAGTTTCCTCAACTGACAATTCTGTTTAGCTCTGTCTCCAATGTTTTAATAGGATTATTTGCTTCTCTGAAGTCTAACTTCTTGAGTTCTTTGTATATATTGTATATTAACCTATTGGATGTAGGATTCCCAGTCTGTTGGTTGCCCTTTTCTCCTATTCACAGTGTCCTTTGCCTTACAGAGGCAGTTTTGAGGTCCCATTTGTTGATTCTTGATTTTAGAGCATAAGCCATTGATGTTCTGTTCAGGAAAATGTCCCCTGTGCCCATGTGTTTGAGGCTCTTCCTGACTTTCTCTTCTATTAGTTTCAGTGTATCTTGTTTTATGTGGAGGTCCTTTATGTACTTGGACTTGAGCTTTGTACAAGGAGATAAGAATGGATGACTTTCATTTCTACTGCCAGTTGAACCAACATCATTTGTTGTAAATGCTATCTTTTTTTCCCACTGGATGATTTTAGCTTCATTGTCAAAGATCAAGTGACCATAGGTGTATGGGTTCATTTCTGGGTCTTCAATTCTATTCCATCAATCAACCAGCTTGTCACTGTACCAATACCATGCATTTTTTAAAAATCACTATTGCTCTGCAGTAAAGCTTGAAGTCAGGGATGGTGATTCCCCCAGAAGTTCTTTTATTTTTGAGAATAGTTTTTGCTATTCTGGGATTTTTGTTATTCCAAATGTATTTGAGAATTTTTTTTTGTTAAGTTGAGAGAAAAACATAATTTAATATCTACTTCTTGATTTCTTTTTATTTATTTATTTATTTTTATTTTCCTCATTTACATTTCCAATGCTATCCCAAAAGTCCCCCATACCCTACCCCCCCACCCCCCTACCCACCCACTCCCACTTTTTGGCCCTGGTGTTCCCCTGTACTGGGGCATATAAAGTTTGCAAGTCCAATGGGCCTCTCTTTCCAATGATGGCCAACTAGGCCATCTTTTGATACATATGCAGCTAGAGTCAAGAGCTCAGGGGTACTGGTTAGTTCATAATGTTCCACCTATAGGGTTGCAGATCCCTTTAGCTCCTTGGGTATTTTCTCTAGCTCTTCCATTGGGGGCACTGTGTTCTTTGTAACTCCATGAAGAATAGAATTGGAATTGTGTTGGGGATTGCATTGAATCTGTAGATTGCTTTCAACATGATGGCCATTTTTATTATACTAATCCAGTCAATCCGTGAACATGGGAGATCTTTCCATCTTCTGAGTTCTTCTTCAATTTCTTTCTTCGCAGAGATTTGAAGTACTGGTTGTACAGATCTTTCACTTGCTTGATTAGAGTACACCAAGTCATTTTATATTGTTCAAATCAGTAGCCTTCCTGTAATCAATGGATAAATAGTCTGAGAAATAAATTACCATACCCTTCACAATAATGGCTAACTTTTAAGTAGATGATTACATTTAATCATTGTAAAAGTAAAATAAAAAGCTGTATGACTGTCATTTTATTACATATGATATCATAGATGACAAATATATTGTAGATGAGGAAACTAGTCAAAACCAGCAATAAACTCACAAGAATCACAGAGCTACATGATAACTCATGTTAGTTCATGAGTTAAGTGGATGGTAATAAATTAAAATTCTTATCTTGTTCATTTACTTGAGGATGATATCTATTTATCTATTTATAATCTATTTATTTATCTATCATCTCTATATCAATTGAAAATATTTAATACAGGTTTATATATTAAAATCCCTCAGATTTCACAAAGATAATATTTTCCTTAGAGAAGACATTCTAAATTGGGCACAAAATATCATTAGACAGCTATATGTTTGTTTTTAAGCAACATGTTATACTTGTGACTTTCAGAAAATCCCCTTTTCAAAAATATTTATAAAATATATGCTGTACCATGAGATTGCAAAAGTCCTATTAAACTCTTTAAAACTGTAACTACACTAAATGGTAAGAGTAATTTTAATTAAGGCCATTCATTATAATATATTAAAATATTTTACATGATATAATTTTCTAAATAGTTTTGCTATATTAATCAAATAATAATGTTAACTTATTTAACTAGGGTATTTTTAATTCCTAATTGTAACTATTTTTAAATTGTTTTATTAAACACTACTAAATTAATCTCTGTATTTTTTTTTTACAACTAATGGTTAATGATTATTCAGACTTTTCTGAAATATAAACTATTGCTCACCATAAAATGTCTGCTAGTAACATATGTTTCTCTACATTGTCTTCTTACTTTATGTATTTGAGAAGACAGGTTCCTGGAACATACTTAACATCAAGGGTTATATTTAAATTTTGAATAAAAGTCAATATAATTTTTATTTGGGAAAAGACAAGATTTATGCATTATATTTGTACTACATAGGCTACTATTCATAGAAAACATTACAATCTCTACATTTAAGAAGATCCAGTATGATAAATACTAAAATCTTTATTGAAAATTATAAAACAGTTCAGAAAATTCTTGTTGATAATGTGGATGCATTAATGCTTGTTCAGACCTTGGAGCACTGTATATAGAAATTTATTTACCTTTAAAATTTTAAAACAATATGAAACAAAAACTATGTCAAGTCTAAAATAATGGAGTTAATGCTACTACTGAATTGAAACTATTTGAAAATCCTTGTGTTCAGTTATATTAGTCTTATAAAAGGTATTTGTTGTCATGAAGATAATTTGCTGTCATTTCACAGTCATTTTATTACAAGTAAGTGCTATGTAAAATTATGTGTTGTATCCTTTTAGTGCTTGCTTCCATCTTATAAAATGAACAGTGATCATGAAATCGAATAAAATGTGAATGGAATTCCTTGTTTAAACATAATTAAACTGGTCTTATATCTAAAGCATGTAGAAAAAACTACTTCATATTTGGCTAACTAAAGCTGAGAAATGATAAGTCTACACGTAGATGTGACTATTCATGATGTAAAATGAGTTGAATTTCAATGTTAAGTGCTTTTATCTAGGCACTCACTGTGCTGATCTGTTCTCCTTTGTTTATGTTAACATATGTAATATTTACTAGTTTACGAATATTACCAATGATATCAAATATTAATAGATCCCATATATTTGATAGAAACATGAAGGCACTATAATCCTAGAACATATAATCATTAAGTGTATTTATAAAACATATACTATAATAATGTGTATCTTTTCAAAGGGAGCTATTTGACTGAATATGGAATTATAGGAAGAATATGAACTTTCTTCCTGACTCCACAACAACAAAATATCAAAGTACATGATTTCATAGTCTTTACCTTTCGTTCTTTATGCTGAACCCTAGGTTTTACTGATCATAAAACCATTTAACCTTTCTCTATATATATCTATCTATATAAAATCTTGGAACACTTTCTTACTATTATCTACAGTATTATTCTTCTCTCAGAAAATTATGAGAACAGTAAGGAACTGAAATATTTGTTCCTACTCAAAATTGACTTATTAATATACTAAGTATATTACATATACTACATGTACTATGTTAATATATCATGTTAATTATTAATATCTACTATAATAGTGAAATGTATATATGGCTAAGAAGATAATTTTACATGATCACCTTCTCCTCAGGTGATTATTTTCTTAGAATCACATAGATATTGGTCATATTAATTATGTTTATTTGCTTTACACAGAACAACAAAGTATATAATTTTCTACAGTATTATATATAGAGATCATGATTATACTTACATATATGTAATACCTATATTTATAATTTGATAAGTCTTATACCCATTTAATATTTACTTCATTTTAATTCTTAAAACATTTTTTAAGTTTAGATTTACTTATTTTATTTTATTTGTATGGCTGTTTTACATATAAACTTATGCACACACGTATGCAAATGGTATATAGTATACACATGCACACACACACACACACACACAAACCATGTGTATGCCTGATGCCCACGGAAATCAGAAGGATTAGTCCTACTCCATGAAACTGGAGTTAACAATGGTTCTGAGTTAACATATTTGTGCCAGGAACTGAAGGCTAGATTTTTTACAAGATCAATAAATGCTCTTAATTGCTGAGTTACCACTGCCCCAAAGTCATTGAAACTTTTAAATTCATCTTTTTCTTTTTCATTAATTGAAAGTAACATATTCATCTTTGTTACAATTAGCCCACTTTACTTTAAATCCATAATACTTGTTTGTAATTTAAAGTTATCTGACCATTATTAGAATCACACATCTTAAAAGAGTAAGTTTTCTTATTTTACAGTAGAACACCAGACCTTTGACAACAAATCAATAGAAACAATAGAAAATAAATAAAACCAGTCCAACATGCTTTCCATGAACTTTGTATCTTTCCCTATCATCCTCTTGCCCTTCTCTCGATCTTTCCCTCCTCCTTCTCCCTCTCTCACTCTTAAGCTCTGTCTCCCAATACACTTCTCTCTCTCTCTCTCTCTCTCTCTCTCTCTCTCTCTCTCTCTCTCTCTCTCTCTCTCTCTCTCTCTCTCCTCTCTCTCTTTTTCACCCCCCTTTTCTTGGATGTTTTCACTATGTATTTCAGTCCAAACTTAAAGTCACACTCTTGCCCTCTTGACTATCAAGATTACAGGTTTGTGTAGACACTCCTAGCTTTAACATTCCTCTTTAATGACCAATGTAGTGTATCTTACATGATGAAATAAAAATGGTGAATCATAATGTGCATTCACATAGGAAAAGTCCCCCACAATTTTGGTTGAGTGTATTACTAAAATTTTTACCATTTTCTCTGAGGTAAATAGACAAAGCACCTCTCAGAAGTACCAAAACTCACACCCAAGTAGACTAACTGTCAAGCTCATTCAGGCTTATTATAATAATATTTTTATACTACGATGAAGAATTTAAGTAAAATAGAAAAAGTAAGATGACAAAATTTACATTCTCACCCCCCAGCTACCCACGACACCCGCCACAGGATTTTGAGACTTCTGGTGAGTGGAACACAGCTTCTGCTCCAGTCCAATCGCGTGGGACCTGAGACTGCTTTGGTTGGGGAGGCAGAAAACAGGCCTGAGTAGGGCCACAAGCCTCTTCGGGTCTGACCAGCACCCAGGTAGCTAGGGAGCAGGGTCGGCTGACACTCGCCAGCTACCCACGACACCCGCCACAGGATCTTAAGACTTCTGGTGAGTGGAACACAGCATCTGCTCCAATCTTTAAACAGTGACAACGATAACAACTAACCCCAAAGATTACCAGATGGCGAAAGGTAAACGTAATAATCTTACTAACAGAAACCAAGACCACTCACCATCATCAGAACCCAGCACTGCCACTTCACCCAGTCCAGGGCACCCCAAAACACCAGAGAAGCTAGACCCAGATCTAAAAGCATATCTCATGATGATGGTAGAGGACATCAAGAAGGACTTTAATAACACACATAAAGAAATACAGGAGAACACTGCTAAACAGGTAAAAGACATTAAAGAGGAAGCACAAAAATCCCTTAAAGAATTGCAGGAAAACCAGACCAAACAGGTGATGGAATTGAATAAAACCATCCAAGACCTAAAAAGGGAAGTAGAGACAATGAAGAAAACCCAAATTGAGGCAACTCTGGAGATAGAAACCCTAGGAAAGAAATCTGGAACCATAGATGCGAGCATCAGCAACAGAATACAAGAGATGGAAGAGAGAATCTCAGGTGCAGAAGACTCCATAGAGAACATCAGCACGAAAATCAAAGAAAATACAAAATCCAAAAAGATCCTAACTCAAAACATCCAGGAAATCCAGGACAAAATGAGAAGACCAAACCTACGGATAATAGGAGTAGATGAGAATGAAGATTTTCAACTCAAAGGACCAGCAAATATCTTCAACAAAATTATAGAAGAAATCTTCCCAAACCTAAAGAAAGAGATGCCCATGAACATACAAGAAGCTTACAGAACTCCAAATAAACTGGACCAGAAAGAAATTCCTTTCAACACATAATAATCAGAACAACAAATGCACTAAATAAAGATAGAATACTAAAAGCAGTAAGGGAAAAAGGTCAAGTAACATATAAAGGCAAGCCTATCAGAATTACACCGGATTTTTCACCAGAGACTATGAAAGCCAGAAGGGTCTGGACAGATGTTATACAGAAACTAAGAAAACACAATTTCCAGCCCAGGCTACTATACCCAGCCAAACTCTCAATTACCGTAGATGGAGAAACCAAAGTATTCCACGACAAAACCAAATTCACACATTATCTTTCCAGGAATCCAGCCCTTCAATAACAGAAAAAAAAAAAAAAAACAATACAAGGACGGAAACCACATCCTAAAAAAAGCAAGAAGGTAATCCCTCAACAAACCTAAAAGAAGACAACCACAAGAACAGAACACCAACTCTAACAACAAAAATAAAAGGAAGCAACAATTACTTCTCCCTAATATCTCTTAATATCAATGGACTCAACTCCCCAATAAAAAGACATAGACTAACAGGCTGGCTACAGAAACAGGACCCAACATTTTGCTGCTTACAGGAAACTCATCTCAGAGAAAAAGATAGACACTACCTCAGAATGAAAGGCTGGAAAACAATTTTCCAAGCAAATGGTAGGAAGAAACAAGCTGGAGTAGCCATTATAATATCTGATAACATTGACTTGCAACCCAAAGTCATCAAAAAAGACAAGGAAGGGCACTTCATTCTCATCAAAGGTAAAATCCTCCAAGAGGAACTATCAATTCTGAATATCTAGGCTCCAAATGTACAAGGGCAGCCTCATTCATTAAAGATACTTTAGTAAAGCTCAAAGCACACATTGCACCTCACACAATAATAGTGGAAGACTTCAACACACAACTTTCACCAATGGACAGATCATGGAAGCAGAAACTAAACAGGGACACAGTAAAACTAACAGAGGTTATGAAACAAATGGATCTGACAGATATCTACAGAACATTTTATCCTAAAACAAAAGGACATACCTTCTTCTCAGCACCTGACGGTACCTTCTCCAAAATTGACCACATAATTGGTCACAAAACAAGCCTCAACATATACAAAAATATTGAAATCGTCCCATGCATTCTATCAGATCACCATGGACTAAGACTGATCTTCAATAACAAAATAAATAATAGAAAGCCAACACACACGTGGAAACTAAACAACACTCTTCTCATTGATACCTTGGTCAAGGAAGGAATAAAGAAAGAAATTAAGGACTTTCTGGAGTTTAATGAAAATGAAGCCACAACATACCCAAACTTATGGGACACATTGAAAGCATTTATAAGAGGAAAACTCATAGCTCTGAGTGCCTCCAAAAAGAAACTAGAGAGAGCACACATTAGCAGCTTGACAACACACCTAAAAGCTCTAGAACGAAATGAAGCAAATTCACCCAAGAGGAGTAGACGGCAAGAAATAATCAAACTCAGGGGTGAAATCAACCAAGTGGAAACAAGAAGAACAATTCAAAGAATCAACCAATCGAGGAGCTGTTTTTTTGAGAAAATCAACAAGATAGATAAACCCTTAGCCAGACTCACTAGAGGGCATAGGGAAAGTATTCTAACTAACAAAATCAGAAATGAAAAGGGAGACATGACAACAGACCCTGAAGAAATCCAAAACACCATCAGATCCTTCTACAAAAGGCTATACTCTACAAAACAGGAGAACCTGGATGAAATGGACAACTTTCTAGACAGATATCAGGTACCAAAGTTAAATCAAGATCAGGTTAATGATCTAAACAGTCCCATATCCCCTAAAGAAGTAGAAGCAGTCATTAATAGTCTCCCAACCAAGAAAAGCTCAGGACCAGATGGGTTTAGTGCAGAGTTCTATCAAACCTTCAAAGAAGATCTAATCCAAGTTCTTCACAAACTATTCCACAAAATAGAAACAGAAGGTACGCTACCCAACTCATTCTATGAAGCCACAATTACTCTGATACCTAAACCACAAAAAGACCCAACAAAGGTAGAGAACTTCACACCAATTTCCCTTATGAATATTGATGCAAAAATCCTCAATAAAGTTCTAGCTAACCGAATTCAAGAACACATCAAAACAATCATCCATCCTGACCAAGTAGGTTTCATCCCAGGGATGCAAGGATGGTTCAATATACAAAAATCCATCAATGTAATCCATTATATAAACAAAGTCAAAGACAAAAACCACATGATCATCTCGTTAGATGCTGAAAAAGCTTTTGACAAAATCCAACACCCATTCATGATAAAAGTCTTGGAAAGATCAGGAATTCAAGGCCCATACCTAACCATGATAAAAGCAATATACAGCAAACCAGTAGCCAACATCAAAGTAAATTGTGAGAAGCTGGAAGCAATCCCACTGAAATCAGGGACTAGATAAGGCTGCCCCCTCTCTCCCTATCTATTCAACATTGTACTTGAAATCCTAGCCAGAGCAATTAGACAACAAAAGGAGATCAAGGGGATACAAATCGGAAAAGAAGAAGTCAAAATATCGCTTTTTGCAGATGATATGATAGTATACATAAGTGACCCTAAAAATTCCACCAGAGAACTCCTAAGCCCGATAAATAGCTTCGGTGAAGTAGCTGGATATAAAATTAACTCAAGCAAGTCAAAGGCCTTTCTGTACACAAAGGATAAACAGGCAGAGATGGAAATTAGGGAAACAACACCCTTCTCAATAGTCACAAACAATATAAAATACCTTGGCGTGGCTCTAACTAAGGAAATGAAAGATCTGTATGACAAGAACTTCAAGTCCCTGAAGAAAGAAATTAAAGAAGATCTCAGAAGATGGAAAGACCTCCCATGCTCATGGATTGGCAGGATCAATGTTGTAAGAATGGCTATATTACCAAAAGCAATCTACAGATTCAATGCAATCCCCATCAAAATTCCAACTCAATTCTTCAACGAATTAGAAAGGGCAATCTGAAAATTCATCTGGAGCAACAAAAAACCTAGGATAGCAAAAACTCTTCTCAAGGATAAAAGAACCTTTGGTGGAATCACCATGCTTGACATAAAGCTGTACTACAGAGCAATTGTGATAAAAACTGCATGGTACTGGTATAACGACAGACAAATAGACCAATGGAACAGAATTGAAGACCCTGAGATCAACCCACATACCAATGGTCACCTGATCTTTGACAAGGGAACAAAAACCATCCAGTGGGAAAAGACAGCATTTTCAACAAATGGTGCTGGCACAACTGGTGGTTGTCATGTAGAAGAATGCAAGTTGATCCATTCCTATCTCCTTATAGCAAGGTCAAATCTAAGTGGATTAAGGAACTCCACATAAAACCAGAGACACTGAAACTTATAGAGGAGAAAGTAGGGAAAAGCCTCAAAGATATGGGTACAGGGGAAAAATTCCTGAATAGAACAGCAAAGGTTTGTGCTGTAAGATCGAGAATCGATAAATGGGACCTCATAAAGCTGCAAAGCTTCTGCAAGGCAAAAGACACTGTCAATAAGACAAAAAGACCACCAATAGATTGGGAAAGGATCTTTACGTATCCTAAATCAGATAGGGGACTAATATCCAATATATATAAAGAACTCAAGAAGGTGGACTCCAGAAAATCAAATAACCCCGTTAAAAAATGGGGCTCAGAACTGAACAAAGAATTCTCACCTGAGGAATACCAAATGGCAGAGAAGCACCTGAAAAAATGTTCAACATCCTTAATCATCAGGGAAATGCAACTCAAAACAACCCTGAGATTCCACCTCACGCCAGTTAGAATGGCTAAGATCAAAAATTCAGGTGACAGCAAATGCTGGCGAGGATGTGGAGAAAGAGGAACACTCCTTCATTGTTGGTGAGATTGCAAGCTGGCACAACCACTCTGGAAATCAGTTTGGCGGTTCCTCAGAAAATTGGACATAATACTACCAGAGGATCCAGCAATACCTCTCCTGGGCATATATCCAGAAGGTGTTCCAACCGGTAAGAAGGACACATGCTCCACTATGTTCATAGCAGCCTTATTTATAATATCCAGAAGCTGGAAAGAACCCAGATGCCCCTCAACAGAGGAATGGATACAGAAAATGTGATACATTTACACAATGGAATACTACTCAGCTATTAAAAGGAATGAATTTATGAAATTCCTAGGCAAATGGATGGATCTGGAGCGCATCATTCTGAGTAAGGTAACATATTCACAAAGGAACTCACACAATATGTACTCACTGATAAGTGGATATTAGCCCAAAAACTTAGGATACCCAAGATATAAGATACAATTTGTTAAACGCATGAAACTCAAGAAGAATGAAGACCAAAGTGTGGACACTGTGCCCCTTCTTGGAATTGGGAACAAAACCCCCATGGAAGGAGTTACAGAGATAAAGTTTGGAGCTGTGAAGAAAGGATGGACCATCTAAAGACTGCCATATCCAGGGATCCATCCCATAATCAGCTTCTAAACGCTGACACCATTGCATACACTAGCAAGATTTTGCTGAAAGGACCCAGATATAGCTGTCTCTTGTGAGACAATGCTGGGGCCTAGCAAACACAGAAGTGGATTCTCACAGTCAGCTATTGGATGGATCACAGGGCCCCCAATGGAGGAGCTAGAGAAAGTACCCAAGGAGCTAAAGGGAACTGCAACCCCATAGGTGGACCATTATTATGAACTAACCAGTACCCCAGAGCCCTTGACTCTAGCTGCATTTGTACCAAAAGATGGCCTAGTTGGCCATCACTGGAAAGAGAGGCCCATTGGACTTGCCAACTTTATATGCCCCAGTACAGGGGAATGCCAGGGCCAAGGGGTGGGGGTGGGTGGGTGGGGGACTGGGGGTGGGGGAGTGTATTGGGGACGTTTTGGATAGCATTGGAAATGTAATTGAGGAAAATACCTAATAAAAAAATTTACATTCTCAGAGACATTGCCTGGGCCAAATATGTCTCATTTGCCTGCATTTTGAGTGATATTGTGTAAACATACTCTCATGTTTTGAACTTGTCTGTCATTCTCTAACTGTACAGTTCTGAGATATATTGGTGCAGGAAATACTTTCTGAAGCCCAATCCCAAGTGCCTCAGAATGTTACTAGTTGGAGAAAGAAGATTCTGATAATTTATGGGGATCATTGTGGTTAAACTGGCTCACATGGGTGGCCCTAATCCAGTGTAACTGGACAATAGAACAAAGACATCAAAATAAGAAATCATGTGAAGTTGTCTACAAATAAGGAGACAGTTCAGTTCTCTGATGAACTAAGCTTTCATGAAATGTGGATCTTGAAGGAACTTGAGGAAGTGCATCTTGCGTTTATTCAGTTTATAATGTTGTGGCAAATTGACCTAGAAAGCCAACATACATAGTGCTGTTAATTTTGAAAACTGGACATGATTTCAAATTGCTTTCAGATTTATGTTTGTGTCCATAGGTTAAGGCGTATGTCTGTCTTGGTCAGAGACATTTGTTTTTGCTTGTGCAGCATGTGTGCAGAGATTTTGACTTGTGGACGTACTGAGAATAAGTATTACTAAATGAGACAGTGACCTCGCTCCCCACAAGGCTCAGAGAACATGCCAGAAGTGAAGGCCAAAAGAGTGTTAGATCTGGAGTGGGGCAAGTGTTCTATGAGACAATGTCTTTTGGCCATGACTCATGAACTCATAGCATCTGTGGTATCTTGTATAATACCTAGATAAAAGTGGTCTGTCAGAATGATGTTTTTCATGGAGGACTGATTGGTGATTCTTTACCCTTCTCTGAGGAGATATTAGTAATTAATGTTTTCTGGAGAGGAAAAAAAAACCTTTCTTCTGGGTAGACACATGAAAATGTCCTCTAATAAATAACTTCCTATTCATGTCCACACAAGCCACACACATGCACAAAGATATTCAATTGGAAGTGGCGTGTGTTGGGAAATAGTAGGGATTCAATGGGTCTGGAAGGGGGATAAGAGAGAGTAATGAGGGAAGAGTATTATCAAAAGACATTCTTTACATGTATAATTGAATAAATATTTTTGAAATACACCAGGACATACATGAGTTAAAACACTGGGACAAAAGGCATAGTCAGGAATCATTAGCATTGCATAGGTTATTATTGGTTTTAACCATCCTAATTGGGATTAAAGTATAGTTGTGATGGATGAAGACATTAACAATTTCTTTTGGAGGCAGGTGCAGCAAACTTTATTGATAGTATTCAAGAGAGTAGGGAGGGCTCCTTAAGCCCCTCCTGTTATTATGGGGGTCTGTGATGGAAATCAGGAAGAGATGCTCAATGTTGTGGGCCAAGTTAGGACAGGGACTCCTCAGCAACTGAGGGCCTCTCTCTTGCTCTCAGTGTCCTTCCAGGAGTCCAAGGTTTCTTACTCCTTGGAGGTCATGTAGGCCATGAAGTCCACCACCCAGTTGCTGTAGCCATATTCATTGTCATACCAGGAAATGAGCTTTACAAAGTTGTCATCGAGAACAATGCCAACCCCGGCATCCCAAAGGTGGAACATTGGAAGTTGCTGTTGAAGTCTCAGGAGACAACCTGGTACTCAGTGTAGCTCAGGATGCCCTTCAATGTGCCCTCCAATGCCTGCTTCACCTTCTTGATGTCATCAAACTTGTCAGGTTTCTCCAGTCGGCATGTCAGATCCAAACACAAAACAGATCCGATACACTGGGGGGCTGCGGGGGGAGGTAGGAACATGGAAGGCCATGCCAGTGAGCTTCTGTTTCAGCTCTGCGATGACTTTGTCTACAGCCATGGCAGCACCAGTGGATGCAGGGATGGTGTTGTGGACAGCACCAAGGCCATCATGTCACAACTTTCCAGAGGGGCCATTCACAGTCTTATGAGTGGCAGTAAAAGCATAGTCAGTGGTCATGAGCCCTTCCATGATGCCTAGGTTGTCATGGATGATCTTAGCCAGGGGAGCTAAGCAGTTGGTGGTGTAGGATGCATTGCTGACAATCTTGAGTTAGTTGTCATATTTCTCATGGTTCACACCTATCACAAGCCTGGGGGCATCGGCAGAAAGGGCAGAGATGATGATCCTTTTGGCCCGATCCTTCTCCATGGTTGTAAAGACTCCTGTAGACTCCACGACATAGTCAGCTCCATTTGATGTTAACGAGATTTTGCTCTTGGAAGATGGTGATGGGCTTCCCATTGATGACAAGCTTTCCATTCTCAACCTTGACTGTGCTATTGAATTTACCATGGGTGGAGTCATACTGGAACACTTAGACAATGCAGCTGAGGTCAATGAAGACATCGTTAATGGCAACAATCTCCACTTTGCCGAGTGCAAAGCAGAAGGCAGCCCTGGTAGCCAGGCACCCAATATGGCCAAATCCCTTCATATGGACATGTCTACAGGACGAGGCTGGCACTGCACAGGAAGATGTAGCAATCTCTGAAACAAGGAGGAGCAGAGAGCCTACAGTAACAATTTAACAAACTTTTTTATCATTTGTCCTTCAGCGTTTGAGAACACTTTAATTCCACACCCAAATTTATTTGTTTTTCTTACTGTTTAGATTTTGTAGGGTTTTGTTTTGTTTGTTTGTTTTAAATTAGTAGACATTGACTATCAGCCAGTTGTATAACTGCTATTTTTTCCTGTAATGTCGTTTGTATTTGGACTAAAATGATAATGCTTTTTGTTACATAAAACTTCTTTTTAGTTTTATGAGA
The DNA here is from genome assembly GCF_978045245.1 of Mus caroli. Taxonomy (NCBI): domain Eukaryota; kingdom Metazoa; phylum Chordata; class Mammalia; order Rodentia; family Muridae; genus Mus; species Mus caroli. The sequence continues at coordinate 149,801,790 of NW_028227258.1, read as the reverse complement.
GATCACTTATTATGTGGTTTAATGCCTGTGCTGTCAGGATTCTGCTCAGAAGCTCTAAAGACCACTGGTATTTAATAGAATTGTCTTCCCTCCCCAAGAAATCCAGAAGGTATTTCTAGCCAGTATCCCTCATTATATTACCATATTGTAGTATCTATAACAGCATATTCCCGGATTTTAAAAAGAGACAGCTTGGTTCATGAAATAGAATTAAGGACACACATACAAGATTCCATTCCTAGAGCCACCAGATTTGTAACAGGAAGTCAACATTATACATTGACAAAGGCAGCAACATCATCAGATTGTGCTTATTAACTGTATAGCTATAAGAAGATTGGATTGGAAACCTTATCTCTCACACTGAGCAGAGCCAGCTCAGGAACCCTGACTTTGTCAGAGGAGAGAGTGGGAGATATGCCTTAGCTTACTCACTCAAGATGGGCAATAATTGCCCTATTCCCTCAAGCCACATTCATTAAAATAAATTTCTACATATAAAAATTTCAAGGTAATTAATACTTTTTGAAGATTACATATGAGTATTTTTCATTTTTGCCAGATACATTTATTTTAGTATTAAAATTACCATTTCCTTGAAAAGACATTATTAAATAAAAATATTTCCTTTTTGATAAAAATAGCACATTACCTTTAACCAAAAGTTGCATGTTCTTTCTCATACTGGAAGTTCTTGATTTTTCTATTAAGAGTTTAGCAGTAGCAAGGGCAATTCCAACTAAATAACTTGTCAGTTTGTTCTATTCATTGTTTACACACAAATGGATATATTAAAAGCTATTCATCTTAAAAACACTGTTCAAAGTACAGAAGGGATAGAAAGGAGAAGAAAAATAGTTGCTTCAGCACTGTGGTTCTTAAATTGAAATCTATGTCCACAAGTGCTCAAATGGAAATAGCTGCATTTTCTGACACTATGAATCTCAGTTTGAGCCTCTCTTTTTACATGTTCATTCATGACCAGTGCTCACCCTGAAGAGCACCCTGTTCAACTGCTCATTTTAAGTGCACCTATAAATCAGAATTGTGAGAAATGACCTTAACATGAACAAGAAAGCATTGTTTGTGAATCTCAAATAGCCATGTAAGGTTTTTTTTTTATCTGACCTTTCACCTTTCCTCTAAAGGCTGCACAAAAAATATAGTCCTTATTCAGTAACTTAAGTGCAAAAATATTGATTTGCTTTGATAATTTTTTTCAAAGACCCGCAGAGCACTCAGATATATTTATGTTTCCTATCTGCCTTACTTGATGTTTGCTGAGAGCTTAGGGTTTTTATTAAAATTTAACGAAGTCTGTTCCTTCACCTTCCCAATAATTGAAAATTTGGAGGTTTACTGTAAACACATTACATCAAAGTCTAGAAAGTCCTTTGTTAAAAAAGAATCAATTTTATTGAAATTGAATTCTGCAAACAAAATGCAAGAGCAATCGACCAGTTTAATGGGGTTGTCAGTAGCTTTCAGCTTTACCCAAGATGCCCTGCTGCCTAGATTTTCAAAGGGGCTCATTAAAGTCAGGAATGTTAGGAAATTATGATATTATGGTCTGTTATCTGCTTGATTACATCAGAGTAGAAAAATCACACTTGATTTGTACTCATCTCTACTCAGAATTCTGCCTTTTAAAAGTCAATGATAGTTAATAAACAATAAAGCATAAAAAATTTACTATTTCATAATTGGATTCACTTGGCAGACAGAAAAGTAACTATTCCATAAGTTCAGAGATATTCAGGCTAGTAATTCAAAACTTATTGAATATATGGCTTGGTAAATATAACTATATTTTCATAAATAACTCATTAACCATGTTATATCATATGGCATAATGTGTATCAATATCTGGAAATTTTAACTAATGATTTTAATATTTTAATAAAATTACAATTCTAATATAAAAGGTGCTAGATAAGAGTGTCTGGTTCCTGACCATCCAGGTAGAGTAAGGCAATGGCTCCCTCTTGTACCAGACCTTGACTGGCCACTCCCACATGTTTTGTTTTGTGTCACTGTTGCCCCAGCCCATCCTACAGCTGAACAGATTGTAGGTTGAGGGCTTTGTTGCTGGGCTGGTGCCTAGGTTTACCTTTCCTTAGCCTGTAAAGTGCTTTCCTATACAAAAGAGACTAGAACATAGGGGTAAAAGTTCTATGTAGGTACCAGCTTGACCTATTTGCTGTCAAAGAATTGTGCAGATATTGTCATCTGCAATGAGGTCCAGCTATCAGTTTTCAGGAGAATGGCCCTCTCTCTGTCTTAGCACTGGCTTGGGTTGTTTAGGTATTTCCAAAGAATGCCCTCTGCCAATAACTTGACCAAGTACAGCCCGTCCTAACACTGGAAGCCATGCCTGGTCACAAAAGATGTTGAGTTCAGATTCTTTTTCCTCAATACATCCCCCACAGAAGAGGGGAATAAAGATTGTCAGAACTAGAGGGGATGGAGAACATGTGGAAAACACAGTCCATTGAATCAATTAAGTGGGGCACATAGAGGCTCCCAGAGACTGAGGCACAAACATAGGGCCTGCAAAGGGTCTGCACAGCTTTTGTTTTCAGCTTACATGCTTTAGCTATTAGCTTGTTTTTTTCTGGAACTGCTAACAGTTGGAGTAGGTATATGACTTTTTCCTGTTCTTAAAACTTGTTTTCTCCTATTGGGTTATCTTGCACTGCCTTGAGATGAGGGCTTTTGCCTTGGCTTATTGGTTCTTGTTTTGTCTTGTTTGGTTGTTGATTTTTGCTCTTTTCTGAAGAGAAATGTAGGGGTCATGAATATAGGGAAGACAGGAGGTTGTGTGTTTTAGGGATTGCGAGGGAGGGGGTATCTCGAAGGGGAGGGGAGGGAAAGTATATCAGAATATATTGTATGAGTGAAGAATATCCAGCCCCATGGTGCTAAGAAGGGCCATGTCTGACCCTGTGATCCTACTTTATCTTGGGCCTGTTTTGTTATACATAGACTGCTTCTGAGGGCCCTGTCTAGATCTACAGCCCTACTGCATCTAGGGTCTGTGTTAATATAAATGGCCCGAATTACCACCAGATGACATGTGAAGGTCTATGGTCTGTGATGCCAGTGGCCACAATTTCATGGAGGCCATACTGATTTGAGTGCCCTGCACTATTACCTGCGGCTATGGTGATGTCTGTTCAGTGCCACCAGCCACTGAGAGCCTTGTCTGGGTTCATGATCCAACTATTGATGTCTGTGTCTCAGTCTATCACTGAAAGCCATGCAGATGTCCATGGTTTGTGCTGCAGCCTGAGGACATGTCAATGTCCATAGGTAGTGCTAGAGCATAAAGCCATTCCTGGATCCAAGAACCTCCTGAAGCAGGGGTCCATGTTCATGGTCTGTGCTTTGGGCAGATACTGTGTGGAGATCCATGATTGGTGCATTTCCTGACTGTAAAGATCTAGGATGCTATTTATACTGTGGTATTGATGACATTGCACTTACAGATGAAAAGGAGAGGTATAGAAGGTTTCTGTGACAACTCATACCCTCACTTGAACTTCCCTGCCTCTCAAATAAAGCAAGAGTTGAGACAACTCTTAAAAATTGACAGAGATGCTGAAAAGTAGATCTTCTCAATGGTGGTTTCTGGTGGAGGTACAGGAAATGGAGGACTCAGTTCTATCTAAAGACCAGGGCACTGAATGGTTGACCATGCTTCAGTGAATATATAGATAACACAAGTTGAACTTTTTTTTCTCCTCTTTTCTTTTCTCCTCTTTTCTTTTCTCCTCTTTTTTTCTCCTCTTTTCTTTTCTTTTCTTTTCTTTTCTTTTCTTTTCCTTTCTTTCTTTTCTCTTACTTTTTACTTCTCTTGTGACAGGAGGTCACATGAGGTGACTGACGTAGATGGATTGGCAAGAATTGTCATCAGAGTTCACAATATGAAACTCCTGAAGAATAAAAAAAAGGTGTTATGTAGGAAAAAATAACACTATTTACAAGGCTGAGGATGAAACTGAGTTTGTAGAATACTTGCCTGGCATGAATATTCTTTAATCAATAGCAGTATTGATGGTGCTGCATGCCTAGTATCTGAGACATTTCAGGGCTGGGAACAGAAGGAAAAAAATTCTCAGCTATTCTTAGTTCAGTGCTAGCTTAGTATACATGAGACCCTATTTCAAATAAAATGTTTACATTGCAAATTTAGTTACTTTAGTTAGCTGAGTTGAAAAAACAAAAAACAAAAACAAAAAACAAACAAACAAACAAAAAGCAATTTACAGAAGAAAGAATTTATTTGGGTTTATTGTTAAAGGGGATAAAGCCATTCCTGGATCCATGATCCTCCTGAAGCAGGGGTCCATGTTCATGGTCTGTGCTTTGGGCAGATACTGTGTGGAGATCCATGTTCCATTTTGGTGGGGAATTATGGTGGCCAACTGGCAGGGTATGTTACTCAGAGCATGAAGCTGAGAGTTTACATCCTTGAGTCACAAGCATCGAAGGGAGAGTGAAAGGATTGGTGTGAAGCTTTAAATCTCTAAGGCATCTCCCAGCTTTGCACTTCCTCTGGTAAACCTACACTAAGTAATCCTTCACGAACAGCAATACCACTGAGCAACAGAGTGATTAAATGCCTGAGACTATCTGATTCATTTCTTACTGAAGTCATCGCAATGTGTGCTAATCACTTAGTAACTATGGAGATATACTAGAGGAAATTAAATTATAAAGATAAAATATTTATTCCAGTATAAAACTTTGGATGTTTCAGTATATAATCAATGGATGGCATTGATTTTGGCCAGTTAAGAGTTAGACCATCACTCAAGAAACAAAACGTTGTACATCAGCAAGCCGGAGGCCAAAGAGAGCGAGGAGAGAGCTGGGAAGCCAATGTATCTTCTAAGGTTTAAGTTCCAATAAGTTAAGTTTCTCTTATTGAAAGATCCTACAACTCAAAGGCTTTACCCTCTCTCAATATCAATGCTGTAGTTATCAAAATTGAAGGCTTGCCACCTTCCCACTAGGACCAACATTTTCAAAGTTCTACCATATTCCAGAGCACAAACATAAGGATAAAGCCTTGAATTATAGAAGATGAAAGTACATTCAAAAGATATACTCCCCAAATAGAATTCATCAAAACCCAGTAATTTATATGATTGAATTAAGTTGTGATACTCAATAATTGTTTAAAGCTTTACAGTGTACAAAGACATCTTGTGCCAGTGTGCATTCCACCAGGCAGAACGGATTCCTTGGAGTCAGAGATTCAGAGGTTTGGGGACCATGGAAAAGTAGCAGACCATGGTTAAGTTCATATGGCAGAGCAAGTAGCTCATCTGGGAACAAAGATGTAAAAAGAGACAAGCAAAGGCCAACATCCAAATACCTGATTCCAGGGCAGCTCTTCAATAACCTAAGACAAAAGTATTACTACTTGTCCAAAGTGCCAAGCTTAGAATCAACCATTTATCCCATGGATTTGGAGTCATGTTCAGAATTCTTTCTGCTATAAGTACTCCATAGCACAGCTCAGAGTATTTTGATTTAAGGTAGTGGTACTTGAATAAGGCATACTTCTCCTAGAGCATTATTCCTTTTATTTTTCAAAGTTATCAATGAAGACATAACTATAAAACAGAACTTGCTACTTGTTTACTATAATAAATATTTCCTGGTCTATTATATGAAACAAAAATTGTTGTGTCCGGCCAGCAGATCACAGCCTGGGTTCTAGCCTGGAAAGGCATTTTGGAAACCTGGAAGAGAAGAGGGGCTAGGCGGCAAGAGAAAGAATTGCAGCTAAGACAGCATTCTGATCAAAGCTCCATTTTACTTTTTCAGACACTCAGTTATAAAGGAAGGGGGAGGGAACCCGATTTCCCGCCAAACAATCTCGGGATCCAGTAGCAGGATGAACACGTGTGTGGCTCCAAGCAGCAAAGCGACAGCGTCCAGCAGTGGGCGTGGCAGAACGAATGAGCAGGAAACTCCACCCTTGAGCAAGCAGGTTCCAGGCTGGGGAAAGGGAGACCACAAAAAATAAATTTGATAATATTCAAACTTTCATTAACATTTGTATGTGATATATACATTAATCATGGAATATTTTTGTCCTGTAACAATCTCACAGATATTTTGTAATATTTAACTGCAAAAAAGTAGTTTTCTCAGGTAATTATGATGAGCATCTCATCACAACAAAGTTTTTCTTAGATATGGAAAACTTCAAAGTAAGGAATGACAGATAATCAGTACAAACACTTGAGATGGATGTCTCCTTTGACATCATAATTCCAGAGAAACTAAATAGTATACCTTTCTGCATGACTTCTGAAAACATTAAAACTCCTAGGATCAGCATATATAATAAGCTATTCCGAACTAGAATTCAAAACTGTCTCATGTCATAGCAGTGAAGTATACGTACTAAAATAATTTATAAGTATTATTTTTGAAAATGTATTATATTTCAATTTATGAATTTTTCAAATATTCAATATGAAAAAAATCTTCAAATACTTTATGTGGTTCCTATTTACTTACACCTGAGTCAGACAGATTTTTCATAAAGGAAGAAGCATGTCAGTTGTGATGGGTTTGCTGTTTCTTTTGGTCTATGAGGAAGTGGAGAGCAGCACTTCAGGTCTGCATTTTTCATATTTAGTCATCCCTATTGCTTCCTGCCCCTTCTCATCTCTCTGAGAATCTCCTTGTACAGAAGAGGCAAGCTGTTACACTGGAAAGAAATAAGCAACATTATGTGATTTGCAGGCATGAACTACAGTGGCAGGCTTTTTAGTACTCTTCAAAGAATTTCTTTTGCCAGCAATGTTTTTTCTATAAAATAAATTTCATGTATTTTCATAATAAACAAATGACCTTTAATACTGCAAGCTAAAACTAACATTTAAATCAGGTGTCTGCTTTAATGCATAAATAATGTAATATTAAATTTTCCTCTTGGCCACTCAACAGAACTAGATGAAAAGATCATAATAAAGAGGACATCAAACACTTTGGATGTAAGACCTGGAGAAAACTGACATGAAAAGAGGTAGATACTTCCTTCATTCTGGCTTGTATTTAAACTATCCCTGGAGTATAATGAGATGTATGGGATGGTAAAGAAGTTTTGGGTCACACATGAGTCACAACTGTGACTCTTATAAGCCAGAAATCAAACCAACTCATTTGCTATGTTCACTTGAGTAATGGAAGGAGTAACACTAACTAACTTCAATCTGCATTTTCCAGAGGCATGGAAAAGAGATACTGCTTGGTGCTGCAAGCCTGGGTAGATATCCAGAATTAGGGAGGTTGTAAACTCAGGATTTTTTTTTAATTAATTTTAAACAAAATCTCCAAGGTCCTGAAGTGCCCTTTAAGTATCTCTGTTTATATCCATAGGTAAAACTTACTCTCAGCGTTGTTCATAGACTCTCTACTCCCAAATAAACAAGCAAACAAAAACAAAATTAAAACAATACTAACCAACAAAACAAAACAAAACTTGGTGAATTCAGAGACATATATCTCCCATATTTGGAGAAAATAAGCACATTTGGTGTCACAACCTTAAACAATACATGCATCCTACCCAAATGCAAGGTTCAGAGAATATTGTGGAAGGGGGAATAAGAAGAATTGAGTGCCAGAATACAGGGAGAAGGCTACAAACACAATTCTCCAGACTATGAACTCTTGCCAATATTAATCCAAGTGTTACCTACCTGGGCTTATATAGACTGGTGTTATCCATAAGTCAAGGAAACTGGAGAGACTCAAGGGGTCCTCCATTTTACCTCTGGACTACGAGCTATTGAGAAGAAGAATCTTTGTTTTTTAGCTGTGTACCCATGGTTAAGCCCTCCAAACTTATGCTTACACAGAAAGCTCTGGTTACTCTTAATACATTAGAAAACAAAACAAGTCATCTTGAACATAAATAAAAAAATTATGATGAGAAGAGAGAATGACTGGAGAGGTAAAATGGTAATCAGTGAGAGAGATAAATAAGCACTGTGATAATTTGTGAACATTTTCTAAAACCAAACAGGCAAAACCTTCAACAATGGTGGTTATATGTGTAGTTTTATTTTTATTTTTTTAATTTTTATTGTTTTTGTAACTGAGTACTGAGATACTATTAGAAACGAGGACTTTTACTTAATAAAATTAGACTTTTAGAAATGGCCAAGTACTGGAGATAGTACCTTATAGAGGTCTTGGGTCTGTGATTACATATGTTCCTTAGAGCTACAACTGGTTCTGATATCTCTAGCTAATAAGAGTACAATCTAGAACCTGGGAAAAAGAGAACTGTTATTCCCTAACTAACCTTGCCCTAGTATGAGGGCCCCCAATGGAGGAGTTAGAGAAAATACCCAAGGAGCTAAAGGGATCTGTAACCCTATAGGTGAAACAACATTATGATCTAACCAGTACCCAGGAGCTCTTGACTCTAGCTGCATATGTATCAAAAGATGGCCTAGTCGGCCATCAGTGGAAAGAGAGGCTCGTTGGACTTGCAAACTTTATATGCTCCAGTACAGGGGAACGCCAGGACGAAAAAGTGGGAGTGGGTGGGTAGGGGGCTTAGGAGGGAAGGGTAGGGGAGACTTTTGGGATAGCATTGGAAATGTAAATGAGGAAAATACCTAATTAAAAAAAAAGTGAAAACAAAGCTCAAGGAAATGCTAAAAACCTGTCTATGGGCCTTGCGGCCTGTTGATTCACATTTCCTTAACTTTCTACAGGTTTATTCTGCTTATGGTACTTTTGAGTTGCTGGTTTATTTACGTTATGACATGTGCATAAGTATGTACTGGATTATTTCCACTTGCCATTCAGAGTCCATTTTAGGTAACAAGAGATAGTAATCAACCTGTGGGTCTATGTAGGAAGAACACACAAAATAGATAAAATTTCAGTGACAATTATGCAAATATGACTATTGTTTAAATGTGGAAAGTAAGTTTCCAGTTTGGAGTGAGGTAGCTATATTGTGAAAATTCCATTGCAAGTGCTTTTGCATGAAAATGCTGCTGGAGATGCTGCAGCCTCGCATTTCAGCCATATGCACTATAGGCTTACTTTCTATAATAAGACTGCTGTGATGCTGTTCTTGTTATCACTACATGCCTGCTATTGTGGTTATGCCAAGTCATACTGAGTTCTAATATTAACCATGTCATGATTTGCTAAATAATTTCATTTACACATCATTATCAATCTTGCAGTTTAACAAGAGATTCAAAGGATCCAGTGTGCTGGGATCCTCTTGGATGGCTTTCCTCAAGACATGCATGAACTTCAGTAACAGATTTTTATAGTTGAACTGAGGCCAAGTATTGCTGGCAACTGGCAGGGTGAGCATGAGTTGTTTAGTTATTGTTTCAGTGTTTGTAGAAGAGCTGTTAAATTAACCTACTGTGTGTGCAAATGTAAGCACACGGGGGGAAAGGTTGTCACTTAATATGCCTATATTTCTCAATTGAATATCCCTAAACCTCACTCGCCCTTAGAAAGAATAAAGTTAAGATAGTTTAGAAATTGTTTTAGAAGCTTTTTTTCTAATGGGTAAAATGGATGACCATCTTTTTAGTTGACACAAATTAATCTTCACTTTGTGGTGATAGAATTTTCCTATTTCCAGATCCTTGTTTCTGAACGATTCTTCAAAATGAAAGAACAACATATAGACCAAATGAAGCCCACATAAGAAGCAGAGGTTATGACTCAAAGAATCAATATTGTTAGGGACAAAGGAATAAACTGTGTGGTAGGAGTCCTCTGAGCCTCAGTATATTGCTTTTGATGTACAGTAGTTTGATTCTGTCCCTAGCTGTTTGATTGGCTCTGTGTACACATCAGGAAGAACTGTCACTTACAACTGCCTCACATTACCACTTGACATGACAGTCGTATCTTATCTTGAGGAGGCCAGTCACTGGCTGGCTGGAGTAAGACCTAAGGAGAGGCAACTGGAATAGCAAACAGGTTTGGCTAAAAAATCAATGATTCATTCAAAGAAGGGAACACAGTTTTTATTGGAAACTGAGTGAAAAAAATCTTTTTCTGCAGAGGATGACATTGTTTTGAAAAGAGGATGTTATTCTAATTTTGTTTTGGTTTTGTTTCTTGTTTTAAATAAAGTAGAATTGTATCACTTTCCCCTCCCTTTTCTCTCTACAGCCTGTCCCAGATAGCATCCCTCAAATCTCTCATATTCTACCCCTCTCAAGTTTATAGCTTCTTTTCCTTTTATTATTATACATATATGTATGTGCATGCACATGTGTGTGTAATAAAGTAACAGTGAACTAGATATAAAACACAAATAAATATTGCCTGATACATATATTTGTGCATTATAAGACATGCAAGAATACTCATTGTACTCATTATAGTTGTGTCTGATTTTTCAGGAGCCATGACTGGAACACAGCAACACAATGCCAGGCTTTACATGTTGAATTTCAAATATTTGTTTACATCTGAAACAATTACTCATGATTACTGACAAAACAGAAACTGTGGTGGAATAAATCCATTTATGCTTAAGATTAACATCTAATATTGTATTATGCTTTTCATGAGTACAATATAGCTTCACATTTCCAATGTTTTCATATTGTGTTTACATGTGCATTTCTTTCAAATTTTCAAACTTCTTTTTGATTTTTAAATTCTGACTTATTTGGGTTCTTTGTTTGTTTTACTATTCTCTAAAGAAAGAGTGGGAAAAAATAAGCATGAATTTAGGTAGGTGGGGAGAATCTAAGAGGTGTTAGGAGAGGGGATACTATACTCAAAAAATATTTTAAAAAACTATTTTATCCCTTTCTATTCATCTCTGTCTCTGTCTGTCTGTCTGTCTGCCTCTCTCTCTCTCTCTCTCTCAACACACACACACATAATTATTATTATTTGATATAAGAGACTAAATTCTTAATGCATAAAGACTCGTGTGATGAGTGAAGTGTGCCATTGTTCCCCAAAGAAATTATTTCTTTTTAATGTTATGCACCTAAAGAAATTTTTTGTTTGTTTGGGTTTTTTTTGTTTTTGTTTTTGTTTTCCGAGACAGGGTTTCTCTGTATAGCCCTGGCTGTCCTGGAACTCACTTTGTAGACCAGGCTGTAGACCAGAACTCAGAAATCTGCCTGCCTCTGCCTTCCCAGTGCTGAGATTAAAGGCGTGCACCACCGCACCCGGCTCAAGAAATATTTTTAGTCTAGAATAAATAATATTGTTGTCACTAAAAGTTTCTTACCTGATATCTGATCTTCACAGGGAAAATAGTTTAGCATGTAATGCTCATATTGCCTACTTTAGATAATCAACAATTGTTATAAAATATTATTGACCTTCCAAACATTTCCATTCTCTTTTTTTACATTTCTTTTCCTTTGAAAATTATTAGAGTTAATATTTACATAGTTACTATAATCTTGATTATTATCAGTTTATCCATGTAGGAATTTTATTAATATAGATGTGCTTAAATGAAGAACTTAAGAACTGATGCCACCTAAAGCAAACATCATTAAATTAGTCACAACTAGTTGCAATAAAAGCTTTCAAATTACAATGAAATAGGATTAAGATACCCTTAAAAATCATCATATAGGGACGGTAAAACGTTAGTCTCATTAAAAAGCTTTGTCAACATTAAACTATTATACAAGCACACAAGCATTTATGTGTATTTTCATGCACTCATGATACAAACACAAAATACCTGCACATACTTGAGTAATAGACACATGAAGAAAACACACATACATAAATACATATGCATTCATACATACATAGGGCATAAATAAATACATGTGTAAATAAATAAATATGTATGCAAAAGTGCATGATCATAGTTGCACATATACATTGTACCACACAAGCATACATGAAGGTAGTATATTCACACATGGGTACCAATGGGCATAAACAGAACAAATATATGCTTGTGTATATTCAAATACATACATGTATGTAAACATGAATTTTAAAGATTGGTATATTTAAGAGGAAAATTAGAGATGCATTTGCAGTAGCTAGCATAGAATATAATTCTCATAGCTTGGAAAATATTAATCTCTTACATTATTGTACAATTATTTTGCCTAAAGATTTTACTTTGGAGATAGTTAATTTTCATTGGCAGCAAAAACTGCAATATTCAGAAATACTAAGGTAAAAATGCATTTATTTACATGAAATACATATTTTGTTCAATTCAAATATTTTGAATGCTTTAATTTATAATAAATATGGAAAATACAAAAGTCGTAACTACAAAGTTTAATTATTACAGCAAATGGTCACATGTATAGCACAGTAGCCCAGGCTAAGAACTGGAGCTTCACTGGCATCTCATGGGCCTCAAGTGCCTCCACCTTCTTAATATCGTTATCTTTCTCTCTATAAAAACAAATTACACAGATTATTTTGATTATTTTAACATAATGAGGCTTTTTTCAGTGGTTCAGATTTGTAGAATTCCACTGTAACAATTTTACTTATTCAGTTCAAATGGTATATACTCATTATTGAATGATATTTGATTATACTTTTTCCTAAGAGAAAATACTTTCATATTTTCCTTATTTTTTATTATTTGAATGCATTTTAAGTATCAAATAGACTAGTAATATTGAGTTTTCTGAGAATCAAATAATCCATAAAAATTTGTTCAGATTTATATTCATATCCTTTCATAACTTAAAATATAACTAATGAACATTTAATAACATCCACAACTGAGGATCCTATATCTAATGTTGAATACTAAATTGTTTCAAAACATGCAAAATATTCTTTGGGAATTAAGCATAGTAAAAGAGCATAAAATGTTAAACATGAATAATTAAAGAAATATATTCAAAAGCCCTTATATGATACGACCTGACATAGTGAGAGAGTATTTAAAATGCATTATATATCTGTGAACATTGTTTAACTATCAGCTTACTTTTAAAAAGATTATCAGTATTTATAGGAGTGAAATTATTTTATCAGTAAGTATATTTTATAAATTTCAAAATAGCAAAAACTCTTTTAAGTTAAACATTGCAGAGGATGGCCTAGTTGGCCATCAATGGGAGGAGAGGCCCTTGGTCTTGTGAAGATTATATGCCCCAGTACAGGGGAGTGCCAAGATCAGGAAGCCAGAGTGGGTGGGTCGGGGAGCAGGGCAAGTGGAGGGTATAGGGGACTTTCAGAGAGGAAGCTAGGAAAGGGGATAGCATTTGAAATGTAAATGAAGAAAATATCTAATAAAAAATAAAATTAGATTTGGCATGCAAAAAGAAATAAAAAGAAAATGCACAGTGAAGAAAATTATCAATATTTCCATGGTGTTTGTAGAACATGATTTTAATATTTTCAACTATTATTATTCAAAAACAAGAATAATTAATTTAAGATGTATTTCATTGTTATGTCCCCATTACCCCCCCCCTTTAATTTCTGATTTTCTTAATTTGGAAACTGTCTCTGTGCCCTCCAGTTAGTCTGGCTAAGGGTTTGTCTATCTTGTTGATTTTCTCAAAAACCGGCTCCTGGTTTGGTTATTTTGTGTGTGTGTGTGTTTGTTTGTTTCTATTTGGTTGATTTCAGCCCTGAGTTTGATTATTTCCTGCTGTCTATGCCTCTTCTGTGTATTGGCTTCTTTTTGTTCTAGAGTTTTAAAGTATGCTGTCAAGCCGCTAGTGTATGCTCTCTCCAGTTTCGTTTTGGAGGCACTTAGAGCTCTCAGTTTTCCTCTTACCACTGCGTTCATTGTGTCCCAGACGTTTAGGTATTATATGTCTTAATTTTCATGAAATTCTAAAAAGTCTTTAATTTTTTTCTTTATTTTCTTCCTTAACCAAGTTATCATTGAGTAGAGCATTGTTTAGCTTACATGTGCTTTCTGTTGGTTTTGCCTTAGTCCATGGTGTTCTGATATGGTACATTGGGATTATTTCAGTCTTCTTGTATCTGTTGAGGCCTGTTTTGTGACTGATTATATGGTCAGTTTTGGAGAAGGTACCATGAGGTGCTGAGAAGAAGATATATTCTTTGTTTTAAGGTGAAATGTTTTATATATATGTTTAATCCATTTGGTCCATAACTTCTGTTAGTTTCACTGTATCTCTGTTTAGTTTGTATTTCCATGATCTGTCCATTGCTGACAATAGTTTTGATGTATTCCACTATTATTGTATGGGGTGCCATGTGTGCTTTGAGCGTTAGTAAAATTTCTTTAATGAATATGGGTGCCATTGCATTTTGAGCATAGATGTTCATAATTGAGAGTTCATCTTAGTAAATTTTTCTTTGACCAGTATGAAATGTCCTTCTTATTTTCAGCACCCTTAATCTTCAGGGAAATGCCAATCAAAACAACCCTGAGATTCCATCTCACACCAGTCAGAATGGCTAAGATCAAAAATTCAGATGACAGCAGATGCTAGAAAGGATGTAGAAAAAGAGGAACACTCCTCCATTGTTGGTGGGATTGCAAGCTTGTACAACCACTCTGGAAATCAGTCTGGCGGTTCCTCAGAAAATTGGACATCGTACTACAGGAGGATCCCGCAATACTTCTCCTGGGCATATATCCAAAAGATTTTCCAACTGGTAAGAGAGACACATACTCCACTATGTTCATAGCAGCCTTATTTATAATAGCCAGAAGCTGGAAAGAACCCAGATGCCCCTCAACAGAGGAATGGATACAAAAAATGTGGTACATTTACACAATGGAGTACTACTCAGCTATTAAAAAGAATGAATTTATGAAATTCCTAGGCAAATGGTTGGACCTGGACGGCATCATCCTGAGTGAGGTAACCCAAGCACAAAAGAACTCAAATGATATGTATTCACTGATAAGTGGATATTAGCCCAGAAACTTATAATACCCAAGATATAAGATACAATTTGTGAAACACATGAAACTCAAGAAGAAGGAAGACCAAAGTGTGGACACTTGGCCCCTTATTAGAATTGGGAACAAAACACCCATGGAAGGAGTTACAGAGACAAAGTTTGGAGCTGAGACGAAAGGATGGACCATCTAGATACTGTCATACCCGGGGATCCATCTCATAATCAGCCTCCAAACACTGACACCATTGCATACACTAGCAAGATTTTGCTGAAAGGACCCAGATATAACTGTCTTTTTTGAGACTATGCTGGGGCCGAGCAAACACAGAAGTGGATGCTCACAGTCAGCTATTGGATGGATCACAGGGTTCCCAATGGAGGAGCTAGAGAAAGTACCTAAGGAGCTAAAGGGATCTGCAACCTTATAGGTTGAACAACAATATGTACTAACCAGTACCCAGGAGCTCTTGTCTCAAGCTGCATATGTATCAAAAGATGGCCTAGTCAGCCATCACTGGAAAGAGAGGCCCATTGGTCATGCAAACTTTATATGCCCCAGTACAGGGCCAAAAAATGGGAGTGGCGGGTAGGGGAGTTGGGGGGGGAGGGTATAGGGGATTTTTGGGATAGCATTGTAAATGTAAATGAGGAAAATACCTAATAAAAATATATTTAAAAAAGAAAGTTGATTTTATTCGATATTCGAATGGCTATTCCAGCTTGTTTCTTGGAAACCATTTGCTAGGAAAATTGTTTTTTTAAACTTTTTATTCTGCGGTAGCTTCTGTATTCGTCACTGAGGTGTGTTTCTGGTTTGCTGCAAAATGCTGGGTCCTGTTTTTGTATCCAGTCTATTATTCTGTGTCTTTTTATTGGGGGAATTGATTCCTTTGATGTTAAGATATATTAAGGAAAAATAACTGTAACTTCCTGTGATGTTTGTTGTTAGAGGTGGAATTATGTTTGTGTGGCTATCTTCTTTTGGCTCTGTTGAAAGAAGATTACTTTCTTGCTTTTTCTAAAATGTAGTTTTCCTTCTTGTGTTGGAGTTTTCCATCTATTATTCTCTCTAGGGCAGAATCTATGGAAAGATGTGAAAATTTGGTTTTCTCCATCTATGATAACTGAGAGTTTTGTTGAGTATAGTAGTCTGGACTAGGGTTTGAGTTCTCTTAGGGTCTGTATGGCATCTGCCCAGGATCTTCTAGCTTTCGTAAACTCTCGTAAGAATTCTGGTGTAATTCTGGTATGTCTGCATTTATATGTTACTTTACCTTTTTCCTGTACTGCTTTTCATATTCTTTTTCTGTTTAGTACATCTGGTGTTTTGATTGTTATGTGACCGGAGAAATTTCTTTTCTAGTCCGGTCTATTTGGAGTTCTGTAGGCTTCCTGTACGTTCATGGGCATCTCTTTCTTTCGGTTAGGGAAGTTTTCTTCTATAATTTTGTTGAAGATATTTACCGGCTCTTTAAGTTGGGAATCTTCACTCTCTTCTATACCGACTTAGGTTTGATCTTCTCATTGTGTCCTGGAATTCCTGGATGTTTTGGGTTAGGAGATTTTTTCCTTTTGCATTTTCTTTGTCTGTTGTGTCAAGGTTTTCAATGATATCTTCTGCCCCTGAGATTCTCATTGAGATTGTCTATCTCTTGCATTCTGTTCGTGATTCCTGATCTCTTTTCTAGGTTTTCTAACTCCAGGGCTGCCTCCCTTTGTGATTTCTTTGTTGTTTTCATTTTCATTTTTTAGATCTTGGATGGTTTTGTTCATTTCCTTTGCCTGTTTCTTTGTGTTTTTCTGTAATTCTTTAAGGGATTTTTGTGTTTCCTCTTTAATGGCTTCTATCTGTTTACCTGTGTTCTCCTACATTTCTTTAAGGGAGTTATTTATGTCTTTCTTAAAGTCCTCTGTTATCATCATGAGAAGTGATTTTAGATCTGAATCATGATTTTGCAATGTGATGGTGTATCCAGGACTTGCTATGGTGGGAGAATTAGGTTGAAATGCCAAGTAACCTTTGTTTCTCTTGCTTATGTTCCTATGCTTGCCTCCTACTCTCTGATTATGTCTAGTGCTACCTTCCTTTGCTATATCTGTCTGGAGCCTGTCCTTCCTGTCATCCTTGTTGTATCAGAACTCCTTAGAATTCAGCTGTCTCTGTGATCCTGTCATTCCGGGATCCTGTGATCTGGAGATCCTGTGATCCTGGTTTGTTAGAGCTCGTGGGAATTGAGCTTCTTCTGGGTTTTGTGTGACTGGCTGTGGAGTTAGCATCCAAGGTCTGCTCAAGGCACCTCTGATCCTATGATCGTGGGCGTGTTAGAGCACTTGGGAGTAGAGCTTCCTCTGGGTGTAGTGGACTGACTGCAGAGTTCATGCCCAAGGTCTGCTCAGAACACCAGCCCAGAAGGGAAAGAACCCGTGCCACTGTTCAGGCCAAGTTCCTGAGTACCTGAATACCAGCTGTTCCAGATACTTTTGGTGTTGGGGCAGATGTGTCCTCCTCACACTTGAATCTATGATTATTGGCACGCTAGAACACCTGGGAGTGGAGCTTATTCTGGGTGTTCTGGGAATGGTTGCCGAGTTTGCACCCAAGATTTTGATTACATTTTTTTCTTTTTTTTATTAGATATTTTCTTAATTTATTATTCAAAAGTTACACCCTTTCCTAGTTTCCCCGCTAAAAATCCCCTATCCCCTCTCCACTCCCCTGCTCCCAAACCCAACCACTCCCATTCCTGGTCCTGGCATTCTCCTATAGAAACTTCACAGGACCAAGGGCCTCTCCTCCCATTGATGACTGACTAGGTCATTCTCTGCTACAAATATAGCAAGAGCTACAAGTTCCACCATTTGTTTTCTTTGATTGGTGGTATAGTTCCAAGGAGCTATGTGGGTACTGGTAAGTTCATATTGATGTTCCTTCTATGGGGCTTCAGTCCACTTTATCTCCCTGGGTATTTCTCTGGCTCCTTCACTGGGACCTTGTGCTCCATCCAGTGGATGACTGTGAGCATCCAGTTCTGTATTTCCCAGGCACTGGCAGATCCTAAGAGGAGACAGGTATATCATGCTCCTGTCAGCAGGCTCTTGTTGTTAACTGCCTAGTGTCTGGGTTTGGTGGTTGTTTATGGGGTCTATCCCCAAGTGGGGCACTATCTGGATGGTTATTCCTTACGGCTCTGCTCTAAACTTTGTCTCTGTAACTCGGTCCATGGGTGTTTTGTTCCCGATTCTAAGAAGGAATGAAGTATCCACACTTTGGTCTTCTTTCTTGAGTTTCATATGTTTTGCAAATTGTATCTTTGGTATTCTAAATTTCTCGGCTAATATCCCCCTTACCAGTGAGTGCATATCATGTGTGTTCTTTTGTGATTGGTTTACCTCACTCAGGGTGATATACACCAGATCCATCCATTTGCCTAAAAATTTCAAAAATTCATTGTTTTGAATAGCTGAGGAGTACCCCATTGTGTAAATGTACTAAATTTTCTGTATCCATTCTTCTGGTGAGGGACATCTGGGTTCTTTCCAGATTCTGGCTATTATAAATAAGGCTGCTATGAACATAGTGGAGCATGTGTCCTTCTTACAAGTTGAAACATCTTCTGGGTATATTCCCAGGAGAGATATTGCTTGGTCTTCCAGTAGTACTATGTCCAATTTTCTGAGCAATTTTTGATCTTAGCCATTCTGACAGGTGTGAGGTGGAATCTTAGGGTTGTTTTGATTTGCATTTTCCTAATGACTAAGGATGTTGAACATTTTGTCAGGTGCTTCTCAGCCATTCAATATTCCTCACTTGAGACTTCTTTGTTTAGCTCTGTACCCCATTTTTAAAATAGGATTATTTGATTTTCTGGAGTTCAGCTTTTTAAGTTCTTTGTATATATTGGGTATTAGTCTCCTATCAGATTTAGGATTAGTGAAGATCCTTTCCCAATCTGTTGGTGGCCTTTCTGTCTTATTGGCAGTGTCTTTTGCCTTACAGAAGCTTTGCAATTTTATGAGGTTCCGTTTGTCAATTCTTGATCTTTACAGAAAAAGTCATTGCTGTTCTTTTCAGGAATTTTCCCCCTGTGCTCATATCTTCGAGGCTTTTCACCACTTTCTCCTTTATAAGTTACAGAGTCACTGGTTTTATGTGGAGTTCCTTGATCGACTTAGACTTGAGCTTTGTACAAGGAGATAAGAAAGGATCAATTCGCAGTCTTCTACATAACTGCAAGTTGTGCCAGCACCAATTGTTGAAAATGCTTTTATCCACTGGAAAGTTTCAGCTCCCTTGTCAAAGATCAAGTTGCCACAGGTTCATTTCTGGATCTTCAATTCTATTCCATTGATCTACCTGTGTCTCTCTGTACCAGTACCATGGAATTTTTATCACAATTGCTCTGTAGTACACCTAGAGGTCAGACATGGTATTTCCAACAGAGGTTCTTTTATTGTTGAGAATAGTTTTTGCTATCCTAGGTTTCTTGTTATTCCAGATGAATTTGCAAATTGCCCATTCTAACTCTGTGAAGAATTGAGTTGGAATTTTGATGGGGATTGCATTGAATCTGTAGATTGCTTTTGGCAAGATAGCTATTTTTACTATATTAATCCTGCCAATCCATGAGCATGGGAGATCTTTCCATCTTCTGAGTTCTTCTTCGACTTCTTTCTTCAGAGACTTGAAATTCTTGTCTTCTTTGATTTCCTTAGTTAGAGTCACACCAAGGTATTTTATATTATTTGTGACTATTGTGAAGGGTGTTGTTTCCCTAATTTCTTTATCAGCCTGTTCATCCTTTGTGTAAAGAAAGGCTATTGATTTGTTTGAGTTAATTTTATATTCTGCTACTGCACTGAAGCTGTTTAACTTTAGGTTTAGGAGTTCTCTGGTGGAATTTTTAGGGTCCCTTCCTTGTACATACTATCACATCATCTGCAAATAGTGATATTTTGACTTCTTTCTTTCCAGATTGTATCCCCTTGATCTCCTTTTGTTGTGTAATTGCTCTGACTAGAATTTCAATTACTATATTAAACAGGTAATTAGAAAGTGGGCAGCCTTTTCTAGTCCCTGATTTTAGTGGGATTGGTTCAAGTTTCTCTCCATTAGTTTCATGTTGGCTACTGGTTTGCTGTATATTGCTTTTATGAGGTTTAGATACGGACTTTGAGTTTGTGATCTTTCCAAGACCTTTATCATGAATGGGTGTTGGATTTTTTCAAATCCTTTCTTAGCACCTAACGAGATGATCATGCCATTTTTGTCTTTGAGTTTGTTTATATAGTAGATTACATTGATGAATTTCCATATAGTAAAGCATCACTGGGATGAAGCATAATTAATCATGATGGATGATCATTTTGATATGTTCATGGATTCGGTTTTTCAGAAATTTTATTGAGTATTTTTGCATTGATATTCATAAGGGAAATTGGTCTGAACTTCTCTTTCTTTGTTGGGTATTTGTGTGGTTTAGGTATCAGAGTAATTGTGGATTCATAGAATGAATTGGGTAGAGTACATTCTGTTTCTATTTTGTGGAATAGTTTGAGGATAATTGGAATTATGTCTTCTTTGACAGTCTGACAGAACTCTGCACTAAACCCATCTGGGGCTGGGCCTTTTTTGGGTTCAGAGACTATTAAAGTCTGCTTCTATTTCTTCAGGGGATATGGGGCTGTTTACATTATTAATCTGATCTGGATTTAACTTTGGTACCTGGTATCTGTCTAAAATTTGACCATTCCATCCAGGTTTTCCAGGTTTGTTGAGTATAGCCTTTTGTAGTAGGATTTGATGATGCTTTTGATTTCCTCAGGTTCTGTTTTATGTCTCCTTTTTCATCTCTGATTTTGTTAATTAGCATTCTGTCCCTGGGCCCTCTGGCTAAGGGCTTATCTATTTTGTTGATTTTCTTAAGAAACCAGCTCCTGGCTTGGTTGATTCTTTGTATAGTTCTTTCTGTTTCCACTTGGTTGATTTCAGCCCTGAGTTTGATTATTTCCTGCCATCTACTCCTCTTATGTGAATTTGTTTCCTTTTGTTCTAGAGATTTTATGTTGCCAGTGAATGCTCTCTCTAGTTCCGTTTTGGTGGAACTCGAAACTATGTGTTTTCCTCTTAGGACTGCTTTTGTTGTTTTCCATAACTTTGGGTATGTTGTGTCTTCATTTTCATTAAAATCTAGAAAGTCTTTAATTTCTTTCTTTCTTTCTGATTTCTTTCTTAGGGTTTCTATCTCCAGAGTTGTCTCCTTTTGTGATTTCTTTATTGTTTCTACTTCCATTTTTAGATCCTGGATGGTTTTGTTTAATTCTTTCACCTGTTTGGTAGTGTTTTCCTGTAACTCTTTAAGGGATTTTTCTTTTTCCTCTTTAAGGGCTTCTAGCTGTTTACCTGTGTTTTCCTGTATTTCCTTTTTGAAGCCCTCCATCATCATCATGAGAAGTGACTTTTGATTCATGTCTTGTTTTTCTGATGTGATGGTGTATCCAGGACTTGCTATGCTGGGAGAGTTTGGTTCTGATGATGCCAAGTAACCTTGCTTCCTGTTGCTTCTGCTTTTTTTTTTCTTTTTACTTTTTTTTTTAATTAGATATTTTCTTTATAAACATTCCAAATGTTATCCCAAAAGTTCCCTATACCTTCCTTCTGCCCTGCTCCACTACCCACCCACTCCAGCTTCTTGGCCCTGGCATTCCCCTGTACTGGGGCATATAATGTTTGTAATACCAAGGGGGCTCTCTTCCCAGTTAGTGCCAACTAGGCCATCTTCTGCTACATATGTAGCTAGAGACATGAGCTCTGGGGGTACTGGTTACTTCATATTGTTGTTCCACTTTAGGGTTGCAGACCCCTTTAGCTCCTTGGGTGCTTTCTCTAGCTTCTCCACTGGGGGCCATGTGTTCCATTTTATAGATGACTGTGAGCATCCATTTCCACCTCACACCAGTCAGAATGGCTAAGGTCAAAAATTCAGGTGACCGAAGATTCTGGCAAGGATGTGGATAAAAAGGAACACTCCTCCATTGTTGGTGGGATTGCGAGCTTGTACAACCACTCTGGAAGTCAGTCTGGAGATTCCTCAGAAAATTGGACATAATACTACCAGAAGATCCAGCAATACCTCTCCTGGGCATATACCCAGAAGAAGTTCCAACTATTAATAAGAACACATGCTCCACTATGTTCATAGCAGCCTTATTTATAATAGCCAGAAGCTGGAAAGAACCCAGATGTCCCTCAACAGAAAATGGATATAGAAAATGTGATACATTTACACAATGGAGTACTATTCAGTTATTAAAAACAATGGAGTTTTGAAATTCTTGGACAAATGGATATATCTGGAGGATATCATCTTAGTGACGTAACCTAATCACAAAAGAAGTCATTAGATATGCACTCACTGATAAGTGGATATTAGCCCAGAAACATAGAACACCCAAGATACAATTTGCAAAACACAAGAAAATCAGGAGGGAAGACCAATGGGTGGATACTTCATTCCTCCTAAGAATAGGGAGCAAAATACCAATGAAACGAGTTACACAAACAAAGTTTGGAGCTAAGACAAATGGATGGATTATCCAGAAAATACCCCACCCAGGGATACTTCCCATAATCAGCCACCAAACCCAGACACTATTGCATATGCTAAAAAGATTTTGCTGAAGGGACCCTGTTATAGCTGTCTCGTATGAGGCTATGCCAGTGCCTGTCAAATACAGAAGAGGATGCTCACAGTTGCTTCTGTTCTTATGCTTGCCTCCTGTCATTTGATAATCTTAAGTGCTTGCTGCTCTCTATATATCTGATTGGAGCCTCTCCTTCTTATAACCTTGGTTGATTTAGGACTCCTCTGAGTCCAGCTTTCTCTGTGATCCTGTGATTCTGGGCTCCTGTGAACCTGAGATTCTAGGTGCGTCTGAGTTCTTGGCAGTCAAGCTTCCTATGAGACCCTGGGATCTCGGTGTGACAAAGCTCCTGTTATCCTAGGATCCTGGAATCCTAAGATCCTGGGCATGTTACAGCACATGGAAATGGTGTTTCCTCTGAGGATCATGTGGTCCACTTACCGTGATCCTAAGGCGTGGTGGAGAGTCCTCTGGGGACTGTGGAACCTTCCCCTGAGTTGGTGCCCAAGGTGACCTGGAGCTGGTGCTGATCGGACGGGACTTGTGCCCCTGGTCAGGTGGGTTTTCTCCTTCCTTGCTGCTTGCTCAAGCCCAGCGTGATTGGATTAGAACTGATGTGTTCCACTTACCAATGATCCTAAGATCTCCTGGAGAGGCCTCTGGGGACCGTGGAACCTTGAGCCAAGTTTGCATCCAAGGTGACTTGGAGCTTGTGCCGACCTGAAAGGCCCTTGATTGTATTTTTAATATTTATATACCTCCTGAAATGATTATTGATCGTTATAGCTGTAATCTGTCTTGCACTTTTGCTAATTCTTTTATTCTAGCTGTTAGCTCTATAAGGGTGTCACTGGAAAGACCTGTGAATACAAGCAACTTTCACAGAGAGGACTAAAACTTTCTAGGCTTTCAATATAAAGTGATTGAAACATATCTATCAAGCCTTCCTTCACACCGAAAAAAATCTGGTTCCCCTTTCTTTAGGACTCTGAGCCACTGTTCTTCATGGTTTCACAACTCCTCTGATTCTGTAGAATGACTGGTAAGTTGTCACCTGGGAGCAGAAAGAGAGGAGAATGGTAGTCTTACTGTACACTGTTGTGCCTGTTTGTACCCTTGTTGTTCAAGAACCCTGTTTCCAATGAAGAACAAGGTAAATACTTGATGACATATATATGAGACCTTAGTTATCTCAGAATTTCTGTGACTATGAAACTTTAATTTATTCATCAAATATAAGAAAGAGTAAAGTTAGTTTGAAGTAAAAAAAATCCTGGGAATTAGTTATTATTATAATATTAGAAAATCAGAAACAAATGGATTCCCTGTCTATACAGTTATAATTCAGCATGTTCCTAACACAACTGGAGAAGGTCATTGATTAAAAGTATGATATGATTTCCAGTGTGATGGTCGTGTTACTTAAAAGACTATTGTATATCAGCCTTTAAAATTTGATGAGATTTTAGGTAGTATAATAAGACTAGAGTTTTACCAATTAAAACAATCAATTTTAAGCTATTTTAAGATAAAACGGAAGACATTATAAAATGATCTTTAATGGTTGATAATTTTCATTTGAAGATTGATGCAATCTTAACCCATTTACCAACTACATATGGTTGATTAATAAAGTATTTATCTCTTGTTATTTTATACTGCAAGTCATTAAAAAGAATCAATAACACTGTACTCATATTTGCCTTAAGAATATTATGTATGAACACATGGAACCTGGAACTACAGCAGACATATGTTGGTATTTTGAGGGGTTTTAACTTTGGAATGAATATACAAACATTAGTGGGTATAATAATCCTAAATCAGTGTGGATATTTTTTTGTATTATGTCTGTGAATCAAAGACATAAAAATATTTACCTATTCAACAGGATTTGGGTGTCAATAATTAGCATTCACATAGATTTTTTATTTATTTTTCCTTTTTATTGAAAATAGATTGTGTTTTATTTTATTTTGCTCATATCCTCCTAACGTGGTACCAATCAACAGTCACAAATATGAACATAACATTTGAAATAAATAATTATAATACAATAAAAATTTCACTCATAGTCTTTATATACATGTTGCTATGACTGCTATGACTGCTATGACTTATTTAAGTGTCTTCATCATACCTTTCTATCTCTACATTACTTCATTATTCCTAGCAATAAAATAGAACTATTAATGTCCACATAGTATGTTATGTAATTGATTTTGGACTCATGAGTATTTTAATATTACACTGAGACTGGAAGTCTACATGAGTCAACATCCAACTCATCCACTTCCTATTCAGGGTAGAATAATTGGCTCAACTTTTTATAGACTGCTTTGCTCTCTTCTCATGCTAATGGGGACCACAAGTATATTTCATTAGGTTATTAGCAGACTCTGCCAATCTGTATGGTTTATAGGTTATAAGACACAAGTGAGTTTAAATATAAAATAACTTCATAAGAATCCCTGTAAAAATTGATGTAGATAAAAACAATTTTATTGTGAGGAGAATCATTACTATTATTCATGTGCAAAAGAATTCTAAATATACATATGAATTCCACAGAAATGCATTGGTTTACACATGTTTCCACATGGGAAAATGTGGAGATGAAGTAGAATCAAAATTTATATAGCACTGAATAAAAAGTAGGAAGAAGGGGACTGAAAACACTATCTAGAAAATACTCTGAGTCAAACATCCTGTCTACATGTGTGATTTTAATAAAAAGGGGGCATACGTGTTCTCTGGTTTGTGGTTAAGTCTCTGTGAGTCCCTATGGGCCCATGTTAGTTGATTCTATAGGTTTTCTTGTGGTTTCCTTGACACCTCTTGCTCCTTCAATTCTTCTTCCTCTCTTCCATAAGATTCCCCAAGATCAGCCTAATGTTTGGCTGTGGGACTCTGCATGGGTTTTCATCATATGCTGGTTAAAGTCTCTCAGAAGACAGTTATACAGGTTTCTGTCTGAAAGCATAGCATATGCCTAGTATATTGCAAATTGATATGTCAAGGCTTGTTATCCATAGGAGGTCTCCCTTTCTATGAAGAGAAATGTATAGGACTAGGGGGACTGGAGGAAAGAGGGTGTAATTGGGAGGAGAGGAGGAAGGGGAAGCTTCAAACTGAACATTAAATAAATAAACTATTTAGTGAGAAAAATAAAGTTAGAAAGCAAAAAGGGCAAAGGCGGGAATCCTTGTATTCAACACTCACCGTGATTGTCTGTGACTCTTGCCTAGGAAAGAGCAAAGGTAGGAAATGAAAATTCTCTGTATAGATTGGTGGATACCTGATGAGAGACTTTTAGGGAAAATCATATATGTATGCTCAAGTCACCACTGGAGGCAAAATGAATGATTTGTAACAAGTAGATGTATATTACAACTCTCTCTCTCTCTCTCTCTCTCTCTCTCTCTCTCTCTCTCTCTCTCTCTCTCTCTCTCTCTCTCTCTCTCTCTCTCTCCTCTCTCCATATGTATGCTTGGTTCCCAGTGTTTAATCATAGGCCACTGAGTAAGAGACCTTGCTGCTTTCAGAAAATAGGCTTTTCTAGGATACCTTCAGATCAAG
Organism: Mus caroli; assembly: GCF_978045245.1. Classification (NCBI taxonomy): domain Eukaryota; kingdom Metazoa; phylum Chordata; class Mammalia; order Rodentia; family Muridae; genus Mus; species Mus caroli. The sequence goes on along the minus strand of NW_028227258.1, from coordinate 149,775,696 downwards.
ATGTAGAACTCTCTGCTCCTTTTCCTGCACATCTGCCTAGATGATGGAGTGCTTCCCACCATGATGATAATGGACTGAACCTCTAAAATTGCAAAACAAGTCCAGTTAGATGTTTAGAGTGGTATAGATGGCAGAACTGGAGAAGTGACCCAAGTCCATTACAGGAGCCCAGAAGATCATGTATGAATGCCAGAATTTAGAGAAGGAATCTGTAAAAGTTTCCTGAGAGACCCCAGGTTGTTAGAGATTCCAGAAGCTATAAAAGGCATTTTCTGGTCCAGTTGTGGTTCTGCATACTTTACTTACTCCATTTTAGGGTGTCTAGATGCTAGAGCACACCAGGCTAGAAGGAAAAAAAATGGATCTCAGAAGAGGTAGAGTTCTGCGGAATCCTGGTCTGGCTGGGGATGAATTACAAGGTTGAGCAGTGTGGCAGTGGGGAAAAGGCCTTTTCCAATGATCTTATTGTTACAGCTACTTTAGGTGAAATAGCTCTCTGGAGGATTTTAGCTTATGCATATTTCTTTACTTGGGGTGTTTTTGTATGCATAAACTTTATTCAGGGTGAATCAAAAGTTGTATACTTTGCAGGAAGGGGATGAGAATCTCCAGGACAGAAGGCATTGGCTGAAGGCTAAAGTGTTGAGATGCACCATTAGCAAGAAGAAACATTCTAGAAATCTCAGGTGCAGGGTTATCTGAAGTATCTCAGGTAGGGGGTGGGGTCTGGTATTCCCTTGGGTGGAGAATAGAGTTCACCATTTTTGCATTGAGCTCAGGGCTTTCTAGTAATCTAAGAATTGGAACTTAGCAGCATGGTTTGGATAAAAGAACCATGGTCTATCTGCTGAGAAAAGCTGTTATCAGGAAATGGAACCAATCTAAGGGACAAAATTTGTTGCAGTCAACAAAGATAAAAATGTCGACGATCTCAAGAGTATTACCACAACAGACATAATGCAGAGTTTGGAGTTTTCCCAGCTGGTTTTCTGTCTTGTTGTGGTCAAGAATTTTCTCACTATAATGTTTTGGAATGGTAATGTATCTGTGATCTGTTTTTTTGTTTTTTTGCTTGTTTTTTGTTTTCCTATTTTTTTTGTTTTGTTTTGGTTTGGTTTTATAAGGGATTGCAGCTAAGAGATTGCATAAACCACAGAAGAGTCTGGACTTTTGAGTATTAAACATTGTTGAGGCTGTGAGAAGTCATAACACTTTCTAACTTGGACTAAATATATTTTGCTTTGTGCTGTGGCTAAGTATGGCCTCCATTGACTCGTGTGTTTAACCAAGCCATGTTCAACTCCCTAGTTGAACATGGTTGTTTGAATAAGTTTAACCCATGAAAAGTAGCACTATTAGGAGGTGTGGCTTTGTTGGATGTGCGTGGCCTTACTGGATGAAGTATATCACTGGGTAGATGAGTTTTGAGGTCTTCTGGTACTCAAGTTCTGCCCAGTGAGTAAGAGACACTCCCCCCTCACTGCCTGCAGAAGACAGGCTTTTCTAGATGCATTTGAATGAAGAAGCAGAAATTTCAGCTCCTTCTCCGCACCAAATCTGCTTGGATAGTTCCATGCTTACCACCATGATGGCCTGCACTTCTGAAATTGTAAGTCAGTCTCAAGTAAATGTGTGTGTGTGTGTGTGTGTGTGTGTATTTTCATCCTCTCCGTTCCCCTCTCCATCTCCTCTTCTCATATCCCTTAATTTTTCAAAAGATAATGTGTATAATGTTTGTATATGCAAGTAAATATTACAAATATTTTACAAATGGACAATATATGTATACTTTGTTACAATGTGTTTACTAAGCTATTTGTCATGACAATACCATCATGTACCAAGTTTTGTAAAATCTTGTAAAGTCTTCATCCTTACCAGCATAGAGCTATTTTTACTAGATATGAAAATATAGTGTCTTCCATGTTAAAGACATAAATTTATAAAGTACTTTGATTCTGCACACACTTGCAAAATATATCCCACTAGCAGAATAAGAAAAAATATGATACAGAAAAGGCTTCTAGGTCATCAGCTATTCTTACATATTTCAACAAAAGCACATACTTCTATAGACTACAAGATAGGTTCCTAGAAAAGGCCTTTCTTATCTTTCTATTTAAAACTCACACCTATTCAAATATATATCAACCTCTTGATAAACATTTTCTCTAAGTGCAGTGAATGCTAAGACAACATTCATCCCAGAAAACTAGATAAAGAAACTCATATAACATTAAATTATATCCTCTGTAGAAGAACACATATTATGGAAAGCAAAAGAATAAATCAGGTATGATTATTATTTCATAAAGTATAAATGTATATGGAATTATAAAATATATCTTAAGAATATATATCATTTATCATTGGAAATACAAATGTTGTGGAATTCATTCCAAATTGTCATAACTCATAGATATGCAAGGAAGAAATCATAGAAATTTCTGCTGTAAATGCTACTTTGTTTAGAGAGAAATCTCTGAGCATCTCATCTTGGGTGCATCTCACATTGCTTCTTTTTATTCAGTGAATTATAATATAACTAAAATATTTCTTCTTTCTCTTTCTGACTCCCTATTCTATATTATTTCCTTCACCACCATGAATTCATTGTTTTTAATAGCTAGATAGTATACCACTTTGTAAACATATCACATTATCTGTATCCATTCTTCTGTTGAGGGACATCTAGGTTGTTTCTAGTTTCTGGCTATTATAAATATGGCTGCTATGAACATAGTAGCATATGTCTCCTTATTACATGTTGAAGTACCTTCTGGATATATGCTCAGGAGTGGTATAGATCACTCCTCAGGTAGTACTATGTCCAATTTTCTGAAGAACCATTAGACTGATTTCCACAGTGGTTGTACCAGCTTGTAATCCCACCAACAATGGAGGAGTATTCCTCTTTCTCCACATCCTCACCAGCATCTGCTGTCACCTGTGTTTTTTATCTTAGTCATACTGACTGGTGTGAGGTGGAATCTCAGGGTTGTTTTTATTCACATTTCCCTGATGACTAAGGGTGTTGAACATCTATTCAAGTGTTTCTCAACCATTCAAGATTCCTTAGTTGAAAATTCTCTGTTTAGCTCTGTTTTCCATTTTTTAATAGGGTTATTTGGTTCTCTGGAGTATAAGTTCTTCATTTCTTTGTATATATTGGATATTAGCCCTTTATCAATTGTGGGATTGGTAAAGATCTTTTCCCAGTCTGCTGGTTGCCATTGTTTCCTATTGACAGTATACTTTGCCTTGCAAAAAAATTGCAATTTTATAAGGTTCCGTTTGTCTATTCTTGATCTTAAAGCATAAATCATTGGTGTTCTGTTTAGAAAATTTTCCCCTTTGGCCAAGCATTCTAGGATTTTTCGCACTTGCTCTTCTATTAGTTTCAGTGTATATGTGGAGGTCCTTGATCCTTTTGAACTTAAGCTTTGTGCAGGGAGATAAGAATGGATCAATTTGCAATCTTCTACTTGATGATCACCAGTTGAACCAGCACCATTTGTTGAAAATACTGTCTTTTTTCCACTGAATGGTTATAGCTCCTTTGTCAAAGATCAAGTGACCACAGGTGTGTAGATTCTTTTCTGGGTTTTCAATTCTATTCCATTGATAAACCTGCCTGTCACTATATGGATAACATGCAGTTTTTATTGCTCTTATTCTTTAGTACAGCTTGAGGTCGGGGATGCTGATCCCCCCCCCCCCGCCCCCAGAAGTTCTTTTATTATTGAGAACAGCTTTGCTATCCTGGAGTTTTTGTTATCTAAAATGAATTTGAGAATTTCTCTTTCTATCTCTATAAAGAATTGAAGTGGAATGTTGGTGGGGGATTGCACTGAATCTGTAGATTGCTTTTAGCAAGATGGCCATTTTTACTATATTAATCCTGCCAATCCATGAGCATGGGAGATCTTTCCATCTTCTGAGATTTTCTTAGATTTCTTTCTTCAGAGACATGAAGTTCTTCTTATCATACAGGTTTTCACTTGCTTAGTTAGAGTCACACCAAGGTACTTTATATTATTTGTGACTATTGTGAAGGGTGTTGTTTCCGTAATTTCTTTCTCAGCCTTTTTCTGAAAATAGACCCATATTTGTTACCTTGTACAAAGGTCAAGTCCAAGTAGATGAAGGACCTCAACATAAAGCCAGATACACTAACTTTAATTGAAGAGAAATTGGAAAAACACTTTGAACTCATTGGCATAGAAGAAAATTCCTAAACAGAACTCCAATGACTCATTCTCTAAGATCAAGACCTAATAAATATCTGTGAATCTCTAAAGTTTCTGCAAGGCAAAGGACATTCTCAATAAGACAAAACCACAACCTACAGATTGGAAAAAAAATCTTCACTAACCCTACATCTGATAGAGGGCTAATATCCAAAATGTATAAAGAACTCAAGAAGGTATCCACCAAAAAATCAAAATAACGTAAAGAAGATAAGAGAAGAAAATGTGGTACATTTACAAGATAGAAGACTACTCAGCTATTAAAAGCAATGAATTCATAAAATTCTTTGGCAAATTATGGAATTAGAAAATAACATCTTGAGTGAGGAACCCAATCACAAAAGAACACACATGTTATGCCACCATTGATAAGAGGATATTAGCCTAAAAGCTCAATTATCCAAGATACAATTCACAGACCATATGAAGCTCAAGAAAGAAGACCAAAGTGTTGATGCTTCAGTCCTTTTTAGACGGGGGAACAAAATACCCACAGGAGGAAATTCAGAGACAAAATGTGGAGCAGAGACTGAAAGAAAGGCCATCTAGTGATTGTACCGCCTAGGGATCCATGCCATATACAGATACCAAACCCAGACACTTTCTAATGCTTGAAGTGCTTGCTTACAGAAGCCTGGTATAGCTGTTTCCTGAGAGGGTCTTCCAGAGCCTGGCAAATACAGAGGTGGATGATCACAGCCAACCACTGGACTGTGCATGATGTCTACAATGGGTGAGCTAGAGAAAGGACACAAAGAGTTGAAGGGGTTTGCAACCCATAGGAAGAAAAACAATATCAACCAACCAGATCCCCCAGAGCTTCCAGGAACTAAACTACCAACCAAAGAGTACACATGGAGGGACTGATGGCTCCAGCCATATATGTAGCAGAGGATGGCCTTATTGGACATCAATGGGAGGAGAGGCTCTTGATCCTGCGAAGGCTTGATGCCCCAGTGTAGGGGAATGCAAGGACAGGGAGGCAGGAGTGGGTGGATTGGTGAGCATCCTCATAGAGGGAGAGGGAGAGGGAGGATGGGATAGGGGGTTTCTGAAGGGAATCCTGGAAAAGGAATAACATTTGAAATGTAAATAAATAAAATATACCGTATTTAAAAAATATATACAGACTGATTTATACAGGCATTCTTCAGTTAATATAACTTAAATTTATCACTGCAATATTTAGTAAATATAAGGCTTCAAAACTTTCAAAAAGTCAGACATATGATATAAAAAACCCATAATCTTATGAAAATAAAAATATTAACTTTCATCTGTTAAAAGACTGGTGTCTTTTTCATAGTTTATCATATTGCCTAAATTTTGTATTCTTAAAGATTTTACACATGCATATTCTATTTTCATCCCTTCCACTACTTCCTTTCCCACTTCGACTCCTCAGGCATCGTTCAATAACCACAAAATCCAGGCCCCCTTGACTAATTTTTTCCTGTGTTCCTTTTTAATTCATTTATGGACCTAATTAAGCTACCAGTTTTCTATGAAAAAAAGCAATGAAAAAAAATCAACGTAACTCTAAAACAAGATGAAAGTACAGATGTATCCATTTTCATCTTCTGGCTTTATATCTGTGCATAAAGCAATCACAGGTAAATAAATTTTTGGAAGAGTCTCCATCTATGCAGAACATATATACCCTTTTCTATAGTTATCCAGCAAATACTACAGTATACATCTTTTGTCTATCAGTAATATTAGGAATTATAAGTACACCTCAGATAGTAAAAAGTGTGAGACAATGTGCATGTTTAATGCAAATGCTATACATTTTTTATAATAGAGATTTGCATCTGTACAATTTAGTATCCATGAGAATTCTGTACCTATGTTCACAATGGTATCAAGCATTCTGACACGTTATATGTAGAGTCTAAAGTAACTTCCTAATATGTCCTCTTGTACTATAAGGATTAATAACTCTTTTATGCTTTTTCACTGCATGAGTAACAGAAAAAATATCAGAGAATAAAATATCCAGAGACAGGCAAAGATGCTTTCATTTTCTTCTGAAAATGAAATCTCTTCTGAAGAATAAAGCCAGTATCTAGCCAAAACAAACAAACAAACAACAAAACAAAACAAAACAAACAACAACAACAAAAAACAACAAAAAAAAACCAAAAATGCAAAAAAAAAAAAAACAGTAGTAATAATGTTTTCACAAACAATGACTATATAAAGTTGGGTTTTGTGGATTTTTTCCCTGGCCCACTGTAAAAGACAAATTTGTTAAAAATTCCCACAAAGTCCAATATTATACCATCATTGTCTTATGGAAACATTATAATTACAGTTCTGTGTGTGGATAGGTATAGAACACTCAGAGATAATGTCCTATGTCACATGCTTCTCTGTAGTGAATATATCACAACTGGGGAAAATAATGTGCTGAGAAGTACCTTTTGTTTTTTCTTAGAAGCAATCTGACAAATGTAGTGGATTGCTCTTCTCTGAGAAAGGGAAACCCTCTCATCTTCAGCATTTCTCATTAGTGCATCATTCATTGTCTACAGTTGAGGCCTTAGGGCATTTTCTTGTCCATATTACCAAGTTCATTCTGGTGCTAACAGCCAACTCTGTGACCCTCTGCCTCTTACAATCTTTGCCCTCACCACAGTGTTCCCTGTTCCTTAATTTTTGGGATATTTTGTACATGTATCTATTTGAACTAGTCTGTACAACTCTACATTTTAAGTAGTTGTGGTTTACTGTAGTCGAGTCTATCTGTTGCAAAGGGAAGTTTCCTTGATAAGGAGTGGACATTAGTTGCAAACTGAATGTAATAATTGTAAATCAGAGTGATAAATTATCAATAAGAGATTTCTTTCCTACAGGTTTTTTATCTTTTAAGTTGTTTTAGGTATTTGAAAGTTCAAAATATATCATGTGTTTATTATTTCTTCCATTTACTGACTTATTAAATATGTATTTATTAATATTGTGTTATATATTGGGCAATTTTTGTTATGTATTATTTTATGTGAACAAGATCTTGTATTTTCATGAATTTTTAAGTGTAAAGAACATATAAATTGTAGACCTCCACCATGTGTTCCTGGTTATACAATACACACAAAAAATTGCATATGATATATGTAATATGAAATACATACACAATATACATTCCCAAATATAAACGGTAAGGAAAATAATTTGTCAAATAAGAGTATTGCCACATGTAATGGTATTTTAGTTATTCATTATGCCTATATAGCTTCATGAATGCTTTGTAATCATACAAAATATCTCTTTTATTCTTCTCGATGAATTTTTTCTCTTACATCAAATCCAAACAGAAGACATTTTATATAGGACACTATTTAGTGTCTTACTTTATAAGGTAGATATACAAACATCATTGATAAACCTTAGAGACATACTCTGCATGGTGTATGAAATGAAGGACTTCAGTGAGTAGAAGGGGGCTCAGGTTGTATTGTGGGTATCATCTAGCTCAGCATCTCTGCAAAGCTTCCCTGGAGCCAGGTTGCCTGACCCCATTAACTTTTTGCCTTGGGCAAGTAAGGAATCAAATAAACAGTTAATAAATGTTAGCTTGATTTACTGGCACACTATGTATGCTATGCTTTCAACTAGTATTCAACTTAATGATTATTTTAAAATTTATTTATTTTCATTTTATCTGTAAAAATGCTTCCCTGCATATTTCCATACATACCACTTTCATACCTACTGACCACAGAGGCCACAGGAAGACATCAGATCCCCTGGTACTGGAGACATAGAAAAAGGCTGACATCCTATTGCTGCTTAGAAGAGGACCAACACACAGTGTACATGAGAACACACACACATACACACACACACACACAAATAAAAATTAGAAATAAAATTGTTGAAATAACCTGTGATCTGTTTATAAATTAAAACAACTTACTTAGTAAGAATTCAAATGCAATTGGAAGTTTGGAAATTGAAAACTATCAGAAATGAAACTGTGTAGTAGATTGCAAACATACTTTCTTTAAAAAACCTAAAATGTATGTGAAGCTTTTACAAATAAAACATTATATGTGTAAATAATAACAAAGGATTTATTATGTCAAAGAATTAGTAGAGTAAATACATACAATTTCTCTCCAAGTTTACTGCTACATTTACTCAAACCTAATTCATAGCACAAGAAACTTCAAATTTTTATACAAAATAACAATCAAAATTATAAATGAAAATTTAATAATCAGCAACTTGAAATTGCAGAGCAATAAGGAATTATTTAGTTCTGATATTGACTAAGGAGAACACACGATCAGTGAAAAGCAGAAGAGTAGCCGGAAAGAGACCACAATATAGACAAAGAATTATGTGATTAAACATAGGTTTATATAACAAAACTATATGATGCAAAGAATAATCTATGCAATTAAGTTGTTATAAGTTCAAGTAGAGAATAGGATACTATAGAATGAAATACTATAGTATTTCAAATGATAGTAATGTGAAAGTGTTTCAAAAGAAATTAAAAGTAAATTGAGTAAGTATAATTTAAGAATTTATGGATATATTTGTCTATATTAAAATTTGGAAGTTCTTTCCATGAATACAGAATTCCCAGGGAGAAAAGTAAGGGAAGATAATTCCAATATATGGCATGTGACTGATCCTATGTTGCATACAAATTTGTGCAAGAAGAACTTTGTTCTAACATAAGTATGAGCTGTTATTTTTCTCCTGTAAACATGTCCTACATTAGATGGGTAATTAGAGAACATACATTCCCCAGACATTGTTCACCATAGTCTGTTAAAAAAAAATTTACAGATTAAATATTTAAAGGCAGTGATACAGTCTAAAACAAAATTTAAACCTTTTAAAAATTTAGAATATTAAGAAAATAAATTAATCCCTATAATATAGTATTGCCTTAGTACTCGAAGTTCCTCTTTCAAATGACAGTGTGCTTGCTGAGCTTATGCAAGATTTTGTGTCTAACATTCACCACAAAAATATTTTATACAAAACCTTATTGCAGTGATGGGCATAGGTTAGTCTCCCAATGGACCAACCTCTGAATCTGAAAATGTGTTCACATTTTATAACTACAAAAATGAAAAAAAAGTGTGATTTAAGCAGGATGGCAAATTATAAAAAGGCTGCATGTTGAAAGAAGAAGCATTGGAAGAATAAATATACACTAAAAAGCTTATACAAAAGTCATAGAACCAGGATATAACAAGATTTTTGGGAAACAATTTTATTTTCTGTTTTCAAACAATGGAAGGCTTTAAATAAAATAGAAATGAAACTATTAATGCTGAAGTACAGATACGACTTTATAAAAATTTAAATAAAATATACTCATCTTAAACTAAGTTTATATAAATGCCTATAACAGAACTTTAATAGAAATATATAGCATGTACATAATGTGTAAATACAGATGAATTTGCATTTGTTATTACTTACATTTTCCAGACAAATTTACATATTAAGTAAAAATACACTTACAAATATTTGATTTGAAATAAACACCTTTACTCTATTTAATTGCACACAAAGCATTTAAAAAAATCAGTAAGTGCATTCACTTGAGTAGCAGGGTTTAGATTCATTTGTATCATTCTCTACCCTATTTCTTATTTTGTTTTTCTGTGACTACAAGAAAGAATTGAAAGAAAGCAGCTCTCACTATGTGGTAGCCCTCTGTTATCACCTGCTATTGTTTGGATCTTGGCAGCTGTGCAAATACTTGGCCCTATTTAGTGCACTTGACATCTGTAAGAGGTGTGGCTCTATAGGAGATTTCAGGTCATTGGTAGAACACCCTCACAGTGCTAAGACATTCTATCCTTTTTCTCTCTCTTTATATTTTCGAGGCCACAAGCCTGCTATCATTCTATCTTACATATCTCACTTCAATTTTTCTGATTTATTGGGGCTAAAATCAATGATTTAGTAAATGGATCATTTAACCTTGTGAAATGACTAGCTTAAAATAACCTTCCATATTATCAAATAGAATATTTCAGATATTTTAATATAGCAATGGAAAGCTAATGTAACTCAAAATCCAAAATTCTAATAGTCAGCAATATTCAAAAGTTTTAATAATTATAAATCTCAAGAACCCTTCATATCAATGAAAAAAGTTAGAATAAAAGTCACATGAAATTCATAAACTGTATAGGTAAGACTACCTATGTGGAGTAGGTGAAAATCTTTCCCCATTCTGTGGTCAGCTGAATAGTCCAAGTCAGCTGAAGAGTCCAAATGATGGTGTCCTTTGCATTACATAAGCTTTTTAGTTTCATGTGGTTCCATTTATTAATTGTTAAATTTACTGTCTGTGTTCATGGTGCACAAAAAGTCCTTTCTTGTGCAAATGAATTCAAAGCTATTCCTTCCTTTCTCTTTGACAGGTTCAGTGGTTTTATGTTGAGGTGTTTAATCTATTTGGAATTGTGTTCTGTGTATGGTGATAAGTAAAGACCTAATTGTATTCTTCTATATGCAATCATTAATAAAACAACTCCATATTTGATATAGATTTAATATTGAAAACACATAAAGAATAAATACTTCATATATATATATGAAACCAAATAATGCAATTATTAATAGAGTACAGATCTAAACAGAGAAAGCTTAATAAAGGAAATGAATGATTGAGAATCACTTAAAGAAATGTTCAATATCCTTAGTATCAGATAAATGCAAATTAAAACTATTTTTGGATTACAACAGATACCTGTCAGAATGATTTTCTGGTCAAGATCTGCTATAGCTCATTCACTGCTGATAGTAGTTCAAACATGTATAGCCACTGTGGAAATCATTGAGGTTGTTGCTCAGTATATAAGTAATCAATCTACCTCAAGATCCATATATTACTCTTGGGAATATACACAAAGAATGTTTCATTTTACAACAAAGATATTTGTTCAACTATATTCACTGCTGCTCTACTCATAATAGCCATAAACTACAAAAACAAAAAATTAAAACAATAAATTATAAAATAAATAATAAGGAAGCTACTATCTATAGATCCAAAGTAGTTAGGTATAAAGGAAAGAACTAGGGTGGATATTAAAATAAATTTTATATGTAGTCTGTCTGTGGAAATTGTAGGATCAGTTAGAGAAAGAGGGAAAGTGAGGTTGAGGGAGGAAATGCAGGGAAAGAAAGCTAGAATTGAAGGGCATTTTAGACATAGAATGGAAACCTAGTGCAATGGAAACTTCCTAAAATGTATGATGGTGATCCTAATGAAGTCTGCAAAGTCTAGTCCCAACTGAACATCTCTTGTCATCAAACAAATTTTCCAGTAGTAGAACTAGGTTGCATCCAATTAAAATTTAATCTTAAATCTCCAAACAACTCAGGTTGTGGCCAAGAAAACAGATTGACATCCACAAGCGTACATCAAGGCATTATTTCTGAAGACAGCATCAACACAACTCATCTCTGAACATGAAAAGCTTAAGCGAACGCCTACATAAAAGCTTACCCCTATTTTCTAGAATCTTTGGTATGGGAAAGTGTCTTCATAATTTCCTAATACATCTATCAAGAAAGCTTCCTCCTACAGCAGATGGAAACAGATACAGAGACCCACAGCCAGAAATTAGGGAGAGAGAGGGGGCGGAGGGGGGAGAGGCAGGCCTTGGGACATTCAGCTATAAATGGGATTTTGTAACAAATTGCTCAAGTTGTTGCTCAATGAACACCTAGGATGATAAAGCAGAAGAGAGAGCATAAGAGCCAAAGGAGATGGAGGACACCATGATAACAAGGCTCTAAGCTTATATGAACTCAGAGACTGAGGCAGCATGCACAGGGTGTGCATGAGTCTGGACCAGGTCCTTTACATATGTATTATGTCTTTAAGTTTAGTGTTTCTATGCAACCCCTGAGCATGGGATAAATGGGTTTCTGATTCTTAACCCTTGTTTTGGGATACCTTTTCTTGTGTTAGGTTTCCTTGTCAACTTGCATCCAATGATATTTTTTATCTCATCATATTTTATTTTGTTGTATTTCATTGTTATCACATAGATGCTTCTTGTTTTCTAATGTGAGATAGAAATATAATGAATCCAGATGAAAAGGAAAGTTGGGGAAGAAATGGGAGGTACAAAGGAAGGTGAAACTGTAAAAAAAAATATGTTGTAGTAAATCTTCAACTCAAATAAGCCAGAATACAGGATACAGGATAAGTCAGAAGTAAATAAGTCAGAAAACAGGAGCTGATGCAGAGGCCATGGAGGGATGTTGCTTACTGGCTTGCTTCCCCTGGCTTGCTCAGCCTGCTCTCTTATAGAACCAAGACTACCAGCCCAGAGATGGTCCCACTCAAAAGGGTCCTTTCCCCCTTGATCACTAATTGAGAAAATGCCTTACAGTTGGATCTCATGGAGGCATTTCCTCAACTAAAGCTCCTTTCTCTGGAATAACTCCAGCTGTGTCAAGTTAATACAAAACTATCCAGTACAGCTAGTAATGATTTCAGCTTGTTGCTAGCTTAATCAGTTTACTTTTAGACGTTACATACTTTCCCCAACTAATTGATTGTTGGTGGAGTGATTGTCTGTTTAGGGAATTGCAGTTGTTGCCAGGGTGACATGGGTCTTGGAACAAGTTTGAATTTTTCCACTAGTTGTGTTCATTTTAAGGGTAAGTTAATCATAAAATGGAATCTGAAAACAAAATGAGGTTTGTAATGCTAAACTAGGTCCTTCAAATATACAATTATACCATGATTTTTAAAAATTGACAACTTTTATTTATGAATTATCTGAATATACTGTTATTGATTCAATTTGCACTGAGCATGTTTGAAATATCTTTAATTTTTCTGAACATTGGTGTATTTCTAGTACATTATGAAAACTTTGGGACACCATCATAAAAGCACTTCAAGTACCCAGAATCATATTCAATCTCTAAGCTTTTGAGATTGAATGAAATATTAACATTGTGGCCTCTCAGCTTCCTCTTGCTGTTGGATTTTGCTTCTTGTTCTGAGGCATTGGCATAAGAGTAAACTCTACTGGGCTTTGCAACTAACTACATTCTTCCTTGATCTTGAATCCTCCTGTTCTGCCTCATGTGGTCCTCCTCTGATAACATCATTTCTACATCTTTATCTTCTTTATCAGACTTGCAAGGTCCCAAATCTTGATGAAAAACTCTCAACAGAAGAGGCCACTTAAATGTTGTCACATGCAAGTATACATTGTGCAGCTGTGGAATGTAAGAGTAGTCCTCAGGAGCCCAAACAAAATACCTTTGAGATGGCCTCTCACCTGAGAAAACATGAAGGATGAGTCGGAGTGAAGCCAAATTATTGAGCTGGTAGACTAACTGTAAGGAACATCAAATAAGGGTGGTGAAATGAGGGACTATGTGAAAAAAGTCACCTAAGTGTTTCAGTTGTTTCTGTCTGTGTGTTATGGTTTCAATCTCATGTAGTTGCATTATTTAAAGGTGTAATTTATAATTAATAGTGATAGAGAGTGGCAAATGGTATTTTCTTGTTCTACTGAGCATTCACATGATGGAAGTGGTGTGGTTTATTAGGATATTGGGCAGGCTTCCATAGGAAGGAGGGATATGGACAATCAGAAAAACGAGGAAAGATTTTTGCTATACACAGACCTTGAAAAGAACTGTTAGTATATATGTGCCTCAGCATGATGTGTTTTTATAATGTTCTATGTGATTTACAGGACAAAAACACAGTTTTCCTGGACAGTCTCTGTGTATTTAAGTCTCAAGCTGCTTGTTCAAATTCATGACTCACCTGTCCACAGGAGAAATGTATGAGGCCCAGGTGGGAGGTGAGGGGCTTCTTCCCTCACCCAAGCTCCTTTCTGGTATTTCCCGTTTTTCTTCCCTGTTCTACTATTTATTTGAAATGAAATTGAAAGTACAACAACAGTTAAAAAAAAAAAGTGTAAATATCAGTAATTCAGAAGCATTGCCAAGTTAGTCTTCAGAAACAAAAATAAGTGTTAATGTGTGAAAATAAAAATGAGAATTTGTGCAGATAGAAATGCTCATAATTTAGTCTCCAACCTATTTTCAAAATAGTAACAGCACAGAAATTATGCCTTACACAAGCATGAAATGCTATACTTAATGAAAAATAAGACTCCTTTTTGTATTAGCATCAGTACACAAAAGACCTTCTTATCACCTTATTTAACAGGTTTGTACCTATTGAGAAAAAGAGTTGACTACTGCTCTCTCCTACACACACTTAGGTTCATGTTTTCTTTTTTGGCTGCATTTCACAGCAGAAGAATAAAAATCTGGGAAGATAACAAAAATACCTCAATATATGTTTTGTATTCTTTCCCGCAATGTAGAACTGGTGGAAATTGCTTTAGCCTCAGGAAATACTGGGAAATTAAAAAGATAGAAGTCTGAGAAGCCATCCTGTCCTTGAAGTGGGTATTGCTCCCTCAAACATGCTGGTGAAAACAGCCTCCCACACTTTGATGCTAGGTATAAGGAGGGAAACACTCAGATGTTCACTAGATTTCTTTTTGGAAGCATTTAAACGAAGTTGTGAAACAGCTGGCTCACAGATGGGGGTCTACTTTGGAGTACTGGGGAAGGTGATTCCCTTTCATAACTTTAGAAGAGGTGTATATTTAGCAATTTAAACAAGCATTCTATGTTTTTCACCATGACAAGCACTTTAAACTCCTTGTCATACCCAGGACTTCTAAAAGCACATATAAGAAATCATATCAACTCTTCTAGCAGAAATAGAAAAGTATGGCTTCACATGGGGTCTTTTTAAGACTTCTTTTTGTTGTGTTAATTTTGATTGTAATGCTCTCAGTTGAACCTGGGTTTTGTAATGCTTCACAAGAATTGTACAAGGGACCTATGCCCCAGAGCATATGGAAATGTTTAAACTGTTTCTCATTCCTAAATTTTTCTCTTGTTCATAGCTAAGTTACTTTACTTTCT
The DNA here is from genome assembly GCF_978045245.1 of Mus caroli. NCBI lineage: Eukaryota > Metazoa > Chordata > Mammalia > Rodentia > Muridae > Mus > Mus caroli. The sequence goes on along the minus strand of NW_028227258.1, from coordinate 149,760,475 downwards.
AAATCAAATCATTCTATGAAATGGGTTACAAATAAGAAAACCAGAAAGTTCCTTATCATATTTAAAGCCTCAGTCCCATTCCTCTATAGTACAAATGTCTTTATTTGATAAAATGACAAAGTTACTTACCACATTGAACCAGTGCCCTGTTATAAGAAGGGTTCATATAGGATCATAGTTCTGAGGTTTTCCATTGGCAGGAGTTTGACTTATCCAAATCCAGATGTAATTGTTTCAAAAACTAAATTAAAATGAAATCATCTATTACCATATAGAAGGATTAAGTCCTAAATTGGATTTCTGAGTTTAATATGTAAAATGTAAGCTCACCTCTAATATGATTAAAATGGCACATTATACTGTGGAGTAGAACTTGAAGAGATAAATAGAACAAGCCTCTGGAGGGAAAATGTCCCGAAAGGAACAGTAATAAAACTGAAAGTTTTATGCTCTGGACCTTCTTAAACTATGGTATAAGGCAAAATCCTTCAGTGGAACTCCCGTGTAATAAATGACAATTCTTTTAGTCTACTTAAAGTGTTCTAGAATCAAATGACAGTAAATATGAACCACTTACATTCTTCATTTAAAAAGGTAATAATGAGATGTTTTGTTTTGAAATTAGTATATTTCTACCTAATCAGGTAAAGCAGAACCAATTTTATTCTTCTAATGATAACATCAAGTTAAGGTCTTCAGACCTCAAGACAAAGAAACTTTCACAGATTTTGGTTGGCAAGTACTTTATTATGTCCCTGGGCAAAACTGTAAGGTGTTAGAAACAACCCAGTTCATAAAGGGGAAATATCTTCTGTGCATTTATCCAAATGATAGGATAATACGTATTTTCCCCAGTTCACATCCAAAATATGTTCATTGGCACCATATTGGATATGCTGTTAAAGTGAGGTGGATGGAGGGTTCAAGTGTTGTAAAGACTCCCTGACAAAGGACAGAGCAGAAATACAGTTTTCTCTTTTTAAGATTTATGTAACTTGGTAATGCTTGGTTAAATTTAATTTGGTTTTGCTTTGTATGCTTTTCATGTAACATATTTTGACCACATTATTTCTACTCCCTGAGCTTCTCCTAAACCCCTTCCTTACCCATTCAACATTTTTTTCTCATTCAAACACAAACAAAACAAACCTACTAAATATTAAGAAAACAAACATTGGCTAAGTCCATGTTTCGTTCATCAATTACTCCTGTGCATGAGTCTACTGTATGCTGAAATGTGGTTGATATACACCATGTCATATCATTGAATATTAATTTTTCTTTCTTGGGACCTATTTTTTTACAAATAGCTTCTTGGTTACAGGCAGGACATTGTGCTGGCTTCTTTCATTCTGCAGAAAATTGCATAGATGGATTGTGTAGCTTTGTGCATGCTCTCAAAATCTTTGTAAGATCATGTGTCCACCAGCCCCATTGCATCCAGAAAACCCCGTTTTCTTGCAGTCATGGACCACCTATGTTTTTTTTTAATATTCCTGCCTCTTATTTTCCCATTTATCTTCAAGCTTTGATAGAAAGGACCAGGTAAACATGTTCATTTAGGGTTAAGTGCTTGATGATCTGACTCTCTTCACATTGACCAGTTGTAGGTCTTTGTATTAATTACCATTTGCAGATCAGTGCAATGATATCTCCTTATTAGAGAAACTTCTTCTTGGACTATAATTTAGTTTTGATGCAGGTTTTCAAAACAGAATGTTTTTATAGGCAAATTACTTTTTAATAAAGAAATATACTTAATTTTTATTATTTTGTTTATTTTAATTTATTATTATATTAATATGTTAATATGTTATATAAAATATTTATTATTTTTATTGTGTGACTTTTTACAAGGCACTTTTGTATGAAATATTTGCATTTGGAAAGTGACCATTAACTTTGTAGCCTATGCTTTTGTCTATTTCATGGTTAAGAAAGAATGAATATGAATTAATTCAAATATAATTTCAAACTTAAATATCAGATATATAGTTATGTCCTCAATAGATCTTTGTGTAGGAACCAATCTATCATGCTTTGTTGTGTTCCATAATCCCTAATCTCCCCTTTCTCCAATTCTTTTTCTTCCTATCTCTCATATATATATATAATTATTACACACACATGCATATAGTACAAAAGAGCCAGGAAATTTGTATTTTAAAAAGAATCTTATATAATTCTGATATGAAGACCCATAAGGAAATGAAGTGAATCCTTTTGAAACTCACAGGTTGACTTGCATATTAAAGAGCACTATGCAAGTTTCTTTCTGAATAAGTTAATACAGTAATTTAATTTAAATAAAGAAGCATAAGTTACAGTTTGAAATACACAAAGAAATGATGTTAATGTCCCAACTCTAGATCAATATTTTTACAAACACTTATACATCAAGTATTTCAAATTTTAACAGTATATTTATGTATAATGAAGTACCTGAAAACATGTTTGATTATGTGCCCAACTGAATATATAGTACTACATTCATGTAGACTCTTGATTTCTTATTTTCTTCCTAGAATCAAAATGTAGTCTGACCCTGAGGAGTTGGGTATCTGGTAAACTTATATAATTAAAATACTAATTAACAAGCAAAAGAATAAAACCTGAACATTTTCATGTTATCTAACAATATCTTTAACTGGTCCCCAGTTATGTAATGAGTCTCAAATTGTTTGATAAAGTCTTGCCTTGAAATATTACTTTACAAAATCAAAGTAACTACTCAATAACAATCTTGTACACAAAATACATGAATCTCAAGAAAGCAGCATGAATTGTTGGAGAGAACAAACTATAAAATTAAAATTAAGAACAGAAATTGAAATTCTAAACTTTACTGGAATAAAATTCTCTCTCTTTTTTTTCTTGGACCCATAATCATTCTGGCTAAGGTAGATCTTTCAATATAACGTGTCACCCGTTAGTACCTAATTAATATTAAGGAATGAAATTCTCTTTCATAAATAAATCATACAGGTTGTGTGATTCAAGTAAAATGGCCTGAAAGGAAGCTTCAATGTCCTCTATGCATGAATATCAGTGTTGTGGTATTCAGAACCCATGCAAAAGCCAGTCACACTTGGAAAACTTCAATAACTGCAGCAACCGAGAAACAAAGATGGAGGGTGAGGCTGGGGCACATGACTAAAGAATAGTAGCCAGAATATGTAGCTCTAAATTTTTGGTGATCTTCACTTCAAAAATGAAACTGTAAAATGACTAAAGAAAACTCTAGTGTCAAATCACCACAAGAACACACATAACTACATAACTCACACATATGCACACACACACACACACACACACACACACACACACACACACACACACACAGATACTCCTGTCAAAAGCACAACACAAATCCATGCAGACATGCCATAACATGCACAGAGTATTAAAGGACAATGAAATTTTAGTAAAGACATAAAGGTGCTGTTGGTAATATAGTGGATAACACTCTTTGATGTATGGATGATGCATGTTAGAGCAGCTAAAAATACAACAGGATGCTCTCTTCTGATTATACTCAATTTTTAGTTAATTTCAGCCAACAGCTCCATTTCTCAAATTCAATATCTTTTTTATTATCTGCTTTACATTCCACTAATTGCCCTCCTCCAAGTCAGCCCCTCCAACAATCCTTCTCCCTTAACTTACCTGCTTTTCTCTTTGATCTGGTGGGGCTTTCTGGGTATCCTATCACCTTGACACATCAAGTCTCTGTGCAGGTAGAAACATTCTTTTCTACTGAGACAAGAAAGGTGAGCCCAGATAGAACATTTCCAAGGATGGGCAACAGCTTTTGGAATAGCCTCCACTGCAGTTATTCAGAATGCACATGAAGACCAAGCTGCACATAAGCTACATACTTGAAGAAAGGTCTAGGTACAGCCCATAAATGCTCTTTGGTTGGTAAGTCAGTCTTTGAAAGCCCCAAGGGTCCAGTTTAGTTGACTCTATTGGTCTTCCCGCAGTGTTCCTATCCCCTTTGTGGCCCTCACAAAGGCCCTCCTTCCCACTATTCTTCCATAGTCCCCAAACTCAATCTACTGTTTGTCTGTGGGTATCTACATCTGTCAGAGTCAGCTTCTGGGTGGAGCCTCTTAAAGGATAATCACGCTAGACTCCTGTCTGCAAGCATAGCAGAATAGCATTAATAATGTCAGGGATCGGTGCTTGCTCATGGAATGGGTCACAAGTTTGGCTGAATATTCATTAGCCATTCCCTCAGGCTCTGCTCTATCCTCTGTCCTGGCATTTCTTGCAAAATTTGTTGTTGCAAGATTTGTGGGTTGACTGCTGTCTTAATGCTGGTCTCAGATTCCTACCTGGCTACTGGAGGCAGCCTTTTCAGGGTCTTTATCCACAATGTGGTGAGTCACAACTAAGAATACCTCCATTGATTCTTGGTCACCTTCCTTAACCCAGGTCTCTGTCACATCCTGGAGATGCCCCCATATTACCATCAGTTGTAAATTTACCTTCATTCTCATGGACATCAGGGCATCTCTCCTGTCCTTCACCATACCTGATCAAAACCCCTCTATCTCCCCTGCATCTGCCTTTTCATGAGTATTTTATTCTCCCTTCTAAGAGAGATTCAAGCAATCTCACTTGAGCCTTCCTTCTTGTTTAGCTTGTTTGGGCCTGGGAAGTGTAGCATGGCTATCCTGTATTTTAGGGCTAATATTCACTTATAAGTGAGTGCACATACCACATACCATGCATTCACTTTTAGGATCGGGTTACCACACTCAGGATAATATTCTCAAGTTCCATCCATTTGCCTGCAAAATTCATGATGTCTTGGTTTTTAATATCTGAATAGTATTCTATTCTATTGTGTGAAGTTTCCACATTTTCTTTATTCATTCTTCAGTTGAAGGATATCTGGATGGTTTTCAGTTTCTGGATATTACAAACAAACTGTATGAACAGAGTTGAGCAAGTATCTTTGTGGGATGGTGGGGCATCTTATGGACATATGCCAAGGAGTGGTATAGCTGGGTCTTGAGGTAGAACTACTCCCAGTTTTCTAAGAAACCACTAAATTGATTTTCAATGTGGTTGTACAAATTTGAACTTCTGCCAGCAAAGGAGGACAGTTCCCCTTGCTATACATTCTTGCCTGCGTGTGTGATCTCTTGAGATTTTTATCTTAGTCTTGCCTCAGAGTTGAATTGCTCATGTCTCAGGACTTTAAACATTTCTTTAAGTGCTTTTCTGTCATTTGAGATTCCTCTGTTGAGAATTCTGTCTGGCTCTGTGTCCCATTTTTAAAATCAGGTTATTAGGGTTTTTGGTGTCTGACTTCTTGAGTTCTTTATAAATTTTTAAAATTAGCCCTCAGTCAGATGTAGGGTTGATGAAAGTCCTTTCCCAAGCTGTGAGCTGCCATTTTGTCCTACTGACAGTGACCTTTGCCTTACAGAAGCTTTGCAGTTTCACAAGGTCCCATTTATCAATTGTTGATCATAGAGCCTAAGCCATTTGTGTTCTGTTCAAGTAATTGTCTCCTGTACAAGTGTGTACAAAGCTATTTCCCATTTTCTCTTCTATAAGATTTAGTGTATTCTTCATGTTGAAGTCCTTGATCCACTTGGACTTGAGTTTGGTGCCGGGTGATAAATGTGGACCAATATGCATTATTCTACATGCAAACTTCCAGTAGGATCAATATCATTTATTGAAATTTCTTTTTTCCCCCAATGTATGGTTTTGGGCTTCTTTATCAAAAATTGTCTATAGGGGTGTGGGTTTATTTCTCGGTCTTCAATTTGATTTCATTGATCAACATGTCTGTTTCTGTACCAGTACAATGAAAATTTTATCACTATTGCTGTGTTGTGCAACTTGAGGTCTGAGATGGTGATTCCTACTGAAGTTCTTGTATTGTGTAGAATTGTTTTAGGTATCTTTTGTTTTTCATTTTTTGTTTTATTTTATGCTTTTTTTTCATATGAATTTGAAAATTGCTTTTCAAAATCTATAAAAAATTGTGTTAGGATTTTGATGGGGATTGCACTGGATTTGAAAATTGCTTTTGGCATGGTGGCATTTTCACTATGTTAATCCTGTCTATCCATGAGCATGGAATACCTTTACACCTTCTGATATAGTCTTCAATTTCTTTTTTTCAGGGATTTGACATTCTTGTCATACATATCTTCTATTGCTCGGTTAGCATTACACCAAGATATTTTATATTGTTTGTGGCTACCGTAGTGTGTTTTTTCCCTAATTTCTTTCTTGTTCTGTTTACTACTTGTGTAAAGGAGGACTACTTAGTTAATTTTGGGTCCTCCTACTTTGCAGAAGCTGTTTATCAGCTGTAGAAGTTCTCTGATACAATTTTTGTGTTTGCTATGCATACTATCACATCATCTGCACATAGTGATACTTTGACTTCTTTCCTTTCCAATTTGTATCCCCTTTATCTCATTTGGTTATCATTTGTTCTGGGTAGAACTTCAAGTACTTAACTGAATAGATGAGGAGATATTGGGAAGTCTTATGTTGCTCATGATTTCTGTAGGAGTTCTTTAATTTTTCTCTCCATTTAGTTTGATATTGGCTCACTCTATATTGGTTTGATTATGTTTATGTGTGTTCCTTTTATTCTTGATCTCTATAATAATTTTAATATCAAGCAGTGTTGGATTTTGTTAGATGTTTTTCAGCATCTAACGAAATGATAATGTGATTTTTTTCTTTCAGTTTGTTTAAATGGTGGATTACATTGTTGGATTTTCGTATATTGAACTATCCTTGAATCCTTGGAAGGAAGCTTACTTGATAATGGTTTATGATGTTTTTGGTTTATGATGTTTTTGATGTGTTCCTCAATTTGGTTTGGAAGTATCTCATTGAAAATTGTTGCTTCAATGTTCACAAAGGAAATGGGTCAGAAATATGCTTTCTTGAGTTTTTGTGTGGTTTAGATATCTGAGTGAATGTTGCTTAACAGACTATGTTTGGCAGTCTCTCTAGCTTCTATTTTGTGGAATAGCTTGAAAAGTATTGTTATTAGCTCCTCTTTGAAAGTTTGGTAGCATTTTGCACTAAAACCATCTGGACCTGGGCTTTTTGTGTTGGGAGAATTTTGATGATTGCTTCTATGACTCCAGCCATTATAGGTCTGTTAAAAGTAGTTTTATCTGTTAAGTAGTTTATCTGACTCTGATTTAACATCTGCTAGAAAATCATCCATTTCCTTAAGTTTTTCAAATTTTGTGGTATAAAGGTTTTTAAAGTATGACCTATGATTATTTGATTTTCCCCAGTCTCATTTATTATGTTCCTTTTTATTCTTTTATTTTGTTTATTTAGAAGTATTCTCTGTCTTTCAGTTAGTTTGGCTAAGTGTTTGTCTATCTTGTTGACTTTCTCAAAGAACAAGCTCTTGATTTCTTTGGTTCTTTGTATTAATTTCTTTGTTTCTAACTAATTGATTTCAACCCTGATTTTGGTTATTTCCTGTCTTCTTCTCTTTGATGTGATTGCTTCTTTTTTTCTAGAGCTTTAAGATGTACTTTTAAATTGCTGGTAAGAGATCTTTCTAATTTACTTATTGAGGCACTTGCTGGTATGAATTTTCCCCTCTATACTGCTTTCATTTTATTCCATAAATATGGGAATGCTGTGCCTTCATTCATTTTCATTGAATTCTAGAAAGTCTTTAATATCTTATTTTATTTCTTCTCTGACCCAGGGATCATTGAGTAGTACTCCCATGACTATGTAGAATTTCCAGTGTTTCAATTGTTGCTGAAGTCTAGCTTTAATCCATGGTGTTTAGAGAAGATACAAGGGGTTATTTCAATTTTCTTGTATCCATTCAGGCTTGCTTTGTGTCAGACGATATGGTCAATTTTGGGGAAGGAGCGGTGAGGTGCTGAGAAGAACCTATATTGTATTGTGTTTCAGTGAAATATTTTGTGCATGTCTGTTAGGTCCATTTTATTCATAATGTCTCTCAGTTTTATTTTTATTTTTTTTCTGTTATTTTTTTGTCTGGATGATGTCACTTGATGAGAGTAGGGTGTTGAAGTATCTGCCTTTTAATATGTGGGTTTCAATATGGGATTTAATCTTCAGAAATGTTCCTTTTACAAATGTGGGTACCCTTGTGTTTGGGGTATAAATGATGTTCACAATCAAGATATCATCTTAGTAGATTTTTACTTTGATGAGTATGAAATGTCCTTTCCTCTCTCTTTTGATTGATTTTGCTTGACAGTATTTTATTAGGTATTTTAATGGTTATTCCAGCTTGCATTGTGAGTTCATTTGCTTTGAAAACTTTTTTTCTGAAGAAATGTTTATCTTTTTTACTGAGGTGTATTTCTTTGTGGGGCAATGGACAGCCTGGTTTCCAGTCGAGGCTAGATCTTGAACCCCGGGACCTGATAGTGAAAATTTACTTACATGGAACTGAAAGAGTTCTCTAATGGCTCCTGACTCATGGTTCCTGTCGGAGTTCCTGTCCCCACAACCCCGACATGAGAAGCCTGACTATCAGTCACTTAGGAACAGCACTAAGCCCTCTCACATGCAAATAAGGTTTCCCCCAAACTCTCAGCCCAAGCCAATGAGAGGGGCTTGCTGTCAAACTCTAAATCACTGCCAGAACTTTTTATAGGAGAGCCATGCAGGGAATGAAAGAATACAGGAACTATTCCTTTGTCTGACCCTTTTTTGTTCCAAGAGCTATATCACTTGGGAAGAGATCTTCTCTCCCGAAGTGCCTCACCTGAGTTCCTCCGCGTTCCTCACTGGATTGTGGCTTTTTGCTGACCCTGGCTTGGAGTTACTGAGCAACCCAGAAGGCAGAGGCTTCCTCTGTCTCCCTGACTGCACTCACTTCCCTCGCTGGGGCCTTCCCACCAGGCCTGGATAGAGGTCTCCGTGGAAAACTTCTGGTACCTAGGCCCACATTTCTTGTATGCAACAAAATGGTGGATCCTGTGTTCACATGAATTTTGTTAGCCTGTCTCATTCTATTGGGGAATTTAGTCCATTGATGTTTATAGATATCAATGCCCAGTGATTGTTAATTCCTATTATCCTGATGTTGATGGTGCCAGTGTGTGTATGTATGCTTGTGTATGCATCCCTTCTTTCTCTGGTATGGAATTATTTATTTCCTGTGTTTTCTTGGATGTAGTTATCCTCCCTAGGTTGGAATTTTTCTTTAGTATTTTCTGTATGGATATATTTGTGGATAGATACTATTTGAACTTGGATTTGTTTTGAAATATCTTATTTTCTCCATCTATGTTGCTTGAGAGTTTTTAAAACTATAGTAGTCCAAGTTGGCCTTTGTTTTGTTTTGTTTTTTGTTTTGTTTTGTTTTGTTTTAGAGTGTGGAAGTTATCTGTCTAGGCTGTTCTAGAGTTTTGAATCTCTGTTGAGAACTCAGATGTAATTATAATAGATCTGTCTTTGTATGTTCCCTCACCTTTTCCCTTTGCTACTTTTAATATTATTTCTTTCTTTTTTTTCCAAAGATTTTGTGGTTTGATTATGATATGGCAGAAAGATTTTCTTTTCTGGCCCAGTCTAATTGGTGTTCTCTAAGCTTCTTCTATGTTTATAGACATCTCTCTCTCTCTCTCTCTCTCTCTCTCTCTCTCTCTTTTGTTTGGAAAGCTTTCTTCTATGGTTTTGTTGAAAATATTTTCTGGGCCTTGAAACTGGGACTCTTTACCTTCTTCTATTTCTATTATTCTTAGGTTATGTCTTTTCATGGTGTTCCATATGTTCTGAATGTTTTGTGTTAGAAATTTTTTAGATTTAACATTTCTTTGATTGATGTATCAATTTATTTTATTGTATCTTTTATGCCTGCGATTTTTTTTCCAATCTCATGTATTGTGTTGGTGGTGCTTGCATCTGTTGTTCTAGTTCTCCATGTCCAGGAGTCCCCTTGTTTGTGTTTCTTTATTGCTTCTATTTCCACATTCAGGTCTTATACATATCATTTTTTCTTGTGCTTTTTAGGATGTCCAGGGCTTGATGTATGTAATAGTATAGCTGTGCTTGGACAGTGTCATATTGCCATGACTTTTGTTGATTGTATTCCTTTTAGGGCATTTAGTTATCCAGATGGCTTTGTTCCCTGGATGTTCCTATTGTATTCCATATCAGGAGAAGATTTACCTTGATGATCTTGGTATTGTAGGCCTCTGAGGAGTACTCTTTGGATGTATGGTTCTAGATCTAGTTTGTTTACTTCAGGAGCTGAAGGCTCAGTGAAGGTTGGCAGAGATATAGCAGGAGAATGGAGGTCTGCCTGGGACAGCAGACTGCTTAGGGCAGCTTGGGGAACCGCAGAGGACTCTGTAGAGTAGGGGAGATGGGTGAGGGAAGGGTTGCTGTATAATAATAAAATGTTTCCTTATCTTAAGTCTAAGTCACTGTTTCTGCAGCTGACCTGCCTGTCTGAGTGGCTCTGAGGCCAGAAACTGTTTATCACCTCCTCATAAAACAGCAGGGGATTTAGGAGCCTTTGTTGTATCTCCTTAGGAACTACACAGCTTGACAGCTCAGCCTGCTAATTGAAGTCACAGGAATAAAAAGGGACACTTTGAAATGAGATTTTGCAGGGGCATGGTGGCACATGCCCTTTTAATTCCAGCACTTGGGAGGCAGAAACAGGCAGATTTCTGAATTCGAGGCCAGCTGGTCTACAGAGTGAGTTCCAGGACAGCCAGGGCGATACAGAGAAACCCTGTCTCGAGAAAACAAAGCAAACAACAACAAAAAGTGATTTTAGCCTTTATTTCTAAGTTCTTTCTAGTAAAGTTCCTTATGAAAATTCTCTAAGACAAGTGGGAAAAGAACTTCAGCTCCATTTTGTTGTTGGCAGCAATTATATATCTTTCAAAATACATGATGACATGTTTCTATTCATCACATGTTTATGCATAAATTAAAATCATTAATTGAATATGATGTTTACAACAGAGAATGTTTACATTCATATCCATTAGGAGTAATTATCTTGCTAATCATACATCCTCTGTTATCAGCTCTGCAGGCTCATGGAGAATAAGAAACCATAACATTTGTGATTAAATTATTGATGAAGATTTCTATAGAGAAACCCAGTGTTTTAAAAAGAGCTTTTGTCCCTACTCCTATAGTAAAGCCTTAGTTCCTTTTTTATGACATTTGGTGAATGGTTTTATAACCTCTTGGAATGTATTCTATGTTGTAGATGCCTACTTGCTATCTCAGAAGCAATTTTCTCATGACATTTGAAGACTGGCAAAGTTTTCAATGCAGGTTTAACACCAGAAAATATTTAACAGCAGTCCTTTTATAAAAAACCTCAATAATTACCAAAATAGTTTTTGGAATTCTTATAGGATCATCATTAAGGTTTAAGAAATTACTGTTTGTCTATATAGCTTCACTGGAAGACAGTACATCTTTGTTGTTTTGCAGAAATCTGCTTAAATATGTAGACTAGCACGTATTGATTTATATATGTATAAAATTTGATAGTACCAGGAGAAGCATATTAATAGTAGGAATCTTTCCTAAAATGAAATTCTCCTTGGCTTTGCCTAAATGAGGAAATCCTTCATAGATTTCAATCCATGAACAATTTCAGGGAGATCACCTACTAGTTTTAAGTCTCTCCTAGATGGCTCCTGGCAGTTAAAGATGAAAAAGAGAAATTCTCTTACAGGGTTTTTTTTTTTAAGTTTTTAATTTTTTCTTATATGTACACAATATATCTTGAAGATATCCATCCATTAATCTTCCAGTCAAACTTCTCCTTGAGACTCAGTCACATTGCCTTCACAAATTCATGACTTCTCATTTATTAATGAATTAAATTTATCACATTCTGTCCAGTTAGTACTTCCCATATGCTCAAGTATTTTGGTCATCCACTGGGTTAAAAGGGAATTTACTGGTGGCCATACCACCATAAAAAGCAATTCTTTGCCTTTAAGAAGTCATCCAGTGCCAATAGCTTTTAAAATAGTGAGACTTGCTCCCTCCACGGTAGAAGTTTTAAGTGGCTTTTATCTTGTGATATGAGGTCCCATGAGCAGAAGCCATGCCATGTGCAGAAGACAGCATATTACAGCTCTCTTCCCCATCCTCTTCTTCCAATCTTTCTTACTGTTTTTTGGGATGTTTCCTGAGACTTGCTTCCCAAATAGACTGATGATTTAAGTGATACATTTAATGAATATACTCTTTTCTTCTTAGAAGATTATAATGATGAATGGATATTGTCTCAGTTAGTAAAGATGTCATGTTGTGAACATGAGCAACTGAAATTGAATCAATAGAAAACAAATTTTTATAAAATTGCAGGGGGAAGTGTCTTGTACTTGAGTTCAAGTGATGTGGATACAGGTTTGTTCCTAGGACATGCTAGCTAGTTAGATCAGCTGTGATGGGTCAGCCTGAAGTCATCTTGTTACATGACTAAAATAAGCTTGTTTCTATTTACTGAAAAAGTTAGGTTGACCAGAGCTTTAACCTATTGTTGGAATTTGACATATTTCATACCTTAGAGAATTTGACTGTACTCTAAACTCTGCCCTGATCAGATAAGATGTTCTGCCAGGGAATCTTGAGAAGTTTTTCCAAGATGATCTGTAAGATCTGTCAAACATCTGTTTTCTACTTCTGTAATTACTTGCCAAGTCCATACATTACTAAATTCCCCTGGACACTCCCAGTCTGTGTCTTTTTATAGCATATAAGGAACTTGAAAATTTCATCCACACTGTTCTCTCAAATCCCACTTTGGAGAATCATTCCAGTGCACAGTAAAACAACATTTCACTAATTGGCTTTAATTTGGATAATGGTCTTTATTCTCAGTTGATTCGATTTAACACCTGCTTGGAGAGTAATAGGCCAGAGAGAGAGTCTGTCTCAAAATTTGTCTCATAAGTTTGAAAGGGAAATTTAAGATTGTCTTCTAGTCCAGAAATGCATACCTATAGAAACACACATACACAAAGAAACAAACATTTGCTGAGGGCTAAAACCACGTTTGTTTTGCATAATACACACACACACACACACATGGGGGGGAGGGGAAGGCAGTCTCATTAATTATCATATTGAGCTAAAATAGATGAATGCATGCTAGCATTTACCCAGTTTTATGCATATAATTTTGTAGGTCATATGCATTCTGGACAGTCTCCATCAGTGTTAGCTGGTTTCTCTCTTATTTCTTGATGGTGTCAGTAATTGTTTAAGACCTATAATATGACATTCAATAAAATCCTGGAAAGTTCTGATTATCATAATTGAAAATCTTGCACCTTTTTCATTATTTGAACTTTCTACTTGAGTGTCACAAGCCACAATGTAACATATCATGTTCACAGACTCCACACTGAAAAAAACCTCCAAAGAAAAGCTTTAGGCCTCTTCCACACACTATCATATATGTGACACCTATAAATTTAATAATACATGCTCACACAAATAGAAATACACAAAAATAAGCAAAAAATATTATTTGATACTATCTCCTGCCCAGAGAAAGATAATTTTCCCTTGTTCAAATTGACAACACACTGCTACATCCACTCCAGTAGTGACAAGCACGACAGGCCCCGAAAACCTGGGCACTGTCCGGAGGAAAAGAGTTCATGGAAACTTAGTCTCCTGGAATCCTGGCATCCTGTATAAAGAACGCTCCAATGTCCTTGCTTTAGTTGGTAAATGGATCTGTGTGTTTTCCCTTAATATTGCTTTATTACAAGTGCTCCTAAGGATTGATATTTTGACATACACCTAAATTAGAGTCTAGGCAGTCCTTGATCCGACCTTGGGCATGGATAGCTAAGTCACTGCTCTACACAGAAATTTACCATTATCTAGGAAGAAGGAAGTTTGTGACCTAAGGAGGAACCAGAGTAGATACTTAGAACTATAGATAGCTGAGTTACACCCATACACAAGTATTTACAATGGCCTAGGGGAAAGGTGGACTATACAATAGACTAGAGTAGGAACACGAAGGGCAAGGGCACGAAGTGGATTAAGTTGACCTGTTTTGGATCCCAGTTGTTAACATTGAATTTTATCCCGGTTGGTTCCTGCCAGTCCTTCTGTGCTTGCATTCCTCTGTTTTGTGTAAGAATCCAGTAACCTCTTTGTACCTTGCCAGTGTGTCACCCAACTTCCCTATTTTCTTCTGTATAAAAAGTTTGATGCTCAATTTGACAAATTACATTCAGATCCACACTCCCTTGTGTCTAGTCTGTCTGTCAATTCCCGCCGACTCCTTGTCCACCTGCAACCAGAGACCAGTTCCACGCAGACAGGGAACAAAGAGGGTCTGCAGCAATACACAAAACTGGGATTTAAGGAGTTTTGTTCTAAGTTTTTAGACTTTGTTACCGTTGCTGGATCCTTCCCTGACTGTCTTTTCTTAATGAACATCTTGTTCCCTATTATTGTATATCTGCTCAATATCACTCATTTTTATGTAACACATTCTTCAGTTATTCATTATCTTCTTTTCTTTACAGAATGCAATTTTATGAAAATTGATAATGCATTTGTTGTATTTACTCTTTTGGTAATATTATTTATATAATTTCAGATATACTTGAAATACATTTTAAATTAGTAAATGGTATTGAATCTTGAGAAATATCAGAAAACAGGAATGCATTTAGATAAATACTAAGACATTAAGGAAAGGAAACTCTTCTAAACATTCTTACTAAATAATCAAGGTTAAATGATGATAACATTATTGTAATTCCACTGTTTCTTTTTCATAATTTGATGACCCCAGATAATATAAGGACACAACAGTGAGGCCAGATGGTTTCAATGGAATGCTAGAGCATATTGTAATCATAAGAAGATATCTTTTCTCAACCCCAATATGATGTAAGATATTCTAATAACAAATATTTTATAGATGAAATAATATTCTATTATTTTCTTTTCTAAAATGCAAATGTATTTACTATTTTGCAAGTGAATAGTTCAAGGAATTCACAGGTTAAGAAAATAGCTACTCAAATAAAAAGCAGAAAACAGTTATGATCCCTACTTTCTTTGAGTGTCATATAAAACTTATATTAAAAAACAGCTATGATTAGGTACTTCAAAGATATAATATAATTTCATAATATTGAAGAAAAAAAGAGTTTCAAACTTAAGTATAATCTCACAAAAATCTTACTATCAGCATATCCATCTTAACTATGCACAACATACTGTCATTTAGATCATTAGCAAACATCTATTTTAAGGACATTTCTCAGATTTACTGGAGTAAAATTAAAACTCTGGGCTTTACAACCAGAACATTGTAAACAAAAAATGAGGCAAAGCCCTAAAATATATTTTAATTTAAGTTTGTATAATAATATATTTAAATATAAAATTTAATGAAATTAATATTATACATTAATTATATATTAAATTATATAACATTACTATATAATATTCTAACTATAAAGAGAAATGCTTATTTTGTATTCAGATTCCCTTACCTTGGTTGGCCTTATTCAGTGGATACCTTGGGAGGAGAAAAGAAGCAGTGAAGAGAAGGTAAACTTCCATGGGGACATACTGTGTGAGAGAAGAATAAAAGAAAACTCAGGCACTCAGGTGTTAGTATAGGAACTTTACCTCCATGGTATATTTGATAAAAGGTATCTATCAAGAATATTGAAAAGTCTGTTCTGCAGGATGATCTTTTATTAGTAGTTTGACTTGCTGGACTAATATAATTAAAAGAAGAAATCATTTGTTTTTAGTTAAAAAGAGATTTTTCTGGTGACTATTTGTCAAATGTGAGCAACAAGGGTGCATGGCTAATTGTATAGTAAAAAGGGTTAAGTGAGGTAAGAGTTTAAATTCTTGACCTTTGGGTTACATTTAGAAAGGTTGACTCATATTATTCTTAAGATGGGGAATAGCAAGACTTATCAAAATTATTTTATATTTTGTGATCAAACATCTAGTAATTGAAAATTTAACTGGGACAAAGCAAAAGTGATTTTCCCCATGGTTTTAGAATAATTATTTAAGCTGCATGCCTGTGTTGGTTGGTGCTATTCAGAACAAAGACTCTATTTTCAAGTTTCTATTTAAGGCTAGATTTAATATCAGCCACAATACAGAGTATATATTTTATGCAAACAGTAATATTGTTTATTTTAATATTAACTTAACTATAAGTGAGAATAAAATTTTTCCTCTTCAAATCATTTCTGTAAGGCATTTTGTGAGCATGCAAAGAATAATGAACACATCAGTCAAAATTGAAATATAACAAGATTATAAGCTATGGCATTTAACTTTTCTTTAATGGTCGCTTAATTAATGGTGCTCAAGTTTAATCTTCGACTGCCAAAAATTATTGGTAATTTCTAATGAATAATGTCTATGAAGATATCTGATGTGCTGTACTGTTCTTTGGATCCCAATTCAAAATGTAAATGTCGCTTATATTCTCTCAGATAAGTGATGTTATGAGAGCCATATACAAGCTGTATGAATTCATGGTTTGGGGTTAGGCCAGAGTGTGTCTACCTAGTTATCCAGAGGACTAGGCCTGGCTACTTCTAGCCTCTGTACAATCTAATTTTCTGCACGCCAGCATGATGAAGGCTTCAGATTCCAGCTTCCTAGGCCTAGAATGCTTCAGCCTTTGAGACTTACTATTGAATAAGCCCACTCTTTCTAGTTCTTTCTGAACACTGGCTGGCTTGCTTAACTCAAGTATTCTCACTCAAAACTTTACTCCAAGCTGATTGATTCAATTTGACTTCTCACTGAATTGTACTTGGCCTCAAACTGACTCTGGCTCTTTGTTCTAATCTTTAGGATCTTACTTAGTCTCTGGCTCATTCTATCTTCATCTGTGTATAGTTAGTTCTCTCCATACCTGTCTCTGTAAAACTGTCCCAGTAAAATTGCCACATATACTATACATTATTCCCCCTGCTCTGCTCTTAAGTAACCTCTCTTTCCTAGATGTTCTCATGAGAGTTGGGCATATCCATCTCTGACTCATTCTGTCAAATCTTTCCCTGATTCATCCCTTTATCTGCCACTGAATTAGACATCATTTTCAAACATAGCTGTATCCTTTTACAAACTAATTTTACTTACCTTGTTTGGGATTAAAGGTGTGTATTACAGGTGTATCTGTATTCCAGCCAGATTATATTGTAGTCTAGAAAGTAACTGCATTTCAGCTAGAGAAGATAGACCAATAGTTCTTTAATTGTGATTCTCTTGCAAGAGAAGCCATGTTGCTGGATTAAAATTCCTCTGTATCTTATATTATTATATATGTAATTTAACTGAGAAGATGTATTAGATAAACAATATTTTGAAGAGTACACAGATTCCAAATTTCAAAACTGAAAAATTTTACAGTATATTAATTGAAATTATAAATATAAGCAATTGACCCAATAGTATATCATTTACATTTCTGTTTCCTATTTGTCAACATACCTATTTTTCTGCTTTTCTGCTATCCTTTGTTATGTGATTTATTTGTTTGTTTATTTTTTATTGGATATTTTCTTTATTTAAACTTCAAGTGTTATCCCCTTTCCTGATTGCCCTCCCTCCCTGAAACACCCTATCACATCCTTCTTCTCCCTGCTTCTATGAGGGTGTTCCTCCACCCACCCATTCTCCTACTCCCACCTCTCCACCCTCGATGTTGGCTACTGGTGTGCTGTATAATGCTTTTACTATGCTTAGGTGTGGGCCTGGAATTCCAGTTCTTTCCAAGACATTTAACATGAAAAGATGCTGAATTTTGTCAAATGATTTTTCAGCATCTAATGAAATGATCATGTGGTCTTTTTCTTTGAGTTTGTTTATATAGTGGATTATGTTGATGTATTTCCATATATTAAAACATCACTGGATCCCTGGGATGAAGCCTACTAGATCATGGTGAATGATCATTTTGATGTGGTCTCAGATTCAGTTGACAAGAATTTTATTGAGTATTTTTACATCAATATTCATAAGGGAGATTAGTCTGACATTCTCTTTCTTTGCTTGGTCTTTGTGTGGTTGAAGACCCAGAAAAGAACTCACACAAATATGGTCATTTGATCTTTGACAAAGGAGTAAAACCATCCAGTGGACAAAAGACAGCATTTTTAACAAATGTTGCTGGTTCAACTGGCTGTCAGCAAATCAACCCATTCTTTTCTCCTTGTACAAATCTTAAGTCCAAGTGGATCAAGGTCCTCCACATAAAACCAGATATGCTGAAACTTACAGAGGAGACAATGGGGAAGAGCCTTGAACATATAGGCACAGGGGGGAAATTCCTGAACAGAACACCAATGGCTTATGCTCTAAGATCAAGAATTGGCAAATGAGATGTCATAAAACTTCAAAGGACATAAGGCAAAGTACATTGTCAATAAGACAAAAAGGCAACAAACAGATTGGGAAAATATCTTTACCTATCTTACATCTGATGCAGGGCTATATAAAATATATAAAAAGATTCAAGAAGTGAAAATCCGGAGAACCAAATAACCCTATTAAAAATGGGGGGTACAGAGCTAAACAAAGAATTTTCAACTGAGGAGTAGTAAATAGCCAAGAAGTACCTAAAGAAATGTTCAACATCCTTAGTCATCAGAGAAATGCATATCAAAATAACCTTTATTCCACCTCAAATCTGTCAGAATGGTTAAGATCAAAATCTCAGGTGACAGCAGATGCTTGCAAGGATGTGGAGAAAGAGGAATACTCCTCCATTTCTGGTGGGATTGCAAGCTGGTACTACCATTCTGGAAATCAGTTTGGTGCTTCCTCAGAAAATTGGACATAGTACTACCAGAAGATCTAGCAATTCCTCTCCTAGGCATATACCCAGAAGATGTTCCAACTTGTAATTAGGACACATGCTCCACTATTTATAATAGCCAGAGGCTGGAAATAACCCAGATGTCCCTCAACAGTGGAATGGATTCAGAAAATGTGGTACATTTACATAATGGAGTACTACTCAGCTATTAAAAACAATGAATTCATGAAATTCTTAGGCAAATGGATGGATCTGGAGGATATCATCCTGAGTGAGGTAACACAGTTCAAAAGAACACATGTGATAGGCACTCACTGATAAGTGGATATTATCCCAGAAACTTAGAATATCCAAGGTACTATTTGCAAAACACATGAAATTCAAGAAGGAAGACCAAAGTGTGGATACTTCAATCCTTCTTAGAATGGGGAAGAAAATACCCATAGAAGGAGCTACAGACACAAATTTTACAGCTGAGATGGAAGGAAGGATCATCCTGAGATGGCCCCACCTGGGGATCCATCCCATATACAACCACCAAACCCAGACACTATTGTGTATGCTAGCAAGATTTTGCTGACTGGACCCTGATATTGCTCTCTCTTGTGAGGCTATGACAGTGCCTGGAAAATACAGGATTGGATGCTCATAGTCATCTATTGGATGGAACATTAGCTCCCCTAATAAACAATATAGAGAAAGTACCCAAGGATCAGAAAGGGTTCTGCAACCCTATATAGGGGAACAACAATATGAACTAACCAGTATGCCCCAGAGCTGTGTCTCTAGCTGTATATGCAGCAGAGGATGGCCTAGTTGGCCTTCAGTGGGAGGAGATGCTCTTGGTATTGCAAAGATCATATGCCTTAGTACAGGGGAATGCCAGGGCCAGGAAGCAGGAGAGGGTGGGTTGGGGAACAGGGTGGGGGAAGTGTAAAGAGGGCTTTGGGGATAGCATTTGAAATGTAAATGAAGAAAATATCTAAAAAAAAAAAGGGAGAAAAAATACACACAGGAGCAAACATGAAGATAAAGTGTAGACAGTAAAGGAAAGGCCCCCCAGAGACAGTCCTACCTGGGGATTCATCCTATATGTGGTTACCAAACCCAGACACTATTGTGGATGCTAAGAAATGCATGCAGAATGGAGCCTGATATGGCTGTCTCCTGAGAGGCCCTGCCAGAATCTTACAAATTCAGAGGCAGATGTTAGCAGCCAACCATTGGACTGAGCACGGGGTCCCTAATAGAGAAGTTAGAGAAAGGACTGCATGAGTTGAAGGGGTTTGCAACCTATAGGAAGAACAACAACATCAATCAACCAGACACCCCCAAAACTCTCAGGTGATGCTCCAGGGGCAGGAACTGTGTCACACCTCTCCTTACACAGACATGCCAGACCTGGCAGTTTTCTAGTTCTATCCATTTGCCTATGAAATTCATGTTCTTGTTTTTAATTGCTGATTAATATTCTAAATACCACATTTTCTGTATCCATTTTCAGTTGAGAGACTTCTAGATTGTTTTTAGGTTCTGTCTATTATAAGCATAGTTGAGCGCGTGTCCTTGATGGGTAGTGGACAGTCTATTGGGTATATACCCAGGAGTGGTAGGGCTTGGTCTTGTTGTTGAACTATTCCCAATCGTCTAAGAAACTGCCAATTTGATTTCCAGGGTGGTTGTAAAAGTTTGCACTCCCACAAGCAATGGAGGACTGTTCTACTTCCTCTACAACCTCACCTGCATATGCTGTCTTTCGAATTTTTCATCTTAGCCAACTGATGGGTAGTTATGTTTTGCTTTTCCCTAAAGACTAAGGACTTTCAACATTTCTCTAAGTGCTTCTTAGCCATTCAGGTTTCCTCTGATGAGATTTTGTTTAGCTCTGTACCCGTTTTTTATTCCATTACTTTTTAACTTATTCACTTTATATCCTACTCACTCAATCACATACTCTCAAAGTCCTTCCCCTAACTCCCACCCCCTTTTCTCTGAGCAGGCCTCACCCCCTTGCTATCCCCCAAACTGGCATACCAAGTTCCTGCAAGGATAGGCACATCCTCTCTTCCTGAGGCCCAGGTGGACGAATATATCTCATGGACAAGCAACAGCTCTTGGGATAGCCCTTGTTCCAATTGTTCTACACCCACATGAAGGCCAAGCTGCACATCTGCTGCATATGTGCAGGGAGACCTAGGTCCAGCCCATACATGTCTTTTATTCCATTCAGGGTCTTCAATCTTTCCTAGGCTCTTCCATAATTGTTTCCAAGCTCTATTCACTCTTTGGCTTTGGGTGCCTGTGTCTGAGTCAAGTAGTGGGTGGAGCCTCTCAGAGGACAGTAATAAAATTCCTGGGTATATACCCAAAAGATGCTCCCCTTGCTCAACAATATTCACAGCAGTTTTATTTGTAATAGCCAGCAACTGAAAACAACCTAGATGCCCCTAATAGATAAAGAAAATGTGGTACTTCTACAAAATGGAATACTATTTAGTTATTTAAAACTAAGACATCATGAATTTTGCAGGCAAATTGACGGAACTTGAGATTATCATCCTGGGTGAGGTAACCCAGTCCCTTCAGAATATGTACATATGTTCTCACTTATAAGTAGATATTAGCCATAAAATACAGGATAGCTATGCTACAGTCCATATATCCGAAGAAGCTAAATCAGAAGGAAGGCCCAAGCAAAGATGCTTGAATCTCACTTAAAAGAGGGAATAAAATGTTCATAAAAATTCAGATTGAGGGAAGGAGCTGGGTGGGAGATGGGCTGGGGAGTTGAATACAGAGGGATTTAGCATCAGGTATGGGGAAGGATAGGAGAGATGGCCAGATGGACTTAAGAATGAATAGAAATCTGCAACTTATTGGGATAGGGAGGATAGGGCATTTCCCAATTTTGTATGTGTGTGATGAAATTTCTATACTCTTTCTATTGCCTCCAAGTTCTTTGATGATTCTTTGATGTTATCATATTTTCATTTTCCTTTTATTTTATTTTTATTTTTCAGAAACTTATTGGAAAGTCTGCAAGAATCTACAGCTTTATAAATATAGGTATCAATTTCTGGGTCTTTATTTTAACATAGAATCTTTTTCACATAGATAATCTGTTATGTATATTCAAAACAATTATTGACTCTCTTGATTATATTTTCCCTTTATTTTAGTATCTGCTTAAATGCTAGGGATTCACTTCATTTTTCTGTGGATATCTGTTCTTCTATCTCCAGTTCTGCTTAATTTTACTTTATGTTCTTATTTACAGGGGATCCTATCCTGTATTGCACTTTTCACCTTAATAAATCTGCATCTTAATGTTGCTTTTAGCCTCTGCATTCCAAAATAAAATGTCAGCATGCCCCACTTTTTATGGTTCATCTAAGACTCCCCTTCTTTATGAAAACATCATGACTTTCAATGGCCTATAATATCCCTCGTGAAGGCAAGATTTTGTGGGTTATTCCTAAGCACCGATGTTGTGCCTGAACTGAATGATATTCACGGGCCTCTTACTATCCCAAGTAGAATGGTCTGAAAAAACTTTTAATGGATATATTGGTCAACCTATTCAACCCTTTCCATTTTCAGTTGCTGTACTGTTTATTGGACAATCCAGGGAGAGTGGCTTGATCCATTTCTTTTATCCGTTGCTCATCCAGTCTCATCAAGGTTCTGGTAATAAATACAACTCTGTGATCCCTATGCTATTATTGCACTCACAATCTATATTCAAGATTTACAACATTTTAACCTAATGACTAATATCTTAAAAGGTGTTGTTGATTCCTCTTTTCCTTCTGTCCTCATTGTAAACAGAGCAAACTCATGGTATTGGACATACAGCTTTTATATTTATTAAGTTTTCCATTTTAGTTGTGTTTCCTTTCCATGGATATGTTAGAGTTCATGTTAATTCTTAGAAACTTCAATACTTTCTAGACTCAGTTTTATTAGCTCTCTCAACACAACCTAGGTGTACAATTCTTTAAATCTCTTGATTATATTTTCCCTTTATTTTAGTATCTGCTTAAATGCTAGGGATTCACTTGATTTTTCTGTGGATATCTGTTCTTCTATCTCCAGTTCTGCTTAATTTTACTTTATGTTCTTATTTACATCTATTAGTATGCTTTCCTTTCTGCCTTGTAGTGTGTTGTCATCTAAAATATGCCTTTTGATGCCAAAAAGTGTGTTCTTTAGTATTTTGTCATTAGTAGCTACAATCGTCTATAGATGGGTAGTGAAAGCAAACATACATTCAACAAATGAATGCCCACCATCGACATGACATTATGATATTTGTAAGGCTTTCATGGTGGGAATACCTGTCACTGACATGACAATATGATTTTAGTCAAGCTTAAGTAGCAGGATAAGCCCTGCAGAGCTAATAGAATCAGGAGTCTACAAAGAGTAGACACTGGACATGTATTGAAAAATTTGGGATAAGAATAGAAACTATCAGATACATGATTCAGGTAATCATTATGAAGAATTTATCTAAAAGTATTTGTGTGCTTGTGTATGTAGAGTAAATATTACTTGAAGAATTTTAATAGAGACTAGTCAAGTCATTCACTAATAAGAAATTGATAATCAAAACACATTTATTCTGCAAAACAATTACTTAACTCTAATATTTTATAACCCCCAAAATATCTATAGTAATCAGACAGTATATAAAATTCATGGTGCTTCTAACAAAATAGGATCTATTAATCTCATTTTCAAATATGTTCAACTGCTTTTACAGGTTTTAATAAGATATTTCAAAGATAGTGTGGCGAATATCCAATATTTAATAATATGTGACTCTTTTAAGATTACTGAACACTCAGAAATATAGTCATTTTCTTCTGCAAACCTACCTGTTGTGAAATAAGGTAATGGGATATTGCAGGGAAACGCCTCCTTATCCTGAACCATACTATCTACTTTGTTTGCTTATGAGATGTGTCAACATTTACACAGTGAAGTACGCCAAAATATGTATTTTTATTTAAATCAAATTCATCTTCTTCAGAGTTTATGTGTATATTCAAGGAATGAAATTGGATTCTCTTAGAGAACTAAAATCAGGTACCATTTATTTCAGGCAAAGAGGTAATCAACATGCTTGACTGGAGAAACTATTCAAGACTCCCTAAACTGTTTTTGCACCAGCATTATAAAACATAAAATATTAGGACAGCCACTAAACTAATTTTGGAAGGAAAGTATATTACACACAATTTATGACTGTGGATTGCAATGCTCTATAACTCTGTTAAGAAAGAAAACCTTCAGCATCATAAGAAATGAGAAGTAGATAGAACTCAAAAACAAAACAAAAAAACAACAACAAAAACAAAAACAACTGAGTTCATCAACTTACCAGTTTTATCTGATTATTTTCAACATCTTCCTTCTTGTGAATAGGGAAATACTGTTACTCTAGTGAGATGTAACCATAATTAATTTTTACACAGCTTCCATTTTGGCCTTCTCTAATAGCAGATTTTTTTTTCCTTATCCACTAGTACATATAATGGCATTAATTGCTAAAGGCAGACATTTTTTTCCAGGAAAATATGAACAGTTAGCAATGTTAGCGTTATGTTACTTCCCTCTTCAATTCTTTTTGAATACTGTGGGGCATTGATCAACATTTCTAATGCAAGTTAAAAGCTGTAGTATCAGATTTATTTGAAAACTTACACAGGGCTATTGTATTGGGCAAAACTTACTCTGAAAGCTCAGTGATAAGATTCTGCTACATCAATGAGTTTCAATTTGCTGGATATAAGGAATAAATTTTTGCAAACCATGGCCTGTATTATTTAGTTCTTGAGGAAAATTCGTTAAGTGTCCACTAATTTTCTTTGTTCTTCCCCAGTGATCAGCTACATCCATCGTCACTTTATTTTACCCAGCAGCAGCGTAATCCCTCCACACACATCTAGCTGCATGTCTACCAGTACAACATCAAGTTTCATAACAACATGAACACTTACCTATCATTTGTTGAAATAACCTAATTATAGAAATGGTACCAGACATTGATGCTCATGAGTTATTCATAGTAATCATAAATATCCCACCTCCCATCCACAAAGAAACACAGTTAGGTTTGAAAAAACAAATAAAACTAGAGGTTGTTATAAAAAAGTAGTATTTTTCTATTTAAACAACTGGATTTAATTCACTGGATTTGTGAAATATTTTAAAACAGAATTTGCATTTGGAGCTGTAAGTGGTCAGCCTTTAGTGCACAGCCACCCTCACTTCAATCCAGAACACTGAAATAAACTGATATTAATTCTGTACCTCATAGAATATGCATAGTCTTCTGGTCTTCAAATATTTTATAAGAATTATAGATTTACACTGGGCAGTGGTGGCTCACGCCTTTAATCCCAGCATTTGGGAGTTAGAGGCAGGTGGATTTTTGAGTTTGAGGCCAGCCTGGTCTACAGAGTGAGTTCCAGGACAGCCAGGGCTACACAGAGAAACACTTTCTTGAAAAACCAAAACAAACAATATATATATAAAACTATATATATAGTTTTACAACAAAAATATTATTTACATTGTAACAGGCATTATAGAAAATATCAAGGTGATTGTAAATCCTGAGGAAGGCCTGGAAACCCTGTTCAGTTCGTTAAAGCACTTGCTACCAAGCAAGAAGACCTTACTTCACTCCCTAATCTCTGTAGATTCTTGGAAACAGTTTCCCATGAATGTCTAGAGAGGCTAGGGGGCTATCGACCCTGAAAAGTGGGCTGGGCATGGTAGTGTATATGTCTTTAATACCAGCACTTTGGATGCATAAGCAGGTAGATCTTTGAGTTCAAGACCAGCCTTGCTTACATAATGACAGCTCCATTTAGGGCCACCCTGTCTCAAAACAAACAAACAAACCAATAAATGAGTTGAATATTCAGAAAGTCATGTAAGTGAGAATTTTTAGAAAGTGTTGATAAAAGACATAATGGTATTTTTCAAAAGGATTCAGAACATAGCAATTGTAGAAAAACTTAAACTTCACTTATATTAACAATTCTATTTTTCCTGGAAACTATGGTAGTGTTCCTGAACAAACATGCAAATTTCTGTTTTATTTCATGATTTTCATTATATAAAAAGTTCAGGTAAAACTTATTAATTTGAATTTTTTGACATTAAAATTACTACGTTCTTGAAAAGTATATCATAGATTGAAAAAACTTGACAAACATTTGTCTGTAGAAAATATACTCAATATTAGTTAATAAAAAATAAACAACACAAGAAAAAGTAAATAAAAATAGTTCAACAAATAAGGTAGTGCAACAAAAAAGTACCAGTAACATGGTATCCAAATTAAATACATACTGCCTTGAAATATTTGTCTACTCTTAAAGTATTTCCATGCCAGAGATGGGAAGCACCATGTATACACTACCCTCTCTGTTATAACAGCTACCTTTCCAGGCTGCATTTAAGATTTCAATGGCCTGAGATAAAGCATTTTACTGCATTTTACTAGGTTAAGTTTAATATTCAGTTAGTGTATAGTGCATCATCAAGATGTTAAAAAAAAAAGTTAAAATTACTTCAGTCATGATGGTGCAGGCCTGAATCCCAGAATTTAAAATGCTGCAGAAGAAAGATTGTATATTTAACTCCGATGTGAGCACTATAGTGAAATCCTACTTAAAAAGGATTGGGTCCCATAGAATTCATTGCTGGTTATGAAAGGAACTCATTAGGCCTGGCCCCTGCCAAGGAAGGTATTAGCAAGGTAAGCTCTCCTAGGTTGGGTGAAGTCATTATCTTTAGTGGTATAGCCACTGGTGAGTTGCTAGTGGTCTAGTGCATAGTTCTGTATCTAGGTCCATTCTGTTGGCACTACTTAAATTTATGGGTCAGAAAACAAATAGAAACAGAACAGAGTGACTTGAATGTGTGATGAGGACTTGATGAAAAGGTTGAAGGATAGTAGGATTTGGAGGGGGATAGACGGTAGCAGGATGGATGAGTGTGACCAGTGTGATCACACTGTATAAAGTTGTCAAAATATTATTAAAATAAAACATTTTCTGATATAAGAAGAAATGCAAAAGTTTCACTCAGTAGATTTATGGTAGTGGACTAAAATAATAATAGTAACAAGAATAATATAATGTAATTTAATAATTTATTACTGAGAATAAGCAGGCAGGCAAACAAACAAACAAACAAAACCAAAGCAACCAAATCCAGTTCAATTTATTGAAGACCAGTCCTTTGGAATATGGATATGTGTGTTAGGAGTTTTGGGGTTCAGCTGGCGTTCCATGTCCTCCATTTTCTTCCTTACAGTATGTTCAGATGCTGCTGTACATCAGGCTAGAAGAATGAAGTAGAGCCTAGTATGTGGTGGGGGTGGGCTGGCAGGTAGGGAGGGAGGTCTTTTCTAAGGATCTTTAATGAAAGAGGTCACTGAGATCAATTTTATTTGGGTGGGCTTGTAGGAATACATTTTATTCAGCATCAACCAGGGCTATATATATATAGCGAGAAGGAAAGGGTTCTTTTTAGAGTGAGGTTTAATTGCCTGAAGCTTAAACACTTAAACTACTGGAGCTATCTCATTTGTATAGAGAGGTATTGTCTATGTAAATACAAATACTTTCGTGAAGAACTGTTTCAAATTTCCCTTGAATTACACACCTGTAGACAGGGCCAAAGCAGTTCTAGTCCCAGATGTCTGTAATTATGTATGAGGTTGAAATGTTTATAAGGTATAAATTCTGAGATGTCTCCCATTGACCAATTGGACCACTGTCCGTTCACATGTGTTGATCACTCGTTTTTTGCATCTCAATCTTTTAGGGTTCCTTTTCATTAGGTTGATAATTTGCACTTTTCAAATTCTATTCCTTTATAAAAATAGATTTTATTAATTAATTTCTTAATCAAATTTCATTTGCTTTACTTAATGGTTTTCATGTAATTCTTAACAATGGATCTAGGGTCTGATCACTTCATTTGGTATTTTCTGAAAGTACATTTTATTCTGTTATATTTGGAAAATGGTACAAAGAGGGAAAGTGGTCCCTGTCTTTATACAAGTGATTTCAAATTTACTTGGATAACTCTGTAGATTTTCTAAACATTGAATTACATTTTATTTGGCTTGTGTAGATTGCCTGTCCTTCAAACAAGTGCCTCCAAGATAGAAATTTGAGATATAAAGCTGACTATGACTAACTTTTTACTTGCTTGCAGGCAGTAGGTAATGTAAACTACTCTTTCTGGTTTGTTTGTACTAGTCGCTGTGGCCATCAGAAATTTTCATACAGTTGGCTGGAAGCCTGGCTGTAAAGTATCTCAGTTGAAATCTCAATGATAAGTAATGGAAATATCATCCTGAGTGAGGTAACCCAGTCACAAAAGGACACACAGAGCATGTACTCAGTGGTAAGTGGATATTAGCCCAAAATTCAGAATACCCAAGATGCAGTTCATATGGCGCTCAAGAAGGAAGACCAAACGGGTGCTTCAGTGTTTCTTAGAAGGGGGAAGAAAATAGTCACGGGAGGAAATATGGTGACAAAGTATGGAGCAGAGACTGAAGGAAAGTCCATCCAGAGACTGCCCCACCTGGGCACCCATCCCATATACAGTCGCCAAACCCAGAGCCCAGAAGTGCACGCTGAAGGGAGCCTGATATGACTGTCAACTGAGGGTCTCTGACAGAGCCTGACAAATACAAAAGTGGATGCTCACAGCCAACCATTGGACTGAATAAGGGGTCCCTAATGGAGTAGTTAGAGAAAGGACTGAAGGAGCTGAAGGGGGTTGCAACCCTTTTGGAAGAACAACAATATCAACTAACCAGACCTCCAACCCCCACCCCAGAACTCACAGGGACTAAGCCACTAACTAAGGAATACACGTGGAGGGACTCTCTAGCTGCATATATAGCATTGATACCTTGCCAGGTATCAATTGGAGAGGTCCTTCAAGCTATAAAGACTAAAACGATACCCCATTGTAGGGAAATCGCGGGGTGGTGAAAGTGGGTAGGTGGAGGAACACCCTCATAGATGCAGGGGGAGGGTGGGAGAGTGTAGAGGGTTTCTGGGAGAGGGAGAAACCCGGAAAGGGGATAACATTTGAAATGTAAATACAGAAAATATCCAATTAAAAACAAAAAGAAAGAAAGAAAGAAAGACCATCCAAGAAAAGAAAAGAGTAATGAAGGGCTTCATTTCCAAACAAGGAAAAACAAGCTTTTCAGCACAAGAGAGCTGTTCTCTTCCCTGATGATGGTTTTCTTCAGAACCATGTTTACAAACAATGAGTTTAGCACAATCTTGAGTTGTATGCACTCCCTCATTATAATACATTTTGGTTTTTACTGACTTTACCTGTCAGCAACATAATGAAATCTGACATTGATGAACATGCTTAACAAGAAAACAAGAATTCACCGTGCAGAGTTCAGCAAGCAACAATGTGTTTAATCTCCTAGCAACACAATTTATCCACTACCTTTTTGACATTTGATTGGAGTTATTCACTGGAAGCACACTTCCTTCCCTTTATCAAGACCTCCAGGTTTGGATTTATTTTCTGAGAGGATAATCCTCCTGCATGTTCAGTAATTCTGCAGTTGAAGTATTTAGCCACTGATCTGTTACAATAGTATGATAGGAATAAAACAGTTACTCCTTGAACAAATGAATTTTGCTTGACAATTTTGTCAGTTGTAAGGGAAATAAGGAAGACACTGAGTAGTAAATACATCAACATTCCACAGTTAAATATGTTTCCTTTGAAGATTTAAAACAAAGGAAACATACTGTTGAAGTCAAATGCCTCCCAAAATAAAAGGAACCTCATTTAATACAAAATCCTGAGTCAGCTCAGAAAAAAAAAAAAAAAGAACCATATTTTAAACAATGTTAGAATCCAGTATTTAAGTAGTCTAATTAGGGCAAAGGAGTTTTAAAAACTATTCTGATCTGATAAACACACAGGTCCTTTCATGTAGTCATCCTGTTATAAGTTATTATGATAAAATAAACATACAGGGTTTTTTATGCAAGTGCTTACTCTGTTTCTAAAGCTGCTCCTTTTCCTGAACAGGTGGTCTTGTTCAGTTTTGAGTGACTTTTTATAACACTCCCCTATTCTGATGAGGCTCATTAGCAGCAGCTGAGTTCTCTGTGGCACAGTCTCAGTCTGAAAAGGCACCCAGGTGATCTGAATGAAAAATAACTTGAAGGTATTTCTCAAATCTCTGTCAATGTTTTCAACCCAAATGTCTCTATACCTGGGTTTAGATATTTAATTTGATAATTAAGATAAAACTAAATTCTAATGGTAAATGCTCCTAACTCCTAACATAGGAAGAGGAAGTTTACCTACATAAGTTGTGGGGAAAACATTAGGAACCCCATGCAAACCTGGGCACCATGAGAAGGCAGATATGTTTATTAGCCAAAGAAAGTGTGCTAGTGATTTTCCTGGCACCTTTATTTGAGACGCCTAGCCTCCAGAACCATGATGTGGTATATTTCTGTTGGTTAAGCCTTTCTGTCCCTGTATATTATTGTAAAAGCTCTAATAAACAAATTGAATGACAGCCATTGTCCTATTTGTCCAACACATGCCATGGGATTACAACATTATTGCTTCTAGGCAACTGCAACGGCTTTATGTATTTCACATATCTTATAAGGGCAAGACCTCAAAGTCTTACAGTGATCATGAGGCTTAAAATCTGGCCTGAGGATAGTGGTGGGAAGGCAGAGCTGATAATGTAGTGGGTGATTTAATATGAGCAACTGTGGCTGCTGCCTTCTGGGTCTCAGCTGCTTTCATACTTGGTCCTTACATTCTGTTTTTTTTTTTTTTTTTTTTTTTTTTCCTGCCTGAAGCTGTGGTCCTAATGATATCCTTTATTCATCAGAACTTAAAAGGTCATCTGAATAGCCAATCTAGAGACATCGTTTGAAGAAACTGAATAATTTTGGTGCTGAAGATTTCCTGCACTATAATTTCAGAATAACTTGTTCCATTGTATGAATATCAACAGCTAAGTTTAAATGTGGGAAGATTACAATGGACAACATCAAGCAGGAACAAAAAAAAAAAGAAACTTGTGCATTCAAATGCATAGGTTAATGCACACACACACACACACACACACACACACACACACACAAGCACATTCACATTCACCAGACCCTATGTACCAGGACAACTATTTGCTAGGAAATGAAAAATAGCTAACTTACAGAGAGTGTTCCCATCATGACACTACATATCTGCTTCACAGACCTCAGAATATTTAATCTACATCATAACTGTGTGGCTCCTCAGTTATTGATCCCAGTTTCTGAGTGAGAGACTTTTAATTTTCAGATAATCACTTAAGAGAAATTTATTCTACAAATATTCTCGAAGTCCCATCATAAGTATATTTCTTTTCTCAGATCTTCTGTTCAGTATTATTTTATTCTTTTACTAATATAGAACAAAACATAATAAAATTTTGAAAAGTAAAGTGAGCAGGAAATTATTTTACTTACATGAATATAGGTGTACATCCTTAGGTAGGTAATAGAAATTTTACAACTTACTTTCTGTCTAAATTTTAAATTGTCATTTATTTAAAAAATTTGTGCATTTAATTCCTATTATAGAAAAGCAGCAAAAGTAAGAATGCTGAATATAAAAATATAATTGTTTTTAATTCCTAGGAAAATTGTATTATAAGCTATTAGATTGTTTTAGTTAAGTTCTTTAAACATTTTTAAGTGTCAGGATAAATAAAAATAATGAAAATTTTAATTTATAAATTTGATCACAGACTTGTGAATTTGGAATCAGTTGTTGCCATTGACTCTTCTAGTTGTTTCTGTAAGCTAAGGAAAACACAAAAGCACAAAATTTCAAATGATGTTGCTATTCATTGTAGACTATGTACAGGAAAATTGCCATGGATATTATATTTATTTCAATATTTCTGACACTTAATATTATACTGTCACTTTTTTCCTTGAATATACCAAGAATAATAAATCTTATAGTGGCAGATTTTCCCCTGTAAGTGGTTTGATTGCAATGCACTTTAACGGTACACTCCTCTATACTGACTATTTCCAAAACTTTAAAAATACCCAATTATAAAAATACTAAATACAATTTTTTTCAAGAATCCAAAATGTTATCATAGGTTTTCCATAAACCAATGTGAAAACTAGAAGAATTGTTATGATCCTAATAAACAAGTTTCAGTGACTAATTGAAATAGTTTTCTAGAACTGTCGTTTTTATGTTGCTTTAATTCCCATTTTCATAATATATTCACTAGACTGTCCTCACTAATGTTTATATCATGTGTTCAATGATTTTAACAAGTTTTTTTACTGAACAAATCTACATAATAACTTATTTACTTTAAACCTAATCCATCCTTAAGTTTTATAATTCATATTTTAAATCTGTAAAAAAATGAACATACTTTCTGGCACTGTTTTATTTTATACTCTGTTATGTAATTAGTTTATTGATTTAGTATTTACTGAACATAAACTTAGACTAAGAGTACAATGTTTGACTCAGGCAGTTTTTAATTCTAGTAGACACAATTTAAGTGAAAAAGTTAATTTTCATTCATCAAGCTATATATAGAAAGCAAGAACAAAAACACTTGGCATTTGAGCAGGCTCAATCTGCTGTCACTTTGCCATTGCGGCATGAAGAGAAGAGAGGTGTGTTTACAATGGTAGGAGTACTTAAGTGTGTTTATAAGCAGAATAGAATTACAACCTGATCTGAAACAGACACCCAGAAATATCTGAGTGAACAGAGCTTGAGATCAGTATAATAAACCAGGCTTGTCAAAACAGAAATCATGAGTTTTCATGTTTCTGGGTCCTAGATTTTATAATGGAACATAAAAGTAGGTGTGTGTGTGTGTGTGTTTGTGAATGTTTGTATCTCAAATTACTTTTTCTTATAAGCAAAATCATAATTACTTTTTCCACTTACATGAATCTCTATGATATATTTGAAACACACACACACACACACACACACACACACACACACACACTTGTTAGTAACTGTGATGGACAAGGCTGGATAGTTTCTTTGCAACTGGTTTATTGAAAACCTATGCTAATATTTTGGATTTTGAAAACACTTATGTTTAGTATCTGTATAATTGGATATTTTTAAAGTTTTGGAAGTCACTAGAGAGGAGTCTACCATTAAAGTGCATTTTCTCCTACAGAGAAGGAGGAGGTTTATTAGACTCAAAAACTAAAGAAGTCTGACAAGTATGAGGAAGTTGAACTTAAAGTTTGCAAGGCCTCAAGGTCATGGAGTGGTAATGACTCGATTAGAAGAAATCATCTGTTGTTGTTGTTGTTGTTGTTTTGTTTTTTGGTTTTGTGTGTGTGTGTGTCATGAAACATTTTTGGTATTTTTATTAGATATTTTCTTCATTTACATTTCAAATGCGACCCCCAAAGCCCCCTATTCCGCCACCCCTGCCCTGCTCCCCAACCCACCCTCCTCCCCCCAAAAATGAAGAAGAAATCATCTGATGGTTAGTACTCCCTGGAGGAGTCTCTGACGCATGGATTTATGCATGCCATTCACTAACTCCAATAGTAAGACCGGAATAAGAACTCTCCACTGTTGCTGTGGTGGACTTCTGGGCTATGAACCTGCCTTGAGTCATGCATGCTCTTGCAAGCAGCCCCTCATCTTTACCCTGAAAATAACCTTAATAAATGCACTGTGAATCTGTGATGCAATCTAGTATAATTGTGACTTTGTTTTGTCATATTTGCCATATTTGATATATGTAGACATATGTTCTTGTCTCTCCTTGAAAAGTTAACCTAGTATGAAAGTTTATTACATTTAATTTTTTAATTTGTAAGTTCATTAAGCAATTTATCCACACCCCACTACTGATAGAAATACAGCTATTGTATGAGCAACCTTTCTTGCAGTGTCTTTATCTTTTTTCATTTTATTACTACTTCCTATGTTTAGTCGTGTTAAATTCTAATCCCCATTCTTCCTTGCCAGTTTCTCTTCTCTTATTTGACTTATGAAATCCACTTATAACCATCTACTGAATGCTTTCATGTTACTTAAATTTATTGATATTAAGATCTTATTTATGTCCAATAATATCATTGGTTACTTGTATGCCTTGACAGCTTAAATGAATACCACTTCTGAATCCTTTCACAAGTGTATAAAAGCTTATGAAATCACAAATCCGTTTCAATTTTTTAAAGAAAATATTTGCTTAAAATTTAAAGTAGATATCAAGTACTGCATTCATCAGCCCAGTGACACTTTTCTTGAACCTAAAAGCCAGTACACAATTCCAAATTCCATCCAGTAACAATGTTAACTATGATTTGTATTCAGTGTAAGCTTACCAAGCAAACATATAAAAGTGTATGGCCCAAGACATGCATCATTTGATTCACAACACAAAACAGTCAGCTGAGATTTGAATGATGATCATGAGGGACTAGAATATCTGCAAATTAATATATGAGCTACACAGTTATCATAACTTGTAAATCTATGTTTTTTCATCTATTATTTAAAAATATTAGATGATCTCATAGCTTGTGAGTGAGAAAGATTTTCCAGAGATAAGGTGCTTTCTCTTGATTGTCAATGCTCTTAAGATTATATCACATTATAGAAATCACAAGGACCTTTACCTAGTATCTTAATTTGTTTCCACACTGTAAAAACAAAATAAAATTATTTTATTAATTACTTAAGTGGATAGAGACTGATTCCCTAGAGGAAACATAGTTGAATTCTTATTTTAATATTTGGATTCTAGGTCATCTTAGTTAGACTTTCTATTGCAGTAAGGAGACTCTATGACCAGGTCAATTCTTATAAAGGACAACTTTAATTTGGACTGGCTTACAGGTTCTGAGGTTCAGTCCATTATCATCATGGCAGGCAGCATGGCAGTGTTCAGGCCGGCATGGTTCTGGAGGAGCTGAGAATTCTACATCTTGTTCTGAACGCAAATAGGAGAATATTGTCTAGGAGGAGGGTCTGAAAGCCCACCACCAAAAAGGGCACACCTACTCCAAGAAGGCCACATATCCTAATGTGCCACTCTCTGGGCCAAGCATATTCAATCCACCATATAGATCCATGATTCTTAAGATTAAGCCCATTCTTAGGTTTGAGATATATTGGAATGCTTGGAAGTGGCTGGACTAATAAATTCAATACATATAAATAATGCTCATATAAATCATGTTCATTTTTATATTATATTAATATTTGTATTATTTAATTAATATAGGCCAAAATTGGAAAAAGTAGATGTTCATAAATGGTTAAATGAATAAAGAAAATGTAAGTTATTTACACAATAGAACAATATTCAGCTGTTAAAACCTGAAATCATAAAATATTCAGGTCAATGAATGGTGCTAGAAAAAAATTACGTTAAGTATGGAAAACCAGACCCCAAAGACAAATGTGGTATATGTTCCCTTATGTGTAGATTTTAGCTGTTACGTCTTTGATAAACAGGTTGAAATGCATATCAGAGATGTTAAAAAGAAGGGATTGGGAGAATATTAGATTATCTTAGGGAGAATAAATACAAAAGACATGGAGAGATTTGAGGGTGGACTAGAAAAGTAAAAGAAAGAGAAGAGGGCTTTTCAGGGGACATATAAGGAGAGAAAGTTAAGTGTCAATTTACTGGATGTATGGAAAATTAATCCTGTAGAACCCTCCTAACACATACATATATCAAAGTGACATATTTGGAATTACCAAATAATAGGGGATACAGATCCAAAACAAATGAAGACTCACGTTCCAAGAAAGGGTTATATTTAATCTAGTTTGTGGTAAAAGGAGCTCCCTGAGGACCCCCAATCAATCTAGACTACTTCCAAGGCTATTAGTTGCTCTGTGTAAACTGATGCTATGCCACTGCAAGACCCCCTTTCGTGGACCTCCACTCTAGTCTCAGGAGAGAGAGCACACCCAAAGAAACATGAGAATCCTTCTTGCTGAAAACACACGAGGCAGTTTAATGGCGGAGCTCAGGGTCGAAACATATCTCATGCAGGAGACAGTGGATTTGACCCCGAGGCTCGAAAGCTAGGGGTTTTTATGGGGTAAAGGATTTAGGGATGGGGAATTCAGCATAGCAACACACTATTGGCTTATTCAAACATCAGCAAAAGAATACGTGCAGGTCAGTGTGTCAGAGTTCTGTGATTTGTTGACTCAGTTCAGATAGCCCTGTTATGTACTCACATTCCTCTTTATCTTTATGGTCAAGCTGTTCTCAGGAATGCTTTAATGACGGGGCATACCCAGGTTTGCTCTTCTTTGTTCTCAGCCCCAGGCAGCCTCTAGGCTCACAAACAACCAGCAATTTCTGAGTACTTTATATGAGTTACGGGTCTTGAAATTTCATGTTTCTTTCACCACAATTGCTAAGACAATACTCACACAGCGCATTAAACATGGAAAAGTCAAGCTGGTGCCCACCTCAACCTTCAACCCTACTGACCCTAGTATTCATAGTACTCAAATCCAATCGGTGGATTAACAAAGGAGAAATGTAAACATCAACCCAGCTACAAACCCTTAGATCAACAATAGTGTCTGGCATGGAAGATGTACTAGTACAATAGTGGCACAAATCTTGTGGGAGTAGCCAACCCATATCTGTTGAATTTAAAGCCTACTCCATGAGATGGACTGCATCCATGACATGGTCAAGAATGTGAGCCTAGATAAGACAGTGATCTTTAGGAGAAAGGCAAACAGAATGGTTCTGCTAAAAGAATGTAGCAACCAAGAACTCCCAAAAACCTTCTGCTATAGATTATATTCTTGCCTGGCCATGGCCATCATCAGAGAAGCTTCACATTACAATAGATGGAAAAAAAATAAAGAGACCCACAGCTATATTGTGCTGAGTGAGAGACCATGAAATACTCTGTCCTAAAAGGAATGTCTCCATCATTCCCTTCCCTCACAGCTCAGGTAGCATCATGGAAGAGGAAGAGGAGAGTATAAGAGCTAAAGAAGAACATCAAGAAATGGAGAACAACAAGAAAACATGACCATGTAAACACAGTTGGACAGACCACACACAGACTCACAGAGATTATGGCAGCATGTACTGGGGCTATACAGGTCTGGGCCTCATGGTGTCCCAGTTCTGAGAGTGGAAGAGGATACAAGCTGCTATTCCTAACCCAGAATCTATCATCAATTGATAATATCTCACATAGAAAATTAGATTTCTCTCATAGAGTTTCATTGGACTTACAAACCATTGCCAAGGCCCTGTGCCTATCAGTAGATTGACAACAAAAAACAAACTCAGTGGTATTTTGCTCTCTCTCTCTCTCTCTCTCTCTCTCTCTCTCTCTCTCTCTCTGTGTGTGTGTGTGTGTGTGTGTGTGTGTGTGTGTTGGGGAGCAGATCTCACAATGCTCTCTTTGGGTATTTCTTTGTTTCTTTGTTTTCTTTCTTCATCACCTTTTTCTACTTTCTCCTCCTCCTCTTCTCTTCCTCCTTCTCCCCCTTTTTCCTTCCCCTGAATTTCTGCTGCTTATATATAATGTTTTCTGATTTTGTGTTTTTATGGGAATTCTGTCAGTTTTGTGCCTCTGTATCTATGTGTTCTTTGGACTTCCTTTGCTCATTTTTCCATTCTCTTGTGAAGGGGAAGCACCCCTCTGACAAGTACCACTCACACCCCCATCTCCCACACTAGTCGCTGTGGGACTAGGCACATCCTCTCCCACTGAGGTCAGACAAGGCAGTTCATTTTATGGCATGGGATTCACAGGCAGGCAGGCAGGCAACAGGCTCGGGGACAGCCTCGCTTCCACGTGTGGGTGGATGCATATGAAGAATAAGCTGCTCATCTGCAACATACATATGTGCAGTGGCCTAAGTACAGCTACTTCTTGTTCTTTGGTTAGTGATTCAGTCTCCAGAGCTCCTAAAGGTCTATGTTAGTCTATGCTGTTGGTTTTCTTATGGAGTCCTTGTAATATTCTGGTTGCTCATTCGTTTTCATACGCTTCCCATAAGACTCCGTGAACTCCATCTAATGTTTGGTTGTGAGTTTCTGCATGTCTTGCCGTTGGCTGCAGGTTTGAACTTCTCAGAAGACAGTTATGCTAAGGTCCTGTCTGTAAGTGTAATAGAGTATCATTAATGCTAGGGATTGGTTTTTGTCCATCGGATAGGTCTCAATTTAGTGCAGTCATTAGTTGGCCATTACCTCATCTCTGTTCTATCTTTGTCCCTGCACAATTTGTAGCTAAGACAAATCTTATGATGAAGATTTTGTGGGTGGTTTGTTTTCCTTATCTCTCCACTGAGGTTCCTGTTTGGCTGCAGGAAATGGCCATGCCAGTTTCCATAAAGCCCACTTCTAGGAGTCTCAGCCAGAGTCTCCCCTCTTAGACCCTTTGAGGGTTTCCCCCATCCCAGGTCAATGCTCTTTCTTAAGAGCATTGACAATCTTAAGAGAAAGCACCTTATCTTCCATGTCCTAGAGATGGTTCACACCACCACTGATTCCCCTTCTCTTTTCTCTCCCTTGCTCTTCCTACATATTATCTCCTCTCACATACCTTCTCCTATCCCCATCCCCTCTTCTACCCAGTTTTCTCCTTCCAGCAACCTCAAATATCTATTTTGTTTCCCCTTCTGAGAAAGACTCAACCATTCTACCTTAGAACTTTCTTGTTATTTGGATTCTTTGGGTCTGTAGGTTATAATGTGGTTATCCTGTATTTTATGACTAATATCCACTTATGAGTACATACCATGTGTGTTCTTTTGGATCTGAGTTACCTCATTCAGTATGATATTCTCAAATGTGTGTGTGTGTGTGTTTATTCTTCTACAGGTTTTAACAGTGTGAAAGCATGAATTTGTTGTGTTAACATAAGTCTAATTAGCCTCATTTTGATGGAGTTTTCTTTGTAGTGTACTCTGTAGGGCTGGATTAGTGAAAATATATTGTTTATATTTGGTTTAGTCATGGAATATCTTGTTTTCTCCATATATGGTGGTTAAAAGTTTTGCTGGGTATAGTAGTCTGGGCTGACATGTGTGGCCACTTATGATCTGTAAATGGCGCTCCTACCCAGGCACTTTTAGCTTTTATAGTCTTAGTTGAGAAATCAGGTGTAATTCTGATAGGTGTGCCTTTATGTTACTTGACCTTTTTCCTTGTAGCTTTTAAAATTATTTCTTAGTTTTGTATATTTAGTGTTTTGATTATTATGTGGTGGTAGAGTTTTCTTTTCTTATCTAATCTCTTTGGTTTTCTTACTTGATTCTTGTACTTCATAGACATGTCTTTCTCTAGGTTAGAAAAAAATTTTGATAACTTAGTTAAAGATGATTTCTGGGCCTTTGGAATGAGAATCTTTTCCTTCTTATATTCCTATTTCTCAGGTTTGGACTTTTCATAGTGTCCCAAATTTCCTGGATGTTTGTGTCATGACATTTTTAGAATATTCATCTTCTTTGACTAATATATTTATTTCTTCTTTTGTGCCTTTTACCCCTGAGATTAATCCATCTCCTATATTCTATATGCTTACGTTTGTAGTTTGTAGTCTCTTTCTTAGGTTTTCTTTCTTCAGGATTGTTTCATCTTGTGTGTATGGTAATTTTGTTGTTGGTGGTGTTGGTTTTGTTTTTGTGTTTGTTTTCTATTTCCCTTTTCAGGTCTTGAATAGTTTTATTCATATCCTTCACCTTTTGATTGTATTTCTTTCTATTTATTTGCTTACTCTCATAATGGCTCTACCTCTTTGAATGCATTTTACACTATTTCCTTAGGGGATTTATTCATGTTCTCTTTTAAAGGCCTCTATCATATTTATATAGTTGGATTTAAGATCCTCTTCTTGTGCTTCAGTTTCATTAAGATATCCAGAATATGTTGTAGGAGGATAGCTGGGCTTTGATGGTGTCATATTGCCCTATTGTTGATTTTGCTTTTATGCTGTCCTTGAGGCACATGGTTTTCTCTGGTGTTGCCTAGATGATCAAAATGCCAGAAGAACTTCTTGGGAACATGAGTAGAGGCATGGACCAGACAAAGGTGGTCAGGGTATCCAACTCTGCTGGCTATGCCTCAGACCCCACTAGTAAGGAATTGGTGGGGCAATGTAACAAGCTGATGGTTCTTGTGGTTTCTGCAAGGCCTGAACAGGGTAGTAGGCAGCTCTTGGGTTCCTGCAAGGGTCCTCAGAACAGAACAGAAGAATAGACAGTAGAGCTCAGGGTATCACAGACACTGAGTCCTGGGGAGACTGGACTGGTAAGCAATTGTAGTAGGATTCCAAGCTAGTTAGACTTGGGACACCCAAAGTTTTCCACAAGGAAGAAGAATGCTCTTGTGATATCACAAGGCTCCTATGACTCAAAGTGCCACTCTTTCTTCTTTTTAGTGTAGACATTTAAGGTATTCTAATATGAGATCACTTTGAATTTTTAAATCTCTTAGAATTACTTTTATTGTTTACAGTATGTTTAGGTTTGTTGTGTTTTCATTTTTCTTTGAGTTCTACAATGATTTTAATTTCTGATTTAAACCATCTTTCATTTAGTAGTGAATTATTTCTTTTCTATTCATTTGGAACCATGCTGTTATTTCTGTTCTTTATATCTAGTTTTAATTTGTAATAGTACAATAGGATGCAGGGTGTTATTTCAATTTTCTTGTATCTGTTGAGACTTGATATTTGTTCAAGTGTGTGGTAAAGTTTTTGAGAAAATTCCATGAGCCACAAGAAGAAGGTATATTCTCTTGTGTTTGGGTAAAATGTTCTGTTTGCATCTGTTAGATCCATGTGGTTTATAAGATCATTTAGCTTCTGAATTTCTATTCATTGTTTTTCTGAATGACCTGTGATATTGATGAGAGTGGGATTTCTAAGTCATAAATATAAAGTACAGCATGTGACTTTAGCTGTAGCTGTTCCTTTTATAAAGTTGGATGATTTCCTTTTTCTCTTTCTTTCTTCCATTTTTAAAATTTTTTGTTCATAGGTATTCAAAATTGTACTATTGCCTTAGTGTATTTTTCCTTTAAGGGTATTGTGGGACCCTGAAAGGCAGCCTGTTTTGGTTGAGCGAGGCTTGCTCCCATTAGAAAACTCTACAAGGGAAGAGTGAGCCATGTTCCCAAAGACAGGTGTCTGACACCACAGAGCCCTCACCTCCATAATTCTGTGACTATCAGTCAGGCAGACAAAGCCCCAAGCTCCTGGCTTTCTAGCTAGACTTTACCGTCACAGATACCTTACAATAGCCAGGTATGTTCCTCCCCATAGCTACCGTGCAACTTCAAGATAGCCCAGCCCACTATAAAAGGGGCTGCTTGGCCCTCCTCTTTCTCTTTAGCTCTTATCTTTCTTACTCTCATCTCTAGCTGACCTTTTCCCCCTCCCTTCCCCCTTCTCTCCACATGGCCATGGCTGGCCCCTTTCTTTCTTTTAATCTTCTCTCTCTCTCCACTCTTCTATAATAAAGCTCTAAAACCATAGACTCACTCTGCTCATCAAAGCCCACAGTGCTTGAAAGATGGAATAGGCTTTCCCCTAAAGAGCTGTGTTTAACCTCTTGCCAGAAGACCTTCCTGTGCTCAAGCCACAGACCAGAACAAAGATCTCACCCATGTGGGAACCACCTGGCACCCCGTCTTCCCCAACCATCTCCTCTCTTACGTCCTCAGTGTTGATCAAGCTGCCTCCCTT
This sequence comes from Mus caroli, assembly GCF_978045245.1. Classification (NCBI taxonomy): domain Eukaryota; kingdom Metazoa; phylum Chordata; class Mammalia; order Rodentia; family Muridae; genus Mus; species Mus caroli. The sequence goes on along the minus strand of NW_028227258.1, from coordinate 149,718,847 downwards.
TTATTCTCAGCTCTTTTGCGACATATAGTGGCATCTGAGATGTCCAAAACTGAGAACCTGTTATCTCTAGCCTTCATGAGGCCCAGAGACCTCAGACTGCCCCTTGTCCGCCCCGTGCAGGCTGGAATCCATGGCTTCCCATTGCCAGACTACCACCCAGGGCCAAGTGGAGAGCATGGGGCAGTCCTCTGTGTCCACCGCCTAGAGCACCAGAATTCTGGCAAACACGGGTTCTCTCTCACAGGTTCTCTCTCATGCCTGACAGAGTCTGTCATTTTATTCACTACCCCTTTGAACTGGTTTTGGTTTGAGTCTATCTAGTCACACACTAAAATGTTAAATGACTTATTTCTTCAGTCATTTTGCTCAGAATAACTTTTTTCATTCTTATACCTGACATGTCTTCCCATGATAGACTTTGTGACTTTGATATATTAAAATATGAATACAATTTTCCTATGCTATCTGTTAGTCTGTATGTTTTTATTAGTGACTTGAGACTTTTGAGACTTTGATGCTGAGTGTTATCAGGGAGCAGTGTTGTTATTTTGTTATTCTCGTGTTGGGTTTCCCCCCTCCCTCTTGATTTGTATATGAAATAATATATTCCTTGTGTTTGCTTGGTTACTGGTAGCCTCTTCATGTTGAATTTAATCTTTCTACTGCCTTTTAATTTTTTTAGGTAAAATATAGGTAGATATTGAATAATTTGTTTTTAATCATGGGATGTCGATTGTGATTCAAAGCTTTGCTGCATACATTATGCTGCACTAGCATCTCTGGTCCTTTAGATTTTATATACACTCTGTACAGATCCTTCTGGCTTTTAGAATGTCAATTGATAATCCAAGTTTTATTTTATTATGTTTGAATGTATACATTACATGATCCTTACCCCTTGGATCTTTTAACATTCTCTGTCATGTACATTTAGTGTTCTGATTATTATGTGTCATGGGGAAGTTCTTTTCTGTTTTAGTCCAATTGTTATTCTGTATGCTTGTACCTTAATAGGCACCTGCTTCTTTGGGTTAGGAAGATTTTATTTTTTTATTTTGTTGAAAATATTTTCTGTGACTTCGACCTGGCTGCTTTCTTCTCTTTCTGTTCTTACTGTTTATAGGTTTGTTCTTTTCAGAGTGTCCCAAATTTCCAGGATGTGTGTGTGTGTGTGTGCCTGGATTTTTTAATTTTTATTTTTTTATATTTAACATTTCTATGACTGAAATATAAATTTATTCTATCTTGTATTCAGCTCCCTCGATTCTCTCTTCCATCTCTTATGCTTATTATGAGGCTTGCCTCCTCTGAAGTTCCTGTCTGAATTCCTAAAATTTAATCTCTAGTTTTCCCTCAGTTATTTTTTTAAATTCTATTTCTAATTTCATGTCTTATACTATTTTCTCCATTTCATTCCATGTTCTGTTTGTATTTTCATAGATTTCATTAATCTGTTTATTTGTCTTTTTAAATGTCTTTTTAAATGGCCATATTTGTAATAGTTATTTAAACCAAGTTTACGTGTTTAACTACATACTGCATTTCAGAGACTGTTATAGCAGGATTACTATGTTCTAGTAGACACATATTTTTTTGGTTGTTATTGATTGTGTTTCTGCTCCGGTGTGTTTGTATCTGGGTTTGTAATTACTGTAATGACAGGTGTGGACATTTGCTGTTGTCTTTGCTTGATGTGTTTTCCATTCCTTGATTTCTGTTTCCCTCTGTGGGTCTTAGTAGCATGAACTGGTTGTGGATTGCCTGGTAGCTAGTGCTTCTGTGTCCCTGCCTACTGAGACCACTGAAGATCCTGTGTTGAACTTCTTTCTAGGTATGCAGAAATGGGCATGCAGTAGAATGAAGGTGCAGGATTGGAGAATCCAAAGAGATGATGAAAACTGAGTGTGCTATGAGGATCTTACGCTTCTGCTTTTATGGTCAGTGGGTTTTCAACAAGAGGATATATAGGAGCTAGTAGATGACTAGTGAAATGGGGTGTGAAGGAATACCATAGGAGAGGATTTGATTATTTCCATGGGTTTAGGGAAAGAAAAGTTAGGCTGCTGCAAATGGTCCTCTTCAAACCAGGGGTTGAGACTGGGAAGATGAAATTAGAGGGTGTGAAGGAGAATGAAAATCACTTTCCAAATCCTTGGCTAACATGTTCATCAGGTTTCCAGAGACAGCCTAAAGTGTTGGCAGGTGAGGGAAGGGGCTCCTATAATTTTTAAAATGAGAACAATTTAGTCTTTTTAAAGTTTTCTTTAGAAATACAAATATTTTGCTAACCTGTCCTTTGCCATATAGTGCAGAACTTATTCTGAAGTTCAGCAAATATTTGAGACTTCTTCACATGTACTACAAGGGCTTAATTATAAAACAGAACAGAACTTGAAACATCTCATTAAATCTTTTGTATTTTTATTTCTATTAGTCCCTTACAACCCAGATTTCAAATTGGTTTCCATATTTCCAAAGGGGGAAAAACTGATTTAATGTATTATCACTTCTGTAGAAACAAATTACTGACTAGAAGAATTTACTTATCAATTATTGAACCAACTGAAAACAAGGGATTGAGACATGGAGTCACTTATGTAATACAAGTAGATATACATCAATTTTAAACAAATAATAATATTACCAAGAAATGGTTAATAGCCATTATTACCTGTGTCTCACTTCATTCCTTAAAAGTCATGAGTTAGCTATCCATCAAATTAGACAATGTAGTCAGAATGATATGCCTTTTCATAATTATAGAATCAAATTCAATTGCACTGTTGCTGGGAATTATGAGATGTTTCTCAGGATTTTGCATCTACATGACAGTGGCAAATAAATATTTCTGACTCCATCTTGCACATAAAAATAAAGCTGAATTCAGGAACATTTTTTATGGTAGTGTCATGTGAGGAACTTTAAGTTAGGCTTGGGAGAATGTACATACATTTCAGTTACACAAACTTAAATTTCTTCTTAGATGTTGTTAAACTGGAGAAGCTAGAGATCCTTGTGTGACCTCTTACCAGAAAAAAAACAAACAAAATAACAACAACAACAACAACAAAAAAACCAACAACAACAACAACAAAACAGCTTGCATTTCATGTCTGTATATTGATCATCTAAATTTGATACCCAAATTTTAGAACCTAAAGCTCTGCATTCAGTGGAAATTCTGTTTCTAAGTGGAAACATATACCTAGGAGAAATTCATGATTTCCCACTTACTTAGAATATCCCAAATATTTACATTGATTTTAAATAATGTATTTAACTTTCAATTAAGTATTTGAAAGTAAAATCTCTAGAGCACACAGTGCAAAAGAAATTTATTTTTCTTTTATGCATCTCATGCATTTAATTATTGAATCCTTAAGACAATAAGATTTATACTTGAATATTTAGATACTAAGATGCTGTTCACTTCTGTTTGTGAAACACAATTATTGATGTTTCCTCCATGCATACCCCAGGTACTGTGAGTTTCCTCATCATGACATTAAACACAAATATCAAAAAATGGAACTGGAATTTCAAAGTAAGGGTTAAAATTCACCTATTAGTTATTATTATTATTATTATTATTATTATTCAGGATTAATGCCATATGAAGTTGAGTTTTTAAGAGCTATATCAACACAGAACTTGGATCTAGGATTAAGAATTTTAAGTACTAAAAGGTTCATCAATTTAGATTAGGTTGTTTTACTGTATAACAAATTTTCTTAAAATAAATTTTGGTAATGAAGATATTTTAGAATTATGTCACAGTCTTTTTCTAATCAATTAAAATAGACATGAGGTTGTTTTCCTTGAAGATTATATTTTCATAGGATTAATTATATATATATATATATATATATATGTGTGTGTGTGTGTGTATCTTGCATCCCATGAATGAAGAGCACTAGATTTTAGTGAATGAACCTTTGATGAACTTTTGAATGTCATTTGAATATAGTCTAAAAATATTTTTTTCTTCACTCATCTCTTACACAACACATCCCAATTGTAGCCTTCCCTTTCTCCTTTCCTCTCAGTCCCTTTACCCCACCTCACTTCTCCCTACAGATCCACTCAACTTCTGTTTCCCTTCAGAAAAGAGAAGGTCTTCCAAGGAAATCAATTGAACATGAAATAAAAAGATATAATAAGACTAGGCCTCTCTGGATTTGTGAATTGTAGCATGGTTATCTTTTATTTAGCAGTTAATACATACTTATAAATGAGTATATCAGAGGTTTGGTCCATCATCATCAAGGCAGGAACATGGCGGTGTCTAGGCAGGCATGGGGCTCAAGTAGCTGCAAGTTCTATATCTTCATTTGAAGGCTGATAGAAGAAGATTGGCTCCTATGTGGTTACTCATTGCCAACCCAACAATGACACATTTCCTACAACAAGGCCACACATCCTAATAGTGCCACTCCCTGGGCCAAGCATATTCAAACCACCACAACCACTATGAATATAATTGTGCAAGTGTACTTTGGGTATAATGGAGCATCTTTGGGTTATATGCCCAAAACTGAAATAGGTGGGTATTGAGTAGATTGGTTCTCAATTATTTTTAACAATTTATAATATTGGTTTTCAAAGTAAGTGTACTGCAACAAACCCTCTGGATCCCTTTGTCTGTGTGGTCTCTGGGGCAGGTGGGCAAAGCGTCGGATGGAATGATAGACAGATGCACACAGGACAGGTTGTATAGAATCTGAATGTAATTTGTCAAATCGAGCATCAAACTTTTTATACAGAAGAAAATAGGGAAGTTGGGTGACACAGCAGCAAGGTACAAAGAGGTTACTGGATTCTTACACAAAACAGAGGAATACAAACACAGAAGGTCTGACAGGAAGCACCTGGGATAGAATTCATTGTTAACAACTGGGATCAAAAAGAACTCCACCCAAGATCCACTTAATCTTAGAAGTCAGGGTCAAGGGCTTCGTGCGCTTCCATAGTTCCTATTTTAGTCTATTGTATAAGTCCACCTTCCCCCTAGGCCATTGTAAATACATGTGTGTGGGTGTAACTCAGCTATCTATAGTTCTAAGTATCTATTCTGATTCCTCCTTAGGTCCCAAACTTCCTTCTTCCTAGATGATGGTAAATTCCTGTGTAGGGCAGTGACCTAGCTTTTATTCAAAGTGATAGTGTAATGCCAGAGGCAATTCTGAATGGCACTGAATAGGCAACATTCTTACTGAATTCCAAGCCGATGGTCTGCTCAAGGACTTTCTAGGATGTTGGAACATTGGCGAAGGCTTAACTATGTCAGAATTCAATCTTAAAAGTCATTTATAATAAAATATTAAAAGAAAGCTCATAGATCCATACAGCAGACTAAAGTGGGAATAGAGTGAGTATGAGAAAGCCAACGCTCCAGGAGGTGAGCTTCCTTGAAACTGTCTGGCTTGTGAGTGGCTTCCAGGCCTCTCGGACTGTCAAGCTGACTTGACCGGAGTGCATGGCAGTGTACGATTTTGCACTACCATTATCAATAGAGAACTGTTCCAGTTGTTTGAAAATTTTACCAGAGCAGTGTAATATAGACACTCAAAATGTTTTTGATTCATATTTCCATGGTGGCTAAGGATGATAAACATTTCTTTTTCTTTCTTTCTTGTTTTAATTTTATTTAAACTTTTTGTAGAGTCCAGGTTTTATGCCCCTCTTGGTCCTCCCTCTGACTGTTCTACATCACATACCTCCTTAAGTGCTTTTTGGCCATTTGAAATTGCTCTGCTGAGAATTCTCTGTTTAGATCTGTACCCGTGTTTCAATTAGATTACTTAGTTTGTTGGTGTCTAGCTTCTTGAGTTCTTTATATATTTCAGAATTTGGTCTCCTATCAGTTGTGGGGGTTGCGAAAATCTTTTCCCTTGTATAGGCTGCCAATTCATACTATTGATGGTGAACTTTGCCTTAGGGAAGCTTTTCATTTTCACAAGGTTCCAGTTATTAGTAAATGATCTTAATGCCTGTGGTACTGATATTCTGTTTAAGAAGTTGTCTCCTTTGTCAATGCCTTCAAGGCTATTCCCTACTTACACATTTACCAGGTTCAATGCATCTGGTTTTATGTTGTGGTCATTGATTTACTGTGACTTGAGCTTTGTCCATTTTTTACATGATAAATATGGATCTATTTTTATTCTTCTACATGCAGAGATACAGTGAGACCAAGACCATTTTTAAAAGATGCTTATTTTTTCCCACTATTTCTGGATTTTTAATCATAAAAATCCAGTGTTTATAGGCATCTGGACTTATGTTTGGCTTAAAGATTCAATTCAGTAGATCATCCTATTTGTTTTTATACCAATACAAAGCAGTTCTTATTTTTATAGCTCTGTTACAGCTTGAAATTAGAGATGGTGATACCTTCAGAAGTTCCTTTATTGTTTAGGCCTTTTTAAACTATCCTGGATTTATTTTATTTTTCCATATAAAATTTAACTTTGTTCTTTCAAGGTCTTTAAAATTTGTGTTAAATTTTTATGAGGATTGTATTGAATCTGTAAATTGCTTTTTGCAGGATGGGCTTTTTTACCATCCTGTCTGTCAGTTAACTCTACTGACCCATGAGCATGGTAGGACTTTCTATCTTCTGATAAGTTCTTCAAGTTTCTCTCTTCAAATATTTGAAATTTTTCTCATATAAGTCTTTTACTTGTTTTGTTAAGGTTATCCTCGGGATACTTTATATTATTTGTGTTTATTGTGAAATGTGTTGTTTTCCTGATTTCTTTCTTAGCCCATTTGTTGTTTGTATATAGAATGGCTACTAATTTTTTGACTTTTTCTTGTATACAGATACTTTACTGAATATGCTTATCAGCTGGAGAACTTTCCATGTAGAAGATTTGAGGTCACTTATGTATGGTATATTATCATTTACAAATAATAATACTTAGATTTCTTTTCTTCAAAATTGTATCCTTTAGATCTCGTTCAATTTTCTTTATTCTCTAGACAGAACATTAAGTACTGTACTGAATAGATACAGAGTGAATAGACACTTTTGTTTTGTTCCTGGATTTAGTGGAATTTCATTGTGCTTGTCTTTATTTATTTTGGTGGCAGTTATAAACTTTCTGTAAATTACCTTTATTATATTTAGGTATATCCTTTATTTCTCTAATTGCGAGAAGATTTTTATCCTTAAGTGGTAGAAGTACACCTGAGATGAATAGATGGCAGGAGATAATCAAACTGTGGGATGAAATAAACAAAAAAGAATAGAACACACAATCAGTGAAAGAACAAGTTGGTTCTTAGAGAAAATCAACAAGATAGACAAACCCTTATCCAAAGTAAACAAAAGATGGAGGGAGATTATTCAAACTAGTAAAATCAAAACCAAAAGGAGGACTAATAAGAGATGTAAATTTAATGAAACATTAGGTTGTACTTTAAATGTTATACTTTGTAATATTGAAAGAAATTGATAGTTTTATCAATAGATACTCCTTAACAAATTTAAATAGATGTCAGGTAACAACTTACATATACCTATAAGCCATAAAGAAATAGAAGGAATCATTAAAGTTCTCCCAAATCAAAATAGTTCAATGCCAAATTGTTTTAGTATAGAATTCTATCAGACTCTCAAAAAGAGTTAATGCCAATACTCCTTACATTATTCCACAAAATAGAAACAGGAGGAATATTGTCAAATTCATTTTATGAGGGCACAGTCATTTTCATGTGCAAGCCATACAAGGATTCAACAAAGAAAAAGAATTATACCGAACTGGCTATCTTCTGTAATCCAGTGAGTTATCTTAGGGAGAGTTTGTGGAGCCAACCCAACCCCCAAATATTTTAACTGCATTCATGATGTGTAGGGGTAAAGATGGAACAGAAATCGAGGCAGTGGCCAACTAATAACTGATCCAGCTTGAGATCCATGCCTTAAGAGGGTACTCACCCGACACTGCTAATGATATTCTGCTATACTTACAGACAGGAAGCTAGCTAGCATAATTATCAGAGAGGCTTCGCCAAGCAGCTGATGTAAAAAGATTCAGAGACACACAGGCAAACACTAGAAAGAGCTTGGGGAATCTTGTAAGAGAAGGGTACGAATGATTGTAGGAGCCAGATAGGGTCAAGGACACCATAAGAGCACCTACATAATCAACTAACCTGTGATCCTCGGGGCCCATAGAGATGGAATTGCCACCTAGGGAGTCTGTATGGACTGATCTCACCTTTCTACACATAGGTTACAATTGCGTGATTTGGTCTTCAAGAGAAACCGCTACAATGGGAGCAGGGGTTGTGTCTGAGTTGCTTGCCTGCCTTTGAGATCCTTTCCTCCTACTGGACTCTGTGCCTGGCCTCAAAGGAGAGGACCTAGTCTTACTACAACTTGATATGCCAGGGTTGGTTGATATCCACTGGGGCCTTCCCTGCTCTAAAGGGAAATGTAGGGAGAATGAACAGATAGATTGGGAAGTGGTAGGTCTAGGGGAAGAACTCAAAGGAGTGGAACCTATGGTCGGAGTATAAATACACAATTTAATTAACAAAAATAATAAATAATAAAAAGAATTACAGACTAATAATACTTTGAATGTAGATTCTGAAATACAAATGTATGATAACATATCCAAACAAATCATCCAGCCATGATGATGTAGGCTTCAATACAAAGATGCAGGAAGGGTTCAATATACAAAAAGGCAGTCAAAGTAACTCGCCATAGAAACAAACTGAAAGAAAAAAGAAAACACCTGATCATCTCACTAGTTGCCAAAAAAGCCTTTACCAAAATCCATCATTACATCATGGTCTACAAGTATTTTATTGCTAATTTTGGGATTTATTAGACAAATTTATATATTTTTAGTGTAAATTTTTGTAGTTGTTTTATATTTATCAATTTTTATATCAAGATAACACTGGATTCAAGAAATGAATTTGGAATGATTTTTTTTCTTTTCTATTTTACTGAATATTTTGAATAGTACTGACATTAATTCTTTGAAGACCATATATATATATATGTCATGAACCCATGATTAGAAACCTCCTAGGCCCTAGTAACAATCATCTTCTTTTACCCTTAACTGAAGAGTTTTTGATAATTGATGGCTTATAGGGGTGGAGAGTCAGTTTTGTTTAAGGGTGTGGACTCTTTTCAGGGCCATTGCTATTTTGATTGTGAAGATTCTGTGGTTCTGGTTAGCTGGGGCTGAAGAATCAGCTGTGATTAACAAGATACCAGAACTATTAAAGTGAACATTTTGCATTACCAGGACTATTGATGCTGGTTAGCTGGAGCTAAGAAATTAACTGTGATTAAGAAGAGACCAGCATCATTGAGGTGACATCTTCTGGGAAGTGTTTTCTGAGAGCACAGAGGCTATGTTTCAGGGATAGCCAATGTTGTACTTTGTGAAGTGATCCAAGCCCTTGGAGGAATCCAGAAGATTGTGAGTGGATCCCAGACATTGGACAGTTGGTGTTTTATTTTTGCTTTTGATTGTGACTGTACCCTGATGTTTTTTTCTCTCTTGAAGGAAGTATTTTAGTGGAGCCCACAGTTAAGATACTTTTAATTGTAAAAAGACTTTGGATTTTAAAAGAGATTGGATATTTTAAAGGGATTGAAATTTTAAGAATTTGCAAAGACTGTGGAACTTTTAAAGTTATTTAGATCTTGGAGATGAATAAGAAAATAAGGGTTGAGGCTTACTAGTGATGTGTTTTTGTGTCAAGTTGACAAGGGGTCAATTGTACTTGCTAGTTTTGTGTCAACTTGACATAAGATGGAGTTACCACAGAGAAAGGAGTTCAGTTGAGGAAATGCCTCCACAAAATCCAGCTGTAAGGCATTTTCTCAATTAGTGATCAAGGGGGAAGGCCCCTTGTGGGTGGGACCATATCTTTGCTGGTAGTCTTGGGTTCTATAAGAGAGCAGGCTGAGCAAGCTAGGGGAAGCAAGTCAGTAAGTAACATACCTCCATGGCCTCTGCATCAGCTCCTGCTTCCTGCCCTGCTTGAGTTCCAGTTCTGACTTCTTTTGGTGATGAACAGCATTATGGAAGTGTAAGCTGAATAAACCCTTTATTCCCCAACTTGCTCCTTGGTCATGATGTTTATCCAGGAATAGAAACCCTGATTAAGACAATAACCTAATATAATTTTATATGAACAATGACATATTGAAAAATATCAGTTGAATTTTTAATAGAATGGTTGTCTACATGTCTCAAGTAAGTCATTGTCATCATTAACTATGTAAAGTATGTTATGCTAATGTAGTATCATAATCTTTGTGTATGGGAATTATTTGTACAGCACTTTTCTACCATGAGAGCTAGGCATGTACAATACTAATAACCTATTCAAAAATCAGGAAAAAGTATGAACCTAGCTGTACTGATAATGGTTTTATTGTGTTTCAGTCTCCAAAACAGCTTTCCTAAAAAAAACAATTATATTGTCAGCTTGACTATTAGCCACAATTACTACTTCCTTGTGAGGCAACAAACTACTATAATATATGAACATTTTAGAGTTCACTGCTCTGCTAAGAAGGAAGAGAATCTGAATGCAAAGAACACATTTGAGCAATTCAGATATGGCAGAAATATGATTAATAACCTTCTATGATTCTTACAGCATTAAACCATTTCAGAGTCATTAACATTTTTCTGCCCCAAGCCACAAAACCATCTGTTTTGCAAAGAGCCCTGTGCTTTTTTTCTGGAAAATGATACTGTAATCTAAAAGTATAATAGCAGACTCTGTCACCACACATAATACTATTTCACTAAAACTGAGGTTTGGTCCAAAGGTGTGAGGACAATTCAACAGTTTTGTTTTGTTTTGTTTTTTAAATTCTTTAATTTTTTTTACAGTCCATTCTTTATCCCTCAACCAGCCTGCTCTATGACTCCTCCACAACCCATATCTATACCCCCTGCTCTGTCTCCAAGAGGGTGTCAAACACCGTCCACCCCACCTCACCATAGCTCCCCACTCACTGGGGCCTCAAGTCTCTTGAGGGATAGGTTCAGCTTCTCTTTCACTGATTCAAGACTCGGCAGTCCTCTGGGAGCCTCATATCCACTGATCGATGCTGCCTGATTGGTAGATCAATGTCAGAGCAACCTAGAGGGTCAAGGTTAGCTGACACTACTAGTCTTTCTGTGTGGTCACTGTCATCCACTGCTTCCTCAAGCTATTCCCTAATTCAGCCACATGGGTCACCAGATTCTATTCATTGGTTAGGTGTAAATATCTGCATCTGATTCTCTCAGCTGCTTTTTGGGTCTTTTGAAGGGTAGCCATGCTAGGCTCCTGTATGTAAGCACAACATGGTATCAGTAATAGTGTTAGGTCTTGGGGTCTCCCCTTGAGCTTGATCCCAATTTGGGCCTGTAACTGGACATCCTTTCTCTCACTCTTGTTTTGTTTTGTTTTGTTTTGTTTTGTTTTGTTTTGTTTTGTTTTGTTTTGTTTTGATGTTTTGTTTTGGTTTGGTTTGGTTTGGTTTGGTTTGGTTTGGTTTTTTTTGGTGTGTGTTCAGCCAGTGGGTCTGGTCACCTTTTCTTACTGAAGAATTTTCTGCCACGTTTTATCACTGTCACTAGCATTAACATACTGTGCTGTGTTATGATATAAGTCAAACGTTAGATTCCTAATTTATGAGCTTCCCTGTGTTCAACGTTTGTTAAATACACCGTCCAGCTATTGATAAATTTCCTAGAAACCACTCATTATATTCTAACAATATAATAAAGAGAGAGAAATAAAGTCTATTGACAGTAAATTCGAATGTGAAAAGAGAAGCATCACCATTTAGTATTGGGGCCATAAAGAAAGTGATAAAATACGATTTTGTCTGTCAACAGCTTGAAGGCCTAATACTGAAAAGGATTCTCCACATTAGTGCTGACAGGACCTTGAAACAATTGAACATATTATACTCTGCTAATTTGAAAAGGGTTTTAGTAGAATCTGTGATAAAACATAAGGGGCTGGAAATATAGCACAGTGGGATCCTGGCTGTTCTGCCACAAAACCTTTGGTCAATTCCAAGAACATGGCACTTGCACACTACAATGAACTCTAACTCAAGTTCAAGGAGGTCAGACTCTGTCTTCTGATAGGCACCAGGCACAGACATCGTATATAGGCATAAAAGCAGGCAAAATGCCAATACAGATGAAGATAAATAAAATTTAAAATATGTTAAACATATGTCATAAATTTATGCATAACTGATGAGTAAAATTTCAGTGCATGTATGTATACATATTACATTATATCTGTCTATTAATCTGTTGATAATGACCTATGCTCATTTCAAAATTTGGCGAATTTAAATTGTGCTACAATAAAACATGAAGTTTCATGATACTTAGATTCCTTACATCACAAATTCAGGGATAATATAGTAATGTCGTAAGCTTAATCTTTCTTTACCTTTATATTGATTTATTCATTCATTTGTTGTATTTTTATGTATCTGTCCATGTGCACATGTGGAAGTCACAGGAAACTGAAGAAGTTGGTTCTTTCCTTCAACTATGCCGGCCAAGAGTTTGTGGAAAGAAACTGTAAATACTAAGCCACTTACTTTGGTCAAATATAATCTCTCACCTCATTGTCAAGTGATTGACTGCTTCTTTTCTGCTTTGTTGGGCTCTTATGTGGCATTCTAAATTGCAGCAAAAATAGCTTAAATGGTAATTCAAAATAACTTTCTCAGATATAGCACAATATTATTTTCCTGTATATTAATATCTACTTAAAGATAAATGCAGACAAAGAAAGTATAAATGTGCAATAATCATGGAAAAGTAATATAAACAAGTAGTGGAGTAATTTGAATGATATGAAAACTTATAGAAATCTCCTGTGACATGAGTTTTTAAAAGGAATTCTAGGTAGTATAGTTTATATATTATGCCTATTTACTACTGAGATATTTTTTTAATTTTTAATATTTTTTATTACATATTTTCCTCAATTACATTTCCAATGCTATCCCAAAAGTCCACCATAGCGCCCCCCACTTCCCTACACACCCATTCCCATTCTTTTGGCCCTGGCATTCACCTATATTGGGGCATATAAAGTTTGCAAGTCCAATGGGCCTCTCTTTCCATTGATGGCCGACTAGGCCATCTTTCGATACATATGCAGCTAGAGACAAGAGCTCCGGGGTACTGGTTAGTACATCATGTTGTTCCAACTATAGGGTTGCAGATCCCTTTAGCTCCTTGGGTACTTTCTCTAGCTTCTCCATTGGGAGCCCTGTGATACATCCAATAGCTGACTGTGAGCATCCACTCCTGTGTTTGCTAGGCCCCTACATAGTCTCACAAGAGACAGCTATATTTGGGTCCTTTCAGCAAAATCTTGCTAGTGTATGGAATGGTGTCCGCGTTTAGAAGCTGATTATGGGATGGATCCCTGGATAAGGCAGTCTCTAAATGGTCCATCCTTTCATCATAGCTCCAAACTTTGTCTCTGTAACTCCTTCCATGGGTGTTTTGTTCCCAATTCTAAGAAGGGGCACAGTGTCCACATTTTGGTCTTCATTCTTCTTGATTTTCATGCGTTTAGAAAATTGTATCTTATATCTTGGGTATCCTAAGTTTTGGGCTAATATCCACTTATCAGTGAATACATATCGTGTGAGTTCCTTTGTGATTGTGTTACCTCACTCAAGATGATGCCCTCCAGGTCCATCCATTTGGCTAGGAATTTCATAAATTCATTCTTTTTAATAGCTGAGTAGTACTCCATTGTGTAAATGTACCAAAATTTCTGTATCCATTCCTCTGTTGAGGGACATCTGGGTTCTTTCCAGCTTCTGGCTATTATAAATAGGGCTGCTATGAACATAGTGGAGCATGTGTCCATCTTACCGGTTGGGACATCTTCTGGATATATGCCCAGGAGAGGTATTGCTGGATCCTCCGGTAGTACTATGTCCAATTTTCTGAGGAACTGCCAGACTGATTTCCAGAGTGGTTGTACAAGCTTGCAATCCCACCAACAATGGAGGAGTGTTCCTCTTTCTCCACATCCTCGCCAGCATCTGCTCTCACCTGAATTTTTGATCTTAGCCATTCTGACTGGTGTGATGTGGAATCTCAGGGTTATATATACCTGATGATTAAGGATGTTGAACATTTTTTCAGGTGCTTCTCTACCATTCGGTATTCTTCAGGTGAGAATTCTTTGTTCAGTTCTGAGCCCCATTTTTTAATGGGGTTATTTGACTTTCTGGAGTCCACCTTCTTGAGTTCTTTATATATATTGGATATTAGTCCCTTATCTGATTTAGGATAGGTAAAGATCCTTTCCCAATCTGTTGGTGGTTTTTTTGTTTTATTGATGGTGTCTTTTGCCTTGCAGAAGCTTTGCAGTTTCATGAGGTCCCACTTGTCAATTCTCGATCTTACAGCACAAGCCATTGCTGTTCTATTCAAGAATTTTTCCCCTGTGCCCATATCTTCAAGGCTTTTCCCCACTTTCTCCTCTATAAGTTTCAGTGTCTCTGGTTTTATGTGAAGTTCCTTGATCCACTTAGACTTGACCTTAGTACAAGGAGATAGGAATGGATCAATTCGCATTCTTCTACATGTTAACAACCAGTTGTGCCAGCACCATTTGTTGAAAATGCTGTCTTTCTTCCACTGGATGTTTTTAGCTCCCTTGTTGAAGATCAAGTGACCGTAGGTGTGTGGGTTCATTTCTGGGTCTTCAATTCTATTCCATTGGTCTATTTGTCTGTCACTATACCAGTACCATGCAGTTTTTATCACAATTGCTCTGTAGTAAAGCTTTAGGTCCGGCATGGTGATTCCACCAAGGTTCTTTTATCCTTGAGAAGAGTTTTTGCTATCCTAGGTTTTTTGTTAATCCAGATGAATTTGCAGATTGCACTTTCTAATTTGTTGAAGAATTGAGTTGGAATTTTGATGGGGATTGCATTGAATCTGTAGATTGCTTTTGGCAAGATAGCCATTTTTAAAATGTTGATCCTGCCAATCCATGAGCATGGAAGACCTTTCCATCTTCTGAGATCTTCTAGAATTTCTTTCTTCAGAGACTTGAAGTTCTTATTATACAGATCTTTCACTTCCTTAGTTAGAGTCACGCCAAGATATTTTATATTATTTGTGACTATTGAGAAGGGTGTTGTTTCCCTAATTTCTTTCTCAGCCTGTTTATTCTTTGTGTAGAGAAAGGCCATTGATTTGTTTGAGTTAATTTTATATCCAGCTACTTCGCCGAAGCTGTTTATCAGGCTTAGGAGTTCTCTGGTGGAATTTTTAGGGTCACTTATATATACTATCATATCATCTGCAAAAAGTGATATTTTGACTTCATCTTTTCCAATTTGTATCCCTTTGATATCCTTTTGTTGTCGAATTGCTCTGGCTAGGACTTCAAGTACTATGTTGAATAGGTATGGCGAAAGTGGACAGCCTTGTCTAGTCCCTGATTTTAGAGGGATTGCTTCAAGCTTCTCACCATTTACTTTGATGTTGGCTACTGGTTTGCTGTATATTGCTTTTATCATGTTTAGGTATGGGCCTTGAATTCCTGATCTTTCCAAGACTTTTATCATGAATGGGTGTTGGATCTTGTCAAATGCTTTTTCTGCATCTAACGAGATGACCATGTGGTTTTTGTCCTTGAGTTTGTTTATATACTGGATTACGTTGATGGATTTCCGTATATTGAACCATCCCTGCATCCCTGGGATGAAACCTACTTGTTCAGGATGGATGATTGTTTTGATGTGTTCTTGGATTCGGTTAGCAAGAACTTTATTGAGGATTTTTGCATCAATATTCATAAGGGATATTGGTCTGAAGTTTTCTATCTTTGTTGGGTCTTTTTGTGGTTTAGGTATCAGAGTAATTGTGGCTTCATAGAAGGAGTTGGGTAGAGTACCTTCTGTTTCTATTTTGTGGAATAGTTTGTGAAGAACTGGGATTAGATCTTCTTTGAAGGTCTGATAGAACTCTGCACTAAACCCATCTGGTCCTGGGCTTTTTTTGGTTGGGAGACTATTAATGACTGCTTCTATTTCTTTGGGGGATATAGGGCTGTTTAGATCATTAACCTGATCTTGATTCAACTTTGGTACCTGGTATCTGTCTAGGAACTTCTCCATTTCATCCAGGTTCTCCAGTTTTGTTGAGTATAGCCTTTGGTAGAAGGATCTAATGGTGTTTTGGATGTCTTCAGGATCTGTTGTTATGTCTCCTTTTTCATTTCTGATTTTGTTAATTAGGATGATTTCCCTGTGCCCTCTAGTGAGTCTGGCTAAGGGTTTATCTATCTTGTTGATTTTCTCAAAGAACCAGCTCCTTGATTGGTTGATTCTTTGAATAGTTCTTCTTGTTTCCACTTGGTTGATTTTGCCCCTGAGTTTGATTATTTCCTGCCGTCTACTCCTCTTGGGTGAGTTTGCTTCCTTTTGTTCTAGTGCTTTTAGGTGTGTTGTCAAGTTGCTAATGTGTGCTCTCTCTAGTTTCTTTTTGGAGGCACTCAGAGCTATGAGTTTTCCTCTTAGAAATGCTTTCATTGCGTCCCATAAGTTTGGGTATGTTGTGGCTTCATTTTCATTGAACTCTAAAAAGTCCTTAATTTCTTTCTTTATTCCTTCCTTGACCAAGGTATCATTGAGAAGTGTGTTGTTCAGTTTCCACGTGAATGTTGGCTTTCTATTATTTATTTTGTTATTGAAGATCAGCCTTAGTCCATGGTAATCTGATAGGATGCATGGGACAATTTCAATATTATTGTATCGGTTGAGGCCTGTTTTGTGACCAATTATGTGGTCAATTTTGGAGAAGGTAACCATGAGGTGCTGAGAAGAAGGTATATCCTTTTGTTTTAGGATTGAATGTTCTGTAGATATCTGCCAGATCCATTTGATTCATAACTTTGGTTAGTTTCACTGTGTCCCTGTTTAGTTTCTGTTTCCATGATCTGTCCATTGGTGAAAGTGGTGTGTTGAAGTCTCCCACTATTATTGTATGAGGTGCAATGTGTGCTTTGAGATTTACTAAAGTTTCTTTAATGAATGTGGCTGCCTTTGCATTTGGAGCATAGATATTCAGGATTGATAGTTCCTCTTGGAGGATTTTACCTTTGATGAGTATGAAGCGCCCCTCCCTGTCTTTTTTGATTACTTTGGGTTGGAATTCAATCTTATCAGATATTAGAATGGCTACTCCATCTTGTTTCTTCATACCATTTGCTTGGAAAATTGTTTTCCAGCCTTTCATTCTGTGGTAGTGTCTATCTTTTTCTCTGAGATGAGTTTTCTGTAAGCAGCAAAATGTTGGGTCTTGTTTGTGTAGCCAGTTTGTTAGTCTATGTCTTTTTATCGGGGAGTTGAGTCCATTGATATTAAGAGATATTAAGGAAAAGTAATTGTTGTTTCCTGTTATTTTTGTTGTTAAAGTTGGCATTCTGTTCTTGTGGCTGTCTTCTTTTAGGTTTGTTGAGGGATTGCCTTCTTGTTGTTTCTAGGGCGTGGTTCCTGTCCTTGTATTGTTTTTTTCCTGTTATTATCCTTTGAAGGGATGGATTCCTGGTGAGATAATGTGTGAATTTGGTTTTGTCGTGGGATACTTTGGTTTCTCCATCTATGTTAATTGAGAGTTTGGCTGGGTATAGTAGCCTGGGCTGGAATTTGTGTTCTTTTAGTGTCTGTATAACATCCGTCCAGGATCTTCTGGCTTTCATAGTCTCTGGTGAAAAATCTGGTGTAATTCTGATAGGCTTGCCTTTATATGTTACTTGGCCTTTTTCTCTTACTGCTTTTAGTATTTTATCTTTATTTAGTGCTTTTGTTGTTCTGATTATTATGTGTCGGGAGGTATTTCTTTTCTGGTCCAGTCTATTTGGAGTTCTGTAGGCTTCTTGTATGTTCATGGGCATCTCTTTCTTTAGGTTTGGGACGTTTTCTTCTATAATTTTGTTGAAGATGTTTGCTGGTCCTTTGAGTTGAAAATCTTCATTCTCATCCACTCCTATTATCTGTAGGTTTGGTCTTCTCATTGTGTCCTGTATATCTTGGATGTTTTGAGTTAGGATCTTTTTGCGTTTTACATTTTCCTTGATTGTTGTGCTGATGTTCTCTATGGAATCTTCTGCACCTGAGATTCTCTCTTCCATCTCTTGTATTCTGTTGCTGATGCTCGTATCTATGGTTCCAGATTTCTTTCCTAGGGTTTCTATCTCTAGTGTTGCCTCATTTTGGGTTTTCTTTATTGTGTCTACTTCCCTTTTTAGGTCTAGTATGGTTTTGTTCATTTCCATTATCTGTTTGGATGTGTTTTCCTGTTTTTCTTTAAGGACTTCTACCTGTTTGATTGTGTTATCCTGTTTTTCTTTAAGGACTTGTAACTCTTTAGCCATGTTCTCCTGTAATTCTTTAAGGGAATTATTAAAGTCCTTCTTGATGTCCTCTACCATCATCATGAGATATGCTTTTAGATCCGTGTCTAGCTTTTCTGGTGTGTTGGGGTGCCCTGGACTGGGCGAAGTGGGAGTGCTGTGTTCTGATGATGGTGAGTGGTCTTGGTTTCTGTTAGTTAGATTATTATGTTTACCTTTAGCCATCTGATAATCTCTGGCGTTAGTTGTTATCGTTGTCACTGTTTAAAGATTGGAGCAGACTCTGTTCCACTCACCTGAAGTCTCAAAATCCTGTGGTGGGTGTCATGGGTAGCTGGGGGGGTGTCAGCTGACCCTGCGCTCTAGCTACCCTGGTACTGGTCCGGCCGGAAGAGGCCTGTGGCCCTACTCAGGCCGGTTTTCTGCTTCCCTAACTAATGCAGTCTCAGGTCCTTCGAGCAATTGGATTGGAGCAGAAGCTGTGTTCCACTCACCTGAAATCTTAAGATCCTGTGGCGGGTGTTGTGGGTAGCTGGCGAGTGTCAGCCGACCCTGCGCCCTAGCTACCCAGGTGCTATTCTGACCGGAAGAGGCTTGTGGCCCTACTCAGGCCGGTTTTCTGCCTCCCCAACCAAAGCAGTCTCAGGTCCAGCGTGATTGGACTGGAGCAGAAGCTGTGTTCCACTCACCAGAAGTCTCAAAATCCTGTGGCGGGGGGTCGTGGGTAGCTGGCGGGTGTCAGCCGACCCTGCGCTCTAGCTACCCTGGTGCTGTTCAGGCCGGAAGAGGCCTGTGGCCCTACTCAGGCCGGTTTTCTGCTTCCCTAACTAATGCAGTCTCAGGTCCTGCACGCAATTGGATTGGAGCAGAAGCTGTGTTCCACTCACCTGAAGTCTTAAGATCCTGTGGCGGGTGTTGTGGGTAGCTGGCGAGTGTCAGCCGACCCTGTGCCCTAGCTACCCCAGTGCTTTTCTGACCGGAAGAGGCTTGTGGCCCTACTCAGGCTGGATTTCTGCCTCCCCAACCAAAGCAGTCTCCACTACTGAGATATTTTAATCAGCTAAAAAGCCCATGATCATAAATCCATTAAATATATTATGTAAATGGAAATATACTAGTTAAACATGCATGTTTAGTACAATAATGAAAATATTAAATATTTATTATGAAGTAAATTTATGACTAGAAGAAATGTAGGTGTCATTAATAAAATAGAATTACACATTAATATGTGTGGCATGAAATAAGACATATTAATAAGACATATATTATAATTCTAATAGCTAACCACTGAATTTTAGTATGTACCTTTTAAGGAGACAGAACTTTGACAGCAAACAAGAATCCTATATACATGTCACCTTCCCCTCTCCTGATATGCTGTGGAGAATGACAGCTTTCTCACCTCAGTACAGGCTAGGTTGAAACAGAATCAAACAAAACAGATTTACTTACTTCATGTTGCTGCTTGTTTGAGCATGATTTTATATTGATGAGCATGTGTGTATACTTTGTTTGGTTGAAATAAAATATTGTATTTGGTGAATGCTTTGCACTGTGCATTTTTGTTTTGTTTTTGACCAATATCATTTTAGATAAATGTTTAGACTAATTTTAACTTCAAGTTAGTCATAGTGCAATAAATATGTTCATATAGTTTAAAATTAAATCTGTGGCTCATGAAGGCATGTGTCTCCATACTCAGTACATGCCAAACAGTATTCAAAGCACTTGTAATCAGCATTTAGAGCTTCGATTGCTGCTGTTGCTGGCCATTACAGGCGTGTTGCATCAGATAACTGTGAAGTTACAATAACACTCATTATATTGCCTGCTGTTTAAAATCTAAAGGCTGTTTTTCATGATTAAAATCATACAGTCCCGCCAGGCAGTGGTGGTGCACGCCTTTAATCCCAGCACTTGGGAGGCAGAGGCATGTGGATTTCTGAGTTCAAGGCCAGCCTGGTCTACAAAGTTAGTTCCAGTACAGCCAGGGCTATACAGAGAAACCCTGCCTCGAAAAACAAATAAAACAACCAACCAAAAACAAAAACAAAAAAATCATACAGTCCCAATTATTATGCAGAAGACCCAGCCTCTAGCTTATGAGAATATGATTTTATTTATATACAGGATGTTTAAGGAGGTACAATGAAGTCATTGCAGTGAATCCTAATCTATCATGAATGGTATCAATTTTTAGGAATGGAGATGAAGGTACAGGAAACCCATACAAAGATGGGAGGCAAATAAAGCCACCTAATCAAGAACCTTCAGAATAAATCAGTGGTTTCCTAGTCACAGATTAACTGTGAACTTTACACTCCAGAATACATCAGAGAATATTTCCTCTATTGTTTTAGGCCTCCTTTTATTGTACTTTATGCTGCATAAGCTAATAGTTTGATATACCACAATTATTTTGATTAGTTATGTAATGTATTTAAAGCCTTCCAATTTTTGTTGGTTATAAAAAATGAAAAATCTACTTTTATTAAGAAACTCAAAACATAAAAAATACTTATTTTGAAAATAGATTAACTATAAGACTCTTCTATAGTTCCTTGAGATATTCTTTTGCTTCTCTACATATTATATAATTTTATGTCTTGAAATGATAGCATAATTACACCATTCCCCTTTCTTCTCTGTAGCCTCTTCCATACAAGCTTGCTCTCTCTATGATCCAATGGCTTCCTTTCATTTAAATGCTTATAATAGAAAAACAGAAATGTTGTAAGACACAGAGGAAAAGAAAGTGTACTATGATATTCTTTCTCCTCAAAAATGTCAGAAAGGCTACACTTATTAAGTCTTATCAAATGGATCCCTAGAGAAGACCCGGACAATAAAGAAATCAATGAGCACACTAACATGTAAAGAAAAGGAAAGCTCAGAAGGCTGCAACCCAATACAAAGAACTACAGATAAAAGAATAAGGCTGAGAGTCAGAAAAGCATCTTCCCTAGAGAACAGTTCCTCACTGGTTTATCTAATACCACATGATCATCGCTGAGCTCATGGGAACACAGTTAACATTATTCAGCATGAGCAGGATGTTTATTACCTACCTTTGAAACATGAGGAGTCAGTAAATTTAGTACTTTTTTGTATAGTTAGTATATATTCATAAATATTTTTGCAATTAATGATTAAGGAATTTTGCCTAATATATAGCCACATTATAAGCCATAATACTATTTTTGTTTTAATTTGTATTTGGAAGTTCTTTATAATTTTATAATTTATTCTTAAAATTGTTACATTGTATGTATGTGTATACTGTAAGCACTGTACAACATCTCCCATCCTCCATCCAAGTTTACCTGGTACCCCTGTCTTATTTTCAAATTCATGGACTCTATATATACTACATATATGTAATATATACTATATATACATATATATATATATATATATATATATATATATATATATATATATATTTCATGTGTGTGTACTACTAAGCACATTTAGTTTAGGTATGTGCATTATAGAGCTTATTCACAAGAAAGACTGATTCTCCTTGTCTTATCATGCATTGCTCTACACTAGGGCATATATTTTACAGAACTTTCAAATTATTTTTAGAAAACTGCATACCTATGAATAAGAGTGTTCATATAATATTGCTTTATTTGGAAAATTAGGTTGAGGATCTTGAAAATGCATTTCTGGAATCTTTGCATGATGACAAATCCTGATAACTAGTTTCTTTCCTTGTTATTCATGTTTTCTTTGAATAATTTTTCTTTCTTTTTATATTTTTCTTTTAGACATGTCTCATACTGATTTGAACAAACGTTATGTAGCTTTGGTAATCAAACTCACGACCTTGTGAATGCTATGCAAACACTCTACCAACTGAGCTATGTCCCCATCATGGTTTTATCAACCATTGTGTTTTATTCAGCTTCTCAACACTGTGACAACTTAGTTGAGAAAAAAACCAAAACAATACAAACCAAAAATTTCCCTTAAAATAAATATATAGATGTTTTTCAAGTTATTTAGCTTGTTTGGCTCAGGACTTTTAATGTGTCAGCCTTTGCTAAGCTGCCTCCTTTGATTTGGGCCTTCGACATTCCAGAATAGCATTCTTTGCAGAGAGAATGTTTGAACATTAATGTTCATCCTATAATATAGGTAGACAGAGATACAAAGACATATCACTATCTAGCCAACACACACATTAATATGGTATTTGCAAATATGCCATACCTTCTCATATTAATATCTTTTAATTTTGTCACAATTTTTTCCATCAGTGGATAAATCACCTAATGAAAGCCTATCTCTCATGATTCTACATCCTTTTATAAGCCTACAACTTTTACAGTCACATGTCTTTTATGGACAGTTAGGATTCAAGCTATATCATAATGAATAAATAGAATTAATTTGCTAATTATCCTTGCTATAACATTTTAAAAGTTGGTGTATAACCTTTTCATAATACTCATGTTTTCCAATCAAATCTCGTGCAAAGTAAGACAAAATATTAAATATATGGATGGGTACAATTTAGTGTCCTAATTGAAGAGAGAAAAATAATCAATGATAGAAACTGAAGAATAATCTGCTTTTAAATTCAGCCTGAGTCAGGAAATTCAACTTTCAGCATTTAGTTAGAATGATGTCTTTCTCCTTGGTTTGAGCATGTTTATAAATATACACCCTTTTAGCCTTAAGACATCTCACTTATCTTATGTGTCCAAACCAGTTTTTGAAGAGCAGCATAACATATTTTCACAATATGTAACAAAAGCAATGTAATAGTTTGCGATTTTCTAGCTAAGGAAGCAGAAGAGAAATAAAAATATCACATTTTAAGGCATATTTTGTCAGACTGTTGTAAAGAATTGAAAGCTTTGGATGTTAATCCTTAATACAGATTGGCACTTTTGAGTGCAGATAAGCAAATCTGTATCTTAGTTACAGAGTGTATGTCACTGGTGTTCATGATAACACTCAGAATGGCAAAACTGTTTCTCTGCTTTTTTCCTCAATGAGGCCTCAAGAATGTGGATGACGCAAAAGAAATAGTGCCTTCTATCTCAAATGGACTGATGAATATATGAATAGTAAAAAATGAGCCAGCGTATACAAAATCTTTACAAGTTTAATCCAGATGGAATCATAGCAGGTGGAAGTGCATGACCTCTGTGACAGCCTGAATAAGAATGGTCCCTAACAGGCTTATATATTTGAAAGCTAGTCATCTCGGAGTAGCATTATTTAGAAATGATTAGGAGGTATAATCTTGTGAAGAGTGCAGGGCCTTGTTGAAAGTAGAGTATCCCTGGGGTTGGATTATGAAGTTTAAGAATCCCAAGTGCTCAGAACTCAGAGGAAAGGACCTTAGATGAAATGCCTAACAGTGAGCAGAGATAACTTGTAGAGTTCACTGCAAATAGGAAGACAGGACATCAAATGGAGGGATAGTGTTGTCATCCCACAGCCAAAACCTCTGACTCAGAATTGTTCCTGTCTTGCAGGGACAAAAAATGGAGAAGTCTGAGGGAATAGAGGTCTACTGACCACCCCAAATTGAGATCCATCTCAAGGGGAGATTCCAAGGGCTGACACTTACTGATGGTATGCTGTACTTCCAGACAGGAGCTTAGCATGGCTCCAAGAGGCTCAATAAGCATCTAACTGAGACAGATGCAGACCCTTATACCCAACCAGTGGACAGAAGCCACTCTAGTTTATTTTGGAAAGGATGGAATATATAACAAGCCAGTCGTACTGTTGCTCTCTTCCTGGTACTTGTAGAACAGGATGTACAATGCTCAGCATTTTCTCTAGCATCCTATCTGCCTGCATGAAACCATGCTCCACACTATGATGAAAGTGGACTAGTCAGTGAAACTCTAAACACCCCAAATTAAGTTAAATGTTTGCTTTTATTTAATAAAAAAAAAAGGTTATAGAAAAAGAAAACACTCTTCAAATCTACACCCAACTTCTGCCTTGGTTCTTGGAAAAAAGGAAGCATAGCTTCAAAGTTCTTGGTCAGTATCTGAAGAGAGAGATGCACTAATTAGGTCTTAGAGATGTGAATCAAAGGGCTACAGAGATGGCTCTGTGAGTAAGAGTACTTATTGTCCAAGAATGAAGGTCTGATTTCATACCTCCTGAAGTCATGGAAAACTCCTGGAATGGTCACATGAACTCGTAACCCTATCACTCAGTAGTATGTGGATGAGAAACATGCTTTCTGTATTTTGTTAGTGGCCAGCCTATCTCCAAGCTCATTGACAGATCCTGACTCAAGGGGATAGGCATAAGATAATAAAGTAGGACACCCAATACCAATTCTCATCTACAGTGGCATGCTGTGTGTATCCTAAACCATAAGCCCTCATGTCAAAACCACATCATTCTCATGCAGGCACACACAAACACAAACACACACACACTCACACAAACACTCTCTCTCTGTCTCTCTCTCTCTGTCTCTCTCACACACTCTCTCTCTCTCTCTCTCTCTCTCTCTCACACACACACACATTTTAAGACAATACTAAAATAAGGTTGATAATTGGTCAACATATTAATGTTGTATTATAAAATGCATATCTACTACTTGCCAGGAAAAGCATCTGATAGTGACTCACCTTATTAGTGAGATGATACTGAAGAGGTTTAGAGAGATAGGAATTTTTTGAGAACTCCCAGAATATAAATCAGTCAAACAAATAGAACTGGAATACTTAAAAGCCCATTAAATGCTCATTAGACTCTTTGGCTCTCAAATACAATTGATGACCACCAATTTTATTTTATGTATCCTACCATTTTATTGTAGTACTATTATTGTTCTTTTTATTTTGATAAACATGTTGTGGACTTATAAGAGTTCATCTCTAAACTAATGATTAATCTATAAATCTACATGTAAAATGGTGTCAGCAATTCACCTTTAAAATACTGTCAGGAAGACACTATATCCAGTTGATTTACTAAGGAATTGGAAATAACAGTACATTTTTATATTTCCTGAAGATCCATGGATAGGGATTTTCTAGGGAATATAAGTGTCTAGATAAAGAACTCTCCAATCCACTAACTTGAGATTCCATAGAAAACCTAGACAAATTAGAATCACATATAGAGCAGTTGTGAATGTGATTTTTTATTCTCTGACTATCCTTAGCAATTGACGGCCTTCCCTCACAAGTCTCATGTTGGGCGAGATTCTGTTTGTTTGTTTGTTTTTGATGGTATACTTATGGGAAGTGGTGAAGCTTTAAAACGTTAAGAAACAAAGAGGAAAGTGAGTAGACTTTGAGACGAGTGCTTCTGAAGGTTACAGAGGGAAGAAACCACAACTCATCTTTCTGTGTTTATTCTACTCTAAGGAGACTGACTGTACACAAAAGTTCATGATCATTATGAAGAGCTTCTGCCCACCTACCAGCAAGGCAAGGTTTGAGATTTTCCTAATGATAAAGAGACCTTGACTTGTATTTGAAATATACTTTACAGTAACAGAAATGACTGACAACACAGGACAAAAGAGACCAACTGTATGAGGGCTGTCATATTAGATACAGAACTTCAACAGTGGGGAACCACAGAAAATTGCAATTAACGTATTCTTTTTCATTGCCAGTTACAGTTTTCCACAATCATTTCAAATTCTTTCAGCTAGAAGAAGAACTGAAAGGGGGAAGCTTTCAATCTAACTTCACCATATTAATTTTAAAAAGGCAATGGAGTTTTATGAATGTTGTTAATTATCTGAACATTTATTATTGGAATAGTTAATTGGAAAATTAATGATTTTAAAGAAAACTGACTACATATCAAGTGTACAAAACATACCCAAATAAATTTGTTTTAAAAGTAAGTATAACTATCAGGGAAGTTATGATTATTCTTTTGAGAAACACCTGAGTAATTAAATTACTATTTAATTTTCATATCCCAGCAATGCTATAGTAGCAGCTAAGATTTTTTGGCTTCCTCTGATAATCTCCCAGTAAGAGCTTTGACAAGGTAACATCCTCTTGTGCTTTTATGTGAGAAATATTTAGAAATGCAGGTCTGCTGCATTACTAAATTTGATAATTACTTTTTTCTCCACTGAACTCCTAGATCTATCAACAGAAAGCTGAAGAAAAAAAAGATTGTGTGTGTGTGTGTGTGTGTATGTGGGTGTGTGTGTGTGTGAGTGTGTGTTTGTGTGTGTTGAGACAAGGAGCCTAAAGGATGTCACTGAGTTTTTTTAGTGTTGGCAATCTGTAGTTGGGTCTGCACTCTACAATGAAGAGTACTTTTGTTTTATTGTGTGTTTGTTTTTCCCATATGAAGTTGGGAATTGTTTTTTCAACATCTGTAAAGAACAGTGTTATAGTTTTGATCGGGACTGCATAGAGTCTGTAGATTGCTGTTGATAAGATTGCCATTTTTATTGTATTAATCCTACTGATCTATATGAAGGGGAGATACTTTTACTTTCTAGAATCTTCTTTAATTTCTTTCTTGGCACCCCATGAAAAGAAAAGGTTCAGAAAGGCAAAGGATGCCAGCAATAAACAAAATGGCAGCCTACAGAATGGGAAAATTTTTCATCAAATCCACATTTGATAGAGGACAAATATCCAAAAGAACTCAAGAAAATAGACATCGACAAACTTAATAATCCAATTAAAAATGGAGAACAGACCTAAACAGAGAATTTTCAATAGAAGTATCTCAAATGATTGGGGAACACTTAATGAAATGTTTAACAACTTTAGCTATCAAAAAAATGCAAACAAAAATGGCTTGAGATTCCATCTTACACCTGAAAGAGTGAGAAAGATCAACAAGAGAAGTGATAGCTCATGCTGGGGAGGATTTGGAATTATGGAAATACTCCCACATTGTTGGTGGAGGTGAAAACTTGTATAGCCAAGTATAAATCTTGAAAATTGAAAACCAATATTGTTGAATCTCAGAAAATTGTGAAATGATATACCTTATGACCCAGCTATGTTCCTCCTTGGCTTTCATTCAAAGGACATTTTATCCTACTACAAATATGCTTGTTCAACTATATTCATAGCAGTTCTATTCATTAAAGCTGGAAACTATAAACATCCTAGATGTCCCCAAACTGAATGACTGATTAAAAAAAAAGTAGTACATGTACACAAGGGAGTATTAAAAAGTATTGAAAGGAAGTGTTAAAAAGGAAAAAAATTACAACATGAAATCATTGAATCTCATGGATAGAACTAGAAAACAATAATCCTAAACAAGGTAACCCAGAGCCAGAAAGTTAGACATGGTAGCTACTCTATTATAAGTGTATATCATCTGTAATGTAAATGATAATCATGTTATAATCCATAGACCCAAAGAGGCTAAGTTACAGGAAGGGTTTAATAGGGAGCACATGGATCTCTCTGTTAATGGGAAGTAAAATAGATTTTGTAAGTGAACTAGGGGAAGTTGGAAATGGGAAGAAGAGGGTTGTGGTGAGGGTATGAGAGAAGAGAGAATGTGGAGGAACAACTGGAGCATTTTAGGGGCAATGTGCGGTTGTGGTGAGGGTATGAGAGAAGAGAGAATGTGGAGGAACAACTGGAGCATTTTAGGGGCAATGTGCAGTGGAAACTTCCTCTAAACTATGAGGACCACCCCAGTGAGGACTCATAATGGAGAATATAGAGTCTGAACTGTCCATAATTTGTAACCAAACAAAGCTTTCAGTGGTGAGAGTGATATACTTCAACTCAACCACAAAATCACCGAACTGTCCTGTCTGCAAGATATGCAGGGACAGTGATAGCTCAGAGTTTATGGGAGCAGACAACCAATGACAGGTCTAACTTGAGGCCTAACCCATAAGAGAGAACCCATGAACAACACTGCCTAGATGGCTGGAAACTGGAATCTGAATGGGCCAAGAACTAGAGTAAAACCAAACTCAATTAGAAAAAAAATAAACAAAGAAGTAGTCAATGAAATAAATTTTAATGATGTTCTGTTATACTCATAGGTCAGTCAATACCTAGCCTAATCATCATAAGAGAAACATCCTTCAGCAGCTGATGGGAGCAAATGGAGAGACTCAAAAGCTAACATTAGCCAGAGCTCTGGGAATCCTGTAGAAGAGGGTGAGGAAGGATTGTAGGAGACAGAGGAGGCACCACAAAAACACCACCAGCAGTGGGCTAACCTGGGCTCATAGGGGAATCCTATGAGACTGAACTGACTGAAATGACAATCAGTGAGCATGTTCTCAATCCTCTGCATATTTGTTATGGTTGTTTACCCTGTTGGTCTGGTGGAATTCTTAGTAGTGGAAGACGGAGCTGTCTATGACTCTTTTACCTGTTCCTGACATTCTTTTCTTCATATTGGGTTACCTAGTCTAGCCTTGCTATGACAGCACATGCCTAGTCTTATTGCACCTTGTTACTCCATGCTTAGTTGATATCCCAGAAATGCTTTGTTCTTTCTGCAGTGAAAGGAAGAAGCAATGAAACTTTGGAAGAGAGCAAGTGGTGGGACAGGATTGGGAAGAGAGAGGAGAAGGGAAAATGTGACCAGGATGATACAATATATAAGAAAGAAATAAAGCAAAGCAAAACAAAACAAAACAAAATAAAGAAAAAGAAAATAAAGAAAAACAAAACAAAGTAAAACAAAACAAAGTAAAACAAAACAAATAGTCTCTTTTTCCCCATGAGACAACCTTGGAGAAAACTAGAACTTATTTGCAAGTGGCTATCAATTGGAAATAGCTACTGGGTTAGGGTTAGGGGCCACTGTACAGATCCCCTTTTAGCTGTAGTTCCCCATCTGGTGCAGACTTATGAAGGTGATTGCTGTTACAGTCGCTGTGAGTTCATGTATGTGTTAGTATTGTTGATTTAAAGGGCCTTGTTTCCTTTGTGTCATCTATTCCCTCTAGTTCTTATCCTCTTTCTGCTTCTTCTAAATTAGGGTTTTCTGGGCCCAGAAGGTAGGGATTTGACAAACACAACTTGTTTAGGACTCTCATTCTGCAATATTGTCTGGCTGTGAGTCTCTGCATTTGTTCCTATCTGCTCAGGAGGAAGCTTCACTGAGAATGGCTTAACAAGACACTGAATTTATGTCTATTACAGAATGTCTGTATGAGGTAAAAGAAAGACTGAGATTTACCAATTTACCATATTCATGATGAAGTTGAGTATGAATGTTAAATGTTTTTTCTTTAAGAAAACATAACCAAAAGAACACAAGGGAGAAAAATACTTTTTCCAACACATAATGTGACCCTCCCTTCTTCCTGTGTGCTGTTGAATACTTGCCTGACAGAAGAAAATGAGTAAAAGTATGTGTGTGGGGAGGAGTGGGTCAGATGGATGGGTTGACTTCTGGGATTAGATTCAGTGACATGGCTAAACTTTGTATTGTGGTGAACAAGGGCTATATAGATTTAGAGAGTGGGTAAAGAATTCCAAAGTTGATATCCATTATTGGTTACTGTGGAGACCTGGGAGTTTTCATTTACATGAAAAGTTTCTTTTCTGGAGAGAGGAACTTGAACCTTTAATTTACACCAGGATATGTTACTGTCCTCAGAGGTGGAGGAGGTAGATATCCTGCTCTGGTGTGTGTAGACTGAGAGCAAGGAGAAAAGGGCCCCAATTCCGCTAGGTCTCCACATGCGATTTGCAGAGTTTGTGGTACATCTCAGTCTCACTCTTACTACAGGCCAGATCCACATTGTACATCCCCACAGCAGATGATTAAATTATTTTGATGTTGGCTTATTTGTGGTATGTTTTTCACTTAAAGCTCCAGATTCTTATGCTTTACTGGTATGTTTGTACATACCTGAAACTCTCCCCGGCTTTCCCTGCATGTCCAATATAGTTATTCTATTGGATGCTACGTATAGTCAGAATGAAGTGAATACCACCAAGTCTAAGTCTGCAATGCTATAAACTGATTTCACTTTTGGACTACACACACTGTTACCAAGACAACTAAAATTGACATACAGCTTGATAACAAGCTCAGGGGGCCTTTCTTTTTCAGTAAGGAAAGGGAAATCCCTCCAATATTTATTATATAAAATGATGATCATAGATGGGAATAAAAGTAGTCAAAACCCATTTCTTTATCAGTCATTTAGTGTAGTATTAGGGACTTTGTCATCAGTGGGAAACATTTCAAAGGTCATCCAGAAGAACAACTGACAAGAACATTTTAGAATAAGGCTTGAAAAACAGAAAATAAAAGTTTCCAGGAAGATCTATTTTTTCATTTATATAGAAGAACTTTTTGTTAAAAGAGAAAAACATTCCTGTCACCAAAGGCAGAACATTCACTTGAACTACGCATTTATTTTGTTAGAAATCTTATGATAACTATGCTTCTTAACAAATCAATTAACTGCTTTCTCTCTTTTATTCATATTCTCAGGAAATAGAAATAAAATGTCCAGTTTTTGCATTTCTTACAAAGTTAAAAATAATGACTGTTTTATTTGCATTCTACAAATGCCATCTTTTCTTTGAAGCAGAAGAAATTGTTTTGAAGTTGTAATATCATCAACATTCTAGAACTTTGCTCTGTCTATTAATCCAAGATTAATTAGTAAACATATGTGAATACTTGATTCATTTTAGCCATAAATGCAAACATGTTTATTAACTGAAAGATGTTTTTGTATTTGTTTTCTTTTGATGTTATTAACTTCTGAGAACTTTAACTATAATTTACCTGTAAGTTCTCAATTTATCCAATTGACCATGACTTTGGCATTCCAGAAACTTTTCAGTTTCATGAGGTCCCATTTATCAATTCTTGATCTTAGAGCCAGAACCATTGGAGTTCTGTTTAGTTAATGCCCCCCCAGGGGGCCAATGAGTTCAAGTCTTTTTCCCACTTTCTCTTCTACTAAAGTCAGTGTGTCTTGTTTTATGTTGAAGCCCTTGATTCACTTGGTATTGAGCCTAATGCAAGGTGACAAATACGGATCTATTTCCCTTTTCTATATACTATGGATATGAGCCATATGTGAAATGTAGGGTTGGTGAATTATTTTTTCCATTTCAGTAGGCTGGCAGTTCAGCCTATTGATAGTGTGCTTTGTCTTACAGAAGTATTTAGTTTCAGGAGATTTCATTTACTTATTATAAATCTTAGAGACTGTGGAGTTTGTATTCTGTTCATGAATTTGTCTCCTCTGTCAACACATTCAAGATTATTCCCACTTCTTTTCTTTCAGTTGCAGTACACCTGGTTTTATATTGATGTAATTGACCCACTTGGATGTTAGCTTTGTGCAGGGTAATATATTTGCTTGCTTCTGAAAATCAGAACAGTATGATTTGTTGAAGATAATTTCTCCTTTTCATGTGAATTTCTGGCATTTTATCAAACTTCAGATGTCTATTGATGAGTGTATTTATGTCTGGGTCTTTAATTCAATTCCATTGATTACCCTGTCTGTTTTTATGGCAGTACCATGAATTTTTTTTTTTTAACTATACCTCTTTTCAGACTGGTTGAAGTCAGAGATAGTGATACATACAGAAATTCTTTATTGTATACCATTGTTTTAGATATCCTGGATTTGTTGTTTTTCATATGAAGTTGAATATTGTTCTCTCAAGGTCTGTAAAGAGTTGGGTTGGAATTTTAAATGGGGATTACACTGAATTTGTAGATTGCATTTATGTTTCCTCATTTTACTATATTAACTCTACCAATCTATAAGCATATAAGCTTTCCATTTTCTTATATATTTTTTTGATTTCCTTCTTGAAAGACTTGAAATAGTTAATCATATAGAACTTTCACTTGCTTGGTTAGAGTTACTACATAATATTTTATATTATTTGACAAAAATCTAATTTCCCAGATTTATTTCTCAGCCACTTTGCCATTTGTGTATGAACAGGCTACTGATCTTGTTTGTATCAAACAACTTTGATGATGGTATTTATCAGCTGTAGAAGTTCAAATATTGGTAAAAATTAATTTCACTTATATATACTATAATATCATCCACAAATAGCAATACCTGCACTTCTTCCTTTTCAGTTTGTATACCTTTATCTCCTTTGGTTGTCCTAATGCTTTAGTTAGAATTTCAAGTACTGTATTGAACAGATAGAGACAGAACAGCCTTGACTAATTCCTGATTTTAGGGGAATTTTTGTTTTGTTTTGTTTTTCTTCAGTTAACTTGATGTTGGCTCCAGGATTGCTGTAAGTTGGATTTATGTGTTTATGTTACTGAGGTCTCCAAACTTTTATTATCAAGGTGTGTTGGATTTTTTTTCAATGGCTTCTTCAGTGATAGATAATGCAATGATTACATTTTTCCTTTTATTTGATTATATGGCAGAGTACATTGAAATTTTTTTCAAATGTTCAATCAGTCTTGCATCTCTAGGATAAAACATAATTTATCATGGTGAGTTATCTTCTTGATGTATTCTTTGATTGTTTTGTGAGTATTTTATTGTGTATTTCTGTATCAAAGTTCATAAAGAAAATTGGTTTGAAATTCTCTTTCTTTATTGACTCTTTGTGTTCTTTAGGTATCAGGGTGGCTATGGCCTCAAACAACGAGTTTGGCAGTGTTTCTTCTGTTCCTATTTTTTGAAATAGTTTGAGAATTATTGGTATTTAAACTTTTGGAAAGTCTTGTAAAATATTTTGGATTGCAACACACATATTCAAAGCTTAGAATCTAATAGCCATGTATAAGAGAAAATATGCAATATATATCTTTTGGTTTACTCAGGAAAGTAATCCTCAATCACACTCAGCTACAAACTGTAACCTACAACAGTTACTTGTCTATAAGATACACTAATGCAATAGTTGAATAAACATTACAGGCAGAAGCAGCAATATTTTTGGATTGAATTTAATACTCATCCAATTATACAGAAAACATGTCTGACACTGCTAAAATGTCCAAGAAGCTTCATGTACATAGATTATAAGGCTGTTACTATTTTTCTGCTAAAGAAAAACAGCAAGAAAAAAATTCTCATGACACACTGCTGGACTATATATCTGAGAAACTTTAAAGAATTTAGTTCTAAATTGCTTATTTTCTAAAATAACTCTTCTCAAGGCTCAGAGATCTATAAAGAAGAGAAGACAGAAAGATTCTAAGAGCTAGAGGTGTTAGATTACTCCAAGAAAATAATCACTTGCAGAGACAATAAGACTGCTACATGTATGAACACAAAATGACTCTAGTATCTTGCACTATGCCTGTATAAGTTCAAGCCAAATGGGCTCCTACTACTGAAAGGGGGAAGTGGACATGTAATCCCAGCCTTAACCAAGATGCTATATGCTATAATACCTGTTGGTAACTGGAAAATCTGTTTACCTCAATGGACTTACAGATCTTTCACTTGAAGCTGTTTATCAGGCTTAGGAGTTCTCTGGTGGAATTTTTGGGTCACATATATATACTATCATATCATCTGCAAAAGGTGATATTTTGACTTCTTCCTTTCCAATTTGTATCCTCTTGATATTTCTTTTGTTGTCGAATTGCTCTGGCTATGACTTCAAGTCAATGTTGAATAGGAAGGGAGAGAGTGGGTAGCATTGTCTAGTCCCTGATTTTAGTGGGATTGCTTCAAGCTTCTCACCATTTACTTTGATGTTGGATACAGGTTTGCTGTAGATTGCTTTTATCATGTTAAGGTATGGGCCTTGAATTCCTGATCTTTCAAAGACTTTTATCATGAATGGGTGTTGGATTTTGTCAAATGCTTTCTCTGCATCTAACCAGATGATCATGTGGTTTTTGTCTTTGAGTTTATTTATATACTGGTTTACGTTGATGGATTTCCATATATTGAACCATCCCTGCAACCCTGGAATGAAGCCTACTTGGTCAGGATGAATGGTTGTTATGATGTGTTCTTGGATTCAGGTAGCGAGAACTTTATTGAGGATTTTTGCATCGATATTCATAAGGGAAATTGATCTGAAGTTCTCTATCTTTGTTGGGTCTTTTTGTGGTTAAAGTATCAGAGTAATTGTGGCTTCATAGAATGAGTTGGGTAGGGTACCTTCTGTTTCTATTTTGTGAAATAGTTTGTGAAGAACTGGGATTAGATCTTCTTTGAAGGTCTGATAGAACTCTGCACTAAACCCATCTGGTCCTGGGCATTTTTTAGTTGAGAGACTATTAATGAATGCTTCTATTTCTTTAGGGGATATAGGACTGTTTAGATCATTAACCTGATCTTGATTTAACTTTGGTACCTGGTGTCTGTCTAGGAACTTCTCCATTTCATCCAGGTTAGTATAGCCTTTTGTAGAAGGATGTGATGGTGTTTTGGATTTCTTTAGGATCTGTTGTTATGTCTCCCTTTTCATCTCTGATTTTGTTAATTAGGATGCTTTCCCTCTGCCCGCTAGTGAGTCTGGCTGAGGGTTTATGTATCTTGTTGATTTTCTCAAAGAACCAGCTCCTCGATTGGTTGATTCTTTGAATAGTTCTTCTTGTTTCCACTTGGTTGATTTTGCCCCTGAGTTTGATTATTTCCTCCTGTCTACTCCTCTTGGGTGAATTTGCTCCCTTTTGTTCTAGAGCTTTTAGGTGTGTTGTCAAGCTGATAATGTGTGCGCTCTCTAGTTTCTTTTTGGAGGCACTCAGAGCTATGAGTTTTCCTCTTAGAAATGCTTTCATAGTGTCCCATAAGTTTGGGTATGTAGTGGCTTCATTTTCATTAAACTCCAAAAAATCCTTAATTTCTTTCTTTATTCCTTCCTTAACCAAGGTATCATTGAGAAGAGTGTTATTCAGTTTCCACATGAAAGTTAGCTTTCTATCATTTATTTTGTTATTGAAGATCAGCCTTAGTACTTGGTAATCTGATAGGATGCATGGGACAATTTCAATATTTTTGTATCTGTTGAGGCTTGTTTTGTGACCAATTATATGGTCAGTTTTGGAGAAGGTACCATGAGGTGCTGAGAAGAAGATATATCCTTTTGTTTTAGGAT
The DNA here is from genome assembly GCF_978045245.1 of Mus caroli. Taxonomy (NCBI): domain Eukaryota; kingdom Metazoa; phylum Chordata; class Mammalia; order Rodentia; family Muridae; genus Mus; species Mus caroli. The sequence goes on along the minus strand of NW_028227258.1, from coordinate 149,683,454 downwards.
AATATGTTCTGTAGATATTTGTTTGATCCATTTGTTTCATAATTTCTGTTAGTTTCACTGTGTCCCTATTTAGTTTCTGTTTCCATGATCTGTCCATTATTGAAAGTGGTGTGTTGAAGTCTCCCACTATTATTGTGTGAGGTACAATATGTGCCTTGAGCTTCACTAAAGTTTCTTTAATAAATGTGGCTGCCCTTGTATTTGGAGCATAGATATTCAGAATTGGGTGTTCCTCTTGGAGAATTTTATCTTTGATGACTACGAAGTGCCCCTCTTTGTCTTTTTTGATGACTTTGGGTTGGAAGTCGGTTTTATTCGATATTAGAATGGCTACTCCAGCTTGTGTCTTCAGACCATTTGCTTGGAAAATTGTTTTCCAGCCTTCACATCTGAGGTAGTGTCTATCTTTTTCCCTGAGATAAGTTTCCTGTAAGCAGCAAAATGTTGGGTCCTGTTTATGTAGCCAGTCTTTTAGTGTATGTCTTTTTATTGGGGAGTTAATCCATTGATATTAAGAGATATTAAGGAAAAGTAATTGTTGCTTCCTATTATTTTTGTTGTTAAAGTTGGCATTCTGTTCTTGTGTCTATCTTTTTTTAGGTTTGTTGAGGGATTAGCTTCTTGCTTTTTCTAGGACGTGGTTTCTGTCCTTGTATTAGTTTTTTTCTGTTATTATCCTTTGAAGGGCAGGATTCGTCAAAAGATAATGTGTGAACTTGGTTCTGTCGTGGAATAGTTTCATTTCTCCATCTAAGGTAATTAAAAGTTTGGCTGGGTATAGTGGCCTGCGCTGGCATTTGTGTTCTCTTAGTGTCTGTATAACATCTGCCAAGGCTCTTCTGGCTTTCATAGTCTCTGGTGAAAAATCTGGTGTAATTCTGATAGGCTTTCCTTTATATGTTACTTGAACTTTTTCTCTTACTGCTTTTAATATTCTATCTTTATTTAGTGCATTTGTTGTTCTGATTATTATGTGTCGGGAGGAATTTCTTTTCTGATCCAGTCTATTTGGAGTTCTGTAGGCTTCTTGTATGTTCATGGGCATTTCCTTCTTTAGGTTTGGGAAGTTTTCTTCTATAATTTTGTTGAAGATATTTGCTGGTCCTTTGAGTTGGAAATCTTCATTCTCATCTATTCCTATTATCCATAGGTTTGGTCTTCTCATTGTGTCCTGTATTTCCTGGATGTTTTGAGTTAGGATCTTTTTGCATTTTCCATTTTCTTTGATTGTTGTGCCGATGTTTTCTGTGGAATCTTCTGCACCTGAGATTCTCTCTTCCATCTCTTGTATTCTGTTGCTGATGCTTGATTCTATGGTTCCAGATTTCTTTCCTAGGTTTTCTATCTCCAGCGTTGCCTCACTTTGGGTTTTCTTTATTGTGTCTACTTCCCGTTTTAGGTCTTGGATTGTTTTATTCAATTCCATCACCTGTTTGGTTTTGTTTTGCTGCAATTCTTTAAGGGATTTTTGTGCTTCCTCTTTAAGTTCTTCTACCTGTTTAGCAGTGTTCTCTTGTATTTGTTTAAGTGAGTTATGAAAGTCCTTGATGTCCTCTACCATCATCATGAGATATGCTTTTAAATCCATGTCTAGCTTTTCAGGTGTGTTGGGGTGCCCTGGACTAGGCGAAGTGGGAGTGCTCGATTCTGATGATGGTGAGTGGTCTTGGTTTCTATTAGTAAGATTCTTACGTTTACCTTTTGCCATCTGGTAATCTCTGGAGTTAGTTTTTATAGTTGTCTCTGGTTAGCGATTGTTTCTCTGGTGATTCTGTTAGCCTCTATCAGCAGACCTGGGAGACTAGCTCTCTCCTCTGAGTTTCAGTGCTCAGAGTACTCTCTGCAGGCAAGCTCTTCTCTTACAGGGAAGGTGCACAGATATCTGGCATTCGGTCCTCCCTCCTGGCCGAAGATGAAGGACCAAAACAGGACCTGTCCCAGAAGCTGTGTTGCTTTGGCCTGTCACAGAAGCTGTTAGCTTCTGTAGTCCACACTCTCACCTGTGCAGACTACTTTCGGTGGATTCTCAGAACCAAGATGTCTCCTGCCGATGCTGAGGCAAAGCCCTCCAGGGTTGGGCAGACACCTATCCTCTTGCCAGGAAGGTGCCAGGATGTCTGGAGCCCAAAAAGGGGGCTGCCTCAGAAGCTCTGTGGCTCCCGCCTGTCCCAGAAGCTGTTAGCTTCTGTAGTGCACACTCTCATCTGTGTAGACTACTTTAGGCAGAGTCCCGGATCCAACATGGCTCTAGCTGATGCTGAAGCAAAGCCCTCCCAGGCAAAATTTCCATTTTTAAAAAAAAATATTATAGACCTTTTCTGTGCCAAGGTTCTCCCTGTGTTATATGATTTTATGTCCATATTGATCCTGAACATGCTCACTGAATTGATACTTTTGCTTATTTTAAATTCAAATATAGTATTTATGTTTTAAATTAAATTATAATTACATTATTAGCTCCATTCCATATCCTTCCTGTCCTTCCTTGTACCAATTCCATTGATTCTTTTTCTTTGTTATTATTACATAAGTACATAAATGTTTAGGTATATAAAAAACAGTCTTCTTTATAGTTAGTGTTGTTTGTATTTGTATAATCTCAGGGATGACCACTTGGAACTGTGTAAATGAGTTAGTGCGTTCATCCCTCAAAGAAACAAGTTCTCTGGAAGAATTACTCTCAGTGATGCTTACTTACCTGTAGTAGTTGTCTAGTGATGAGACTCGAGGTTTTCCTCTCCCATTATAGTATGTCTCTTCATATCATTTGAGTACTGTGGCGATTTGAGTATGCTTGGCCCAGGGAGTGGCACTATTAGGAGGTATGGCATTGTTGGAGGTAAGGCATTGTTGGGGGTGTGCAATGGGACCCTTTTCCTAAACATTTGAGAGCTAATATTTCCCTAGCAGCCTTTATATTAAGATGTAGACCTCTCAGAAACTCTTGCACCATGCTTGCCTGGACACTACCATGCTCCCTCCTTGATAATAGAACACTGAACTGCTGAACATGTAAGTGAACCCCAATTAAACGTTGTTCTTTAGAAGAGTTGCCTTGGTCATGGCAAGTAAAACCCTAATTAAGACAGGTACTGTTGAGGCAGCCATATTGTTGAGTTGTCATGGCTATAGATTCCCTTTCACCTATAGAAAAGAAGAGCTCACAGCACACTTCCTTCTTCTCTGGCTTTGGAATCTTTCCATTCCATCTTCTGCAATGTTCCCTAAGACATTGGGTACAGGAACCATTTTGTAGGTATATTTATTGTGACTGGGCACCCAATGATTATTTGTGCTCTGCATTTTAATATGTTATGTTTTATAATGGTCTCCACCAGCTGTAAAAAGAAGCTACATTTATCTGTGCACATATGTATAAGTATTTAGGATACAGTTAGGAATTGTGTTGGTTTATAAAAGTGGTGCTAGAAAATTCTGTTCTAAGATTTTTACCTTGATAAACTACTGGTAGTTGGCTAGGTTTCTAGTACAAGTCATGATCTCTCACTCCCCATTAAGCATGCCTCAAGTCCAGTTAAATCACTGTCGATTACTGTCAACTATGATCCCAGTATTGCATCTTTAGTAATATCTTGCCCCGTTAGACATTGCTGTGACCTATAGCACAGATAGGTAGGATTATGTATTATTTCCCTTCCTTTACAACTATCTCAGTGTGGGTTTTATTTCTGTCAAGAGGCACTGTGACCAAGGGAAATCTTATACGGGACAACATTTAATCGAAGCTCGCTTACAATTTTGGAGGTTCAGTCCATTCATTCATGTATATATATATATAAATTGTGTGTGTGTGTGTGTGTGCATCTAATCATTCATTCATCATTTGAAAGACATTTAATTTGTTTCTATTTCCAATTTTGAAGAGTGTGACATTGGACAGAGACAATCAATTATCCAAGGAGTACATTGTTGACTCTTGTATAACACTCCTTGTCATACAGCCAACATTGTTATTAGGGTTTGTTGTTATTGTGGTTGTTGTTGGTTGGTTTTGGTTTTGTCCCTTGAAATTAGTGTGGATAATGTGTGTGTGTGTTTTTTAAAGATTTTATTTATTTTTATATATGTGAGTACACTGTAGCTGTCTTCAGACACACCAAAAGAGGGCATCGGATCCCATTACAGATTGTTGTGAGCCACCAAGTGGTTGCTGGTATTTGAAGCCAGGACCTCTAAAGAGTAGTCGGTGCTTTTAAATGCTCAGCCATCTCTCCAGCCCATAGGTAATTTTTAAAAGATACTTTTCTTTCCAGTTCAGCCACATTCAAGTGCTTTATTCTTTAATCACTGGGTCAAAGAGGAAAAGACAAAAATCAAAGAGAGAGAGAGAGAGAGAGAGAGAGAGAGAGAGAGAGAGAGAGAGAGAGAGAGAGAGAGAGAGAATGAATACTGGTCATGTGTATACTAGAACTCATTTCTCCCAGAGGGTGGGGGGATCACAATAATTTGTAATGGTAAAACATAAGCCATAACTACTTTGTACCATGATAATCAGAGGTAGCTACTGCTACTCAGAGCAACGATGCCTCCCCTTAAGAAGAAGGAATTCCTATACTTCACAGTTCCTCTTGCTGTTGCTTCAAAACACATACAGTTGCTTGCCAGGTGGTTCCAAGTTGGGACAAGGGCATCCTCTACTGTTCTAATAGCTGGAGTTGATTATAAATAATTACCTCTACAACCCAGGTATTTTCTTGGATGTTACCACCTCTTTAGATTTGGAAAGCCAACATAGTTACATCACACAGTTTCTGTCAGTCTAAATATTGTCTGAGGAAACAATTTTTTTTCTGTGTTTTTCCTACTCTGACATTTTTCCAGAATGCTTATGGATAATATATAGTTTGGAGACAAGAAAATTATACTTAAATTCTTGAAGCCTTTATTTCTTCCTTATAACCATCCTACTCCAAGCTACTTGATATTTCTAGGTAAAAAGCTACAGTTTGACAAAAGACTTAGAATAAAACTAGAGACCAAACACACTAGGAAACTATGCTATATAAACCAACGATCTAGCAAACAAAATTAAAAAGCAAGGTTAAAGTGAGGATTTGTGTGTTTTACTACCTTAAACTTTTAGAAATGATGTAATGCTATACAGCTGTGGTATTTGATACATTAGTTACTAAGCAAGTGGCAGTTAGTCTCTTTTATTGTGTTGAAAAGCTAATTGTTAAGGCTTTATTGTTTTAAATTAATTTATACTTATGGTCAAGTGTTGCTCAGTTAACATTTATTTTGAACAAGATATTTATTTAATTGAATACAGTAAACACGTATTATTTAGGAATTTGAATCTAGAAACTTGAATGTTCTAGGAAGAGATCACATGCAAAGACCTAGTTCTATAGAATCTTTCTAGAATACAGACATGTCACACAAATTGAATCCCCAAGGCTGGAATATAGACTCACCCTTAGTATAGGCTTTTAAGGTAAAATTAGTTTGTAGAAAGAAGCAACCATGTTTGAAAGTGATTGAAAGTGATATCTAATTGAGGGGCAAACAAAGTGATGAATCATAGAAAGATCTTAGAAAATTCATCAGAGATAAGTTATGCCAAACTCTCCCAAGAACAGCACAGGAAAGAGAAGCTACTTAAGAGTAGTTGAAGGAGAGAGAGAGAGAGAGAATATGAATCACCGAGTTTGGAGTTAGTGGTCAGTGTAGTGAGTGCAGTGCAGTGCAGTGCAGTACAGTGCAGTTGAGTTCATGCAGTTTAGTGCAGGTCAACAGAAGCAGTTGAAACCAGATACTAAGAAGGAACGGAAGATTAGAATAAATTCCCAGAGGTATTTTGAGGCCAAATAGAGCAACTCAGCGAAAAATCAAGAGAAAACAAATTGAATCCGTCAGCTTGAAGAGAAATTGGACCAAAACAGCTCAGTTGAACCAGTCAGCCAAAGTCAGAAAGAACTAGAAAGTGAGATTTTAGTCAACTCTGCATCTTAGAGGCTGAAACATTCTAGGCCTAGATTAGATTTTAAGAAGACTAGAATCATTCTGGCCTAGGCCTAGGGATAGAAAAGAGGTAGAAAGATTCTGGGTTTAGCAAAAGACATGTAATAAGAAAGTTTGGTCAAAGCTTTCATCACATACCATCCACTGAGAAAATAAAAACAGCATTTACATTTACAACTGGGAACAATGCACTCATGAAATAAGTCATTGTTGAGAACTGATCAAGTCCACTATCAACTTCAATATTAAACCACATTTACTTCCTATTTAAAAAGTCTTAAAATATTGCTATAGAATATTACAAATGACATACTAATATTTATTATCCAGCTTAAGATGCTGAGAAATCCCTTGACAATCTCAGAAATTAATATTTCTGCATATAGAAGATATATTAAATTAATATATATACTTAATATAAATATAAAATACAAACTGTTTTAATAATATATTTATTGAAATCAATAGATATTTTTAAAAGAAACAGTATTTACTATGCTTGAACCATGCTAAGAACCATGTTAACAAATAGTAATCAAATAAATTCACCATATTTAATTGATTTTTTGTGAAATCTTTTCTGCCCAACACATCCTGCAGACACCAATGTTCCAGTACTCATTATGGCTACATTTTTCTCTAATGTATCTCAGCATTTGATATATAGCTCAGTTGTCCTTGAAATTACAGATATGAAAGTCATCATCAATATTTGCCATTTCCTTAGGTGTTCCTTTAATTATTAAGACAAACTTATTTGTGTTTTTCTGAAATAAATCTATATTTATTTAAATATATCTATATGTATAAGTATAGCTATTTATATCTTTTCTATCTTTATACATGTTAGTGAAGCTACAGTTTTAATATTATAATTTTGCAAACTGGGATAAAGATTATTCTTAGATGGTATTTTATTACTATTTTTTTATTTTTTATTTTATTTTTATTTACTATTATGTGTTGAAGGAATTTCTTTTCTGGTCCAGTTTATTTGGAGTTCTGCCAGCTTCTTGTATGTTCATTGGCATCTCTTTCTTTAGGTTAGGGAAGTGTTCTTCTTTTATTTTGCTGAAGATATTTACTGGCCCTTTAAGTTGAAAAATCATCATTCTCATCTACTTCTATTACCATTAGCTTTGGCCTTCTCATTGTGTCCTGTATTTCCTGGAATTTTTGGGTTAGGATCTTTTTGCATTTTGCATTTTTTTGTTTGTTGTGTCCATGTTCTCTTTGGAATCTTCTGTACCTGAGATTCTCTCTTCCATCTCTTGTATTCTGTTGGTGATGCTCTCATCCATGGTTGCTGATTTCTTTCCTAGGGTTTCAACCTCCAGAATTTTCTGCCTTTGGGTTTTCTTCATTTTTTTTTTTCTACTTCCATTTTTAGATTTTGGATTGTTTTGTTCAATTCCATCACCTGTTTGGTTGTGTTTTCCTGTAATTCTTTAAAGGATTTTTGTGTTTCCTCTTTAAGTCCTTCTACCTGTTTAACAGTGTTTTCCTGTAATTCCTTGAGGGATTTTGGTTCTTCCTCTTTAAAGGCTTCTACCTGTTTAGCAGTGTTCTCCTGTATTTCTTTAAGTGAGTTATTAATGTCCTTCTTAAAATTCTCTACCAGCATCATGAGATATGATTTTAGATCTGAATCTTGCTTTTTGGGTGTGTTGGGGTATCCAGGATTCACTGTGGTTGGGTGTACTGGGTTCTGATGATGCCCAGTGGTCTTGGTTTCTGTTAGTTAGATTCTTTTGTTTGCCTTTTGACATCTTGTAATCTCTTGTGTTAGATGTGCTAGCTGTCCCTGGCTGGAGCTTGTTCCTCCTGTGATTCTTTAGCCTGTCAGCACTCCTGGGAGACCAACTTTCTCCTGCATCCCAGTAGTATGAACACTCTCTTCAGGCAACTCTCGTCTTGCAGAGAAGGTGCACAGAAGTCTGGAGCTCAGATCCTGGGGTCAAAGACCTCCCTGGAGACCGACTCTCCTCTGGCAGGGAAGGTGTCTAGTGGTCTAGGTCTCAGTTCTGTCTCCTGGCTAAGGATGACGTTCTGAAGGGACCCTGTCCAAGAAGCTTTGTGGCTTTTTTCTGCCCGTGTGCTCTCCTGCGTATACTGGTCTCAGTGTTCCCAAAATTCTGGGTTTACTAGGGCTTGCCTTTGTCCTTTGACACTGTTGCTGCTAGTACAAGACCCTCTGTGTTTTTTGGAATTGATGTTGCGTTCCACTCACCAGTGATCTCAAGGTCCTGGGTGTGCTAGGGTGCCTGCAGTGTGGACAGTCCTTGGGGCCCTCTACCAAGATCGCACGGAAGGTCTACTATTTTTTCTTTAATCTGGTGTCTATCATTACACAAAGATTTTTTTCAAATTTCTATATTGTCACTTTGCAGTGATGGCTGTGAGAATGCTTAGTAAAATAGAAAGCATTAATAACGTTGGAAAAAAACAGATATTACTGTAGATGTGCATTATGAATAGCAAGACTGTGGTTCTTAATGATTTCCTAGGTAGCTCAGGATTAGGTCACATATCCAGCATGGACAAGCTTCTTAGTTCAATAGTTACCAAAATAAAAGAAAGAATATCCTTATCTGTTTGATAAGATCAATGGCAAACAATCTCAGTAATCCAGACAAAAAGCTTATTTTAAATATCTGGAATACTTATGATAACAAATAATACAAAAATATCATTTTAATAGTTCTTAGTAGGATTTAATCTCCAGTCAAACGTGTTAAGGGAGATTTGGGGCTCTTATTTGTCTTGGCATCCCCCCAAAATGATGTTTGTTATACCCTTGAATCATCAACTATGAATATATAGCATGGGTATCAATATATTTTTGTGAGAAATTGACAACATCATCTCAAATAATTTTGTTTTCTAAGTATAATTAATGATTTCAGCACTTGAGAGATTTTTAATTTAAACCCTAGGAAAATACTTTCTAGTGACATATAATAAATTCACAATTCTGCACTATAGAAAATTATGCACTACAGAGAATTATAATCATGTTTCATAAAATGAATGCTATAAACATTGTGTATTTAAATATGCTTAGTGAAATTACTGTTCAGAAATTATATTATAATTTATATATGATTAATTGCATAACTGTGTAATTAAATAAATAAACCCTGTTGCTTTGCCGTGTCTGTGTTTATAGTTAGTTCTAATTTAAACTCTGCTAAACTGCCAAAATATCAGGAGTATATAAGTTTTAAAAGAAGGTGATATAGATTTTTTTTAAGAAGCATTTGGGATTATGATCAGAGTACTAAGATATATATCTAGTTCTTTGTTGTATTACCAGAGGTGTTATATTGTTTTGTTGTTGTTGCTGTTGTTTCATTGTTTTGTGTGATATTTTTAATTTTAACTAAACACAGTTCTACTCTACTTCAGGTCTCAAATGTGATATTCTAGTGTAGTCACTTTTTTTTTTTTTAACTTTGCCTGTGAACATAACTCTAGAGTCTTGATGCTCAACCTGTCTGTCATGACCCTTTATACAGGTTTCATATCAGGCACCTTGTGTATCAGATATCTGATTTATAACATTAGCAAAATTACAGTGATAAAGTAGCAACAAAATAATTTTGTGGTAAGGGATCACCACAACATGTGAAACTGGATTAAAGAGTTGTAGAACTAGGAAGGTTGTGAACCACTGCTCTAAAGACAAGAGATATCAATCTCTTTCCTCAGCATAACAGAAGCTGCCAATGTCCTTGTCTCCCAGATTCAAAATCATCTCAGACAAGTACTCAGAATGATTTTCCATGATTCATGCTATTATTATCATTAGTCTGCTTTTGGTCATTATGTTGAAATATAGTGGTGAAGTCATAAGGAAAGATGTTTACTTAGCTCAGTTTGAAGACTGAGTATCCAAGCTGCTTAGCTTAGGCTTTTGCAAAGGCTCCTCTTATGCTGAACTATGTAATGGAAAAAATCAGTAAGTGGATCCTGTGCTGGGAAGAATGAACACATCACAAGAAAGGAAGTCAGAGAACTGGATAGACCCACAAAACATGGTATCAAATGACCTATTAGATCAATGTAGACTTCTCCTCTTAAATCCTCTATTACTTTCCAAATCACTATTCTGTTAAGTAGGCCTCTACAATATGGACTCTTGCTGACACTTGATCCATCTCCAAATATAGAGATATTTTTTCAGCTAAATACCCTAGCAGTTTTCTAACTCACTCCTTGTCAATATTTTCAGAAACACTAACAATATTCCACAGGATTTGGTTTTGTGAGTTATCAGCACTCTTCCCTGTACCCAGAATTTCAATCAATGTTATCCTATTTGTGTGGTCCCTTGACTTGGTTTCTAACATCCTTGGCAGCTTTTTGTAGGTGCAGCTTTATTCATGGTCTTTCTTCACATCCTCTTGAAAATTGCAATACATCTCTTCTGATCTTTCTGCCTTGCCATATTTTTCATCTGTCACAAACACTGGTAGTAAGCAGAAAGTTACCTTATCTTTTATTCACTGTTGCAAACTTTATTTTTTGCATAACTGTTCTCATATTATACATGCTCAAGAAAAGCATGTGATATACATTAATATACTATTAAATTAAATAATTAAAAATTCATTGAAATATATAATAAAGCCACCAGTATAGTCTTAATGGATTTGCCTTTAAACTCTTCTGAAGCCAGTTGTCATCTATAGCCAGTACTTGGGCTGATCCACAGCCCTTTGTGCACAGGGCCTGCCAGGATAGAGCTGTTCTGAGAGGAGTGCTCTCACTCCTGGACTCAGGGGTGTGATAGCCACTGTCTCTCCAATAACTGTCCTAGGCAGGACCTGCAAGGAGTTCATGGTGCACAGAACAGTAGAACAGCTGGAACAGGATCCTTCCAGTCATTATCTGCACAGAGGAGTTGAGGCTGTTCCACAGCCTGCTGTGCACAGGTCCCACCAGGAAAGAGCTGGTCTCTCAGGAGTGCTCTTACTCCTGGGACCAGAGGTCAGGACAAAGGGTACAGGGACATTAGAGCAGCAGGAACAGGATAGTTCAGGTCCCCATTTGCAACCAGCTCTTGGGGTGTTCCACAGCCCTCTGTACACAAGTTTTACCAGGAGAGAGTTGACATCCCAGGAGTGCTGACACAGGCTTACAGTCTCACAAGAGGAACATGCTCCAGCCAGAGATAGCAACACCAGCTAACAACAGAGATAACCAGATGTCGAAAGACAAGCAAAGGAAACTTAACAACAGTAAATGAGGCTACATGGCATCATCAGAACCCAGTTTTCCCAACACAGCAAATCCTGGATACCCCAATACACCAAAGAAGCAAGATTTGGACTTAAAATAACATCTCATGTTGCTGAAAGAGGATTGTAAGAAGGATATAAATAACTGCCTTAAAGAAATACAGGAGAACACAAGTGAACAGGTAGAAGCCATTAAAGAGGAAACACAAAATCCCTTGAACAATTACAGGAAAGCACAACCAATCAAGTGAATGAATTGAACAAAACCATCCAGCATCCAAAATGGATGTAGAAACAATAAAGAAATCACAAAGGGAGACAATTTTGGAGATAGAAAACCTAGGAAAGAGATCCAGAATCATAAATGCAAGCATCACCAACAGAACACAAGAAATAGAAAAGAGAATCTCAGTTGCAGAAGATACCATAGAAAACATTGACACAACAGTCAAAGAAAATGCAAAATGCAAATGGTTCTAATCCAAAACATCCAGGAAATTCAGGACACAATGAGAAGACCAAACCTTAGTATAAAACGTATAGAAGAGAGTGAAGAGAGGCAAAAGCCTCTCCGGCCGGGCGGACAGCTGTCCTCTGGCCAGGAGGGTGGCCGGATGTCTGGAGCCTGAAAAGGGCACTGCCTCAGAAGCTCTGTGGCTCCCGCCTGTCCCAGAAGCTGTCAGCTTCCCTGTAAGAGGAGAGCTTGCCTGCAAAGAGTGCTCTGACCACTGAAACTCAGAGGAGAGAGCTAGTCTCCCAGGACTGCTGATAGACAGTAACAGAATCACCAGAGGAACAATCTCTAGAGACAATTATAACAACTAACTCCAGAGATTACAAGATGGTGAAAGGTAAATTTAAGAATCTTACTAACAGAAACCAAGACCACTCACCATCATCAGAACCAAGCACTACCACTTCGCCCAGTCCAGGGCACCGCAACACACCCAAAAAGCTAGACCCCGAATGAAAAGCATATCTCATGATGATAGTAGAGGACATCAAGAAGGATTTAATAACTCACTTAAAGAAATACAGGAAAACACTACTAAACAGGTAGAAGAACTTAAAGAGGAAGCACAAAAGTCCCTTAACGAATTGCAGGAAAACACGACCAAACAGGTGATGGAATTGAAAAAAACCATCCAAAACCTAAAAAGGGAAGTAGACACAATAAAGAAAACCCAAAGTGAGGCAACATTGGAGATATAAACCCTAGGAAATAAATCTGGAATCATACATGCGAGCATCAGCAACAGAATACAAGAGATGGAAGAGAGAATCTCAGGTGCAGAAGATTCCATAGAGAACATCCGCACAACAATCAAAGAAAATGGAAAATGCAAAAAGATCCTAACTCAAAACATCCAGGAAATCCAGGACACAATGAGAAGACCAAACCTACGGATAATGTTCAAAGATAATAACGGAAAAAAAAAAAAAAAAAAAACAGTACAAGGAAGGAAACCACGTCCTAGAAAAATCAAGAAGGTAATCCCTCAACAACCCTAAAAGAAGACAGCCAAAAGAACACAATGCCAACTTTAACAACAAAAATAATAGGAAGCAACAATTACTTTTCCTTAATATCTCTTAATATTAATGGACTCAACTCCCCCCAAAAAAGACATAGACTAACAGACTGGCTACATAAACAGGACCCAACATTTTGCTGCTGACAGGAAACTCATCTCAGAGAAAAAGATAGACACTACCTCAGAATGAAAGGCTGGAAAATGTTTTCCAAGCAAATGGTAGGAAGAAACAAGCCGGAGAAGCCATTCTAATTTCTAATAAAATCAATTTCCAATCAAAAGTCATCAAAAAAGACAAGGAGAGGCACTTCATACTCATCAAAGGAAAAATCCTCCAAGAGGAACTATCAATTCAGAATATCTATGCTCCAAATACAAGGGCAGCCACATTCATGAAAGACACTTTAGTAAAGCTCAAAGCACGCATTGCACCTCACACAATAATAGTGGGAGACTTCAACACACCACTTTCAAAAATGGACAGATCATGGAAACAGAAACTAAATAGGGGCACAGTGAAACTAACAGAGTTATGAAACACATGGATCTAACAGATATCAACAGAACATTTTATCCTAAAACAAAAGGATATACCTTCTTCTCAGCACCTCATGGTACCTTCTCCAAAATTGACCACATAATTGGTCACAAAACAAGCTTCAACATATACAAAAATATTGAAATTGTCCCATGCATCCTATAAGATCAGCATGGACTAAGGCTGATCTTTAATAACAAAATAAATAATAGAAAGCCAACATTTACGTGGAAACTGAACAACACACTTCTCAATGTTACCTTTGTCAAGGAAGGAATAAAGAAAGAAATTAAGGACTTTTTGGAGTTTAATGAAAATGAAGCCACAACATACCCAAACTTATGGGACGCAATGAAAGCATTTCTAAGAGGAAAACTCATAGCTCTGAGTGCCTCCAAAAAGAAACTAGAGAGCACACACATTATCAGCTTGACAACACACCTAAAAGCTCTAGAACAAAAGGGAGCAAATTCACCCAAGAGGAGTAGACAGGAGGAAATAATCAAACTCAGGGGCGAAACCAACCAAGTGAAAACAAGAAGAACTATTCAAAGAATCAACCAAAGGAGGAACTGGTTCTTTGAGAAAAAAACAAGATGGATAAACCCTTAGCCAGACTCACTAGAGGGCCCAGGGAAAGCATCCTAATTAACAAAATCAGAAATGAAAAGGGAGACCTAACAACAGATCTGAAGAAATCCAAAATACCACCAGATCCTTCTACAAAAGGCTGTGCTCAACAAAACTGGAGAACCTGGATGAAGTGGACAAGTTTCTAGACAGATACCAGGTACCAAAGTTAAATCAAGATCAGGTTAATGATCTAAACAATCCTATATCCCCTAAAGAAATAGAAGTAGTCATTAATAGTCTCCCAACCAAAAAACGTCCAGGACCAGATGGGTTTAGTGCAGAGTTCTATCAGACCTTCAAAGAAGATCTAATCCCAGTTCTTCACAAACTATTCCACAAAATAGAAACAGAAGGTACTCTTCCCAACTCATTCTATGAAGCCACAATTACTCTGATACCTAAACCACAAAAAGACCCAACAAAGGTAGAGAACTTCAGACCAATTTCCCTTAAGAATATCGATGCAAAAATCCTCAATAAACTTCTGGCTAACTGAATCTAAGAACACATGAAAGCAATCATCTATCCTGACCAAGTAGGTTTCATCCCAGGGATACAAGGATGGTTCAATATACGGAAATCCATCAACATAATCCAGTATATAAACAAACTCAAAGACAAAAACCACATGATCATCTCTTTAGATGAGGAGAAAGCATTTGACAAAATCCAATCCAAATTCATGATAAAAGTCTTGAGAAGATCAGGAATTCAAGGCCCATACCTAACCATGATAAAAGCAATCTACCGCAAACCAGTAGCCAACATCAAAGTAAATGGTGACAACCTGGAGGAAATCCAACTAAAATCAGGCACTAGACAAGGCTGTCCACTCTCTCCCTACCTATTCAACATTGTACTTGATGTCCTAGCCAGAGCAAGTAGACAACAAAAGGAGATCAAGGGGATACAAATTGGAAAGGAAGAAGTCAAAATATCACTTTTTGAAGATGATATGATAGTATATATAATTGACCCTAAAAATTCCAGAAGAGAACTCCTTAGCCTGATAAACAGCTTCAGTGAAGTAGATGTATATAAAATTAACTCGAATAAGTCAATGACCTTTCTCTACACAAAGGATAAACAGGCTGAGAAAGAAATTAGGGAAACAACACCCTTCTCAATAGTCACAAATATTATAAAATACCTTGGTATGACTCTAACTAAGGAAGTGAAAGATCTGTATGATAAAAACTTCAAGTCTCTGAAGGAAGAAATTAAAGAAGATTTCAGAAGATGGAAAGATCTCCCATGCTCATGGATTGGCAGGATCAATATAGTAAAAATGGCTATCATGCCAAAAGCAGTCTACAGATTCAATGCAATCCCCATCAAAATTCCAACTCAATTCTTCAAGGAATTGGAAAGGGCAATCTCCAAATTCATCTGGAATAACAAAAAACCTAGGATGGCAAAAACTCTTCTCAAGGATAAAAGAACCTCTGGTGGAATCACCATGCCTGACCTAAAGCTTTACTACAGAGCAATTGTGATAAAAACTGCATGGTACTGGTATAGTGACAGACAAGTAGACCAATGGAACAGAATTGAAGACCCAGAGATGAACCCACACACCTATGGTCACTTGATCTTCCACAAGGGAGATAAAACCATCTAATGGAAAAAAGACAGCATTTTCAACAAATGGTGCTTGCACAACTGGCAGTTATCATGTAGAAGAATGAGAATTGATCGATTCCTATCTCCTTGAAGTAAGGTCAAGTCTAAGTGGATTAAGGAACTACACATAAAACCAGAGACACTGAAACTTATAGAGGAGAAAGTAGGAAAAAGCCTCGAAGATATGGGTACAGGGGAAAAATTCTTGAATAGAACAGCAATAACTTGTGCTGTAAGATCTAGAATCGTAAATAGGATCTCATAGAGTTGCAAGCTTCTGCAAGGCAAAAGACACTGTCAATAAGA
Source organism: Mus caroli (assembly GCF_978045245.1). NCBI lineage: Eukaryota > Metazoa > Chordata > Mammalia > Rodentia > Muridae > Mus > Mus caroli. Next base: position 149,667,591 of record NW_028227258.1, on the reverse strand, counting down.
CAGAAAGACCACCAACAGATTGTGAAAGGATCTTTCCTTATCCTAAATCAGATAGGGGACTCCAGAAAATCAAATAACCCCATTAAAAATGGGGCTCAGAACTGAACAAAGGATTCTCACCTGAGGAATACAGAATGGCAGAGAAGGACCTGAAAAAAGGTTCACCATCCTTAATCATCAGGGAAATGCAAATCAAAACAACCCTGAGATTCTACCTCACACCAGTCAGAATAGCTAAGATCAAAAATTCAGGTGACAGCAGATTCTTGCGAGGATGTGGAGAAAGAGGAACACTTCTCCATTGTTGGTGTTATTGCATGCTTGTTCAACCACTGTGGAAGTCAGTCTGTTGGTTCCTCAGAAAATTGGACATAGTCCTACTGGAGTATCCAGCAATACCTCTCCTGGGCATATATCCAGAAGATGTCCTAACCGGTCAGAAGGACAAATGCTCCACTATGTTCATAGAAGCCTTATTTATAATAGCCAAAAGCTGGAAAGAACCCAGATGCCCCTCAACAGAGTAATGGATACAGAAAATGTGGTACATTTACACAATGGAGTACTACTCAGCTATTAAAAAGAATGAATTTATGAAATTCCTAGTCAAATGGATGGACCTGGAGGGCATCATCCTTAGTGAGGTAACACAATCACAAAGGAACACACACAATATGTACTCACTGATAATTGGATATTAGCCCAGAAACTTAGAATACCCAAGATATAATATACAATTTGTTAAAAGCATGAAACTCAAGAAGAATGAAAACCAAAATGTGGACACGTTGCCCCTTCTTAGAATTGGGAACAAAACACCCTTGGAAGGAGTTACAGAGACAAAATTTGGAGCTGTGATGAAAGGATGGACCATCTAGAGACTGCCATATCCAGGGATCCATCCTATAATCAGCTTCCAAACGCTGACACCTTTGCATACACTAGCAAGATTTTGCTTAAAGGAGCCAGATATAGCTGTCTCTTATGAGACTATGCCATGGCCTAGCAAACACACTAGTGGATGCTCACAGTCTGCTATTGGATGGATCACAGGGCCCCCAATTGAGGAGCTAGAGGGATCTGCAACCCTACAGGTGGAACAACATTATGAACTAACCAGTACCCCAGAGCTCTTGACTCTAGCTGCATATGTATCAAAAGATGGCCTAGTCGGCCATCACTGGAAAGAGAGGCCCATTGGACTTGCAAACTTTATATGCCCCAGTACAGGGAAACGCCAGGGCTAAAAAGTGGGAGTGGGTGGGTGGGATGATATGGGGGACTTTTGGGGTAACATTGGAAATGTAAATGAGGAAAATACCTAATAAAAAATAAAACAAACAAACAAACAAAGAAGAAGAAGAAAGTGAAGATTCTTAATTTAAAGGGCTAGTAAATATTTTCTGGTTTTTTTTTTTTTTTTTTGTGTGTGGTTTTTTGAGACAGGGTTTCTATAGAATAAAATTTCCCTAGCCTAAAGAGATGCCCATGAACATCTCAGAAGCCTACAAAACATAAACTGATTGGACCAAAAAAGAAATTTCTCCTACCACATAATAAATCAAACACTGAATGTACAAAACAATGAAAGACTATTATAATTAGTAAGGGAAAAGGGTGAAGTAACATATAAAGGCAGACTTTTCAAAATTAAAACAGACTTCTCCCAAGAGACTATAATAGCCAGAAGATCCTGAGCAGATTTCATACAGACCCTAAAAGAATACAAATGGCAGGCTACTATACCCAGAAAATCTCTCAATTACTATAGATGGATAAACCAAGATATGCCATGGAAAAATCAAATTTATACAATATCTTTCCACAAACCAATCCCTTCAAGGGATAATAAATGGAAACCTCCAACACAAGGAGTGAAACTACAACCTAGACAAAGCAAGAAAATAATCTTCTTTTAAGAAACCTAAAGAATGATAGTGATATAAACATAATTCCATCTCTAACAAGAAAAATAACAAAAACAACGATCGTTTTTCCTTATCTTTTAATATCAATGGACTCAGTTACCCATTGAAAAGACATAAATTAACAGACTGGATATGTAAACAGGACCCACCATTTTGCTGCATAAAGGAAACCTACCTTAGTGACAAAGACCGACACTATCTCAGAGTAAAAGCCTAGAAAACAAATTTCAAAGTAAATGGTCCCAAGAAACAAGCTGGAGTAGCCATTCTATATTGGAGAAAATCTACTTTAAACCTAAAGTTATCAAAAATGATAAGGAAGAAGAAGATACTCATCAGAGGAAAAATCTACCAAGATGAACTCTCAATTCTGAATAGCTATGCTCCAAATGCAAGGGCAACCACTTTCATAAAAGAAACTTTACTAAAGCTCAAAACACACATTACACCTCACACACTACTAGTAGGAGACTTCAGCATCAGATTAATGATATAAGGAGTCCCATATCCCCCTGAAGAAATAGAAGCAGTCATTAATAGCCTCCCAACCAAAAAAAAAAAAAAAAAAAAAAAAAAAAAAAAAAAACAGGACCAGATGGATTTAGTGCAGAGTTCTATCAGACTTTCAAAGAAGACCTAATTCCAATTCTCCTCAAGTCAATCCATTCTTATCTCCATGTACAAAACTCAAATTCCTGTGGATCAAGGACCTCCACATAAAACTAGATACAGTGAAACTAATAGAAAAGAAATTGGGGAAGAGACTTGAGCACAGGGCACAGGGGCACAGGGGAATATTTCATGAAAAGAGCATCAATAGCATATGCACTAAGATCAAGAACTGACAAGTGGGGCCTCATAAAATTGCAAACTTCTCTAAGGCAAAGGACACTGTCAATAGGACAAAATGGCAACCAAAAGACTGGGAAAAGATCTTTATCAACCCTACATCAATAGAGGGCTAATATCCAAAATATACAAAGAACTCAAGAAGGTAGACTCCAGAGAGCCAAATAATCCTATTAAAAATGGTGTTTAACCTGAAAAACTAGACCTGGATTTAAAAGCATATCTCATGATGATGGTAGAGGACATCAAGAAGGACTTTAAAGAACTACAGGAGAACATGGCTAAAGAGTTACAAGTCCTTAAAGAAAAACAGGAAAACACAACCAAACTGGTAGAAGTCCTTAAAGAGAAACAGGAAAACACATCCAATCAGATGATGGAAATGAACAAAACCATACTAGACCTAAAAAGGGAAGTAGACACAATAAAGAAAACAGAAAATGAGGCAACACTGGAGATAGAAACCCTAGGAAAGAAATCTGGAACCATAGATGCAAGCATCAGCAACAGAATACAAGAAATGGAAGAGAGAATCTCAGGTGCAGAAGATTCCATACAGAACATCGGCACAACAATCAATGAAAATGGAAAATGCAAAAAGATCCTAACTCAAAACATCCAGGAAATACAGGACACAATGAGAAGACCAAACCTACGGATAATAGGAGTGGATGAGAATGAAGATTTTCAATTCAAAGGACCAGCAAACATCTTCAACAAAATTATAGAAGAAAACTTCCCAAATCTAAAGAAAGAGATGCCCATGAATATACAAGAAGCCTACAGAACTCCAAATAGGCTGGACCAGAAAAGAAATACCTCCTGACACATAATAATCAGAACAACAAATGCTCTAAATAAAGATAGAATACTAAAAGCAGTAAGAGAAAAACGCCAAGTAACATATAAAGGCAAGCCTTTCAGAATTACACCAGATTTTTCACCAGAGACTATGAAAGCCAGAAGATCCTGGACAGATGTTATACAGACACTAAAAGAACACAAATTCCAGCCCAGGCTACTATACCCAGCCAAACTCTCAATTAACATAGATGGAGAAACCAAAGTATTCCACGACAAAACCAAATTCACACATTATCTCTCCACGAATCCAGCCCTTCAAAGGATAGTAACAGAAAAAAACCAATACAAGGACAGGAACCACGCCCTAGAAACAACAAGAAGGTAATCCCTCAACAAACCTAAAAGAAGACAGCCACAAGAACAGAATGCCAACTTTAACAACAAAAATAACAGGAAACAACAATTACTTTTCCTTAATATCTCTTAATATCAATGGACTCAACTCCCCGATAAAAAGACATAGACTAACAAACTGGCTACACAAACAAGACCCAACATTTTGCTGCTTACAAGAAACTCATCTCAGAGAAAAAGATAGACACTACCTCAGAATGAAAGGCTGGAAAACAATTTTCCAAGCAAATGGTCTGAAGAAACAAGCTGGAGTAGCCATTCTAATATCAGATAAGATTGACTTCCAACCCAAAGTCATCAAAAAAGACAGGGAGGGGCACTTCATACTCATCAAAGGTAAAATCCTCCAAGAGGAACTATCAATCCTGAATATCTATGCTCCAAATACAAAGGCAGCCTCATTCATTAAAGAAACTTTAGTAAATCTCAAAGCACACATTGCACCTCATACAATAATAGTGGGAGACTTCAACACACCACTTTCACCAATGGACAGATCATGGAAACAGAAAATAAACAGGGACACAGTGAAACTAACAGAAGTTATGGATCAAATGGATCTGGCAGATATCTACAGAACATTTTACCCTAAAACAAAAGGATACACCTTCTTCTCAGCACCTCATGGTACCTTCTCCAAAATTGACCACGTAATTGGGCACAAAACAGGACTCAACAGATACAAAAACATTGAAATTGTCCCATGCATCCTATCAGATCACCATGGACTAAGGCTGATCATCAATAACAAAATAAATAATAGAAATCCAACATTCACGTGGAAACTGAACAACACTCTTCTCAATGATACCTTGGTCAAGGAAGGAATAAAGAAAGAAATCAAGGACTTTTTAGAGTTCAATGAAAATGAAGCCACAACATACCCAAACTTATGGGACGCAATGAAAGCATTTCTAAGAGGAAAACTCATAGCTCTGAGTGCCTCCAAAAAGAAACTAGAAAGAGCACACATTAGCAGCTTGACAACACACCTAAAAGCACTAGAACAAAAGGAAGCAAATTCACCCAAGAGGAGTAGACGGCAGGAAATAATCAAACTCCAGGGCGAAATCAATCAAGTGGAAACAAGAAGAACTATTCAAAGAATCAACCAATCAAGGAGCTGGTTCTTTGAGAAAATCAACAAGATAGATAAACCCTTAGCCAGACTAACTAGAGGGCACAGGGAAAGTATTCTAATTAACAAAATCAGAAATGAAAAAGGAGACATAACAACAGATCCTGAAGACATCCAAAACACCATCAGATCCTTCTACCAAAGGCTATACTCAACAAAACTGGAGAACCTGGATGAAATGGAGAAGTTCCTAGACAGATACCAGGTACCAAAGTTGAACCAAGATCAGGTTAATGATCTAAACAACCCTATATCCCCCAAAGAAATAGAAGCAGTCATTAATAGTCTCAAACCAAAAAAAGCCCAGGACCAGATGGGTTTAGTGCAGAGTTCTATCAGACCTTCAAAGAAGATCTAATCCCAGTTCTTCACAAACTATTCCACAAAATAGAAACAGAAGGTACTCTACCCAACTCATTCTATGAAGCCACAATTACTCTGGTACCTAAACCACAAAAAGACCCAACAAAGATAGAAAACTTCAGACCAATATCCCTTATGAATATTGATGCAAAAATACTCAATAAAGTTCTTGCTAACCGAACCCAAGAACACATCAAAACCCATCCTGACCAAGTAGGTTTCATCCCAGGGATGCAGGGATGGTTCAATATACAGAAATCCATCAACGTAATCCAGTATATAAACAAACTCAAAGACAAAAACCACATGGTCATCTCGTTAGATGCAGAAAAAGCATTTGACAAGATCCAACACCCATTCATGATAAAAGTCTTGGAAAGATCAGGAATTCAAGGCCCATACCTAAACATGATAAAAGCAATATACAGCAAACCAGTAGCCAACATCTAAGTAAATGGTGAGAAGCTTGAAGCAATCCCTCTAAAATCAGGGACTAGACAAGGCTGTCCACTTTCTCCATACCTATTCAACATAGTACTTGAAGTCCTAGCCAGAGCAATTCGACAACAAAAGGAGATCAAAGGGATACAAATTGGAAAAGATGAAGTCAAAATATCACTTTTTGCAGATGATATGATAGTATATATAAGTGACCCTAAAAATTCCACCAGAGAACTCCTAAACCTGATAAACAGCTTCGGCGAAGTAGCTGGATATAAAATTAACTCAAACAAATCAATGGCCTTTCTCTACACAAAGAATAAACAGGCTGAGAAAGAAATTAGGGAAACAACACCCTTCTCAATAGTCACAAATAATATAAAATATCTTGGCGTGACTCTAACTAAGGAAGTGAAAGATCTGTATAATAAGAACTTCAAGTCTCTGAAGAAAGAAATTCTAGAAGATCTCAGAAGATGGAAAGGTCTTCCATGCTCATGGATTGGCAGGATCAACATTTTAAAAATGGCTATCTTGCCAAAAGCAATCTACAGATTCAATGCAATCCCCATCAAAATTCCAACTCAATTCTTCAACAAATTAGAAAGTGCAATCTGCAAATTCATCTGGAATAACAAAAAACCTAGGATAGCAAAAACTCTTCTCAAGGATAAAAGAACCTCTGGTGGAATCACCATGCCAGACCTAAAGCTTTACTACAGAGCAATTGTGATAAAAACTGCATGGTACTGGTATAGGGACAGACAAATAGACCAATGGAATAGAATTGAAGACCCAGAAATGAACCCACACACCTATGGTCACTTGATCTTCGACAAGGGAGCTAAAAACATCCAGTGGAAGAAAGACAGCATTTTCAACAAATGGTGCTGGCACAACTGGTTGTTATCATGTAGAAGAATGCGAATCAATCCATTCCTATCTCCTTGTACTAAGGTCAAGTCTAAGTGGATCAAGGAACTTCACATAAAACCAGAGACACTGAAACTTATAGAGGAGAAAGTGGGGAAAAGCCTTGAAGATATGGGCACAGGGGAAAAATTCTTGAATAGAACAGCAATGGCTTGTGCTGTAAGATCGAGAATTGACAAGTGGGACCTCATGAAACTGCAAAGCTTCTGCAAGGCAAAAGACACCATCAATAAGACAAAAAAACCACCAACAGATTGGGAAAGGATCTTTACCTATCCTAAATCAGATAAGGGTCTAATATCCAATATATATAAGGAACTCAAGAAGGTAGACTCCAGAAAGTCAAATAACCCCATTAAAAAATGGGGCTCAGAATTGAACAAAGAATTCTCACCTGAAGAATACCAAATGGCAGAGAAGCACCTGAAAAAATGTTCAACATCCTTAATCATCAGGGAAATGCAAATCAAAACAACCCTGAGATTCCACCTCACACCAGTCAGAATCGCTAAGATCAAAAATTCAGGTGACAGCAGATGCTGGCGGGGATGTGGAGAAAGAGGAACACTCCTCCATTTTTGGTGGGATTGCAAGCTTGTACAACCACTCTGGAAATCAGTCTGGCGGTTCCTCAGAAAATTGGACATAGTACTACCGGAGGATCCAGCAATACCTCTTCTGGGCATATATCCAGAAGATGTCCCAACCGGTAAGAAGGACACATGCTCCACTATGTTCATAGCAGCCCTATTTATAATAGCCAGAAGCTGGAAAGAACCCAGATGTCCCTTAACAGAGGAATGGATACAGAAATTATGGTACATTTACACAATGGAGTACTACTCAGCTATTAAAAAGAATGAATTTATGAAATTCCTAGCCAAATGGATGGACCTGGAGGGCATCATCTTGAGTGAAGTAACACAATCACAAAGGAACTCACACAATATGTATTCACTGATAAGTGGATATTAACCCAAAACTTAGGATACCCAAGATATAAGATACATTTTGCTAAACGCATGAAACTCAAGAAGAATGAAGACCAAAATGTGGACACTGTGCCCCTTCTTAGAATAGGGAACAAAACACCCAGGGAAGGAGTTACAGAGACAAAGTTCGGAGCTGTGATGAAAGGATGGACCATCTAGAGACTGCCGTATCCAGGGATCCATCCCATAATCAGCTTCTAAACGCTGACACCATTGCATATACTAGCAAGATTTTGCTGAAAGGACCCAAAGATAGCTGTCTCTTGTGAGACTATGCAGGGGCCTAGCAAACACAGGAGTGGATGCTCACAGTCAGCTATTGGATGTATCACAGGGCTCCCAATGGAGAAGCTAGAGAAAGTACCCAAGAAGCTAAAGGGATCTGCAACCCTATAGTTGGAACAACAAGATGAACTAACCAGTACCCCGGAGCTCTTGTCTCTAGCTGCATATGTATCGAAAGATGGCCTAGTCGGCCATCACTGGAAAGAGAGGCCCATTGGACTTGCAAACTTTATATGCCCCAATATAGGGGAATGCCAGGGCCAAAAGAATGGGAATGGGAGGGTAGGGAAGTGGGGGGCGGTATGGGGGACTTTTGGGATAGCATTGGAAATGTAATTGAGGAAAATATGTAATAAAAAAAAAATAAAAAAAAATGGTGTTAGAGCTAAAAAAAGAATTTTCAACTGAGAAGTACTGAATGGCTCAGAAACACCTAAAGAAATGTTCAACATCCTTAGTCATCAGGGAAATGTAAATCAAAACAATCCTGAGATTCCACATTGTACCAGTCAGAATGGCTCAGATCACAATATCAGGTGACACCAGATGTTGGTGAGGATGTGGCAAATGAGGAATACTCCTCCATTGCTGTTGGGATTGCAAGCTGATACAACCACTCTCGAATCACTTTGGAGGACCCTCTGAAAATTAAACATAGTACTACCCCAGGACACAGCAATACCACTGCTGGGCATATTCAGAAAAGGTGATCCAACATGTAGTAAGGACACATGCTCCACCATGTTCATGATAGCCTAATTTATAATAGCCAGAAGCTGGAAAGTACCCAGATGTCCCTCAACAGAGGAATGGATACAGTAAATGTGATACATTTGCACAATGGAGTATTACTCAACTATTAAAACAATGAATTTATGAAATTCTTAGGCAAAGAATGGAACTAGAAATTATCATCCTGAGTTAGGTAATCCAATCACAAAGAACACACATAATATGCACTCACTGATAAGTGGATATTAGACCAGAAACTTCGAATACTCAAGATACAATTCACAAATCAAATGAAACTCAAGAGAAGGAAGACCAAAGTGTGGATACTTCAATTCTTCTTAGAAGGGGGAACAAAATACCCATGGGAGGAGATACAGAGACAAAGTGTGGAGCAGATACTGCAGGAAACACCATCCAGAGGCTGCTTGACTTGGGGATCCATCCCATATACAGCCACCAAACCCAGAGACTATTGTGGATGCCAACATATGCTTGCTGACAGGGAGCCTGATATAGCTGTCTCCCGAGAGGCTCTACCATTGCCTGCCAAATAAAGAGGTGGATGCTCTGAGCCAACCATTGGAGTGAGCACAAGGTCCCCAATGGAGGAGCTAGAGAGGGACCCAAGGAGCTGAAGGGGTTTGCAGACCCATAGGCAGAACAAAAATAAAATCAACAAGTATCCTCAGACCTTTCTGGGATTAAACCACCAAAGAGTACACATGGAGGGATCCATAACTCAGGCTGCATATGTAGCAGAGGATGGCCTTGTCAGTCATTAAGGGGATGAGAAGCCCTTGGTCCCATGAAAGCTTGATGCCCCAGTATGCCAGGACCAGGAAGCTGTAGTGGGTGGGTTGGTGAGCAGAGGGTAGGGGGAGAGGATGGGGATTTGGGTGGGGAAAGCAGGAAATGGGATATCATTTGAAATATAAATAAAGAAAATATCTACTAAAAAACTCTTCCAAAATAGTATAAAAACATAAACATTTGAAATTTTCATCAAGTGTAAACTAAAACAAGAACAATCAGAACACTTGGTCAAAACATACCATGGGATCTCTTTCCTATCCTCTAAATGAGCTTCTGCATTGCTTCTTGACAGTGCACTTCACTATCTGCAGTCTCAGGTGACAAACTAGACATGGAAATATTAAAGTTAGTTATTGTCTCTAGGTACACTCCTTCAGGCCAGATGAAGACACACTACTTATCAAGGCAATACTACTTTAGCTACAGCTGTATTTGCTTTAGAGATAATTAGTTTTCCATCTGGCATTTAAGGGAGTGTATTACATTTGCTTTAGGGCAAAGCAGAAAAAATTGATCACAATTCTGCAACCAAGAAAATTCTTCTGACACACATAGCAGAGCTGACATATATCACTTACCCTGCAGTGCTTCAGCAGTAAGAGTGACAGATGAGTAAACTAACTCTGGTTATATGTACAAAGAATGATGAAGAAAAAGACCAGGAAATAAAGATGACAAGCTGCTTCTTTGTGCATTAATTTGCTATGCTTATCAATTGGGTGATTTCTAAATTCAGTTTGAAAACTAATTTAGTGTGCATGAATTTATTATGAACAACTTAAAATATAATAAGATGCTTACCTATTTAGGTAGAAGGGGAGCACTGGAAAATTAAAGATGTAAATGCTAATCACATTTTTCAGAAATAAAATGCAGTGTGCCTTGCAACATCATTAAGTTACACATATGTAAATTCTCCAACAAATGTATGCAAAAAGGCTATGATCTTCATGGTACTCTTGCTAAAAATAAAGTTGCTAATAACTGCATATGAAAATGTATCTAAAGTAGAATAATAAAACTATTATAAATTTGTTTAGACTACTTGTCAAGGAAAATGGCAGATAAGAAAAGGTGCCATTATTGACAGTTGGAAGATTATATGGTGCAGTAAGTTTATCATTCCTGCATGTTACATGATCTGAAATTTCAATAACTCACTAATAAATGAAGCTTTACTGTGCATTGCTCAATGTAGCAAGAAATGTAAAAAACAATCCATGCTATCGGTGGCAAAGCACCAGCTTGCTTTCATCTCATGGAGACTCTCTGGCCTGGAGCTCTGAAATCTCTCCATCCAGCCAACTAAGTTCCCACTGGCAAGTTGGTACCTTCCTTCTAAATTCTCACAGCCTTTTGGGGTGCACTTCTTGCAAACCCATGCTTTGCCACCATTCCTTTTTCTTTTTTCTGGAAGCCAGTTGAGTTGCCACATGAAGGAAAACACCACGAAAACTTAGTTCAGAATCAACAGGTAACTCAATCTCTGGTTTCAACAACTAGAATCCTAATCTTATAAGACATATTAAATATAAATTCTCCAGTGGTGAATCCTGGTGGATTTGCCATCTAAACCAGGGGTGGGGAGGGTGGGTTGGGGTGGGTTGGGGTGGTCAATTGTTAGTTACATATTGTGCTCCAAGATGTCCCAGTCCAAAAGCCCATATCTCTCTCCTGCCTTCCATCTTCCCCCTGACTCCTCACCCAGTGATTGGTCACCTAAAATCTTGATTCATAATGGGATGGTTCTGCCACAGCTCAAGACATCCTCATAATAACTAGAGCTTTAATTATTCAATCTAATGTGAAAAGTAGCTTCTTGCTCCTGGTAGTGTTACACTAAAACATAGTTCTTCAAAAACTTTAACATGGAGACTTAAGAAAGAAAAAAAAAAAAAGGGAAAACAAGGCAAGACATCCAAAATGATCATTGGTATTTGTATGGCTTCAACTGTCAAGTTGAGCAAAACTTATAGGTCCCTGGCAAGAGGGAACATTAACTGAACACCTTCATTGGATTGGCCCATGACCATGTGTGTGAGCCATTTTCTTAATTACTCATTAATGTAGATTGGCCTACTCTGGAGTAGGTGGTCCCACAGGTGGTCCTGCACTGTATCGGCTGAGCAATCTATTATGCAGGTTGTTTCCAGAGTGTCTGCTTCAATTGCTGCCTCCAAGTTCCTACCCTGAGTCATGTCTTGGTTTCCCTGATTTATGGACTCTACAAGTCAAACAAACCCTTCCTCCCCCAAATTGCTGTTGGTCAGTGTTTTATATCATTAACAAAGACACAAACAAGGAACTTTAATCAGTAGTATGAAGAAAAAAGTTTCCATCTAGAAAATTTGCTCTTGATGTTAAACATCTAGGTTTCATTTCTTTTTTTTTTAATTTATTTTTTTATTAGGTATTTTCCTTGTTTACATTTTCAATGCTATCCCAAAAGTCCCCCATACCCCCCCAATCCCCTACCCACCCACTCCCCCTTTTTGGCCCTGGGGTTCCCCTGTACTGGGGCATATAAAGTTTGCAGGTCCAATGGGCCTCTCTTTGCAGTGATGGCCGACTAGGCCATCTTTTGATACATACGCAGCTAGAGACAAGAGCTCCGTGGTACTGGTTAGTTCATATTGTTAGGTTTCATTTCTAAACAAAGGATTCCAGTGAAAATATTAAAGTTTTGAAACTAAACCCAGTAAAGTATTCCTTGTATTTTCAGTTTGAACAGACTTGAAGCATTATTTTCTCTTTCCCATTCAGTCAGTGCTGTGAACACTTAACCTTTATCCTACAAAAAACCTGTTTGTTTTTTGTTACATTTTATGTACTTTTTATTTGTTTTCCATTTTACTGTTATGCCATCAAATGAATAAATTCCGTATCATTCCACAATGTAGTTTTTAATACCTAATATTCTTTCACTTACTAACATTCAACATTTATAATGCGTACTGTGCACAGGTCATTCAGCATCTTAAAGCCATCATTACCTACTTTAAAGCTTGCACTATAAGTTAGTATCATTTAACTTTCCTATAGTTCATCTTTACATAAGAAAATTTCCAATTATTTTGTTTAAAAAATGCATAATCAAGAGCTAAAGTTTGGAATAAAGGAAGTGAAATTGAAATGTGTGAATTTATCTTAGGAAATTTATAGAGCCATCTCTCTGATCTTCATGCCTATAAACAATATGAAGTTTCGAAGTTATAGGTTAAGCAATTGAGTTCCTTGTGTTAAATAAAATGTGCAGTTGGAGGATGAACAAAAACACAGATTCCATAATTTTACTTTTAAGTGATTAATTCTAAACACTATTAGAGAATGGCTTAATACCTCACATACTAACCAGAAAAATATTTTCAACATTAGTAAATAATTATAAAAATTTTAAAGTTACAAATTTGCATTCAGGAGGAACCAATATTTTATTTTTTCAAATAATTGTGAGATATGCCAGGCGAGGTGGAGCACGCCTTTAATCTCAGCACTCGGGAGGCAGAGGCAGGCAGATTTCTGAGTTCGAGGCCAGCCTAGTCTGCAAAGTGAGTTCCACAGCCAGGGCTATACAGAGAAACCCTGTTTCAAAAACAAATCAAGCAAAAAAATAATAATAATAATTGTGAGGTGTAAACACAAAGTATTAAAATAAAATGTCATTTTTACAAAAAATGGCAAATAGGTTATATATAAAAATATCTATATATACCATATGAGTTCCTTGCTATAAAATACACCTTTATAGTTATATTGTATGTGGTTGCATGCTTCCTAACTGATTTTACTTTTATTTTTTTCATTTATGCATTAATCAATTCTGGTCAGCATTATCATAATGTAATTACACAAATGATGATAAAATGAAAACTGGTGACATGCACTGAATATGACATATGTGAACAACAAAATCACATCTGAAACATAGCATTACCTTGTTGAAGCAACTGATTAATATTGACAATATATGGCTTTGCTCATAAAATTTCAGGTTCTCTTAGCTGTCAAAAATCACAAAATGTCAAACTTAATTTATACAAGTAAATGATAAGTAGATAAGTTATCATGTAGATAAAAGGTTAAGTAGGAGGAGATGAAACACTAAAGGATAATTAACAGTAAACCAAAGTTCTTCATTTGTCCTGTTGACCCAGGAGATGTCAAGTTCCTGAGTTTATCATTTTCATGATGCACTGGCATATATTATAAAACATTTTACTATTTGAATAACCAAGTCTATAAGAGGAAGTGGATTTGGTCAGCTGTACTTCAACATTTGTGGAAAAGAGTATTACTTTCATTTAATAGTAGTTCCTGTTCAGTTCAAAATTTGAAATTAGTGCTTTTCACAGCATTTATAAGAGAGGCTTCTTGATGCTCAGGGTGGAACAGAATTCAGAAATCCATAACTTGTCAAGAAGAAATGTTGGTGATGTATGTCAGCCTAACAGGGACAGGAATCCAGTGTTCAGGAAATATTTTAGAAGACGAGAAGAATATGGAATGCAAAGAAAGGGAAGGTGCTTAGCAAAAACTGTGCCTTCTCATGATACTGCATTTGCATTCTAGAAAGGCAAAGCTTTGGTGATTATCTGCACAAGATTTGCAAAGTTTGGACTCATCAGAAGTTGTTCATGTAGTCAGGAGTGTCTATTTGCAAAAACATTATTGTGGGAGATGAGTGCCACTTTTTTCAGTAGCACTGATAAGTTTTTTCCTTTTCCTGTAAATAACCTTCTATTCATGATGACTCAAGAAATTCCAAGTGAATGTAAGTGAATACATGCAAAAGGAGACATGAAACAGGGATGGGTCTTTGAGGGAAAAAAGTTCCAGTAAGAAACGAAGAGGGATGAGAGGATGAAACGAGCAAGAAAATGACTAAAATTCATTATTTAAATGTATGAAACTGAAAAATAAAAATCAAAGGAGAAACTTTACAAAAGCCAATCTTTCAACAACAACAAAGTTTGGTAGAAGGGGCCTAAACATGTGCCACTGTGATTATCCTGAGTGAGGTAACCCAATCACAAAAGAATTCAAATGATATGTACTCACTGATAAGTGGATATTAGCCCAGAAACTTAGAATACCCAAGATATAAGTTACAATTTGCAAAACACATGAAACTCAAGAAGAACGAAGACCAAAGTGTGGACACTTTGCCCCTTCTTAGAATTGGTAATAAAACACCCATGGAAGGAGTTAAAGAGACAAAGTTTGGAGCTGAGACAAAAGGATGGACCATTTACAAACTGCCATATCCAGGGATCCACCCCATAATCAGCTTCCAAACACTGACACCATTGCATACACTAGCAAGATTGTGTTGATAGGACCATGATATAGCTGTCTCTAGTGAGACTATGCCGGAGCCTAGCAAACACATAAGTGGATGCTCACAATCAGCTATTGGATGGATCACAGGGCCCCCAATGGAGGAGCTAGGGAAAATACCCAAGGAGCTAAAGGGATCTGCAACCCTATAGGTGGAAGAACATTATGGACTAACTAGTATCCCGGAGCTCTTGACTCTAGCTGCATATGTACCAAAAGATGGCCTAGTCGGCCATCACTGGAAAGAGAGGCCCATTGGACTTGCAAACTTTATATGCCCCAGTACAGGGGAACACCAGGGCCAAAAAGTGGGAGTGGGTGGGTAGGGGGGTGGAGGGGTATGGGGGACTTTTGGGATAGCATTGAAAATGTAAATGAGGAAAATACCTAAAAAAAAAAAAAAAGAAAGAATCAGGATCGCTGGGCGTGGTGGCACACGCCTTTAATCCTAGCACTTGGGAGGCAGAGGCAGGTGGATTTCTGAGTTCGAGGCCAGCCTGGTCTACAAAGTGAGTTCCAGGACAGCCAGGGCTAGACAGAGAAACCCTTTCTCAAAAAAAAAAAAAAAAAAAAAAAAAAAAAGAATCAGGATCTACACCAGAAAAACCCATCATTCTAAGGGCTGTATCGAGATTGATCCATATGTGGAGCTTGACATTAAGCCTATCGTAACAACTTGTCTCATGGCACCAGAAGTCATTTTATGTGTGAAGAAAGTGTAGAAATGAAGGTGGGATTGATTCTCTTCAAATATGGGGGACGCTGGGCCTTCGCTAAGCTGCTCACCTCGTCCAGCCACCAGAGTTCAAAAATCACCTGCTTCTCAAAATAGACAAAAGCAAGAGTGAAAGAAAAATAATAATCAGGATATGCAGAAATAAGTGATGCTCATGTTGTAAAACTATAGTCAGAACTCCCTCCTGCCTACAGGAGGGTTCTCTCCTACCCACCAGCCCATTCCCACCCCACCGCCCTAGCATTCCCCTGCACTGGGGCATCAAACCTTCATAGGAACAAGGCTTCCCCTTGCTTTGATTCCAGACAAGCCCATCCTATGCTACACAAGCATCTAGAGCTACAGGTTTCTCAATGTGTATTCTTTGGTTGATGCTTTAGTCCCTGGGAGCTCTGAGGAGTCTGATTGGTTGAAGTTGTTGTTCTTTGTATGGGGTTGCTTCAGTTCTTCTCCTAACTCCTCCATTGGGGTCCTCCTGATGAGTCTGATGTTTGGCTGAAAGTCTCCTCATTGTGAGCCTCTCAGAAGACATCTATATCAGGATCCTTTCAGCAAGCACTTCTTAGCATTAGCAATAGTGTCTTGGTTTGGTGGCTCCATATAAGATGGATCCCAGTTAGGCAGTATCTGGATGGCCTTTGCTTCACTCTCTGTTCCACTCTTTGTCCCTATATTTCCTTTAGACAGGAGCAATTCTGGATTAAATTTTTGAGAAGGGTGGGTAGCCCCATCCTTCCACTAGGGGTCTTGCCCATGCCTAACCTCTGGATATGGACTCTACAGGTTCTTTTTCCCGTTTGCTGGGTTTTTCAACTAATGCCATCCCATGTCCTGCCCACCCTCTACCTCCTGTAATTATTTTGCTGCACATTCTAATTAGGACTGAGGCAACCCCACTTTGATCTTCCTTCTCCTTGAAGTTCATATGGTCCATGAATTGTATCATGGTATTTCACACTCTTTGTCTAATATCCATTTATCATTGAGTACATACCATGTGTGTTATTTTGTGACTGAATTACCTCACTCAGGATGATATTTTCTAGATCCATCCATTTGCCAGTGAATTTCATTAAATTATTGTTTTCAATAGCTGAGTAGTATTTCATTGTGTAAATGTGTAAATGTAACACATTTTCTGCAGCCATTCCTCTGTTGAGGGACATGTGAGTTGTTTCTAGCTTCTAGCTATAATAAATACTGCTTCTATGAATATAGTGGAGCATGTGACCTTATTACATGTTGGAGCATTTGGGGGGGTATATGCCCAGGAGTGGTATAGCTGGGTCCTCAGGTAGCACTAGATCCAATTTTCTGAGGAACTTCCAGACTGATTTCCACAGTGACTGTACCAGCTTGCAATCCCAACAGCAACAGGGAAGTGTTCATCTTTCTCCACATCCTTGACAGCATCTGCTGTCTCCTGAATTTTCTATCTTAGCCATTCTGACTGGTGTGAGGTGGAATCTCAGGGTCATTTTGATTTGCATTTCCCTGATGACTAAGGATGTTGAACACTTCTTTAAGTGCTTCTCATCCATATGAGATTCCTCAGTTAAGAATTCTCTGTTTTAGCTCTGTATTCCATTTTTTTAAACAGGGTTATTTGTTTCTCTGGATTCTAACTTCTTAGGTTATTTGTGTACATTGGATATTAGCCCTCTATTGAATGTAAACTTGATAAAGACTTTCCCAAACTGTGAGTTACCATTTTGTCCTATTGACAGTGTCATTTGCTTTACAGGAGCTTTTCAATTTGATCAGGTCCCATTTGTCAATTGTTGATCTTAGGGCATAAGCCATTGGTGCTCTCTTCAGGAAATTTCCCCCTCTGCACATGTGTTTGAGGGTCTTTCCACTTTCTCTTCTATTAGATTCAATGTGACTGGTTTTATGTGGAGGTCCTTGATACACTTGGACTTGATCTTTGTACCTGGGTCAATATGCATTTTTCTACATCATGACCTCTACTTCAGCCAGCACCATTTGTTAAATACGCTGTCTTTTTTCCACATTCAGTGGGAAAAAGACAGCATTGTTTTTTCATGGAGAAAAACCCAAAGCAGTTTTACTAAAATCAAGCAAGAAACAAGAGTGACAATTTTGTTAACTATTAGTTAGAACAATTGTTATTTAGCTACTACAAGTCCACATTACCCAAGGCAGTAAGACAAGAGAAAGTGCTACACATAGGGAAAAAGTCATTATCACAATTTGTGAATGATATGAACATATGTGCTTATGTTTAAGGATACACAAAACTCCACAAGAAAACTCAGACCTTTATACATATACAGCAAAACATAAACATACTTAAGCAACATACAAAAACCAGGTTCTTTCAGATATGCGAGTAATGAACATGGTAAAAACCTACAGAATTAATATACTAGTAATGAACATGCTACACCAGACATCAATAAAGTAATCACAGCCATGGAGTATATCTAACAAAGGAAGTGAAATTATTCTAAGGCAAAATTTTAAAACCCCAAAACTACATTAAAAAATACTGAAAGTTAGAATGAGCCTTTATGATTATAAGTTGACAGAGTTCACTTGGGAAAGTGGTTTACAATACAAAGCAACCTATAGGATCAATGCAAGCTGCATCAAAGATCCAGTCTCATTGCTCATAAATATAGATGGCATAAGCCTAAAATTCATAGAGAAGCTCAAAAGACCTGAGATATACAAAGCAATTCTGAGAAAAACATGCTGCAGTCAAAAGAACACATCAAAATGATCACAAATCATGATCAAGTAGACTTCATCAAAGGGATGCAGGGATGATTCAACATACAGCAATCTATCAACGTAATCCACTATATAAACAAAACCAAAGACAAAAAACACATGATCATCTCACTAGATGCTGAGAAAGTACTGTACAAAATCTTACACCAATTCATGATAAAAGTCTTGGAAAGTTCAGTAATTCAGGGTCCATACCTAAACATAATAAAAGCAGTATACAGCAAACCAGTAGCCAACATCAAACTAAATGAAGAGAAACTTGAAGCAATACCACTGAAATCAGGGACTAGACAAGGGGGCCCACTCTTTCCCTACCTATTCAATATAGTACTCTAAATCCTAGCCTGAGCAATTAGACAACAAAAGGGGATCAACACAATACAAATTGGAAAGGAAGAAATCAAAATATCAGGATTTGCAGATGATCTGATAGTATATTAAAGTTACCCCCAAAAATTCAACCACAGAACTCCTAAACCTGATAAACAACTTCAGTGAAGTAGATAGATATAAAATTAATTAAAACAAACCAGTGGCCTTTCTCTACACAAAGGATAAGCAGTCTGAGAAAGAAATTAGGGAAACAACAACCTTGAAAATTGTCACAAATAATATAAAATACTGTGGTGTGACTAACTAAGGAAGTGAAAGATCTGTATGATAAGAACTTCACGTCTCTGAAGAAAGAAACTGAAGATCTCAGAAGATGGAAAGTTCTCTCATGTGTGTGGATTGGCAGGATTAATATAGTAAAAATGGCTATCTTGCCGAAAGCAATCTACAGATTCAATGCAAGCCCCATCAAAGTTCCAACTCAATTCATAGAGTTAGAAAAAGTAATTTTCATATTCGTCTGGATTAACAAAAATCTAGGATAGCAAAATAAACAATAAAACAACCTTTGATAGAATCACAATCCCCAACCTCAAGCTGTACTACAGAGCAATTGTGATAAAAACTCCATGGTACTGGTACAGTAATAGGTAGGTAGATCAATGGAATAGAATTAAAGACCCAGAAATGAACCCATATACCTGTGGTCACTTGATGTTTGGCAAAGGAGCTAAAACCATCCAGTGTAAAGAAGACAGCATTTTCAGCAAATGATGCTGGCTCAACTGGTGTTTAGCATGTAGAAGAATTTGAATTGATCCATTCTTATCTCCTTGTACAAAGCTCAAGTCTAAGTGGATCAAGGACTTCCACATAAAGCCAGAGACACTGAAACTTACAAAGGAGAAAGTGAGGAAGAGCCTTGAAGATATGGGCTCCTGAACAGAACAGCACTGCCCTATGCTGTAAGTTCAAGATTCAACAAATGAGATCTCATAAAATTGCAAAGCTTCTGTAAAGCAAAGGACACTGTCAATAAGACAAAAAGGCAACCAACAGATTGGGAAAGGATATTTACTAATCCTATATCTGATAGGGGGCTAATATCCAATATATACAAAGAAATCAAGAAGTTAGACTCCATAAAACCAAATAACCCTATCAAAAGTCGGGTACAGAGCTAAACAAAAATTCTCAACTGAGGGATACTGAATGGCTGGGAAGCACCTAAAAAATTTTCAACACCCATAGTCATCAGAGAAAGACAAATCAAAACAATACTAAAATTCCAGCTCACACAAGTCAGAAGGCTAACATCAAAAACTCAAGTGACAGCAGATGCTGATGAGGATCTAGAAAAAGAGGAAAACTCCTCAATTGATGGTGGTTGCAAGCTGGTACAACTACTCTGGAAATCAGTTTGGTAGTTCCTCAGAAAATTGGACATAGTATTGCTGGAAGATCCAGCAATACCACTCCTGGGCATATACCCAGAATATGCTCCAACATGTAATAAGGAAACATGCTACACTATGTTCATAGCAGCCTTATTTATAATACCAAGCAACTGGAAAGAACCCAGAGGTTCTGGAAAGAGCAACTGGAAAGAACCCACAACAGAGGAATGGATACAGAAAATGTGGTACATTTACACAATGGAGTACTACTCAGCTATTAAAAACAATGAATTCATGAAATTCTTAGGCAAATGGATGGAACTAGAAAATATCATCCTGATTTAGGTAACCCAATCACAAAAGAACACACATGATATACACTCATTGATAAGTGGATATTGGTCCAGAAGCTCAGAATACCCAAGATATGATTTGCATATCACATAAAACTCAAGAAGAAGGAATACCAAAGTATGGACACTTCAATCCTTCTTTGAAGAGGAAACAAAGTACCCATGGAAGGAGTTACAGAGACAAAGTTTGGAGCAGAGACTGAAGGCATGACCATCCAGAGACTGTCCCACCTAGAGATCCATGGCATATATAACCCCCAAACCCAGAAACCATTGCATTTACCAACAAGATCTTGCAGACATGAGACTGATATAGCTGTCTCCTGGGAGGCTCTACCACTGCTTGACTAATACAGAAGTAGATGCTCACAGTGTTCCATTAGACAGTGTACAGAGTTCCCAAATGAAGGAACGTACAGAGAACGTACCCAAGGAGCTGAAGGGTTTTGAAGCCCCCTAGGAGGTAAAACAATATGAACTAACCAGTAACCCCAAAGCTCCCTGGGACTAAACCACCAATCAAAGAAAACACAGGAAGGGACTCATGACTCTAATTCAGATGTAGCTGAAGATGGTCTAGTGGGTCGTTAATGGGAGGTGAGGCCCTTGGTCCTGTGAAGGTTCTATGCCCCAGAATAGGGGAATGCCTGGGCTAGGAAGTGGGAGTGGGTAGGTTGTTGAGCAGGTAAAGGAGGGAGGGGATAGGGGATTTTCGGAGGGGAAACTAGGAAAGGGGATAACATTTGAAATGTAAATAAAGAAAATATCTAATAAAAAAAGAAAGATAAAAATGCTGCAGTCTTGAAAAATGTAAGAGTTAAGTTACACTTCGGAGCTAAATTGTCAATATAGTATGATACAGATACAAATTGGCAGACTCATGTACATAATATCTTTAATATATACTCACACATCGACAGAAATGTAAATATTAAAGAGGGACAAGAACATAATATTGGAATGATAATCTTTCAACAAATATATCTGATATAAGTATTCATCCAAAAGAAGACTCAGTTTATACAAAAATCAAATAAAAGGAAATCAATTTACTTTATATATTAAATTACATAAATATTTGAAATATCTCTAGCCAAAAACCGTGAAGACATGCATAAGCAATGCCTTTCTAAATAAGATTCTTATAGTATCAGGAATATGAACAACAAAATATCTTTTGCTCTGAAAATAGAATAATTAGAGTGTAGAAAAGTTCTGCAGAATAGAATTAAATCTTGGTCATCTCTTCATCAGAGAGTAGTTTAATACACAGCTCATATAAAGAACTGAAATATGTAAATGGTAAGGTAAAACCAACCCAATCATTATAGTAGATA
Source organism: Mus caroli (assembly GCF_978045245.1). Taxonomy (NCBI): domain Eukaryota; kingdom Metazoa; phylum Chordata; class Mammalia; order Rodentia; family Muridae; genus Mus; species Mus caroli. The sequence continues at coordinate 149,645,649 of NW_028227258.1, read as the reverse complement.
AATAATTGTTTTTATTTTCTCCCTACTACATCTATCAAGAAGGCTCCTTTGCTTTCTGTTAAATTCCAGTGATACAAAGAAAGAATAAGACTGGTGTGGTGCCAGTAATGTTTGTTTTGTACCCCTGCATTCCATCTTTCTTTCCTGCAAACTTTTATTGAACAGAAACTCACACGTGGTCTGGACCATTGCTGATATCTTAGTAGTACACATGAGCATATATTTTTGGCTATATTTATACAATTGAAATATTTTTGCAAGATACAGAAATTATTAACTTTAATTATTTCCTAATCAGATTGATATTTAAAATGTTTATATATTATTTTATAAAACAGGAACTCATCAGCATTCTCTACTTTTCATTCTATGGGTACATAAATATTACTCATAGATATAGTAGAATTTGAGCTTTCACTCTGATAACTTTTTTTTTTAATTCTATTCTTTTTTTTTTCTTTTTTTCTTTTTTAGTTTTTTTCAAGAAAGGGTTTCTCTGTATAGTCCTGGCTGTCCTGGAACTCAATCTGTAGACCAGGCTGGCCTCTAACTCAGAAATTTACCTGCCTCTGCCTCCCAAGTGCTGAGTGATATTTTATTCTTAATTCTTTCTTGATATGTACATAAAAGTAGACAGCCTGTACATGCTGGTCTTTTGACAGGTAACTTGTTGAACTTTCAAATTTTATTTATAATTTAATACAATTATAGTTTCATTTATTGTGATCTTTTAAAATAAATGTATATTTCAAAATCTTGCCTGAGGCCAGACTAAAATATATAAATTCCATCCCTTAAAATAGTTTTAAGTTTTAATGTGGGTCAGCAGCCCTAGGATTTGTCAAAGTATGACAATTTGCATATGTAATTACCATGGATGGGTAGCCTAAGGAATGGCAGACGATGCTTAGGCTGTGGTTCAGAAATAGCAATGGGAAAGCTTCCTGCTTCAATGAAATACAGAAATCTCCTGAGCTTTAGTTAGTACTTCTGTGTCTTCATTGGAGGAATTTCACATAATCTTCAACTGGACAAGTAGATGAATATTGGAAGATTTTGAAATACTGCATAGGGACTTTTAGCACAGGTGTTCTGTTTTAGTATATTTTGTGTGTACACGACTACCAAATTACCAGAGCAATTTTCTCCAGAGTAATTCCAGATACAGGTTAAGGGTTAAAAGCACAGATGTGGCACTGCAGTTCTGCCTACCAACAGAAAGGACAAACATGCTCAACTGAGTTTTAAGGATGGATGAAAATATTTTATGTCACCTTTCATTTGAAATCTTGGTTATTATGAAAGGGTGAAATATTGTCATAGTCAGCTTCAAGTTCCACCTTGACACATTTGGCAAGAGGGAACTTCGCAAAAAATTGCTTGGATCAGAATTGCCTGAGGCCATGTGTGGGAAACGGGGTTTTTTTGTTTGTTTGTTTGGTTGGTTGGTTGTTTTTTTTTGTTTTGTTTTGTTTTGTTTTTTTTGAGGCTAAGTCAGAACTTAGTAACTTAAGTAAGTACTTAGAACTTAAGTAAGTATTTTTTCTTTTCTCCTCCTCCTCCTCCTCTCCTCCTCCTCCTCCTCCTCCTCCTCTTCCTCCTCCTCCTCCTCCTCCTCCTCTTCTTCTTCTTCTTCTTCTTCTTCTTCTTCTTCTTCTTCTTCTTCTTCTTCTTCTTCTTCTTCTTCTTCTTCTTCGTCTTCTTCGTCTTCTTCGTCTTCTTCGTCTTCTTCTTTTCTTCTTCTTCTTCTTCTTCTTCTTCTTCTTCTTCTTCTTCTTCTTCTTCTTCTTCTTCTTCTTCTTCTTTTCTTCTTCTTCGTTTTGGATTCTTTTTTTTTTAATTAGATATTTTCTTTATTTACATTTCAAATGCTATCCCGAAAGTTCCCTATACCCTCCTCCGGTCCTGCTCCCCTCCCCACCCACTCCCACTTCTTGGCCCTGGTGTTCCCCTGTACTGGGGCATATAAAGTTTGCAATACCAAGGGGCCTCTCTTCCTAGTGATAGTCGACTAGGCCATCTTCTGCTACATATGCAGCTAGAGATACGAGCTCTGGGGGCACTGGTTAGTTCATACTGCTGTTCCACCTATGGGGTTGCAGACCCCTATTGCATATGCCAGCAAGATTTTGCTGAAGGGACCCTGGTATAGCTGTCTCATATGAGGCTATGCCAGTGCCTGGCAAATACAGAAACAGATGCTCACAGGATGGAACACAGCGCCTCCAATGGAGAAACTAGAGAAAGCACCCAAGGAGGGAAACTTTTATAATTGATAATTTATGTGGAAAGGACTCACCCAGTGAAGTTCCTATTCCTAGGTAGGTGGGCCTGAGCTGTATTAAAAAACAAAAAACAAACAAACAAACAAAAAACAAGCTCAGGATACTAGCAAGATTATTCCAGCTGTGATCTACAGTTTCTACTTGTTGTTTTTTGTTGTTGTTGTTGTTTGTTTGTTTTTTGTTTTTTAGTGTGTGTGTGTGTGTGTGTGTGTGTGTGTGTGTGTGTGTGTGTTTACTTTATTTCCTGTCTTGGCTTTTCTCTATGATAAAGTGCAACTAGTAAACTGAAGTAAATTGTTTCCACACTTAGTTGTTTTAGTCAGAATATTTTATGACAGTAGCAGAAAGCAAATTGGAGACACTCTAATTCTTGTATAAATATTTATATAAAGTCAGGAGCCACAATTACCTGGGGGTGGATAATAATTTAGGGGTTCATCGAGGTTTAAACTGAACAAGTTAATCCCATAACTCAGACACTGTCTTGCTGGCTTATTTTACTACATTTCATCAACCCTAAAATTCATTAAAAGCACACTGCATGCAGTCCACTGGTTGCACAAAGACTGTTGCCTGTTTCTGAATACAAATCAGATTGAAAATCAAATAACATACAAGTTTTGCCTAATTTCCCCCTTGAGATTAGATAGTGTAATTGGCCAATTTATCACAAGTATCAGGAGATCCTATTGACTAAAACAAACAAACCGGGATCGTATTCCTTTTAAAAAGAGATAGAGAGGGATTCATTTTTTATATCATCAAAGTCTGTGTATTGACAAAAAGACTAGAATTACTTTGTTGCTTTATGAAAGGAGTCTAATTAATTTTTAGTCCTCTCACTTCTGGCTTGCTTATTCTCTTACATAAGTAGTAAGTCATTAAGATAGCAAATATTAAACCAATGGGATACAGCAAGTTCATTCTATTTACTGAATTAAGGACAAAATATGGTAAGCATAATTAGATTGTTGTATATTTAAGAAGCTAATAAAAATGAAAATAAGTGAATGACACTTTGTGGGTATTTTGAGGTCTATTTTCTTTAGAATTTAGGATGCTTCTGTTTGGGATGAGTTAACTGCTCTAAGTGAGACTATTTTTTGAATAAAGAGAAGTGAGAATTCTCTACAGCAACGTCTGTGGGACTCTCCTCTACCTAACATGTAACTTAATTCCCTATTTTCAAAACCATCTGACAGCTCAGAATATGTTCCAAGTGGGGTGTAAGTGTACATAGCTAAAATACAAGACATGATGGTATATAGAAATAAGTTACTCTCATTTTAAGAACTTGTTTCTCTCCATGGTACTAAGGTAAACAAGTGGGAAGTGTGTTGACTTTTCAAAATGGAGTTTATGCAGTATCACTAGGAATAGTATTGCAAGAATCTTTAATTGGTTGCTATAATGCCTCTCAAAATACAAGAAAATAAATTAAAATGAAAACAAATGCTTGGATCAAATTTTCTATCTCATATACATGACATTAAATATAGTTTATTATTGCCATTATACATGTATTATTGGGTTGAAATTTTAAATAGAGTATTAGCCTAAAAGCATAAAAAAAATAAAAATTTAGAATTGACTGCTAGCTCTAGAGGTTTTCTAACCTTTTACAAGCTCTAGCATTTTTCCGGGTACTCTCTAGTCTATGCACACTGGACTGATGAACTTAGGAAGCTGTTTTAGAATTCTAAGAACCAAGGGAGAAACATTCAAAGACCCATAGTAGTTGTTCTTGTACCTGGCAAGCATTTCTCCATGGAGAGGATTCACAGTTATATATATATTTATGTATATATATATATATATATATATATATATATACAATTTGCACATACATCATGATCATATGACATTACCAGATTCAAAAAAATGGCAGAATCTTAATATTTGTAACTCTAGCCATTATTTCACAACTAGCATCAATGCTGAACATGCAGGACATTGTCTCTCTCTTTTGGTGAATTATAGTGTAATGTTATAATGGTATAAAATTCTTGTTTTGTAGTCATGGGAAAACCAATGTTACCATGTTACTCTTCCAGCACTCCTCTTTTATAGACTAGACAAACATTTCAGATAGCACTATCCTTGATAAACCTGATACATTTGTGTTCTTGATACTCTTTAGTTAAATAATTTCAGTGAATTAATGTTATATCTTAATAGTGGCACAAAAACTTATGAAAAAAATATAAGATACAGAAAAATTTTCTTCAGCTGATATATAATCATATCTTACTGTATTGAACATAGGCATGTTGTATGATAGGCAAGTGCTCTGCACTGAATTACATGATTAGGCCTCTTTTTAATTTCCAGTTTGACCTCTGTTTTTGTTGTAAGAAACTAAAGCACAATATATCTATGTCTGTATATGCTCCTATTCCTTGTATTTGTAGAAATAAGGAAGGTTTAGCATGAAGTCATGGGATTTGCCTTTCATTGATAATGTTACATCAAATTGTTCCCACAATGGTAGTGAGCTACAATTTGTCTTTTGTCTGCTGCCTACCACAGTTTTTAGAAATTTTCACTTATTTAAAATGATATTGCTTGTTTCCTTTTCTTAATCCACCAGTGGTATAATCATAGAATAAAAATGAATTAAAATGGTACCATTTTCTAACAGTCTCAGATTAAGTAACAAGCTTTTGCCAATTTATCTGGGAATCTCTCATTAAAAAATATGACAAATATTTTCTATATATTACAAATTTTCAGTATTTAATCCCTAACTTACACACACACACACACACACACACACATATATATATATATATATATATATATATATATATATATATATATATATTAGTAGCATTAAAAATCCAGGGAAATAGTTTGACATTTGGTCATGAAATAGGTAAAAGGTCTATAATCACCTCAGATTATGTCACCTTATCTCTTTACAAACTAGGTAGAATGAAATATGGTATGGATATCTATCAAAAACTACTATTTGGTAAAGAATAAAAGTTATTTTCCCATTTATATTATGTTCATTTTAGAAACTAAGAATCCCAATTAATTATGCTAATATTGTCTAGTAATTTAGGAAATGAAATAATCATTTACAGTACCGTCCATGTAAGTTATTTGGTATACTACACACACACACACACACACACACACACACACACACACACACACAGACACACTCATACACATATATACTCTTGAATACTGGCTATTTAGATAAATTCTAAAGCGAATATGAATTGACAAAATGTTTACCTCAAAGGACAGTACATTTTTATAAGTTCAAATGTATACCTTTTAAAGTCAGTACAGGAACTATATATTTCACTTCAAGTTTTTAACTATAGCATAGATAGTTTCTTCTGCACATAAACACAATCCCCTGCCAGGCAGTGGTAGCACACACCTTTAATCCCAGAACTTGGGAGACTGAGGCAGGCAGACTTCTGATTTGGAGGCCAGCCTGGTCTAAAAAGTGAGTTTCAGGACAGCAAGGGATATACAGAGAAACCCTGTCTTGAAAAAACAAAACAACAACAACAACAAACAAACAAAACAAAACAAACAAAACCAAACAAAAACAATCCCAAATTAATAAGAATAAGAATCAGTTTTCTATTTTGACACATCTGTTTGGTGTCTATTTTACTAGCAAACAAACAATGCATACACCTGGAGTGAGAACTCAGGAACATGTACTGAGCACTTAAAAGTATACATCTTCTTTTAACTGTGTTGTATCTTACAAAATTAATGGAAAAACATCTTCCTGGTATACAATGGAATTCCTAAAATAGAAATGTCAAGGTGATTTTCTTTCATTTTTTTTTTCTGACAAAAGGACAAGAATGTCAGCACAAGCACCAGCTGTCTGAGTTAATACTCATCACTAAATCTGATAATGTCACTGTATCTTTGACATCCTCAGTTAGAGCCCTCAGGGTGGAGGGTAAGGATGATTTTAATCATAGCTTTCTGGTGCAGAGTCACCCACAGGATGGCGGGCATATTCTAAGAACTTTCCTTGTTTTCTCTGCTTTCTGAACTGCCATGCCATGAATATTTCAGCTCAGCCAGGCATTGCATGATGTAGTTCTGCTCTACCACTGGCCCAGAAAAAATGGAATCAGAAATTTACTGGAACTTTTAAAATCTTGAACAAAATAAATCATTTCTTAAAGTTATTTATGTCAGATATTTGTCACAGAAACTGAATATGGCTAATTCAACAGTGCAGCGATGCTAGCTTTTACTGTAAACAAATGGGAGTCATCAAGAATATGTGTGAATATATGTGTGTGTGTGTGGTGTGTGGTGGTGGTGGTGTCTGTGTGTGTGTGTGTGTGTGTGTGTGTATGCCTGTGTGTATTCAACTTCTGAGGCATAATCTCTAAAACTTTTGGTTTTAAGAACAAGAAGAAACAAATATACCCACGAGGAGTAGATGGCAAGAAATAAACTCAGGGCTGAAATCAACCAAGTAGAAACAAAAAGAACTATACAAAGAATTAACAAAACCAGGAGCTGATTCTTTGAGAAAATCAAGTAGATAGATAAACCCTTAGACAAACTAACCAGAGGCCACAGAGACAGTATCCAAATTAACAAAATCAGTAATGAAAAGGGAGACATAACAACAGAAAAGGAGGAAATCCAAAAAATCACCAGATTATACTACAAAAGCCTATACTCAACAAAAATGGAAAACCTGGATGAAATGGAAAATTTTCTAGACAGATAACAGGTGCCAATGTTAAATCAGGATCAAATAACTCATATAAACAGTCCCATAACCCCTAGCAGTCATTAAAAGTCTTCCAATGAAAAAAGCCCAGGACCAGATGGTATTAGTGCAGAATTCTATCATATTTTCAAAGAAGACCTAATACCAATACATTTCAAACTACTTCACAAAATACAAACAGAAAGAACACTACACAATTCATTCCACAAAGCCACAATTTTGCTTATACCCAAACTACACAAAGCACCCCCTCCAAAAAAAGAGAACTTCAGACCAATTTCTGTTATGAATAGCAATGCATAATACTCAATGAGATTCTAACAAACCAGAACAAGAACACATCAAAACAACCATCCATCATGATCATGTAGGCTTCACCCTAGGGATGCAGGGATGGTTCAATATACAGAAAACCATCAAAACAATCTAAGATATAAACAAACTCAAAGAAAAGAACCACGTGATATCTCATTAGATGCTGAGATCACATTGCACAAAATTCAAAATACCTTCATGGTGAATGAAAGTCTTGGAAAGATCAGGAATTCAAGGCTCATACCTAAACACAGTATAAGCAAAACACAGCAAACCAGTAGTCAACATCAAACTAAATGGAAGAAACTTAAAGCAATTCCATTAAAATCAGGGACTAGACAGGGTACCTACGCTCTCCCTACCTATTCAGTATAGTACTCAAAATCCTAGCCAGAGCAATTAGACAACAAAAGGAGGTCAGAGGGATACAAATTGGAAAAGAAATAGTTAAAATATCAGTATTTGCAGATGCTATGATAGTATATTTAAGTGAACCCAAAAATTGCAGTAGAGAACTACTAAACCTGATAAACAACTTCAGCAAAGTAGCTGGATATAAAATTAACTCAAGCAAATCAGTAGCCTTTTTCTAAGAAAGGATAAACAGGGTGAGAAAGAAATTAGGGAAAAGACACCATTCACCATAGTCACAAATACTATAAAATACCTTGGTGTTACTCTAACCAAGCAAGTGAAAGATCTGTATGATAAGAACTTTAAGTCTCTGAAGAAGGAAATCAAAGAAGTTCTCAGAAGATGGAAAGAATTCCCATGCTCATGGATTGTCAGGATTAATATAGTAAAAATGGCCATCTTGCTGAAAGCAATCTACAGATTCAGGACCAAGGGCCTGGATAAGAAAGTGCAAATGCACTTCCTATCAAAATTCCAACTCAATTCCTCACAGAGTTAGAAAGAGCAATTCTCAAATTAATGTAAATAACAAAATTCCCAGGATAGCAAAAACTATTCTCAACAATAAAAGAACTTCTGGAGGAATCAACATGCCTGACCTCAAGCTGTATTACAGAGCAATTGTGATAAAAACTGCATGTTATTAGTACAATGACAGGCAGGTATATTATTCTGAGTGAGTTAACCCAACAGCAAAGAAGACACATGGCATGTACTGACTGATATTAGTGAATATTAGCCCCAAATCTTCAAATACTCAAGATACAATTCACAGGCCACATGAAGCTCCAGAAGAAGGAAGTCCGAAGTGTCGCTAGTTTGGTCCTCCTTAGAAGGGGTAACAAAATACTTACAGGAGCAAATACAGAGACAAAGTGTGGAGCAGAGACTGAAGGAAAGGCCATCCAGAGACTGCCCCACCTGGGGATCCATCCCATATACAGTCACCAAACCAAGACACTATTGTTCCACAATAGCCAAGAAGTGCATGCTGACAGGAGCCTGATATAGCTGTCTCCTGACAGGCTCTGCCAGAGCCTGAAAAATATAGAGATGGATGCTCACAGCCATCCATTGAACTGACCACAAGGTCCCATATAGAGGAGTTAGAGAAAGCGCTGAAGGAACTGAATGGGTTTGTAACCCCATAGGAATAGGGGTTATCAATATCAACCAACTAGATGCCCCAGAGCTCCCAGGGACTAGTCCAAAAACTAAAGAGTACACATGGAGGGACCCATGGCTCCAACTGCATATGTAGCATCAGTAGGATTACACATTGTAGGGCATCACTGTGAGAAAAGGCCCTAGGTCCTGTGAAGTCTCAATGCCCTAGTGTAGGGAAATGCAAGGGTGGGTCAGGGGCAGTATTGGGTTGGTGTGTGGTGGAACACCCTCATAGAAGCAGAAGTAGAGGGGGCTAGATAGGGGGTTCTGGGGGGAACTGGGAAAGGGGATGCCATCTGAAATGTAAATAAAGAAAATATCCAATAAAAAAGATAAAAAAGAAATATAAATAAAATAAACAATAACAATTTAAAAAGTAATAAAAGAAAAATAATAATTCTAAGGCAAATCCTCACTCCAAATTCCCTAAACATAAATTTCTTTCTTACCTCAAGATTATATTTAGTTTGACTAAAGGACACTGGAAAGCCCCATCTACACACACCTCAGAGTGAGACAATGTGTACTTTTCCTTAAAAACTTTCTTATCCTTGCCATCCGTTGTCCATTGAAGTTACAGGAACATTGCTTAGGCAATGAGCCTGAAAGCATAGAAGCAACATGAAAGAATATGCTTTCAGAACACATTATGCTGATTTATTTTAATAGGAATGAAATTAGAAAACATCAGTTGTCATTTTGTGAGATGTGACACATCTACTATACCCCCAATCACTTTTCTTCATAAGCACTCCTCATTTAAGGAAAAATTAGGCCTGCAAATGATGAGAAGTACAAATTGTGTATTGTCATTTCTTTATCTGGTTATCAGCATTTCTTATCTGCTGGTAATCTTCCCACAAATTTAGTGACAAGCTTGGGAAGGTGACTAAGGAAGAAATATGTAGCAGATTGATTGCGTAGCTTTTTATCTTCTGTATAAGAGAGCCTCATATTGTCCATATATATTAAATACAAATCACAACTGCTAAGTTAGTTTGAGATAATGAGACAAATGTGGAAATCTAGGCTGGTATGTGCAAAGTTCAGATGGAACAATGCACTTCCCATGAGACAGGGATCTTTGTTTCTGTGTCCACATCATGAGAAATACTGAGTATATGTGAGACCCTCACTTGAGGGAAAACTGAGAGCTTTCATTGCTGTTTTTAAAGTGATTCTAATTTGACAGATGATGAATCAAAGTAAGTAATTTATCCACTTGTACATTGATAACTGGGTAACTAAATTAATTGATATACACCATATATATATTGTATATAAGTCCCCTAAAATAGTACAAAATATCTATAAATGTTTTCCTTAATTATTGAAGATCATATAAATTTTAGTATCCTATGAGTATTTGAGGAGTGTGCTATGTTATTATGAGTAGGTTAAAGCATTTCTCAGTTAAGTGATGCTTCCTTACGATAAGCTACCTAGAAAGTACATTGTTTAAAGTAATTAACCCCAACAGAGAAAAAAAATGTTTGCCATGATTTTTAGATTTTAAGATTGAGGTATGAATGAATTAAATTTATATGAAGCCGGGCGTGGTGGCGCACGCCTTTGATCCCAGCACTTGGGAGGCAGAGGCAGGTGAATTTCTGAGTTCGAGGCCAGTCTGGTCTACAAAGTGAGTTCCAGGACAGCCAGGGCTACACAGAGAAACCCTGTCTCGAAAAACCAAAAAAAAAAAAAAAAAAAAAAAAAAAAAAAAAAAAATTTATATGATTCCAGAGAGACAAGGTATTAGTCTTATTTACCAGGAAAATAAGTCAGTACTTATTATTAAAAATAGAATCAATCCTGTATTTTCTACAAGGTCCTATCATTATGTAGCCCTGGCTGTCCTGAAACTTACTGTCTACCAACACATACAAGGCTATCTGACTCAGCCTCCCAGGTATAGGCGCTCTCTCTCTCTCTCTCTCTCCAGGTATAGGCTCTCTCTCTCTCTCTCTCTCTCTCTCTCTCTCTCTCTCTCTCTCTCTCTCTTAATTATATTTGCATTTTCTTTTTTTTTTAATTTACTATATTTAGTGGTTTGAATAGGTTTGTCCTTATAGACACATGTGTTTCAATGCTTGGCCCACAGATTGTGATACCTTAGGAGATGTACCCTTGTTGGAATAGGTGTGGCCTTGTTGGAGGACATGGGTCACTGAGGGGGTGGGCTTTGAGGTACTAAGCTCAAGTTTCGTCCAGTGTGAAAGTGTCAGTTCCCTCTTGGCTACAATTGGATCAAGATATAGAACTCTCAACCTCTCCAGTATCATGTCTGCCTAGAGGCTGAAAAATTTCCCACCACGATGATAATGGACAGAATGTCTGAAACTGTAAGGCAGTCCCGGTTAAATGTTACTTTTATAAGCATTGTCTTAGTCAGGGTGTCTTTTCACTGCAATGGAACCTTAACTAAGATGGGAGATGGTTCAGTCATTAAGAGTAAATTCTCTTCTTAGGGATAACCCAAGTTCAATTGCAAGCAACCCTGTGGAACAGGTCATAATTGCCTGTAATTGTAGCTCCAGTGTAGCCTGATGTCCTCTCCTGGTCTCTGTGATCACAAGCATTCATTGTCACAAACCCACAAATACATTCAAACTCCTAATGTCTTATTGCAATACCCACAGAACAGTGAATGCATCACTAAACCCTCATCACGGAAGCTTCTTGAAGTTGGTGCTCATTACCAGCCACCACACCTTGGCAACATCTAGAGAGTAATTGAAAGGCAGTAAACTGGTAGTCCTCTCCCTTCATGATCTATAAAAAGGAGGTGGAAAGATTATACTAGACATTAGTGGTATACAGATGTAAGGGAACAGCATTTTTCAGACACAATAGGTCTAACGCAAGTTCACAGGGACTATGACAGCATATAAGAAACCTGCATAAGCTCAAGCCAGACAAACTGCATGGACAAGGTGAAGTAAGTACAAATTCCCTGCACTGGCTTATGCGTTGTTAGCATTTGATTCTTTCTCAGAGAAGTAAGTATGTTTGCTTTAATGGTGTGGTACCTGTTGTATGAACCACATTCCAGAGCAGGCCCTGGATGTTCATCAGAGTTCATATAAACTGAACTGGTTGGGCTGGATGGGAGGGGTACAGGGAGACAAGAATGGAGAGGGGAGGACATAGGGGATGATGTGACAGGAGTCAGGGGAGTACTCTAATCAAGACTCTGTTATGTGACAGACTTTTCCTAGGGAGACACAACACATAATTCACTGAGATAGGGAGTCCATAAGAGACAAAATTAAGGGTACCATGGAAGTCTAGTTTGGTGAATCAATGAGTTTTACTAGGATTATTTATGGGAATATGTGTAAGGGGTTACTTATAAAACAGAAATGACTCACCCCAGCTGGGAACCTGGAGCACAGGGCACAGCCTAAAGACATCTCAGCAGGCTGGAGAGTGTTCTTTCCAGGTGCTTCAGTCAATCTAAGCAGCTAAGAAGCAGCTGGCTTAGTTTCTCCTTCTTCCAGGTAGTTAGTAACATTTTTTATTGTTTACTCTTGGGAGAAAGGGAGGAGGTGAATCTGGACAATTCTGGGGTCTTCCTGACTTTGGTTCAATTTCCTTACTTTCTGTCTTAAGGCACTTACCTGTGAGACAAAAATCACCTTGAAAACTCCTACATACCAAGCACATTTTAGGAAATTATAAGAAAAATATAGAAAACATTATAAAAAATAACATAAATCTTTGAAAGTGTCTTATCTAGGGTTTTACTGCTGTGAACAGACACCACAACCAAGACAACTCTTATAAGAGCAACATTTAATTGGGGCTGGTTCAGAGGTTCAGTCCATTATCATCAAGGCGTGAAAATGGAAGAATCCAGGCTGGCATGTGCAGGAAGAACTGAGTGTTCTACATTTTCTTTCTTTCTTTCTTTCTTTCTTTCTTTCTTTCTTTCTTTCTTTCTTTCTTTCTTTCTTTCTGTCTGTCTGTCTGTCTGTCTGTCTGTCTGTCTGTCTTTCTTTTTTAGTAGATATTTATTTTATTTTTACATTCCAAATGTTGTCCCCTTTCCTGGTTTGCCCTCAGAAACCCCCCTCGCCCTCCCCTTTCTCCTGTTCACTGCACCCCTTCCTGACACTTGTATTCCCCTACAATGAGGTATAGAGCCTTGACAGGACCAAGGGCCTCTCCTCCCAATGATGACCATCTAGGCCATCCTCTGCTACATATGCAGCTGGAACCATGAGTCCCACCATGTGTACTCTTTGGTTGGTGATTTAGTCCCTGGGAGCTCTGGGGGTACTGATTAGTTCATATTGTTGTTCCTCCTATGGGGATGCTAACCCCTTCACCTCTTTGGGTCCTTTTTCTAGCTCTTTCATTGGGGAACATGTTCTCAGTTCAATGGTAGGTTGTGAGGAACCACATCTGTATTTTTCAGGCATTTGTGGAGCCTCTGTCTGGAGACAGCTATAACAGGCTTCTGTCCGAAAGCACTTGTTGGCATCCACAAATATGTCTGGGTTTGGTGATTGTATATGGTATGGATCCCCAGGTGGTGCAGTCTCTGGATGATCGTTCCTTCAGTCTCTGCTCCACACTTTGTCTCTGTAACTCCTCCCATGGGTATTTAGTTCCACATTCTTTTTTTATTATTATTATTTTTTTAATTACGTACTTTCCTCAATTACATTTCAAATGCTATCCCAAAAGTTCCCCATACCCTCCCCACCACTCCCCTACTCACCCATTCCCACTTTTTGGCCCTGGCATTCCCCTGTACTGGGGCATATAAAGTTTGCAAGTCCAATGGGCCTCTCTCTCTCCAGTGATGGCAGACTAGGCCATCTTTTGATACATATGCAGCTAGAGTCAAGAGCTCCGGGATACTAGTTAGTTCATAATGTTCTTCCACCTATAGGGTTGCAGATCCCTTTAGCTTCTTGGGTATTTTCTCTAGCTCCTCCATTGGGGGCCCTGTGATCCATCCAATAGCTGACTGTGAGCTTCCACTTATGTGTTTGCTAGGCTCTGGTGTAGTCTCACTAGAGACTGCTATATCAGGGTCCTATCAGCACAATCTTGCTAGAGTATGCAATGGTGTCAGCGTTTGGAGGCTGATTATGGGATTGATCCCTGGTTAGCCCAGAAACTTAGGATACCCAAGATATAAGTTACAATTTGCAAAACACATGAAACTCAAGAAGAACGAAGATCAAAGTGTGGACACTTTGCCCCTTCATAGAATTGGGAACAAAACACCCATGGAAGGAGTTACAGAGACAAAGTTTGGAGCTGAGACAAAAGGATGGACCATCTAGTTCCACCTTCTAAGGGGGATAGAAGTATCCACACTTTGGTCTTCATTCCTCTTGAGTTTCGTCTGAAGTATGCTAGCAGAACAGTGGCTGCCAGACAGCTAGGATGAGGTTCTTAGTGCTTACATCCACAGTGGCACACCTACTCCAATAGGTAGTTAATAGTCCTACTCCCTAAGCAGATCAGATATAAACCATCACAGAAAGTGTTTCCAAAATTTAAAGGATGTAAAAAGTGAATTAATTTAAGCATTGTATTTTGCAGAAATTATAGGTACAATATGAAAGTTGATTAATATTATAAGAAATAAATCAGCAGTTGAAATATATTTACTTCTGTATTTGAAATGTTCTGATTTTGAATTTTACTCCTCAGGCTATACTTTTAAGTAACTTGTCAAGTACAGAAAGAACCTAGTGATGTTTTTTAAAACATTCATTATGGGTTTCTTTAATGATCAAGCCATCTTGGCACATCTTTTGATATGTGGTAACCTGAAGACTAATTACAGGACCTGTATAACAGGTGGAATTTTTTTTATCAGTAAGTGATATTTACAAATTGTACCCACTCATACATGTTCCATCGTGAAGAAGTTCATACAACATACATTAACAATAGTGGGATATGAAACAAAACTTATTTCCACACAGGTGGTTCCAAAAGTCAAAAATTAACACCAAACAGTTTATGGATAAATTCCGTTTATTTTGGAATAGTTTTATTAAGCATTGTGTTTTCTCTGACTATATTTCTAACCTAATAGAAGGCAGCTCACCTGCCCTAATTTTTGTTTTCCAGCTTAGCTCTTTGAGCCAATGCTAAAATCATTCTCCCCATATTTTTGTTTTATTTTTTTCTATTTGAAAAAAAATATTCACATGTGTTAAAGGTGTTTTTTTAATTGACTGCTTGGTTCCTTCGTGTTTTTTTTAATGAACATTAATCCTTAAATCTCCATATTGTTTTCTTTCAGTGACTCATTTGTATTTCCATCTTTTCAAACATTAACAGTTGGTCCAGCAGTCAGTAGCTACCTGCTTTGACACTGTGAATTTGTTGTTGTTGTTGTTGTTGTTGTTATCTGGGTCTGTTGGTTGCAGTTGTAGAAAATGACCTAAGTCCTTGTAAAATTCTGTTAAGCATTCCTGTAAAGTACTCCTCATTTGTCTCCCATGTGATCCTTTATATGATGTTTAATCAAGCAGAGAGACACAAAGAATCTTATTCACAGGACACCCTTTAGATATACCCAGATTGAGACTCATACTACCCAGAGACATGAGTGACAGAAGGCACAGAGAGAAAAGCAGAGAATTAAAAACTGGGCTTGCTATTGGTTAAATGACATCAAGGAAAGTGTTTCAATTTCTTTCCTAATGCAATACTAAAATATTCTTGCTGACTTTGAGTTTATTATTAATGTGTTCAAATCAAGCACACTTAGTGGCATGAGGTATTGCTCATACTTGTATGATTTTTATCCCTCCTATTTATATTAATCTCTACGACATTTATATTCATATACTATGGCATATTATTTCCAGGACTTTCTGTATCTCTCTTGTCTTCTTTTTTGAATATCCCTAATTGGACTACTAGCCTTGACCCTGGCCGTGGGGAACATTTTCTATTTCTAAAAGATGTATTTGTTTTGCAAACTTTGTTTGCTTTTATTACTTTGGTGATTTTACTAGAGAGTCATCTAGTTCAAATGTCTGAAGTGGCTTTCAAGTTGTAAATCATTGTTAGCTGACTTACTTTCTCTTACTTGTTACCAATCACTTCCTATATCTTTATTTATTCTTTTCATGGTCAGACACTTTGGGTCATTTAAACATGATAGTTTTCTGAACTGTATCTCTAACTTGTTTCCTCCAATAATAGCTTGCCAATTTAAATCAAGAGTATAATTTATAGACAGGCTTTGTTAATTGCAGTTTCACATGTCAGAGAGTGTTACTTTTAGTCACTTGTTATGCTTACAGTGTTGTTAACATTAAATGGTGTTCCTCACCCTCACCTAAATTTACTTCTACTTTATCATGCCTTTCTTTCTTTCAGTTAAAATCATTTTATCTCTTATATATTCTCTGTATACATACACACACATGCAAACACACACAGATCACATATATATCTATATGTAATATATAAGATATAATAAATATACACACACAATATATATATATATATATATATATATATATATATATATATATATATATATACAGAGAGAGAGAGAGAGAGAGAGAGAATTATACCTTAATAAATAGAAAGAAGGGAGAGACTTCATAATTTTGGACTCAATATTAACAGGTGATTTCCAGGTTTGTGTAAACTTTAAGCAGCCATATTAATATAAGTTAATTTTGATATGAAAGTTAATAAATTATTTAGGTTTTTGAAACACAAAACTTGTTCAGGAGAGAGTGATTTAAGCATGCTCACCTTATAAAAATCTTTCTCATGTTCTTACTTGAAAATGAAAAATCTAATATTCATATGCAAAATTAGGACTCCATTTTTAAGATTTCATGTCATTTCATGGGTTCAGAATAGTAGCTACATGTGATCTTACTCTGTATTGGCAGTTAGTAAAGGCACTGTTTTTGTAGTTCATCAAGTACACATTCACAGATGGGATTAGGGTAAAGTGTTCCTTGCTCAATGTGGAACACCGAAGTTCAGCTTGATCAAAATAAATAGATGCCAATGATTCAAGGACCACAGTCAAGTCTCCAGAGAGTCTCGTTCTCCTAAGTAATAACGCTGCATAAGATCAATTTTGTTGAAATTCTAGCATGGATAAGGGAAAGGCTCTTGAGCGCTATATCTAGCACAAAAGCAATACTGCTGAAACGTGCTGGTGTAGTGTTAGTTTTTCTTATATTTGTAGCCTGTCATATGTTGCCCATGCCCCAGTGGACACTCTCCAATCCACGTGTATGCAGAAAACACTATATTTAATCACTATCTACAAAAGAAGTAAAGACATGGAGTTTGTTGGGGAATCCAAGGGGGCTTGTATTAAGAGGGTGGAGATCTTTATGATCAAGATAAATTATATACAATGTTCAAGTAATTAGTTAAAAAACAAAATAAAATTTAAAAGAATGAAGATTAAGTTCCAGAAGTAGGATCAACATCTGAAAATTTCAAAGCCTTTCAGGAAGAATGAAATTAGGACAGTGGCGTTTAAAAAACTAGGTTCAGCTCTATCATGCACTTGTCAATAACATTCCATTTAAAATTAGTGGTAAAAGTGGAATAAGAAACATGCCTACCAATACAAAGAACATGTCATAAAACAAAGAAATAAATGAGTTTGCATTATGAATTAAAATGAAATATTCCCTGTAGCACCATTTATGATCTCAGCTGGCAGTTGATGTGCTTTTGATAAGAGGGTGAAGTCTAAAAACTCTGATCAAATAGAAGTACTGATTTGTCAGTGAAATGATAACAGGTGGTATTTTCAGGGTCTGGTCAAAAGTGTGAGGTAAAATGCCTTAGAGAATAGGGTCCCTGGGTAGACAGAACTCTGTCTCTTTCCTAGAATCTCCTTTACACCTCCTGTCCATTCTGAAATGATCAGCTTTGCTTGGTTTGATGGACTGAATTTTCTGAAATTGTTAGCATAAAGCAATAATCTATAACATAAATTGCTCTTTCATGTATTGTGGGCATAGCAATACAACAACTTGACCAACAAATTTGAGTTTTAATATCAAAAATTATCTGAGCACAAGTAATGAGTCTCTTTCATAGAAGATAATATGTGGTGAATAATAGAGTTAATAATAAATACTTCCTCTTAAAATAATAATTAGCAATAATAGGAATAATTATATTGGTAAGCCTCACAGAGTTGACACTTAGAAATATTCTTATTGCGTAGCTGGCATCTTAATCTATAAACTGTGATTGCTAGTTTCATCTATAAACATAGTTCATTAAGTAAATATGACTACATACCCACTTAGGTTTAATTTATCACCACATATCCAAACAGTGAAGATATATACCAAACACATTCTAGATAACAGTGTTGCAAATACATTTCCCAATTAGGTTTACTTCTATCATTCTTTTACTTGATAATTCCTTTTGAAGACACTGTTAAACAAGTAAGAACTCATTTGTAAGGACACTTTGCAAATCAGATAAAAGGAAAGTTTGAATACTTCTAAATCATCATGACTTCAATATGCATGTTGTTCTAAAATGTGGGATTCTGTTTCCCTGCTTGTTTAAGTCATTCATATGATAGGAATATTTGTAAACAGCCACGGTGTTAGACTAGTCAAGGGCCTAACCTGAACAATCTTATGGCTGGGATTATAATATAGAGTAAGTCTTCATACCACAATAATGTAAAAATGATTCATGAATAATTTTGCATTTCTTATTAAAAGCTAGGTGATATTTTTTCTTTTTTTCCCCACATTTTTATTAGATATTTTCTTCATTTACATTTCAAATGCTGTCCCAAAAGTCCCTATACCCTCCCCCCCACCCTGCTCCTCTACCCACTCAGTCCCATTTTTTTTTTTTTTCTTTTTTTTTGGCCCTGGCGTTCCCCTGTACTGGGGCATATAAAATTTGCTAGACCAAGGGGCCTCTCTTCCCAATGATGGCTGACTAGGCCATCTTCTGCTACATATGCAGCAAGAGATACGAGCTGTGGGGGTACTGATTAGTTCATATTGTTTTTCCACCTATAGGGTTGCAGACCCGTTCAGCTGTTGGTTACTTTCTCTATTCCTATATTGCGGGCCCTGAATTCCATCCTATAGATGACTGTGAGCATCCACTTCTGTATTTGCCAGGCATTGGCAAAGCCTCACAGAAGACAGATATATCAGGGTCCCTTCAGCAAAATCTTGCTGGCATATGCAATAGTGTTTGTGTTTGGTTGCTGATTATAGGATGGACCCCCACGTGGGTAGTCTCTGGATGGCCCATCCTTTTGTTTTAGCTCCAAACTTTATCTCTGCAACACCTTCTATGGATATTTTATTCCATGTTCTAGGGAGGAATGAAGTAGCCACGTGTTGGTCTTCCTTCTTGGTTTTCTTGTGTTTTGGAAGTTGTATCTTGGGTATTCTACGTTTCTGGGCTAATATCCACTTATTAGTGGATGCATATCAAGTAACTTCTTTTGTGATTAGGTTACCTCACTCAGGATGATATCCTCCAGATACATCCATTTGCCCAAGAATTTCATAAATTCATTGTTTTTAATAGCTGAGTAGTACTCCTTTGTGTAAATGTACCACATTTTCTGTATCCATTCCTCTGTTGAGGTACATCTGAGTTCTTTCCAGCTTCTGGCTATCTAAATAGGGCTGTTATGAGCATAGTGGAGCATGTGTCCTTATTACCAGTTGGAACATCTTCTGGGTATATACCCAGGAGAGGTATTGCTCGATTTACCGGTAGTACTATGTCCAGTTTTCTGAAGAAATGCCAGACTGAATTCCACAGTGGTTGTACCAGTTTGCAATCCCACCAGCAATGGAGGAGTGTTCCTCTTTCTCCACATACTCGACAACATCTGTTATCACCTTAATTTTTGAACCTAGTCATTCTGACTGGTGTGAGGTGGAATCTCAGGGTTGTTTTGATTTGCATTTTCCTGATGATTAAGGATGTTGAACATTTTTTCAGGTGCTTCTCAGACCTTTGGTTTTTCTCAGTTGGGAATTCTTTGCTTAGGTAGATCTGTACCCCATTTTTAATGGAGTTATTTGAATTTCTTGAGTTCAGCTTCTTGAGGTCTTTGTATATATTGGATATTAGTCCCCTATCTCACATAATCCTGCATTCACTAACACATAAATAATAAAAAAACTGAGTTTCTTCATGTATTTTTTTATCACTTAGAACTGTTAATATGTTCCAAAGACAAAGATATTTCTGGGAATTCATTCACAAATTCATCCTGCCTTGAAAAACATATATACTATTAAAATATACTTACTCCTGAAATTTAAATTATATGCCATGTCTTTTCCATTTCTCTTTATTTTACAAGTGAGTCATTTCTGTAACTCATATCACACAGTGATATATTAGAGATAGAAATACTCAAAAGAATTAGTGAAGAAATAATATGGCTGAATATCTACCAAGTTTTTGAGTTAGTCTTTTGACAAATGTGAGCAATAGATAATTAGAACACTAGTTTTTAAATATTGTGATTTTCAAGAAAACCTAGCTAAATTTGGTGTCCCTAAATTTGACCCGGTTAGTTCATTTGTAATTTTTTTTAATTGGGTATTTTCTTCATTTACATTTTAAATGCTATCCCAAAAGTCCCCATACCCTCCCCCCACCACTCTCCTACCCACCCACTCCCACTTCTTGACCCTGGCGTTCCCCTCTACTGGGGCATATAAAGTTTGCAAGACCAATGGGCCTCTCTTTCCAATGATGGTCGACTAGGCCATCTTCTGATACATATACAGCTAGAGACAGGAGCTCTGGGGGGGTACTGGTTAGTTCATAATGTTTTTCCACCTATAGGGTTGCAGACCCCTTTTGATTTTATTGATCATATAAGTTGATTATACTCTAAAACACTTTTCAATAGCATTCATTCTTTAATCTTTAAATTCTTTACTTATATGTTTTTGCATCAAATCTCCTGTTATAATATCAGAGCATGTGATAAAATTTTGGTTTCGGAAATCACACTCATTGGTCTCTGTCAGAATATTTTAAGGTACAGTGCTTAGAGAAGACACAGAAACATAGGAAGGAATTATGCTGGTCTGTCCAAGTGGCAGTAATAAATTCTAGTCAAAGATCCATGACATAATGAATCTTGGGAAGCTGGCTAGATTTCCAGTAGCAAACAGCATTTTCCTTCCTGTTGTATGGTCCTTAAGTCCATTTTAATAGCTACTGATTGTCACCAGCATATGAGTGTCATGTATTAGATCAATATGGACCTTGCCATGCTTGCCATTGTCATAGTCAAAGGTACTGCATTTGAAGAAAACAGCTCAATTTTTCCCCTCCCTTGGTAGCTTGCTTAGTATTTTCTGGAACCATAGAAAGTAGACCACAGGAATGATGCTTTTAGGAGTGATCCAGCTTGAGTAATCAGCAGCAATCCAAGATGTATCCTAAATATCCATGTCTGATACTTTAAGCAACTTGGAACCACCCTGAATCCATGAGCCGTAACTGAGGGATAAATCAATAAATAACCTATATTGATTTAGGAGTCACTTCTACTACCCTGACCAACCATTCTAAAGATTTCTCCTGGTTGACACTGGAGTTTTTGTTCATTTATGGTTATTGTGGGTAGAATTTGTAAAGAGGGGGGAAGTGATATAATTCTATTTCAATTAAATTAATATTTAAAATGAAAATCAAATTAAAATTAAAGCAGTAATACTGTTTTTCTAGCATGAAAATGACAGTGGGTACTTACTTCTTTATCAAGCTACTTAATAGGAGTTTCTAATTTCACAAAGAATAAACAATTATAATTGCAACTTCATGAGTATAATACTTTTCATACTTTTATATAGTAAAAGTCCGTTCATTGATTGATTAAATTGCATTGTGCTATTAGTGTTGATTTTTCTCCTATTCTAGCTTGGCAGTGCACATTCCAGAAAGATGAATGTTACAGTGAAGATTTAGTAAGACAAGACAGCTTTCCTCTCTGGACATTTTGTTACATAAAATCTTGTCAGTTTGACGTTTGTTCCTCTTTCTTCATGATTTTGTTCCATTTTTCTCTTCCTCCCTTGCTAAATTTACCAAGTGATGAGGTGCACTTTGCTAAATGCTCCAGATGGGAGAGAAAGAGACAGACTATTTTACTGGATAAAAGCCAGGAAATTTTCCAGGCTCCCATTCTCTTTATTGCTCTACATTTTGAACATATTGTGCAATTATTGTATTGTGTATAATTGTCAAATAATTAGTAGTTGTTTATGAGTCTTCTGAAATCCATAGTCCCCTAATTGAGCTATGTCTGATTTTCTGATGCATGGAAGATCAGGAGATATTAATAAATGTGCTAAAGGACATCATTTATATATATATATATATATATATATATATATATATATATATAAACAAAAATATGTAAATGCAACCTGTGAGTCTGCTTTTGCTGTTTATGTGTATATGGATTCAGGAATTATCATCTTATATGGGTGTAAGTCATAGGGCCTACCTCTGGAAGAAGATATTGAAAAATAAGTAGATCTTACCAGAAAATTAAACTGAAAAAAAAAAAAAGACAAAAGCAAAACAAAAAAGTAAACAAGCCACAGCAAATAACGAAACCAATAAAATCAGATAAAACAAAACAAAAAGAAAACATTCTAAGGAAATGTTCACCATGTAACTGAGCTAGCAGTAATATGTTAATATTAAATTACGTTATTAGTTTTATATTTTTTTATTTTTTTCATAAGTTTTTTTAATTTGTTTGTTTAGTTATATGCCTACAAGTTGGCCTTAATTGTTGTTCCCTTAGTTTCCAATTTTTGATCATTCAGTTTTAAACTCATATATTTCTGCATAAAGGAGTTAGAGTTATGGCTTGCTGGTTAAATGCCTATTCTGACCTTAGAAAATACTTGAACTCACTTCTCAGAACATATTTCACATTGTAACTCCCTATGACTTCTGCAGGACATCTGAAGTCTTTTTCTGGACTATGTAGACACCTACATTGACATGTGAAAATCCTGCTCCCTCCCCACAATTAAACATAAACAAGCAAACTGAAAAACAAATGAATAAATAAATCATACATAAATAAATCGAAGAGTAGTCACTGAATTTTCTAGAATCCGTACAACTTGTATACAAGAAACAGAATAACTATTCCCAGAAACATTAGAAGCCGAGTGGGACCACTTCCTTCCTTCCTTCCTTTCTCCTTTCTTTCTTTCTTTCTTTCTTTCTTTCTTTCTTTCTTTCTTTCTTTCTTTCTTTCTTTCATTTACTGGATTGTTTCTTTATTTACATTTGAAATGTTATCCCCTTTCCCAATTTCCCTCCCTCCCTGAACCAACCTATCAGTTCTTCCCTCCCCCTGCTTCTATGAGTGGTATTGCTGGATCTTCTGGTAGTACTATGTTCAATTTTCTGAGAAACCGCCAAATTGATGTCCAGAGTGGTTGTACCAGCTTGCAATCCCACTAGCAATGTAGGAATGTTCCTCTTTCTCCACATCCTCACCAGCATCTGCTGTCACCTGAATTTTTTATCTTAGCCATTCTGAGAAGTGTGAGGTGGCATTTCAGGGTTGTTTTGATTTGCAGTTCCCTTATGACTAAGGATGTTGTACATATTTTTATGTGTTTCTCAGCCATTTGTTATTCATCAGTTGAGAATTTTTTGTTTAGCTCTCTACCCCATTTTTAATAGGGTTATTTTTTTTCTGTATCTTTAAGGCCTGTTTTGTGACCAATTATATGGTCAATTTTGAAGAAGGTACATGCGGTGCTGAGAAGAAGTTATATCTTATTTTTTTTTTTTAGGATAAAGTGCCCTATAGATATCTGTTAAAGCCATTTGTTTCATAACTTCTTTAGCTTCACTGTGTTTTTCTTTAGTTTCTGTTTCCATGATCTCTCCATTCATGAGAGTAGGGTGTTGAAGTCTCCCACTATTATTGTGTGAGGTGCAATTTGTTCTTTGAGCTTTACTAAAGTTTCTGTAATGAATGTGGCTGCCCTTGCATTTGGAGCTTAGATGTTCAGATTTGAGTACATCTTGGTAAATTTTACCTTTGATGAGAATGAAGTGCCCCTCCTTGTCCTTTTTGATAACTTTGGGTTGAAAGTCGATTTCATTTGGTATTAGAATGGCTATGCCAGCTTGTTTCTTGGGACCATTTGCTTTGAAAATTGTTTTCCCACCTTTGACTCTGAGGTAGTGTCTGTCTTTGTCTCTGAGGTGGGTTTCCCATATACAGCAAAATGTTGGGTCCTGTTTATGTAGCCAGTCTGTTAGTCTATGTCTTTTTATTGTGGAATTGAGTCCATTGATATTAAGAGATATTAAGGAAAAGTAATTGTTGCTATTTTTGTTGTTAGAGTTGCGATTCTGGTAATGTGGCTATCTTCTTTTATGTTTGTTTAAAGATTACTTTCTTGTTTTTCCTATTGCATAGTTTTCCTCCTTGTTTTGGGGTTTTCCCTGTATTATCTTTTGAAGGGCTGGATTCATGGAAAGATATTGTGTAAATTTGCTTTTGTCATGGAATACTTTGGTTTCTCCATCTATGGTAATTTAGAGTTGTGTTAGATATAGTATCCTGGACTGACCTTTGTGTTCTGTTTGGGTCTATATGACATCTGTTCAGGATCTTTTCGCTTTCATAATCTCTGGTGAGAAGTCTGGTGTAATTCTGACCTCATATGTTATTTGCCCTTTTTCCCTTACTGTTTTTAATATTCTATCCTTATTTAGCACATTTGTTGTTCTGATTATTATGTGTCGGGAGGAATTTCTTTTCTGGTCCTGTCTATTTGGAGTTCTGTCGGCTCCTTGTATGTTCATGGGCATCTCTTTCTTTATGTTAGGGAAGTGTTCTTTTATTTTGTTGAAGATATTTACTGGCCCTTTCAGTTGAATATCTTCATTCTCATCTATATCTATTATCCTTAAGTGTGATCTTCTCATTGTGTCCTGGATTTCCTGGATATTTTGAGTCATGATCATTTTGCATTTTGCATTTTCTTGATTTTTGTGTCAACGTTTTCTATGGAATCTTCTGCACCTGAGATTCTCTCTTCCATCTCTTGTATTCTGTTGGTGATGCTTGCATCTATGGCTCCTGATTTCTTTCCTAGGATTTCTATCTCCAGAGTTTTCTCACTATGTGATTTTTTATTGTTTCTAGTTTCATTTTTATATCCTAGATGGTTTTGTTCAATTCCTTCACCTGTTTGGTTGTGTTTTCCTGTAATTCTTTTAGGGATTTTGTGTTTTTTTCTTTAAGGGGTTCTATCTGTTTATGTGTTCTTCTGTCATTCTTAAAGGGAGTTTTATGATTGCTCTTTAATGGCTTCTACCTGTTCATCTGTGTTCTCCTGTTTTTATTTTAAGGTAGTTATTATCCTTCTTAAAAATCCTCTACCAGCATCATGAAATATGATTTTAAATCTGAATCTTGCTTTTCTGGTGTGTTGGGGTATCGAGGTCTCAATCTGGTGGGAGTTTCTGTTGGTAAGTTTTTTATGTTTTGCCTTTTGCTATCTGGCAATGTCTGGTGTTAGATGTTCTTGTTGTCTGTGGCTGGAGTTTGTTCCTCCTGTGAGTCTGTAACCCTACGTCAGTACTTCTGGGAGACCAGCTCTATTCTGGCAAGACCAGTACACAGAGAGCTAAGGATGAGCTCCACCTCCTGGGTGCAGATGTAGGCCAATAGGACCCTGTCTCAGAAGCTCTGCTGCTTCTGAGACCTATGCTTTCCTAAGTGGACCTGCCTTAGAGAGTCACCAAGAGAAAATGGCAATCTCACCTGAGACCTGGGATGAGAGTACTCCCTGCAGGCAAGCTCTCCTCTGGCAGGGAAGGTGCACAGAGGGCTGTGTATCAGCTCCATCTCCTGCCTGCAGATGTAGGCTTGTAGGACCCAGTCCCAGCTCCTCTGCTGCTTTTGCAGCCTGTGTGATTCTGAGTGGACCTGCCTTAGAGAGTCACCAGAGAGAAAATGGCAGATACCTCCCTTTTAATTTTGATTTCCAGCTTTGTTTAAAATAGCAAAAAGGAAAATATAACTTTTGCTCTTAAGAATATACAATATAAAAAAGGGGATAGTTGAGGGCTTTGTTGAAACCCACTAAGAATAGAATAGGATAGAATAGAATAGAACAAAGTAGATTTGGACTTCTGGGCTTGAGCAGAGTCAATCATTAAAGAACACAGGTTCTTTTCGTAATAGCCTATTCTGTTACCTCATTGGTAAACTCTGTTTCAGATAAGGCTCAAATACCTTAGCACATGCTCAGGAGCTGATATAAATAATATCTCTATAATGATATGATTTACTCATTAGTTCCAGGACCCCTGCTCAATACTCACTGTTGAAACTGATTGCAATTCTGACGTCTACTAGAATATCTTTTTTATTTTCCATTCATATATCTTTAGATACTAGCCCAAGTCCTAAACCATAATACATTTGTTCCAGAAGTTCTTTCTGAATTGTTTTAAGTTATTATAAAACACCACAAAAGGAAACCCCCAAATCAAAATCTTAGTCTCTCCTACCATGCACTAAGGAACAGAAAATTGTTGAAAGAAGTCACTAGACTCAGAAACCCCAAACAAACAAACAAACAACAACTACAAAACCAAATGAACATTTATTCTGCAGAAATAACCAGCATATGGGAGTCAACCATTCTTTGAAATGGGGACCCCAGACAAAAGCACTCAGGCCTTTATATAGGGAACCAGAGGAACTCTCTAGAGGAATTAGGTAATCTAAAATTTCTTTGGTGAGTACTTGACTGTCACAGGTAGTGAGGGATTTTAATTCCTATGTCATGAATGTTTAAGCATAGGATGAGATAGGGCTACCCAGTAAAGATGGCCCATTCTGAGATAAGATTTTAATTATTTTGGGGGTTATCCCAAGGTTTATAGGAGGGGGTGTATGATACTGTTTGGGATGTTATGGTCTGTCCGAGGAGCTGGGGTTTTATGGCCCGGTCTTCACATGGAGATAAATGGGGTTTATGTTATCTTTTGAGAAGTAAAGACTGATGTCATGACAGGCTTCAAATGGGCAGTTAAGGAGATTAGGTCCAAATCTCTATTGCCCAAAATTGGGCAATTCCAGGCAACTTCAGGCCTTAGAAGCCACCCTGCCACATGGCCTGAGGCAAGGACAATGGGTTAGCAGCAGTTCCCAGTCTTCCAGAGCAACAGCTTTCAGGCATCCCCAGCAAGTTTCCAGGTCCCATACCCTGAAAATGGAAACGTCTATAGACATGGACCCAACAGATTAACATAGAGGTCACCTACTCCAAAATTGTCTAATGTGCTTTAAATCCAGTCTGTTAGCTCACTTAATTGTATGTCTATTCTGGTGATAGGAGAACCCAGCATGCTGGACTTGTGCAGAAAACACTCTTTGCATTTACATACTTTTTGAGTTCAGGTAACATTCTTCAGCTAATTCTGGAACTCTATATCTTCACTAACTGGTCCCCTTAAACCCAGGACTCAACTCCTTTAGTAGTGATCCTGACTGTGCTTTGAAATGGTTCAGGGTTTGCTCTGCCATGCCCGGGCCAAGCCACTGTTAGAATCTCCAGCACAAGGTAGTCTTCTTCTTTAAGGCTTTTTCTCAACTTGGACACTCAGGATTTATATCTATGAAGGAAGAGTCAAATTTTTAGCGTTTTTTTCCCACAAATTTATTATTTTCCATTGACTTAATTATAAATTACTTTGACATTAGTACATTCAAATTTGGCTTAACTATACATTAGTTCACTTGAAACTCAATGTTGTTGAAGTCTAGGTGGATAGTATATTAAAGACACAGTGACAAAGAAAATTATGTGTGTATACATATATACATACATATATTATATACACATATTTAGATATATTTATAAGCATGTGATGTAATGTAGAGGAATAAAAATATTGAAATTTTCAGTCATAAAGGAATACCAATATGGTAATGAACCACTGCAACTGGAATATTATGCAATAATTCAATGTGATCTTGAATACAATATAGTCTAAAAACACAGGTTATTTAGTAAATAATAGTTATTAAATAAAAAATGAACAATTAAAATATTTATTAACTTTATTTAAATATACAACTTGTTTAGATATTATTGGGGAAGCTTTTGGAGTCTTGCTTGCTGGTCAACAATAAAAGCAGGGAACATTCTGCATAGTATAAGGCTGTCAACCTGTTTGCTAGGGCAGTCCTCCCTGTCCTGTTCTTATCCTTTCTTAGTACTTCTTCCTCAGCTTCCATGAACTCTACCAGGGCAGCTTTTTAAGGTACAATTTCAGTGAATCCTCTTTCTTGGGAAGGTGAGGAAGTGACTAACTTGTAGGTAGCCTCCCCCAGCCTTGAGCAGGCTGGCTCAGACCTGTTCTGCCATTGTCAGCTAACCCACCTAGGTTGGAGTCTTCCTACCTAGATAAGGTCTATTGTCTTGCCACATCTGCAGCTTTCCTCTAAGACCTGCTGAATGGCTTAAAGAGTTCTCCTGACACTATCCTGACAAAAGGAGATCTTGGCGTGGTGGAGGATGGGATCTCCCCCCCACCATAAGCTTAAACTCTTAAGTAAACATTGGCCTTGATTAGAAAACCTTTTCTTGTCTCTTTATTTCTCTCCCATTTTCTCCCATACAGTTCTAGCCTCCCTTTCAGAAACCTGGTTCATGTGGCTGTGGGTAGCTACACTTGCATATATCCTGCCACAATTAACAGTTGAGAATACAGGGACACACTTTCATAGTTAGTTGATACAATAATGTGTAAGTAAATTACTATAACAAGATAAATATGCAGAAATTTACTAAATTTACGATTTGTTTGGTTTTGGACCCAGGGACAAGTGACTGAGGTATATATTTTACACACTAAAGCAAACTGGTCTCCAGGTTCTCCCAGCATCCCTCAGTTTCTACCTGGCATACCTTGTCCCCAACCCTGAACTTTCCAGCCAAGAGGCTAGGCTGCCCTTTCCCCAGAAGTTCCTCTCTATATAATACAGACAGTTTGGCCTTTCTCTTTTACTCTTCTCTCTAAGTGTGCATGCCATCCCTCCCAATTCCCAAACCCTGTTCCCCTATTATGACTTCTTGGCCTAAGTACTTGAGGAGAAATAACCTATCACCAATAATTTCTAGTTTTCTAATTATTTATGTGTTTCCCATTTTATTTAAAATTTTCCAAATAAATATATTCTTTAAAAAGTACACTATATTTTGCCTAAAATTCAACTATAACTAATACCGTTTTGCTTAGCTATATACTTTAATACTATTCCGTTAATACTGATATTATCAGTGATATTATAATCTAATGTTTTTGAGTCACTTTGCATATTATCTTTAACAATTATTATGAGAAATGCAACTAAAATACAGTTCTTAAATATATGACAAGTGGTTAATTTTGAGTACCCTGTCTGTTCCAGTGCTTCTTTGTTGGTCTTTATGAAAACTGACCAACCATAGCATTCCTAATTTAAAAACGGATTCCAAGAAAGAACTCTGAGAATAGCTGTAACATCCTTGGAGTAACCTAGGATATAATAATCAGAAAGGGGGAAAAAAAAGAACCACAGAGGATCCAAATTAAGAATTGTCTGGACATGAAAAACAGGGTCAAGAAACATATATATAAAAAAATGTCTTACCAAACACAGACCAGAAATCTCCAAAAGAATTGTAGTCTAGAGTATCAAAGCTCAAGATTTAAGTGGAATATAACTTCTTACTCTAAAAGAGAAGGAAATAAAATTGTAGACAAAATATCTCAACTCCTCCATCATAGAAATGAGGTTTTTGTCACAAGTACATAATGCAAATTAACTAGTACCACTTTGTGTGGATGCTGCTGCTTCCTGCAGGACCAATGTCCCTGAATCATTCTTATTCTGTGCCTCTATGTGATAATATGGCTGAGTTTCTCATCAGACTCACCCTGCTTTATTCCCAGGATGCAGATAGTACATGGGCAGGTGTCTTTCAAATTTCCTTTTGACTCAGGTATTAATCTGTTAATAATACCCAATATAACCAGAAGAAAGCTATAGATTTTGTCTGACTTCATGCATCTAAATTGACATATTCTTCTTAGTGCCTAGTGTGAACTACAGAGGCCCTCATTCTGTGCTAAAAGAGGAAAGGTTGGTTAAGAGAGGTTGGGGAAAGGAAACCAAGATCAGAATGTATTTTATGAAGATCATCTGTTTTCCAAAAAAAATCTTAACTCAGAAAAATTTTAAAAGATGTGGAAAGGCCATCCACTGTGCCAAGATTGTCAATTCACTATAATTGATGTAAGTACATCATTTTGTTATTTCACTCTTCAATTAGTGAGAAACAGGGTATTTATGTAACTTGGATTTATGAAGTATTATGGTCAATATGAAGATGAATAACACAAAAGCAACATTTACAGCAGTTCAAATCAAGCATGAACATATCACATTTATCTATAAATGGGCTATTTTAAGTAGGTACGGCCTTTATGTACACCACATTGTTAATTCTTCTCCTAAAAAGAATTGTAAAGTAAGAAATCATTATCAAACAACAAAAAAGAAAGTGTTTCTTCATAGTGGGATTAATCCTGGTGTGTAACATAATAGATAAGATTATTTTTCAGATTAAAGAGAAAGCATGAAATTAGATGGAAAGTGAAAATTACCACATATTGTCATATTTTTAAATATCAAGACCCGGTAATGATAATGATATCTGTGAACTAATTATTGATACAAACCATACAAATATAAAAATCAAATATAACACACATTTTATCTCAACATATAGTAGCTAGTCTCAATCTTGAGATTTTGGTATTATATTATTTGCTCTGTAATTTGTATTAATTTTCATTGGGGATTTCACTATATTTACTAAATTTCCCTTAGTAGTATTCTATCCTCTTATTCCTATTTTTGAAAATATCATTCTGGTAAAACATATTTAGGCCTAATCAGTTGGCCAAAATATTCCAAGCCACTACAAGGCTAGGGTCTCTAATGCAGTACTACCCCTTTCATAAGTACCATGCATAAAACCAGAAATCTCATGTACCAACATCACTGTGTATTTTTCTATACTCATAATTATTATGGCATGTTCAGACATACATTTAACTCTGTCCTTACAAGTTAATAGAAATGAATTCATGCCCCTTTTAGGTACATACATTTCATAGTTTATTCCTTATTTCAGTGTATATGTGCTATATACTTACTGGAAGAAATTTCTTATGGCAACAATTGAAATAAATGTTATTTTTTTTTTTTACTTTTATTCTATTACTATCAGAAAGTTGCAGGGTTTTTTGTTGTTTTTTATCATAAAATTTTTTATTTCCATTGTGTTTGATTATCAGTTTAACTGCGTCAATGCAAGAGATATGTTAAATTACTAATGTGTAGTAATGCTAAGATAAAGCTGAATATCTAATTCTCAGATTCTATGAGTTAAATACTGTTCTTGGTACTGACTGTTCCCCTGGCATGCCACAGATTTATTGATTTAAGTATGGTTCTGAGGGGATGAAAAGACTGTAGAGGAATATTAATCCAACAACAGACCTGTTCTGTCAAATAATCACATCCAAAGACCTAGGTCTGTATGACACAGCTGGAATGAAAATATTCTACAAGCCTAAAATCCCTCTGGCTGGAATACAGACAGACATTTAGTATACATCTTTAAAATAAAACTAGTTTATAGAAGGAAACATCAATGTGTGAAAGCAATGTGTAATCGAAGGACAGTCAAAGTGATGAATCAGAGAGTGAGTTATAGAAAGAGTCACAATAGAATATGCCTAACTTTCATGAGAACAGAAGAGAGAAGAGAAGAGATTTAAAAGCAGCACAAGGACAGAGAGGACAAAGAGTCTGTCTGGTGGAGTGTGTCAGTGTAGTGAGTACAGTTTCTTTTTTTTTTTTTTAATATTTTTATTACATATTTTCCTCAATTACATTTCCAATGCTATCCCAAAAGTCCCCCATATGCCCCCCACTTCCCTACCCACCCATTCCCATTCTTTTGGCCCTGGCATTCCCCTATATTAGGGCATATAAAGTTTGCAAGTCCAATGGGCCTCTGTTTCCATTGATGGCCGACTAGGCCATCTTTCGATACATATGCAGCTAGAGACAAGAGCTCCAGGGTTCTGGTTAGTACATCATGTTGTTCCAACAATAGGGTTGCAGATCCCTTTAGCTCCTTGGGTACTTTCTCTAGCTTCTCCATTGGGAGCCCTGTGATACATCCAATAGCTGACTGTGAACATCCACTCCTGTGTTTGCTAGGCCCCGGCATCATCTCACATGAGACAGCTATATTTGGGTCCTTTCAGCAAAATCTTGCTAGTGTATGCAATGGTGTCAGCGTTTAGAAGCTGATTATGGGACGGATCCCTGGATACAGCAGTCTCTAAATGGTCCATCCTTTCATCACATCTACGAACTTTGTCTCTGTAACTCCTTCCCTGGGTGTTTTGTTCCCAATTCTAAGAAGGTGCAAAGTGTCCACACTTTGGTCTTCATTCTTCTTGAGTTTCATGCGTTTATCAAATTGTATCTTATATCTTGGGTATCCTAAGTTTTGGGCTAATATCCACTTATCAATGAATACATATTGTGTGAGTTCTTTTGTGATTGTGTTACTTCACTCAAGATGATGCCCTCCAGGTCCATCCATTTGGCTAGGAATTTCATAAATTCATTCTTTTTAATAGCTGAGTTGTACTCCATTGTGTAAATGTACCATAATTTCTGTATCCATTCCTCTGTTGAGGGACATCTGGGTTCTTTCCAGCTTCTGGCTATTATAAATAGGGCTGCTATGAACATAGTGGAGCATGTGTCCTTTTTACCGGTTGGGACATCTTCTGGATATATGCCCAGGAGAGGTATTGCTGGATCCTCCGGTAGTACTATGTCCAATTTTCTGAGGAACCGCCAGACTGATTTCCAGAGTGGTTGTACAAGCTTGCAATCCCACCAACAATGGAGGAGTGTTCCTCTTTCTCCACATCCTCGCCAGCATCTGCTGTCACCTGAATTTTTGATCTTAGCCATTCTGACTGGTGTGAGGTGGAATCTCAGGGTTGTTTTGAAATGCATTTCCCTGATGATTAAGGATGTTGAACATTTTTTCAGGTGCTTCTCTGCCATTCGGTATTCCTCAGGTGAGAATTCTTTGCTCAGTTCTGAGCCCCATTTTTTAATGGGGTTATTTGACTTTCTGGAGTCCACCTTCTTGAGTTCTTTTTTTTTTTTATATTTTTATTACATATTTTCCTCAATTACATTTCCAATACTATCCCAAAAATCCCCCATAGCGCCCCCCACTTCCCTACCCACCCATTCCCATTCTTTTGGTCCTGGCATTCCCCTATATTGGGGCATATAAAGTTTGCAAGTCCAATGGGCCTCTCTTTCCATTGATGGCCGACTAGGCCATCTTTCGATACATATGCAGCTAGAGACAAGAGCTCCAGGGTTCTGGTTAGTACATCATGTTGTTCCAACAATAGGGTTGCAGATCCCTTTAGTTCCTTGGGTACTTTCTCTAGCTTCTCCATTGGGAGCCCTGTGATACATCCAATAGCTGACTGTGAACATCCATTCCTGTGTTTGGTAGGCCCCGGCATCATCTCACAAGAGACAGCTATATTTGGGTCCTTTCAGCAAAATCTTGCTAGTGTTTGCAATGGTGTCAGCGTTTAGAAGCTGATTATGGGACGGATCCCTGGATACAGCAGTCTCTAAATGGTCCATCCTTACATCACAGCTACGAACTTTGTCTCTGTAACTCCTTCCCTGGGTGTTTTGTTCCCAATTCTAAGAAGGTGCACAGTGTCCACACTTTGGTCTTCATTCTTCTTGAGTTTCATGCGTTTATCAAATTGTATCTTATATCTTGGGTATCCTAAGTTTTGGGCTAATATCCACTTATCAATGAATACGTATTGTGTGAGTTCTTTTGTGATTGTGTTACTTCACTCAAGATGATGCCCTCCAGGTCCATCCATTTGGCTAGGAATTTCATAAATTCATTCTTTTTAATAGCTGAGTAGTACTCCATTGTGTAAATGTACCATAATTTCTGTATCCATTCCTCTGTTGAGGGACATCTGGGTTCTTTCCAGCTTCTGGCTATTATAAATAGGGCTGCTATGAACATAGTGGAGCATGTGTCCTTTTTACCGGTTGGGACATCTTCTGGATATATGCCCAGGAGAGGTATTGCTGGATCCTCCGGTAGTACTATGTCCAATTTTCTGAGGAACCGCCAGACTGATTTCCAGAGTGGTTGTACAAGCTTGCAATCCCAACAACAATGGAGGAGTGTTCCTCTTTCTCCACATCCTCGCCAGCATCTGCTGTCACCTGAATTTTTGATCTTAGCCATTCTGACTGGTGTGAGGTGGAATCTCAGGGTTGTTTTGATTTGCATTTCCCTGATGATTAAGGATGTTGAACATTTTTTCAGGTGCTTCTCTGCCATTCTGTATTCCTCAGGTGAGAATTCTTTGTTCAGTTCTGAGCCCCATTTTTTAATGGGGTTATTTGACTTTCTGGAGTCCACCTTCTTGAGTTCTTTATATATATTGGATATTAGTCCCTTATCTGATTTAGGATAGGTGAAGATCCTTTCCCAATCTGTTGGTGGTTTTTTTGTCTTATTGATGGTGTCTTTAGCCTTGCAGAAGCTTTGTAGTTTCATGAGGTCCCACTTGTCAATTCTCGATCTTACAGCACAAGCCATTACTGTTCTATTCAGGAATTTTTCCCCTGTGCCCATATCTTCAAGGCTTTTCTCCACTTTCTCCTCTATAAGTTTCAGTGTCTCTGGTTTTATGTGAAGTTCCTTGATCCACTTAGACTTGACCTTAGTACAAGGAGATAGGAATGGATCGATTCGCATTCTTCTACATGTTAACAACCAGTTGTGCCAGCACCATTTGTTGAAAATGCTGTCTTTCTTCCACTGGATGTTTTTAGCTCCCTTGTCGAAGATCAAGTGACCATAGGTGTGTGGGTTCATTTCTGGGTCTTCAATTCTATTCCATTGGTCTATTTGTCTGTCACTATACCAGTACCATGCAGTTTTTATCACAATTGCTCTGTAGTAGAGCTTTAGGTCCGGCATGGTGATTCCACCAGAGGTTCTTTTATCCTTGAGAAGAGTTTTTGCTATCCTAAGTTTTTTGTTATTCCAGATGAATTTGCAGATTGCACTTTCTAATTCGTTGAAGAATTGATTTGGAATTTTGATGGGGATTGCATTGAATCTGTAGATTGCTTTTGGCAAGATAGCCATTTTTACAATGTTGATCCTGCCAATCCATGAGCATGGGAGATCTTTCCATCTTCTGAGATCTTCTATAATTTCTTTCTTCAGAGACTTGAAGTTTTTATTATACAGATCTTTCACTTCCTTAGTTAGAGTCACGCCAAGATATTTTATATTATTTGTGACTATTGAGAAGGGTGTTGTTTCCCTAATTTCTTTCTCAGCCTGTTTATTCTTTGTGTAGAGAAAGGCCATTGATTTGTTTGAGTTAATTTTATATCCAGCTACTTCACCGAAGCTGTTTATCAGGCTTAGGAGTTCTCTGGTGGAATTTTTAGGGTCACTTATATATACTATCATATCATCTGCAAAAAGTGATATTTTGACTTCATCTTTTCCAATTTGTATCCCTTTGATCTCCTTTTGTTGTCGAATTGCTCTGGCTAGGACTTCAAGTACAATGTTGAATAGGTATGGAGAAAGTGGACAGCCTTGTCTAGTCCCTGATTTTAGAGGGATTGCTTCAAGCTTCTCACCATTTACTTTGATGTTGGCTACTGGTTTGCTGTAGATTGCTTATATCATGTTTAGGTATGGGCCTTGAATTCCTGATCTTTCCAAGACTTTTATCATGAATGGGTGTTGGATCTTGTCAAATGCTTTTTCCGCATCTAAGGAGATGACCATGTGGTTTTTGTCTTTGAGTTTGTTTATATACTGGATTACGTTGATGGATTTCCGTATATTGAACCATCCCTGCATACCTGGGATGAAACCTACTTGGTCAGGATGGATGATTGTTTTGATGTGTTCTTGGATTCGGTTAGCAAGAACTTTATTGAGGATTTTTGCATCAATATTCATAAGGGATATTGGTCTGAAGTTTTCTATCTTTGTTGGGTCTTTTTGTGGTTTAGGTATCAGAGTAATTGTGGCTTCATAGAATGAGTTGGGTAGTGTACCTTCTGTTTCTATTTTGTGGAATAGTTTGTGAAGAACTGGGATTAGATCTTCTTTGAAGGTCTGATAGAACTCTGCACTAAACCCATCTGGTCCTGGGCTTTTTTTAGTTGGGAGACTATTAATGACTGGTTCTATTTCTTTGGGGGATATAGGGCTGTTTAGATCATTAACCTGATCTTGATTCAACTTTGGTACCTGGTATCTGTCTAGGAACTTCTCCATTTCATCCAGGTTCTCCAGTTTTGTTGAGTATAGCCTTTGGTAGAAGGATCTGATGGTGTTTTGGATGTCTTCAGGATCTGTTGTTATGTCTCCTTTTTCATTTCTGATTTTGTTAATTAGGATGCTTTCCCTGTGCCCTCTAGTGAGTCTGGCTAAGGGTTTATCTATCTTGTTGATTTTCTCAAAGAACCAGCTCCTTGATTGGTTGATTCTTTGAATAGTTTTTCTTGTTTCCACTTGGTTGATTTCGCCCCTGAGTTTGATTATTTCCTGCCGTCTACTCCTCTTGGGTGAATTTGCTTCCTTTTGTTCTAGTGCTTTTAGGTGTGTTGTCAAGCTGCTAATGTGTGCTCTCTCTAGTTTCCTTTTGGAGGCACTCAGAGCTATGAGTTTTCCTCTTAGAAATGCTTTCATCGCGTCCCATAAGTTTGGGTATGTTGTAGCTTCATTTTCATTGAACTCTAAAAAGTCCTTAATTTCTTTCTTTATTCCTTCCTTGACCAAGGTATCATTGAGAAGAGTGTTGTTCAGTTTCCACGTGAAGGTTGGCTTTCTATTATTTATTTTGTTATTGAAGATCAGCCTTAGTCCATGGTGATCTGATAGGATGCATGGGACAATTTCAATATTTTTATATCTGTTGAGGCCTGCTTTGTGACCAATTATGTGGTCAATTTTGGAGAAGGTACCATGAGGTGCTGAGAAGAAGGTATATCCTTTTGTTTTAGGATAGAATGTTCTGTAGATATCTGCCAGATCCATTTGATTCATAATTTCTCTTAGTTTCTCTGTGTCCCTGTTTAGTTTCTGTTTCCATGATCTGTCCATTGGTGAAAGTGGTGTGTTGAAGTCTCCCACTATTATTGTATGAGGTGCAATGTGTGCTTTGAGCTTTACTAAAGTTTCTTTAATGAATGTGGCTGCCTTTGTATTTGGAGCATAGATATTCAGGATTGATAGTTCCTCTTGGAGGATTTTACCTTTGATGAGTATGAAGTGTCCCTCCCTGTCTTTTTTAATGACTTTGGGTTGGAAGTCAATCTTATCAGATATTAGAATGGCTACTCCAGCTTGTTTCTTCATACCATTTTCTTGGAAAATTGTTTTCCAGCCTTTCATTCTCAGGTAGTGTCTATCCTTTTCTCTGAGAAGAGTTTCCTGTAAGCAGCAAAAATTGGGTCTTGTTTGTGTAGCCAGTTTGTTAGTCTATGTCTTTTTATCGGGGAGTTGAGTCCATTGATATTAAGAGATATTAAGGAAAAGTACTTGTTGTTTCCTGTTATTTTTGTTGTTAAAGTTGGCATTTTGTTCTTGTGGCTGTCTTCTTTTCGGTTTGTTGAGGGATTACATTCTTGTTGTTTCTAGGGCGTGGTTCCTGTCCTTGTATTGGTTTTTTTCTGTTATTATCCTTTGAAGGGCTGGATTCGTGGAGAGATAATGTGTGAATTTGGTTTGTCGTGGAATACTTTGGTTTCTCCATCTATGTTAATTGAGAGTTTGGCTGGGTATAGTAGCCTGGGCTGGAATTTGTGTTGTTTTAGTGTCTGTATAACATCCGTCCAGGATCTTCTGGCTTTCATAGTCTCTGGTGAAAAATCTGGTGTAATTCTGATAGGCTTGCCTTTATATGTTACTTGGCCTTTTTCTCTTACTGCTTTTAGTATTCTATCTTTATTTAGAGCATTTGTTGCTCTGATTATTATGTGTCGGGAGGTATTTCTTTTCTGGTCCAGTCTATTTGGAGTTCTGTAGGCTTCTTGTATGTTCATGGGCATCTCTTTCTTTAGATTTGGGAAGTTTTCTTCTATAATTTTGTTGAAGATGTTTGCTGGTCCTTTGAGTTGAAAATCTTCATTCTCATCCACTCCTATTATCCGTAGGTTTGGTCTTCTCATTGTGTCCTGTATTTCTTGGATGTTTTGAGTTAGGATCTTTTTGCATTTTACATTTTCCTTGATTGTTGTGCAGATGTTCTCTATGGAATCTTCTGCACCTGAGATTCTCTCTTCCATCTCTTGTATTCTATTGCTGATGCTCGTATCTATGGTTCCAGATTTCTTTCCTAGGGTTTCTATCTCCAGTGTTGCCTCATTTTGGGTTTTCTTTATTGTGTCTACTTCCCTTTTTAGGTCTAGTATGGTTTTGTTCATTTCCATCATCTGTTTGGATGTGTTTTCCTGTTTTTCTGTAAGAACTTCTACCTGTTTGATTATGTTATCGTGTTTTTCTTTAAGGATTTGTAACTCTTTAGCAGTGTTCTCCTGCAATTCTTTAAGGGATTTTTGTGCTTCCTCTTTATTGTCTTCTGCCTGTTTAGCAGTGTTCTCCTGCATTTCTTTAAGTGTGTTATTAAAGTCCTTCTTGAAGTCCTCTATCATCATCAGGAGATATGCTTTTAAATCCGTGTCTAGCTTTTCCGGTGTGTTGGGGTGCCCTGGACTGGGTGAAGTGGGGGTGCTGGGTTCTGATGATGGTGAGTGGTCTTGGTTTCTGTTAGTAAGATTATTAAGTTTACCTTTCGCCATCTGGTAATCTCTGGGGTTAGTTGTTATCGTTGTCACTGTTTAAAGATTGGAGCAGAAGCTGTGTTCCACTCACCAGCAGTCCCAAAATCCTACGGCGGGGGTCGTGGGTAGCTGGCGGGTGTCAGGCAACCCTGCGCTCCCGCTACCCCAGCGCTGATCCAGCCGGATGAGGCCTCGTGAGTACAGTTTCAGTGGGACTGAGTTTGTTCATAATTCATGAGGTTCAGCTCAGGTTAGCAGAGGCAATTGAAGCCAAATAAGCCAGATAAGGAAAAAAAAAAAAAAAAAAAGGCCAGAGTTAGTTTGAGGTCAACCAGAGTAATTCAGCTAGAAGCTGAAAGATGCCAGATTAAACCAGTCAGACAGGAGAGGAATTTGAGACAGAACAATTGAATTGACCCAGCCAGCCAGAATTCAGTAAGAACTACAACAGGCAAATTTATTCAGCAATAAACCTATGAGATGACAATTACATCAGGGGAACATACATTTCATAGTTTATTCCTTATTTAAGTGTGTATGTGCTATATACTTACTGGAAGAAATTTCTTATGGCAACAAATAAAATAAATGTTATTTTTATTATTTTTATTCTATTACTATCAGAAAGCACAAAGGACAGCATCATATTTTAAAATACTAATTTCTTATGTGACAGTTTCTTAGTAACAGTCACTAAATGAGTCCTGATGAGAGAAGTGCCCATGAGCAGACACTGAACCTTCTGCCCTTTGTATGCTCTTATCAGCAAATGAGGTGTGCCAGTGTTCTTTTGCTTTCTCATAAGAAGAGCTAACCGGTAAGAAGGACACATGCTCCACTATGCTCATAGCAGCCTTATTTATAATAGCCAGAAGCTGGAGAGAAACCAGATGCCCCTCAACAGAGGAACGGATACAGAAAATGTGGTACATTTACACAATGGAGTACTACTCAGCTATTAAAAAGAATGAATTTATGAAATTCCTAGGCAAATGGATGAACCTGGAGGGCATCATCCTGTGTAAGGTAACCCAAACACAAAAGAACTCGCACAATATGTACTCACTAACAAGTGGATATTAGCCCAGAAACTTAGAATACCCAAGATATAAGATACAATTTGCTAAACACATGAAACTCAAGAAGAACGAAGACCAAAGTGTGGATACTTTGCCCCTTCTTAGATTTGGGAACAAAACACCCATTGAAGGAGTTACAGAGACAAAGTTTGGAGCTGAGAGGAAAGGATGGACCATCTAGAGACTGCCATATCCGGGGATCCATCCCATAATCAGCTTCCAAACGCTGACACCGTTGCATACACTAGCAAGCTTTTGGTGAAAGGACGCAGATATAGCTGTCTCTTGTGAGAATATGAGGGGCCTAGCAAACATAGAAGTAGATGCTCACAGTCAGCTATTGGATGGATCACAGGGCCCCCAATGGAGGAGCTAGAGAAAGTACCCAAGGAGCTAAAGGGATCTGCAATCCTATAGGTGGAACAACAATATGAACTCACCAGTACCCCCACCCCCAGAGCTCATGTCTCTAGCTGCATATGAATCATAACATGGCCTACTTGGCCCTCAGTGGAAAGAAAGGCTGATTGGTTGTGCAAACTTTGTATGCCTCAGTACAGGGGAATGACAGGGCCATGAAGTGGGAGTGTGTGGGTGGGGGAGTGTGTGGGGGAGTGTGGGTGGGACTTTTGGGATAGCATTGGAAATGTAAATGAAATAAATATCCAATTAAAAAAAAAAGAAGATGAGCTAACTCATAGAGAAAAAAATTGCTCAGATAACCCAATGGCAGCTCTGATTGAAAGCACAATAGACAAAGTATGTGAGAGTGATGACATTCCATAAAAGTCTTACTGAACATAGTGGAGCATGTGTCCTTCTTACCGGTTGGAACATCTTCTGGATATATGCCCAGGAGTGGTATTGCGGGATCCTCCGGTAGTACTATGTCCAATTTTCTGAGGAACCGCCAGACTGATTTCCAGGGTGGTTTGCATTTTAGAAAGCTGTTGTCCAAATGCTGTAACATGATAACTAACACCAAATACATACTGCTTTTTCACTGAGTAAGTCAAGGCTCTAAAAAAAAAAAAAAAAAAAAAAAGTCTTACTGAAGCCACAATTAATGCAGGGCCAATGAGCAATGCCAGGCACACAATTTATACTGCACCTACTTTAAGAAGATGTATGCCTCTTTAAGAAAGGAAGTCATCTTCAGTACATGTTGAAATCTAATTGATGTTAACTACAGTACAGTTTTGTAGTGCCAGTTTTTATCAGTTGCTAGTACATCTAGGAGATGCAGCCAAGAAGGTGAGTCACTTCACCATACATCTTAAGCCAACAGGCAACAGAAACCAGTCAGTTGATGGTATACCTTGGGACACAGAGCTAGCAAGTATTAGTCTGTGCTACATTTTGTGAAACCATAGCTATCAGGTATCAGTGATATTCAGCAGAACAGGTATAAGCAGGAAATGGTCTTCAGAGGACCATGTGGAAAACATGTGACAAATATTTTCTTGGTCTATTGTTCTTTGAAAATTAGTTAATTCCTATTAAAAAATAATGTTGTAAAACAGTATTAAAGATGGATGTGCCCTGAAAATTGCTATATGCACACTTTGCTGTATGCTATACATTGGAAATTTATTTAATATTTGAATATCTTAATTAAAATGATTCACTGTCTAAGATGTAAGTAAAATATTCTTGCTAGCCTGTAGAAAAATACAAAGCCCTAGTATTTTGTTTATAAACTGTTTATAAATAAGCTTATTTTCACCTCTATCCAATCAATATGCCCATTATTACTTGCTGTTTGAGTCCTTCCAGGGCTGACTAAATCACAAATTCAGTCTTTATTCACATGGAAGTTAGGGATAATTCATTAGGTCATTCATTAACTATATCCACTAAAGGGGGCAAAAGAATCTCCCTTAGTAATTATAGTGATAAATACTTTGATTAATGTCAATACCCATAGAAATTTCTTTAATAACTCTTGCTGCCAAGAGGCTCCTGAAGATACATGACAACTTAATACAATGTAATATCTCAGAAGGATACTAGAGGGGAATATAATACTGGGTAAAACCTAAGGAAACCTTATAAAATATAGACCTCTAATTACAATAATGTATTAATATTAATTCATCAGCTTTGAAAAAAATTAGTGTAAAATTGAAGAGTAAGGAAATAACAGAAGGAAAAATTAGTGTGGGAAATGAGAGCAATTGACATGTCCATATCAAATTCTTATAAATCTAAAATTGTTACAAAATAAAATGTGTGTTAGGTCCTATGTAGAATATTAAGGAATAGATGAAATATTAAAGCCTAGGTAAAATGTTACAGCCTAGAAAACAATTAGTTGGCTAGCCTGCCATTATAAGAGCACTTTTTCATATGTTTCTGTAGTTTCTATAAAACTTTCTAATGCCAATATTGATTACATATTCTGTTATGTTATAGGCCCTTTGAAACCAATCATGATAGAAGTCACTAGAACTGTTTTGTTTATTTACCAATAATAAGCTTGGATGTAATACAAAACTAGATGTTAACAGTCATCCAATAGATGGAGCGCAGGGTCCCCAATGAAGGAACTAGAAAAAGTACCCAAGGAGCTGAAGGGGATGGCAGCCTCATAGGAAGAACAACAATATGAAATAATCAGTACCCCCAGAGATCCCTGGAACTAAACCACCAGTCAAAGAAAACACATGGTGGAACTTGTGACTTTAGCTGCATATGTAGTAAAAGAAGTCCTAGTTGGTCATCATTGGGAGGAGAGGCCCTTGTTCCTGTGAAGGTTCTATGCCCAGTATAGGGGAGTACCAGGGCCAGGAAGCAGGAGTGGATGGGTTGGGGAGCAGGGGGAAGGGGAGAGCGACAGGGGAATTTCGGGGGGTGGGGGAACTAGGAAAGGTGATAACATTTGAAATGTAAATAAAGAAAATATCCAATTAAAAAGAGAAAAAAAAAAGAAGCTTGGATATGAACCAACAACCCAGCAGCACTTTCTGGACCTGTATGTAAGGTTTTATGGTATAAGCTGCCAATCAACAAAGACGTGTTCCTAAAGAAATACCCCTACCCCTAAATCCTGATGAGTGGAAAACCATTCCTAGGCATGTGCTCAATAAACCACCTCTGTCTGACTGAGGTCAGTGTTTTTGTTTAGTTTGTGAGGTAATTCCTGGAACCCAAACTATGTATTTATAAAACAAATACTCTACCTTCTTTTTACATAGCTTTTGAGATAAATGTAGAAAGTGACACCCATACAAAAGACTTCTTAAAGTAAGAACCATGATGTTTAATAAGCCAGAATATTTTTTAATTCTTAAATTCTTAATAATTATTTAATTCTTAATAATCAAAATTAACTACAAGAAGCAATAGATACTGTAATATCCAGTACAATCATGTGATAAGAGGATGGTGAGATCTGGGCCACCCTGAGGGTACTGATTTACACACATGTATTAGAATTTGTGAATAACTTCCCACACATGTTCACAAGAGCAAAAAAAGGAAAGCAAAGGCCTGGGCTTTATTTATCAAAGAGAGAGAGAGAGAGAGAGAGAGAGAGAGAGAGAGAGAGAGAGAGAGAGAGAGAGAGACTTATTCTCTTCTTTTGTTAAACTAATAAAATTAATGATAAAATATACAACTCAGTACTGATATTTTAAATTCATCAAACTATTTATTTATTTTAAATTTATTTACATTTCAAATGTAATCCCCTTACTCAGTTTCCCCCTCTCTCTGCTTCTATGAGGTTATTCCTCCACCCACCCACCCACTCCTGAATGCCCTCACATTCTCCTACACTGGAGCATAGGACTTTAACAGGACCAAGGACCTCTCCTCCCATTGATGCCTGACAAGTCCATCCGCTGCTACATATGCAGCTAAAGCCTTGTGTACTCCTTGGTTGGTGGCTTGTCCATGGGGGATCTGGGAGTCTGGTTTGTTGATATTGTTGCTCTTCCTATAGGGTTGCCAACCCCTTCAGTTCCTTCAGTCCCGTCTTTAACTCCTTCATTAGGAACCCAC
Organism: Mus caroli; assembly: GCF_978045245.1. Classification (NCBI taxonomy): domain Eukaryota; kingdom Metazoa; phylum Chordata; class Mammalia; order Rodentia; family Muridae; genus Mus; species Mus caroli. The sequence continues at coordinate 149,601,624 of NW_028227258.1, read as the reverse complement.
ACTCAGCACAATGTTTGGCTGTAAGCATCCAAATCTGTATTTGTAAGGTTCTGGCAGGGCCTCTCAGGAGACAGCTATATCAGACTCCTTTCAGCATGCACTTTTTAGCATCAACAATAGTGTTAGAGTTTGGTGACTGTATCTGGGATGAATCCCCACAAAGGACAGTCTCTGGATGGCCTATCCTTCAGTCTCTGCTCTGCACTTTGTTTCCATATTTGTTCCCATGAGTATTTTTTTCCTCTTTCTAAGAAGGACAGAAGCACCCATACTTTGGTCTGCCTTCTTCTTGAGCTTCATGTGGTCTGTGAAGATTCTCCAACATATAAAAAGGACACACACTCCAATATGTACATAGCAGCCTCACTTATAATAGCCAGAAGCTGGAAAGAACCCAGATGTCCCTCAACAGAAGAATGGGTACAGAAAATGTGGGATATATATATATATATATATATATATATATATATATATGGTATACTACTCAGTTATTAAAAATGAATTCATGAAAATCTCTAGGTAAATGGATGGAACTAGAAAATATCATCCTGAGTGAGGTAACCCAATCATAAAAGAACACACATGTTATACACTCACTGATAAGTGGATATTAGCCCAGAAGCTCAGAATACCTAAAATAATTAATAATGGATAATTAATTGCCTTTAAACATATATAATATCTTCAGAAGCTAAAAGTAATATGCATTCAACCAGTTTTGAAAATTTATTTGGAATATTAGACAAGATAGAAATAGAAAAAAAATCTCTTTGAAGTCCTCTATAAAAGGAAATTGTGACAAGTTCATGATAAGACAAGAACTGTCCCATCTCCAAGGGAGAATATGCAGTGTAACTGTGACTTCATAGAATGAATTGGGTAGGATTCCTTATGCGTCCATTTTGTAGAGTAGTTTCAGAAGTAGTATGCCTTTTTTCAAGGTCTGATATAGTTCTGCATAAATCCATCTGGTCCTGGGATTTTTTTTTTTTTTTGGTTGGTAGAATTTAATGAATGCTTATATTTCTTTAAGGGTTATGGTTTATCTGATCCTAATTTAAATTTGGTATTGGGTATCTGTCTAGAACATTGTCCATTTCACCCAGATTTTCCAGTTTTGTTGAATATAAGCTTTTGTAGTATGATCTAAAGTTTTTTTTAATTTCCTCAGTTTCTGTTGTTATATCTCCCTTCTCCTTTCTGATTTTGTCAATTTGGACTCTGTCTCTGTGCCCCCTGGTTAATCTGGTGCAGGGTTTATCTCTCTTGTTGGTTTTCTCACAGAAAAGCTCTGGGTTTTGTTGATTTTTGTATAGTTTTTTTTGCTTTTGTTTAGTTGATTTCAGTCCTGAGTTTGATTAATTCCTGCCATCTACTCATCTTGGGTAATTTGCTTCTTTTTTCTAGAGTTTTCAAGTGTGTTGTTAAGCTGCTAGTATATGTCTTTCCAGTTTCTTTTTGGAGGGACTCAAAACCATGGATTTTCCTCTTAGCACTGCTTTCATTGTGTCCCACAAGTTTGGCTATGTTATTCCTTCATTTCATTAAATTCTAAATTATTTAATTTTTTCTTTATTTCTTCCTTGATCGGGTTATAGTTGAGTAGGGTGTTGTTGAAGAGAAGCCTTAGTCTGTGGTGATCTGATAAGATGCATGGGATTATTTTAATCTTCCAATATCTGTTTAGGTCTTTCTTTTTTGAAATTATATGGTCAGTTTGAGGTAATGTACCATGAGGTACTGAGAAAAAGATATATTCTTCTGTTTTTGGATGAGATGTTCTATAGATATCTATCTGTTAAGTCCATTTGGTCCATAACTTCCTCTCTGTTTAGTTTGTGTTTCCATAACATATCCTTTGCTGAGAGTGGAGTTTAGTCTCCTACTATCATTTTGTCATGTGCAATGTATGTTTGAGCTTTAGTAAAGTTTCTTTTATGAATGTTGGTTCCCTTTCATTTAGAGCATAGATGTACAGAATTGAGAGTTCCTGGTGGACTTTTCCTTTTTAATAAATTTTGTTTGAAAGTTGATTTTATGCAATATTAGACTGTCTATTCCAGCTTGTTTCTTGGGACTATTTGCTTAGAAGATTACTTTCTAGACCTTTTCTCTGAGGTGTATCTGTCTTCGTCACTGAGTTGAATTTCCTGTCTGCAGCAAAATGCTGGGTCTTGTTTAAATATGTCTGTTATTCTATGCATTTTATTGAGAAATTGAGACCATTTATCTTAATAGATATTAAGGAATAGTGATTGTTTCTTCCTGATATTTTTAATGTTATATTTATGCTTGTGTGGCTATCGTCTTTTGGGGTTGTTGAAAGATGATTACTTTCTTGCTTTTTCTAGGGTGAAGTTTCCCTTCTATTGGCTTTTTCTATCTACTATCCTTTGTAGGCCTGGATTTGAAGAAAGATATTTTGTAAATTTGTTTTTTGTCATGGAATATTTTGATTCCTCCATCTATGGTAATTGAGAGTTTTGCTGGGTATAGTTGCCTGTGCTGGTATTTGTGTTCTCTTAGGGTCTGTATAACATCTTTCCAGGATATTTTAGCTTTAATAGTCTCTGTTGTGAAGTCTGATGTAACTCTGATAGGTCTGCCTTTATATGTTCCCTTATTCCCTTACTGCTTTTAAAATTCTTTGGTTTGTGAATTTGGTATTTTGACTATTATGTGATGGGAGGAATTTTTTTTTTTTCTGGCCCATCTATTTTGAGTTCTGTAGGCTTCTTTTAATTTTATGGGTATCTTTTACTGTAGGTTAGGGGAGTTTTCTTCTATTAATTTTGTTGAAGATATTTACTGGCCCTTTAATCTTCACTCTATTCTGTACTTATTATCCTTAGGTTTGGTCTTCTCATTGTGTTTGGGTTTTCCTGGATGTAAAACAAAGAGTTAGGAGCTTTTTGCATTTTACATTTTCTTTGACTGTTGTGTCTGTGTTTTCTATGGATTCTTCTGTACCTGAGATTCTCTCTTCTATCTCTTGTATTCTGTTGTTGATGCTTCCATCCATGACTCCTGATACCTTTACTAGGTTTTCTATCTCCAGGGATGTATCGCTTTGTGACTTCTTTATTGTTTCTACTTCCAATTTTAGATCCTGGGTGATTTGTTCAATCTCTGTACTTGTTTTGTTATTTTTCCTGTAATTCTTTAAGGAATTTTTGTATTTTCTCTTTAAGGGCTTTTACCTGTTTGCCTGTGTTCTGTATTTCTTTAAGTGAGTTATTTATGTCCTTCTTAAAGTCTTCTATTATCGTCATGAGATGTCATTTTAAATCAGAGTCTTGATTTTCTGGTTTGTTGCAGTGTCCAAGGCTAACTATGTTGGGAGAGCTGGATTCTGATTATGCCAAATAGCCTTGGTTTCTGTTGATTATGCTTTTGTTCTTGCCTCTCATCATCTGGTAATTTCTGGTTTAGCTGTTCTTAGTGTTTCTGACTGTGGGTTGCCACTCCTGAAAGTGTGTGTGCCAGTACTCCTGGGAGACTAGTTCTTTCCAGGAGGAACTTGGGAATGGAGAGCTGTGACGCAGGATCAGCTACATGGTGCAGACAGAAATTGGAAGTATTCTGTTCCAGGCTGTTCCTTGATTTTTGTGGTCTGATTTCTGGGCTGGTCTCTCTTAGGCCAAAAATTTGATCAGAAGTGGTAGTCTTACCTGTGCTCACAGGTATGTCCACCCTCCTGAAAGAATTACTCTCTCCTGCCAACTTTTGTGTATGGAGAACTGTGGCACAGGACCAGCTCAGGGCATAGATGCCTATTCTCTTACTTTTGCATTATTCTCAATTTATCCTCAATTTTGCGTTTTTTATTATTTTTGTAGCCTTGAATATCAAATCCAAGTCTTTGTAATTAAATATCAGGCAAAATGTCTACCAATTACTTATATCAATGGCCCACAAAGTTAATTTTGATGTTGAATTAGCCTGCTAGGGATACTTATGAAAATTCCATGAAATTGTATCAATAGCATTACCATGGATTATTTCAAGTGTCTATCAAATACTTTTTGCCAGTTATTTTCAATGTCAATATTATGTTTCAGTAGTTTATTAAATATTGATTTCTTTCTGTGTAAAATGTGAGTCTCTGAGACAGAGTGAGACTTGCCATGGATAAATTTGGTTCATCTTGAGTGTACCCACAAGAAATTATTGATGCTTTAAACATATGGTATATATGTAGGGGTTGTGTAAAATCATCCATGTAAATTATACTTGCCATGGTGGGCACTGTTATGTGGCACCTACTCCCTGTAAAGTCTTCTATTCTTTTCTTTAGTTTTTGAAGCCAGTTTAAATGGTAATAAGGCACTGAAAAGTCTGGGTAATAACTTTTATAGGTGTTTTATTTGTCTCATATCACACAAAAAATAATACTGTATAGTCTTAAAATTGATGTTTATTCTGAATTCAACTTGGATTAATTGCCATCATTCCTTTGGGAAAACAAAAACACAGAAAATACCTAAAACTCATTCTATATCATGCTATATCACAGAACATTTATTCTGTCTAGGAGCTTCATTTATAATAGAAAGAAGACCCAGTACTGAAAGATAGTTGTAGTACAGCTATAACATACCCTATAAGCCTAGGCTGCTGTCTAATAGCATGAGACATATATTCTTACCTTGAAAGTGCAACAGTTTATTCTGTAGTCAGAGAAATCAACAAATTAAATGTGAGAGTTGTCATTCATATATTTTTCTATAAACTAATTTTTGAGTTTGCAGTCCTACATCCGGAAAGCATGAAAACAGTTGCATTAAAGTGGAATTTGAGCCTGACTGATCATATTAGATCTACTGAATTACAGATAAATAGAAAAGTAACAGTTCGTGTTCACGGTGGTAATTAAAGTGGCTAATCAAGAGAAAAGAATGGGGTATGTATAAGTTTCAGGAAATAATAAAGCTTGCCAAGCAAATATAAAGCCCTGAGTTCAAATCATGATCACCTTATTAAAAAGCTATACATGGCTCTATCAGCATCTCTAATCACATCACTGTGAAAGGGACAGAGAATAAAGATACTGGGCTTGCAGAATGAGAGGCATACTCCATAGTCCATGAAAGATCCCATCTCAAAGAAATAAGGTATCATGTGACAAAACAGGACACCCTTTGTTCTTCTTTGTTTTATTTGGGAGTCCGAATATAAATGCTCTCTTAGACACATTGAAAGTTGTATTATTGGAGGTTTGGCCTTATTGGAGATTGTGTGGTCTTCTTAGAGGAAGTTTTCAGAAGCTCAAGTTTGGCCAAATATGTCACTGTTTCTTCCCATTGTCTATGGATATAGATGTAAAAAAATCTCAGCTCTTTCTCCAGCACTATGTATGCCTATGTGCCACCATGCTTCCTACCACAATGATAAACAAAACCTCTGATTTGTAAGGCAGACCTATATAAATATTTTCCTTTACAAAATTTATTGTGGTCATAGTGTTTCTCCACAACAATGCTCAGAGCCAAACATTGGACTTAGCATAGGTGCCCAAATGGAGGAGATAGAGAAAGGACTGAAGGAGTCGAAAGGCTTTGCAACCCTATAGAAAGAACAAAAATATCAACCAACCACCCTCCAGCTCCCAGGTACTAAACCACCAACCAAAGAGTATGCACGGAGGGACCAATGGCTCCAGGTCGCTATGTAGCAGAGGATGGACTTATCTGACATCAGTGCAAGAAGAGGCCCTCTAGTTCCAACCATTTGCCAAGGAATTTCATTAAATAGTTGTTTTTAATAGCTGACCAGTACTCCATTGTGAAAATGTACCACATTTTCTGTATCCATTCCTCTATTGAAGGACATCTGGATTCTTTGAAGCTTCTGGAAATTATATTTTCTGTAGAGCTGGATTCATTAATAGATATTGTTTAAATTTGTTTTGTCTTATAAGGTATTATTTTCTATATCTATGGTGATTGAAAGTTTTGCTTGGTATAGTAGTATAGGTTGGCCAATGTGATTTTGTAGGGCCTATAAAACATATGTCAAGAGCAGTCTGTTTCTGTTGAGATTTGAAGTGTAATTCTGATAGTTCTGGCATTGTATGTTACCTCGCCTTCTTCTCTTGAAGTTTTTAATATTCTTTCTTTGTTCTGTAGATGTATTGTTTTGATTAGTTTGGGGTGGGAGAATTTTGTTTTGGGGGTCAATCCAATTGGTGTTCTGTTAACTTCTTATATGTTAGATTTTACATTGGAAAGATTATCTTCTGTGATTTTGTTGAAAATATTTTTCTGGTCCTTGAAAACTATTCTCCAGAATAAAAGAACTTCTGGTGAAATCACCATCGCTGAACTCAAGCTGTACTACAGAGCAATTTTGATAAAAACTGCATGTTATTGGTACAGTGACAGGGAGGTAGATCACTGGGATAGATTTGAAGACTCAGAAATGAACCGACACACTTACTTTTTTAAATTTTTTTAATATATTTTATTACATATTTTCCTCAATTACATTTCCAATGCTATCCCAAAAGTCCCCCATACCCCCCCCCACATCCCTATCCACCCATTCCCATTCTATTGGCCCTGGCATTCCCCTGTATTGGGGCATATAAAGTTTGCAAGTCCAATGGGCCTCTCTTTCCAGTTATGGCCAACTAGGCCATCTTTCGATACATATGCAGCTAGAGACAAGAGCTCCGGGGTACTGGTTAGTTCATCATGTTGTTCCAACTATGGGGTTGCAGATCCCTTTAGCTCCTTAGGTACTTTCTCTAGCTCCTCCATTGGGGGCCCTGTGATCCATCCAATAGCTGACTGTGAGCATCCACTTCTGTGTTTGCTAGGCCCCGGCATAGTCTCACAAGAGACAGCTATACCTGGGTCCTTTCAGCAAAATCTTGCTAGTGTATGCAAAGGTTTCAGCATTTGGAAGCTGATTATGGGATGGATCCCTGGATATGGCAGTCTCTAGGTGGTCCCTCCATTCATCACTGATCCAAACTTTGTCTCTGTAACTCCTTCCATGGGTATTTTGTTCCCAATTCTAAGAAGGGGCAAAGTGTCCACACTTTGGTCTTCATTCTTCTTGAGTTTCATGTGTTTTGCAAATTGTATCTTATATCTTGGGTATCCTAAGTTTTGGGATAATATCCACTTATCAGTGAATACATATTGTGTGAGTTCCTTTGTGATTGTGTTACCTCACTCAAGATGATGCCCTCCAGGTCCATCCATTTGGCTAGGAATTTCATAAATTCATTCTTTTTAATAGCTGAGTAATACTCCATTGTGTAAATGTACCATAATTTCTGTATCCATTCCTCTGTTGAGGGGCATCTGGGTTCTTTCCAGCTTCTGGCTATTATAAATAAGGCTGCTATGAGCATAGTGGAGCATGTGTCCTTCTTACCTGTTGGGACATCTTCTGGATATATGCCCAGGAGAGGTATTGCTGGATCCTCTGGTAGTATTATGTCCAATTTTCTGAGGAACCATCAGACTGATTTCCAGAGTGGTTGTACAAGCTTGCAATCCCACCAACAATGGAGGAGTGTTCCTCTTTCTCTACATCCTCGCCAGCATCTGCTGTCACCTGAATTTTTGATCTTAGCCATTCTGACTGGTGTGAGGTAGAATCTCAGGGTTGTTATGATTTGCAATTCCCTGATGATTAAGGATGTTGAACATTTTTTCAGGTGCTTCTCTGCCATTCGGTATTCCTCAGGTGAGAATTCTTTGTTCAGTTCTGAGCCACATTTTTTAATGGGGTTATTTGATTTTCTGGAGTCTACCATCTTGAGTTCTTTATATATATTGGATATTAGTCCCTTATCTGATTTAGGATAGGTAAAGATCCTTTCCCAATCTGTTGGTGGTTTTTTTATTTTATTGATGGTGTCTTTTGCCTTGCAGAAGCTTTGCAGTTTAATGAGGTCCCACTTGTCAATTCTCAATCTTACAGCACAAGCCATTGCTGTTCTATTCAAGAATTTTCCCCATGTGCCCATATCTTCAAGGCTTTTCCCCACTTTCTCCTCTATAAGTTTCAGTGTCTCTGGTTTTATGTGAAGTTCCTTGATCCACTTAGACTTGACCTTAGTACAAGGAGATAGGAATGGATCGATTTGCATTCTTCTACATGATAACAACCAGTTGTGCCAGCACCATTTGTTGAAAATGCTGTCTTTCTTCCACTGGATGGTTTTATCTCCCTTGTCGAAGATCAAGTGAACATAGGTGTGTGGATTCATTTCTGGGTCTTCAATTCTATTCCATTGATCTACTTGTCAGTCACTATACCAGTACCATGCAGTTTTTATCACAATTGATCTGTAGTAAAGCTTAAGTCCTGCATGGTGATTCCACCAGAGGTTCTTTTATCCTTGAGAAGAGTTTTTGCTATCCTAGGTTTTTTGTTATTCCAGATGAATTTGCAGATTGCACTTTCTAATAAGTTGAAGAATTGAGTTGGAATTTTCATGGGGATTGCATTGAATCTGTAGATTGCTTTTGGCAAGATAGCCATTTTTATAATGTTGATCCTGCCAATCCATGAGCATGGGAGATCTTTCCATCTTCTGAGATCTTTTATGATTTCTTTCTTCAGAGACTTGAAGTTTTTACTATACAGATCTTTCACTTCCTTAGTTAGAGTCACGCCAAGATATTTTATATTATTTGTGACTATTGAAAAGGGTGTTGTTTCCCTAAATTCTTTCTCAGCCTGTTTATTCTTTGTGTAGAGAAAGGCCATTGATTTGTTTGAGTTATTTTTATATCCAGCTACTTCACCGAAGCTGTTTATCAGGTTTAGGAGTTCTTTGGTGGAATTTTTAGGGTCACTTATATATACTATCATATCATCTGCAAAAAGTGATATTTTGACTTTATCTTTTCCAATTTGTAACCCTTTGATCTCCTTTTGTTGTCGAATTGCTCTGGCTAGGACTTCAAGTACAATGTTGAATAGGGAGAAAGTGGACAGCCTTGTCTAGTCCCTGATTGTAGAGGGATTGCTTCCAGCTTCTCACCATTTACTTTGATGTTGGCTACTGGTTTGCTGTAGATTGCTTTTATCATGGTTAGGTATGGGCCTTGAATTCCTGATCTTTCCAAGACTTTTATCATGAATGGGTGTTGGATTTTGTCAAATGCTTTTTCAGCATCTAACGAGATGATCATGTGGTTTTTGTCTTTGAGTTTGTTTATATACTGGATTACCTTGATGGGTTTCCGTATATTGAACCATTCCTGCATCCCTGGGATGAAACCTACTTGGTCAGGATGGATGATTGTTTTGATGTGTTCTTGGATTCGGTTAGCAAGAACTTTATTGAGGATTTTTGCATCAATATTCATAAGGGAAATTGGTCTGAAGTTCCCTATCTTTGTTGGATCTTTCTGTGGTTTAGGTATCAGAGTAATTGTGCCTTCATAGAATGAGTTGGGTAGAGTACCTTCTGTTTCTATTTTGTGGAATAGTTTGTGAAGAGCTGGGATTAGATCTTCTTTGAAGGTCTGATAGAACTCTGCACTAAACCCATCTGGTCCTGGGCTTTTTTTGGTTGGGAAACAATTAATGACTGCTTCTATTTCTATGGGGGATATAGGGCTGTTTAGATCATTAACCTGATCTTGATTCAACTTTGGAACCTGGTGTCTGTCTAGAAACTTCTCCATTTCATCCAGGTTCTCCAGTTTTGTTGAGTATAGCCTTTTGTAGAAGGATCTGATGGTGTTTTGGATGTCTTCAGGATCTGTTGTTATGTCTCCTTTTTCATTTCTGATTTTGTTAATTAGAATGCTCTCCCTGTGCCCTCTAGTGAGTCTGGCTAAGGGTTTATCTATCTTGTTGATTTTCTCAAAGAACCAGTTTCTCGATTGGTTGATTCTTTGAATAGTTCTTCTTGTTTCCACTTGGTTGATTTCGCCCCTGAGTATGATTGTTTCCTGCCATCTACTCCTCTTGGGTGAATTTGCTTCCTTTTGTTCTAGTGCTTTTAGGTGTGTTGTCAAGCTGCTAATGTGTGCTCTCTTTAGTTTCTTTTTGGAGGCACTCAGAGGTATGAGTTTTCCTCTTAGAAATGCTTTCATTGCATCCCATAAATTTGGGTATGTTGTGGCTTCATTTTCATTGAACTCTAAAAAGTTCTTAATTTCTTTCTTTATTCCTTCCTTGACCAAGGTATCATTGAGAAGAGTGTTGTTCAGTTTCCACCTGAATGTTGGCTTTCTATTAGTTTTTTTGTTATTGAAGATCAGCCTTAGTCCATGGTGATCTGATTGGATACATGGGGCAATTTCAATATTTTTATATCTGTTGAGGCTTGTTTTCTGACCAATTATGTGGTCAATTTTTGAGAAGGTACCATGAGGTGCTGAGAAGAAGGTATATCCTTTTGTTTTAGGATAGAATATTCTTTAGATATCTGCCAGATCCATTTGATTCATAACTTCTGTTAGTTTCTCTGTGTCCCTGTTTAGTTTCTATTTCCATGACCTGTGCATTAGTGAAAGTGGTGTGTTGAAGTCTCCCACTATTATTGTGTGAGGTGCAATGTGTGCTTTGAGCTTTACTAAAGTTTCTTTAATGAATGTGGCTGCCTTTGTATTTGGAGCATAGATATTCAGAATTGATAGTTTTTCTTGGAGGATTTTACCTTTGATGAGTATGAAGTGCCCCTCCCTGTCTTTTTTGATGACTTTGGGTTGGAAGTCAATCTTATATGATATTAGAATGGCTACTCCAGCTTGTTTCTTCATACCATTTGCCTGGAAAATTGTTTTCCAGCCTTTCATTCTGAGGTAGTGTGTATCTTTTTCTCTGAGATGAATTTGCTGTAAGCAGCAAAATGTTGGGTCTTGTTTGTGTAGCCAGTTTGTTAGTCTATCTCTTTTTATTGGGGAGTCGAGTCCATTGATATTAAGAGATATTAAGGAAAAGTAATTGTTGCTTCCTGTTATTTTTGTTGTTAAAGTTGGCATTCTGTTCTTGTGGCTGTCTTCTTTTAGGTTTGTTGAGGGATTACCTTCTTTTTTTTCTAGGGTGTGGTTCCCGTCCTTGTATTGGTTTTTTTCTGTTATTATCCTTTGAAGGGTGGATTCGTGGAGAGATAATGTGTGAATTTGGTTTTGTCGTGGAATACTTTGGTTTCTCCATCTATGTTAATTGAGAATTTGGCTGGGTATAGTATCCTGGGCTGAAATTTGTATTCTTTTAGTGTCTGTATAACATCTGTCCAGGATCTTCTGGCTTTCATAGTCTCTGGTGAAAAATCTGGTGTAATTCTGATAGGCTTGCCTTTATATGTTACTTGGCCTTTTTCTCTAACTGCTTTTAGTATTCTATCTTTATTTAGGGCATTTCTTGTTCTGATTATTATGTGTCAGGAGGTATTTCTTTTCTGGTCCAGTCTATTTGGAGTTCTGTAGGCTTCTTGTATGTTCATGGGCATCTCTTTCTTTAGATTTGGGAAGTTTTCTTCTATAATTTTTTTGAAGATGTTTGCTGGTCCTTTGAGTTGAAAATCTTCATTCTCATCCACTCCTATTATCCGTAGGTTTGGTCTTCTCATTGTGTCCTGGATTTCCTGGATGTTTTGAGTTAGGATCTTTTTGCATTTTCCATTTTCTTTGATTGTTGTGCTGATGTTCTCTATGGAATCTTCTGCACCTGAGATTCTCTCTTCTATCTCTTGTATTCTGTTGCTGATGCTCGCATCTATGGTTCCAGATTTCTTTCCTAGGGTTTCTATCTCCAGTGTTGCCTCATTTTGGGTTTTCTTTATTGTGTCTACTTCCCTTTTTAGGTCCTGTATGGTTTTGTTCATTTCCATCATCTGTTTGGATGTGTTTTCCTGTTTTTCTTTAAGGACTTTTACCTGCTTGGTTGTCTTTTCCTGTTTTTCTTTTAGGACTTCTACCTGTTTGATTGTGTTATCCTGTTTTTCTTTAAGGACTTATAGCTCTTTAGCAATGTTCTCCTGTAATTCTTTAAGTGAGTTATTAAAGTCCTTCTTGATGTCCTCTACCATCATCATGAGATATGCTTTTAAATCCAGGTCTAGTTTTTCGGGTGTGTTGGGGTGCCCTGGACTGTGCGAAGTGGGAGTGCTGGGTTCTGATGATGGTGAGTGGTCTTGGTTTCTGTTAGTAAGAATCTTATGTCTACCTTTCGCCATTTGGTAATCTCTGGAGTTAGTTGTTATAGTTGTCTCTCTTTAGAGATTATTCTTCTGGTGATTCTGATTACTGTCTGTCAGTAGACCTGGGAGACAGGCTCTCTCCTCTGAGTTTCAGTGGTTAGAGCACTCTCTGCTGGCAAGCTCTCCTCTTACAGGGAAGGTGCACAGATATCTGGTGTTTGGACCTCCTCCTGGCCGAAGACGAAGGCTCAAAACAGGACCTTTCCCAGATGCTGTGTTGCTTTGGCAGGTCACAGAAGCTGTCAGCTTCTGTGGTGCACACTCTCACCTGTGCAGACTAAGTTCCTAAGTTCGGCGGAGTCCTGTAACCAAGATGGTGCTCCCTGCTCCTGAGGCAGAGGGCTCCGGTGCAGGGCGGGACCACTGTCCTCCAGCTGGTAGGGTGCCGGATGTCTGCGGCCCTAAAAGGGTGCTGCCTCAGCGGCTCTGTGGCTCCCACCTGTCCCAGAAGCTGTCTGCCTCTGTGGTGCACACTCTCACCTGTGCAGACTAAATTCCTAAGCTCGGCGGAGTCCCGGAACCAAGATGGCGCTCCCCTCCGGACACACTTTCAATCACTTATTTCTGGACAAAGGATTTAAAACCATCCAGTGTAAAACAAGACAGCATTTTCAAAAAATAGTGCTGGTTCAAGTGGCAGTTAGCACATAGAAGAATGTGAATCAATCTACTTTTATCTCTGTGTATAAAGCTCATGTCTAAGTGGATCAAGAGCCTCCACATAAAACCAGATACACTAAAACTAGTAGAAAAGACAGTGGGGAAATGTTGGGGCCGGCCTGGATCTCATGCCTGGATTCAAGCCTGGGATGCATCTTGGAACTGAAAGAAAAGCGGGAATCTAGGAGGGTAGAGAGAGAAATGGAGTCAAGACTGTATTTTGATCAAGACTCAACTTTAATGTCAGTGGACACACTTTATAAAGGAGAGGGGAGGCCCATTCCCAGTCATGAAAAGTTCCTTTGAAGTTGTCAGATCAGCCTTTTAGCAGGAATCTGGTAATATCACAGTTCATTGTTAACTCAGGAAGATCTTGGAGAACTGGTTTGGCCTCAGGCAGGCAGCAGATAGTGACATATCAAAGGAGAGGGATGAGAAGCAGCACAGCAGGTGGCTCCATCTCAGTGGCAGATGGTCTGAGCCAGGCTGGCTAGGCTGGAAGGAGGTTATATCCCCCCCCCCTAAATAATATTAAACAAAACTGGACTGAGGCATAAAATTTATTTATGCTCTAAAGTCTTGCCTGGGAGTTATGGTGACTGGGAGCCTCACCTGTCTTAGGATCTCAGATCCTCCAGAACCATCCAATTCCATCATGGAGGCTATGTGCAGCTAGTTTGTGTTATATTTTACACAAACATGGCTCTAAGGTGTATTATCAACAGCCACAGCCTTTTGGCATGTACCTCTGTCTTAGATAGGTATGATTCCGTAATCTGGTTGCTCATCATTGACTGTCAGGCCCTCATAGTACACCATACTCCCAAATCAGACCAAAGCCACAATATGTACTAGAATGTTTCTTGATGGAGAATAATAATAACTGCCACCTGCATAGTTGGAAGCAAGATTTTACTCCTGCTGCAGTCAGGCTGAACAGTGTTAACTGACCTGCTTGAAAAACAAAGGTGGGACAGTGAAAATCAACAGTATAAAAGCTTCTTTGAAGAAGTCTAGGTACTCCATTCAGATGCAAATTAGCAGAGAAGAAGCTCAGGCTTTGAGCTCCCTGTGTGGGGGAGCTGGCTTTGAGAATTAGCAGAAAGGCCAGAGATTCTCTGGAACTGAAGGCTGAGCTCTAAATTAACTTTGTTAGGTAATTAAGAATTTTAACTATCTATTGGAATTATTACTAGACCAGTCTAAGATTGAGTTAGAATAACTGGTCACAATGAAGAAAAGAGAAAAATCATTATGACTCTAATATATGACTAATCTTTCTAAGTCAGATTACATAGTCTCTGATGTTCTTTTTACCATAAAGTTAAAAAGCTTGAAGCAAGGCAGCTTCATTTGTCCAAACTGGAAAAATGGCAAGCAAGGATGGGTCGAAAATATGTACCCAATTTAGCTTTAACTCAGGGCACTGAGCCAACTCACCTGCCAACTTGTTACACGAATAAGCCATTATGCTTCTGCAGCGTTCTGTGGAGAGAACCTATGTTTTTCCCTTTCCTAATAAGGTAGCTGTTCAGGATCAAGCCATATGCCAATAAGTAGATCCTTTTAAGATACTATAAAGCATTTATTAAGTTCTTTGTCATCTAAATTTCAAAATTCTAACATAAAAATATGATTTAAATAATGTGCATGGGAATACATTAAATAATATGCACGGGGATATAATTTCCCCCTTCTTTGTCTTTTAAGAAGTTAAAGTTTTAAAGTTCTACAATACCTTGTCCTTGGGAATTAATAATTTGTTGACAAAACATCTCAAATACTTTGACTATTATAGTCAATATTAATGTAACATGGGCAGTGACTAATAGCACTTTCAATTGTTTCTCTTAAAGAACAGTTGTAACTAGAAAGCTTGAAAAGTTATTGTCACATGTGCATAATTTAGTTATTTATTAACTTAGAATTAAGAGCATTTATTTGTAGCAATTTATTAAATATAAGTCCTTAAGAATTTATAATATTATGTGGAAACTAGTAGTAACTGAGGACGCTAATATCAAAGAAATTGACATGCACAATTTCCATGAATATCTTAAATCATAAATGTTTTGAATATGTAAAGAATGAGATTATATATCCAATCTATCTTATATACAGGACCTATAGATTGCCTGAGATGTAAATCCAGCATGGCATTGCTTTAAGATGTCCAGGCAATCCAGAACAATTTATTAAATGTCTAAAAACAGCCTTCTTAAAAGGACAGCGTTTTTTCTTTTCTTTTTTTTTTTATTTATTTATTATATGTAAGTAAAATGTAGCTGTCTTCAGACACTCCAGAAGAGGGTGCCAGATCTCGTTACGGATGGTTGTGAGCCACCATGTGGTTGCTGGGATTTGAACTCTGGACCTTCGGAAGAGCAGTCGGGTGCTCTTACCCACTGAGCCATCTCACCAGCCCCGACAGCGTTTTTTCTTATGAGTTGTATATGCATAAGCAATTGTAAATTTGAGATTTAATAGCATCTGAGGGACAAACAATCTTAAGCAATTGTGAGCTCTGAGAAATAATATTGACTATTAATATACAAATTAAGGTTTGATCGTTCAGAATTTTACAACATCATCCACAGCACACAACTTAATTGTGTTGAAGCAGGGGGAAGCTCAAAAGAATAAGCGTGTGATCTAATTCACATCTACTTACTTCCCATAGAGGGCTTGTTTTTAAACACAATCATTGGGATGCACTCATGTATGAATTTATAAAAGATACAAAAGCATGCATAAAAACAATTTTTAACTTATCTTTGGGATGTTGATTTTCAATTTTATTTAAGATGATGGTATGTAATAGATCAATTATTAATATTCTGCCAAATTAAATGCTGTTTGGAACAAGGAACAGACACTTTTTCAGGTTCCTAAGACACAATTTTTGTTATAGGTTTTCTAAAATACAGGAATATATCTTACAATTCTTTATTAGCACCACAGTAGTTTTAATAGATTTTTGAAACTGTGATTTGAGGTGAGTGCTACCTCGGTCCCGCCCACCTGCCTTGTTGAGGCGCCATGGTCTCAGGCCCCACCAGGCACCTCGGAAGGCCCATTTGTCCTGTCTGCAGGTCTGAGCCGAACTTTGGCCGCTTACCACCATGGCGTGCAGAGGCACTCTGAAAAGGACTCTGGATTATAACCCACTTCTGAGCCCCGAATCTTTGAAGTGTAGGCGGTGCACACCTTTTTTGACGCCGCCTTCGGATGCCCCTGCCATGCCGCCTTCCTCTTAATCATGGCCTCAGTTCCGAAAACCAACAAAATAGAACTTCGGTCTTACTCCATTTTTCTTAGCTGCAGTATCCAGGCAGCTCAGACCTGCTTTGAACACTCTAATTCTTTCAAAGTAAACCCTTCGGGCCCCTCGGGACACTCAGCTAAGAGTATTGAGGGGACGCCAAGAGGCAAGAGGCAGGGACGGGTGGCGACTCTCATTGCAGTGGACCACCTGCCCGAGCTTTTTAACTGTAGCAACTTTAATATACGCTATTGGAGCTGGAATTACCAGGGCTGCTGGCACCATACTTGCCCTCCAATGGATCCTTGTTAAAGGATTTAAAGTGGACTCATGTTAATTACAGGGCCTTGAAAGAAAGCTGTGTGCCCAGAGGTCCAGACCTGTAGTAGTCAGCAGCCGCTGGCCCAGAGCCAAAGAATACAGAAAATAAAGCGGGGGGGGGGGGGGGGGGGTGTTTAGGAAGTCACACCAGGCAAAATACTTAGAAGTTACCTGATGCAAAACAAAGGAAAGACTTCAAATTGATTAACAGGAACTAGATAAATGTTTACAGCAAGGATAAAGCAGCTGTGCCTAGGGTTAGCCTAATTACAGCTAATTTTTTTTTTCTTTTTTTTTTTTTTTTTGGTTTTTCGAGACAGGGTTTCTCTGTATAGCCCTGGCTGTCCTGGAACTCACTCTGTAGACCAGGCTGGCCTCGAACTCAGAAATCTGCCTGCCTCTGCCTCCTGAGTGCTGGGATTAAAGGCGTGCACTACCACGCCCGGCTGTAAATGTTTCTTAATAGATAAAATTATTAATATATTAATACTTCTGTTTTGTATTACAGTACACTAATTTTTTTTTTGTTTTTTGTTTTTTGAGACAGGGTTTCTCTGTGTAACCTTGGCTGTCCTGGAACTCACTTTGTAAACCAGGCTGGACTCGAACTCAGAAATCTGCCTGCCTCTGCCTCCCGAGTGCTGGGATTAAAGGTGTGCACCACCATGCCCGGCTTACACAGCTAAGGTTTTAAGTAAACTCCCTTGAGAGGCATTAGCTAATAAAATACTTTCTACTTAGAAAACAATATACACTGAAAGATTCAAACTCTTAGCTTCTTGTATAGAAGCAGGGATGATAAAATTTTCTCACATAACATAGACCTATATTTTGCTATATCAAGAGGCAACATTTTTCTAGTGATTACAAACTCACTAGAAGTAAGCCCTTTACAATTATAGGATGCATAGGAAAAAACAAAGTTTTGGATCTATAATAACTATATAAAAAGTAGGCAAGCCAGATTGTAATGCCTTTATAAATTCTACAGTCTGATTGACCCTTTATAAACATTGAATTTGAACTTTATTAAAACAGCATCTGGCTAGATCTGCAAAGGTGCTCTTTTAGCTAAAAGAAAATTCCCCTGGCAGCAAAGAGGGGCAAGAAGAGCTTCTTTAGGCACAGTTTGTAAGACAAAAGAAAGTCACACAAACCTCCCTGAGGCTGCTCCGAGCTTAGGTCCTCCTGCCATGAGGACAGTTTTTAGAACTTTTAAGTTTCTTTTGCAGTATTATACCATAACTATAACTTTGGGAAAGCAAAACCCAATTTCTAAACAATTTATCATCTATAGAAATCAATATTAGAAGCATTAATATCATATTATGAAGTTTGGGTGCCAATTTATGCCTATGAATACATGACAGTGCTAGCTTTAATGTTTCATTAAAGAGACATTGCTTTAAAACTTATCTTTAAATTTACTTTCTAGGATAAGAATCACATTACATTAAATATCATCTCAGCTAGAAGTTATCTTAGGAAGCCCAGTTTTTTGGCCTGCTCATGCCACGTGTTTGAAAGACTCCTCGGTTGCCAATTTAAGGCTAACCTTCTGTTACCAATGTAACAATTATTTAATCCTAACCAATAACTTATGAGCTAATTGTGAAGACACGCAGAGCACATTACAAGTAAAAAACCAAATGAAGCAGTTACATTTAGACCAATCAGAAAATATTAATTTTTCTAGCTATAATTATAAAATAAAAAGCACTTTGTAATTAGCTAAATGCAATAATCACGAATGCAGAGAATTTTCTTAGGATCAAACCATCTATCAGCTTTTTTCACCACCAAACCATGAGACTGTAGACTCCCCTTTTTCTTTTAAAGAACAGTTTTTCCAGCAGGTGCCCTCCTGCTGTGCCTGATCTTGGCTAAAGCATGTGGCCACTCTCAGCTTGCTTATATCAGCCATCTTTTGTTTTATAACATAAGATATAGAACATTCATTCATTCAGACAACTAGACACGAACGTTCATGAATTGAACACGTGAGCAGACTGGTGCACCAGACATTAGACAAGACCTTAGACAAAAACAGAGAACTTCTGCTGTAGGGCCCAGAGAGAGCAAAGCAGGGTGCCCCTAAAATTTCTCTCCATTTCTGGGACATTTTCCTCTCACCTGATGCAGTTTCTGACTGTGGCCAATCCGCCTGATTATAAAATCTAAACCCTTTTATCTGTCTCACGTAAGAAACTGCTTTTGGAAGCTGCGGCCAACTGCGTGTTAGGCCAACTGCATGTTATGTTCTTAGATCCTGATAACTCACTGCTGAACGTAAGTGAACCCAGTGCGCGGGTTTAGCACCATTCCAGTTTAGACCGTACCACACCTGGCAACCTTTTTGCCTGTTGCTTTTCGTGGTCCAGTAGGATTTTTCAATTCTTTTCTTCCTCCTTGGAGCTCCAAACCAGCAGTGCTTCTTCTAGTGTTCTCTGCCTTTCCTAGGCCCTACATTCGGCGCCAATTTGTTGGGGCCAGCCTGCGGTTCTCATGTCTGGGTTTGAGCCTGGAATGCATCTTGGAACTGAAAGAAAAGAGGGAATCTAGGCGGGTAGAGAGAGAAATGGAGCAAGACTGTATTTTGATCAAGACTTAACTTTAATATTGGCAGACACGCTTTATAAAGGAGAGGGGAGGCCCATTCCCAGTTATGCAAACTTCCTTTGAAGTTGTCAGATCAGCCTTTTACCAGAAACCCACAAAAATCACAGTTTGGTGTTAAGTTCTGAAGATCTTGGAGGACTGGTTCAGCCTCAGGCCAGTAGCAGGTAGTGGCATATCAAAGGAGAGGGATGAGAAGCAGCACAGCAGGTGGCTCCATCTCAGTGGTCTGAGCCAGCCTGGCTAGGCTGGAAGGAGGTTACAGGGAAACTCCTGGAGAATGTGGGCACAGGGGAATTTTTCCTGAAAAGAACACCAATAGCTTATGCTTTAAGATCAAGAATTGACAAATGGGACCTCATAAAATTGCAAAGCTTTTGTAAGGCAAAAGACACTGTCAATAAAACAAAAGGACAACCAACAGATTGAAAAAGATCTTACCAATTCTAAATCCAAAAGAGGGCTAATATTCGATATATAAAAAGAACTTAAGAAGGTAGACTCGAGAGAAAAAACCCTATTAAAAATAGAGCAAAGAGCTCAACAAAGCATTCTCAATGGAGAAGTACTTAATGGCTGAGAAGTACCTAAAGAAAGGTTCACCACCCTTAGTCATCAGTGAAAACCCTTTTTGATTAGGACATTTCACTGGAAAAGAGACACCACTTCGTATTTATCCAGTAACTTGTTGCAACTTAAATGATCTCAAAATACCCTACTGGATGAAGTTATCCTAATCACCCAGGGTTGTCTGTCACTTCAGCTCTGTCAGGGTATCTGCTGACATGCAAATGAAGTCTCTAGCTGCTCTCAGATCATCCAGTATTTGAAAACAGGTACATAGAGAAATTTTTAGGAAATAAACTAATTCTCCATCACAGCAGCAGAAATAATAGGCAGCATGATATTCATGACACTTGACATTTAAAATACAATTAATTCATTTTAATACAAACATAATGTGACTAATATAATTTTCAATTTTTTAATTGTATACATTAATGTCTAAGTATATTAATCTTCTTATTAGAATCTGCTACTTAACAGGGTTTAAACTAAGGTTATATTTATTTTAAATTCTAAAAGTATGTCTATAACCCATATGAAATTAGTTTTAGAGATGAATATTTATTTTCTAAATGGAAACCGATTCAAAGTCACTAGCAAAACATTTTGAAGTGAATGGAAACTAAATATATGAGTTGGTTAGTTTTTGTCATCTTGATATGAGCTAAAGACACCTAGGAATATGTAACCTCAATTATCTATTTTTGAATTGGTATTTATTCATGTGTAATAAATCATAAAAGTCTATAGAAGTAATTATATTTATATTTAATGAATCTATATATTTATAATTATGAAAAATTGGCCATAGACAGCATAAAAGCTAGGAAATAGATGAGTTGGAGAGTCTCAAAACAATAACACTTCTAAGAAAATAAGGAGGTGTTAAAAAATTCTCTCATTTAGGGTAATGTCTAAGAAAGGTAAAGAAACGATAAAGGAGAGCATTTAGAATTAGATTCTTCAACATATGCCAAGGCTATTCTGCTGTCTCTAAATGACTTGAATTAGCAAATAATAGAGTTTAGGGTACAAAACTTGTAAACATGTCTATGAAGAGGTAATATAGATATTAAAAACCTCACACCCTGAAGGAAGAAATCCCAATGATTCTTGCTATATTAAAGTTTTAGAAAATGAGAACCAGAAAAAATGGTTCCAAATTACATGATTATTTCCTGGAGGATCCTAAATTTTGAATACAATATAAATACACTACTGCTGCAACGTAAAGTAGGAAGAAATAATGGATATGTATGTATAATAAAAATAAATATTTCTCTTGCTGAAATATATTTTTTATTCTTTCAAATTCAGTTAAAAGAGGGCTTAAGAATAAACACCACATAATTTTCAGAAAAGTAACCAACTCCATTATGAGGAATTTTTAAAGAGCCGAGTAAAAGGGAAGTGTAATAAATAAAGCTATCATGATCATGTTGAAATTGCTCCACTATTTAAAGTGCAGATGTTTGATAACTGAAAGAAAAAATTAGAGTTCTGAGTCACACACTTGATGTTTCTTTTCTCAGCTTAGAAAAGGAAACAAACAAACAAAAAATCATTGGATACTTAAAGTTTCTTCCAGTTTTCGAATATATTTTCCAATTTCTGTATGTTTTGTCAAATACATAAAATTACTCTAAGAGCTGGGGTCAATATGATTTATTAATTTAATCTTTTGAGAGAATTATTACAAATATAAAGAGCAATGACTGTGCTTGTAATCTTTATAGAGTCTCTTGAATAACTTACTTGAAATTATCTAATGGAGTCCATTCTTCAGTTTTCATTTATAACATTGTTGCCATAAAATGTTTTTGATTTTTAATATATAATTGGTATCTTTACAGAAAGATTGAGGAATGAGACTATTTTATGAATAATTTATTGGTGATTTTTCCAAAACAAAGTTATAAAGCAGAAACTGAAAACAAAATGGCTTTGCCTAAGATAAGATGAAAAAATAATACTTTGTTCAGAAAACATATGAGCCACTTGTAGTTATGAAAAACAATAAAAGCCAGAGGAATTTGAATAAGTCTACATCTTCTGCCACATATCATGGATGCAAAATTTTCAACATTTTTCCTATCACTTAGCATCACTGAATATGCTTTGATTTTGTTTTAGACATACAAAAAATCCTGGGATAAAGGATTAATTTAATAAAGGGAATTTTCTTTATCTCAGAGTCTTTAAACCTGAACTCAACAACTACATTAGAAAAGTGGAGCCAGTATCAGTGGCAACATGATTAACCTAATCAATAAATTAATCAACTTTCTCAAACTTATAAGCTTTTAAATAACTTGTAAATTGCATGACCTATTGTAAAATATTTTATTTGTGAAATAAGACATATTCTTTTAGGGTAATATTGCCTTTAATGCTTAAAGTATTTTGAGTCTTTCCTTGTTTTCTTTTCACTAGACTGCCAATTCCCTTGCTTGTAAAAGGAGCATAGGTAAACCTGAATCTTTCACAGTAAATAAGAGATTGTCTTTAGATTTAAATATTTCCACCTTACTAAGAACAGTAACATGTAACAAATGTGCATAGCTATTTTCAGTGCTTGCATTTATAAATCATGTCATGGAATAAGTAATAAAATTGGTTATAGAAGTTTCATATCTCCTGTAAATATCTGTTTTATATAAAATGTTAAATATCTATACATTTAAATAGTTATAAATATAATTAACACACATACGTATACAATAAGTATATATCATATTAAAATGATATAGTGAATATACACAGTCCTTATTATGAAATTTGTGGATCAAATATAAACATCCATGGTATATTGGGTGTATATAACTACTCATTTCCAGTTCTGTCATTCACCCTTCATTCCATCACAAGACTACTGATTTAAATCAGTACTAATGTATAATCAGTACTAATGTATCTTGTCATTTATTACCATTTAACCCTATTTTTACTTATTTTCTTTGCATTTGGTCTACAGTAAAATTCTTGGACCATATGCCTGTAACTCTGTCATTCCCTCAAGTTTGTTTAGCAATCCTTGCCAAAGATCTTGTAATCTGATGTGGTTTTTTTTTGTCTTTATCACAGAGTTTATTTCTCCACCTAGGCTTTTCCTATATGTCACTGTCACTTGTTCCAGCCCTTTACCTCCATTTATCTCTAAATTCCCTACTTCTTTTCTTGAAGCACTGTAATTTAAACTATAGCACAAATGTCAGAAAAACTAGGCCTTTAAGATGTTGCTAAAGCCCATTGAACTCCACACAATAATAGTAGGAGATTTCAACACCCCACTATCACCAATGGACAAGTCATTGAAACAGAAACTAAACAGAGACAAAGAGAAAATATGAAAGGTTATGAACTAAATGGATTTAACAGATATTTACAGATTCTTTCACCCTAAAACAAAAGAATACAACTTCTTCTCAGCACCATGGTGCCTTCTCCAACATTTATCATATAATTGGTCACAAAACAATCCTCAACATATACAAGAAGATTGAAATGATACCATGCATCTTATTAGATCACCATGGCCTATGGCTGGTCTTCAATAAGAGCAAAACTACAGAAAGACCACATATGCGTGGAAACCAAATAACTCTTTATTCAATGATAACTTAGTCAGGGAAGAAATAAAGAAAGAAATTAAAGACTTCTTGGAATTTAATGAAAATGTTGACACATCGTACACAAACCTATGGGACACAATGAAAGCAGTGCTAAGAGGAAAGTTCACAGCACTAAGTTCCCTGGAAAAGAAACTGGAGAGATCTTACTCCAAAAACTTAACAGCACACCTGAGAGCTCTAGAACAAAAAGAAGCAAACTCATTGAAGAGGAGTAAAAAGCAGGAAATAGTCAACCTCAGGGCCAAAATCCTCCAAATAGAAACAAAGTAAACAATACAAAGAATCAGCAATCCCAAAAGCTTGTTCTTTGAGAGAATCAACAAGATAGAAAAAAAAAAAAAAAAAAACCCAGCCAAAAAAAAAACTAAAGGGCCAGGAGACAGTATCCAAATTAGTGAAATCAGAAATGAAAAGGGAGATATAACAACAGAAATGGAAGAAATTTAAAAAAGCAATCAAATCCTACTATAAAAGCCTATACTCAATAAAACTGGAAAATATAGATGAAATGGATGGTTTTCTAGACAGATGCCACATATCAAAGTGAAATAAAGAGCAGGGAAACTAAACAGGCCCACATCACACAAGGAAACAGAGGAAATCATTAAAAACCTCCCAACCAAAAAAAGCCCAGGACCAGATGGGTTTAGTGCAGAATTCTACCAGACCTTCAAAGAAGACCTGATACCAAGTTTTCTCAAACTATTCCAGAAAATAGAAACAGAATGAACACTACCTAACTCGTTGTATGAAGAAGCCCCAATTACTCTGACACATACAACACAAAAGGACCCAACCAAAAAAGAGTACTTCAGACCAGTCTTTCTTATGGATATCGATGCAAAAATCCTCAATAAAGTTCTTTCAAAATGAATCCAAGAACACATCAAAACCACCATCACCATGATCAAGTAGGCTTCATCCCATGGATAAAAGGTTGGTTTAATATACGTAAATTTATTAATGTAATCCATTATATAAACAACTCAAAGAAAAAAAAATCACTGCAAACCAACAGCCAACATCAAATTAAGTGGACACATACTTGAATCTCAGAGAAGACAAGCATGCCTACTCTCCTCATATCAATTCAGTATAATACATGACGTGTTAACTAGAGCAGTAAAACAACAAAAAGATCAAAGGGATACAAAGGGATCAAGGGTAAAGAAGAAATAAAGGTATCACTATTTGCAGCTGATATAATACTATACATCAGTGACCCCAAATTTTCTACCAAAGAATTTCTCCAGCTGATAAACAACTTCAGCAAACTTGTCTGGATACAAAATTAACTTGAATAAATCAGTAGCCTTTCATTATACAAAGAATAAACAGGCTGAGAAAAAAATTCCTAAACGGAACTCTAATGGCTCATGCTCTAAGAACACGATTTGATAAATGGGACCTTATGAAATTGGAAAACTTCTGTAAGGCAAACGGCATAGTCAATAAGGCAAATCAGCAACCTACAGATTGGGAAAAAATCTTCACTAACCCGATATCCAATAGAGGGCTAACATCCAAACTATATAAAAAGCTCAAGAAATTAATCATCAAAAATCCAAACAACCCAACAAAAAATGGGTATAGAACTAAACTGAGAATTCACAACTGAGTAATCTCAAATGGCTGAGAAGCACCTAAAAAAAATTGTTCAGAGTTGTTAGTGATCAGAGAAATGCAAATCAAAATGACCCTGAGATTCCAATGTATACCAATCAGAATGGCTAAGATCAAAAGCTCAAGTGACAACACATGTTGTAGAGGATGTGGAGAAAGAGGAACATTTCTACACTGCTGGTCGGACTGCAAACTGGTACAAGTCCTCTGGAATCAATCTGGAGGTTCTTCAGAACAATGGAAATAAATGTACCTGAAGACCCAGCAATACCACTCTTGGGAATATACCCAAAAGTTGCCCCACCATGTCACAGGGGCACATATTTCACTATGTTCATAGTGGCCATATTTGTGGTAGCCAGAAGCTGCAATTAACCTAGATGTCCAATGACAGAAAAATGGATACACAAAATGTGGTTCATTTACACAGTGGAATACTACTCAGCTATTAAGAACGAGAACATACTGAGTTTTGCAGGCAAATGAGTGGAAATAGAAAATATCATCCTGAGTGTGGTAACTCAGACCCAAAATATTGTGCACAGTATGGAATCACTAATAGGTGAATATTAATAAAAAATATGAATACCCAAGATACAGTCCTCAGAACTCAAAAAAAAATTCAGCAAGCTGAAGTGCCCAAGTGAAGATGCCTCAGTCCCACTAAGTGGAAAGAAAAAACAATCACAAGTGGTGAGGGAGTGGGGGACCTGGGAGGGAAAGTGGACAGCAGTGGTGGTGGTGGACAGTGGGAGGAAGATAGGAACCTGATCTGGTATTAAGTGAGAGAAAAGGACTGAAACTCTGAGGGCTAGCAGAAAGAATGGAAATAGGCAACCTCGGAAGATAGGAGGTTGGGGGGTCCCTACAGCATGCATCAGAGATCTGGGAGGTAAGAGACACTCAGGAATCATAGAGCCCATGTCCAGTGGGAAGACAGGACATCAAGTGAGAGATGAGGTTGCCATCCCATAGTCACATCTCAGAGCCATATTTTTTTTTTTCTGTCTGAAAGAATTACATGGGTATAAATGGAGAGGAGCCTGAGGAAAAGAAGGTCCATCAATAGGCCCAAAGAGGGTTCCAGCTCAAGGGGAGGTCCCAAGGCCTGACACTATTACTGAGGCCATGGAGAGCTTACAAAAGGGACCTAACATCACTGCCCTAGGAAAGATCCAATAAGCAGCTGAAAGAGTCAGATGCAGATATTTGCACCCAACTAATGTACAGAAGCAGCTCACTCATGTTGTTGAATTAGGGAAGGCTCAAAGAAGGTGTAGGAGGACCAGCAATCTCAATTAATCTGGACCTCTGAGATCTCTCAGACACTGGAACACCAAACAGACAACATACACCAGCTATTTTGAGGCCCCCAACACACATACAGTATAGGACACCTGGGTCTGTGTTCATTCAGAGATGATGCACCTAACCCTCAAGAGACTGGAGGCTCCTGGGAGTTTAGAGGTCATGTGGGGCATGGGGTGGGGACATCCATGAGGAGACGGGTGAGGAGAGGAGGTATGGGATGTGTAATAGTCAGAGGGTGGATGGGGGATATAAAATGTGGAGTATGGAAAAAATTAATAAAAAATAATAAACAAAGCAAAACAAAATAAAACAAAAAAGATTTTGCTAAATGTTCTCAGCAGAAAAATCTAGGAAATTTACATTTACACTAGTATATACTTATTATTTGCACTTATTTATATATATACCACCAGTATACATTTTATTGTTTGTTTTATTACATTTATTTTATTTTTTTATAGTCCAGTCATTGTTCCCCTTCCTGGTCCATCCCCCCACAGTTCCTCGTCACAATCCTCTTCCCCTTGTCTCAAATAGGATGTCCCACCTAAAGTATTAGGCCTCTCCATTCCTTGGGTCCTCAAGGCTCATCTCCCACTGAGGCCAGACCAGGCAGTTCTCTGCAGTAAATTTGTTAGGAGCCTCAGACCAGCTTCTATATGTTGCCTGGTTGGTTTCTGTGTCTGAGAGATCTCAGAGGTCCAGGTTATTTGAGACTACTGGTCTTCCTATGGGGTCACCCTCCTCAGCAGCTTCTTTCAAACTTTCCTTAATTCAACCACAGGGGTCCCCAACTTTAGTCCAATAGCTGGGTGTAAGAATCTTCTGCCATTACACTTAGGTCCTTGATAATTCTCTCAGAGGACAGCTATGGACGCTCCTGTTTGTAAGCGCATAATAGCATTAGTAAATTAGTAATAATGTCAGGCCTTGGAGCCTTCTCTTAATATGCATCCAGGTTTGGCTGGGTTACTTTCCCTCAATCTCTTCTCATTTTTTTTCCTGCAGTTTTTGTTTCTTGTTTTTGTTTGTTTTGTTTTTTGTTTTTTTTTTTGAAAATAACAATTCTAGGTTAGAGTTTTTGACTTTGTGATGGCAGCTGTATCACTGCACTTGATGCCCTGTGTTTTGACTGAAGGTAGAAAGTTCCCTCTCTCTAATGTTGGGCATTTCATCTGAGGTTCTCCTTTTGAGTCCTGAGAGTATCTAACCTCCCAGGTACTTTTCAGAGAATTGCCCCATCTCCCACCCACCCCTTTCCCAAGGTTACATATTTCCATTCATTCTGCTGGCCCACAGGGCTTTTCTTCTGTCTCTTCTCTCTGCATACCGGATCTTGTTCCCTTTTCTCCTCCCCTCCCCCTCCCCTTTCCCACCCAGATCCCTCCCTCCTTTTGCCTTCCATGACTGTTTTCTTCTTGATCCCAAGTGGGATTGAAAGATCCTCACTTGGGCCCTTATGCTTGGTAATCTTCTTGAGTTCTGTAGGTTGTATCCTATGTATTCTCCAAATGTTTTTGGTTTATATTCACGTATTAGTGAGTACATACCATGCATGTCCTTTTGGAGTTACCTCACTCAAGAGAAACACAAATCAAAAGGACCCTGAGATTCTACCTCATACCAATCAGAATGGGAAAAAACAAAAACAAAAACAAAAACAAAACAAAACAAAACAAAACAAAACAAAACAAAAAAACCCTCAATTATCAGCCCATTCCTGTGAGGATGTGGAGAAAGAGGAACACTCCTCTATTACTGGTGAAGTTGCAAACTGGAACAATCACTCTGGAAATCAATCTGAAAAGTTCCTCAGAAAGATGGAAATAAATCTTCCTCAAGAACCAGGTATACCACTCTTGGACATATATCCAAAAAAGTTCCCCACCTTACCACAGGAACACATGATCCACTATGTTCATAATGGCTTGATCTATGATAGCTAGAAGTTGGAAACAGCCCAGGTATCCCTTAACAGAAGAATGGATACAGAAAATGTGGTTCATTTGCACAATGGAATACTATTCAGCTATTAAAAACAAAGACATCATGAGATTTGCAGGCAAATGGATGGAACCATTCTTTATTTCTGTAACTATCCATCTGCACATATATAAAGTCACTATTAACATGAACAAATATGACTGACTGCTTAGCTTTAAGATGTCTTTATTTCTTATTGATACTCTCTTTAACAGTGAAGAACTTGTTTTCTGTTATTTATTATTATTGAATATTTACATAATTGTTCAATATGTCTTTGTTAGGATTTTGAAATTCAAGTATCAAACAGAGGATTATGTTTATTCAAAAATATTTTTGAAATATTTTATTCTTTAGTCATATCCACTTTATGAACTTTATATTCTACTTTTATAGACTGCAAAATTGCTAAACTCAGCATTTGGAATTGCTTTTATTATAGATTTCACAGACTATTCTTCAAGGAGTCTTAATCCATCTGAGAGCATAGACTGTGTAATTAAAGATATTCAATTTGTTCTTGTGATCTCTATTTTTTTTTTTTTTGGCTTTATTGCAGAACATAAGTCCCCAGTTAAACACTATAAAGTCATACACAGTAACATCTTTGCCTTGAATTTGAAATTTAGGAAACAAAACACAAGAAGAACTAAATTTCTCTGTCAATGCCTGTAGCTTTTCATTGGTGGTTTGGGTCCTCTGAAACATTTTCTCTATTAACCCTGGGATAACAACTTTGATTGAAATTGTGAGGTCATTTTGGGCCTCCATGTTGTTGGAATTTTGCGGTTATATTCTTCGTGTCATACTTAGAAGGCACAATGTCAATGCAAATTTCCTGCTCTTAGAATATCTCCATTCCTCACTAAGCAGATATATTAACTGAAGCTGTGTACCTCAAGCTAAGTTGTCCTTTACATTTGACTAGTTGTGGTTTTCTGTAATGAGTTACTAGTCAAATATCATCCTGAGTTAGGTAAACCAATTGCAAGAGAACACACATGGCATACACTCACTGATAAGTGGATATTAGCCAAAAAGCTTAGAATACCCAAGATACAATTCAGAGACCACACAGAGACCAAGAAGAAGGAAGACCAAAGTGTGGGTGCTTTAATCCTTATTAGACAGAAGAACAAAATATTCATGGGAGCAAATATGGAGACAAAGTATGGAGCAGGGACTGAAGTAAAAGCCATCCATAGACTGCTCCACCTGGGGATCCATCCCATATACAGTCACCATACTCAGAAACGATTGTGGATGCTAAGAAGTACATGTTTACAGGAGCCTGATATAGTTGTCTCATGAGATGATCTGACAGAACCTGACAAATACTGAAGAAAATGCTCATAGCCAACCATTAGACTGAGGACATGGTCTGAGTTAGAGAAAGAACTGAAGGAGCTGAAGGGGTTTGCAACCCCATAGGAAGAACAAAAATATCAACCAACCAGACACCCCCCACAGAACTCCCAGGGACTAGGACCACCAACCAAAAAATAAACATGGAAGAACCCATGACTCCAGCTGCATATGTAGCAGAGTTGGCCTTATAGGGCATTAATGGGAAGAGAGACCCTTGGTACTGTGAAGGCTTAATGCCCCAGTTTAGGGGAATACTGGGGCATGGAGGAAGGAGTGGGTGGTTGGGTGGGTGGGGGAATATTATACAAGCAGGGGGAAGGGGGATGGTATAGGGCTGTGATAGGCAGCCTATTTTGGTTGAATGAGGCTTTCTCTGGTGACCGAGGAGAAAACTCTAGAAGGGACAGAAAAGCCAGCCATGTTCCCAGAGTCAGGTGCTTGACACCACAGAGCACCCAGCTCCTTAATTCTGTGACTATAAGTCACACAGACAATGTTCCAAGCTTCTGGAATTCTGGCTAGATTCTACTCCCACAGTTATCTAACTATAGCCAGGTATTCCCAAATGAAAGGACCAGCTTGCATTTTCAACAAAATTATAGAAGAAAAATTCCCTAACCTAAAGAAATAGGTACCCATAAAAATACAAGAAGACTGCAGAACAATAAACAGATGAGACCAGAAAAGAAATTCCTCCTGTCACATAATACAACACCAAATAAACACCAAATGTATAGAACAAAGAAAGAATATTGAAAGAAGTAAGGGAAAAAGGTCAAGTAACACATAAAGAGAGACCCATCAGAATTACCACAGACTTCTTGCCAGACACTATGAAAGCTAGAAGATCCTGGGCAGATTTGAAACAGATGCTAAGAGAACACATAAGCCAGCCCAGACTATTAAACCCAGCAAAACTCTCAGTTGCCATAGATGGAAAAACCAAGATATTCTATGACAAAACCAAATTTAAACAATATCATTCCACCAATCGAGCCCTATAGAGGATAATAGAAGGTAAATGCCAACATAAGAAGTGAAACTACATGCCAGAAAAAGCAAGAAACTAATCTCACAACAAACCCAAAAGAAGGAAACACCCAAGCATCTTCCACCTCTAGCAACAAAAATAATAGGAAGAACCAATCATTGGTCATTAATATCTCTCAACATCAATGGACTCAATTCCCAAATAAGAAGACATAGACCAGCAGGTGGATACAAAAACAGGAACCAGCGTTTTGCTGCATACAGGAAACAAATTTCCCTAACAAAGACAGATATTACCTCAAAGTAAAAGTGTGGAAAATATTTCCAGAAAAGTGGTCCCACGAAAAAAGCTGGAGTAGCAATTCTCCTATCCAATATAATAGACTTTCAGCCAAAAGTTATCATAAAAGGATACTACATAATCATAAGGAAAAATCCACCAAGAGAAACTCTCAATTCTGAACAGTTGTGTTCCAAGTGGAAAGACACCCACATATGTATAAGAAACATTACTGGAGCTCAAAGTATACAATGATCCTCACACAACCATAGTAGGAGACTAACAGTCCACTCTCACCAATGGACAGATCATGGAAACAGAAACTAAACAGAGAAAACCTGAAACTAACAGAAGTTATGAACCAAATGGACTTAACAGATATCTATAGAACATTTCTTCCTAAAAATAAAAGAATATACCTTCTTCTCAGCACCTCACAGTACCTTCTCTAAAATTGACTATATATTTGGACACAAAACATACCTCAACAGATACAAGAAAATGGAAATAGTCCCATGTATCCTATTAAGTCCTATTAAATCACCACAGGCTAATGCTGGTCTTTAGCACAATAAAAACAACAGGAAGCTGAACAACTATCTACTCAATGAAAACATGGTCAGGGAAGAAATAAAGAAAGAAATCAAAGACTTTTAGAATTTAATAAAAATGAAGCCATAATGTATGCAAGGTTATGGGATAGCGGTGCTGAAATGAAAACTCAAACCTCTAAATGCTTCCATAAAGAATTTGGAAAGAGCATACACTAGCAGCTTAACAGCACATCTGAAATCTCTAGAACAAAAAGAAGTAAATACACCCAAGAAGAGTAGATGGCAAGAAATAATCAAACAAAGGGTTGGATTCAACCAAGTAGAAACAAAGAAAACTATACAAAGAATCAACCATAACCAGGAGCTTGTTCTTTGAGAAAATCAACAAGATAGATAAACCCTTAGTCAAACTAACCATAGGTCACAGAGACAGTATCCAAATTAACAAATTCATAAATGGAAAGAAAAGCATAACAGCAGAAACTGAGGAAATTAAAAAAAAAAAAACTCATCAGATTCCCATAATAAAAGCCTATACTCAACAAAACTGGAAAATCTAGATGAAATGAAGTTAAATGAGGATCAGATAAACCATTTAAACAGTTCCATAAGCCTAAGGAAATAGAGGCACTCATTAAAAGTCTCCCAACCAAAACATCAATCAACAGGACCAGATAGTTTTAGTGCAGAAATATATCAGATATTCAAAAAAGATTAAATACCAATACTTCTCAAAGAATTGCATAAAATAGAAACAGAAGGAACATTATCTAATTCATTCTATGAAATCTGTTACACTAATACCTAAACCAGACCAAGATCCAACAAACAAAGAGAATTTCAGACCAATATCCATCATGAATATTGATGCAAAAATACTCAATACAATTCTTGCATACCAAATCCAAGACCACTTCAAAATGATCATTCAGCATGATCAAGTAGGCTTCATCTCAGAGATGCAGAGATGGTCCAATATATGTGAAACTATCCACATAATATAAACTCAAAGAAAGAAAAAAAATACACATTCATCTCATTAGATGCTGAAAAAGCCTTTGACAAAATACAGCGCCCCTTCATGCTGAAAGTAATAGAGATATTCAAGAATTCAAGGTCCATACTTCAATATAATAAAGGCAATATACAGCAAGCCAATAGCTAAATGGAGAGAAACTTGAAGCAATTCCACTAAAATTAGGGACAAGACAAAGATGACCATTCTCCCCCTATCCAATATAGTTCTAGCCAGACAAATTGGGCTACTAAGGTATATCAAAGGGATTCAAATTGGAAAGGAAGTAGTCAAGATATCACTATTTGCAGATGATACGATAGTATACATAAGTGACTTAAAAATTTATCAGAGAACTCCTACAGCTGACAAACAACTTCAGCAAAGTGGTTGGATATAAAATTAACTCAAACAAGTAGTAGCTTTCCTTTACTCAAAGGATAAATGGTCAGAGAAAGAAATTATGGAAATACCCTTACAATAGTCATATACAATATGAAATATCTTGTTTTGATGCTAACCAAGCAAGTAAAAGATCTGTATCAAGAACTTCAAGTCTCTGAACAAAGAAATTGAAGAAGAACTCAGAAGATGGAAAGATTCCCATGCTCATAGATCATCAGGATTAACATTGTAAAAATGGCCAGAGGAGACAAAATCATCCAGTGGAAATATGGAAAAAAATTTCAACAAAAGGTGCTGGTTCAACTGGCAGCCAGCATGTAAAAGAATGCAAATTGACTCATTCTGATCGTCCTGTAAAAGACAAAGTCCAAGTGGATCAAGTACTGCCACATGAAACCAGATACTATGAATTTACTTGAAGAAAAAGTGTGAAAGAACCTTGAACACATTGGCACAGCGGAAAATTTTCTGAACAGAACACCAGTGGCTTTTGCTCTAAGATTAAGTATTGACAAATGTGACCTCATAAAACTGAAAAGCTTCTTTAAGGCAAAGGACTCTGACAAGAGGACAAAATGGCAATCCATAGATTGGGAAAAGATCTTTATCAACCCTACATCTGATAGAGAGCTAGTATCCAAAATATATAAAGAAGATAAAATGTTAGATTTCAGAGAACCAAATAATCCTATTAAAAGATGTGGTACAGAGCTAAGTAGAGAATTCTCAACTGAGGAATACCTAGTGGCTGAGAAGCACTTAAAGAAATGTTCAACATCTGTAGATATCAGGGAAATGCAACTCAAAACAACCCTTAGATTCCACCTCACTCCAGTAAATATGGATAAGATGAAACTCAGATGCTGAAAAAAACACTTTTCCATTGCTGGTGGGATTGCAAGCCAGTACAACCACTCTGGAAATCAGTCTGGTAGTTCTTCAGAAAACTGGTAATATTTCTACCAGAGGATCCAGCTATATCACTCCTGGGCATATACCCAAAAGATGCTCCAAGATATAACAGGAACAGATTCTCCACTATGTTCATAGCAGCCTTATTTATAATATGCAGAAGCTGGAAAGAACTCAGATGTTCTTCAACAGAGTATTGGATTTAGAAAATGTTGTACATTTGCCCAATGGAGTACTGCTCAGCTATTAAAATCAATGATTTCATGAAATTCATAGACAAATTGATGGAACTTGTAAATATCCTAAGTGGGGTCATCTAGTCACAAAACAACACACATGGTACGCGTACTCACTGATAAGTGGATATTAGAAAAATAAGCTCAGCATACCAATGATACAACTCACAGACCATATGAAACCTAAGAAGAAAGAAGATCACACCAAAGTGTGGATGCTACAGTACTACACAGTAGGGAGAAGAGAATAATCTCTGGGAACTAGAGAGGGATCTGGGCGGGAGAGAAGAGGGAGAGGGTAAAAGGGGGCAGTTCTGATATAGGAGGAGATGGGAGAGAAGTACAGTGGTTCAGCAATTTAAAAGTAGGTTTATAGCTATCAGGGAGTTGGAACTTGGGGTAGCTTCTAAAAAGTCCCAGATGCCAGGGACACATACGTTTCCCAGGATGCAACAGGGAGGACTTTACCTGAAATACCGAAAAAAGGGGAGATAGAACCTGTAGAGACCATATTCAGTGACTAGGTATGACCCCCAGTTGAGAGATGGGGCCACCTACCAACCTCAAAAATATTAATTCAGAATTCCTCATGTCGAAAGTTAATGAAAGAACAAAGACTGTGATAAAAACTGAAGGAAGGTCAGAGAACCTGGGGGATCCATCTTCGTTCCTGGAACCCTCAGAGACTAGTCTGTGCAGGTGAGAGTGTGGACTACAGAAGCTAACAGCTTCTGGGACAGGGGGAAGCCACACAGATTTCGGGGCAGGACCCATTTCGAGTTCCAGACATCCGGGCACCTTCCCTG
This sequence comes from Mus caroli, assembly GCF_978045245.1. Taxonomy (NCBI): domain Eukaryota; kingdom Metazoa; phylum Chordata; class Mammalia; order Rodentia; family Muridae; genus Mus; species Mus caroli. Next base: position 149,566,902 of record NW_028227258.1, on the reverse strand, counting down.
CCAGAGGAGAGGTGTCCGCCCGACCTGGGAGGATTTTGCCAGAGCACCTGGGGGGCCATCTTGGTTTCCTGATCCCTCAGAGACTAGTCTGAACAGGTGAGAGTGTGGACTGCAGAAGCTAACAGCTTCTGGGACAGGCAGAAGCCACACAGCTTCTGAGGCAGACCCCATTTCCGGATCCAGACATCTGGGCACCTTCCCTGTCAGAGGTGAAGTGACTGTCCCGCCCAGGAAGGCTTTGCCAGAGCACCTGGGGAGCCATCTCTGGTTCAGGATCTCTCAGAGACTAGACTGTGTAGGTGAGAATGCCAACAAAAAAAGCTACACAGCTTCTGGGACAGGCTGAGTTTCCAGTCTTCATCTTCTGCCAGGAGACAGGTCTGAACGCCAGATATTTGTGCACCTTCCCTGCAAGAGGAGAGCTTACCTGTAGAGAGTACTCTGACCACGAAACTCAGGAGAGAGCTAGTCTCCCATGTCTGCTGATAAAGGCTAACAGAATCACAGGAGGAACAAGCTCTAACCAGAGACAACTATAACACCTGACTCCAGAGTTTACCAAATGGTTAAAGGCAAACGTAAGAATCTTACTAACAGAAACCAAGACCACTCACCATCATCAGAACCCAGAACTCCCAACTCAGCCAGTCCTGGATACCCCAACACACCCGAAAATCTAGACCTGGATTTAAAAGCATATCTCATGATGATGGTAGAGGACATCAACAAGGACTTTAATAACTCACTTAAAGAAAAACAGGAAAACACAACAAAACAGGTAGAAGTCCTCAAAGAAAAACAGGAACACACATCCAAACAGGTGATGGAAATGAACAAAACTATACTAGACTTAAAAAGGGAAGTAGACACAATAAAGAAAACCCAAAGTGAGGCAGCACTGGAGATAGAAACCCTAGGAAAGAAATCTGGAACCATAGATGCAAGCATCAGCAACAGAACACAAAAGATGGAAGAGAGAATCTCAGGCATAGAAAGATTCCATACAGAACATGTCCATAACAATCAAAGAAAATGCAAAATGCAAAAAGATCCTAACTCAAAACATCCAGGAAATCCAGGACACAATGAGAAGACCAAACCTACTGATAATAGGAATAGATGAGAATGAAGATTTTCAACTTGAAGGGCCAGCAAATATCTTCAACAAAATTATAGAAGAAAACTTCGCAACTCTGAAGAATGAGAAGCCCATGAACATACAAGAAGTCTACAGAACTCCAAATAGACTGGACCAGAAAAGAAATTCCTTCTGACACATAATAATTAGAACAACAAATGCACTAAATAAAGATAGAATATTAAAAGCACTAAGGGAAAAAGGTCAAGTAACATATAAAGGCAGGCCTATTATATTTATACAAGAATTTACACCAGAGACTGTGAAAGCCAGAAGATTCTGGACAGATATTATACAGACACTAAGAGAACATAAATGCCAGCCAAGGCGACTATATCCAGCCAAACTTTCAATTACAACAGATGAAGAAACCAAAGTATTCCATGACAAAACCAAATTCACACAATATCTTTCCAGGAATCCTGCCCTTCAAAGGATAATTACAGAAACAAAAAACAAAAAAAACAAAACAAACAAACAAACAAAAAACAATACACGAAAGGAAACTATACCCTAGAAAAAGCAAGAAAGTAATCCTTTAACAAATCTAAAAGAAGATACCCATAAGAACAGAATGCCAACTCTAAAAACAAAAATAATAGAAAGCAACAATTACTTTCCCTTAATATCTCTTAATATCAATGGACTTAATTCCCCAATAAGTATTCAAACGTTACTCTTCTAATAACATAGTATAAAAATAGACACATCACTACCATAGAGCTAGTGGCATGGCCCTGGATGTGAAGTTGTTAATACCCCCAGCCATACTGACATGAGTTTGGAATTCATTGGAAAACATTTCTGAAGATGTGGGAAATGTGAAATAATATTTCCTAGTCATCATGGTCATCACTTATTTTCTGTTGGGAGCTATTAAGGCAACACTATTGTCCTGATCTCTGAATTGGGCCTCTCCCCTCAAGAAGAAAAGAGGGTCAAAAGCAGGCCACCAGACGCACCGCTCCGATAACAACCACAGATCGTTCCAGCCCTAAGTCAGCTCTGGATGTCCTGACCTCAAGATGTACCCTGATACAGCCAAGTTCCTGCTTCCCCGTGTAGTCGCCAAAAGAAAAATTTCCACTACCCCACTCCTCCTGATGAGAAGTACTTCTTCTCTTTCTGCTGCCTCATCCCTCCTGCTGAGGTGCATTTCCTCTGTCCCATTCCTCCTGCTGAAAGGCACTTCCCCTTTTGCTTGTGCATTTAAACCTCGGGCCTGGCTAATACATTTGGGTCTTTGATGCAATCCAGAAAGGTTCTATGTCGTTATTCGCACAAGGCCCTCGTCTCTCTCTACCCCCCGTTTGATTATTAGGAGAAGGTCCCCTCGAGACCCTCGAATAACTGGACCTGCTGGACGGGTCAATTTTCCAGTAGTTTCTTCTCTACTCTTTTTCCATATTTATTTATTGCTTTATTCAATTACTTTTAGTATGATTACTACCTATTTTTACCTAGTAAAATACATAAAGCACAACTTCTCTCTCTACATATTCTCCAATATTTCCATAATATTCAGGGCTGTTTTCCCGACCTTTGTTTCCTGAATCATTGATTTTTCTTTCAGTATTGCTAGTCTTACAATATTCTATATCTGGTATATTTTAGTATATCTATTTATAATTTTTCTTCATATATATTATATATGTCATATTTCATAATATATATTTTTCATAATATATGTTTTATCCACATATGAATGAAATGACATATATGTCTACTACCTTACCAGTTTTGCTGAATAGTAATAGTAATATTGAATGAGGGTCAACTGGAGAGGGATGAGGCTTGTAAGGCACACCTTTGTGTGGTTCTGTGAAGTTGTTTCTAGCTCCTACAAAGTCCTCTGTCTCTCTCTCTCCCTCTGTCTCTCTTTATGTCTCTGTATGTCTGTTGCTCTCTTCCATTGTGCCTTCTCCATGTCTCTATGACCGTCCCTGTCCTCACTGATGCAAACATTCATAATGTGAATTACCCTATTAATTTACACCTTTTATGCCACAATAGAGAGAAATCTATGAATGAGTCTGCGAAATTAAACCTTCTTCTCATGTATATATTGCTGGTTTTTTTTCAATTTTTTTGAGATATTTTCTTCATTTACATTTCAAATGCTATAACATAAGTCACCTATACCCTCCCCGCCCCCCCCCCCCCCGCCCTGCTCCCCTACCCACCCACTCCCACTTCTTGGCCCTGCTATTCCCCTGTACTGGGGCATATAAAGTTTGCAAGACCAAGGGGCCTCTTTTCCCTATGATCGCCGACTAGGCCTTCTTCTGCTACATATGCAGCTAGAGACATGAGCTCTGGGGGTACTGGTTAATTCATATTGTTGTTCCACCTATAAGGTTGCAGACCCCTTCAGCTCCTTCAATACTTAGTCTAGCTCCTCCATTAGGAGCCTTTTTTTCCATCCAAATGATGAATGTGAGCATCCACTTCTGTATTTGCCATACACTGGCATACCCTCACATGAGACAGCTATATCAGGGTCCCTTCAGCTTAATCTTGCTGGCATGTGCAATAGTGTCTGTGTTTGGTGGCTGATTATGGGATGGATTTCCGGGTGGGGCAGACTCTGGATGGTTTATCCTTTCATCTTAGCTCCAAAGTTTGTCTCTGTAACTCCTTCCATGTGTATTTTGTTCCCTATTCTGAGGAGAAATGAAGTATCCACATGTTGTTCTTCCTTCTTGATTTTCTTGTGTTTTGCAAATTGTGTCTTGGGTATTCTAAGTTTCTAGGCTAATATCCACTAATCAGTGACTGCATATCAAGTGACTTCTTTCATGATTGGGTTACCTCACTCAGGATGATATCCTCCAGATACATCCATTTGCCCAAGAATTTCATAAATGCATTGTTTTTAATAGCTGAGTAGTACTTCATTGTGTAAATATACCACATTTTCTGTATCTGTCCCTCTGTTGAGGTACATCTGAGTTCTTTCCAGCTTCTGGCTATTATAAATAAGGCTGCTATGAACATAGTGGAGCATGTGTCCTCATTACCAGTTGAAACATCTGCTAGGTATGTGCCCAGGAGAGGAATTGCTGGATATTACAGATATTTTTCTTGAAATCCTCTTTTATGGTGGATATCTGCAAACATTTTTATATATTAATACAGAACCAATATCTTTTTAGAAAATAACTAATCTATATCTGCCTTATCTTTGTTCTTTCTCTATGTCTCAACCACTGCAATTACCTTTTGATAATTTTATTGCTCCTGTATATTTTTAAGGAAGTTTTGTGCTAGTTCAAGAACTTCTAATGTAAAAATATATTTATTCATGAGTATTTATACTTTAATTTTTATCACTGAAAGGTATATGGTAAATGAAAATCTTCTATTTTGCCATTTCCTTACTTGCATTAAATGGACACTTTGAAGGCTCTGATTTCCTCTCCATCATAAAATCCTAGAAAACTCACAACTATCTTCAGGTTTCATTGGATGGAAAGGAGAGTGAAATATAATTATTATAAATATATTAATATATACTTTTAATCAACAGCTGAATAGCATCATGCTGAGATAATTATTTTTGGTACATGAAGACTGATTACATTTTCCTAATTAAACATTTTCCTAGTAGTTTTTGCATTTACATATTCACTGGATCATGACACAGATTATCATTTACTTTTCAGTTTTTAAAGTTACATTTCATCTTTAAAAACCAAACTGCACATTGTTCTTTCTGAAACTTGGAGTGAATGTTTTTCATAGAATATATAACTGCTAAACATATAAATAAAGTGAAAATATGTGTCAAATTAAGATCATTTCAAATTCATGTGAATTATCACAAAATTTACAGTACTCTCCTTAGGTTTTTTTTTTTTAACATAGTCTTAGTTTAGGTGTTAAGATTCAATTTAAAATTATACTTCTGAATAAATAGACACAGTGTATAAAAATATTTGTTACATGAAAGGTGGATGAAGAAATCAATCAATTTTACATTAAATGAGTTGCTATGTAAGATACAAAGTGGCAACTCTATTAGGAAATGCTCTAAAGCTTAGAGTCTAGGGCTAAGACTTCAACTCTAAATAAGACTTTGCCATAATGAAACATGAGGTCTATTTTTGTTCTTCATAGCTGAGCTGTATTCCATTGTGTGAATGAGCTACATTTTCTGTATCCATTATTCTGTTGTGGGATATCTAGGGTGTTTACAATGTCTAGCTATGACAAAAAAGGCTGCTATGAATATAGTGGAACATGTGTCCCTGTGGCATGGTGGGACAGCATTTGGATATATGTTCAAGAGTAGTATGCCAGGCATTCAGGAAGATCTATTTCCAATTTTCAGAGAAACTTCCAGACTGTTTTCCAGAGTGGTTGTAACAGTTTGTAATCTCACCAGCAATTGGAGTGTTCCTTTTTCTCCACATCCTTGCCAACAAGTGCAGTCACCAAGACTTTTTGATCTTAGGCATTCTGATTGATGTAAGGTGGATGGATTCTCAGGGTCCTTTTAATTTGCATTTCCATGATCACTAAGGACTCTGAACATTACTATAAATGCTGCTTAGTTATTCGAGATTCTTCTGTTGTGAATGTTCTGTTTAATTCTATACCCCATTTCTGAATTGGGTTGTTTGGGGGCTTTTTGGTGGTTTGCTTCTTGCGTTCTGTATTTTGGATTTTAGCCCTCTATTGGATATGGTGTTAGTGAATACTTTTTCTGATTCTGTAGGCTGTCTATTTCTCTTATTGATTACTTCCTTTGCCTTACAGAAGCTTTTCAGTTTCATGAGGTGCTATTTATCAATTCTTGATCTTACTGCCTGAGCAGTTGGGGTACTATTTAGGAAATTCCCTCCACCCCACTGCCCACATGACTGTGAGTTTGAGGTTCTTTTCCATTTTCTCTTTTGTTAGATTCAGTTTATCTAGTTTTATGTGGAGTTCATTGATCCACTTGGACTTGAGCTTTTTGCAAGGTGACAAAAATAAATCTATTTTTATTTTTCTACATACAGATTGCCAGTTAGACCAGCAACATTTATGGAAGATGATTTCATTTTTTCTATGTATAATTTTTGCTTCTTTGTCAAAGATGAGTGTCCATAAGTACATGGTTTTACTTTTGGGTCTTTAATTCTGTTCCATTGATCAACCTGCTTGTCCCTGTACGAATACCATGCAGTTTTTATCAATACTGCTCTGTAGTAGAGGTTGAGGTCAGGGATGATGATTCCCCTAAAAGTTCTTTTACTGTTAAGAATTGTTTTCACTATTTGGATTTATTTTCAAGATAAAATTGAGAATTACTCTTTTCATGACTTTGAAGAATTTTGTTGGGATTTTGATAAGGATTATATTGAATCTATAGATTGCTTTTGGTAGAACGGTCATTTTTGCTCTGTTAATTCTACCAATTCATCATCATGAAAGATCTCTCCATTATCTGAGGCCTTGTTTGATTCCCTTCTTGGAAGTCATCAAATTCTTGTCATACAGATCGTTCACTTGTATCATTAGAGTTACCCCAAGATATTTACTATTATTTGTGACTATTTATTTATTTATTAGGTATTTTCTTCATTTATATTTCAAATGCTATATCAACAGTCCCCCATGCCTTCCCCCTCCTCCTCCCCACTCCCAGACGTTCCCCTGTACTTAGGCAAATAAAGTTTGCAAGTCCAATGGGACTCTCTTTCCACTGATGGCCAACTAGGCCATCTTCTGATACATATGCAGCTAGAGACATGAGCTCCAGGGGTACTGGTTAGTTCATATTGTTGTTCGACCTATAGGGTTGCAGATCCCTTTAGCTCCTTGGGTACTTTCTCTAGCTCCTCCATTGGGGATCCTATGTTCCATCCAATAGCTAACTGTGAGCATCCACTTCTGTGTTTGCTGGGCCCTAGAATAGCCTCACAAGAGAGAGCTATCTCAGGGTCCTTTCAGCAAAATCTTGCTCGTACATGCAATGGTGTCAGCGTTTGGAGACTGATTATGGGATGGATCCCCGGATATGGCAGTCTCTAGATGGTCCATCCTTTCGTCTCAGCTCCAAACTTTGTCTCTGTAACTCCTTCCATGGATATTATGTTCCCAATTCTAAGAAGGGGCAAAGTGTCCACACTTTGGTCTTCATTCTTCTAGAGTTTCATGTGTTTTGCAAATTGTAACTTATATCTTGGGTATTCTAAGTTTCTGGGCTAATATCCACTTATCACTGAGTACATGTCATGTGAGTTCTTTTGTGTTTGGTTACCTCACTCAGGATGATGCCCTCCAGGTCCATCCATTTGCCGAGAAATTTCATAAATTCATTCTTTTTAATAGCTGAGTAGTACTCCATTGTGTAAATGTACCATGTTTTCTGTATCCATTCCTCTGTTGAGGGGCATCTGGGTTCTTTCCAGCTTCTGGCTATTATAAATAAGGCTGCTATGAACATAGTGGACCATGTGTCCTTCTTACTGGTTGAAACATCTTCTGGATATATGCCCAGGAGAGGTATTGTGGGATCCTCCTGTAGTACTATGTCCAATTTTCTGAGGAACCACCAGACTGATTTCCAGAGTGGTTGTACAAGCTTGCAAGAAACCACACACCTATGGTCACTTGATATTTGACAAGGGAGCTTAAACCATCCAGGGGATAAAAGACAGCATTTTCAACAAATGATGCTGGTACAACTGGCAGTTATCATGTAGAAGAATGAAAATTGATCCATTCCTATCTCCTTGTACTAAGGTGAAATCTAAGTGGATTAAGGAACTTCACATAAAACCAGAGACAGTGAAACTTATAGAGGAGAAAATGGGGGAAAGCCTCGAAGATATGGGCACAGGGGAAAAATTCCTAAATAGAACAGCAATGGCTTCTGCTGTAAGATCGAGAATAGACAAATGGGACCTCATAAAATTGCAAAGCTTCTGTAAGGCAAAAGACACTGTCAATAAGACACAATGGTCACCAACAGATTGGGAAAGGATATTTACATATCCTAAATCAGATAGGGGACTAATATCCAATATATATAAAGAACTCAAGAAGGTGGACAACAGAAAATCACATAACCCCATTGAAAAATGGGGCTCAGAGCTAAACAAAGAATTGCCACCGGAGGAATATCGAAAGGCTGAGAAGCACCTGACAAAATATTCAGCATCCTTAATCATCAGGGAAATGCAAATCAAATCAACCCTGAAATTCCACCTCACACCAGTCAGAATGGCCAAGATCAAAAATTCAGGTGACAGCAGATGCTGGTGAGGATAAGGGGAAAGAGGAACACTCCTTCATTGTTGGTGGGATTGCAAGTTTGTATTTGTGAAGATTTAAAGGGTGTTGTCATTCTAATTTCTTTCTCAGCAGTTTATCATTTGTATTAAAAAATGGCTACTGATTTATTCGGGTTAATTTTATATTCAGCCACTTTTCTGAAGTTGTTTATCAGCTGTAGAAGTTCTCTGGTGGGAATTTTGGTGTTGTTTATAGATAGTATCATATCATCTGCAAATAATGATTCTTTGACTTCTTCTATGCCCTTGATCTCCTTTTGTTGTCTTATTGCTCTAGCTAGTAGTTGGAGTACTATGTTGAATATATGCAGGGAGAATAGCCATCCTTGTTTTCTTCCTTATTTTAGTGGGATTGGTTCAAGTATTTCTCCATTTAATTTAATATTGGCTGTTGGTTTGCTGTATATTGCTTTTATTATGTTTATTAGGTATGTGCTTTGAATTCCTGATCTTTCCAATACTTTTAAAATGAAGGGGTGTTGTTATTGTTGTTGTTGTTGTTGTTTTCAAATGCTTTCTCTCCATCTAATGAGATGACTATGTATTTGTGTGTGTGTGTGTATGTGTGTATATGTGTGTGTGTTTGTGTTTGTTTATACAGGGGATTACATTAAAGGATTTTCATATATTGAACCTCACTTGCATCACTGGATGAAGCCTACTTGATCATGGTGAATGATGCCTTTGATGTGTTCTTGTATTCTGTTTGAAAGAATTTTATTGAGTATTTGTATATTGATATTCATCAAGGAAATTGGTAAAGCTTTATTTTTGGGGGTTCCTTGTATGGTTTAGGTAGCAGAGTAATTGTGGATTCATAGGAAGAATTAGGTAGTGTTCCTTCTGTTTCTATTTTATGGAATAGTTGGAAGAGTTTTGGTATTAGGTCTTCTTTGAATGTCTGGTAGAAATCCACACTAAATCCATCTGCCCTGAGCTTTCTTAGGTTATAAGGTTTTAATGACTTTATTTCCTCAGGGATATGGGCCTGTTTAGATAGTATACCTGCTTTTAATTTAAAATTGGTACTAAACTTTCTATAAAATCATCCATTTCATCTATATTTTCCAGTTTGGTTGAGTACAGGTTTTTGTAGTAGGATCTGATGATTTTCTGAATTTACTCAATTTCTGCTGTTATGTCTTCAGTTTCATTTCTGATTTTGTTAATTTGGATATTGTCTCTGGACTCTTTAGTTAGTTTGGCTAGGGGTTTATCTATCTAGTTGATTTTCTCAAAGAACCAGATTTTGGTTTTGTTGATTCTTTCTATTGTTCTCTCTGTTTCTATTTGGTTAATTTGGGCCCTTAGTTTGAATATTTCCTGACATTTACTCCTCTTGGGTACGTTAGCTTCTATTTGTCCTAGAATTTTCAGGTTTGCTGTTCACTTGCTAGTGTAGGAACTCTCCAATTTCTTTACCAGGGCACTAAGTGCTATGGATTTTCTTCTTAGCACTGCTTTAATTGTGACTCATAAATTTGGATGTGCTGTGTCATAATTTTCATTGAATTTTAGTAATTATTAATTAATTTATTTATTCACTGACCAAGTTTTTGTTGGATAGAAAGTTGTTCAGATTCCATTGGTATGCAGGTTGTTGTGTTTTGGTTTTTTTGTTTTGTTATTGTTGTGGTTATTGAAGTCTAGCCTCGTGGTGATCTTCTAGGATGCATGGGATTATTTACATCTTCTTGTATGTGTTGAAACTTGTTTTGTGACAGATATTATGGTCAGTTTTGGAGAAGGTACCATGAGGTGCTGAGAAGAAGTTATATTATTTTCTTTTCAGATGAAATGTTCAGTAGATTTCTGTTAAATCCATTTGGTTCATAAACATTATTAGTTTCACTGTGTCTCTGTTTTTTTGTGTGTGTTTCATTGACCTGTCCATTAGTTAGAGTTGTGTTTTGAAGTGTTCCACTATTATAGCACGGGGTTCAATGTGTGTTTTGAACTTTAGTAAAGTTTCTTTTATGACTATGGTTGCCCTTGCATTTGGGACCTAGATGTTCAGAGTTGAGACTTTCTCTTGGTAGATTTTTTTCCTTTGAAGAATATGAAGTGCCTTCCCTATCTCACTTAATAAATTTTGGTTGGAAGTCTATTAATTTTGATTAATGTTGTTTTTATTTTGGTGTAGGTACCCTCCTTGGGTTGGAGTTTTTCTTGTAGAATCATCTGTACAGCTGGACTGGTAGATTGATATTGTTTGAATTTGGTTTTATCCTGGAATATTTTTGTTTCTCCATCCATGTTGATTGAGTGTTTTGCTGGGTATAATAGCCTGGGCTGGCATTTTTGTTTTCCTTAATAAGGGCCCAAATTAACCAAATAGAAACAGAGAGAACAATAGAAAGAATCAACAAAATCCAAAAGCTGGTTCTCTTTCAAGTCTGCATGACCCCTGTCCTGGTTCTTCAGGTAATTTAGGATCTCAATTAATAAGTCTGGTGTAATTCTGAAAGGTCTGGCTTTATATATTACTTGGCCTATTTCCCTTAAAATTTTTATATTATTTCATTTTTTTGTGTTTTTAGTGTTTTGATTATTATATGATGAGAAGATTTTCTTTTCTTGTCTAATCTATTTGGTGTTCTATAGGCTTCTTTTTCATTTATGGCCATTTCTTTCTTTAGGTTAGGGAAGTTTTCTTTTATGATTTTGTTGAAGACATTTTCAAGTCTTTAGAGCTGGCAATCTTCTCTTTCCTCTATTCTTCTTATTCTTAGAGTGTTCTTCTCCTTGTGTCTTGGATTTCCTGGATGTTTTGGGTTAAGTGTTTTCCATGTTTTGAACTTTCTTTGACAGTACTGTCAAAATCTTGTAAGGTATCTTCTACAACTGAGGTACTCTCTTCTATCTCTTGTATTCTGTTGGTGATTCTTACATGTATAATTCCTGACTTCTTTCCTAGGTTTTCTATTTCAAGTGTTGTCTCCATTTGTGTTTTCTTTATGGTTTCTACTTTCACTTTTAGGTCTTGGACCACTTTGTTTAATTCCTTCTTCTATTTTATTGTTTTTTCCTGTATTTCATTAAGGGATTTATTTGTTTGTTTGTTTGTTTGTTTTTCTTTAACGGCTTCAACCTGTTTACCTCTGTTTTCCTGTATTTCTTTCAGTGGTTATTTATATCTTCCTTAAAGGACTCTATTATCTTCATGAAATAGGATTTTAGGTCAGCTTCCTGATTTTCAAGTGTGTTGGTATATCTAAGGCTTGCTGTTGTGAGAGAACTTGGTTCGGATGATATCAAAGTATATTGGCTTCTGTTGCTATGGTCTTGTGCTGCCTCTTGCCATCTGGTTAACTATGTTGTTAGCTGCTCTGGGTGTCTCTGCCTGGAGCCTGCCTCCTGTGATCCTGGTTTGCTGTAGGTCTCCTGGGAGGCCTGTGATCCTGGTTGTTGCAAACCTCTTGTGAGTCTTTCAGACTGTGGGGTTTTCAGAGGGGCAGACAGGCTGCTGATCTCTTGCCTTGTGTCCAGCAGATCTCCTGGGAGGCCTTTAGACTGTTGGGTCTTCAGAGGCCCATTCAATCTGTTGCCCTGTATGTAGCTGTTCTTCTGGGAGGTAGGCCTTCAAACTGTGGGTTCTTTTGCCCTGTGTCCTGCAGAACTCTTGGGAGTTCTTCAAACTGTTGTGTCTTCACAGGAGCAGATGAGTTGGTATTCTTCTCTGGAAGGGGAGTGGAATTCTGAGGGTGGGGGATTTGAGGAGTGATGAGTACCAGATCCACTGGAGTCCTTGGGGTTGCCCGCTGTTGCAGGTTTTTTGGGAGGGTCTTTTACTCATTGCCCTGTGTACATTCAAACTACTAGGCAACCTTTAGACTGTGGTGTCTTCACAGGAGCAGAAAAGCTGATGTTCTGCCCCAAGCAAAATGTACAGGCCAGAAGGGACAATGGGGAATGCTAGAAGAAGGTGAGGAGGAGTGTGTCCTCATAGGAAGATCAGCAGTCTTAAATAACATGGACACCTAAGAATTCCCAGACACTTAACCACCAACAAGATATCATATACTAGCTATGAGGGCCCTGACACACATACAGCATCTGACTGCCAGGTGTGGCCCCATTGAGAGAATCTACACTTAACCCTCTAGAGGCTTGAGGACCCAGGGAGTGGGAGTGATGTCTAGTAGGGTAAGGTGGGGGGTGAGGATATCCTTTTGGAATCCAGGGAGGAGCTATGTGATGAGGAACAGTCAGAGGTCAGTCTGGGAGTGATATAATGTCTGGAATGTAAAAAAAGATACAAGATAAAATAAATAAAATAAAAAAAAGAAAGGTGGGTTCTGGAGAGCTTATATCTACAATGGTAAAAGTCTGTGCAAAGCAGCATGAGAACACATAATTACAGAAAAAAAATGTTCTACTGTTGAAGAATTTTTAAATCTCCACATATACTTTTTTGCAATTTTGGGAATACATTTTTCAATGTGTTTTATTTTAATGCTTACATTTTAAAATGTTTATTTGTGTGAATTAATGTTTATCTGGATAAGTGTATGCCACATGTGGGTGGTTACCCACAAAGGACAGACTAGAGTTTCAGATATCCTGGATCTGGATTTATAGGTAGTTCTAATCACTTGACGCTGGTGCTGAGAACTAAATACTTCCTCAGGAAAAGCAGGAACTTTTGTCACTTGAGTCATCTGACCAGCCCTCCCTGATATTTTAGAAACTTGAATAATTAATCTTTCTGTAAATTATTCATGCATGTGATAACTAAATCACAGATTTGACTAGAGCAGTAGGTCATTTTTCTAATATTACATATATAAGATTTTTTCTTCAACCATAGCTTAATAGTTATATTGGTAGTGATTCTAGTCTATTGTGTATTTAAATCATATTAGCTGTTCTTTGGCTAGTATTTTACCAGTAGCAGATATTTTATTAAAGTATATAAAAATTTTAATATCTGATAAAAAAAGTAATCTATGCAAACTCGTTCCAAATTTTGGGGGATTTTTTAAATCCTTAGCTGAAAAATAATAATAGTCATAAATATTTATTAGATGTTATTATATTTGAATTTTTGCTTTAGATTTAAAAAGCATAAAGTTTGAATTTTCATTACTAATCATTATCCTCATACTATTAAATCGTGCTAAATCTCTTTCACAAATGTCCTCTATATGATTGTACAATACTTATTTGGAGTAAAATGAAATAAAATTACCCTCAATGAGGAGTCTGTATTTTTCATAAAATATGCATTTCAGTATTGCTTGTCTATTCTTTTGTTTTGACCATTATTTTAAATATCTTCGTTTCAGTTGTTGTCATTGAAGGAAATTTAACAGATTTATGAGCAAAAATTATGCTTGTAAGCTAAGACATAGCTAATTTTTCATGTATGAATTTTAATAAATATGTTATAATTTACACATGGTTAAATATGAAAGTAACCTTATCTCCAACCATTTGAACTAAATATATGCTAATACTTAGGCTCTATGCTAATACTTAGCACATTTTTCAGTTGTAGAAAAGTTTTCACACTTCAAAATATCTGCTGGGTATGGTGGCTCATGCCTCCAATTCCAGAACTCAGAAGTCAGAGACAAGTGGATCTGGCCTATGTGGTTACTTTTTGACATCCAGGTCTACAAGAGAGATCCTGTCTTAAAAGCGTTCATATGGTCATATTAACTACCAGTGATCATTAATTATGCTGAAGTATATACTATACCTGTTTACACTAGAAAGCAAGACAGTCTGATGGTCACTCACTGTATATGTCTGGATGGCTCAGTAGTCCTCATCGGATGTCAGAAACAATGGTAAGTTGCTTGAGAGATTTTGCTATCATCAAAGGACTCAATAGCAATGGTGTAAGTCAAGTCATCTGTAAATGTGAAGACCAACTGAGCAAGAGGTAGATAACCATCCTTTTAAAAAGCTTGGCTGCTACCCCAATGTCCCTCCCACATTCAGGTTGGTTCTTCCTACCCCAATTGAGACAATCAAGACATTTCTTCAGTGCTGAAGCTGCCTATTCAAGAGATTCTAAATTGTTGATAATAAAAATAATGGCATGAATTATCAAAATTTTATTCACGATTATGTAAAATATGAAAATATGTTCTATATATTTAAATTTACAATCAAATATTAAGTTTGACCTGTGTATTTTTATTAGGTCCTAGTTGTTTTTAATCATTTTTAGATTTTTACCTTGCAATACCACCATTACACAGATACTGATATGTTTTTCCATGATAATAATGTGAAAATTTTATTGAATTGACTGTATAAATAAAATAAAAGACAAAAGAAAACAACCAGATAATGAGGCATAAAGTCTTTAAATTATGTAAATCATAGCAGCAATACTGACAGAATGACAGTTTAGTACAGGTTAAAAAATGGGGGCATATTTGATGGAGCAAATAGGACATAACAAACAGATAGACAATGTACTGGTTGATTTCCACAGTTTGACAGAAACCTAGACTGATTTGGGGAAGGAATCTCAATAGAGAAGAGGTTTCTGTTAGATTGGTCAGTAGACAAGTCTTCTTGATTAATGAATGATGTGAAATGACACAACTCACTGTACATACTACTATACCTGGGCAGGTAATCCCTAGTTATGTAAGAAATAAAGGTGAGGCAAGAGCTGGAGAGTTGGCTCAGTGGTTAAGTGAAGTAACCCGATCAAAAAACAACACACATGGTATACACTCACTGATAAGTGGATATTAGCCCAAGAGTTCCAAATAACCAGGATACAATTCACATACCACATGAAGCTCAATAAGAAGGAAGACCAAAATATGGGTGCTTCGGTCCTTCTTGGAAGGAGAACAAAATACTCACAGGAGCAAATATGGAGATAAAGTACTGAGCAGAGACTGAAGGAAAGGCCATCCAGAGAGTGTTCCACTTGGGGATCTAACACATATACAGACACCAAACACAGACACAATTTTGGATGTCAAGAAGTATATGCTGAAATATGACCGTCTCCTGAGAGGCCCTGCCAGAGCCTTACAAATACAGAGACAGATGTTTTCAGCCAACCATTGGGACTGAGTGTGGGGTCCCTAATAGAAGAGTTAGAGAAAGGACTGAAGGAGTTGAAGGGATTTGCAGCCTCATAGGAAGAACAACAATATTCAACAAAAAGACTCCACAGAACTCCCAGGGACTAAGCCATCAACAAATGAGTATACATGGCTCCAATTACATATGTAGCAGAGGATAGCCTTGGTATGCATCAATTGGAGGAGAGGTTTTTGGTTCTATAAAGGCTCAATAGATGGCCCAGTGTAGGGGAATCAAGGGCAGGGAGGTGGGAGTGGGTGGGTGGGTGGGTTTTTGGATACCCTCACAGAAGCAGGGAGAGGGAGGATATGATAGGGTGTTTCCAGGAGGGAGAAAAACTGGGAAAGGGGATAACATTTGAAATGTAAATAAAGAAAATGTCCAATAAAAAAAAGAAAGAGAGAGAGAGAGAGAGAGAGAGAGAGAGAGAGAGAGAGAGAGAGAGAGAAGGGAGGAGGGAGGGCAGGAAGGAAGGAAGGAAGGAAGGAAGGAAGGAAGGAAGGAAGGAAGGAAGGAAGGAAGGAAGGAAGGAAGGAAGGAAGGTGAACAAGGTGAGGTACAAACTAGTAAGCATCATTCTTCCTTGACATCTGCTTCAGTTTCTGCCTCAAGGTTCATTCTTCCATAATGAACAGTGATGCAGAGGTCTAGGTGAAATAAAACTTTTGTATCTCAAGTTGCTTTTGGTTATGGTCCTTTATCACAAAAATAGAAATCCTAACTAGGCCCTCACACTGTGAGTCAGCCGGTCTTTGGGGAAGGTCATACCTGAATATATATGTATTTTAATATATTTTATATATAACATAATTTATATAAATTATATATAAACTTATGTAACATATATATGAACCATATATATGTGTGTGTGTGTGAGCGTGTGTACATGCATGTACGTATGTGTGCATACAGATACATATAAATATATGTCTGAATATATATCTGTGTACACTTATGTATCACCACATATACATATGTATATATTTATGTGTGTGTGTGTGTGTGTGTGTATGGATAAGCATGCTGAGATCTCTTGTTCTCTTAACCTTGGTTAGTTGTGGGTCTCTGTTATAACCATAATCCACTATATATACATATTTTTGTGTGTGATTAAAGTTGAGCTATGTTATAGTGGCATGTACATCATGGTAGTAACTAACCACTTTCTGATTGGATTTGTGTTCAACTCCACAGACAAATCCCATACCTGACACAACTGTCAGTCTTAGAACCTGTGGCTACCTAGGTACTAGAAGAATGCTTACTATTATTACTCTCCTAAATTGTTACAGTACTAAAAAAATTCCTCATGATGTCTCATTGTACTCATAACAGATCCTAGGTTCCAGTGGAGTATCCACTATTATTTCTGTCCTAAATAGCCATAGTATTAGAGAAACCCCTCATGACTCCTCATTGTAGTCACAGATTAATATAATGTGCAGAGGAGAAATACCATAATCATGCTTTCTAAAGTATTTACTGGGTATCCAGGCTAAAGTTAGAATTTATGGAGAGGGATCTCAGGGAATTTTCTACAATGAGATCATTAATATTTCCAGTAGTAAAACACATTGATATTACCCAATCAACAATAGCATATTTTAAGAGGGGTTTTGATTGTCTTGCTGAAAACACATAATCTCATCCCAATCATTGAAAACTGTCAAATAAATTAAAAATCAAATTGAGGAAATTAAGCGTATAAACAATATTCTTTTTTTATTTTACTCTTTTGATTCTTTCTAAGTTTCACATCATGCACCCTAGTCCTGCTCATATCCTTGTCCCTTCATATACATTCTTTGCCCTTGCAATCTCCCACCCCTAAAATAGAACACACAAGCAAGCAAATAAACAACAACAAAAAGAAAACAAAGCATAAAAAATATCCAATAATGGAAGCTGTAGTATACAGTATACCATTCTACAGTATATCATTCTGTCCACACATCTTTACTTGCAAATATTCATTGCAATGCATCATTGGTCTGGTTCAAGATATCTGTCTTCTGTGACAGCATCAATATTGTATCCTCATAGGGACTCCTCCTGATTATCCTGTTGTTGCCCCTGGGGCATGGAAATCTGCAGGTTTTGGCCTTTTAAGAGTTCCAACCATTTACAGATGATAGAAATTTTGAGTTGGGCCAATTCAAGCCCTGAATCTGGGTCTCCCTTATTTGTATCATCAGGGCAAACTCTCCAGCACTACTCCTGCTAGGCTACCCAATGTATAGTGTTAACACCATGAAATATAAGGAATTATTGAAGAAGAAATGCGGTCTCAAAGAAATTACAAAGAAAGTGAAAGGAAATTCAAAGATCCTCATTAGAATCCTGAAAAAATGAAAAACTTACATTCATAGAAAAGTGAAGAATAGTAAGTGAAATTTTGGTAAAATATTTCATTCTCAAATAACTAATCAAGCTAACAATTTTAATTGTGGCTTTATAACCTCACATTCATTTGGTTTGACTTGGAGCCCTCTGTATCCCAGAAACCATGAAACAGTTTTAAAACATGTAAATGGAAATGCTTAATTAAAGAATGAAGATATGTTCACCTAAATTAGCCTTTTCTGTAAGTAAGCTCAATATGTAAGCTCAATACATATTACTCTAATGATAATATTAGCAGTATTTTTCAGTTTTAAATATACATAGGGTTAGAATATAAGTCATTTTGGAGGTCCAAAATCTTTTACTATAATTCAAAGGTATGGGTCTATTGAATTTTTTTTAACAGTATGGATTTCTGTACAGATTACAAACAGGGATAGTGCTAATATATTTTAAAGTTTTACTTTGTTGTGTAAACTTAGAGTTCCTGTAAGATTCTGGGAGT
Source organism: Mus caroli (assembly GCF_978045245.1). NCBI lineage: Eukaryota > Metazoa > Chordata > Mammalia > Rodentia > Muridae > Mus > Mus caroli. The sequence goes on along the minus strand of NW_028227258.1, from coordinate 149,548,568 downwards.
CTTGACTTGTATTCACACAACACAGGTTAACCATACTCTAGATAATTACCCTCTCAATCAACATATTAAGCTTATCTATCTATTGATTATTCCTGAAGGAGAAGTCACAAATATAAAATTTTCCTTTAAGTTCCTAAACTTTAACATCTCTTCCTAATCTATACTGATCCCATCTGGTTTCCACTATGTTGAAACATATATGGAGTAGATAATGAACTGTATCAAACAGCCAAGAACTCTGGACTTGCTGAAAGCTGGTATAAACAATCCCAGTCAACGTTGCCTGTGTTTTCAGCTGGGTCAGCAAAACCAGATGCTCCTGATGATTTCCTGCACTGCCAGAGCTCTCAGCCTTGGCCATTGACTGGCATTCCAGCCTTCCTGGACCCTGACTATGACATCCTAATTTTAGCTGAGAGTCAGATAAAGAGGAGACTGTGTCATATCTATTCCTCAACAAAATGCTGGAATGATGGATTTAAAGCATTGGGTCTCAACCTTCATAATTCTGTGACCTTTTAATACTGTTCCCAATGGTATGGCAACCCCCAACCACAAAACCATTTTTAATGTAAAGACTTTGTAAAAGTTTATTGTGTCCGGCCAGCAGATCACAGCCTGGGTTCTAGCCTGGAAAAGCATTTTGGAAACCTGGAAGAGAAGAGGGGCTAGGCGGCAAGAGAAAGAAATGTAGCTAAGACAGTATTCTGATCAAACTCAATTTTACTATTTCCAGACACTCAGTTATAAAGGAAGGGGGAGGAAACCCGATTTCCCGCCAAACAATCTCAGGGTCCAGTAGCAGGACGAACATGTGTGTGCCTCCAAGCAACAAAGCGACAGGGTTCAGCAGTAGGCGTGGCAGGACGAATGAGCAGGAAGCTCCACCCTTGAGCAAGCAGGTTCAAGCAGGTGGGGGAAGGGAGACCACAAAAGTTCCTCCATCTTCTCCTGTGCACCAGGAAAGAAACATAGAAAAAAAATAACACAGGAGTCATTTTTGCATTAAACTCTTGAACAATGTGTGATCCTTTAGGGTTACTAGGAGACACAATCTGACACAAGAAAATCTTATGCCCTGGCTCTTCCAGACTTTCTGGCCCACTTTCTGAAAGTGTGTGTGTGTGTGTGTGTGTGTGTGTGTGTATGTTTCATAAAGTCTCAGCAACATGACAGCCCAAAAGGACCTAAATGTGTCAATGTACATGCTAAAGTAGACAGTAAAAGGCAAAAAGGTTATAACCTTACACATGGAACAATAGACAAATGAGTAAAGCTGGCAGCAGGAAAGCTGGGGTTTTCTCCAGGGAAGAACACACTGAGGGATAGTTCAGTGTAAAACTGCCCTGAAAACATACATATAGTAACATTATACAGACTGACAAGGTTACATGTATGTATAGATAGTTAGATAGACACATACACACACACACACACACACACATATATATGTATATATATATACACACACATACATACATATTAGGGAAAAATGAGAAATTGATTTTCAAAAAGAGGAAGAAGGGTAGAGAGGGCATGTGGGAAGGATTGAAGAAAAGAAAGGGATGAGATAAATTTAGAAATTATAACCTCAAAAATAAAATTTAAAAATTTTTATTGCAGTTGATCAGTTTTCTATGTAACTCAGGCTTTTGACAAATATGATACCATAGAGGGATATTTTATATTCAAAATATAAAGCTTTAATATGCATATTTAGCTATTTGTCTGGATAATATCTCTTTTTTCACAAAAATTTGAAACAGTTTGCTTTAACTTAGCAGAGACATAAATTTACAAATTTACCCAAAGATCACAGAATTTCTCTTGTGCTATGTTACAACTTTTCCCAGAGTTCATAAATATTTAATATTCCATTCGTGTCACATTGGTCCATTATTTTAAATACATTATGCTGAATCAATCAGATTAATGGACATAGAGTTCTCTTAAATCTCTAGCAAAGAATATGAAGGCTAGAGGGTTGAAAGACCCCCGGAGGGAAACCCTCACTCAAGCCTCGGGACAGCCGCGAACCCAAGAAGACACTGAGACCAAACTCAGAATATAGGAAGGAAGATTTAATAAAGCCACAACAAGAAAGCACATGGACCAGAGCTCTGGGGTCGAAACTCATACACCAAGCATGGTGTAGAGGAGGATCGACGACGGCTCAAAATTTTTACAGGCTTATATAGGAAAATACCAAGGGGGGAAGCGGGGCAGGGAAATTACAAGTTTGCGTAACTGAGGGTTTTTGCCAAGGGAGTTTTACGTAACCATGGGGTCGTGTCCTATATTTGGCAATGTACCCGATCTATTGGAACATTCTGAGGTTTGTTCCAGGAAACCCTTATCTCAAAAATGTTCCTGGCACAGTCCTCAGTTGGGAGGGGTTGGACTCTGGGTTGAAGAGTTCAGGTAGACTCTGGGGTGAAGAGTTCAGGTAGACTCTGGGGTGAAGAGTTCAGGTGGCCAGTAATTTTCCACTTTCATGTAAAGGACTGATTAATACCATGCCACCCTACAGTGAAGTTTCTCAAAGAATTATTGATATGCAGATATTAAAATAATCTTCACATTGATCACCAAGATAGCTCTGCAGTCTGATATCAAAATCTTATATTTCTACCTAATCCCACAAGTTGTTTTCCAAACTATGTAGAATCACCTTTATCCATAGCACATAATATCTGCACACATGAGTGAAGTCGTGCACACATACTAACATAAATAATAATATGAATTTTTTTACATAAAATAAGTATATAAATGTAAATATATAAAATTTAAAAAATCACCCAGGTGTATTTGAACTAGGGTTAAAAACAAATTAGAGGAACAAATGTATTATTTCATTTTATAGATTATAGTCCACCTTGGTGGAGAGTCAAAGCAGCAACTCCAGCAGGGTAGAAACTTGACAAAGAAACCATGGAGGAATGCTGCTTACAGAGTGGTTTCTGAGCACATGTTCAACTACCTTTCTTATACAGCACAGTCCAATCTGCACAGGGATGGTACTATCCACATTCACATTGAGATGTGCACTCATATATTAATTATGAATCAGGAATATGTTCCACAAATATCCACAAAGGCCAATCTGATGACACTCACTCTTCCAACATGTATTAAATTGGCAATCAAGTTTAGTCCCCATAACTTCAAATAATATAGGTTATTTCCATTGCTCTTGCTTATCTTCCATGTCTTGAAGGTGAGACCATATTGTTGAAGACACTGTACTGGCTAGTTTTGTGTGTTAACTTGACACAGGCTGGAGTTATCACAAAGAAAGGAGCTTCAGTTGGGGAAATGCCTCCATGAGATCCAGCTATAAGGCATTTTCTCAATTAGTGATCAAGGGGGGAGGTCCCCTTGTGGGTGGTGCCATCTCTGGGCTGGTAGTCTTGGTTCTATAAGAGAGCAGACTGAGCAAGCCAGGGGAAGCAAGCCAGTAAAGAAAATCCCTCCATGGCCTCTGCATCAACTCCTGCTTCCTGACATGTTTGAGTTCCAGTCCTGACTTCCTTTGGCAATGAACAGCAATGTGGCAGAGTAAGCTGAATAAACCCTTTCCTCCCCAAGTGCTTCGTGGTCATAATGTTTGTGCAGGAATAGAAACTAAGACAGACACCAAACAAATTAAGCTCAAGAATTACAGAAATCTGCTGGGAACTCATTTTCAACCCTGCTCTCAGAGTATGCAAAGTTGCTATAGAAGCTGGAAAAGGAGTAAAACACTCGACAATCCTACCCAACTATAGAGCCTATGACACAATAGCAACTGAACCTGCAATGTATTCCCAAAGATACTAGAGTGGCATTTGGATTTTATAAACAGCTATCTAGTTGAACTTATAGCTTGCTCAGTAGGAAGGAATACATTCCTGGTCTTAAAAATACAGTCAAATACTCCATTGCTGGTGAGACCATAAACCTGGCAGTGGAGTGATATAGGGGGCTTATTACTGATACTTTCCTAAAATAATTTAATTTGGATATACTCCTTGTATTTCCATAGAAAAGTGTTCATTAAATATTTGATTGTGGCAGCTTTGATGTCCCAGCATAGGGGGATGCTAGACCAGTGTAGTGGGAGTGGGTAAATGGATGGAGGAGCGTCCTCATAGAGGCAGAAGAGAGGGGGAATGGGATGGAGGGTTTGCAGAAGGGAAACCATGAAAGAGGATCTCATTGGAATTGTAAATGAATAAAGTGATTAATAAATAAAAAATAAATTTCATATATATATACATATATATATGATTGTGAAGCATAGAGAGGCAATTGTGAAGCATAGAGAGGCAATTGCAAAAAATTTTAAGTGCTCCCAATGCAGAGAACAACTTATTGTGTGATACATAACCCAATATGAAGTACAACATTTAATATAACATTCATGTTACATTGGTCCATTATATTAAGACATTCTCCTGAATCAATTAGATTAATGGGCATAGAGTTCTCTTAAATCTCTAGCAAAAAGTGTGGAGTCAATACCTAAGACTCACAGTACAGTAAAGATTAAAGATGGTAGGATAAGAGGAACAGGATATCTACTACATTGTCATGCCTTGTATTTATGACAGAAAAACAACAACAACAAAAAGCAAACCTCTGCCCTGCAATCTTGGTAAGATGGTGACATAAACAAGACCTGGACTACACTGTTTAACCTACCAATGTCACTGGAGACTGTTTCCCAAGGAGCTACCTCTAGATGAGGAACTATATGTAATTAGTTTCTGCATATTAAGGGAGAAACTGTCTTCTACAGGGAGGGGCTCTTGATAGGTTATCTAATTGCAAGTCTTAAACAAGGCACATCTAAATGTCCTGAACTCCATGAACGCAAAGGAAGGTGATATTTACATATGCAGATAGATATGTATATCTAGTAATAATAATTAAAGAAGTAGTCTTGAATTAGAGATTTGAAAGGCTATGAGAAGTCCAGAGATGTCAGCCATTGTTTCTGGTGCCTTGTGACTTGGTTTCCCAAGATATTGTAAAGCCTAAGAGAGCCTAAACTTGAGGCTGATTCAGTACTGACTGGACAGTCCTCCCAATTTCTAACCTATGTCTCTGAGTCTTCTTGCCTGACTTTTCTATAACTCTTATTCCTACCTCAGAGGACTGCTTGACTTTGTACCAGCTGGATCAAGGTACAATGAAACACCGATTATTTTGACCGCTAATTTAAGCCTCATCTGGCCCTAACAAATATTTTCTTTTATAAGAGTTATTTTGGTCATAACACCTATTCACAGGAATGAAACTATGATAAAAACAACTCTTAAGTTTTACCATCCTTTAACATTTGGAGGCCTAATTTTGCTTTATACCTCTCTTAAACCCAGTTATTTTAAAATTTTAAACGTAAAGTTAGCTATCAACATAACATTAGCCATCACATTCCTCCCTTGGGTTATACTTAATAAAATCTTTGACTCTCTGGTGCGTACCTGTTCATATTGGGATTTAATTACCATCAGCTTAATAACGCCTAATTAAAAAAAAAAAACTATATATCTGTTTAAGGTGTTAATGATGCAGGGGCCACCTATAATCAGCAGGAGAACTGAGGGCCCTGTGATGCCTGAGTTACTAGACAGAAAAATAAGCTGAGGGAAAAAAGGGTAGCTATTTATTTCCCCCAAGTAGGACCCTTTCATTCTCTGTGATGACCTTTTTGAATTTTGGCCAAATTAATTTTGATAATTTCTGAGTTGTTTGCATAGACATGAGAAGTTCCCCCCAAGGCCATACAGTAACCTTATTCTGAGGAAAGCAGATCAATTGTCCTACCATGTGAAAAGACTACCTCAATTAATGAGTACATTTGTTTTTCTAATTTACCAATAGATTTTTTAATGCTAATAAATTCTTATTAATTTTGATGCCGACATTTTTATAGTTGACATTAACCATTGCTTTACCTACTGCCCCTACAGTGTCTACAACTGTTCTGAGTCCTGAAGGCTATGAGGTGAGGAACTGAAAATTTCTCTCTACCACAGGCATCTGGAAAGATTCATGAATACAAGTGCCTTTTTCCCTGCGGAATCATCATATACAAGCATCCTGAGAGATAGAAATACTAAGATAGAGAATTTGGAATCTTGATGAATATGCCAAATATCTAAGTAAGAATGTAATCTGCCCTTATGTTTCTATAATATGTATGGAATCTATTAATATTTGGCATTGTTGGTAATAGTTGCAAACTGAAAGAATATTACATATGTAAACCTATATATAAAGGGAAACTAATGAACTCATTGGGTGCCTAGATAAAAGCACTTAAGATCCAAATTCAACTCATTTTACATCATGATAAGTCACATCTGTGTATAGATTTTCCATTTTTCAGTTTGTGTTAACCATGTATGAGGTAGGTATATGCTTTTAGATATAAATCAATGCTTCTCAATATTTGGGTTGCATCATTTTGGGAGTCAAATAGTCCTTTCAGAGGAGTTACCTAAGACCATCATAAAACCCAGGTATTTTCTTTATGAATCAGAACATTTACAAAATTACAATTATGAAGTAGCAACAAAAAGCTTTATATTTTGAATATAAAATATCCCTCTATGGTATCATATTTGTCAAAAGCCTGAGATACATAGAAAACTGATCAACTGCAATAAAAATTTTAAAATTTTATTTTTTAGGTTATAATTTCTAAATTTATCTCTTCCCTTTCCTTTCTCCAATCCTTCCTCCTTTTGAAATTCAATTTCTCATTTTTCACTAATATGCATGTGTGTGTGTGTGTGTATACACTCTTCCGTCTGTATAATGTTACTATATGTATGTTTTCAGGGCAGTTTTACACTGAACTATCCCCCAGTGTGTTCTTCCCTGGAGAAAACCCCAACTTTCCTGCTGCCAGCTTTATTCATTTGTCTATTGTTCCATGTGTAAGGTTATAGCCTTTTTGCCTTTGCCAGTCTACTTTAGCATGTGCATTGATGCATTTAGCTCATTTTGGGCTGTCATGTTGCTGAGACTTTATGAAACACACACACACACAAACACACACACTTTCAGAAAGTGGGCCAGAAAGTCTGGAAGAGCCAGGAATAGGATTTTCTTGTGTCAGATTGTGTCTCCTAGTAATCCTGAAGGATCACAAATTGTTCATGAGTTTAATGCAAAAATGAGTCCTGTGTTATTTTTATTTTATGTTTCTTTCCTGGTGAACAGGAGAAGATGGAGGAACTTTTACAAAGTCTTTACATTATGAATGGTTCCATCCCATGAGCCAGGAATTAAATTTGTTTCCATTGCTGTTATTTATTAAACAATATCCCAAAAGAGGAGTTGAAGGTTACCATGGACCCAAAAATATTCTTCATACATCTTTGAATTACTGCAGTCCTTCTAATCTCAATTCTGGCACAAAAGGGACAAATTGGGAAAAAATCTCTAATAAGTAGTATTTATACACAACCAGTGTCTTATAATTGAAATTTATGTTTTAAATTTTTTCTGAGCTGAAGCAATTCACATGAAAGATCATAGACATTTAGGGAAGAGTAGATGGAAAATTTATTGTTTGCATAATTGGCATGGGTCAAATGTAGAACATGCATTGAAGAAGGAATGTGGATCTGATAGCAACAAATTGATAGCCATTACAGTATATGAAGAGAGTAAAGTGTAATTTCAGAGGAAAGACTTCTCAGTCCTTCTTATAATAAAATATGGCAATTTTATATCAAGGACAGTTTAGCCTCTAAGGGGAAAAATGTCAAATAATAAGAATATTTTATGTAAGGAACAGACATCTGGCACCACATTATACAATATAAGCTATTCAGACATATTTGACCATAATATCAGGATAAGAAGATCAATAAATATATCATAAGAATATCAGCTATCCTGGTGGATCTGGGTACACTTAAATGTGTATTTCAATGGATTCAGAATACATAATTATTTCTGATGTCTAAACCAATTGTTATATAAGAAAATAAAAGTTCTAGTTGTGAACACACAACCACATGTAACTCCAGTTCAAGATCTAATACATGTAGAACTTGGGTTATATAAGCACATGTGCTCACATGTGAAACATACACACATGTACAGCCATACAGGTTAATACATGGGAAATTTATTTAAATAAAAATATTTACTGTACTTAATAATTATATATACTATTGTCTTTGTTAGGGTTTTACTGCTGTGAACATACACCAAGACCAAGGAAACTCTTTTAAGAACATTTAATTGGGGCTGGTTTACAGGTTCAGAGTTTCATTTCAGTCCATTATCAACAAGGTGGGCGCATGGCAGCATACAGGCAGGCATGGGTCAGGAAGAGTTGGGAGTTTAACACCGTTATCTGAAGGCTACTAGCAGAATATTGGCTTCTAGGCAGTTAGGATGAGGGTCTTAAAGCCCACACACAGAGTGACACACCGACTTCAACAACATCACACCTACTAATATTGCCACTCCCTGGGCCAAGCATATACAAACAATTATATTCAACTCCCTGGTCCCCATAGGCTTGTTCAAACATATGAGTCTATGGAGGGCTATACCTAAACATAGCACAATGCAAAATACATTTAGTCCAATTTCAAGAGTCTCATTAGTCTATAGCAGACTCAAAAAATGTTAAAAGTCCAAAGTTTGAAGTCTCTACTGAGAGTCATCCAGTCACCTAACTGTAATCCTTGAATCAAGTTAGGAAACCAATTGGGCACATTCCAAACTGTATCTCCATGTTTGATGTCAAAGATGTTTTCAAATCTCCAACTCTTTTTTTTCATCTTTGTTGACAGCAGCAAACTTCTTTCTCCTGGCTTGGTTCTACTCCCTGTTAGCAGTTTTCCTTAGCACACAGCCCATGGCTCTGGCATCTCAAACATCTTGGGGTCTCCAGAGAAACTTCAATGTTACAGATTCTTCTTTCAATGTTCAAGATCCACACATAATCATCCCAGCTCTTCCAAAGGGCTGGTGTCACTTCTTCAGCTCTGTCTTTTGTAGCACTGTAAACTCAGGTTATTCCAGTCCACTACTGCTGCTGTTCTTGGTGATGATTCCATGGTTCTGGCCTACTCAATACACTGGGGACTTCTGCTGTAACCAGGCTTCAGCTACAGCGACTCATAGGCTGTCTTCATTTGGCCAATCCTCAAATCCTTTGCATGACTCCTTCAGTCCTGGAACTTCAATTGCAACTGAGGCTGCACCTTCACCAATGGCCTTTCATGGCCTCTCACTGTGCCAAGCTTCAGCTGAACTTCATGACCCCTTCATATCTTCAGAACCAGTAAAACCTGAGTGACTCTTATACCAAGTACAGCTTCAGAAAGTGATACAACCTTGACTCTATCTACAACACAGCTTCTTTATGCTCTCAGAAAACTCTTCCCAGAAGATTTCACCTTAGTGATACTGGTCCCTTCTTAATCACCACTAATTTCGTAGCAGCTCCAGCTAACCAGCATTAATTGTCCCAGTAATCCCTTCTATTCTGGACTCGAAAGCCAGGGCCATGTGTCCAAAACTTCTGAGTTCTGCTGCTTATGAAGTCTGGAACATGGTCCCCTTGTTCTATTACATTATTACCAGCTTTCTATTTTCCAACTCCTTCACTGCCTAAATGAGCTTGGGTGTCCTGGATCTGGCTCCGCAGACTGGTTTTGAACTCAGAGATCTTCATGCCTGTCTCCTAAGCACTGGGATTAAAGGTTTGGTCAACCAATCTGGACTTAAGCTTTTCTTCACCTAGAATTTGCTCTGTTCTAGGCTAGCCTTTAAATACTGTTTGCCTTTGCCTTCTGGGATTAGAGCCTTGTACTACCATGCCTGAACCTAAATTTAGCTGGGTGGAATCTTGCCCCAATGTCACTACTCCCTTAATTCAGATTAATTTCCTTGAACACAGGAGTCAGCTCCATTTAACTTCCTGGTGCCATTTTAAAAATCAAACCATACATTTTATATTTCCCCTTTCTCAGCTTGCTATGCTGACTTACAATGCTCTTCATGATATTTAATCAGGAAACAAAGTCTATATAGGTTTTTTTTTAGAATTCATTTATCAGTGCAATTAATCTGAGTCTCTTCAGCTTAGCCTCAGGCAGAGTCTACCAATAATGGCTAAAAGTAGCCACATTCCTCAAATTACCACAAAAAGAGTCTCTAGACCACATATTGAAATTCTTCACTAAAACATCTTGGGCCAGGTTTGTTCTAGGATAACCCATTAAGCACCATTTAAAGCATTCCATTACTTTACAAATCCAAAGTTATAAAATCCACATTCTTCCAAATAAAAGCATAATCAGGACTATCACAGCAGAACCACAGTCCCTGGTACCAATTTCTGTCTTAGGGTTATACTGCTGTGAACAGACACCTTGAACAAGTCAACTCTTATTAAGGACAACGTTAAATTAGGGCTGACTTACAGTTTCAGAGGTTCAGACAATTATTATCAAGGTGGGAGCCTGGCAGCATCTAGGAAGGCATAATTCAGGACGAGCTGAGAGTTCTACAGCTTCATAGGATGGCTACTAGCAGAATATTCACTTCCAGGAAGCTAGGACTAGGGTATTAAATCTCAAATCCATAGTGACACACCTACTCCAACAAGACCACGCCTACTGATAGTGCCACTCCCTGGGTCAAACATATGCAAACAATATATATATATATATATATATATATATATATATATGGTGCTATAGCCATATTTAAAAATTTCATTAGTTTTTCTTACAAACTATAAATTCATGGACCACATTTTCATAGTTGAAATAATTACTTTGTCAGTAGCAATTTAAATATGGGTAAGGACTGAGATAGTTTGTATCTTCTCATTGCTTGAATACAATCTGTTCCATGTAAAAACAATGAGAAGAAAATAATTTCCCTATATATTTAGAAGTTGTATGCAAATAATAAGGTAATATTCATAAAATTCAACAATAGTAGGAGTCAGCAATACATGTACAAAGCAGAACTTTGATTTCTTACTTGACTTTAACTGACATATTCTTACCAAAAAGATATGGAGATATATGTGTTAATTGATTAACATAGATATCTTTATTTAAAAAAAACAATTAAATTTTTTTCCCATGACTCAAGGTTGAATGGCATAAAATCTATTATATTTAATGTTGTGGGAAATACATTTGATAGAGATGGTTTCATCACAGTTGATGGATAAATACCTTTGTTTATTAGTTGGGCATATGATAATTACAGCAAGACATCAATTAGGTAAGTTTCTAGTATTAAAGAGAAAAAAATTGAGAAGCAAGGATTACAAATCTACAGCTTAAAATTAAGCAAGTTAAATTCATAAGTTAAATGAGTGTCCCCTTTATCCTTAAAGTGTTTAAGTATGGAGCAATTTTTTTTTTTTTTGCAAATGTGTCATTACTCCTAAGTTTTAATCCATTTTAGTTGGACTGAGTGTTGCTTAATACCACCAGACATTTTAAAATGTTGTATTATCCACTTTTAAAAGTTAAGTAACTCCAAATACCCACAGGAATTTTTACAAAAATTGTTGTTTTGATTGGGGAGATATCTCTTGGCAAAAAGTACATGGGTACCTATGTTGATTCTTTTCAAACTATATCTAAGCACAGCCGTTTTGAGCTTAGACAAATGTAGCTGTGAAATCTTGTTAGAAAATAAACTCATTTGACAAAATTAAATTAATCTTTTAATTACATAATTTCCCTCTATTCTTTCCTCCCTTCTTTTTTCTTCATATCCTCCCCATTTCTTTCAAATACAGACTTCTCTTTTTTTCACAATTGTTATTATATGTACATATAACAGAATAACATATAAATGGCAACACACTACGTCCTTTCAACATTGCTTGTATATATGTTTCTAAGGCTGCCCATTCAATATTGAATAACCTACTAGGCACAGCCTTGTGAAAGACAAATTCACACTCTTATCAGCAAGTGTTAACTGCTTATGGTTCTGTATCTAAGGGTGGGACCCTTGGAGATTTATCATATCTATTGCTGTTACCTTTGTAAGTTTTGTTAAGCAACCATGTTGGTGAGGCTTCACTAAAAGGCACAATCACATAAATGACTTTCCGATCCTTGTAAAAGAAAATATATAGACAAAAAAATTGATAGAACACAGCAATTGGATTGTGGCAATTCTTCTAAACCTATTCAACTTATTGATTGATTGAACCATTTAAATAAACCATTCTTAGAAAAGAATTAATTTGGGACCAATTTTAACAAATAATATTATTCAAAATAGTATAATTTGATCGAAATTCATCAGTATCCAACATTCTCATCCTGTTGTTGTTTCTTGAAGATCTTTCCTCCCATTGCAGCCTTCTCCTCTGGTATACATAATGGAAATTATAAGTTAAACAAACTAGCTCTGAGTGAGGACATTGTGAATCTGTACAATCCAAAGTCTCCCAGCAGAAACAACTGTCTCACTCACAGGAAAAATACTATTTCTTTGTATAACTTCTATTGAATCATTCTGTTTAAATGGTATTTGTTTAATGATGAATTATTGACAAGTTAATGTCATCATTGAGAATTCAGTTGAGTTACAAAATGATTTTCGGCTTGTAAATAATCTTGGAATATATGGTTTTATTTCTGTAGAAAATAAATATTTTAAATTCCTTCAGACACAATTGCTGCATGAAATTAAAACATAATATTTAAAAGTTAGAAAGCCACAGGAAAGTACAAGCTGGATGTCAGAACAGTAGTATAGTAATAAATAAGGTGAGCAAAAGCGAAAACCACTGCAAGAGAAAACTAAACAAATTGAAAAAATAATGTAGGACTAGAAATATGTAAATATTCTGATTATGAGGGAAAATGAATGAAACTTAATGCTTCCTAGATCTGACTTTTATGATTCTTTATATTCATAATGCATTCTATATACTTTGCTCAATCAATACAAAGACATATGAAAGGCATATGTTTACCTAATTTTAGATTTTCATTAATGTGAATGTTCTAGGGCTCTTAGAAACAGAACCAGTCAAATTCCAAGGTTCAAAATTTACATTGACAACAGAATTCTCATTAGGTCACTGCAGTCCTTAAGACCACTATAAATGCTAACCATGTGTGTTAACTTGACTGGATGATCAGATATCAGAATAGGTTTGTAAGCATGAAATCTTGGCATGTCTGTGGGACACTTCCCTAACTAAGCTTCTCTTAAACCACTAGGTTGTAATAATGCTTTATCATCCCTAAGGTGTACCTCACCAAATCTTGTCACTTCTTAAACAGAAAATATCAGTGGAGGACAAAGTCATTCATGCTTTGTATCTGACTGAGGAAATATATGGATCTTCTTTAGTTCATAAAATTGGCAATTCTAGGCATTTACACTCAAACATATGTCTTATCCACTTGTTAACTCTTGGTACTTCAATCTATACATATCACCTGCCAGTTCTCCAGTTTGGAGGTGCAAGATATTGGGATTTCACATTTTTTCTAATGTCATGATATATTAATATACATATGTATGTATACATATACTACCTTCTCTTGGTTTTGTTTCTGTGTAGTTCATAAAGAATTCTGACTTACACAAAGATCATGCCACTTGAAAGCAGTTTTTAAACAAAATTTACATTGGTATTCATATTATTAACTTTGTATGGTGATACAATGAATATGGTTTGCATATTAAAACATTAAATTTTCAGATATTACCTTCTGCACAACTTCATAATATTCCAGGAGAATATGTAATTCAAAAAAGAGAGTCATGAGAGTCATAATTATAGAATTTCTTTTAATTGTTGAAAATCTTCTGAAAGCATCAGAGCAGCATATTTAGAGAGAAAAATGTTGAAATCATGAAGGGCTACAAAGGGTTAAAGCAGACAAGATGTATTAAAGGATACTCTACTTTAAAACTCAGATGGTAGCTGTCCATCCACAAGCATTTTAGAATATAAGATGATGATTCAACAAAAATGGCATGAAAAATAAAACATGCAATGGAAAAGTATCAATATCTCCAGTAGCACATATTCCAGGAACTATAAATATATAAAATATTACAATCTATATTAAATTATACTTGTATAGTCATAAAAACAAAAATACTGAATATGTATTTTATTATAATTGAATGTGTAGTTTTATATGGATCAATAAAAAAAATATTAGTCAGAAAGTAGCATTAACTTTGCATGTCTCAGAAGTAGACTCGCTTCGGCATGCACAGAATTAGGAGCTGTGGAGATATGTTTTCAATGAATGTAAGAAAACACATTTACACACATGTCTACTTGCAAAGTATTCTGTCTTGTAACCACCAATGTAGAGCTGATTTGTTTGTCTAATGCCTAAATTATTTCAAAGGCTTGTAGTATAATCTGACCAAAATAGAAGCAGTAGAAACTTCAAGAATCATGTTATAATTTTAAATAAAGTATTTAATGCATTAAATTTAATAAAATGAATATGTATGCCATATAATATTTGGAAATTACTGTGGTGAGCTTAATATTTTCAATTAATTTGCAAATAGATTTAATTCTTGATATTTTATATTAATTATTCTTAACAAATTACTGAGTTTGATAAAACTCAGGAATTACACTGCTTCAGGTTGCATCTCTCTAGTAGTGGTTGATAAGTTTTCTAGGAATGCAAATTGATTTTATTATTAATATTACAAAAATATAATTAGGAAGTTGACCCTCTAGCACTATCATCAACCTTCTGCATAATAACCTGTAATTTTATGGGTGTCTTGTACTCTATAATGAGGATTTTTTAAGACATGTATTTTTTGCTCATTTCATCTCTACTGAAGTTATTTTAATGATTTATTGGATTTTTAATGACATTATTAATATTGCATGATGCTCATCCCAGCATGGCCCCAAATAATTTGTGTTAAAATGATTAAAAATATTCCATTTGAAAGAGAATTAAATACAACGAGTGAATTCATAATATAAAATATAATTAAAATGCAATGAATTATTAAATTTTGAATATATATGTAGGGAGATAATATAGCTCAATACCAAGAACTTAGTTTCAAAATGACAGAGACAGAGCATAATTAATAAATATGAATAATGGAAGCCTCTCTCATGATAGTCACAGAATATATAAATCAACTTACTAATGTAGCATTCCTGACTTATATAGAAGTCAAACTAAGGAACTATATTTTTGGTGAATAAAGACCTAATTTACCAAGCAGAGGACCTGAAGGATAGGAAATCCTCTGACTTCAATAGTTTACTTCCCCCTCCCTCTTTTTTTCCTTCCATCTCTGTGTCCAATGATAATAAAGGTGTTAGTAATGAAAAAGTATTAAGCTGTATGTGAGGTGTGTGACAACTTCCTACTTTCATTAGGCTATTCTCTTCAAGCTACTATTAAAGAAAAACTAAACCACCAATCAAAGAAAACACATGGAGGGACTTGTGCCTCTAGCATCATATGTAGCAGAGGATGGCCTAATCAGTCATCAATGGAAGGAGAGGCCCTTGGTCCTGTGAAGGTCCTATGCCCCAGTAGAGGGGAATGCCAGGTCCAGGAAGCAGGAGTTTGTGGGTTGGGGAGCAGGAGGAGGGAGGAGAGAATAGGGGATTTTCGGAGGGGGAACTATGAAAGGGGCAAACATTTGAAATGTAAATTAAAAAATATCTAATAAATAAAGAAGAAAAAAGAAAAGTCAAAGCATAAAAATTCAGCAGTTGCAGCTGCTTAGAAACACCAGCATGTTTCAGATTAGTATGTCAAAGAGGAGTTAGTTCTATTCCTATAAATGAACACAATAAATACCAATAAATTTGCAATTTTTTTCCTCCCGTGTTTTAAAAGTTAATTGTAGTGAAGCATTTTGGAAAATTATGTTGAATGTTTTAGAATAGAATGAAAATTTATATTTTACTACTTTTTATAATTACATGTATGTATAAAATTTCCCTCATATCCCTAAATAATATGGCCTCTTTTTTTCTTAGTTGACAAAACTCAACTGAGAAAGGGAAGAAGCCTCAAAATTCCAATCCTAACCATGACAACATTTGCAACTGATAGATTCTGGGAAAGGAAAATTCAGTTTTCTCCAATGTGTTACCATGCACAGAAACCAACTTTAGGATCTTGGTTGTGAACTTGGTGGAGGGTCCCAAAGTCCCCAGAGGACTCTCCACACCATAGGTGCCCTAGCACACCCAGGATCTTGAGATCACTGGTGAGTGGAATGCAACATCTGTTCCAAAAAACACGAAGGTCTTGTGCCAGCAGGAACAGGGACAAAGGAAACCTGACCAACAAGTGGCTGGGTTCATTCTGGTCTTCACCAGCCCCATGCCATCTTGGGCACGAACTCGGCAGGCCTTAGCACACATTGGAATCACTGAGACAGGTCTATGCAAGAGAGTACTTGGGCAGCAGAAGCAACAGAGCTTCTTGGATAGGGTCACTTTGGAAATTCATCCTCAGCCAGCAAGTAGAGCTGAAGCCCAGACACTGGGCACCTTCCCCACTAGATGAGAGTTGGCCTCTCTGGGAGGGATCTGACCCTGGGTCTCAGGAGGTAGATCTGAGCTCCAGACTACTGTGTACCTTCCCTGCAAGAGGAGAGCTTGCCTGCAGAGAGAGCTTTGACCACTGGAATTCTAGAGAGAGTTGGACTCCCAGGAGTGCAGAAAGAGGCTAACAGAATTACAGGAGGAACAAGTTCCAACCAGAGACAGCTAGAACATCTAATACCAGTGATTACCAGATGGCAAAAGGCAAACATAAGAATCTTACTTACAGAAACTAAGACAACTCAGCATGATCAGAAAAGTCTTAGATATCCCAACACAACTGAAAAGCAAGATTCAGATTTAAAACCATATCTAATGATGCTGGTAGAGGATTTGAAGAAGGACACTAATAACTCACTTAAAGAAATACAGGAGAACACTGCTAAACAGGTGATGGAACTGAACAAAACAATCCAAGATCTAAAAATGGAAGTGGAAACAGTAAATAAAACCAAAAGGGAGACAACTCTGGAGATAGAAACCCTAGAAAAGAAATCAGGAACCATAGATGTGAGCATCAGTAAAGGAATGCAAGAGATTGAAGAATCGAAGGTGCAGAAGATTCCATAGAAAACATAACACAACAATCAAAGAAAATGCAAAATTCAAAAAGATCCTAACTCAAAACATGCAGGAAATCCAAGAAACAATGAGAAGACCAAACCTGAGGAAAATAGGTATAGATGAGAATGAAGATTTTCAAATTAAAGGGCCAGTAAATATCTTCTACAAAATTGTAGGGCAAAACCTTACCTAACCTAAAAAACGAGATGCCCATGAACATACAAGAAGCCTACAGAACTCTAAATAGACTGGACCAGAAAAGAAATTCCCCCTGACACATAATAATCAGAACTACAAATGCACTAAATAAAGATAGAATATTAAAAGCAGTAAGGGAAAAAGATCAAATAACATAAAGGCAGACCTATCAGAATTACATCAGACTTCTCACCAGAGACTATGAAAGCCAAGAGATCCTGGACATTTGTTATACAGATCCTAAAAGAACAAGAAAGCCAGCCCAGGCTACAATATCCAGCAAAATTCTCAATTGCTGTAGATGGAGAAACCAAGGTATTCCATGGCAAAATCAATTTCAGGCAATATATTTCCATGTATCCAGCACTTCATAAGATAATAAAGGGAAAACTCCAACACAAGGAGGAAAATGATGCCTTAGAAAAAGCAAGAGAGTAATCCTTCAACAAACTTAAGATACCCACAAGAACAGAATCCCAACTCTAACAACAAAAATAATAGGAAGCAACAATTACTTTACCTTAATATCTCTTAATATCAATGGACTCAATTCCCCAATAAAAAGACATAGACTAACAGACTGGCTACATAAACAGGGCCCAACATTTTGCTGCATACAGGAAACCCACCTCAGGGACAAAGACAGACACTACTTCAGAATAAAAGGCTGGAAAACAATTTTCCAAGCAAATAGTCCAAAGAAACAAGCTTTAGTAGCCATTCTAATATCAACAAACAAAACAAAAAAAACCAAAACAAAACAAAAATAACAAACAACAACAACAACAAAAACGACTTCCAATCCAAAGATAGCAAAAAAGACAAGGAAGGGCACGACATATTCATCAAAGGTAAAATCTTCCAAGATGAGCTCTCAATTCTGAATATCTATGCTCCAAATGAAAGGACAACCAAATTCATTAAGGAAACTTTAGTAAAACTCAAAGCACACATTGCACCTAAAACAATAATAGTGGGAGACTTCAACATCCCACTCTCATCAATGGACAAATTATGGAAACAGAAACTAAACAGAGACACATTGAAACTAACAAAAGTTATGAAACAAATGGATTTAGCAGATATCTACAGAACATTTTATCCTAAAACAAAAGGATATACCTTCTTCTCAGTGCCTCATGTTACCCTCTCCAAAATTGACCATATAATTGGTCATAAAACAGGCCTCAACAGTTACAAAATTATTGAAAATTTTCCATGCATCCTATCTGATCACCACGGACTAAGGCTGATCTTCAGTTAACAACATAATAATAGAAAGCCAACATTCACTTGGAATCAAAAGAACACTATTTAATAATAACTTGATCAAGGGAGAAATAAAGAACTAAATTTAAGACTTTATAGAGTTAATGAAAATGAAGCCACAACACACCCAAACTTATGGGACACAATGAAAGCAGTCCTAAGAAGAAAACTCAAATCTCTGAGTGCCACCAAAAAGAAACTATACAGAGCATACACTAGCAGCCTGACAGCACACCTAAAAGCCCTAGAGCCAAAGGAAGCAAATTCACCCAAGAGAAGTAAACAGCAGGAAATAATCAAACTTAGGAATGAAATCAACCCAGTGGAAACAAAAAGAACCATACAAAGAAGGAACCAAACCAGGAGCTGATTCTTTGAGAAAATCAACAAGGTAGATAAATCCTTAGCCAGACTAAGTAGAGGGCCCAGGGACAGTATTCTAATTAACAAAATCAGAAATGACTCTGAGACATAACAACAGAACCTGAGGAAATCCAAAATATCACTAGATCATACTACAACAGGCTATACTCAACAAAACTGGAAAACCTGGATGAAATGGACAATTTTCTATACAGATATCAGGTATCAAAGCTAAATCAGAATCAGATTAACCATCTAAACAGTCCCATTCCCACTAAAGAAATAAAGCAGTCATTAATAGTCTCCCAACCAAAAAAAAAAAAAAAAAAAAAACACACAAAAAAAAAAAAAAAACAAAAAAAAAACCAGAACCAGATGTGTTTAGTGCAGAGGTCTATCCGACCTTCAAAGAAGACCTAATTCCAATTCTCTTCAAACTATTCCACAAAATAGAAACAGAAGGTACTCTTCCCAATTCATTTTCTGAAGCCACAATTTCTCTGATACCTAAACCACAAAATGACCCAACAAAGAAAGAGAACTTCAGACCAATTTCCCTTATGAATATCTATGGTAAAATACCCAATAAAAATCCTTGCACACTAAATCCAAGCACACATCAAAGCGATCATCCATCATGATCAAGTAGGCTTCATCCCAAGGATAAAGGGATGGTTTAATATATGAATATTCATCAATGTAATCCACTATATAAACAAACCCAAAGAGAAAAAGCACATGATCATCTCCTTAGATGCTGAGAAAGCATTTGACAAAATCCAACACCCATTCATGATAAACCTCTTGGAATGATCAGGAATTCAAGGCCCATACCTGAACATAATAAAAACAATATACAGCAAACCAATAGCCAACATCAAAATAAATGGAGAGAAGCTGGAAGCAATCACACTAAAATCAGGGGCTAGACAAGGCTGTCCACTTTCTCCCTGTACTCAAAGTCCTAGCCAGAATAATTTGACAACCAAAGGAGATCAAGGGGATACAATTTGTAAAAGAAGAAGTCAAAATTTCATTATTTGCAGATGATGATAGTATATATAAGTGACCCTAAAAATTCAACCGAAGAATTCCAAAACCTGATAAACAGCTTCAGTGCAGTAGCTGGATATAAATTTTACTCACACAAATCTTTTTCTACACAAAGGATAAACAGGCTGAGAAAGAAATTAGGGAAGCAACACTCTTCCCAATAGTCACAAATAATAAAAAATACCTTGGTGTTACTCTAAGTAAGTGAAAGATCTGTATGATAAGAACTTCAAGTCTCTGAAGAAAGGAATCAAATAAGATCTCAGAAGATGGAAAGATCTCACATGCTCATGGATTGCCAGGTTTAATATAGTAAAAATGGCTATCTTTCCCAAAAGCAATCTGCAGATTCAATGCAATCCCCATCAAAATTCCAACTCAATTCTTCACCGAGTTAGAAAGGGCAATTTGCAAATTCATCTGGAATAACTAAAAACCTAGGAGAGCAAAAACTATTCTCAACAATAAAAGAACCTCTGGTGGAATCACCATGTCTGACCTCAAGCTGTACTACAGAGTAATTGTGATAAAACAAAAACAAAAACAAAAACAAAACAAAACAAAAAACTGCATGGTACTAGTACAGTAACATACGGGTAGATCAGTGGAATAGAATTGAAGATCCAGAAATGAACCCATGCACCTCTGGTCAATTGATCTTTGAGAAAGGATCTAAAATCCTCCAGTGGAAAAAAGACAGCATTTGCAACAAATAGTGCTGGCTCAACTGGTGGTTATCCTGTAGAAGAATGTGAATTGATCCATTCTTATCTACTTGTACTACGCTCAAGTCTAACTGGGTATAGGAACTCCACATAAAACCATATTCACTAAATCTTATAAAGGAGAAAGTGGGGAAAAACCTCGAAGATATGGGCACAGGGGAAAAATTCCTGAACAGAACAGCAATGGTTTGTGCTGTAAGATTGAGAATCTACAAATAGGACTTCATAAATTTGCAAAGCTTCTGTAAGGCAGAAGACACTGTTAATAAGACAAAAAGGCACCAATAGATTGGGAGAAGGTCTTTACCAATCCTAAATTGGGCAGGGGACTAATGTCAATATATACAAAGAACTCAAGAAGATGGACTCCAGAAAATCAAATAACCCCATTAAAACTGGGGTACAGTGCTTAACAAAGAATCCTCAACTGAGGAATACATAATGACTGAGAAGCACCTTAAAAAATGTTCAACATCCTTAGTCATCAGGAAATGCAAATCAAAACAACCCTGAGATTCTACCTCACACCAGTCAGAATGGCTAAGTTCAAAAATTCAGGTGGCAGCAGATGCTGGCGAGGATGTGGAGAAAAAGCAACACTCCTCCATTACTGGTGGGATTGTAAGCTTGTACAACCACTCTGGAAATCAGTCTGGTGGTTCATCAGAAACCTGGACGTAGTAGTACCAAAAGATCCACCAATACCTTTCTTGGGCATATTCACAGAAGATGTTCCAACTGGTTATAAGAACACATGCTCCACTATGTTCATAGCAGCCTCATTTATAGTAGCTAGAAGCTGGAAAAAAACCCAGATGGTCTAGTCTGCCATCATTTGGAGGAGAGGCCTTGGTCTTGCAAAGATTGTATGCCCCAATACAGGGGAATGCCAGGGCCAGAAAGTAGGAGTGGGTGGGTTGGGGAGCAGGGTAGGTGGAGTGTTTAGGGGACTTTCAGGATAGTACCTGAAATGTAAATGAAGAAAATATTTAATAAAATTGTTTAAAAATATAAAAAATATAAATGCATGCGCACACACACTTTTTTGGTTTGTATTAATGAGGATTTTTATGTTTTTTTTTTTAAAGTTGAAAATCATGTTTTCATTCAGAACATTCTGATTATTTCCCCTCTCCCAGCTCCTCCCAGATTCAACCCACTTCCTCACCCACCCAAATGTGCACCCTTTCCTCTTCTCTCTCATTAGAATACAAACAGGCAGCTAAAAATATTAACAGTGAAGACATATGATAAGATAAAATAGAAACAAACAGAAATAAAAGAAAACAAACAAGAAGAAAAAAAAGAATTAAAGTAAAAGCACCTAAACACATACAGATGCAGACAGACATGCACACAAATTCCACCAAAAACAAAACAAAACAAAAACAAACAAAAATAAAAAAAAACGAAAAAAAAAACTAGAGAAAATATCATAAAAGCAAAGAATTGTAATGAGAAATTAAAAAAAACTCAACAAAGCATTATGAAACAAAGTATCTTAAAAATGTCATGAAATTTTTGTATTGACTAGCAACTCTTTTTTCTTTTTTTAATTGGATTTAATTTGTTTTTTATACTCTATAATCCAAATTCCTGCCACCCCATCCACTCTATGACTGCTCCACATCCAACACCTCATCCCCACCTCCTCTATCACCAAGTGGATGCCCTCAACCCCACCCCACCTGACCACAAAACTCCCTGGGGCCTCCAGTCTCTTGAGGGTTAGATACAACATCTCTGAATGAACACAGACCTGTAAGTCCTCTACGTTATTGTGTTGGGGGCTTCATATCAGCTGGTGAATGCTGTCTGATTGGTGGTCAAGTATTTGAGAGATCTTAGTCATCCAGATTAATTGAGAATCCTATAGAATTGAAATCTCTTTCTCCTCAGCTTCTTTGAGCCTTCCCTAATTCAACAACAGGGGTCAGCAGCTTCTGTCCATTGGTTGGGTGCAAATATCTGCATTTGACTCTATCAGCTGCCTGTTGGGTCTTTCAGAGGGCAGTCATGATAGGTCCCTTTTTGGGGGTGCTCCATAGCCTCAGTAATAGTGTCAGGCATTGCGAACTCCCTCCCCACCTGATCTAGAACCCACTTTGGGACTGTCACTGGACCTTCTTTTCTCAGGCTCCTTTCCATTTCCATCCCTGTAATTCTTTCAGACAGGAACAATTATGGGTCAGATTTGTGATTGTGGGATGGTAACCAGATCCCTCACTTGATGTCCTGTCTTCCCACTGGAAGTGGGCTCTATAAGTTTCCTCTCCTCAGTAGAGGGCATTACATCTAAGGTACATCCCTTTGATTCTGGAGACTCTCTTACCTCCCAGGTCTCTGGTGCATTCTGGAGTGTCCCCCCAACCTCCTAATATCTGAGGGTGGCTGTTTACATTCTTTTTGCTAGCCCTCGGGGCTTCAGAAAGGGCTTCCTTTTCCCTTAACTTATAAAAGATCAAGTTCCCCTTTTCTTGCACTCCCCCCACCTTGCACTTTCCCTCCAGGTTCTTCCCTCCCTCCTCATCTGTGATTGCTTCCTTCTCTATTTCAAATGTGACTAAGGCATCCTCATTTGGGCCCTTCAGCATGTTGATATTTTTGAGTTCTGTAGCCTGTATCTTGGGTATTCTGTAAATTTTCTAGCGTGCAATAATATCCACTTATTAGTGAATACATACCGTGCATGTACTTTTGGATCTGAGTAACCTCACTAGGGATGATATTTTCTAGCTCCATTCATTTGCCTGCAATACAAAGGATGTCCTTGTTCTTAATAGCTGAGTATTCCACTGTGTAAATGTATCACATTTTCTGTATCCATTCATCTGTCATGAGACATTTAGGTTGTTTTCATCTTGTGGCTATCACAAATTAGGCCGCTATGAACATAGTGGAACACGTGCCCCTGTGGCATGGAGGGGCATCTTGTGGGTATTTTCCCAAGAGAGGTATAACTGGGTAGACATATTTCCAATTTTCTGAGGAACTGCCAGATTGATTTCCAGAGTGGTTGTACCAGTTTGCAATCCCACCAGAAATGGAGGAGTGTTCATCTTTCTCCACATCCTCTCTAACATGTGTTGTCACTTGAGCTTTTGGTCTTAGTCATTCTGATTGGTGTAAGGTAGAATCTCAAGGTCATTTTGATTTGCATTTCTCTGATCAATAAAGACTTTGAACATTTCTTTAGGTGCTTCTCAGTCATTTGAGAATTCTCAGTTGTGAATTCTTAGTTTAGTTCTACATAAATTTTTTGATTAGGTTGTTTGTTCTGTTGGATGTGGGGTTAGTGAATTTTCTTTTTTCCCAAACTGTAGATTGCCAATTTGTTTTGTTGACTATGTCCTTTGCTTTATAGAAGCTTTCCACTTCCACCAGGTCCCATTATCAATTCTTGATCTTAGAGCATAAGATATTGGAGTTATGTATAGGAAATTTTCCCCTGTGCCAATGAATTCCAGGCTTTTACCACACTTTCTCCTCTATTAGATTCAGTTTATCTGGTTTTATGTTGAGGTCTTTCATCCACTTGGATGTGAGCTTTGTATAAGTTGACAAATATGGGTCTATTTTTATTCTTCTACATACATATAGCCAGTTAGATCACCACGATTTATTGAAGATGCTTTCTCTTTTACATTGTATATCTTTGGCTTCTTTGTCAAAAATGAACTGTTCCGTAAGTTTGTGGCTTTATTTTTGGGTTTTCAACTCTATTCTATTGATCAACATGTCTGTCTCTGTACCAATAATGTGCAGTTTTTATCATTATTGCTCTGTAGTAAAGTTTGATGTCATGAATTGTGATTTCTCCAGCTGTTCATTTACTGTTAAAAATTGTTTTCCCTATTCTGTATTTATTGCCTTTCCAAATGAATGTGAGAATTGTTCTTTTCATGTCTTTGATTTATTTAAGTTAATTTTATATCTGGTCACTTTGCTGAAGTTGTTTATCAGCTGGAGAGGTTCTCTGGAAGAACTTTTAAGGTTGCTTATGTCTATCATATCATCTACAAGTAGTGATACCTTTATTTCTTCTTTACCAATTTGTATCCACTTGATCTCATTTTGTTGTCTTATTGTTCTAGCTAACACATCAAATACTATAGGGAATAAAGATGGGGAGAGTGAAAATCATAGTCTTTTCCTTTATTTTAGTAGAATTGTTTCAAGTATGTATCCATTTAATTTGAGATTGGCCTGGTATGTTTACATTTGTAGTGGCGTTATGTGCTTGTGGCTCTCTGCTTTTGACTTTGTTGTGAGATGCTTAATATCTTGTCATTTCTTTGGTGCAGATCTCACCCTTGCATTAGAATTTTTCTTCCAGGATCCTCTGTACAACTGGATTGCTAGATAGATACAGTTTGAATTTGGTTTTGTCCTGGAATATTTTGCTTTCTCCATCAGTGTTGATTGAGAGTTTTGCTGGATATAGTAGCCTGGGCTGGTGTTTGTGTTCTCTTAGAGTCTGCATGACCTCTGACCAGTCTGTTCTGGCTTTCAAAGTTTCTGGTCAGAAGTCTGGTTTAATTCTGATAGGTTTACCTTTGTATGTTACTTGGCCTTTTTCCTTTGCAATTTTTAATATTCTTTCTTTGCTCTGTGCATTTAGTGTTTTGATAATTATGTGAAGAGATTTTCTTTTCTGATTCCATTCATTTGGTGTTCTATAGACTTCTTGTACCTTTATGGCCATTCTTTCTTTAGGTTGGGAAAGTTTTCTTCTATGACTCTGTTGAAGACATTTTCAGGTTCTTTGAGTTAGGAATCTTCTTTTTTTTTTTTTTTTTTTTTTTTTTTTGGTTTTTCGAGACAGGGTTTCTCTTTATAGCTCTGGCTGTCCTGGAGCTCACTTTGTAGACCAGGCTGGCCTCGAACTCAGAAATCCACCTGCCTCTGCCTCCCGAGTGCTGGGATTAAAGGCGTGCGCCACCTCGCCCGGTGGAATCTTCTTTCTCCTCTATTCTCATTATTATTAGATTTGATCTTTTCATTTTGTCCTATATTTCCTGGATGCTTTGTGTTAGGAGTTTTTTATGGTTTGAATTTTCTTTGACAGTTTTGTCTATCTCTTCTACTATATCTTCTAAACCTGAGAAGAATCTCTCTTCTATCTCTTGTATTCTATTGATAATACTTATATCTGTAATTCCTGACCTCTTTCCTAGGTTTTCCATTTCCAGATTTGCCTCCATTTGTGTTTTCTTTATTGTTTCTACTTCCACTTTTATGTCTTGGAACACTTTAATCAATTCCTTCACCTGTTTACCTGTGTTTTCATGTATTTCTTTCAATGAGTTATTGATAACCTACTTAAAGGACTCTTATCTTTATGAGATAGGATTTTAGGTCAAATTCCTGATTTTCAATGTGTTGATCTATTCAGGGCTTTCTGTGGTGGGAGAACTGGTTTCTGATCAGTGTAAGGTAGAATCTTATGGTTGTTACGATTTGCATTTCCCTGATTAATAAGGACTGAACATTTCTTTAAGTACGTCTTTGCCATTCAAAAATTCCTCTATTGTGAGTTCTCTGTTTAGTTCTATACCTGATTCTTTTGATTGGGTGGTTTGGTTTTTTTTTTTTTTTTTTTTTTTTTTTTGGTGGTGAGCTTCTTGAGATGTATATCATGCTCACTGAGATAACTCAGACCCTAAAGTACCTGCATGGTATTTACTCATTAATAAGTGTATAGAAGTGTAAAAAAAAAAAAAGTACAGAATATACAGGATACAATCCTCAGAGCTCAAGAAGGTTAACAATCCTAAGGGCCCAAGTGCAAATGCATCAATATCACTTGGGAGGGAGAAGAAAGCAATCACAAGGAGCAGGAACCTAAGTAGGCGATGGGACAAGGAAGGAAATGAAGAACATGATCAGATATTGGGGGGAGGAATGAATGCTTGATGGCCAACAGAAAAAATAGAAACAACCTCAGGAGATAGGGGTTGGAGGAATCCTATAGAAAGTACTAGAGATTTAGGAGTTGATTGAATATTAGCACCCAAAGGGTGCTTAGATGAAATGCCCTATAGTGGGGAAATGCACTTGTAGAGAACACTGTTGTAGAATTTTCCCTGTCCAATTACACTAGTGCAAAGAAAGCTTGTGATTGGACAGGTAAAAGTGAGTCAGAGCTAAGGGTTATTGAGAAAGAGAGCATTTCATTGTAGAGAGGGGAAGGCAAGATGGAGGTGGGTGTGAACCAGTATGTCTTTTACCGCCACAGGTAGTTATAACATCATAAGTTTAGAATAATTGGGATAAAGTTTTTATCATTATTGATTGGCTCTGAAATTATTGTATCTTGTAAACTGTGATTTTATTGATACATAAATCTGATTGTTAACTATAACTTTAAGAGTTTTGATTTTGTTGGGGTACTGGGTATTGGGATATCTAACTGCGAGTTTGGCAGTTCAATTTGGTTACTGGAATGTGGAACTGAGCTGGTGGGATGCTGTAGGTGCATAGTGTTGTGGTATACTGGTGCCAGCACTAGAGCAGTAATATTCCAGATCATTTTAAATATTTATTGCATCAGTTCACATTCAGTAGAAAGACAGGGCGTCAAGAGGAGGGATGGAGTTGCCATCCAACAGTTAAAACTTCTGACCCATAATTGTTCCTGCATAAAAGAACTGCAGGGACAAAAATGCAGAAGAGACTGAGGGAAAGGGGATCCAGTGACAGGTCCAAATTGAGATCCAGATCATCTGAAGGCTCTATGGCCTGACACAATTAGTGATGCTATGGTTTGCTTGCAAACAGGAGCCTAGCATGGCTGCCCTCTGACAGAAGCCAGGGACCCCTGTGATGGAATTAGGGGAAAGCTGGAAGAAACTATAGAGGAAGGTGACCCCATTGGAAGACTATCATTATCAACTAACCTGGACATCTGAGATCTGCCAGACAATAAGCAACCAAATAGGGAACATATACCAGGTGATATGAGACACCCGACACATATACAGCAGATGATTGCCTGGTATGACCCCTGCAAGAGAAGATGCACCTAACCCTGGAGATACTTGAGGCCCAAGGGAGTGGAGAGGTCTGATGGTGTGGGGGTTGGGGGTTTGTACATCCCATATACCCTCCCTCATGTCCAAGAGGATTTAAAAACTGGGATACAGATAATGACAGGACTATAAAAAGATTAAAAATTAAGGAGAACAAAAAGGAGGAGGAGGAGGAGGAGAAGAAAAAGGAGGAGGAGAAGGAGGAAGAGGAGGAGGAAGAGGAGGAGAAGGAGGAGGAGGAGGGGAGGGAGAGGGAGAGGGGGAGAGGGAAAGGGAGAGGGAGAGGGAGAGGGAAGAGAGGGAGATGAGGGAGAAGAAGGGAGAGGGAGAGGAGGGAGAAGAAGGGAGAAGAAGGGAGAAGAAGGGAGAAGGGAGAAGGGAGAAGGGAGAAGAAGGGAGAAGAAGAAGAAGAAGAAGAAGAAGAAGAAGAAGAAGAAGAAGAAGAAGAAGAAGGAGGAGGAGGAGGAGGAGGAGGAGGAGGAGGAGGAGGAGGAGGAGGAGGAGGAGGAGGAGGAGGTGGAGGAGGGCTTGTATACACAGCCAGAGTATCAGAATATAATAAAACTTTTTATCAGTGAGCAATTTTAAAATGGAGATAGACATTTGTTAGCACTAATTAAATGGAGATAGATTCTGGGTTAGGAATATAGGTTTGTGTCTACTTTTCCTCTTGCCATGGACCAGGCTCAATCAGCCCCACTCAATCCGTGGGAATCAGGACCTTGGACAAATGGGCATAGAGTCAGTGAGAATTGACAGACAGACACAGACACGAGAGTGTGCTGGATATGAATTTATTGTCCAAATGAACACCAGACTCTTTTATACAGAAGAAAACCGACCAAACAACAACAAAACAAAACAAACAAACAAACAAACAACAACAACAACAACAAAAAACAGGCAAACACATCCGAAAAGTTACAGTGACACAAAACAAAAGGAATGCATGTATCAAAAGATGGCAGGGACCAGGCCACCTTTACCACTTAAAATGGAGCCAGGTGAATCCTCTGACGTAATGCTAGTCTATTGTTAAACCCAACACCAGGGGTTCTTTAGTAAATACCTGATTATACTATTCCTTTGGGCCTAGTGAAGAAACCTGTATCAGGGGAATTCCCTTCCAGTAACTCTTTCATGGTTAACCCACCTATTTGCTAGGCCATTGTGTATTCCTGTGTTTGGGTGAGACTTGGCTATTGTCCTAATTAATCACTATGCAGATTATCCCTGAGTTTTTCTAGCTTTGTTTTTGTAATGCCTAATTAGTTTCACTGTCTCTACTAGAAGTAAATTTGAATGTTACTGAATAGGTAACATTCTTACTGAATTCCAAAGTCACCATCTGCTTCAAGGATTTTCTAGGAACCATTGGAACATTGGTGGAGGTTTAGCTATATCAAAAAAAAATCAATCTTTAAAGGCACTTATAATAAAATAATACTGACAGAAAGCACGTGGATCCATACACCAGACTAACATGGGGACAGGGTTTGAGTATACGAGCTATGAGAATGCCAAGGTTTCAGGAGGCATAGTTTCCTCGAGACTGCCTTCAGGCCTTATGACTTGTCAGGCAGATTTCACTGGAGTGAGCATAGCATCCTCTTAGCTGTAGGAACCCTTCTGGTCCAATTTGTGCTGTTCCTGTGCATTCTGCCATAGTCTCTGTGAGTTCATATGTGTGTGTCTTGCTGTGATTTGAAAGCCTTGTTTTGATGGTGTCTGCCATTACTTCTGTCTCTTAGATTCTTTCCACCTACTTTTCCTCAAGGTTCCCTAAGCCCTCATGGGGGTAGGATGATGGAAACATCTCATATAAGACTCAAACTGAAAGGTTTCTCACACTTTGTACATTGTCTCATTGTGGGTCTCCATATTTATTCCTATCTATTCCAGGAGAAAGATTCTTTCATGATGGCTGAGTAAGACATGTACCTATAAGAATAACAGAATGTTGCTAGAATTTTTTTTTTTTTTTTTTTGCGATACATGTTCTTAACAGAACAGCATCATTTGTTTTTCTCCTTGCTACATGTTTTATCTTCTCTCAGTCTCTAGGCCACTGGCCCAGTGTACTGATGGATCCTATTTCATGGACTTAGCCTTAAGTCCTGTTAGATATTTGTTGGTTACTACCATGAGCTTTGTGCACTAGCACATTTTATAAATCACCTCATGATTATCATGTATCTGGGTTTGTATCTGGATTACATTTACCTTTCTTTTATGGTAACATTTAGAGTATCTTCCAGTTTTATCAACACTTCTTGTAAGTTGAAATACTATTTTTGGACTGTAAACTATGATATGATAAACAGTTATTCTGTAATGGAAAAGAGATGATAGTAAATTTTCTGTAAGATTATAGAGGTGTGTATGAGGATCCACTAAAGGATGAAAATGAATGCTAATAAAACTACATCTCCTATTAAATCAAAGGAGGATTTAAAGCATATTCTAGAAAGCAAATAAGATAAGATATTTAAAATCCTAGATATTTAATCACATAGATACTTAGACTAAATAGAAATAGTATGACCGAGGGCAAATTTTCTAGGTTAACTAAATAAAAATGAAGTGCATGCACCCTGACTATAAACCACTAGACAAGAAACAAGTAAGCCAAACATTAGGAATGGAAAAGCATTGTGCATTGTTTCAGATACTGATAAAAACAAAACAACACACAAAAAAACCCTGAGATGGGCTCATATATGGCAATAGTACATCTGACAGTGAGGAACAAATTATTTCTTGGAAGTGTATTCTTTCCTCAGTCTCTGTGAATTAACACATACATATGCTCTATGTATATATGGACACATATAAATATGTTCTAAAGTATATATGGATAGCTACTAAAAAAACCCTTGCATCACTACCCAGAAATGGAGTAGCTCTTTCTCTTCTTTAAAAAATAAGCTAATATTTAATATGCTAAAAATTAACTTGAAATTGTAAGGGCAAAATAATGGAATGACAAGAAATTAAATGAGAAAGAATGTATCAAGAAAAGTCACAAAGCAGGATTATAGTTGTTGTGCTTTCTACCTAATGAGGCAAATTTTGACACAGCCCATTGTTCTGCTTATGTTTGCTGTGAAAAGATAGACATGAGATATCATACCACATTTGAACCATTAAAAAAAAGTCAAAAACTTTCTTCTTGGCTCATTTTTATCTCTTCTTTTCTGTGTGTTACTTTTCAAACCAAACCTACTGAGGCTGAGACTTCTTTACTAAATCCATCATACATGCTGGAATTTCTGGCACTTGAAACAAGGCAGTTCTTGTGGATGTAGACAGAGCAGCTCTGAGTCCATGTGTATAACAGACTTGTCTAGAATGCACCGTTATGGTGCAATTATTTACTACCTTTAATTCTTACAAGCTTCCCATCCCCTCTTCTGTAGTAAAATGGAGTAGGTTCCACTCCCTTTGTAGAGTAGGTTCTATTTGCAGCTAATTACTCTGTAGTCTCTTACTTATACACATTGATCACTTGTGGATCACTATATAAACCTTCTTATGCAGAAAGAATTTCTTTGATGACTGTTGAGATTTGCACTAATATGTGGGCACAAAGATAAGTGCCTAAGGAGCTGTTTAATATATGGCCATTTTTGTTTTCATGTAAATATTATGCTTTTTCTGATTACTATACATCTAATAGCAAAATTTGAACTCAGGATGGTGATGCCTCCTACAGGATTTTTATTGTTTGGCTTGTTTGGCTTTGGTGTTTGCACAGGAAGTTTTAGGGATTGTTGTTTCCTTTAAATTCTATGATAGTTGCACTGAAATTTGCCTGGAGATTTCATTAAATCTGTAGATTGTTGTTAGTAAGATTAGCAGTTTACAGTAGTAATGCTAGCAAGTGTTGAGGATGTGAGGTTTTTCCATTTGTAAATTAAAAATACTGTTTTCTCTACATTCTATTAACTATCCAACTACAAGATCTTGGTCCATTTAATCGTACTGGGCATAAATTCTACCAGTGTAAGTAGCTTAAATCCAATCCGAAAGGGATCTGTCATTTCCTCCCCTCACATTTGTGACAGAATGGGATGAATGCTCTCCTCTCTCTCTCTCTCTCTCTCTCTCTCTCTCTCTCTCTCTCTCTCTCTCTCTCTCTCTCCCTCTCTCTCTCAATATATATATATATATATATATATATATATATATATATATATATATATATATCCGAAAAAACAGACATCTACTTTTTATTTACTTCTTTTCATTATATCTTTAAAAGCCTTTCAATAAAGTAATTAGACCGAAGAAAGAAACAAAGGAGATATAAATAACAAAGGAGGAAGCCAAAGGATATTTATTTGCAGATGAGATGATTCTATATCTGAGGGACACTAAAGACTCCACTGGAAATGTAAAGATGATAACCATATTCCAGAAAGCAGAAGAACATAAAATTAAAACACAGACAGAGAAACAAGAATAATGGTAGTTTTCCAATACACTAATAACAAACATGAGAAATAAATCACTGAAACAGTCCCATACACAATAGCCTCAAAAATATCCTGAAAAACTAATTATAGAAGTAAAAGTCTTGTTCAGTGAGCACTTTAAATGGAGCAGAGACTGAAGGAATGACCAGTGACTGGACCAACTTGGAATCCTACCCATGGCCATGCACCAGTCCCTAACACTATTATTGATACTGTGTTACACTTGCCAACAGGAGTTAGCATGGCTCTTCTTTGAGAGGTGCTACTTAGCAGTTGACAGAGACAGATGCAATACCCACAGCCAATCACTGGACAGAGGTCTGTGTATCCTATGGAAGAGTTATGGCAAGAAGTGAAGGAACTGATTGGAATAGTAACCCTACAGGAAGACCAACAGTGTTAACTAACCTGGACCAGAGATGGAGCCACCACCCAAGAACATACATGGGGTGGCCCTAGGTACCTGGCAGTTATGTAGCAGAGAGCAGCCTTGTATGCACCTCAGTGGAAGGGGATGCACCTAATTCTACAGAGATGTGATTTCTCAAGTTTGGAGGATAGTAGGGAGGGGGGTAGCCTCTTAGCAGAGAAGGTAAAGGAAAATGGGGAAAAGAAAACTGTAAGGTGGGATGAAGAGAGGGTAAACATTTGGTATGTAAATGAATACAATTGTTAATTAACACTGGGGAACAGAAGCTCAGGTTCCTTCTGGTCAGTGCCAGCACTGTGCCATCTTGCACACGAACTCAGAGGACATTTCAAGATTCCCAGAGTACTCTCAACTCACCAGGCATGCTAGCATGCCCAGGATCTGAGGATCACTGGTGATTGGAACACAACATCTGTTCCAACACAACTGGGAGTGCCTGGGACCAGCAGGAGCAGGGAACATAGGAACCCTGCCCTACCAGTGGCAAAGGTTCCTTCCAGTTGGTGCTGGTCTACCTTGGTTTAGAACTTAGAGGAGAGTCCTACAGCCCCCAGAGGGAATGATCACTTCCACATGCTCTAACACATTGAGGATCTTAGGTTCTCAGGATCCCTGGAGTTTAGTCACACCAGGATCTCAGGGTCTCAGAGGAAGTTTGACTGCCAAAAACTCTGACAAACCCAGAATCTCAAGATCACAGGATCCCAGAATCACAGGATCCCAGAGAAAGCTGGACTCTGAGGACTTCTGACTCAACCCAGGATTACAAGAATGACAGGCTCTAATCAGACATATTGGGGGGGGGGGGGCGGCAGGGAAATGTGAGGCGTTGGGATATGCATAGACAGGCTGGTCTTCAGTCGAGCTGAGGTCTGAACCCTGGAAGGGTGATAATTCACCTACATGACACAGTATGCTTTCCCTCATGCTCCTGGAAGTCTGATTCCTGCCTAAGTTATCACCCCCCAGAGCCCTCACTAGAGAAGCATGGCTAGAAGTCACATAGGCAATGTCCCAAGCTTCTGACTTTCAGGCTAAACTCCTCCTCAGTTACCTAGCAACAGTAAAGACCATAAGAGGGGCTGCTTGGACCCACCTTGCTCTCTTACTCCTCACTTTCACCTTCTCACTCTTCTTTCTTTGTATCCTCTCCTCTCTTACTCCTCTCATTCCTTTGTTCTCTTACCTCTCACTTCTCTCACTCCTCTCTCCTCTCTTTGTCTTCTCCTCTCCTCTCTCCTGTTACTCTCTTTCTATCCTTTCCTCTCTTCCTCTCTCTCTTTTCTACCTACTCTCTTTCTCCCTGCCTTTCTATAATAAAGCTCTAAAACCATAGACAGTCTCTGCTGATCAAGATCTGCATTGCTCACTCTCACTGGTGTGGCAACCCTTCCTCCCTCTTCCCTCTCTCCTATAACCGGAGGCTACAGGGTGTGGCTCTGGAGCCCCAGTTTGGGCTGTTGCTTGTCCACCCCCTGATGAGTAGGTCAGAGGCTTGGATGCCCACCCGGGGCTGAGTGGAAAGCATGTGGCAGCCCTCCCATGTCAGCCTGTCCAGAGCATAGGTGGAACTCTGGAGGGGCATGGGTCTTTTCTCCCTTTCTTCCCCTGTACCCATTTTTAGTTCCCACAAGGAAAACTTGAGATAATCAGAAGGAGGGAAGCAAGCATAAGAACAGAAGCAACACAAACCAAGGCTACTTAACAACATCTGAACCCAGGACTCCAACAATAGCAAGTACTGGATACACACCATCACAACAGTAGAGCAAGATATGCATCTAAAGTCACTTATAATGATGATGGAGGACTATAAGATGGACTTAAATAACTCCCTTAAACAAATACAGGAAAACACAGTTAAACAGATAGAAGCCATTAAAGAGGAAACACAAAAATCCCTTAAAGAATTACAGGAAAACACATCCAAACAGGTTAAAGAATTGAGCAAAACCATCCAGGATCTAAAAATAGAACTAGAAACAATAAAGAAATCACAAAGGGAAACAAGTCTGGAGATAGAAAACCTAGGAAAGAACTCAGGCCATAGATGCAAGCATCACCAACAGAATGAAAGAGATAGAAGAAAGAATCTCAGATGCAGAGGTTACCACAGAAAGAACTGGCAGAACAAAGAAAATGTGAAATGCAAAAATATCCTAACCCAAAATATGCAGGAAATCCAGGACACAATAGGAAGACCAAAGCTAAGGATAATAGCTATAGATGACAATGAAGATTTTCAACTTAAAGGGCCAGTAAATACTTTTAACAAAATTGTAGGAAAAAACTTCCCTAACCTAAATAAAGATATGCTCATGAACATACAAGAAGCCTACAGAACTTCAAATAGATAGGACCAGAAATGAAATGCCTCCTGTCACATAATAATCAAAACACTAATGCACAAAACAAAGAAAGAATATTAAAAGCAGTAAGGGAAAAGGTCAAGTAACTTATATAGGCAAACCTATCAGAATTATATCTGACTTCTCCACAGAGACTATAAAAGCCAGAAGATCCTGGGCAGATGCCATACAGACCCTAAGAGAACACAAATGCCAGCTCAGACTACTATACCCAACAAAACTCTCAATTACCATAGATGGAGAAACCAAGGTATTCCATGACAAAACCCAATTTACACACTATCTTTCCACAAACCCAGCCCTTCAAAACATAATAAAAGGGAAACTCCACCACATTGGGGGGGGGATATGCTCTAAAAAATAGTAAGAAAGTAATCTTTCAACAAACCTAAAAGAAGATAGCCACATAAACAAAATTCCAACTTTAACAACAAAAATATCAGGAAGCAACAATGACTTTTCCTTAATATCTTTTAATATCAATGGAATCACTTCCCCAATAAAAAGAAAAAGACTAACAGACTGGTTACATAAACAGGACCCAACATTTTGCTGCATACAGTAAATGCACCTCAGTGACAAAAACAGATACTACTGCAGAGTAAAAGGCTGTAAAACAATTTTCCAATCAAATCACCCCAAAAAACAATCTGTAGTAGCTATGTTAATATAGAATAAAATCAATTTTCAACCTAAAGTTAACTAAAAAGATAAGGAGGAACACTTTATACTCATCAAATATAAAATTGACCAAGATGAACTCTCAATTCTGAACGATTATGTTCCAAATGCAAGGGCATCCACATTCATTAAAAAAAATTAATGAAGCTCAATGCATACATAGCACAGAAAACAGAAATATTCAGAGACTTCAACACCCCACTCTCATCAATGGACAAATCATGGAAACAGAAACTGAACAGAGACAGATTGAAACTAACAGAAGTTATGAAACAAATGGATTTAACAGATACCTATAGAACATTTTATCCTAAAACAAAAGGATATAACTTCTTCTTAGCACCTCATAGTTCCTTCTCCAAAACTGACCATATAATAGCTCACAAATAAGGCCTCAACAGATTCAAGAAGACTGAAATTATCCCATGCATCCTACCAGGTTACAAAGGACTAAGGCTGATCTTCAGTAACAAGATAAATAATAGAAACCCATTTACTCATAGAAGCTGACAACACTCTACTCAATGATAACTTGGTTAAGAAATAAAGAAATAAAGAAATTAAAGATGTTTTACAGTATAATGAAAATGAAACCACAACATACCCAAAGTTATAATAAAAGCAGTCCTAAGAGGAAAACCCAAAGCTCTGAGTGTCTCCAAAAAGAAACTGGAGAGAGCATACACTAGCAGCCTGACAGCACACCTAAAAGCTCTAGAACAAAAAGAAGCAAATTCACCCAAGAGGAGTAGATGACAGGAAATAATCAAAATCAGGGTTGAAATCAACCAAGTGGAAACAAAAAGAACCATACAAGAATCAACCAAACCAGGAGCTGGCTCTTTAAGAAAATCAACAAAATAGATAAACCCTTAGCCAGACTAACTAGAGAGCACAGAGAGAGCATCCTAATTAAAAAAATCAGAAATGAAAAGGGAGAGATAACAATAGAACCCAAGGAAATCCAAAAAGCCATCAGAACCTACTACAAAAGGCTATACTCAACAAAACTGGAAAACCTGGATGAAATGGACAATTTTCTAGACAGACAACAGGTGCCAAAGATAAATCAGTATCAGATTAATGATCTAAGCAGTCCCATTTCCCCTAAAGAAATAGAAACAGTCATTAATAGTCTCTCAACCAAAAAAAACAAAACAGACAAACAAAAAAAACCCAGGACCAGATGGGTTTAGTGCAGAGTTCTATCAAATCTTCAAAGAAGACCTAATACCAATACTACTCAAACTATTCCACAAAATATAAACCAAAGGTACTCTACCCATTTCCTTCAATCAAGCCACAATTACTCTCATACCTAAACCACAAAAGACCCAACAAAGAAAGAGAACTGATAAGTGGATAATAGTCCAGAAGCTCAGAATACCCAAGATACAATTTGCAAAACACAGGAAACTCAAAAAGAAGGAAGACCAAAGTGTGGATACTTTGATTCTTCTTAGAAGGGGGAATAAAATACCCATGGAAGAAGTTACAGAGAAAAATTTTGGAGCAGAACCTGAAGGGATGACCATCCAGAGACAGACTTACCTGGTGATCCATCCCATAAACAACCACCAAACCCAAACACTATTATGGATGCCAACAAGAGCTTGCTGACTGGACCCTGATATCGCTGTCTTGTGAGAGGCCCCACCAATGCCTGACAAATAAGGAGGTAAATGCTCATAGCCATTCATTAGATGGAGCACATGGTCTCCTATTAAGGCTCTAGAGAAAGGAACCAAGGAACTGAAGGGGTTTTTAGCTCCATAGGAGGAACAACAATATGAACTAACCAGTAGCTGCATAGCTCCCTGGGAATACCTGGGACCACCAATCAAAGAAATCACATGGTGGGGTTCATGGCTCTAGCTGCATATGTAGCAGATGATGGCCTAGCCAGTCATCAACGGGAGGAGAGGCCCTTTGTCCTGTGAAGGCTCTATGCCCCAGTATAGGGGAATGCCAGGGCCTGCAACTAGGAGTGAGTGGGTTGGTGAGCAGTGGGAGGGATGAGGAGATAGGGGACACCATGCTTTTAGTTAATTAACAGCGTTGCCTAAGCAACAGATAGTCCTCAGATCCAGATTTCTGAATAACATTCTCCAGTAACAATAACTATGACTCTACTGAAAACTGGTGATTCCTGTTCTGTGGACAAAAAAATTGACAATGTTTCTAAGAATGTCACTGTGGTTAGAAGTTTGAAAATATCTGAGGCATGTTGAAAGCGCATGAATATATGACTTAATATGCAGGTTAATTATAAAACTAGAATGAGCGATGTATTTGAAGAGAAAGTAAAACCACTTACATTTTTTAAATTAACATAAATTTTAAGATAATATGCTTTTGTAGTATATTGTCATAGACTTCTGTGGAAATTGTGCCTATAGAAAAAACTCCAGTGAAATAAATAGAAAAACTCAGATGATTTCCAGCTAAAGAGCATCCTTGAAGTTAACTAAGAGTGTCAAGATATTAAAGAGATAATCATAATGAAAGAATGGTATGGAAAAATGTAACTAAATGCAGTATGGAGCTTCAAAGTGAATTAAAATTGAGTAAAAAAGAAGAAATAGAAAAATTCTTGAAATCTAAATGAAGCATATCACCTTAGTAATAGGACAAGGCTGCTGATAGCCTCATTCTTTTATTTGATAACTTTACTATAACTTTGTGAAACAGTAACATTGGGTGACAGTGACTTCATTCAGCTTGCCACAGAATAGTATGATGTGTTTTACAATTGTGTTTTAGACCTAAAATTATGTTAAAATAGACAATATAATTCAATTTTATACTACACAATGATAAATTATTCCAGCTTTTTTCTGTACTAAAAATGAAATATTTTGAATTATTCAGAATATTGTTCCCAACATAATCTGTGATGACAAATAGCTGTCAATAATATATTTTATAAGAGGTCCCTTGCATTTATCCTTTCAAGTTTAGTGTGGTGTTCAAAATAAATTTATAAGGTGTTTGTTGTGGGAGGAAGCATGAAAAAATCATTTTGGGTAAATGATGTTTGCAAATGTTTTTATTATTGTGTGATTTAGTTGCCAAAAAAATGATAAAAGGGAGCCATCTGTAACAAGCTACCACTCTTGCACATTTAAATTATAAACTAAAAAATTACAGCTGATTGGGGCACAGAAGGAAATTTAGCCTAATATAACTCATACAAAAATAGAGAGAGAGCTTGATTTCTGTTAATATTTCTTATATAGAGTCTGTCAAGAATGAGGTTAAAAATGTACACAGCTTTGAGAGAAAAGAGGAATTTTCTGCTTTCTTTTTATGTGTAACAGAGGAACTCTGAAGACATTCATATTTTTGGAACCCACAGGGCTCTTACTGTGCTAAAATATTCCAATGTTGAGTCTGTATTTAGAATAGGAATCAAGTGCCATTATTTGAGGTACTTTATTACAAAATGCATTCACTGCATCAAAAGTTGTCATTAAATTAAAGACAAAGCAGTGTTGTTTAAAGACAATCATAAATCACAATATAAAATAGATTATGCATAAGCTCCCTTTGACATTATTTTCTGTTGTTTCCACAAGTCTGTCCTATGTACAGTGTGTGCCAGTTACTGCATTTTGCATGCTCTATTTGGATTAGTAAAATATGATTATGAAAATATTTCTGTATTTGATCATAGTTGTTCATTTAGAAGAACCATCTGAGAAACTTCACTCATTCCATTTCTGTACTCCAGATCTTTGATCCTGTAACTTCAAAAAAAAAAAAAAATCCTACCTTTTCATGAACCGTGAGAAATTGTTTCAAACAAATAGAATAGCTTGAAAAGAGAAATGCTTGGTGTTTAAATTTAGTTTGTGGAATAAATATTTCCAAGCATTTCAGTTCCATGCAACTATTTTGAAGAGTGACATGCTCCAGTCTTGATGTACAATCAGCAGTCACTGATGACGGCTGTGATTGGCAGCATCTGCTTTCTTTTTTTCTGTGTCTACATCAACAGCTATTAGTGATAGAGCAATGTTTCTTCGTTTGTATGTTTGTTTAGTTGTTCACTCCTCCACATTTGAAATGACTGAACATTCAAGAGTTAAGACAGCATAACACTGTGAGTCATTTTATGATGAAAAAAATCAAGTAATTCTACCTAGACACATTTATTTTGTTCCACTACTCCTACAGAAAACAATTTATCTGAGAACACAGTAGTCTGGGAATTTTATTTTTCTTTAGGGGTTCCGGTCAATGCACAAGAAGAAACAATTTACTAAGTTGTACCTCTGGCCGTTGTAATTCACCTCACATACGTGCACATTTTGCTTTGGGAAGGTAGTTACTCATGGTCAGATCAAATCTATCCCATTCTATTTTATGCTGACAACACTAACTTATACGAGAATAATAATTACAGCACATGGTCCACCTTTCATTTGTAGGAATTCTTCAATCCTTTAAATTCTGTTTGCTTTTTAGCAACATCATTGTTGATTTTTCTCAACATAATACTCTCACTCTAACTTAAACAATATGACATAACATTTTTTTAAAAATACTAAAGGATGTACGTGTTCTCTACATTTTAAATAACTGATTCCACAGGAGTCATTGTTACATTGTTTTTAACATACAATAATATTGCCTGTTGTTTAGTGTATAGTTAATCAAGTAATAGTTCATATTTTAATATGTGTCAGCACATTTTTAAACACACACACACACAAACACACACACACCACCACCACCACCACCACCACCACCACCACCACCACCACCACCAGACTTCTCAGGAACACAAAAAGGCCAGTATTCACCTAACTCTGCCAGGAAATTAAGGTAATACATGCCAGTGATATGGCTCAGCTGGTCAAAGAGTTTGTCACCAAACCAGATGATGATTTGGAATCCCAAAGACTCACATGGTTCAAGAGGAGAACTAATGCAAGCTGACCTCTAACCTGCACACCTGTGCTGTGGCTTGCCAATACAGAAAGATCAAAAGGAACGTAGGGAAATGGAAGTAAGAGAGGGAGGAAAAGAGAGGGGATTGGAAGGGAGGGGAGGGGAGAGGAGGAAGACAGACATGAAGAAAGCACAGATGAATGAATTATGGTAATGAAACATTATGCCATCCAAGATTGTATTGTCACTACATAAAAGAGTCTAGGCTAAAATCTCCTATTATTCTTTTTTTTAAATTTCATAAATGAGTATCATATTTATATCTTTTCCTATCCTTTCCACTCCTCTTACAATCCACTCCAACTCCTATGCCCCCAACCCCTCAAATTTATATCCTTTTTTTTACTTCCTTTTATTGAATTCACACATTTATATGCATGCGTGCACTCACACACACACATACACACACACACACACATTTCATTTCGTGTTACTCATATGCATATGTGCTTGGAGCTGTCCAGTTGAAATCTAGTGACCTCATTGGGGTTTCTATTCCTAGAAAAGTCTGGTTCACCCTTTCTTGGCAACCACTAATTACTTGTAGCTCTTAATTTAGATGTGAGGCCTTGAGAGACCTGTGGCATCCATATTAGCACATTGACTGGCATCAGCCCTCGTTTACACCTTTGTATTGTTGAAGATTGAGGGTATATGTTTCCTATGGTAAATAGAAGAATTTCTTATTTTTATTCCCATGCTAGCTAATTACATTGAACTATACCTTGATATATTTTACTTGATCCACACTAAGTATTCAACGAAAGTTAACAATGAAAGGAACATATGTTCAGTATATTTCTCAAACTTACTCAAATTATAGAGTCAGTCACCTATATTACCAGAGAGGAGAA
This sequence comes from Mus caroli, assembly GCF_978045245.1. Lineage (NCBI taxonomy): Eukaryota > Metazoa > Chordata > Mammalia > Rodentia > Muridae > Mus > Mus caroli. The sequence goes on along the minus strand of NW_028227258.1, from coordinate 149,507,012 downwards.
ATGTTTCTTGTCATTATTGTGCTGACACAGTTTGTGTAATTAGCTGGTAATGCATACTTTCCAAACAGCAAGTGATCCTGGCTCTGAGCCCCTTCTGGGTAAACTACACACCATTGAGCTTTCCAAGCCCACCTGCTAAGAATGATGCTCATTCCTGATCAGTGTTCCAGTCCGTGATATTGAAATTTTCCACTTGCATGCCCCCTTCCACAAAACCATTGTGTACTAGTGTTCTGATGTATTATTGTAACCACGAATTACCAGATACTGTGTTACACTGAATTGCACCATTTCTTGGAAGCCTAAGTGAAAGTAGAAAGCAAAGACTGTAAATGACAATTGCCTTATCTTTCAAACGTTAATTACTATTATTATTACCTAAATTAGACAAGTGGAACTTGATCAGACATTTTCCTCCTTTCCTTTTATTTTTCGTTGTTTGCCCTCATTTTGAATTCATATAATGTTCTGAACTATGCTGCTTAAATGGTTTTCTGATACCTTAAAGATCAAATTCAATCCTCTCAGTGTGGCATGCAGAACCTTCCTAATCTGCCTGGTGATTAGTTCTTCAGCCTGACCATTTGGCAGGCTCCCTTCACACCTGTGCTCCAGGCACATGCAACGACTCCCTGTAACTTGGCAAAACTCTGCCTCTCTTGCTTCAGTGGCTTTACACCTTCTGCCCAGCAAATTTCTCTTCAGCTCAATGACTTGATAAATCCTACTCTTTTTCCCAAGGCATGTTTGCATAGTGACTCCTTCCACATATTCTCTACCTGGTCCAAACTTGGTAAGATGAACACATAAATGCAGATGTAGTTGTAGCTACAGAGACTGGAAATGTGTCATGGACAGATTTCTGCTGGACTTGGAAACCTAACTTAAAATTCAAACTCACTAACTTTGGAGATGCTTTTAAGCACATTTTTAAAAAAAACACTATGCAAACCCTTCATCTACAATGCTGTCAGCCTACAAAGTATGTTAGAGCAATGGTGGCACAAAGCCTGCAGAAATAACCAACCAATGTCTGACTGGACTTAAGTTCTGTTCCACAAGATGGAACCAATACTCAACACCTCTTGGATGACCAAGATCCAGGGTCTGAAAATCTCCATGACCTAGGGAAAATCCAAATGCTACTTGTATAAAAATGTGATAAAGTGACTCCTAATGTTCTTCCATACTGATAGATCAGTGCCTTGCTCATTCATCACCAGAGAAGCAGCATATTGCAAAAAAAAAAAAAAAAGAAATATTCACTATAGGACTTTATGCAGAGAACCAAAAACCATGGAGCATTCAGTCCTTAAAGTGATGCCTTCATCAAGTCCCTCCCAACAAAGTTCAGGGAAATTCCATGAAAGAGGAGACAGAAAGAGTATAAAAGTCATAGGACATCGAAGACACCAAGAAAACAAGTCCCTCTAAATCGATATGAGCCAAGTTGCTATGAACTCACAGAGAAAAGGATCATACACAAGGCTTGCTCAAGTTTGTTGCTGATTCTCTGGGGCATCACTTCCAGTTGTTTTGTTTTGTTTTGTTTTGTTTTGTTTTGTTTTGTTTTGTTTTGTTTTGTTTTGGTTTGGTTTGGTTTGGTTTGGTTTGGTTTGGTTTGGTTTGGTTTGGTTTGGTTTGGTTTGGTTTGGTTTTTAAAGACAGGGTATCTCTGTGTAGCCCTGGCTGTTATGGAACTCCCTCTGTAGACCAGGTTGGCCTTGAACTCAGAAATACGCCTGCCTCTGCTCCCCAAGTGCTGTGATTAAATGCGTGTGCCACCACTGCCTGGCAGTTCAGTGTTTTTATCAGATTCTAGAATGTGTTAAACATGGGTCTCTGATTCTTTTGTCTCTCTTGGGCTGTTTTTCTTCTGTTGGTTTGTCTTCTATAACTTTGATTTTTGTTTTATCTTATTATATTTATTAAAATCCTGAATACTTATTCATGTAGTGTTTAATAATATTCAATTATTAAATATCTTCAGTGCTAAATGCTCCCAGTTCTGTTTCTCCATCCTTTGCACATTTCATGTTTGTTTACACTGAGCATTACGTTTTGTGCCACATCAAATGATTACTCAACACCAAAGGGTCAGCCTTGACAACATTTCTCTTTAACAATGGTAATAAGAAATGGCCTGAAGTATATAAATTTCGATTGTCTATCTGAAAGATCACAGGAGGCACTGAAAAAATATTTCTAAGGTCTTACTAAATGATTTACAACACTACTTTGAGTGAGCTTCTTTACCCCACTATGGAGGAACAACAATATGAACTAACCAGTAACCCCAGAGCTCCCTTTGGACTAATCCACCAACCAAAAAGAACACATGGTGGGACTCATGACTCTAGCTTCATATGTAGCAATATTTTATTTATGTTTGATTCACTTTAATTTCTTGATTTCAGTTAAAAATTATTCTATTTACAACATTTTTCCATGAAAATCTTGCCATAGGTAATCAGCTAAAATTTGGAGATTTTTACTGATTATATACCTCTCAAATCAGTTTCTTAAGGAATTTTAAAATATTTATATCAAGAGATTTTTTTAAATATTTTTATTACATCTTTTCCTCAATTACATTTCCAATGATATCCCGAAAGTCCCCCATATCCCCCCCACCACTTCCCTACTCACCCATTCCCAGTTTTTTTTTTGGCCCTGGTGCTCCCCGGTACTGGGGCATGTAAAGTTTACATGTACAATGGGCCTCTCTTTCCAGTGATGGGTTGGAAGTCGATTTTATTCGATATCAGAATGGCTACTCCAGCTTGTTTCTTCAGACCATTTGCTTGGAAAATTGTGTTCCAGCCTTTCACTCTGAGGTAGTGTCTGTCTTTTTCCCTGAGATAGATTTCCTGTAAGCAGCAGAATGTTGGGTCCTGTTTGTGTAGCCAGTCTGTTAGTCTATGTCTTTTTATTGGGGAATTGAGTCCATTGATATTAAGAGATATTAAGGAAAAGTAATTGTTGCTTCCTATTAGTTTTGTTGTTAGAGTTGGCATTCTGTTCTTGTGGCAGTCTTCTTTTACGTTCGTAGAGGGATTACTTTCTTGCTTTTTCTAGGGCGTGATTTCCGTCCTTGTATTTTTTTTTTTTCTTTTTTTTCTGTTATTATCCTTTGAAGGGCTGGATTCGTGGAAAGATAATGTGTGAATTTGGTTTTGTCGTGGAATACTTTGATTTCTCCATCTATGGTAATTGAGAGTTTGGCCGGGTATAGTAGTCTGGGCTGGCATTTGTGCTCTCTTAGTGTCTGTATAACATCTGTCCAGGCTCTTCTGGCTTTCATAGTCTCTGGTGAAAAGTCTGGTGTAATTCTGATAGGCCTGCCTTTATATGTTACTTGACCTTTCTCCCTTACTGCTTTTAATATTCTATCTTTATTTAGTGCATTTGTTGTTCTGATTATTATGTGTCAGGAGGAATTTCTTTTCTGGTCCAGTCTATTTGGAGTTCTGTAGGCTTCTTGTATGATCATGGGCATCTCTTTCTTTAGGATTGGGAAGTTTTCTTCTATTCTTTTGTTGAAGATATTTGCTGGCCCTTTAAGTTGAAAATCTTCATTCTCATCAACTCCTATTACCCGTAGGTTTGGTCTTCTCATTGTGTCCTGTATTTCCTGGATGTTTTGAGTTATGATCCTTTTGCATTTTGTATTTTCTTCGATTGTTGTGCCTATTTTCTCTATGGAATCTTCTGCACCTGAGATTCTCTCTTCCATCTCTTGTATTGTGTTGCTGATGCTCGTATCTATGGTTCCAGATTTCTTTCCTAGGGTTTCTATCTCCAGCGTTGGCTCACTTTGGGTTTTCTTTATTGTGTCTACTTCCCTTTTTAGATCTAGTATGGTTTTGTTCATTTCCATCACCTGTTTGGATGTGTTTTCCTGTTTTTCTTTAAGGACTTCTACCTGTTTGGTTGTGTTTTCCTGTTTTTCTTTAAGGACCTGTAACTCTTTAGCAATGCTCTTCTTATTTCTTTAAGTGAGTTATGAAAGTCCTTCTTGATGTCCTCTACCATCATCATGAGATATGCTTTTAAATCTGGGTCTAGATTTTCGGTTGTGTTGGGGTGCCCAGGACTAGGTGGGGTGGGAGTGCTGCGTTCTGATGATGGTGAGTGGTCTTGATTTCTGTTAGTAGGATACTTATGTTTGCCTTTTGCCATCTGGTAATCTCTGAAGCTAGCTGTTATCTCTGGTTAGAGCTTGTTCCTCAGGTGACTCTGTTAGCCTCTATCAGCAGACCTCGGAGGCTGGCTCTCTCCTTAGTTTCAGTGGTCAGAGTATTCTCTGCATGCAAGCTCTATTCTTGCAGGGAAGGTGCCCAGATATCTGGTGTTCGAACCTGCCTCCTAGCAGAAGTTGTGTTCCACTTACCAGAAGTCTTAGGATCTTGTGGGGAATCCTGTGTGGCTCCTTGTGGGTGTCCGGAGACTCCTCTGGCAAGGCACCCCCGGTGCTCGAGTGGACCAGAAGGGACTTGTGCCCCAGCTCAGGCCGGGTTGCCTCCTTCCCTAGTTAATGCAGTCTCAGGTTCCGCGCAATTGGATTGGAGCAGACACTGTGTTCCACTCACCAGAGGTCTTAGGATCCCATGGGGAATCTTCTGCGGGTCCTTGCGGGTGTCCGGAGACTCCTCTGGCAAGGCACCCACGGTGCTCGAGTGGACCGGAAGGAAGAGATTTTATTATATTTCAACCATTCAAGTGTATTATGACCACAAGTCTATGTTTCACCTCTACAACCATTTGCTCATTGTCTGCACACACTTTGCAAGCACCTCAAGTTTCCTTCACATTTCACTACTGGAAGTATCAGGTGCTTTTTACTCTTTTCTGCTGTATTTTCTATGCCACCACTATTCTGATTTTGCATTTACTATGTCAACACTCAGTTACAAAATTCATTTTCAAATGTTTTTCACCTTATAGCACACTTTTAGATCTAAAACTTTGTATCTTCTGTCCATGAGTACTTACCTCACAACTCTATGGGTTATTCAATGGCAACCAACAGTTGTCTAGTTAGATATAATGTACAATCAACAAGATTTTCATCATGTCTGGTACTGGAAATCTGGCCAGATTTCAGAGACTTGTGAGTTCATGGCCCATATAGAAGAATTTATTAGCATCACTTTTCTAGACCAGCATAATTTTCTTTCTCACTACGTTCTAAGACCTATCTTATACCCACAGATAGTTAACAGTTCTCATCAAAGAATCCTTCCCTTATAGCAAATGAAGATAATCACAGAAAACCACAATTATATACAATACAGAAATTAGCATATTATTAAGAGCCTAGGCCCAGTAGATACATCGATATCATAGCTTCTGAGGCTACATCTCAGAGAATATTATATACAGGTCAGAAGATCAGAACGTCTACTGGGAAAAAGAAATGACTGCAAAACAATACCAGAACAATGGCAATATCAATTGAAATACTAATGTAGAATGAGGGAAATTTTGTGGGGTCCTACCCTAAGACAAAGAAGTACATACAAGTAGTGACTACTAGGAGAACAAGAATTAGGTTCTCCAAGAGATGAGCCCCTTATTAGTTACGCAAGGCAAAGTGGTCAGCCTTGAAGTTATATTCAAATAACCAAAATAGAATGGACGTAACAGGTTGCATTTATGTACATTTGTGCACACACACATGCATGCAAAACATACATTCATATGTATACAATGAATGTATACAATAATAATAATAAATTTAACAATAATAATAACAGAAAAAAAGAAGTTATCTAGTTGAGAATGGGAGAGCATGCATGTGTTTGATGAAAGGTAGTGAGACAGGATGGGGGATGCAAAGGAGGGACAAAAATGATGCAATTCCATTCCATTAGAGCATTTAGAAGTTGTAAATTAACAAATAAAAGATAATTTTGTCATGCTTTAGTCAGACAATTCCCCTGTTCCCTCTGGTGCCTATTGATTTGCATTGGTGGTATTTGAGTGGTTGGATATGTATTTCTGTTCACTAAGTCACAATGGCTGTAAGATTGAGTTCAGCTGAATGTGACAAGGAGGAAATCAAAGTGGCTACAGTTTTGAATGCTATCTGAGAATATTTTTCTAAGCAATATGGCTCTGATTAGACTGTGCATATATAGTATCTTAGGCAGAAGCTTCAAGTGCTCTGTTAGCTGTCATTGTCTATATAAAATAGCACTCTTCTACTAACTAATGACCAAAATGATCTGAAACATGACACCAAACATGAAAGGGGCAACAGATTTCACCTCTCAGTGGCGATTTTAACAAAAGAATGATGGTAAGTTTTAGAAATTCACAATTATTTTGTTAATAATTATTTTACTTTCAAAATCAATCATTTCCAATCCTGCAAAATAGTACTTAAAAGGCTCTACTTATATATGTTTAAAAATTTATATACAATTATCAAGGCTAAATTTAACAAGTTACAGTGTTGTCAATTTCACCAATTAATTACAATTACAGTGTAATACCTTTATATTTTATTAATGCCAAGGATTTTATTTTATAAAGACGCCTACTTTTATTTTTCATCACCAGTAATATCTTTCAAACCATTACAGTGGATATGGAAATGAGTTTAAAATAAAGCATATACAAGAAAATTACTTTGTAGTATCCTTTAAAAAGTTTAACATGTATCAAATAGTCAGCATTATAAATACAATGATGGCATATTGAGAATTAGGCTTCATGATACTTACCTACTGTAAAATATACTTTCATAGCATAAAATAAGTCTTCACATTGTTATTTTTCAATCACATTGTATTATGAGCAAAATGAATATTATATTCAAGTTGCCTTTTTAATATAATCTACACTTCTCCCCTTTTCTACAATATCTTTTTATTTATTGCTCCCTTGATAATAAGTAAACATTTTTCTGATATCTTAATTAAGAGGTATCATATGAAGATTTATACTTCCCATAGTTGTCTAGAGCCCTTAGTAGCTATTTAGGAATTAAGTAACACATTTTTATATTTATTATTGTTTCTATACAACTCTGGAAATATAAACATAATTTGGAGATAAATTATCTTTTTAAGTGCACAAGTCAACAGCTACCACAAGAGTAAATATTTTTAATTAATGTTAAATGCATTAATATGTGGAACTTTGATGTATTAATGGTATAAAAGACACATGCTGAGCAATAAAACTATTAACAAATTTTGGTAATAATTTTTTGACATAAAAATCTTTCAATGAGTCAGTCTCAGACAGCAAATTCGATTGAAATTTTGAAATAGCAATTGGGGAAATTTTTCAATTTGACATCACTACACACACTATTTTTAAGTGTATTATACGTTGTCTGTAATGAAAGTTTACCTTCTAAAACACAGCATGATAAAAATGTACGGTTTTAAGTGCTTACAGTCATACATATGAATTCAAGTTTTTCCACATCCAATTAATAGTTCTTAGCTTAGGTGCTTCTTTCTGTTAAAGTTGACATCTAAATTAACTACTTTATTAAATATGTTAAGATGTTACAGCCAGGCAGTGGTGGTGTACACCTTTAATCTCAGCACTTGGGAGGCAGAGGCAGGCAGATTTCTGAGTTCTAGTCCAGCCTGGTCTACAGAGGGAGTTTCCAGAAAGCCAGGGCTACACAGAAATACCCTGTCTTGAAAATTAAAAAAAAAAAAAAAAACCTCTTTAGTACAGCTTGAGGTTGTGAATGGTGATTCCATCAGAGGTTCTTTTATTGTTGAGAACAGTTTTTGCTATTCTAGGTTTTTTGTTATTGCAGATGAATTTGCAAATTGCCCTTTCTAACTATATGAAGAATTGAGTTGTAATTTGATGGGGATTTCATTGAATCTGTAGATTGCTTTTGGAAAGATAGTCACTTTTTAAAATATTAATCCTGTCAATCAATGAACATGGGAGATCATTCCATGCTCTGAGCTCTTCTCAGATTTCTTTACACACCCTACATCCCATAAAGGGCTAATATCCAATATATACACAGAACTCAAGAAATTAGATTCCAGAAAACCAAATAACCCTATTAAAAATGGGGTACAGAGCTAAACAAAGAATTCTCAACTAAGGAATACTGAATGGCTGAGAAGCAGCTAAAAAATGTTCAACATCCTTAATCATCAGGGAAATGTAAATCAAAACAACCCTGAGATTTCACTTCACACAAGTCAGAATGGCTAAGATCAGAAATTCAGGTGACATCAGATACTGGCAAGGATGTGGAGAAAGAGGAACACTCCTCCATTGTTGGTAGGGTTGCAAGCTGGTACAACTCTGGAAATCAGTTTGGTGGTTCCACAGAAATTAGGACATAATTCTACCTGAAGATCAAGTAATACAATTCCTGGGTATATACCCAGAAGATGCTACAACTTGTAATAAGGACACATGCTACACTATATTCATAGCATCCTTATTTATAATAGCCAGAAGCTGGAAAGAACCCATATGTCACTCAACAAAAGAATGGATACAGAAAATGGGGTACATTAACACAATGAGTACTACTCACTTATTAAAAACAATGAATTCGTGAAATTCTTAGACAAATGGATGAATCTGGAGGAAATCATCCTAAGTGAGGTAACCTAATCACAAAAGAACACACATGAAATGCACTCACTGATAAGTTCATATTAGCCCAGAAGCTCAGAATACCCAAGATACAATTGCAAAACACATGAAACTCAAGAAGAAGGAAGATAAAAGTGTGGACACTTCAACCCTTCTTAGACAGGGGAAAAATACCCATGGAAGGAGTTACAGAGACAAAGTTTGGAGCAGAGACTGAAGCCATGACCATCCAGAAACTGCCCCACCTGGAGATCCATCCCATAATCAACCACCAAACCCACACATTATTGCAGATGCCAACAAGAGCTTGCTGACAGCAGCCAGGTATAGCTGTCTGCTGAGAGGCTCTGCCAGTGCCTGACAAATACAGAAGTGGATGCTCACAGTCATCTATTAGATGGAGTACAGGGTCCCCAATGAAGGAGCTAGAGAAAGTACCCAAGGAGCTAATGGGGTTTGCAGTCCCATAGGAGGAACAACAATATGAACTCCCCAGTAACCCCAGAGCTCCCTGGGAGTAAACCACCAATCAAATAAAACACATGAAGAGACTCATGGCTCTAGCTACATATGTAGCTGAGGATGGACTAGTTGGCCATCAGTGGGAGTAGAGGTCCTTGGTCCTGTGAAGGTTCTATTTTCCAAATTGGTGAATGCCTGGGCCAGGAAGTGGGAGTGGTTGGGTTTGGGAGCAGGGGGAGGGGAGCAGATAGGGGATATTTGAAGGGGAAACTAGGAAAGGCGATAACATTTGAAATGTAAATAAAAAAATATCTAACGAAAAATTTAAGAAAAGAAAAGAAAAGAAAAAAATCAATATAAACCATGAATTTAGCTTAATACACTTAACATATATGTGTAAAATATGCCAACATATGTCAGCAATATTTATCTACATCATGAACATGGTGTGTGGTTTTCTGGTGGCATTGAAAGTACAATTCTTGTGGAGAAATCTGAGCAAGGATAACTTGCTAACTCCATCAGAGCTTGTCTCTAGTGATATTGTATTCCTTACATTATCTTCATCCATGAGATGAAGGAGATACAAGGAGTGGTATCTATAAACACGTTGCAGTGTCACAGAAACTCCTTAAATTCTGTGAAATCAAAACAAACTTGAACTTAGTATGTATTTCCTGATTTTTCTGTGCTTTAGTTTTTAAGCATTACTTACAAAGATTAAATAATTTAACAAACCTGAATTAAAAGTGGAAATAGTAATATTATTTTGGACTCATAGTTTTATAGTTTTCTTGTCAATTATAAATTAAATAAGTAAAATAATTTTTAAGAATTGAGCAGGTGGACTCCTGAAAATCAAATAAATGGGTTTCAGAGCTAAACAAAGAATTCTCACCTGAGGAATACTGAATGGTGAATAAGCACCTGAAAAAATGTTCAACATCCTTAATCATCAGGGAAATGCAACTCAAAACAACCCTGAGATTCCACCTCACACCAGTCAGAATGGCTAAGATCAAAAATTCAGGTGACAGCCGATGCTGGGGAGGATGTGGAGAAAGAGGAACACTCCTCCATTGTTGGTGGGATTGCAAGCTTGTACAACCACTCTGGAAATCAGTCTGGCAGTTCCTCAGAAAACTGAACATAGTACTACTGGAGGATCCTGCAATACCTCTCCTGGGCATATATCTAGAAGATGTTCCAACCGGTAAGAAGGACACATGCTCCACTATGTTAATAGCAGCCTTATTTATAATAGCCAGAAGCTGGAAAGAACCCTGATGCCCCTCAACAGAGGAATGTATACAGAAAATGTGGAACATTTGCACAATGGAATACTACTCAGCTATTAAAAAGAATGAATTTATAAAATTCCTAGGCAAATGGAGGATCTGAAGGGTATCATCCTGAGTGAGGTAACCCAATCACAAAAGAACTCACATGTTATGTACTCACTGATAAGTGGATATTAGCTCAGAAATTTAGAATACCCAAGACAATTTGCAAAACACATGAAACTCAAGATGAACAAAGACCAAAGTGTGGACACTTTGCCCCTTCTTAGAATTGGGAACAAAACACCCACAGAAGGAGTTACAAAGTTTGGAGCTTAGATGAAAGGATTGAGCATCTAGAGAGTGCCGCACCCGGGGATCCATACCATAATCAGCCTCCAAAAGCTGACACCATTGCATACACTAGCAAGATTTTGCTGAAAGGACCCAGATATAGCTGTCTCTTGTGAGACTATGCCAGGACCTTACAAACACAGAAGTGGATGCTCACAGTCAGCTATTGGATGGATCACAGGGCCCGCAATGGAGGAGCTTGAGAAAGTACCCAAGGAGCTAAAGGGATCTGCAACCCTATAGGTGGAACAACAATATGAACTAACCAGTACCCCCCAGAGCTCGTGTGTCTAGCTGCATATATATCAGAAGATGGCCTAGTCGGAAAGAGAGGCCCCTTGGTCTTGCAAACTTTATATGCCCCAGTAAAGGGGAACGCCAGGGCCTAGAATTGGGAGAGGGTGGGTAGGGGAGTGGGGGGGGGTGTGGGGGACTTTTGGGATAGCATTTGAAATGTAAATGAAGAAAATACCTAATAAAAAATAAATTAAAAAAAAAAAAGAAAGCTAAACCAATGGCTAAACTTGATCAAATTTTTAACTAATATTTTCCCTGAAAAGAGTTCTATATTCATACAGATGGTTTTTACTTTCATTGAGTATAAGTTGTCATTCATATTACATTAGATATATTTTAGAATAAAGAAGATATTTGTCCATATGTCTAGCAGATCAAGCCCACATACCTACACTGGCCACAGACATTACAATCTGGTCTATCAATATAAACCCATCTAGGAAAATGAATTTCCCCTAAGTGCATCAGGTGACAGTATGATATATCCTAGTCATAGTTTCCTTGGAAACACTTTATTATCTATTGTAAGCAATTTTCATATATGGTCTTGTCATTAGCTTAGTATTCTGTTATAGGAAACATTCATTAACTTCAATACATATATCTATACTTAGAAAAATGTGGAATCCAATAAACCCCTATTTAAAGTTTATTTATCTGATTTTGGGGTTATAATTACCATATTTCTACCTTAAAACCCTCCCACAAATCCCTCTACCTTCTCCTTCCAACTCTTGTTATTTAACTCAATTTAATGCTATTAATTGTTATTATGTATATGCCTATAAATATATGACTATGTATACGTATGTATGCCCATATGTATATGCATATATAAATACATTCCCAAGTATGAGCTGTTCAGTATTCTTATTTGTATTCATTTTTATTTTTAGAAAATATTTTAAGTATAGAAATCAATAAAGGTTTCTGTCCTACTTTCTGGACCTTGACCTCTCAGTGTCTAATTCCAGAAGTCTCTTGAAACAGCTACTACAGCTCTGATTTCTAAGCCATTGGCTTCTCAGGAGACATGGAGAATTTTGGCCCATGTTCATTTCACCAATTTCAAACTCGTGAGGCTTTTATTCCTCTAGCTGTCTACCTCCAATCCCCACTAAAAGGCTTTATGTTTTTATTTGGTTTCACCTTAATACACCATCTTCATATTTTTTTGAAGGTTATCAGAAACTCATTCTCCACTTTTGCCATCTTACTTGTCTCACCACTGTCATGGAATTTATATTCATCTCTGTGTTCCTCTTTAATATAAAACTGTTTTAAAATTATGCAACCAGAGACAATTTTGTGGGAATGTCCAAAGTTTTATCTAATTCATGAGAAGCAGTTGTGATTGCAAAGATGTAATTATTATTTGGGCATTCTTCAAATTATTTTTCTGTAAAATGTTATTATAATTGACTCGTGCAACTATGTAAGGCAGTGTCTGTCATTTACTACCATCTCAGAAGCCTTCATTCTCTCTCCATCCTAATTCTCATGCAGTTAAAGGCATTCTTTTAAGTCCCCAGTTTCCTATATTTGGTTTTTAAACATTTAAATGTATTTATTTTTGTTTTTATGTTTAGGATTGATTTGCTTAAATGTATGTAAATTTACCCCTGCCTGTGAGGATTCCCTGAATTTTGAGTTATAATCAATGCAAAGCACCAGGTGGGTTCTGGAAGTCAAACCCATGCTCTCACCAAGAGGAGCCTATTCTCTCAGACTACTCGTCTCTTTTCCTTGAACTGTAATCCTTTTTTATATGAATTAGCTCAAAGTCTGACTGTAAGATAGAAGGGTCTTTGAGATGGAACAGGAAAGACATCCACACACTCTGGTAGTTTCTGTTCCTCCAAACAGTAGAGTATGGTCACGCAAATCAACCATCTACTAGGAGGCTGGCCCTATGTGCACAACAGAAATATGGCATTAACACAAACGTATAAGTGTTTGTTTACGCCCCTCCTCCCTTCCATCTTCTGTATCATCTTCTTACAACTCCCTATTTTCGTTTCATATCATTCTTTTACCCTTCTAGCTTTGAAATACCTCCGTCTATTTTTTCAAATTTGATATAATTCACCTTTTTCTGATTGAATAAAACTCTGAGTCCATGCCTCATTTTCTTTATCCATTAACCCACAGACGGGTACTAGGGTTGATCACATGACCTGGATTCCTTGTGCAGTGCTGTGACAATGTGGATATGCATCTTGGGAGTAAATCGGCTTTGATTTGTTTATCAGTGTACCCATAATTAGTATAGGCAGATCATACAAAATTTCTCCGTGTAATCTTTTTATTTACCTTAATATTGGCTGAACTAATTGACCTTCCAATCACCCTTAACAGGGACTCTTTTCTCCTCGTCTCCTTCCCAGCACTTACAGCCGTCTGTTTTCTTGCCAATAGTCAACCTGGCACAGATGAAATCTAATCTGTATAAGACTTTGCTTTGTGTTTTCTCAATAACTGAGGATATCCGATATTTTCTCATATGTACTGGCATTTGTTCTCATTTGTTTAGAAAATATCTGTTTTTTTCTACTATCTGTTCACTAACTTAACTATCTTTTTTTTATTGTTTAGATTTTGAAATGCTTTACACATTCTTGATATTAAATTCTTGTTTGGAGAACATTGGACAGTCATTTCTCTCTGACCCTCCAGGCTGTCTTTCACCATGTACATTTCTTTTTGCTGTTTCTGCTGTTGCTGTTGTCTCGCCATCATTTCTAGAATTGCCGGGAGGACCTTTTTTTACAGTGGGTATCTGCTAGTTCACTGAGATGTGCTCTTAGCGCATTTCCTCTGTAGTAGGAATATTACATACTTTAGAATATTAGAATGTCCTAAGAACCTTTATCTTCTACTTACACAGACATATAATTGTTTGTATGTTCCCTTGATTCTAGGTTTGTTTCTTGCAGAGGTTTGAAAAGAATGCTCTCCAGTCTTTTGTCTCTAGCACTATAATTTAGCTATCTTGTAATTTGCTTTCTCTTTACCTCTCCCATCTCATTGCCATGCTGAATCACTACTGACAGTGCTTCCATCAGCAAGGCCATACTGTAAAGCTCACTTTGTCTGGGACTCACTGACTTAGATGCTGGTAGAAGAAATTTTTACATGTGGAGAAATGGTAGCTCTGAATATCCAATTACTATCTTCAAAGCTGAACTTGAAAACATAAAACAGAACCATCTAATATGACATCATCTGTGGTTTCAGTTGAATTCTTCTGGCAAAGGAACTGTGTTCATGATCTCAACATAGAAATCTTGATATTGGCTCCAAATAGGCAATCTTTCTCTCTGTGTAAGTCTGTTTCTCACATATGCAGAAGGACTCCACATAAACATGGGTCAGAGGTATAGATAATGTATGGTATGCTTCTCTGTGTGATTTCTGTGTGTTCATGTCAGTTTGGAGTATGTTCATGCATTCTTCAAATATATTTATTAGATTATACATAAAGGAAGGCATGTTCATATACCTTGGAGATCCATGGGTACTTCTTCCCTGGCAAATAGTAGAACATTTAAAATTGCTATTTAAACTCTCTTCTCCAGTATCTCATTAAAGTAACTATGGGTATTATTAATGTGATGTTATTTGATTCAATATGGCTCATTCTTCTAAATTTTGTTTGATTCTGTATTAAGATGAAGTGGAAATTAAGCAATAGGTTAGAGGAAAAATGTTAACTGTTAATTAGCTATATTAATGTTGAAAGCAAAAGTTTGATTTTTCATCATCCTGACTCCTATGTTTTTATCTGGAAATCAAAACTTACTGCAGTTCAAATGTATGCTAGAAATATTTGAGTAAAAAGTCATAACCTTTTCTGACCACAATTAACATTTTTTTCTGTAACAATCAAACACTCAAAATTATTTTATGGATTGCAGATTCCAAGGCTAGAAAGACAGATCGCTTTAAAAAAATTATTTATATTTTGAGTACACTGTAGCTGTCTTTGGACATACACAAGAAGGGGGCATCAGATTCCATTACAGATGGTTGTGAGCTACCATATCAAAGCTGGGAATTAAACTCAGGACCTTGGGAAGAGCAGTCAATGCTCTTAACTGCTGAGTCATCTCTCCAGCCCCAACAGATCACTTGATAATATGCTTGTATAGGGGAACACCAGGGCCAAAAAGTGGGAGTGGGTGGGTAGGGGACTGGGGGGGAGGGTATGGGGGACTTTTGGGATAACATTGGGAATGTAAATGAGGAAAATATCTAATAAAAATATTTAAAAAAAACCATAAGGAACTGAGATTGTATTTCGATCATAGATGCAAGCTAGATGTGGCTTCCTGTTACATAACCTTAGCACTGAGTGAAGGGATGAGGCTGAAAACAGGCAAATCCTTAGAACTCTTTAGCCAGCAAGTTTGTCCAAAACTACAAGTTTGAGATTAATTTATAGGCTCCAACTCAAAAAGAAAAATGTGTTGAGGAAATTATACTGATTTTAACCTCTGGCTGTCATATGTGCCAAGAAGACTGAGTGAAGGCACCCTTACAAAGATGTAACACACACACACACACACACACACACACACACACACACACACACACACGCACAAACACACACACACATTTTATAAGCTTAAGCTTAATTCCCCCTTATTTATTGACAAAAAAATGTTGCCTGAACTCAAAATCAGGGATCTGCTTTTGTTTGGCAACTACTGCCCCACAAGATCTACCTCAAATCCCTTGGATTAGTGGTTTGTATAGCATTCTAATAAATAATTTACATTCATTTATGCAAAGGCTAAAGAAGTGTAGATAAATGTTGGAGAACTGACTTTACCCTGTGATTATATAGGGTCATTGTTCCTTTCTAACCATAACACTTTAACAGCATATACCAAAAAGTGACACACCTTCTGAGACAGCACTTTATATAGGGATGAGTGAGATGAGAATATTGCCCCTGGAAAGCTGGTTCACTGTACACAGGCTTCAATCTTCCTGTATTCATTGGGCAGAGCACACTCCTATAAATATGTTCAAAGATAAGAATTTAAAGAAAGACTACACTACTACAAAGGATCCTGTGCCTCATTGTCACTTGGTTTCTAAAGCTGAAGGCACAACCCAGGACTGATAAATTTTTGGGTGCAGATGCCCAGTGAAACATAGTTGTAGGCTTTTGGAAGAGAGCATGTCACCACCAATCAAAGAAAACACATGGTTGGACTCCTGTCTCTAACTGCATATGTAACAGTGGATGGCCTAATTGGTCATCAACAGGAAGAGAGGCCCTTGATCTTGTGAAGATTCTATGCCCCAGTATAGGGAATGCCAGGGCTAGGAAGTGGGAGTGGATGGGTTGGGGAGCAGGGAGAGGGGGGAGGGGATAGGAGATTTTTGGAGAGAAAATTAGGAAAGGGACAAACATCTGAAATGTAAATAAAGAAAATATCTAATAAAAATTATATTTTGTGCTGGAAAAAAAAAGAAAGAAAAGAAAAGAACATGTCATGTGCTACACATCTCACATGAAGTGGGACGTTTTGAGGGCCATACTGAGTCAAGGAAGCAGAAATAGAGCTGTATATATTTTACACATTAGGGTAAGGTGTCAAATTGTTAGGATGGACAGAAACAATGCCTACATACATATTTTAATCAATTCCTATTTACATTTTATCTCAGAAAAATCACTAGTTAATACTGAAAATTGGGTGTAAGAAAAGGTATTAGGGTACAATTAAACCCAAGGAAACTCAGAGTAAAGAACTTTCCTGTAAAGAGCGCCACATACTGCCAATTTCAAATCCCATTCTTGTCAATTCTTATGTCCAGTATACCACTGATTTAATTCTGATAATGAGATTAAATTTTTCTGGAACTTACAATTAGCAAAATTTTGTCATGTAGAACTCGGTGTTATTTGTCTTCTCCCCCAGAGAACAGAGACCCATATTTAGAATGAGTGATTTCCTCATTTTAATTGCCAACTAATATCTCATATTTATCTGTCATTATCTTAATGTATCCATCAAAATAACTATTTGAAATATCAGCTTCAACTAGAATAAGAGAACATAAGTATTTTTAAATCCAGAAAAAGATACATATGTCTCTTCTGTTTATTCCCAAAGTATATTATAGACCAAATTATAGACTTGCCTAGTATTTATTAATGCAGAAAGAGCATTGTTATTATCTGCTTTTATGTTTTGCCCTCCTAAAACTTTCTATACCATTCCTCCTCCCCCTGCTCACCAACCCACCCACTCCCACTTCCCTGTCCTGTTATTCCCTATCCTGGGGCATTGAGCATTTTCAGGGCCAAGGGCTTCTCCTCCCATTGGCATCCAGCAAGGCCATCCTCTGCTACATATGCAGCAGGAAGCATGGGTCCCTCTATGTGTACACTTTGGTTGGTGGTTTAGTCCCTGGGAGCTCTTGGGGTACTGGTTGGTTCATATTGTTGTTCCTTCTATGAAGCTGCAAGCTCCTTCAGCTCCTTCTGTCCTTTCTCTAGCTCCTTCATTGGGTACTTTGTGCTCAGTTCAATGGTTGGCTGAGAGCATCAACCTCTGTATTTGTCAGACACTGGCAGAGCCTCTCAGGAGACAGCTATATCAGGCTCCTGCCAGCAAGCACTTGTTTGCATCCACAACAGTGTCTGGGTTTGGTGACTGTATATGGGATGGACCCACAGGTGGGGCAGTCTCTGGATGGTCTTTCCTTCAGTCTCTACTCCACACTTTGTATGTGCTCCCATGGGTATTTTGTTCTTCCTTCTAAGAAGGACTGAAGTAGTTATACTTTGGTCTTCCTCCTTCTTGAGCTTCATTTGTTCTGTGAATTGTATCATGGGTATTCCAAGCTTCTGGGCTGTCAATAGGAAAAAATGGCAACCAACAAATTAGGAAGAGACCTTTACCAACCCTACATCCCATAGAGGGCTAATATCCAATATATACAAAGAACTCAAGAAATTAGACTCCAGAGAACCAAATGACCCTATTAAAAATGGGGTACAGAGCTAAACAAAGAATTCTCAAATTAGGAATACCGAATGGCTGAGAAGCACCTAAAGAAATGTTCAACACCTTTAGTCATCAGGGAAAGGCAAATCAAAACAACCCTGAGACTCCATCTCAAATCAGTCAGAATGACTAAGATAAAAAACCTCAGGTATCAGTAGATGTTGGTGAGGATACGCAGAAAGAGGAACACTCTACCACTGCTGGTGGAATTGAAAGCTGGTACAACCACTCTAGAAATCAGTTTGGTGGCTCCTCAGAAAATTGGATATAGTAATATCAGAAGATCTAGCTATACCACTACTGGGTATATACCCAGAAGATGCTCCAACTTGTAATAAAGACACTTGCTCCACTATGCTCATAGCAGCCTTATTAATAATAGCTGGAAGCTGGAAGAACCCAAATGTCTCTCAACAGAAGGATGGATACAGAAAATGTGATACATTTACACAATGTAATATTACTCAGCTATTAAAAACAATGAATTCATGAAATTCTTAGGCAAATGTATAGAACTAGAAAATATCATCCTGAGTGAGGTAACCCCATCACAAAAGAACACACATGGTATGCACTCAATGCTAAGTCAAACTTTTCATTCTTATGGAGCCAAAACTGTTGTTTTGAAACTGCCAACCATGAAAACACATTCCTGGAATAATAGGCTCCAAAATGAATGGAAAATCGTGGAAGATGCAAGAGTACTGGGATATCTGCCAAGGAGAGCTCCGTACCAGATGAGGAAGAAATCCAAGGAAGAAATAGTGTGTTGTAGTCAACACAGCTGAAATCAGATGGTGGTAGAATGCATGCTTAGACATAATGCAGAATAGAGTTTGCTCCACTGGTCTTGCTTTGGTCCAGTATTTATTCTCTATGCTCACTTTCCTGTTTCTAGAATGGTAATGTATGCCCTGTGCCACTGTATGTTGAAAGTATGTTATTTTGTTTGTTTATTTTGCTTTTATAAGAGATTCCATTTAAGAAAATGGCTTGAGTCTCAAAACAGATTTTGAATTTCTGACTTTTAAACAGTTTTGAGACTTTTTAAGACTATGAGAACTTTAGAAGTTAGACTAAGTGAAGTGGAATGTGGTAGTTTGAATAAGAATGGATCCTAGAGTTTCATACATTTTAATGTTTAGTCACCAGGGAGTGGTACCTTTTGAGAAGTGGTAGGTATGGCCTTCTTGGAGTAGATCTGACCTTATTGGAGGAAGTGGGCTACCAGAGGGTTTTCAAGTTTCCTTTGTGTGTGTGTGTATGTGTGTGCGCGTGCTTTGTTTTGATTTGTTTTGTATTTCGAGGCAGGGTTTCCCTGTGTAGCCCTGGCTGTCCTGAAACTAACTCTATAGACCATAAATCCACCTGCCTCTCCCTTCCAAGTGCTGGGGCTGAAGGTGTGTGCCACCACTGCCCATTTCAAGTTTCAAAAGACCCTGCCAGATACATTACTCCATTGTTTTCATCTCTGTCTCTATCTCTGTCTCAGTCTCTGTTATCTCTGTAGTCTCTGTCTCCTTTGTTGTCATCTCCCTCTCCCTTGTCTCTGTTTCTGTCTTCATTGTCTTCTCCATCTCAATCTCCTCAATCTCTGTCATTGTCGTCATCGTCTCTGTCTCCCAGATAAGAGTGTAGGGTTTTTGTTTTGTTTTTAGTAATCATTACATTCGTTTACATTGTAAATGATATGTATATTTTAAAACATAATTTTGTCGTATTATTTCATCTTTTCTAGATTTCTTTTTTTATAATTTTATAATCTTATTTGTATGGGTGCATTGCCAGCATATGTGTGTGCACTAGTGTGTGTGTGTGTGTGTGTCCTACTTCAGCTATGTCCCCACTTGCCACCATGTTCCCTGCCATGATGATAGTGGACTAAAACTGTAAGTAGGCTCCCCGGACCACTGAACCTATAAAGAAGGATAACCCTTCTTTATATTTCCTGTAGTTGGACACTTTTCTATAAATTTTCTTTTTAATCTCTCTTTTGCCCCCATCCTTGCCTTTCTCTCTTGCTCCCTCATCTCTCCCAGTACTGGTCTTTCTCTGTTTCCTGTATCTGTCTATATATGTGTATATGTTTGTTTATGCCTCCCTCTTTTCTACGATCCTGTGATTATTAGGTAAAGTGCATTGTTTAGTTTTGTCTAGATGATTCTGTAAAAGTAAATTTAGAGATAAATCCAGCAAAGATGGGAAAGGATTAATTATTACAGTGAACTTAAATGCACATATGAAATGTTAAAATATCTAGAAGATATTTGAGACATGTTTGGGCCATCAAAAGCAATACCTACTCTTCAGAGGGTACAACTGACATGCAGCACGCACAGGGAGGCTTCTAGCCACTAGTAACTTCAATTCCAGGGTTCCTGAGTCCTAATGCCCTCTTCTGGCCACAGAGGACACTACACACACTCACACTCACACACACACACACACACACACACACACACTAATGCACAGACATATGCTGGCAATGCACCCATATGCATAAGATTATAAAATTATAAAATAAGAAATCTAGAAAAGATGAAATACCTGGATAAATTCCATATCCGGGGATCCATCCCATAATCAGCCTCCAAACGCTGATACCATTTCATACACTAGCAAGATTTTGCTGAAAGGACCCAGATATAGCTGTCTCTTGTGAGACTATGCCGGGGCCTAGCAAACACAGAAGTGGATGCTCACAGTCAGCTATTGGATGGATCACAGGGCCCCCAATGGAGGAGCTAGAGAAAGTACCCAAGGAGCTAAAGGGATCTGCAACCCTATAGGTGGAACAACAATATGAACTGCCCAGTACCCCCCAGAGCTCATGTCTCTAGCTGCATATGCATCAGAAGATGGCCTAGTAGGCCATCAGTGGAAAGAGAAGCCCATTGGTCATGCAAACTTTATCTGCCTCAGTACAGGGGGACGCCAGGATCAAGAAGTGGGAGTGGGTGGGTATGGGAGTGGGTTGGGGAGCAGGACTTTTGGGATAGCATTGGAAATGTAAATGAAATAAATACCTAATTAAAAAAAATATATAGACACACATGTGTTGGTCTCTCTCTGTGTGTGTGTGTGTGTGTGTGTTTGTGATGGGACAAGTACTCAAGATAATGCACACTCATGGCAGAATAACAGTGAAAGCTATCCATAATATTAATAATATTAGGAGAATAATATTA
Source organism: Mus caroli (assembly GCF_978045245.1). Classification (NCBI taxonomy): domain Eukaryota; kingdom Metazoa; phylum Chordata; class Mammalia; order Rodentia; family Muridae; genus Mus; species Mus caroli. The sequence goes on along the minus strand of NW_028227258.1, from coordinate 149,485,805 downwards.
AACAACATTAAAATTAGATTGAGAAAAATAACAATTATCATATTTGTTTATGTATTGGGTATAACCCAGAATTAAAAAGGAAAGATATAAATAATTGAGAACTGAAGTTTCATTTTGTATTGTTATGTTAAATACTCTGATAGAATTATCTTTGAGGAGTAGAAGTTCATTTTTGGGAAGTGTCTTTGCCAGGGTTTCTATTCCTGCACAAACATCATGACCAAAAAACAATTTGAGGAAGAAAGGGTTTATTCAGCCTACCCTTCCATACTGCTGTACATCACTAAAGGAAGTCAGGACTGGAACTCAAGCAGGTCAGAAAGCAGGAGCTGATGCAGAGGCCATGGAGGGATGTTCTTTACTGGCTTGCTTCCCTGGCTTCCTCAGCCTGCTCTCATAGAACTCAAGACTACCAGCCCAGAGATGGCACCAACCACAAGGGGGCCTCCCACCTTGATCACTAATTGAGAAATGTTCCACAGCTGGGTCTCATGGAGGCATTTCCCCAACTGAAGCTCTTTTCTTTGTGATAATTCCAGCCCCTGTCAAGTTGACACAAAAGTAGCCTGTACAATTGGCCCCTTGTCAACTTGACACACAAACACATCATTAGTTATCCTCAACCCTTAGTTTCTTGATCATCCCCAAGATCTAAGCAACTTTAAAAGTCCCACAGTCTTTACATATTAAAAGTTCAATCTTTTTAAAATGTCTAATATCGTTATAATCCAAAGACTTTTTACAATTAAAAGTCCCTTAACTGTGGAATCCACTAAAATATTTTCTTCCTTAAAGAGGGAAAAATATCAGGGCACAATGACAATCAAAAGCAAAAAAATAAACTCCAACTGTCCAACGTCTGGGATCTAACTCATGATCTTCTGGGCTCCTCCAAGGACACTTCTCCAGCCCTGTTCTTTTTAGCACAAAGATTTTTCTCTAGGCTTCAGATGCCTGCACTCCACTGCTGCTGCTGTTCTTGGTGGTCATTCATGGTCCTGGCATCTCCAAAATACTGCATGACCCCTTCAGTCCAGGACCATCAATTGCAACTGAGACTGCACCTTCACCAATGGCCTTCCATGGCCTCTCACAGTGCCAAACATCAGCTGCTCTGCATGACCCCTTCATTCCTTCAAAACCAGTATCACCTGGGTGACTCTTACACATCCAAGTCCCTCTGCAGCATGAGGTACAACTTTGGCTATCTCTGAAACATAGCCTCTTTGTGCTTTCAGAAAACACTTCCCAGAAGATATCACCTCAATGATGCTGGTATCTTCTTAATCATAGCTAATTTCTTAGCTTCAGTTAACCAGCATCAATAGTCCCAGTAATGCAAAGTTTTCACTTTAGTAGTTCTGGTATCTTGTTAATCACAGCTGATTCTTCAGTGCCAGCTAACCAGAACCACAGAATCTTCACAATCAAAATAGCAATGGCCCCGAAAAGACTCTTTAATCTTCCCTTTGAAATTTCACAAGCCAGGCCTCCATCTTCTGCACTGTTCTCAACATTATTTTCCAAGCTCCTACACAACATCCCACAGAGCTCTTAACACTGACTAAATCTTCTAGCCCAAAGTTCCAAAGTCCTTCCACAGTCCTCCTGAAAACATAGTCAGGTTGTCACAGAAATACCCCACATTTGGTACCAATTTGTCTTAATCAGGATTTCTATTCCTACTCAAACATCATGAGCAAGAAGCGAGTTGGGTGGGTGGGAAGGGTTTATTCGGCTTACACTTCCATACTGCTGTTCATCACTAAAGGAAGTCAGGACTGGAACTCAAGAAGGTCAGAAAGCAGGAACTGATGCAGAGGCCATGGAGGGATGTTCTTTACTGGATTCCTTCTCCTGGCTTCCTCAGCCTGCTGTCTTATAGAACTCAAGACTACCAGCTCAGAAATGGTACCACCCACAAGAGGACTACCCAGGACGCTTTACAGGAGCACCTGGGGGAGCCATCTTGGCTCCCGGATCCCTCTGAGAATAGTCTGTGCAGGTAAGAGCATGGACTACAGAAGCTAACAGCTTCTGTGACAGGCCGAAGCAACACAACTACTGGGACAGGTCCTGTTTTGGGCCTTCATCTTCCACCAGGAGGGAGGTCTGAACACCAGATATCTGTGCACTTTCCCTGTAAGAGGAGAACTTGCCTGCAGAGAGTGCTCTGACCACTGAAACTCAAAGGAGAGAGCTAGTCTCCCAGGTCTGCTGATAGAGGCTAACAGAATCACAAGAGGAACAATCTCTAACCAGAGATAACTACAACAACTAACTCCAGAGATTAACAGATGGCAAAAGATAAACGTAAGAATCTTACTAAAAGAAACCAAGACCACTCACAATCATCAGAACCCAGCACTGCCACCTCGCCCAGTCCAGGGCACCCCAACACACCCAAAGAGCTAGACCAGGATTCAAAAGCATATCTCATGATGATGGTAGAGGACAGCAAGAAGGACATTAATAACTCACTTAAAGATATACAGGAGAACACTGCTAAACAGGTAGAAGACTTCAAAGAGGAGGCACAAAAATCCCTTAAAGAATTGCAGGAAACAAGATCAAACAGGTGATGGAATTTAATAAAACAATCCAAGACCTAAAAAGGGAAGTAGACACAATAAAGAAAACCCAAAGTGAGGCAACACTGGAGATAGAAACACTAGAAAAGAAATCTGGAACCATAGATGCAAGCATCAGCAACACAATACAAGAGATGGAAGAGAGAATCTCGGGTGCAGAAGATTCCATAGAGAACATCAGCACAACAATCAAAGAAAATAGAAAATGCAAAAAGATCCTAACGCAAAACATACAGGAAATCCAGGACACAAGGAGAAGACCAAACCTATGGATAATAGTACTAGATGAGAATGAAGATTTTCAACTCAAAGGACCAGCAAACATCTTCAACAAAATTATAGAAGAAAACTTCCCAAACCTAAAGAAAGAGATGCCCATGAACATACAAGAAGATTGACTTCCAACCCAAAGTCATTAAAAAAGACAGGGAGGGACACTTCATACTCATCAAAGGTAAAATCCTCCAAGAGGAACTATCAATCCTGAATATCTATGTTCCAAATACAAAGGCAGCCACATTCATTAAAGAAACTTTAGTAAATCTCAAAGCACACATTGCACCTCATACAATAATAGTGGGAGACTTCAACACACCACTTTCACCAATGGACAGATCATGGAAACAGAAACTAAACAGGGACACAGAGAAACTAAGAGAAATTATGAATCAAATGGATCTGGCAGATATCTACAGAACATTCTATCCTAAAACAAAAGGATATACCTTCTTCTCAGCACCTCATGGTACCTTCTCCAAAATTGACCACATAATTGGTCACAAAACAGGCCTCAATAGATACAAAAATATTGAAATTGTCCCATGCATCCTATCAGATCACCATGGACTAAGGCTGATCTTCCATAACAAAGTAAATAATAGAAAGCCAACCTTCACGTGGTGTCTTAGTTAGGGTTTTACTGCTGTGAACAGACACCATGACCAAGGCAAGTCTTTTAAAAAAACAACATTTAATTGGGGCTGGCTTACAGGTTCAGAGGTTCAGTCCATTATCATCTAGGTGGGAACATGGCAGTATCCAGACAGGCATGGCACAGGAGGAGCTGAGAGTTCTATGTCTTCATCCAAAGGCTGCTAGTGGAAGGCTGACTTCCAGGCAACTAGGGTGAGGATCTTATACCCACACTCACAGTGACACACCCATTCCAACCAGGTCACACCTATTCCAACAAGGCCACACCTTCAGATGGTGCCACTCCCTGATCCAAGGATATACAAACCATAACATTCCACTCCCTGGTCCCCATAGACTTGTTCAAAAACATGAGTCTATGGGGACCATACTTAAACATAGAATAATGCAAAATGCATTTAGTCCAACTTTCAAAGTCCTCATAGTCTATAACGGTCGCAACAATGTTTAAAGTCCAAAGTTCAAGGTCTCTTCTGAGATTCATTCAACTTAATTAACTGTAATCCCCAAAGCAAGGCAGGAAACCAGCTGGGCAAACTCCAAACTGCATCTCCATGGCTGATGTCAAAGCGGTCTTCAGATCTCCACTCCTTGTTCATGTTTTTTTGACTGCAACAAACTGCTTTCTCCTGGGCTGGTTCCACTTCCTGTTAGCAGCTTTCCTCAGCATGTATCCCATGGCTCTGGCATCTTTAACATCTTTGAGTCTCCAAGGAAATTTCAATGTTACAGCTTCTTGTTTCAGTGTCTGGGATTCCACTTGATCTTTTGGACTCCTCCTAAGGGCTGGCATCACTTTTCCATCTCTGTGCTCTGTAGCACTCTATGCTCGGGTTGATCCACTCCACTACGGCTGCTGTTCTTGGTGATCATCCCATGGTACTGACATCTCCAATACACTGGGGTGTTCCACTCCAACTAGGCTTCACCAATAGCCTCTCATAGGCTCTCTTCAGGGTGCCAAGCCTCAAATTCTTTGCATGACCCCTTCAGTCCTGGGCCATCAACTACAGCTGAGGCTTCAACTTCTCCAATGGCCTTCTCTGGCCTCTCACAGTGCTAAGCCTCAGCTTCTCTCCATGATCCCTTCATTCCTTCACGAGCAGTACCACCTGAGTGACTCTTACACATTACCAAGTCCAGCCGCAGCATGAAGTACAACCTTGGGTATCTCTGGAACACAGCTTCTTTGTGCTCCCAGAAAACAATTTCCAGAAGATTTCACCTCAGTAATGCTGGTCTCTTCTTAATCACTGCTAATTCCTTAGCTCCAGCTAACCAGCATCAATTTTCCCAGTAGTTCCTTCCATTCTTAACTCTAGAGCCAGAGCCACATGGCTGAAGCTGCCGAGTTCTGCTGCATACAGGAACTAGAACATGATCCCCTTGTCCTATTACATTATCACTAGCTTTATATTTTCTAAATCCTTCACTGCCTAAGCTTGGCTATCCTGGTTCTTGCTCTGTAGATTGACCTTGAATGCAGAGATCAGCATGCCTGTCTCCTGATATTAAAGGTGTGTACCACCATGCCTGGATTTAATTTAGCTAGGTAGGATCTTGCCCCAAGGTCCCACTCCCTTAATCTGTTATCTCCTAGAACACAGGAATTTGTTCCATTTCACTTCCTGGTCCTCCTTTAATACTCAAACCATATATTTTATACTTTTCCTTTCTAAGCTTGCTATGCTTGTTCAAACTTCTCTTCATAAGACTTAACCAGAGAACAAAATCTCTGCTGGGCTTTTTTGAAACTTCCTTTGTCAATGCAATTAATCCAAGTCTCTTCACCTTAGCCTCAGGCAAACTTTTCAGACAAGGGCAAAAAGTAGCCACATTCTTCACCAAAGTACCACAAAACCAGTCTTTATGCCACATTCTGAAATTCTTCTCCTTTGAAATCTCTTGGGCCAGGTCAACATAGTTCAAATTACTCCCAGCAACTAAGTCTTCCATATTCCTACTAGGATGACCCATTAAGCCCCATTTAAAGCATTCCATTGCTTTCCAAATCCAAAGTCTCAAAATCCACATTCTGTCAAATAAAAGCATGGTCAGGCCTATCACAGCAATACCCCACTCCCAGTACCAACTTCTGTCTTAGTTAGGGTTTTACTGCTGTGAACAGACACCATGACCAAGGCAAGTCTTTTAAAAAAACAACATTTAATTGGGGCTGGCTTACAGGTTCAGAGGTTCAGTCCATTATCATCTAGGTGGGAACATGGCAGTATCCAGACAGGCATGGCACAGGAGGAGCTGAGAGTTCTATGTCTTCATCCAAAGGCTGCTAGTGGAAGGCTGACTTCCAGGCAACTAGGGTGAGGATCTTATACCCACACTCACAGTGACACACCCATTCCAACCAGGTCACACCTATTCCAACAAGGCCACACCTTCAGATGGTGCCACTCCCTGATCCAAGGATATACAAACCATAACACGTGGAAACTGAACAACACTCTTCTCAATGATATCTTGGTCAAGGAAGGAATAAAGAAAGAAATTAAGGACTTTTTAGAGTTCAATGAAAATGAAGCCACAACATACCCAAACTTATGGGACGCAATGAAAGCATTTCTAAGAGGAAAACTCATAGCTCTGAGTGCCTCCAAAAGGAAACTAGAGAGAGCACACATTAGCAGCTTGACAACACACCTAAAAGCACTAGAACAAAAGGAAGCAAATTCACCCAAGAGGAGTAGACAGCAGGAAATAATCAAACTCAGGGGTGAAATCAACCAAGTGGAAACAAGAAAAACTATTCAAAGAATCAACCAATCAAGGAGCTGGTTCTTTGAGAAAATCAACAAGATAGATAAACCCTTAGCCAGACTCACTAGAGGGCACAGGGAAAGCATCCTAATTAACAAAATCAGAAATGAAAAAGGAGACATAACAACAGATCCTGAAGACATCCAAAACACCATCAGATCCTTCTACCAAAGGCTATACTCAACAAAACTGGAGAACCTGGATGAAATGGAGAAGTTCCTAGACAGATACCAGGTACCAAAGTTGAATCAAGATCAGGTTAATGATCTAAACAGCCCTATATCCCCCAAAGAAATAGAAGCAGTCATTAATAGTCTCCCAACTAAAAAAAGGCCAGGACCAGATGGGTTTAGTGCAGAGTTCTATCAGACCTTCAAAGAAGATCTAATCCCAGTTCTTCACAAACTATTCCACAAAATAGAAACAGAAGGTACTCTACCCAACTCATTCTATGAAGCCACAATTACTCTGATACCTAAACCACAAAAAGACCCAACAAAGATAGAAAACTTCAGACCAATATCCCTTATGAATATTGATGCAAAAATCCTCAATAAAGTTCTTGCTAACCGAATCCAAGAACACATCAAAACAATCATCCATCCTGACCAAGTAGGTTTCATCCCAGGGATGCAGGGATGGTTCATTATACGGAAATCCATCAACGTAATCCAGTATATAAACAAACTCAAAGACAAAAACCACATGGTCATCTCCTTAGATGCGGAAAAAGCATTTGACAAGATCCAACACCCATTCATGATAAAAGTCTTGGAAAGATCAGGAATTCAAGGCCCATACCTAAACATGATAAAAGCAATCTACAGCAAACCAGTAGCCAACATCAAAGTAAATGGTCAGAAGCTTGAAGCAATCCCTCTAAAATCAGGGACTAGACAAGGCTGTCCACTTTCTCCATACCTATTCAACATTGTACTTGAAGTCCTAGCCAGAGCAATTCGACAACAAAAGGAGATCAAAGGGATACAAATTGGAAAAGATGAAGTCAAAATATCACTTTTTGCAGATGATATGATAGTATATATAAGTGACCCTAAAAATTCCACCAGAGAACTCCTAAGCCTGATAAACAGCTTCGGTGAAGTAGCTGGATATAAAATTAACTCAAACAAATCAATGGCCTTTCTCTACACAAAGAATAAACAGGCTGAGAAAGAAATTAGGGAAACAACACCCTTCTCAATAGTCACAAATAATATAAAATATATTGGCATGACTCTAACTAAGGAAGTGAAAGATCTGTATGATAAAAACTTCAAGTCTCTGAAGAAAGAAATTATAGAAGATCTCAGAAGATGGAAAGATCTCCCATGCTCATGGATTGGCAGGATCAACATTGTAAAAATGGCTATCTTGCCAAGAGCAATCTACAGATTCAATGCAATCCCCATCAAAATTCCAACTCAATTCTTCACCGAATTAGAAAGAGCAATCTCCAAATTCATCTGGAATAACAAAAAACCTAGGATAGCAAAAACTCTTCTCAAGGATAAAAGAACCTCTGGTGGAATCACCATGCCGGACCTAAAGCTCTACTACAGAGCAATTGTGATAAATCTGCATGGTACTGGTATAGTGACAGACAAATAGACCAATGGAATAGAATTGAAGACCCAGAAATGAACCCACACACCTATGGTCACTTGATCTTCGACAAGGGAGCTAAAAACCTCCAGTGGAAGAAAGACAGCATTTTCAACAAATGGTGCTGGCACAACTGGTTGTTAACATGTAGAAGAATGCGAATCGATCCATTCCTATCTCCTTGTACTAAGGTCAAGTCTAAGTGGATCAAGGAACTTCACATAAAACCAGAGACACTGAAACTTATAGAGGAGAAAGTGGGGAAAAGCCTTGAAGATATGGGCACAGGGGAAAAATTCCTGAATAGAACAGTAATGGCTTGTGCTGTAAGATCGAGAATTGACAAGTGGGACCTCATGAAACTGCAAAGCTTCTGCAAGGCTAAAGACACCATCAATAAGACAAAAAAACCACCAACAGATTGGGAAAGGATCTTCACCTATCCTAAATCAGATAAGGGACTAATATCCAATATATATAAAGAACTCAAGAAGGTGGACTCCAGAAAGTCAAATAACCCCATTAAAAAATGGGGCTCAGAACTGAACAAAGAATTCTCACCTGAGGAATACCGAATGGCAGAGAAACACCTGAAAAAATGTTCAGCATCCTTAATCATCAGGGAAATGCAAATCAAAACAACCCTGAGATTCCACCTCACACCAGTCAGAATGGCTAAGATCAAAAATTCAGGTGACAGCAGATGCTGGCGAGGATGTGGAGAAAGAGGAACACTCCTCCATTGTTGGTGGGATTGCAAGCTTGTACAACCACTCTGGAAATCAGTCTGGCGGTTCCTCAGAAAATTGGACATAGTACTACCGGAGGATCCAGCAATACCTCTCCTGGGCATATATCCAGAAGGACACATGCTCCACTATGTTCATTGCAGCCCTATTTATAATAGCCAGAAGCTGGAAAGAACCCAGATGTCCCTCAACAGAGGAATGGATACAGAAATTATGGTACATTTACACAATGGAGTACTACTCAGCTATTAAAAAGAATGAATTTATGAAATTCCTAGCCAAATGGATGGACCTGGAGGGCATCATCTTGAGTGAAGTAACACAATCACAAAAGAACTCACACAATATGTATTCATTGATAAGTGGATATTAGCCCAAAACTTAGGATACCCAAGATATAAGATACAATTTGCTAAACGCATGAAACTCAAGAAGAATGAAGACCAAAGTGTGGACACTGTGCACCTTCTTAGAATTGGGAACAAAACACCCAGGGAAGGAGTTACAGAGACAAAGTTCGTAGCTGTGATGAAAGGATGGACCATTTAGAGACTGCTGTATCCAGGGATCCGTCCCATAATCAGCTTCTAAACGCTGACACCATTGCATACACTAGCAAGATTTTGCTGAAAGGACCCAAATATAGCTGTCTCTTGTGAGACGATGCCGGGGCCTAGCAAACACAGGAGTGGATGTTCACAGTCAGCTATTGGATGTATCACAGGGCTCCCAATGGAGAAGCTAGAAAAAGTACCCAAGGAGCTAAAGGGATCCGCAACCCTATTGTTGGAACAACAGGATGTACTAACCAGAACCCCGGAGCTCTTGTCTCTAGCTGCATATGTATCGAAAGATGGCCTAGTCGGCCATCAATGGAAAGAGAGGCCCATTGGACTTGCAAACTTTATATGCCCCAATATAGGGGAATGCCAGGGCCAAAAGAATGGGAATGGGTGGGTAGGGAAGTGGGGGGCGCTATGGGGGACTTTTGGGATAGCATTGGAAATGTAATTGAGGAAAATATGTAATAAAAATATTAAAAATCAAAAAAAAAAAAGAAGATTTTCAACTCAAAGGGCCAGTAAACATCTTCAACAAAATTATAGAAGAAAACTTCCCAATGCTAAAGAAAGACATGCCCATAAAAGAACATAAAAGGAGCTTACAGAACACCAAATAGACTGGACAAGAAAAGAAATTCCTCCCGACACATAATAATCAGAACAACAAATGCACTAAATAAAGATAGAATATTAAAAGCAGTAAGGGAAAAAGGTCAAGTAACATATAAAGACAAGCATATCAGAATTACACCAGATTTTTCTCCAGAGACTATGAAAGCCAGAAGAGCCTGGACAGATACTATACAGACCCTAAGAGAACACAAATGCCAGCCCAGGCTACTATACCCAGCCCAACTTTCAATTACCTTAGATAGAGAAACGAAAGTATCCCATGACAGAACCAAATTCACACATTATCTTTCCACAAATCCAGCCCTTCAAAAGATAATCACAGGAAAAAACAAACAAACAAACAAAAAGTACAAGGAAGGAAACCACGTCCTAGAAAAAGCAAGAAGGTAATCCCTCAACAAACCTAAAAGAAGACAGCAACAAGAACAGAACACCAAATTTAACAACAACAACAACAACAAAAATAGGAAACACTAATTACTTTTCTTTAATATATCTTAACATCAATGGACTCAACTCCCCAATAAAAAGACATAGACTAACAGACTGGCTACACAAACAGGACCCAACATTTTTCTGGTTACAGGAAACTCATCTCAGGGGAAAAGATAGACACTACCACAGAATGAAAGGCTGGAAAACAATTTTCCAAGCAAATGGTCTGAAGAAACAAGCTGGAGTAGCCATTCTAATATCTAATAAAATCGAATTCCAACCCAAACTCATCAAAAAAGACAAGAAGGGGCATTTTATACTTATCAAAGGTAAAATCTTCCAAGAGGAAGTCTCAATTTTGAATACCTATGATACAAATACAAGGGCAGCCACATTCATTAAAGAAACTTAGGTAAAGCTCAAAGCACACATTGCACACCACACAATAATAGTGGGAGATTTCAACACACCACTTTCACCAATGGACAGATCATGGAAACAGAAACTAAACAGGGACAAAGTGAAACTAACACAAGTTATGAAACAAATGGATCTAACTAATATCTACATAACATTTTATCCTAAAACAATAGGATATACCTTCTTCTCAGCGGCTCATGGTACCTTCACCAAAATTGAACACATAATTGGTCACAAAACAAGCCTCAACATATACAAAAATATTGAAACTGTCCCATGAATCCTATCAGATCACTATGGATTAAGGCTGATCTTGAATAACAAAATAAATAATAGAAAGCCAACATTCACAAAAAAGTGAACAACACTCTTCTAAATGATACATTGGTCAAGGAAGGAATACAGAAAGAAATTAAGTACTTTTTGGAGTTTAATGAAAATGAAGCCACAACATACCCAAACTTATGGGACACAATGAAAGCACTTCTAAGAGGAAAACTCATAGCTCTGAGTGCCTCCAAAAAGAAACTAGAGAGAGCACACATTAGCAGCTAGACAACACACCTAAAAGCTCTCTAAAACAAAAGGAAGCAAATTCACTCAAGAGGAGTAGATGGCAGGAAATAATCAAACTCAGGGGCGAAATCAACAAGTGAAAATAAGAACTATTCAAAGAATCAACCAAACAAGGAGGTGATTCTTTGAGAAAATCAACAAGAAATTAAACCCTTATCCAGACTCACTAAAGGGCACAGGGACAGCATCCTAATTAACAAAATCAGAAATGTAAAAGGAGACATAACAACAGATCCTGAAGACATCCAAAACACCATCAGATCCTTCGACAAAAGGCTATATTCAACAAAACTGGAGAACCTGGATGAAATGGACAAGTTTCTAGACAGATACCAGGTACCAAAGTTAAACCAAGATCAGGTTAATGATCTAAATAATCCTATAGCCCCTAAAGAAATAGAAACAGTCATTAATAGTCTCCCAAATAAAAAAAGCCCAGGACCAGATGGGTTTAGTGCAGAGTTCTATCAGACCTTCAAAGAAGATATAATCCCAGTTCTTCACAAACTATTCCACAAAATAGAAACAGAAGGTATTCTACCCAACTCATTCTATGAAGCTACAATTACTCTCATACCTAAACCACAAAAAGATCCAACAAAGATAGAGAACTTCAATACAATTTCTCTTATGAATATCGGTGCAAAAATCCTCAATAAAGTTCTGGCTAGCTGAATCCAGGAATACATCAAAACAATCATCCATCCTGACCAAGTAGGTTTCATCCCAGGGATGCAAGGATGGTTCAATATACAGTAATCCATCAACATAATCCAGTATGTAAACAAACTAAAAGTCCAAAACGACATGATCATCTTTAGATGCAGAGAAAGCATTTGACAAAATCCAACACCCATTCATGATAAAAGTCTTGGAAAGATCAGGAATTCAAGGCCCATACCTAAACCTGATAAGTGCAATCTACAGCAAACCAGTAGCCAACATCAAAATGGTAAGAAGCTGGAAGCAATCTCACTAAAATCAAGGACTAGACAAGGCTGCCCACTTTCTCCCTACCTATTCAACATTGTACTTGAAGTCCTAGCCAGAGCAATTCGACAACGAAAGGAGATAAAGGGGATGCAAATTGGAAAGGAAGAAGTCAAAATATCACATTTTGCAGATGATATGATAGTATATATAAGTGGGACACTTTGCCCCTTTTTAGTATTGGGAACAAAACACCCATGGAAGTAGTTACACAGACAAAATTTGGAGTTGAGACGAAAGGATGGACCATCTAGAGCCTGCATATCCAGGGATCCACCCCATAGTTAGCCTCCAAACGCTGACACCATTGCATACACTAGCAAGCATTTGCTGAAAGGACCCTGATATAGCTGTCTATTGTGAGACTAGGCAGGGGCCTAGCAAACACATAAGTGGATGCTCACAGTCAGCTATTGGATGGATCACAGGGCCCCCAATGGAGGAGCTAGAGAAAGTACCCAAGGAGCTAAAGAGATCTGCAACCCTGTAGGTGCAACAACATTATGAACTAACCAGTACTCGGGAGCTCTTGACTCTAGCTGCATATGTATCAAAAGATGGCCTAGTCGGCTATCACTGGAAAGAGAGGCCCATTGGTCTTGCAAACTTTATATGCCCCAGTACAGGGGAACGCCTGTGTCAAAAAGTGGGAGTGGGTGGGTGGGTGAGTGGGTTGGGGAGCGGGTGGGGGACATTTGGGATAGCATTGGAAATATAAATGCAATAAATACCCAATTAAAAAAAAAAGAAACACAATAAAGAAAAAATTCAGAAAATATACCTTAACAAATATTGAAGACTAAAATGATAGTACTGAAAATAATTTTAAGTTTATTTCTTCTGAGATCCTCATAGAATCAGCATAGAGGTTAGTTTTCTGTTATAATTTATTGTGTGTAGTAAGGGTAATATTGCTTTCAGAGAAAACAAAATAAAAATGCTTCTAATAGGCAGAAAGGTTGAGAATACAATGGCCCTGTGCACTCATCTCCTCTGACGTTGGTGAGCAGATGAAGACTTCTGTACCATATGATCAAGTGCCTCACTTCTCAGTTAGGCTAGATGCAAAATTCCAGAAACAGTGACTGATGTTCCTTAGTGGTATACCACAAAACCACCACACAACAAAAGGTGTGGTAGGCCCTATCTTCCTTCCTCTGCCTACAACCTGGGAGGTAAAGCGTCTCACAGAAGCTGTCTAAAATGGGGGCTCCTGTCACTGTGGTGTCATCACAATATCGTCTCCAACTGTAGCAGCTCTAGGATCTGTCCATTATGGTGTATCATACTTTTCTCTCCTCATCAGGGGCTGCCCATCAGGAGCTGTCCATTGGCAATACCCTTCTTGCCTCAGCCTACTGCTTTCATGCATTGATGTCCATGGTGGCCAAACCTTCTTCCCTGCCTCACCCTATAGCCTTCCTGATAAAACCACTGCAGCATCTATCTCACAGGAGCTGTCCACAGTAGCAAAACCTCCTCTCCAACCTTCCATTCTCCAGCAGTCTCAAAGAATGGAGCCTTGGCAAAAGTGGGCTTCAGCCAGGAAGGAATTCCCATACTAACCCATGAGCCCAAAAGAGAAGAGGGGAAGAAAAAAAAAGCCATGAATCCTTGAGCAGAAAAACCACTAATCTCTGAACTTCCCACAAGAATAAATAAATTCCTAACAGAAAAAACTACCAGTCACTGAGCTCTTCAAGCTAAGGACTTGAAATCCTACAAATGCTCAATTTGGAAATCTCTTCCCTGAGAGCCTCTGTGCCCTTAGAAATTCTACATCAACACTGTTTCTCTGTACAATTTACTGCTGTCTGGTCCCAGAAGCAGATGGCAGCCATCTATCGATAAATCCCTCCATAACCCTGCACCCTCCAATAAATATCTTTCATGGTTTTTTGTTTTTTTTTTTGTTGTTGTTTGTTTTTGTTTTTGTTGTTTTTTTGTTGTTTTGTTTTTGTTTTTTTGGCTTGGTGTGACTCTGTCATCTGAAGAAGCCATGAAGAGAAAATGTAATGAAGAGAAGTAGGAAAGCAGCAAAGAAAAGTACCAGAGCTGAGGCTCCTAAGCTCTGGATCTCAGTTGGGCATACCTTCCCTTGGGAGCTACACCACCTCTGCAAAGAAGGCTTCCTCTCAGAGCTATGTAGTTCATAAGCTCCCATAACTAAGGCTTCCCTTACTCTGACACATCTTCCTACCTTAGGGCTGTGTGGTTCAGGAGCTCCTGTGTCTCAGGATGCACTTTCCCTAGGATATTGTCCCACCTTGAAGCTTAAAGAATCCTGATCTCCCATGTCTCAGGATGCTTCACTGGGATATCTTCTCCTTTCAGAGATGTATGATTCCTGGGCTTCCAAGTCCCAGGATACCCTACCATTTAAGCAAAAACACAGTGGTTACAGTAAAAATTTTCCAAGACTCTTATGGACAATTTATTCATAGTTTTCAGGAGTGTGGTTTAAATTAAAGCTTGAATAAGATCAGTAGCTCTGGTTATTATTTCTCAGCCTTAGAGAATTCCATTCTCGAGATTTTATCTTAAGTAATACACTAGGCTTTGGCTAATAAGAGCATTTCATGATTCAGAATACATGGACATTTACTTCCCAATAATGTCAATCTATTTTCACTAAATTTGTTTATTATTATTATTAATATTATTATTATTATTTACTATATTGAGAGGTATAATTTTAAATGTAGAATTATGTATTTTTCAATCACTATTTGTTTAATTACCTTTCGTCATTTTGTGAAGCATAAGTAGAAAATTAATTTTTTCCTCTGTCTGCTTAAAGCTGATGCATTATTTCAGGTTAGTAATTAATTTTCTTGCAAAGCTTGAAATGAATTTGCCAAGCATTACAGCACTTGGGACTCAATTCTGTCCTGCTAATTGGGGAGTAAGCTGTCTTTCAAATGCTGAGACCGACAGGAAAATGCTTAGTACAGTATATACATGGCCAGCACTTGGCAGTTGCATTTTACCAGCTTTTAAGAACATCCCATTTCCATGTGACTAGGGACTTCAAACTGATGAGAAAACTCAACTGTGTGTATGAGTGCATATAATAACTATCTTCTTTTCCAGGGAATAACAGAGATAATGGTCCACAAAAGCAATATGTTTTGTAATACAATAACAAGTTTAACCCCAGAATTCTTGTCACTGAAGACATTATCATCCGCTCAAGGATCATAATGAAATCATGATAAGTTATGAATAACAGTGATATTCTAAAGGATCTCCTAGGTTAAGCTAAAAGATTCCCCAAAGATGTAAATATGTAATGGATTAGCTTCATACTCTGTTATTTAACACAACTTATGATTCCAAATTATCAATATAGGTGTACACATACCTATATAATAACAACTAATGTTTAAAAAAGAGAACAAGTAGGTATATATAATAGGGTTTTAAGGAGGAAAGGGAAGGAAGAAATGTTGGAATTGTAATCTAAAATTAAAGAAAATGAAAAAATGAATAAAGAATGAAGAAAGTAAACATATTTTGACAGCTGTTCTTTACAAAGGTTTGTTGAAGTGAATCAAATATGATCTTCATACCAGAGTCTTCAGTGAACATCAGGATCTAGCTTTCACTGATGTTCCTCTTAACCCTTCTACAACTCACTGCTTAGATACTTGTGAGTTGTTCTTGGCAAATGTTCTAATCTTGCAAGCTATTTACTCTTGTTAAAGAACCTCATATATTTTATTCTCACCCCTTTAAAAGTTACTCTTCCATATTCTGAGTGACATTATTTCTTCAACTTAAGAATAGCTCTATGACAATAAGCCTTAGCCGGCTGTTTGATCAGGGGAGATACAGTAGTAGTTGGACAGTTAAGTTTATAGACTCAGAATTTCAATGTTTGCTGGCTGCATACACTGATATATTACAAACCTAGAAATAATTGTAAAATGGATACTTGAGTAGTTGTGTGATTTGAGGCAATCTACA
This sequence comes from Mus caroli, assembly GCF_978045245.1. Lineage (NCBI taxonomy): Eukaryota > Metazoa > Chordata > Mammalia > Rodentia > Muridae > Mus > Mus caroli. Next base: position 149,469,566 of record NW_028227258.1, on the reverse strand, counting down.
AAAACTTTCCTTTAATTGTAATTAGAAAACATTCTCTAGTTCTAATCTGTCTCCTTAGTCCAAAGAGTTGCAGGATGCCAAGAGCATCCTGCCTCTCCCTGGATAGGGCCATGGACCCCAAAACTAACCAACTTGGAATCCTCCCTGACCATTCATTCTAGTTAGATCCAACTGTCTACCCAGCTGTTCCATGTAAGAGAGCCTGCAGAACCCATGGCTCCCTCCACTTTCATGAGACGTTCTGCTGCCATCAGGATCATTCAGTCAACATCAGGGAAAACCAGAAGCTTAAAGGTCAGCAAAAGAAAACAATGAACAAGCCCCAAGGCAATATCTCACTACTACAGCCAACTGTCCTGCTACAACAAACCTGGACATTCTAACAAAACTGAAGCACAAGAAGAAGATCTGAGACCCAATCTTAAAAAGATAATAGATGCCTTAAGAGAAGACATAAATAAATCCCAAAAGGAAATACAGAAAAATACACTGAAACAGGGAGTGGGATTAAGACAGTAGGTAAATAAATATTAAAAAATACAGGAATGTACAGGCAAACAGGTAAAGAGTATGAACAAAATTGTCCAAGACTTGAAAAGGTAAATAGAAACAATAAGGAAAACACAAACTGAGGCAATCCTGAAGATAGAATGTTGCAGTAAATCTCTCCAACCTTATGACCCAGCAATGAAAACATGACTCCGTTAATATGAAGACAGGCTGTGCACCTAAATTGGGCAGATTTTCCACTACACTCCCATCTTCCACTTCTATGAGACCCCTTGGAACTTGTGGTTTCTCCAGGCCATGTGCTTCTGCTCTACCTTTCTTCTTCTTCCTCCTCCTCCTCTGTGTCCTCTCCTTCTTCCATTTTCTCCTTCTTCTCTCTCCAAATCTTCCTCTCCACCTTCCTTTTTATCTGCCCAACCATCAGTTCTCCTTTATTATACAAATAAATTGGGAAGTAGGTTTTATAGGAAATCACCTGAGTGCTGATTCATTCCTTGTTTACAACCACTCACAGGAGAACAGAATTAATATCAAATATAATTAGCCCCAAGGCCCTCCACAACAATAGAAAACCTAGGAAAGAAAACTAAAACTATAGACATAAGCATCACAAACAAAATAACAGAGATGAAAGAGAGAATCTCAGAGGTAGAAAATACAATAGAAGAAATTAATATATCAGTCCAAGAAAATTCAAAATCTAAAAAGTTCATGACACAACATATGCAGGAATAAAAAGAATAGAAGAAAGATGAGATTTCCAGCTCAAAGGGCCAGAAAAGATCTTCAACAACATCATAGGAGAAACGTAAGAGATACTTATAAAGTTAGAAGAAACTTACAGAACACCGAGCAGATTCGACCAGAAAAGAAAAATTTCCTACCACATAATGATAAAAACATAAATATACAGAACAAAGAAAGAACTTTAAAGGGTACAAGACCAAGTAACATATCAAGGCTTACCTCATAGCAGCCGTATTTGTAATAGTCAGAAGCTGGACACAAACCGGATTCCCATCATGTGAAGAATGGATACAGAAAATGTGGTTCCTTTACACATGGACTACTGTTTACAATTAAAAAGAAAGACATCATGAATTTTGCAGGCAAATAGATGTAACTAGAACATTTCCTGAGCAAGATAACCAAGACCCAAAAGGACATGCATGGTATGTACTCACTGATAAGTGGCTATTAGACAAAATAGTACAGAATAGCCATTATACAACTCACAGACCATAGAAAGCTAAACAAGAAGGAAGAACCAAGTGTGTATAATTCAATCCCACTGAGAAGGGGGAACAAATTAATCATGATAGAGGAAATGAGGGACATGGGTGGGAGAAGGTAGGGGGGAAGGGAGATGGGGGGCAGGATCAGTTGTGGGAAGAGACAGGATCAGTTGTGGGAAGAGACAGAAGAGAAGCCCAGAGGGACAGAATAATAAATAGAAATATGCAGCAGTGGATGGTGGGGACCTCTAAAACATCCTAGAGACCTTGGATTTGAGAGATTCCCCGAACTCAAAGCGATGAAGATAGTTGAAATGCCCAACAGTGGAGAGATGGAACCTGAAGAGATCACCTCCAGTAGATAGGTATGCTTCCCAGAGAAGGCATGGGGCTACCTTCCAATCTTCAAAAATTTTGACCCAGAATTGTTTCTGTCTAAAGGAAGTGAATGGACAAAAAAGGAGTAGAAACTGAAGAAAAGGCCATACAGTGACCAGCCCAACTTGGGATCCATCCCGTGCTCAAGCACCAAACTCTCACACTATTATTGATGTCATGTTATGCTTGCATATAGGAGCCTAGCATGTCTGTCCTCTCAGAGCTCTACCAGAGCAGACTGAGACAGATGTAGATACTTAGAGCCAGCCAATGGACTCAGAACAGGACCCCAACTGAAGAATTCTGTGAAGAACTGAAGGAGCTGAAAGTGATTGAAACACCATGTAAAGACCAACAATATCAACTAACTGGGGCTCCTCAGAGCTTTCAGAGCCACCAACCAAAGAGTATTCATGGGCTGGTCCATGGTTCCCAGCATATATGTAGCAGAGGACTGCCTTCTCTGACCTCAGTGGGAATAGATGTGTTTATTCCTGTAGAAACTTGATGTCTCAGGAAAAAAAGTGATGCTGGTATGGGTTAAGTAGGGGTGGGTGAGTATATTTCAAAAACAAAGGGGTGGGGTTAAGGTGAGGAACTCCAGGAGGGGAGACCATGGGGGGGCAACATTTGGAATGTAAATAAATAAAATAATTTAACAAACAACAAAAACCCCCAAAAACAAAAGAAAGAAGAGAGAGAGAGAGAGAGAGAGAGAGAGAGAGAGAGAGAGAGAGAGAGAGAGAGAGAGAGAGAGTATACCCAATTTCTCAACTAAACTTATAGAAGCTACAGGGCCTGGGTAGAAGTCATGTAGACCATACGAGACAACAGCTGTCAGCTCAGACTATTATATCCAGCAAAACTTTCATTCACCATAGATGGAAAACCCAAGATATTCCATGAAAAACAAACAAACAAACAAACAAACAAACAAAAACCAAAAAAAATTTTTTAAACTTACCTCTCCACTAATACATTCCTACAGAGGATACTAGAAGAAAATCTTGAACCCAATGAGGCTGTGCTCAAGAAAACACAAGAAATAATTTCAGACCATTAAACCATCAGAAAAGAAACACACACATATTGAACCTTCACCAACATCAAGTATCAGGAAGTGACAGTGATTGGTCATTAATATCTCTTAGCATCAATAGAGTGAACTCCATAGTATAAAGAAACAGTCTAATAGAATAGATGCATAAACAGAGTCCATCATTCTTCTGTATACAATAAACACATCTCAGAAACAATGATAGTCATTTTCCCAGTATAAAGGATTGGAAAAAATATTTCCAAGCAAGTGGTCCCAAGAAACCAGCTTGAGCACCCATTCACTTTTAAATTTTTTATTAGATATTTTCTTCATTTACATTTCAAATGCTATCCCAAAAGTCCCCTATACCCTCCCCCAGCTCTGATCCCCAACCCGCCCACTCCTGCTTCCTGGCCCTGGCATTCCCCTGTACTGGGGCATATAATCTTCACAAGATCAAGGGCCTCTCATCCAAATGATGGCCTACTAGGCCATCTTCTGCTACATATTCAGCTAGAGACATGAGCTCTGAGGTTACTGGTTAGTTAAGTTTGGAACTGAGGTGGAAGGAAGGACCATCCAGAGACTGTGCCACCCGGGGATCCATCCTATAAACAGCCACCAAACCCAGACACTATTGCATATGCCAGCAAGATTTTGCTGACAGGACCCTGATATAGCTTTCTCTTGTGAGGCTATGCCAGTGCCTGACAAATACAGAAGTCTATGCTCACAGTCATCTATTGGATGGAACAATGGAGGAACTAGAGAAAGTATCCAAGGAGCTGAAGGGGTCTGCAACCCTATTGAGTACCCATTCGAATATCAAATAAAATAGATTTTCATCTAAGAAAATCAGGGATGGACATTGACGCTCATCAACTTAAAAACTCAAGAAGAGGACATCTCAGTTCTAAATAAACACCCATGCCCAAAAGCAATGGCATCCACATTCATAAAAGAAATATTATCTAAAGCATAATTCCCACACTGAACCCCACATATTAATATTGGGAGACCTCAACACCCTGCTCTCAACAAAGGACAGGTTATCAAGACAGAAACTAAACAGAGAAATTATGAAACTAACAGATATTTTGAATCAAATATACCTAGAAGATATCCATAGAATATTTCACCAAAAGACAAAACAATATGCCTTTCCAGCAACTCATTGAACCTTCTTCAAAAGTGACCATTTAAACAGTCACAAAGTAAACTACAACAGATACAAGAAGACTGAAAGAACACCATCAACTTATCAGATCAACATGTATTAAAGATGGACTTCAACAACAACAGAAACAACCAGGAAGCCTACATATTCATGAAAACTGAATAACTCTACGCAATGATCACAGGCTCAGGGAAAAATAAAGAGAGAAATTAAAGAATTTCTAGAATCCAATGAAAATGAGGCCATATAATCAAACTATGGAACACTATAAAAGAGAAAAGTCCATATCACCAAGTGCCCTCATAAAGAAATGAATCCTGTGGCAATTTGATGTCCCAGTGTAGGAGGATACTAGAGCAGTGAAGTGGGAGTGAATAAGTGGGTGGAGAAGCACATTCATAGAGCCAAAGGGGAGTGGCAACAGAGGATATGGGATGGGTGTTTGTGGAGGGTAACTGGAAAAGGGGTATCATTTAAAATGTAAATGAATAAAATGATTAATTAAAAATAATAATAAAAGAAAAGAAATTGGAGGGTTCTCATACTTATGAATTAAAAGTACATCTGAAAGCTCCAGGGAGAAGAAAAAACAAATAAAAAACAAACAGCAACGCAAACACACTGAGAAGAAGTAGTCCACATGAAATAATAAAACATAGTTCCAAAATCATAATTAGAAAAACAGAAAGATAACAATACAAAGAATTAACAAGACCAAGAGCTGATTCTTTGAGAAAATCAACAAGACAATAAACTCTTAGTCAACCTAATTAAAAGGCAGAAAGACAATATCCAAATTAACAAAATTTGAAATGAAGAGGGAGACATAACAATGGACCCCAAATTAATTCAAAGAATCATTAGGTCTTACTTCAAAACTGTACTCTAGAAAATTTTAAAATCTCAATGAAATGGATGACTTTTTTTGGGCAAATACCAATTATTCAAGCTAAATCAAGGTCAGGTAAACAATAATACATACCCCCCCCCACACACACACACACACAAAACAAACAAACAAAGAGAAAAGAAAAAGGCCTGTGGCAGGTTATTTAGTAAAGAAATTTTACAAGACATTCTGAGAAGAATTAACACAAACTCTTCCACAAAATAGAAACAGAAGGAACACTGCCAAAAACTCATTCTATGATACCACAGTCACCCTGGTTCCTAAAGCACAAAGGACGTAACAAAGAAGGAGAATTTCAAACCAATTTCCCTTATGAAACCTAATGCAAAGATATTCAATAAAATACTTGCAAGCCGAATCTACAAAAATCTTCATCTACCATGATTAAGTAGGTTTCATCCAAGGGTTGCAGAGGTGTTTAAATATACAAAAATTCATCAATAGAATCCATTACAAAAAAAAAAAAAACTGAAAGGAAAACAGAACAAAACAAATAAAACCATGTGATCATCTGTTCAGATACCATAAAAAGCATTTGACAAAATCCAACACCCCTTCATTTTAAAAGTCTTGGAGAGAACAGTGACTACAAGGGGCATATCTCAACACACACAAAAAAAGGGCAATATACAGAAAGCAAATAACCAACATCAAATTAAATGGAGAGAAACTTAAAGCATTTCCAGTATAATTAGAAACAAGTCAAGGCTGTCTACTTTACCCACATCTCTTCAATATAGTACTTGACTTTCTAGCTGAAGCAATAAAATAAGTAAAGAAGATTGAGTGAATGAAATTTGGAAAGGAAAAAGACAAAGTATTACTATTTGCAGATGGTATGATAGTATACATATGTCACCTCCAAAGTTCTACCAGAGAACTCCTAGAGCAGATAAACACCTTTACCAGAATGGCTGGATACAAAATGAGCTCAAAGAAATCATTACCTCTCCTCTACACAACAAACCAATCAACCAACCAACCAACAGACAAACAAAAAACAAAAATAAAAAACAAACAAACAAAAACGGTCTGAGAAGCTATTTAGGAAAACAACATCCTTCACAAAAGCCACAAATAACAAAATACCTTGGTGTGACTCTAACCAAGCAAATGAAAGACCTGTATAACAAAAACTTCAAGTCTCTGAAGAAAGAAAATTGAAGAAGTTATCAGTGGAAAGATTTCTCTTGCTCATGGATTGGTAGGATTAACATAGTGAAAATGATTCACTTATGAAATGGAACTAGTGATTCAATGCTATTCCCATAAAAATTCCAACACAATTTTTTACAGACCTTGAAAGAACAATTCTCAACTTCATTTAAGAAAAAAAAAAACATAAAAACAAAACCATCAAACAAACAAACATAACCAGGAGAGCTAAAATGATCTATAACAATACAAGAACTTTTTGAGGAATCACTATCCCTGACTTCAAGCTGTACTACAATCAACAGTAAAAAAATCTGCATGGTATTGGTACAGAAACAGACATATTGGTCAATGGAATTGAATTAAAGTCCCAGAAATAAACACACCAACCTACAGACACTTGAGTTTTGGTGAAGAAGCCTAGACAATACAATGGAAATGGTATAACATCATGTCTTCAGGAAGAAGAATGCAAATAGATCCATATTTATCATCACACAACAAAGTCAAGCCAAAATGAATCAAAGATCTCAACATAAAAGACACACTTGGTCTAATAGAACAGAAAGAGGGAAATATTCTTGATCTTGTCAGTACAGGAGACAGCTTGTGGAACAGAATATCAATGGCTAAGAATTTAAGTTCAAGAATTAATTAATTGGACCTCCTGAAGCTGAAAAGCTTTTGCAAGTCAAAAAAAATCATCAGAATAAAGCAACATCCTACATATTGTATATGCTGGCAAAATTGTGGGGCAAAGGAGCACTCCTCTACTCCTGATGCAAGTGCAAACTTGTATAAGCCCTATGGAATTGAATTTGGTGCTTTCTCAGAAAATTATAAATATTTGTACCTCAGAGCCCTGCTATAAAACTCCTGGGCATATACCCAAAAGCCTTGCTCAACTATGTTCATAGTAGCTTTATTCTTAATTGCCAGAAACTGGAAACGACCTAGCTGTCTGTCAACTGCTAAATGTATACAGAAAATGTGTTACATGTACACAATAGAATACTACTTAGACATTAAAATCAAGAACATAGTGAATTTCACAAGCAAATGGATGAAACTATATTTCATCCTGAGTGAGTTAACCCAGATCCCAAAGGACATGTATGGCATATACTCTCTTATAAGTGAATATTAGCCATAAATTACAGGATAACCATGCTATAATCACAGACCCATAGAAGCCAAATAACAAAGAAGGCCGAGGGGAGTGTGTTTGAATCATTCTCAGGAGAGGAAATAAATAGTTATCTGAGATTGATAGAAAAAGGAAAATGGTGGCAGAGGGGATGAAACGGGAAGCATGGAGGTGAGGGGAGATCATATATAGAGAGAACAGTGAAGAGAGGACAGAGATCAGCTGGTGGGAGGCAATCTATAGGACATGACAGAGACCTGGGATGGAGAGATGGTGTAAGGGGATAACTGTAGCTGAGATTCCTAGCCTTGGGGAATGGATCCTGAAGTGGTCATAACTTGTCACCAAGCAGTACTCCCTGTGGAAGGATAAGGAGAACAAACTACCCAGAATGCCTTCAATCCAAAATGTGTCCTCCCTTCAAGATATGCAGGAACAAAGACAAAGCAGAGAATGAGGGAATGGCTAAACAAGGACTGCCCCAATTTATGACACATACCATGGGCAAAAATCAATCCATGACACTATTAATGATACTCTGCTCTACTTGCAGACAGGATCATAGCATAACTGTCCTCTGAGAGGCCCTACCCATCAGCCAATGAAAAGAGATGTGGAGACACACAGTCAAATATTAGACAGAGTGCAAGAAGTCTTATGAAAGAATTGGGAGAAAGATTGAAGGTCCTAACCGCATACTGGGACTCCAAAGAAAGATCAACTGAGTCAATGAACTTAGGGACTCCCATAGCCTGAATCACCAACCAAAGATCCAGAAGCAGCTGAACCTGGGCCACCTGCACATATGTAGCTGATGAGCAGCTTGGTCTTCAAATATGTAGAACAGGCACTATCTCTGAGCCTGTTGTCTGCCTGCCTGCCTGCCTGCTGGTGAATTCCCTGCCCCTAAATGGACATCATTGTCTGTCCTCAGTGGGAAAGGATGTTTCTTGTCCTGCAAGAATTTGATGTACTTTGTGGGCTGGGAAAGGTGTGGGACTAAGGTGGAAGGGTGTGGGAGTTGGAGTGTGGGCATGAGTATGTTTTGACAACCAGGCAGGGGGGTCTCAAAGGGGAAGGAGAAGAGGAAATGGTAGGTGGGCTTGTGTGAGGGAGTTCTAGGAAGAGAGAAAGAGAAGATATTGGGTTGTAAATAGAATAAATAAATTTAATAAAATTATTCAAGGCTTCAGAGTGACTATTCTAACCATATAAATGTTCACTGAGGGATATAGACTTTGAGTCTGGTAAATTTCACTTTGTGGTGTTTGTGTGTAAGTCTTTAAGAAAGAAGGAAAATAGAGCTTAATAGTACATTTGTTTCTTCAATGAAGGGAAATAAAAGTTAAAGTCAAAATAGATGGATGATCCAAGGTCAACTGACATCTTTATCTTTGTATTCTAATATAACGTAGATAAATTAGAAAATGGTAGGCAATGTTGCTTTAAACATACATTAACTTACACAACAATTGTGTTACAAAGCAAATGACTGTGGTTTGCAATTCTTCAAGGAAGTATTCATCAAAAGATTATCTATTTCTCCAATGTTTTAAACTCAAATAATTGTTTAAATCACATGAGTTTTGTCTGTGTAGGATTACTTCCAGACCCTCCCTATTCTGTTAGTTGAACATCTGCTTGTTCAACATCATACTGTTTTTATTTTGAAAGTTCTATAACTTCAGTTGAAAATTCTTTTTTTTTTAGCTCTGCGCCCCATTTTTAATAGGGTTACTTGGTTCTCTGGAGTCTAACATCTTCAGTTCCTTGTATATATTGGGTATTAGCCCTCTATCAGATGTAAGATTGGTAAAGATCTTTTCCCAATTTGTTGGTTGCGCTTTTGTCCTATTGAGAGTGTCCTTTGCCTTACAGAAGCCTTGCAATTTTATGAGGTCCCATTTGTCAATTTTTGATCTTAGAGCATAAGCTATTGATGTTCTCTTTGGGAAATTTTCTGCTGTGCCCATGTGCTTGAGGGTCTTCCCCACTTTGTTTTGAATTAGTTTCAGTAAATCTGGTTTTATATGGAAGATCTTGAATGACTTGGACTTGAGCTTTGTACAGGAGATAAGAATGAATTGATTTTCATTCTTCTACATGCTGTCAGTTGAACAAGCACCACTTGTTGCTGTGTCCTGAGAGGTTCTGCCATTGCCTGGCAAAAACCTAGGTGGATGCTCTTAGCCACCCATTGGACTGAGCACAAGATCCCCACTGGAGGAGCTGGAGAAAAGACAGAAGGAACTTTAAGGAACTTGCAGCCCCATAGGCAGAACAACAATATGAACCAAACAGCACCTGCAAAGCTCTCAGGGACTAAACCACCAACCAAAGAGTACACATGGAGGGACCCATGACTCCAGCTGCATATGTATCAGAGGATGGCATTGTTGGACATCAATCGGATGTGAGGCCCTTGGTCCTAAGAATGCCTGATGCCCCAGTATAGGGGTATGTCAGGACAAGGAAGCAGGAGAAGGTGGGCTGGTGAGCAGGGGGAAAGGGGATAGAATAGGTTTTTGAAGGGGAAATGAGAAAGGGGGATAACATTTGAAATGTGCATAAAGAAAATATCTAATAAAAAATTAAAAAAATAAACTTCCATAACATATGTTGTGATAACTTTAGTTGTCTTATTTGTAGATGGTTATGGCAAATCACATTTTTTTTATTGTTCATGAATGTACATTTTAGGGTTGACCTCTTTTTTTTTCTTTTTATTACGTATTTTCCTCAATTACATTTCCAATGCTATCCCAAAAGTCCCCCATACCCTCCCTCCCACTTCCCTACTCACCCATTCCCACTTTTTGGCCCTGCCGTTCCCCTGTACTGGGGCATATAAAGTTTGCATGTCCAATGGGCCTCTCTTTCCAGTAATGTCCGACTAGGCCATCTTTTGATACAAATGTGATGGCAAATCACATTTTTTTTGTTTTACATTCCATACTAACTTTAGACATTTATTTTGCTAGTTATGTAAATCATATTATTGGGATTTAAAATCATATTATTGGGAATTTAATGGGGATGATATCTGATCCATGAAAGACTTAGGTAATATGGACATTAGAGGTCCATCCTGTTAAGACATGAACAGAAGATAGATTTCTACTTTACTATTGGATATTTTATTCATTTACATTTCAAATGTTGTCCCCTTTCCTAGTTTCCCCCACTAAGCTCTCTATCCCTTCACTCCTCCCCATGCTTCCATGAGCATGTTCCCCCACCTTCCTGCCCTCAAATTTCCCTACACTGGGGAATTGAGCCTTCACAAGACCAAGGGCTTCACCTCCCATTGATGCCTGACAAGTCCATCCTCTGCTACATATGCAGATGGAGCCATGGGTCCCTCCATGTTTACTCTTTGGTTGGTGGTTTAGTCCTTGGGAACACTGGTGGAGGGAGGTCAGGTTGGTTAATTTTATTGTTCTTCCTATGGGGTGGCAAACCCCTCCAGCTCCTTCAGTCCTTTCCCTAACATGGCTCCACTGGTGGGATTGTAAGCTGGTAGTAACTCTGGAAATCTGTCTTGGGGTTCCTCAGAAAATTGGACATATTACTACTTGAGAACCCAGCTAAACCACTCATGGGCATATACCTAAAAGCTATTCCAGCATATAACAAGGACACATGCTCCACCATGTTCATAGCAGCCTTATTTATAATATCCAGAAGCTGGAAAGAAGCCAGATATCCTTCAACAGAGGAATGGATTCAGAAAATATGGAACATTTGCACAGTTGTATACTACTTAAGCTATTAAAAACAATTTCATGAAATCTGCAGGCAAATGGATGGAACTAGAAAATATAACCCTGAGTGAGGTAATCCAGTCACAAAAGAACACACATGGTAGGCACTCACTGATATTAAGTGGATATTAGCACAAAAGCCTAAGATTTTTACTTTTAATGTCATCAGTTTTGTTCTTTAGTGGCTTAGACTTTCCATTATGGAGAACCTTCATATAATGTGTCTTCAGCTTATTTCTATAGTTTGCTTAGGTGACAATTTTAAAAGTGACTGCATTGTTTGTTTCTTTCTCATTAATTTTGTTAAAGCTTAGAAAAGCTATTGATTTTTTCATGTTCAGTTTTTACCTTTCCATTTTTCTGGAAGTATTTCACATGAAAAAGTGATCAAAGGAACTGAACAAGTACCCCTGAAAATATATTTGATTCATTAATTTCATTAATTCATGAAATTACCTTCAGAACTTGAATCATCAGGAAAATCCAAAACAAAACATCATTGTGATCATATCTTACCAAAGCTGAATGGCTATTGGTGTGGTTTAAATGTGCTGTCCTCAGCAGACTCGGTGCTTGAACGTTTGATCCCCAGCTATTGGCAATGTTTTAAGAGGTTGAAACATGGTGATTTGTCGGTCCTGACTGGAATAGGCCAGTGGGGACTATAACCCAGGAAAACTTCTAGTCAGAGTTCTTTTGACAGATCTCTAAAGTTAAGAAAAATAGCAGCATGGACCTCCCAGTACTGTGAACTAAACCTTACTGCCATCCCCACTTTGGATCTTCTTTAAATAACACAAAGTCAAAATAAACCTCCTCTAGATTTATTCCATCATGTACTTGGTCGAAGTGAAAAGTATGTATCACATTTTCCTCCTCCATCTTTTAAATGGCAATCAGATTGATCCTGTTATTTGTGCATTGTGAATATAGTATGATGACTATACTGAGTATCAAGTATTGTGTTTTTTTTTTTTCTAATATGTCAATCTAACAAAATTACTACAAAATAAAAATGAGGTCAATTCACAAATAGGAGGTCACTAATAGAAATAGCAGTTATAATGGGGAAGAAACATGACACATAAACTTATATATGGGTATGAAAATATGGTAATGCAGTCTACTAGTATATACAGTCATGAACACCTAAATAAAAACCAAATATGTAAAGAACATATGACTGAAGGCTTTAAGTAATATATTATCCTCCTGTCCCTGAATATAAGAAATATAAAACTTTATGGCTATATAATCTGTTGGTTTTGTCATTTAGTAATCAAAGTTATAAAACACAAAATTACCCTAATCACATTGTATAATATAAAAATGATTAATAAGAACTATAGTTTTTGCATAGATGATAAAGATCAAATGAACCATGGATAACTACAACATGAAAATCATAGAATGTCTTTTTTGATCACAAGCTAAAAGAACAGAAAAATGTTGATACGATTTTTACTTACTTCTCTTAGTGTTTTTCTTTTTAATGTTTTTTTTTTGATAAGTGTCTGTAGCAGATAGTGAAAATTCCTTGTCATTTAAAAGGTAATGATTTTTCTTTTGGTGGATGTGTGTCACTTGGTAAAAATACTAAGCCACATATTCATGTACAAACAGTATAAAGTCAGAGTGAGAATCAGGACACTTACTTTAAAAACATGCTGTTGATACTGTAATCTTGACTGTTTGGAATGCTTTTGTGAAGCTCTAACATCAGTTTTTGTAATTTGTACTGATGTTCTGGCCTTCTGGATGGATTAGGTAACTGATGGCAGATGTGTATTTCTATGATTTGACATAGTCATTAATACACAGTAGTCATACAAGCTATACTCTTTTAATAAATGTAACTCAGACATTTCAAGTGGTCTATTAAGATGATACATACAAAAAAATGTTATAAGTGTAGATGACAAAAAGTCCAGATAAACAAATTAATGTTAAGAGATCCAAGATATTCAGCAGCTTGCTGTGGGACCAACATTCAATTAAATACAATTGTCTCACAACATACTCAAGTGTTGAGCTTCCTCACAGCTGAACTAAACTTTTTAAAATAAAATGAGTCTCATTAAATTTCCTAATTGTTGTTTCTGTGAAGACTTGAACTTTGCCTTTAAAAAGAAACTGCTCCATCTGCAGCTAGTATAAAGTATCAGCTGGCAATGTTTAACCCTCATGAATCATCCATTTATATTTTTCTTCCCAAGCCAGCAAGCCTTACAGAGAATTGAGGCTGGAAAAAAATATTCAGAGAATGTCTCAGGAACTTTATTGTGTGCTTGTCTCCTGAGGATTATGCATGCTAAAAGGAAACTTCGCTGGGTTTTTATAAAGGTAAAAGTACATGCATCATGGGAACGGCGCAGCTGCACAACTTTAGCCTTTCTTGGTTGTCAATAGAGAGGAAACAGATCATCAGAACGTGAAAGCCTGGTTTTATAAGGCTGCTGCATGCTGTACAGCTTTAACAGGCAAATATGTCTCTACAAGGAAAATATCCCATAGCTGTGACTTGATAACAAATAACTTCCTGGCAAGAAGTGAAATATGTGAAGCTTCAACTTCATTTTTTTTTTGTTTATTAAGGTTAATTCAGAGGCAAAGGAATGGAAAATTTGCTACTAGTTGAGTTCTACAGAAAATTTAACACACCCAAATAAATTTTTCATGTAGCCATATTTTTATGAATGAGAACAATTTCATTAATAAATATTGTAGAAAATAAATATTTGAAACAAAATGTGGTTAACTTACATAAGTAAACCCAGTAATCAGAAAGTTAAGGCAGGAGTATTGATGTGAGTTCCAGGTTTCTAGGCTATACAGTGAAACCATGACTCAAACACAACAAAAACATACAAAAAATATGCAAAAATGTTTTTCAATTTTTCTTACTAATAATGACACTTTGTTTTCAATTTAGCACAACATTTTTTTATTTCTCCTAGACTTTTCCCCTAAGAAGTTCAAATATGATGGGACAATCAAAGACATTAATAAAACAACAAAAAGAGGCCAGGCGGGGTGGCTCACACCTTTAATCCCAGCACTTGGGAGGCAGAGGCATGTGAATTTCTGAGTTTGAGGCCAGCCTGGTCTACAGAGTGAGTTCCTGGACAGAAACCATGTCTAAAAGAAAAAGAAAAGAAAAGAAAAAGAAACAACAACAACAAAACGAACAACCTCAAAAAACATGTCTGCAAACATTGATGTGTGTTGTGGAGGAATCACTGTCAACTCTTGAATTATGAAGTCTCATATCTGTGCAGTTTAATCTTTAACCACTTTGTTTTTATATGACTGGACTTACATTACTAAAAAGTAATAACATATGTTGATAAAGGTCTTAATTGCTCCTACAAATCAAAATTATTTTCTGTACCTATAACTGTGTGAGTACAGACAAATTAATATCTGTGGTGTGTGATACAACTGTAACTAATGGTTTGCTGTATCATTCTTGCTTGATTTCTTGTTCTTGTTGTGCATCCATAAAACCCAATCTCTTGGACATCATTTTGTGACATTTATTCTGAGTACCTAAAATTCTCATTGTTTCTTTGGGTAGCCATTTATCTTGACTCAAATAAGCCCCTTGTTCTTAAACTTATTGTCTTGATTTAACTTTTCCCTTCCCATTGTGAAGAGCTCTGTGTAGAATAAAATGGTCAAAGATGGCATGCTGTATGTAAAGGAAGGCCAGATGTAGAACATGTATGCCACCCTGGAGCCTACAGCACCAACACATCCACAATTTATGGACTTTCAGCAATTTGTTCAAACAGAATTTTACTTTTTGATGTAATGACATCAAAATTGCAGCCATCAAATTCAAGTCTCAGTTATCAAGTAAAAATTGGGGGGAAAGAATTTAACAAAATATTGAGCCCTTTAATAAGAGATAACAATGGCTGACCATGCCTGAGCTGTATTGCAACTATGGAGAACTATGGCACAATATGTGTGGTAACATTCAGAGAATCCCTCCATGTATAATACAATGTATTACATTTTGTCCTGATTAATTGTATACAAACTAATAGATATCACTGTGATATACATATACACCATTATATGTGGTTCTTATTTGTCTTACTCACACACTCCCCCTCTCTATTGTCTTCCTCTTATGCTGGTTCACTTCCCCCAGGTAGTCTCACATTCTGTCTGTTGTTAGGTAGGACCTGTGTATTATGCTATCCTCTCTTTCTCTCCTGGTAAAAATATGAAACTTATAAATAAGGGAAAATTGTTAACACTACACGTAATTCCTATGGACAACATGGTTAAACCACAAAGAGCAAAAGGAAAATCTGACAATGGCCCACTAAAATCCAAGATATCATTTTTTAATGCTTATTAGAGACTTTGATTAGACAACAGCTTCACATATTAATAAGTTTAACTTTTAAAGATATAAAATAAGAATGTTGGTATGTTTTATATTTTGAAATAATATACATTATTTTACTTTGAAGTATATATCATAAGGTAATTTTAAAATGTATGTTGTTAAGTATATATGATAGAATTTCAGAGTAGTAGGATAGATAGATACATACATACAAATATAAAATGCTACTCAATGCATTTTCACTAAGGCAGAAATATTTCAATTGCACTAGAAGAAATTCTGACATATTCTCTACAGCCATGATTTAAAAAAGAAAAAAAACACAAAACTGATTGCATTTGCTCAAGGAAATTTACCATTTTTATGTAAATTTTACTCATTCCTAGAGGACACCTTCACCTGAGACATTATATATCAGTCAGAAGTTTCAATTAGGGTAGTAGAAACCCAGTTAGATGCAAAAGAAAATGTACAGCTTAACATAATTGTGAAAAGAATAAGCAAGAGTAAAACTATGTCAGCTCCTGACATTTGCATGATTTGTAATTCCATATCACTGTGTCCTTCCTTCGAATGGCATTTTGAAATTCTCTGACTGGGCAGTTATTGATTACAGCTTGAGGCTTAGGTTTCCACAGTTCAGCTAAATAATTGCACACTGAACTGCCATTTGTTTTATATATATATATATATATATATATATATATATATATATATATATATACAAATAATGTATTTATTTCAGGTCTCTGTTTTGCAAACCCTTTAGCTTATTCATTCTTTATTTTTTTTATAAAACAATATATTCTTAATACCAAACTTGTGAGATATTTTTTACACAAACATGAAATTATTGTAGAAAATTTAGCACAGTAAAGAAACAAAAATTGCACACCAGCAGCTATGAAACTGAGGGAAACATCTTATGGAAGTAGGCAATTATTTTATAGAGCTGAAGATTATTGATTTTAGAGAAAATATTAATATTCAACTCAGAAGTATTCAGCTTTACAGAGATAGTCTTAAGTATGTGGAGAAGAGACTGGAAAATGAAAACAAAATCTACATTTGAACATCTTAAATAGATGTATCATATTAAAAATGGACATTTTCTTAAAGTAAAGAAATATAAAAGCAAAAATAATGCTGTGGATATAGTTTGGAGGTTGAACATATTCACATCTACCTCTCCAAACCAAACAATTGGGGATAGGTGATGCCTGAAACAGAAAAGGTGATATCTAGTTTGCTTTCCCATGTAATATATTCAACTGAAATCATCTTACCACTTTTTTGTTACTCACTCATTTCATTTAAAATAGTTTATCACTTTGCTATGTATCATATTTCTTAAAAAATTAAAAATAAAACCTCAGAGATAGAATGTCCCAGCCATTCTACTCCTGAGTATAAACTCAGGGAATTCTATGATAGAGATATTTGCATCCGTGTGTTTATTGTTCTTTTATTCATTAAAGCAAATAATCTGAGTCAATGTTATTGTCCATCAACTTATAAATGATAATGAAAAATTTTCCATGTATAAAATGGAAAGGTTGTGAAGTTTATTTTTTATAAAATCAAGGAATTAGACATGGACTGTATACAGAGCAAGATTACATAGACTCGGGAAAAAACTGCATGTTCTCTCACATATAGAAGTCTAGTCAATAAGAAAATTGTACATGTGAGTATGCTATAGCTAGAAAAGACAGTAAGAAAAGATAAATGTAGGGAAATGCAGAAGGAATGAATTTAGGCAACAGACATGGGTTACGGAAAAGAATGGAAATATCACTATTTTTTTTTTCAGTTCTAGTTTTATAAAGGATTTTGTTGTTGTAGTGGTGGTGGTGGGTAACAGCGGTGGTGGCAGTGGTGGTGGTATTAGTAGTAGTGGTGGTGGTGGTGGTGGTTGATTTGTAAATGTATGATTGAATAAAGTACATTTGATGTTGAAAGTGTAAATTTTAGTGTACATCTCCACAGCTTTCATTTTGAATGTCAATTCTAATTGTATATAAGTTCATTGTATTTTCTTCTGGCTTTTCAAATTACATCTTAACACTCATCACACCAATAATTTGAATTACTATCCTTACCATAATTCTATAATTTGTTTTATAGTTATAAATAACAAAATACAAGTTTTAGTATCTCAATAGCATCTTCTATAACCCATCTTCTTAAAAATCTCTCTCAAGATAGTAAAATTCACTTTTTTGCAAGAGAGATGTCTCAGTGATTAAGACACTGCACTGGATTTTCCCGACACCTCTCAGACCACCTTCATCAGACCAGTAGATCTTGAATTGTATTGGTAAGCTTCCCTTCCCTAATCTATTGTCCTCAGTTTCTGGGCCCTCTGGGACAAGCCTAGCTGCCTTGAACAGCCTGCTGTTACCTGGGGATATCCATTCTCCTCCCACTTCTCTGTCCACCTTCATCATTACTGTGGCTCCTGAACCATATTGACCTATGTCTCCTGAAACATAGACCTGAAGATCCAGAACCATATAGTACAAGGATTCCCATTAGAGGCCAGCAACACCAGTACCATCCAGGACAGTGCCGTAGCCCCAACATCTACTACAAAAGGAACATCCAAGGAACAAAGCAATATCTATCCACAAATCTAGCCCTAGAAAATACTAGAAGGAAAATTCCAACCACAGGAGCATAATTATATCCAAGCAAACACAGAAAATCAGTAATCCCATATGAGTAAAACCAAAAGAAACACACACACACCTCACCAATATCTAAATAACAGGAATTAAAAGTCACTGGTCAATAATATTTCCCAACTAGAGTGAACCTATTCTCCCCAAAAAGACACAGGATAACAGAATGCATGTGAAAACCAGAGCCATCATTGTGCTGCATACAAGAAAACCACCTCAGTAATAAAGATAGATATTACCCCAGAGTAAAGCACTCAAAAAATGTTTACTAAGTTGGACTCAAGAAGCCAGGTGGAGTAGATATTCTAATATCTAATAAAATAGACTCTCAATCAAACTCAACCAAAAGGGACAGGGAAAGATAGTTCATGTTCATAAAATAATCTACCTAGAGGATACCTCAATTCTGAACATCCATGCCTCAAACATAAGGGGACAGACATTTGTAAAGGACATATTGCAAAGTTCAAATCACACACTGAGCCACATACATTATTAGTGCGCATCTTCAATACCCCATTCTCACCAATCAACAGGGCAATCACAAAAATAAAAAAGCTAGACAGAGAAATAATGAAACTAATGGGCATTATGAATCAAATGGAAATAACAGACATCTATAGAATATTTCTCTCAAACATAATAGAATATACCTTCTTCTCAGCACCTCATGTATCTTTCCGCAATATTTATCATACATTCAGTGACAAAGCAAACCTCACATGCACAAGAAGATTGAAATTAATGCCTTATATCTTATCAGACCACGAAGGATTAAAGCTGGACTTCAACAACAACAGAAACAACAAAAAGCCTACACACTCATGGAAACTGAACAATGGAATAATACTCAACATTAAAAGAATGCAGGTATCATGAATTGGCAGTCAAATGGATGGAACTGGAGAATATCTTGAGTGAGGTTATTCAATCCTGAAAGGACATGCATGGTATATATTCACTTATGTGTGGACATTAGACATCAAATAGAGAATACTCATGGTATACTCCACAGATCCAAAGATTATAAACAAGAAGTAAGGCCCAAGAAAGGAAGCTTGAAACATACTTCGTAGGGTGAATAAAATAGTCATAAGAGGCAGATGGAGGGAGGTAGCTGGGACGGAGTGGGGATGAGGAAGGAGATGGTAGTTCAGGACCAGGTGTGGTGAAGAACAAGAAAAAGGGATAGATGGCCATGAATATGAATGGTAATCTGCATCTGATGTGTGAGGAGGTAGGACCATATCCAGGATGAGCCAGAAACCTGGGATAGGAAAGGAACACAAGAATCAATGGCGGGTAACCTTAGCTGTCACTCACTACACTATGGATATGAAACCTGAACAAGATACCTCTTGTAGCCAGGCCTTCCCACCAAACTTTCAACCCCAAATTTATTCTATCTGCAATAAATACAGGGATGGGAGATGGAGCAGAGCCTGAAGAAATGGTCAAATAAAAACCAGGCCAGCTTGAGACAAATCCTCTGGGCAAGTACCAATCCCTGACACTACTAATGATACTCTGTTATGCTTGCAGACAATGGTCTAGCACGGCATTTCTCTTGAGGCCCGACTTAACAACTGACTTAGACAGAGGCATATAAACACAGCCAAACAATGGATGAAGTTTGGTGACTCTTATGGAAGAATAGGGGGAAGGATTTTTAGCACCAAAGGGAATATGAACTCCACAGGAAGACCAATAGAGTTAACTAGCATATGTCCTAGGGACTCTCAGAGTCTGAACCACCAACCCAAGAACATACACAGGCTACACCTAGGCCTCTGTTCACATATGTAGCAGATGTACAGCTTGGTCTTCATATGGGCCCTAAGCAATTATATCAGGGGTTATTCAGAAAGCACTTCCTGTGTGTGGGATATGTTCTTCTAGATGGATTGCCTTATTTGGCTTCAGTGGAAGAGAATGCACCTAGCGTCTCAGATTTAATGTACTAGGGTGGAGTGGTACTTGGGTCAGGAGTGCACCAGCCGCAGAAGTTACATAGCCTCTGGGACAGGGTTCCTTTCAGACCTTCATCTTCAGCCAGGAGTCAGAGCTGAGCACCAGACCTCTGTGCCCTTCCCTGCAAGAGGAAAGCTTGCCTGCAGAGTACTCTGACCACTAAGACTCAGGAGAGAGTGGACACCCAGGAGTGCTGACAGAGGCTAACAGAATCACAGTGGGAAAAAGCTCCAGCCAGAGACAGCTATAACAATTAATGCCAAAGATCACAGGACAGCGACAGTTAAATGTAAGAAGCTTACAAACAGAAACCAAGACCACTCAGCATTATCAGAACCCAGCTCTCCCACCACAGCGAGTCCTGGATATTCCAACACACTCGAAAAACAAGATTTGAATTTAAACACTTGTATGATGATGCTCGTAGAGGATATTAAGAAGGACATTAATAACTCACTTAAAGAAATACAGGAGAACACGGCTAAACAGGAAGAAGGCCTTAAAGAGGAAACACAATATTCCTTTAAAGAATTACAGGGCCGGGCGTGGTGGCGTACGCCTTTAGTCCCAGCACTCAGGAGGCAGAGGCAGGCGGGTTTCTGAGTTCGAGGCC
The DNA here is from genome assembly GCF_978045245.1 of Mus caroli. Lineage (NCBI taxonomy): Eukaryota > Metazoa > Chordata > Mammalia > Rodentia > Muridae > Mus > Mus caroli. Next base: position 149,448,620 of record NW_028227258.1, on the reverse strand, counting down.
AGCCTGGTCTACAAAGTGAGTGCCAGGACAGCCAGGGCTACACAGAGAAACCCTGTCTCGAAAAACCAAAAAAAAAAAAAAAGAATTACAGGAAAACAGGACCCAACATTTTTGCTGCTTACAAGAAACCCACCTCAGGGAAAAAGACAGACAGTACCTAAAAGTGAAAGGCTGGGAAAAAAATTTCCAAGCAAATGGTCCGAAGAAATAAGCAGGAATAACCATTCTACTATAGGATAAAATCGATTTCCAATCCAAAGTTATCAAAAAAAGACAAGGAGGGGCACTTCATACTCATCAAAGGTAAAATGTTCTAAAATGAACACTCAATTCTGAATATCTATGCTCTAAATGCAAGGGCAGCCACATTCATTAAAGAAACTTTAGTAAAGCTCACAGCACACATTGCACCTCACACAATAAGAGTGGGCGACTTCAACAACCCACTCTCATCAATGGACAAATCCTGGGAACAAAAACTAAACAGAGACACAGTGAAACTAACAGAAGTTATGAAACAAATGGATTTTATAGATATCTACAGAACATTTTATCCTAAAACCATAGGATATACCTTCTTCTCAGCACCTCATGGTATCTTTTCCAATATTGACCATATAATTGGTCAGAAAACAGGCTTAACAGATACAAAAATATTGAGATTATCCCATTCATCCTCTGCTACAAATATAACTAGAGACACAAATTTCACCATGTGTTTTCAAGAAACTGGACTTCAGAAAATCAAATAACACTATTAAAACAGGAGGTACAGAGCAAAACATAGAATACTCACCTGAGGAATACCAAATGGCTGAGAAGCACCTGAAAAAATGTTCAACATCCTTAATCATCAAGGAAATGCAAATCAAAACAATCCTGAGATTCCACCTCACACCAGTCAGAATGACTAAGATAAATTTAGGTGACAGCAGATGCTGGTGACGATATAGAGAAAGAGGAACACTGCTCCATTGCTGGTGGGATTGCAAGTTGGTACAAACAATCTGGAAATCAGTGTGGTGGTTCCTCAGAAAATTGGACATATTTCTACTGGAAGATACAGCAATTCCTCTCCTGGGCATATACCCAGAAGATTTTCCAACTTGTAACAAGGACACAAGCCCCACTATGTCCATAGCAGCCTTATTTATAATAGCCAGAAGCTGAAAAGAAACCAGATGTCCCTCAACAGGGGAATGGATACAGAAAATGTGATACATTTACATAATGGAGTACTACTCAGCAATTATAAAAAATGAATTTATGAAATTCTTAGGCAAATGGATGGATCTGGAGGATATCATCCTGAGTGAGGTAACCCAGTCACAAAGGAGCACACATGATATACACTCACTGATAAGGAGATATTAATCCAGAAACTTAGACTACCCAAGGTACAATTTGCAAAACACATGAACCTCAAGAAGAAGGAAGACCATGAGTACACACTTCATTTCTTTTTAGAATGGGGAACAAAATACCCATGGAAGGAGTTACAGAGACAAAGTTCAGAGCTGAGACAGAAGAATGGACCATCCAGAGACTGCCCCACCCAGGGATCCATCCCATATACAACCACCAAACCTAGACACTATTGCATATGCCAGCAAGAGTTTGCTGACAGGACTCTGATATAGCTGTCTCTTGTGGGGCTATTCCAGTGCCTGGCAAATACAGAAGTGGATGCTCACAGTTATCTATTAGATGGAACACAGGACCCCTAATGAAGGAACTAGAGAAAGTACCCAAGGAGTTAATGGGGTCTGCAACCCTATAGGAGGATCAACAATATGAACTAACAAGTACCACCCTAGAACTGTGTGTCTAGTTGCATATGTAGCATAGGATTACCTAGTCAGCCATCAATGGGAGGAGAGGCCCTTGTTCTTATGAAAATCACATGCCCCAGTACAGAGGAATGCCAGGACTAAGAAATGGGAGTGGTTGGATTGGGGAACAGGGCTGTGGGAGGGTATAGGGGACTTTTGGGATAGCATTTGAAATGTAAATGAAGAAAATATCTAATAAAATAAATTTTAAAAGTACACTTTTATGTATTAAGTACTGTCAGCATTCTATATCTGAATGTTTTTTTTCTTAAACTAGAAATAATTTAGAGCTTTTCTCTTATAGACTTTCATGTACAATATGTAACATTTACCTGCAGACTGTTTTCTATTTCTTTCCACATGCCATTCTATCCTCCCTTTTCAGTCCTCCATCAAAGCTCTAATAGTCCTTATGATCCTGCTCCCTGTTTCCAATCCACAGTTTTTTAATCTACTCTGCATGACCGCAAGCTGTGTGCTTATGACTCCTTACATCAAAATGCATGAATAATGTGTCAAAGAAGAATGTGCTTATGAGATTAATTAACCCCTTTCAGAAATTGACTAATTTTAAGGTCTAAGATCATTTTTTAAAATGTTAAGTATTGTCTGGACTATCAAAGATCCTGACACTAAGTCACCATTGTGATTCAAGGGAAATCCTTAATCCTAACAAGGACTAGGTCTCTGTGTTCATTAAACAGAACCCCTTTGTGCCCTCAAGGGAAGATTAGCACAGGTCTAGTATTATAAAAATACTACTTAACTGTGAATATTACAATGACACAGGATCAGCAGGATCCAGATTTAATGATATTGGAAGGGAAAAAACTCTGTATATTCAGATTTAAGAACATCTTGCACAGGCTCCTACTGCTTCAGATCAACATGTTGAACTCTCAGCTTCTCCACCACCATGTCTTCCATGCTGCTCACCATGTTGATAATGAACTGAACCTCTGAAACTGTAAGACAGACCCAATTAAATGTTTGATGTTATAAGAGTTGCCTCAGACTTCCAAATTCCATCTGCACCCAGAGCTGATCCTATGACACATCCACTATCAAAGAAGCCTACAGAACTCCAAATAGATTGAACCAGAAAAGAAATTCCTTCAATCACATAATAGTCAAACAACGAACACACACACACACACAAAAAAAAAAAAAAAAAACAACAACAACAACAACAAAAAAAAAAACAAAGAAAGAATATTAAAGGAAGGGGAAAATGTCAAGTAACATAAAAAGGCAAACCTTTCAGAATTACACCAGACTTCTCAACAAAGACAATGAAAGCTAGAAGATCCAAAGCAGTTGTTACACAGACCCTAAGAGAACCTGAATGCTAGCCCAGGCTATTATACCCAGCAATATTCTCAATTACCATAGATGAAGAAACCAAGATATTCCATGACAAAAACAAATTTATATAATATCTTTCTACAAATCCAGTCCTACAAAGGATAATAGATGAAAAACTCCAACTCAGGAGGGAAACTACACCAGAGCAAAAGCAAGAAAGTAATTCTTTTTAAACAAACCCAAAAGAAAATAGCCACACAATCATAAAAATAACATTAAAAAATAACAGAAAGCATCACTATTCCTTAATATCTCAACATTAATGGACTCAATTCCCCAATAAAGAGACAGAGAATAGCAAACTGGATACAGAAACAGGACCCAGCATTTTATTGCCTACAGGAAACTCACCTTAGTGTCAAAGAGAGACTACCTCTAAGTTAAGGCCGGAAAGCAATTTTCCAAGCAAATGGTCACAAGAAACAAGCTATAGTAGCCATTCTAATATCCATAAAATCAACTTTCATCAAAAAGGATAAGGAAGGACACTAAATACTGATAAAAGGAAAAATCTGCTGTGAACACCCAAATCTGAACGTCTATGCCCCAAATTCAAAAGCAGCCACATTCATAAAAGAAACTATGCTAAAGCTCAAAGCACACATTGAACCTCACATAATAGTAGTGGGAAACTTCAACACACCTCTCTTATCAATGGACAGATCATGGAAATACAAACTAAACAGAGACACATTGAAACTAACAGAAGTTATGGACCAAATGGATTTAACAGATATCTATAGAACATTTCATTCTAAAACAAAAGAATATAACGTCGTTTCTCCAAAACTGACCACATAATCAGTCACAAAAAAAGGCCTCAACTGATACAAGAAAATTGAAGTAATCCTGTGTATCCTATTAGATCACCAGGGACTAAGGCTTATATTCAATAGCAACAAAAACAACAGAAAGCTGACATATACATGGAAGCTGAAAAATGCCCTACTCAATGATAACTTGGTTAATGAAGAAAAAAAAAGAAATTAAAGACTTTACAACTTAATGAAAATTAAGGCAGAACATACCCAAACTATGGGACACAAGGAAAGCAGTGCTAAGAGGAAAATTCATAGCTCTGAGTGCCTCCAAAATAAACTGCAGAGAGAATACACTAGCAACTTGACAGCACATCTGAAAGCTCTAGAACAAAAAAGAAGCAAATACATCCAAGAAAAAGCATGAAATAATCAAATTCAGGGCTAAAATCAAACAAGTAGAGAGAAAAAAAAAACTATACAAAGAATCTCCAAACCTAGGAGCTGGTTCTTTGAGAAAACCAACAAGATAGATAAACCCATAGCCAGACTATCGAGAGGGCACAGAGACAGAAATGAAAAGGGAAATATAACAACAGAAAATGAGGAAATTCAAAAATCATTATGTCATATTACAAAAGCCTATATTCAGTAAATCTGGAAAATCTGAATGAAATGGACAATTTTCTAGCCTGATACCAAATACTATCAGATAAATCATCTAAAAAGTTCCATAATCCATTAAAAAATAGAAGCAGTCATTAAAAGTCTCCCAACCAGAAAAGACTCAGGGTCAGATGGGTTTAGTGCAGAATTTTATCAGATCTTCAAAGAAGATCTAATACCAATACTCTTCAAACTAGTCCACAAAATAGAAACAGAAGGAATACTACCCAATTCATTCAATGAAGCCACATTTACACTGCATAGTCTTCTTTGGAGATAGAATGGTTTCTGTCTAATAGGGAACTTGTCATAATTTCCTTTCATAGAGGAATCCATAAGAGGTTTTTTTCCTACCTTTTTCATGTTTAAAATTCCAAATAGATTTTCAAAATAGGTTGAGTACATATTACTTTTAGCTTCAGAAAATATGATGCATATTAAAGAGGCATTTAATGATTATAAATTAATTTGATGCCAAAAAAGTACACCTTGCATAATAACTTCTCCAAATACTAAATTGTTTATCAACTTTATCAAAAGAAAAGGGGAGAAAGAGAGTGACAATATCTTCAGTATGAATGAACTGGTTTGCTAATTTTATTGATCTTTTGTCAGAAATGGAGGTCTAATTTAAAAAGCAAACTATACTACTGCATTATGTTCCCACATTAATATTAGTGTTTGCCTTAGAAATTGCCTTGAATAATTCAATCTACAATAGTATTTCCTACACTGAATAATTAAGTTTTAGAATATTGATTTTGCTATGTTTTTAATACCATATACTGATCCATTTGCAGGTTGTTTTGTTTTGTTTTGGTTATTTTGAGACAGTGTTTCTCTGTGTAGCCCTGGTTGTCCTGGAGCTCACTCTGTAGACCAGGCTGTCCTCGAACTCAGAAATCCCCCTGCCTCTGCCTCCCAAGTGCTGGGATTAAAGGAGTGCATCACCACCACCCGGCTCCATTTACAGTTTTTGAAATATATTAAAATGATTAATTCTTCCAGTGTGCTGGGATAAGAAATCAATGGTAATCAGAAATATAGCTTCACGGTCACCATGAAGAGTTGGGAAAATCAAGATTCTCTGAGACCAGGGCTATAGGCTCAAAACTTGTTCAATTATAATTTATTGACCCAGAAGTGTTTATTGAACAGCTGGTTTGTTTGGCCAATAACTATGCTAGGAATGATTAAAGCAAAACAAAGCTGACTTAACCTCTGTCTTCATAGAGCTGACATTCTTGTTGAGAATTGGAATTAAAATACTCAAGAAATCTGTTACTATCAAATGAAGGGTTGATAGTAAATAAATATAATTGCTTAAGAGAATGAACAGAAAAAGTTGCTTACAGAAAATGATCACAAAACGCCTGTGTAAGGATGACTTAAAAGGGAAGTAACCAGTGAAATGTACATATTTTACTCTGTTGGGCATGGTGACTTATAGTTGCAATTCTACTATTTAAATGGCTGAGGCAGAATGATTATGATGTCCAAGTCAGTCTCGGTAACAAGGTCAGCCCTTATCACAGGAGACAAAAAAGAGCATGCTAACAAGATAAGAGCTCAGCATATAGCTCACCATTATATGATATGGTAGTTGTTTCTGAGGACTAAGACCCCAGATAAATTGCCAGCTCAATAGTGGTTGGTTCCAATAAAGAGCAAGGAAGCCACCTGAGATGAATACAAAATATGAACTATTGCCTTCAAAATCACTGTAAAAGTATCAAAAATAGTCCATACAAATTTAATTTCAGTCATGGACTGATAACAGGAGATTGGTAAATTATAGAAGCAAAGAAAACAGAAATTACCAAGTCAAGGATATTTCTAAATTATATTGGAAATTTTATGCAGAATGTGAAAAAAAAAGGTTCTTAGAGTCTTGTGAGAGAATTTTTAACTGTAAATGCAAATGAGCAAATTATTTTACAGATGTAAATTTAATGATAAAAGTAAAATCCATAAAACTAGAGCCATAAATAACACAATGAGTAACATTATTTGCCACTAAGCCAAAATACCTGAGCTAAAAATTCCAGACTTAAATAGTGGAAGGAAAGAACTTCCTTAAGTTGCCTTCTGGCCTCCATGCCAGTGTGCCATGAACATCTACCTCTGTGTAACTGTTGGCATTCTAATGTTAATGGGGTCCCCTAAATTAATTTGCACAGAGGATCTGGGGACCTGCCCCCAGGTAATTGTGATTGTTAAATAAAGATGCCACCAGCCAATAGATGGGGAGGAAGAGATGGAGACGAAATGTAGAGATCCCAGGCTTGAGACCATGAGGAAGGAGGAAGAGGCAGATCTGCTATGCTTTTAGGATAGTTTGGAGACAAGAGAGACACGGAGGCCATCATGGGAAAGAGAAGCAAGGAGAGCACCCTAGATTCTGGTTCAAGAAGTCACAGGTCAGAGTGCTGCTCAACTGGGTCCAGAGCAGCCAAGGTAGAACATAGAAATTAGTAAGTAGTAACTCAGAATTATCAGCAGACAAAAGATTCTAGCAACACAGAAGCTAGGAGCTAGGCAATTGCCCAAATATTGTGCTGTTTAATGTATATTAAATATGAAGACTGTGTGTCTTTCAATCAGGAACATAAAGCAATGAGGCAGGTAGCAACCATGTATAGTGATTTATTATTAAAAAGCAATATTATACCTCCGCAATTGAATGAACAAAACAGAACAGTTAAAAAATGATAATTTCAAAGAAATGGGAAAAGTACACATTACACAATGTGTGTAAAAAGTAGACAACACAAAGTAGATATCTATAGAAAGTAGAGCTCATCAGCAGTAAAGTTTGTTCAATGAAAAAAATATGTTTATAAGGAGATTCAGAAGGTAATAACAACTGCCTCAAGCCTAACAACATGAGTTTTATCCCTTGGATCCACATGGAAGAATGAGAGAAAGAGAAAGAGAGAGAGAGAGAGAGAGAGAGAGAGAGAGAGAGAGAGAGACAGAGACAGAGACAGAGACAGAGACAGAGACAGACAGAGACAGACAGAGAGACAGAGACAGAGAGACAGAGACAGAGACAGAGACGGAAACACACACACACACAGAGAGAGAGAGAGAGAGAGAGAGAGAGAGAGAGAGAGAGAGAGGGAGAGACAGAGAAGAGAAAAGAAACAAAGAAGAGTAATAAATGTACACATGTTAAAACAAAATCACAATAGAAATGGGTATGTATTTACTAGTTTTGTCATGGGAGAAGAGAATGTATGAGAAAATGCTTTCATAAGATTTGCCTGTATGCAAGTCTATAGTGCATTTTCTTTATTGGTTATTGATGTGAGAATTCCCAGGCACTGTGGTTGGTATCATCCCTGGGCAGGTGTTGCTGGATGTTAGAAGAAGTCAGTCTGAGCAATCTATAAAGGAGCAAGCCAGTGAGTAGTACTCATTCATGACATTTACATCATTTCCTGTTTCAAACTTTGCGCCTTGATTTCTTACCTTGACATTCTTTGGTGGTGGTCTCTGACATGAGAATAATAAAATATTATAAACACATTTATCCAAAAGTTACTTTGGGCTATGATGGTTTATTGTACTAATTGAAAGCCTAAGATGATTATTATATTTTCCAAGAGAAACTCTAAAAGTAAAATTTAAATAGTTTAGATTTTAGAAGAAGTACAAGATCAAAGTTTCATAATTGTATGGTGAAGAGAGGAGGATATGGGATGCAAATTGATAGGTTTGGGGGAAGGCAGAGTGTAGAAGAGAACAGGTAAGATAAAGAGGGTAACGAATCTTGAATGATGGGAGAAAGGTAGTTTGAGTATTGCATACAACATTATTATTTAGTAACAACTGAAAACTGTTTTCTTACTACAACAGAAATAACATGGATCTCAAAATCATCCATTTAAAGAACCCTTTCAGACCCCTGTCCTATACCCTATCCTAAGTGTCAGCTTGCAATTCGAAGAAACTTGTTTTTATCTGAAAACTTCATTGGTCACAAATATCACATCCAAGAATATTTTCCTACCATATAACACATAGCTATCATACTCTCCTAAAATACAAAGAGGAAACAGAAACCAAGGAAGAAAACACCAACCCAAAAGAGACAATCAAAAACTAGACATATAATTATCCCTTTCCCAGATGCCAAAATAGCACTATAACAATATAGTGATCAACATACAGAGAAATATGTCTTTCCTAGAGCCTACCTATCCTACCATAAAGGCCCTGAATATGCCAACATAGCTGAATCACAAACACACACACACACACACACACACACACACACACACACACACACACACACACAAATCTTAAAACCACCAGTATAAAGATGATAAAGTTCCTTAATAAAGAAATTAATAAATATCTTAAAGAATGCCTGAAAAATGCAAATAAGTAGTTTATGAAAACAAATAAAACTGTTCAAGATTTAAAAATGGTAATAGAATCCATAGAGAAAGCCCAAACTGAGGGAATAATGAAAGTTCAACAATTGATGAATTTGAGCAAGAACTATAGGGCAAGCAAGTGTGGACTACAGAATACAAGATTCTGACGAGAAAAATCTTGAGCATTGAAGATACAATAGGAAGTAGTGTTACCCTGTTCAAAGAAATTGTTAAATTTAAAACACTCCTGACACAAAATATTTAGGATATCTGGGACACTATAACAAGATCAAACTTAAGAACTGTCTTAGTTAGGGTTTGTATTCCTGCATAAAACATCATGACCAAGAAACAAATTGGAGAGAAGCAGGTTTATTTAGCTTACACTTCCACATTGTTGTTCATAACCAAAGAAAGTTAGGACAGGAACTCACACTGGGCAGGCAGTTGGAGACAGCAGCTGATGCAGAAGCCATGAAGAACCAACTGGCTTGCTTCCACTGGCTTGTTCGGCTTGCTTTCTTAGAGAACCCAGGACTATTAGCCCAGGGATGGTACCACCCACAACAGGGCCCTTCCTCATTGACCACTAATTGAGGAAATGCCTTACAGCTGCATCTAGTGGAAGCATTTCCTCATGGAGGCCCCTTTCTCTGTGATAACTCTAGCTTGTGTAAAAGCCACACAAAATAAGTCAGTACAACTTACTTGTCAACTTGACACACAAATGCATGACTATTAAGTCTCAACCCTTCCTTTCTTATTCATCCCCAATATCTAAATAACTTTAAGTCTCACACTCTTAACAAATCCTTAAATATTAAAATATCACTACCCTTAAAATATCCAATCCATTTTTTGCAATTCAAATTCTTTTAACCGTGATCTCCACTAAAATATTTTCTTACTTTAAGATGGAAAAATATCAGGGCACAGTCACAATCAAAATCAAAATCAAACTCCAACTGTCCAATGTTTGGGATCTCCTCAAGACATTCTGAGCTTCTCCATGTGCTTGGGTCACTTCTCCAGCTCTACCCTTTGTAGCACACACCTTGTCTTCTAGGCTCCAGATACCTGTACTCCACTGCTGCTGCTGTTCATGGTGGTCATCACATAGTACTGTCATCTTCAAAACACTGCTGTCTTCTGCTGCAACTAGTCTGCACTTTTCCAAATAGCCTCTTAAAGGCTCTTTACATGGTGCTAATTCTCAACTTCTTTGCATGATCACTTCAGTCCTGGACCTTCAACTGCCACTGAGACTGTACCTTCACCAGTGGCCTCTCCTGACTTCTCGAAGTACCAAGCAACAGCTGCTAACCCTTCATGTTTCAAAACCACCTGGATCAGTCTTAAACATTACCAAGTTTGGCTTCCAACACAAGATAAAACCATAGCTGCCTCTGAAAGACAACTTCTCTGTGCTTTCAGGGAACACTTCCCAGAAGATTTCACTGCTGTGATGCTGGTCTCTTTTTAATCACTGCTAATTTCTTAGCTCCAGTTAACCATCATCAATTGTCCCAGTAAAGCAAAGGTTTCCTTTTAATATTTTTGGTATCTTGTTAATCAGGGCTTATTCTTCAGTCTCTGCTAACCAAAACCACAGTATTTTCACAATCAACATAGCAACGGTCCTGATAAGACTCTTTACTGTTCTGTCTGAAGTTTCACAAGCCAGGCCTCCATCTTCTGCACTGTTCTCAACATTATTTTCTAAGCTCCTATAGAACATCCAACAGAGCTCTTCATAAACAATGGCTCTTTTAGCCTGAAGTTCCAAAGATCTTCCACTGTCTTCCCAAACACATGGTCAGACTGTAACAAGAATATCTCACTCTTGATAGCAGTAACAGTACATCAACAGAAAGATTACAAGTTCATAGAAACTTTGCAACTTTCTTCTGGGTAAAACATAAGTCAAGCAGCCATAGAGGAAAAAATCCTATAGTTCAATGAAAATAATCACACAGTATGCCCAAACTTAGGAACAAAATGAAAAGCAAGCTCATAGCAATACCTATCTATATTTTAAAAAGAAAAGAAAAAAAGCCTGATAGGTTTTATATAAGAAACTTAATAGAGTACCTGAAAGCTCTGGAACAAATGAAGTAAATGCATCCAATAGGAACAGATGAGAAATATAAATAAATAATCATACATAAAGCTTGAATCAATACAATAGAAACAAAGAGAACAATACAAAAACTCATGTAAGAAGTTGTTTCTATGAGAATATCAATAAATCAACAAACCCTTATCAAAATTAATTAAAAAGTATGAAGAGAATATTCAAATTAACAAAATCAGAAATGAAAATGTTGACCTAACAGTAGATACAGAGGAAATCTGGAGAATCTTAATGGTACACAAGGAAAAAAAAACCTTATAATATCCCTACTTGAAAAGTCAAAAAAACTCTATAATTTTCCTGATAGATTCTTCTTCCCAAAGTTAAATCAATATCAATCAAGCCATTTACATCACATATAATCCCCAGTAAAAACAGAATCATTAAATATCATCCACAGCCAGATGGATTTAGTAAGGAATTCTACCAGACTTTCAAAGCAAAATTAATGACAATACTCTGCAAATTATTCCACAAAATGGAAAGTGAAGGAAATTTGCCCAATTCATTCCATCAGACCAAATTATCCTGATTTCAAAACCACACAAAGATCAACAAATAAAGAAAAATATAGAATAATGTTCCTTGTGAATGCAAATGCCAAAATAACAAAATTCTTGTAAATTGAATCCACACAAAGTATCACCCAAGAAGTTCAAGTAGGCTTTATCTTGGAGATGTAAGAATGGTTCATTATATGAAAATCAATAAGTTCAATCTACTACATAAACAGACTGAGATAATACATATGATCATCTCACTAGATGCAGAAAAGTCCTTTGACACAATCCAAACCTCTTCATGATGAAAGTCTCAAAGAGATTAGGGTATAGGGGACATACTTAAGCATAATACAGGCAACTTATAGCAAGCCTATAACCAACATTAGGTAGCTGGAGATAAATTCAAATCAGTTCCACTAAAATTAGGAAAAAGACAAGTTGTCCATGTTCATCATACCTATTTATTATAGTGCTTAAATTTATAGCTAGAGCAGTTACAATGGTAGACAATCAAGGCGATACAAATTTCAAAGAAAGAAGTCAAAGTGTCTTTTTGTGAAGATGATAGTCGAGTATACATAAGTGATTCCAAACTTTCCCCTATAGAACTCCAAGAGCAGTTTAACACTTTCAGCAAAATAGCTGGATACAAAATTAACTCACAAATATCAGTATCCCTCATACATACAAATAACAAGTGGACTGAGAAAGACATCAAGGAAAGAAGAGCTTTCACAATAGCCTCAAATAATATCAAATATCTTGGAGTAACTCTAAAAAAGCAAGTGAAATACTAAAATGATAAAAAAATTCAAGTCTTTGATGAATAAAATAGAAAAAGATATTAGAAGATAAAACATGCTCTTGAATTTGGTAGGATTAAATAGTAGTCAAACTGGCACTCCTATGAATAGAATTTTACAAAAGCTGGAAACAATCTTGATGGCCTTTCAATAGAAGAATGGATAAAGAAAATGTGGTATATTTATGGACTAGAACACTATTCAGATATTAAAAATGATATCATAGAATTTGGAGCAAAATAGATGGAATTAGAAAAAGACATTCTGATTGAGGTCACCCAGACTCAGAAAGATAAATATGGGATTAATTCACTGATTTCTGGATAGTAGCCATTAGACAAATGATAAGCAAACTACAATCTATAGAACCAGAGCAGTTAAGTATAGAGAAAGGAACTAGGGGAAAGACAAATATATTTCCAGGAGGAGAAACACTGAATATACTTTGTAGTTGGACTTATGGGAGCACATAGAGATGAGAGAATCAGAAGGGGAAAGGCAGGAAAGCTAGTGGTAATGGAGGGAATGCAGGGAGCGAGCCACCAAAGAAATTGAAGGACATTTGAAGGATTTTATAAAAAAACGTCTACTGTGTGGGAGGGTTTGACTGGAAGGGTAGCAATGAGTGAAATGTAAAGTGAATAAGTAAAACAAGTAAAGTTAAATTTAAAATAAACAAACAAACAATCAAACCCTCTAGTGCAATGTAATAAAAAGTGAAGATGATCCTAATGATGTCTCCTAATAATATGACATATCAAGTCTCAACTGGACATCTCTCGTCAAAAATGTAGCTCCCAGTGAGGGATTAGATCGCATTCAATAGATATCTTGTACAAGGGGCTTCTGTGGAAACCCTCTGAACATTGGTTTTGCTAGAAAAATGGGTTATTTTGCATAAACTGAGAGAGAAGACCCACCAATGAAGATAAAACTCACAAGTCAATGAACAGCAAAGTTCAACTGGTGCCTGTGCCCCTACCTTCTATTGTCTTTGCTGTGACAAGGTAGTATCCAGCCTACCAAAGGAGAAGTCTTGCCACCCTCCCAGTCACACAACTGGGATCTACAGTCTTTCCTGCCTAAAAGATATGCTAATGCAGTGGTGGCACAGAATTTTGAGAGTTGTCAATCAATATGTGAGTTGATTTAAGCATAATTCAACATGACGGAACCCATACTTTACACAGCTTTGATGGTCAAGAACCAGATCCTAGACTGTCTAGACTTACTGTAAAACCAAACATTACAGGTCTACAGATAAAAGAAATGTAGTAATAAAATGACTCATTTTTCAATGACTAACGCAGTTATCATTAGGCTTTCTCTTGCAAAGCATGGAGACAGATACAGAGAACTTTAGACCGATATTATTCAGAGAGTCCTTGGAACACACAGGTCTACATGGAATGTCTCCACCAAATCCCTCTCCTCAGGGGTCAGAAAACCCAACATAAGAGTAGCCAGAAGCCGGGCGTGGTGGCGCACGCCTTTAATCCCAGCACTCGGGAGGCAGAGGCAGGCGGATTTCTGAGTTCGAGGCCAGCCTGGTCTACAAAGTGAGCTCCAGGACAGCCAGAGCTATAAAGAGAAACCCTGTCTCAAAAAAAAAAAAAAAAAACCAAAAAAAAAACAAAAAAACAAGAGTAGCCAGAAATAGTGTAAGAGGCAGAGTGGATAGAGAATGCCAAGAAAACAAGCCCCTCTCAACTGAACAAAGGTCATAGGAACTCACATGGACTGAAGCAAAAAGTGCAGAGTCTACACAGGTTACACCAGGTCCTCTGTGTACACATTATAGCTTACAGCTTTGCACTTTTATGGGACTCTTGGGTGAATGAAGTGGCATATCTCTGATTCTTGATCTTCCTATTGGAGTCCTTTTCATTCTATTGGTTTGCCATATCCACCCTACATGCACTGTTTTTTGCTTTATCTAATTATATTTTATTTTTCCATGTTTGGTTGATATGTATTAGGAGCCTATACTTTTGTAATAAGAGAAAGAAATGGAGTGGATCCAGAGGGAAGGGTTGATGGGATGGAACTTGGAGGATAGAGGGAAACTGTAGTCAATATATATTCTATGAGAAAAGATTATATTTTTCAATAAAAAACATAAAAATAAGGAGAATAGATATCAAACAAAAATTATAGAAAACAATGTCTTAATGGAAAAAGCTTAGGGCCTTAGCCCCAAAATAACAAATAAATTGTTTCAGTTTATAATTCTGTACAATGGTACTTTTGATTTTATTCAGGGAAGTTAGGAAAAACAAAACAAAACAAAACAAAAACAAAAACAATGCCCCCCCCAAAGAGTACCTGAATTGTGAATAAGGAATATATAGTATGCTTTCAAGAATTGGCAAATCCTAAGAATTCTACAATGATATGTGAAAAGTAGACGTTTTTTAAATGCAGAAATTTGATTAATGTTTTCCAAAGATAGATAACAAGGGAGAAATAGATTGCCTGTCCCAGTGTCTAGAGAGTTCTCAAGTAGAAATGAAAATGGAACTTGAGAGTATTGCTACTAATGCAATTCTATGAATAGACTGACACACCTAACTGTACCGTGTATAAATCTTGCATCTGTCATCAAATTATACCCATAACAGCTGCTATTAAAATGTAAATATACATGAGCTAAGAACAGCTGTGATTCAGATATATGTATCTTCCTTTGCTCCAGAGCTCTCTGTTTCTTAGCATAATACTATAAGAAATTAAATGTAAATTTGGTTATCAAAACCTCTAGTCATTATTGTTATTTTATTAACAAAACTAAATTTGGCTAGCTTTCTCATTATTTTATATCTTGTAAAAAATTCTACTTATTACCTGTCCTACAGTTTAGTCACTGAACTCTACACAAATGGTATTTGGGAATTATTTGAGGCACAGTATAAAAGTAAAGCAGGCTGCCTCTATCTTGTTTTTATCAAGTACTGTCAGAAGATAATTACTCTGTATAACTGCTATTAGGTGTTAAAAATAAATGATGATACAGTTGCCTGCCTAATAAAAAGATTTATACACTTTCAAAGTGCCTCCTCTCATCATGAACACACTGTGAAAATTTTTGAAGCATAAAAATATAGAGCCAGCTCTTCCGGCCGGACCAGCACCGGAGTAGCTAGAGAGCAGGGTCGGCTGACACCCGCCAGCTACCCACGACCCCCGCCACAGGATTTTGAGACTGCTGGTAAGTGGAACAAAGCTTCTGTTCCAGTCCAATCACGCGGGACCTGAGACTGCTTTGGTTGGGGAGGCAGAAATCCGGCCTGAGTAGGGCCACAAGCCTCTTCCGGTCAGAAAAGCACTAGGGTAGCTAGGGCGCAGGGTCGGCTGACACTTGCCAGCTACCCACAACACCCACCACAGGATCTTAAGACTTCTGGTGAGTGGAACACAGCTTCTGCTCCAATCCAATTGTGCGCAAGACCTGAGACTGCATTAATTAGGGAAACAGAAAACCGGCCTGAGTAGGGCCACAGGCCTCTTCCTGCCTGAACAGCACCGAGGTAGCTAGAGCACAGGGTCGACTGACGCCCACCAGCTACCCACGCCCACATCACAGGAAATTGAGACTTCTGGTGAGTGGAACACAGCTTCTGCTCCAATCTTTAAACAGTGACAACGACAACAACTAACCCCAGAGATTACCCAGATGGCGAAAGGTAAACATAATAATCTTACTAACAGAAACCAAGACCACTCACCATCATCAGAACCCAGCACTCCCAGATCGCCCAGTCCAGGGCACCCCAACACACCGGAAAAGCTAGACACAGATCTAAAAGCATATCTCATAATGATGGTAGAGGACTTCAAGAAGGACTTTAATAACACACTTAAAGAAATACAAAGGAATACTGGTAACAGGTAGAAGACATTAAAGAGGAAGCACAAAAATCACTTAAAGAATTCCTGAAGAACACTGCTAAAGAGTTACAAATCCTTAAAGAAAAACAGGATAACATAATCAAACAGGTAGAAGTCCTTAAAGAAAAACAGGAAAACACATCCAAACAGATGATGGAAATGAACAAAACCATACTAGACATAAAAAGAGAAGTAGACACAATAAAGAAAACCCAAAATGAGGCAACACTGGAGATAGAAACCCTAGGAAAGAAATCTGGAACCATAGATACGAGCATCAGCAACAGAATACAAGAGATGGAAGAGAGAATCTCAGGTGCAGAAGATTCCATAGAGAACATCGGCACAACAATCAAGGAAAATGTAAAACGCAAAAAGATCCTAACTCAAAACATCCAAGAAATACAGGACACAATGAGAAGACCAAACCTACGGATAATAGGAGTGGATGAGAATGAAGATTTTCAACTCAAAGGACCAGCAAACATCTTCAACAAAATTATAGAAGAAAACTTCCCAAATCTAATGAAAGAGATGCCCATGAACATACAAGAAGCCTACAGAACTCCAAATAGACTGGACCAGAAAAGAAATACCTCCCGACACATAATAATCAGAACAACAAATGCTCTAAATAAAGATAGAATACTAAAAGCAGTAAGAGAAAAAGGCCAAGTAACATATAAAGGCAAGCCTATCAGAATTACACCAGATTTTTTCACCAGAGACTATGAAAGCCAGAAGATCCTGGACGGATGTTATACAGACACTAAAAGAACACAAATTCCAGCCTAGGCTACTATACCCAGCCAAACTCTCAATTAACATAGATGGAGAAACCAAAGTATTCCACAACAAAACCAGATTCACACATTATCTCTCCACGAATCCAGCCCTTCAAAGGATAATAACAGAAAAAAACCAATACAAGGACAGGAACCACGCCCTAGAAACAACAAGAAGATAATCCCTCAACAAACCTAAAAAAAGACAGCCACAAGAACAGAATGCCAACTTTAACAACAAAAATAACAGGAAACAACAATTACTTTTCCTTAATATCTCTTAATATCAACGGACTCAACTCCCCGATAAAAAGACATAGACTAACAAACTGGCTACACAAACAAGACCCAACATTTTGCTGCTTACAGCGAACTCATTTCAGAGAAAAAGATAGACACTACTGAAAGAGGAAAAACTGAACTTTTCCTGAACTCTCTTACCCCTCCCATCTAGAGATTGTTCCCGGAACACACCTAAACTTTTTACCTCAGAGTACATTCCTGAACTCTTCACCCCAGAGTCCGACCCCCTCCCAAATGAGAACGGTTCCAGGAGCATTTCTGAGATAAGGGTCTCCTGGAACGAACTCAGTCCAACCCCTCCCTAATAAAGACTATGCCAGGAACATTTTTGAGATAGGGGCCTCCTGGTACTACCCCGGAATGTTCCAATAGATCGAGTACATTGCCAAAATATAGGACACGACCCCTTGGTGACGTAAAACTTGTACTTTTCCCCTTACCCTTCTCCTATAAAAGCCTGTGACAAGTCTGGGTCAATTGTCGGATCTCCTCTGCACCTTGCTGAGTGCATGAGTTTCGACCCCAGAGCCTCTGGTATATGTGCTTTTTATGTGCTTTCTTGTCGTTGCTGTATTAAATCTTACTCTCTACATCTTAAGTTCGGTCTCAGTGTCTTCTTGGGTGCGCGGCTGTCCCGAGGCTTGAGTGAGTGTCTCCCTTTGGGAGTTTTAGAGTCTTTCACTACCTCAGAATGAAAGGTTGGAAAACAATTTTCCAAGCAAATGGTATGAAGAAACAAGCTGGAGTAGCCATTCTAATATCGGATAAGATTGACTTTCAACCCAAAGTCATTAAAAAAGACAGGGAGGGACACTTCATACTAATCAAAGGTAAAATCCTCCAAGAGGAACTATCAATCCTGAATATCTATGCTCCAAATACAAAGGCAGCCACATTCATTAAAGAAACTTTAGTAAATCTCAAAGCACACATTGCACCTCATACAATAATAGTGGAAGACTTCAACACACCACTTTCACCAATGGACAGATCATGGAAACAGAAACTAAACAGGGACACAGAGAAACTAAGAGAAATTATGAATCAAATGGATCTGGCAGATATCTACAGAACATTCTATCCTAAAACAAAAGGATATACCTTCTTCTCAGCACCTCATGGCACCTTCTCCAAAATTGACCACATAATTGGTCACAAAACAGGCCTCAACAGATACAAAAATATTGAAATTGTCCCATGCATCCTATCAGATCACCATGGACTAAAGCTGATCTTCAATAACAAAATAAATAATAGAAAGCCAACCTTCACGTGGAAACTGAACAACACTCTTCTCAATGATACCTTGGTCAAGGAAGGAATAAAGAAAGAAATTAAGGACTTTTTAGAGTTCAATGAAAATGAAGCCACAACATACCCAAACTTATGGTGCGCAATGAAAGCATTTCTAAGAGGAAAACTCATAGCTCTGAGTGCCTCCAAAAGGAAACTAGAGAGAGCACACATTAGCAGCTTCACAACACACCTAAAAGCACTAGAACAAAAGGAAGCAAATTCACCCAAGAGGAGTAGATGGCAGGAAATAATCAAACTCAGGGGTGAAATCAACCAAGTGGAAACAAGAAGAACTATTCAAAGAATCAACCAATCAAGGAGCTGGTTCTTTGAGAAAATCAACAAGATAGATAAACCCTTAGCCAGACTCACTAGAGGGCACAGGGAAAGCATCCTAATTAACAAAATCAGAAATGAAAAAGGAGACATAACAACAGATCCTGAAGACATCCAAAACACCATCAGATCCTTCTACCAAAGGCTATACTCAACAAAACTGGAGAACCTGGATGAAATGGAGAAGTTCCTAGACAGATACCAGGTACCAAAGTTGAATCAAGATCAGGTTAATGATCTAAACAGCCCTATATCCCCCAAAGAAATAGAAGCAGTCATTAATAGTCTCCCAACTAAAAAAAGCCCAGGACCAGATGGGTTTAGTGCAGAGTTCTATCAGACCTTCAAAGAAGATCTAATCCCAGTTCTTCACAAACTATTCCACAAAATAGAAACAGAAGGTACTCTACCCAACTCATTCTATGAAGCCACAATTACTCTGATACCTAAACCACAAAAAGACCCAACAAAGATAGAAAACTTCAGACCAATATCCGTTAGGAATATTGATGCAAAAATCCTCAATAAAGTTCTTGCTAACCGAATCCAAGAACACATCAAAACAATCATCCATCCTGACCAAGTAGGTTTCATCCCAGGGATGCAGGGATGGTTCAATATACGGTAATCCATCAATGTAATCCAGTATATAAACAAACTCAAAGACAAAAACCACATGGTCATCTCATTAGATGCGGAAAAAGCATTTGACAAAATCCAACACCCATTCATGATAAAAGTCTTGGAAAGATCAGGAATTCAAGGCCCATACCTAAACATGATAAAAGCAATCTACAGCAAACCAGTAGCCAACATCAAAGTAAATGGTCAGAAGCTTGAAGCAATCCCTCTAAAATCAGGGACTAGACAAGGCTGTCCACTTTCTCCATACCTATTCAACATTGTACTTGAAGTCCTAGCCAGAGCAATTCGACAACAAAAGGAGATCAAAGGGATACAAATTGGAAAAGATGAAGTCAAAATATCACTTTTTGCAGATGATATGATAGTATATATAAGTGACCCTAAAAATTCCACCAGAGAACTCCTAAGCCTGATAAACAGCTTCGGTGAAGTAGCTGGATATAAAAATAACTCAAACAAATCAATGGCCTTTCTCTACACAAAGAATAAACAGGCTGAGAAAGAAATTAGGGAAACAACACCCTTCTCAATAGTCACAAATAATATAAAATATCTTGGCGTGACTCTAACTAAGGAAGTGAAAGATCTGTATAATAAAAACTTCAAGTCTCTGAAGAAAGAAATTCTAGAAGATCTCAGAAGATGGAAAGATCTCCCATGCTCATGGATTGGCAGGATCAACATTGTAAAAATGGCTATCTTGCCAAAAGCAATCTACAGATTCAATGCAATCCCCATCAAAATTCCAAATCAATTCTTCAACGAATTAGAAAGTGCAATCTGCAAATTCATCTGGAATAACAAAAAACCTAGGATAGCAAAAACTCTTCTCAAGGATAAAAGAACCTCTGGTGGAATCACCATGCCGGACCTAAAGCTCTACTACAGAGCAATTGTGATAAAAACTGCATGGTACTGGTATAGTGACAGTCAAATAGACCAATGGAATAGAATTGAAGACCCAGAAATGAACCCACACACCTACGGTCACTTGATCTTCGACAAGGGAGCTAAAAACCTCCAGTGGACGAAAGACAGCATTTTCAACAAATGGTGCTGGCACAACTGCTTGTTAACATGTAGAAGAATGTGAATCGATCCATTCCTATCTCCTTGTACTAAGGTCAAGTCTAAGTGGATCAAGGAACTTCACATAAAACCAGAGACACTGAAACTTATAGAGGAGAAAGTGGGGAAAAGCCTTGAAGATATGGGCACAGGGGGAAAATTCCTGAATAGAACAGTAATGGCTTGTGCTATAAGATCGAGAATTTACAAGTGGGACCTCATGAAACTACAAAGCTTCTGCAAGGCTAAAGACACCATCAATAAGACAAAAAAACCACCAACAGATTGGGAAAGGATCTTCACCTATCCTAAATCAGATAAGGGACTAATATCCAATATATATAAAGAACTCAAGAAGGTGGACTCCAGAAAGTCAAATAACCCCATTAAAAAATGGGGCTCAGAACTGAACAAAGAATTCTCACCTGAGGAATACCAAATGGCAGAGAAACACCTGAAAAAATGTTCAACATCCTTAATCATCAGGGAAATGCAAATCAAAACAACCCTGAGATTCCACCTCACACCAGTCAGAATGGCTAAGATCAAAAATTCAGGTGACAGCAGATGCTGGCATGGATGTGGAGAAAGAGGAACACTCCTCCATTGTTGGTGGGATTGCAAGCTTGTACAACCACTCTGGAAATCAGTCTGGCGGTTCCTCAGAAAATTGGACATAGTACTACCGGAGGATCCAGCAATACCTCTCCTGGGCATATATCCAGAAGATGTCCCAACCGGTAAACAGGACACATGCTCCACTATGTTCATAGCAGCCCTATTTATAATAGCCAGAAGCTGGAAAGAACCCAGATGTCCCTCAACAGAGGAATGGATACAGAAATTATGGTACATTTACACAATGGAGTACTACTCAGCTATTAAAAAGAATGAATTTATGAAATTCCTAGCCAAATGGATGGACCTGGAGGGCATCATCTTGAGTGAAGTAACACAATCACAAAAGAACTCACACAATATATATTCACTGATAAGTGGATATTAGCCCAAAACTTAGGATACCCAAGATATAAGATACAATTTGCTAAACGCATGAAACTCAAGAAGAATGAAGACCAAAGTGTGGACACTGTGCACCTTCTTAGAATTGGGAACAAAACACCCAGGGAAGGAGTTACAGAGACAAAGTTCGTAGCTGTGATGAAAGGATGGACCATTTAGAGACTGCTGTATCCAGGGATCCGTCCCATAATCAGCTTCTAAACGCTGACACCATTGCATACACTAGCAAGATTTTGCTGAAAGGACCCAAATATAGCTGTCTCTTGTGAGACGATGCCGGGGCCTAGCAAACACAGGAGTGGATGTTCACAGTCAGCTATTGGATGTATCACAGGGCTCCCAATGGAGAAGCTAGAGAAAGTACCCAAGGAGCTAAAGGGATCTGCAACCCTATTGTTGGAACAACATGATGTACTAACCAGAACCCCGGAGCTCTTGTCTCTAGCTGCATATGTATCGAAAGATGGCCTAGTTGGCCATCAATGGAAAGAGAGGCCCATTGGACTTGCAAACTTTATATGCCCCAATATAGGGGAATGCCAGGGCCAAAAGAATGGGAATGGGTCGGTAGGGAAGTGGGGGGCGCTATGGGGGACTTTTGGGATAGCATTGGAAATGTAATTTAGGAAAATATGTAATAGAAATATTAAAAATCAAAAGAAAAAAAGAAAAAAAATTAAAAAAAATATAGAGCCATAAACCATTTTCATTAATTTTGAAATTCTTTCAAATATAAATATACAAATTTTCATATTTGTTTGTGTACCTGTTCACATAGATGCAAAATATATTTCTCAAAATTGGCTGTCATTCTTTCTTGCTTAATTATTCATGATGGAAGCCATACTCTTCAGACTTCTTCATTGCTCAGTCTCCAGTAAGCTTCATTTCCTCTTAAGGTTCATTGCGATTAATGATGTATTAAGTTTAGCACAATAGAATGCTAATTATCTATAAATTTATAATTTGTTCTCTTGTGAATTTGCATTTCTTTGGTAACTAGAAAACCTGACTCCCCCTCTCCCAACACAAAAGCCAACAGGTAAAGTCATAGCAGGAGTAATTTAATAATTTATTAAATAAGCACATTTTTGATAGTACAGTCTTGTCTAAGATTTCAGCACACTTTGAGAAGAGTCTTTAAACATGTGTCCCACTTCTCAATTACCTGTCTTAATGGAGAGGTACAACAATGTGTAATTCAAATGAATATTAATATACAAATGTCTAGCTTAGAGGGCACCAATGTCATATACTTTCAGAATAAGAAAAATTCACAGCAAGCAATTGCTATCAAATTATTCATGGTTCTACCAAGTTTCTCTTTATATTCGTTGTTACATTCTGATGCTAAATGTTATTATCATTCAAATTTATATAAAGATGTTAATACAAATAAAGAAGTACTTGTGAATAGCTTCTTTGGTGTGTTGTATCTAAATGACTTATGCTTTTTCTTGAATAGAAAGAGAGTACAGCAAGGCTGTCTTATGGTTATATTTGTAAAATCTATTTTAGGCACTGAAAATGTGCAGCACATTTAGCTATCAGTATTGGTATGATGTTAAAGATCTTGTAAGGGTTACAGATTTTAATTGATGGTAATGAATAATTTACTTCAAAGCACTAATTCAGGCTTTCATTATGTGCATAAAAACCAATAAAAACTATGTTGAATTTAACATGTTACAGGAGACATCTTTATCATAAGAATAACTACAAAATATATTATGAAATGTACATTGAACTGATTCAGAGTATTTTAAAAAGCAAGACTTATGGAGAGATTTCAAAGGAATGAAATTTTACATCAATAATTGAGACCATGGACAACTTCTGATGGAGTGAAACTATGTTCCAGACAAGAAGGTTTTACACAGTGGAGAAAAATAATGTCAGATGATATAGAGGGGTGACTCAGTAAAGCATTGTCTGTGACAAGATTGCCAAGAGAAATTTGATATGATTTCCTTTTGTGCTTAACTTTGTTTCTGTCTAATTTGCTCAAACATAGCTTATGAAATTGTATAAACATTAGATATTATAAAGCTCAACTTTCAGAATGCTGTTCGAAGTTGAGCATAAAAAAATGCTAATAAATAACTGATTAAATTCACTGTGGTATTTTTTTTAACTTTTTATTATTAGGTATTTTCTTCATTTACATTTCCAGTGCTATCACAAAAGACTCCCATACCCTCTGCCCCCCACTCTCCTACCCACCACTCCCACTTCTTGGCCCTGGCATATTTCTAATTTGTAAAATGACAGATGATCACCATCACATGTAACTTTCTTTTAGACTGTGATTTGTTATAATATTCTTCTATACTTTACAATTGATCCTAAAATACTATCAATAATCAGATTTAATGATGCATATTGTTTCTTTAAGTTAGAATATTGAGATATAGAAGTATGTGTTTATCTTCAAAATATCCTATATTTATTTTGCAAAGTTCTTTTTCTGAATTATTTCTACCACCCTGAAAACTGAATATTCAGAGAAGTTATTTACAAATGATTGTTTTACTCTAACGTAGCAATTATAAAAACTATAAATTACCTGAAAAAAAAAACAATAACCAGGAAGCTTGATGCTGCCTCTTTTATGTATGAACTTGATTGTATTCTCTTGTGAAGCAGTAATTATATAAAACAATAAAATAACATGCCTATGGTATCAGCAAAGGAAATCTTTAAATACCAAATTATCTATTAAAATGTTATTTTCTGTATTTTTAAAAATAGAATTTTTATTTTATTAAATTATAACTAAGAGAAAAGGACACAATTGAAATATGAAAACTATTTCTTCACAGCTGAGGATGCTGGTAGAGTAGAGTGTATAAGAGCATGGCCCAGATGTCCTAGTTCCCATAGTATAGCCTTGAGTTAGTGACATGACAAAGTTTAGAAATTTTTAAATTGAAGAAAGAATAACTCTCTAAAACCGTTGAGAAAAGTGAGGTAATTTATGCAAAGCTTAGAACTCTTAGCAATTTCAAAGTACCCCATAACTTTAGTTTGTAGCTTATTATTCAAAACAAATATCTGCATTATTAGTGATAAAGAAACTGAAAGTTTAATTTATTTTTTTCATGACAGTGCCAAAAAGCAATAAAAATTGTTTCTTCAGTATTGCTGTGATATTAAAAGCACGTGATGGTTTTAGGGGATGATTTTATTAAACTAATAAAATTTAAATTTACATCTCTTCAGCATAATACCAACATGTTTTTTAATTAACATTTTAAATGTCAAGAAAAAAATAATATATATATATATATATATATATATATATATATATATGGGTATAACCAACTTATAACGGAAATGGAGGGGATAGAAAGATGGCTCAGTGGTTAAATAGCACTGAGTGCTCTTCTTGGAAGTCTTCTGTTCAATTGCCAGACCTACAAGGCAACTCACCACTTTCTGTGACCTCAGTCCTAAGGGATCGATGACAATGACATTTTCTGGTATCATAGGCAACAGGCATATATGTTGTACATAGATATACATGCAGACAAAGTACCCATATGTATTAAATAAATACATTGGGATTTTATGTTCATTTACTTTATGTGTATAAATGTTTTGTTCACATGCATTTCTGTGCATCAACTATGTGGCAGGCGCCTGTAGTCCAGAAGCAGACACTGAATCAATTGTTTTTAATTATTTAACTATAATAATATCTCAACAGCTCAATAGTTTGTTTATAAATAGGTATTTACATTATTAGGTATAATGTAAATATCTTTCATTAACATGTTTCTTAAATGTGTATTAAATTTAAACTGTATCTTTTCTGACCTTAAATGTTTTATTGTTGTGGACTATATGCAATTTCTGCATATGCATTTTATGAAGTAACTACAACAGCACTTAGTTACAATGCTGTAAAAAATTAATGTTAATAATTTGAATAAGTCATTATAAGTAGTAGAAAAGGAACAGAAATGACATTAGGGTTATATGTATTTTATAATTGCATAACATGACCTCACTAATGAAACAGTCACTAATGAAACAAGATGAAAGGTTAGATTAGCCATACAAAAGTAAAATCCATTCAAAATTCTTTCCACAATATTGTGTGTGTGTGTGTGTGTGTGTGTGTGTTAAAATTTGTAGCCAAAAACATTAGTTTGGTCTGGAATATGTTTCTTACTTAAGGGAGGAGGGGGAAAACACACATATGCACGGAGGGGCTGAAGGTTTGTGTTGCTTTAACTCATTCATTTTGTAAAATAAGGGCTGCAGTGTACCAGGCATTAATATCATATGGAACAATACAAACAATATCCTTCAGTATGGAGTTTGCATACCTGCTACAGAAAATGGATGGAATTAGACAAAATGCAATAATTAAACATTTAGTATTTGAGAAAAGATTGAAATAAGTTACACTCTTGTATCTGTTTTAGAACAAAGCCTGAGAGAAAAGTGCCAAGCAGTGCTTTCTTCAGGAAGCAATATAAGAAACAACCCACCATGGAAAGTAGACAAAATATGACAATACAAGAGCAAGCAAAATGATGGAGTTAACCACAAAAACAGCAGAGATTCTAAGAATACATCTGAAAAGTGGACACAGAGATAATTATAAATGACTACCAAATAAACAAAAGTTGGTTCAGGTATTCAGTCGTCAGTCCCTTCCTCCAGAAGGCATGCCTATTAAAGAAATATCAGAAAAGTAGTTCAGGAAATAGACTAGGATCCTGTGGAAGCATTAGCCACTGCGAAAGAGGTTTGCTTTTATCCACAGGAAGCGTAGTCACTTTCTCAGAAGGCAGGTATGGCCTATGTTACCTCAGGACTGACTGGGCAGGACTGTAGGGCAGGACTGAAGGGGGCAGGACTGAAGACTGAATTCCTTACCACACCTGGTCATTGCTGACCTGGTAACATCATAAAAATGAGTGGAAACAACATGAGAACTAATTCAGGTAAATCTGAGAGAAGAACTTAATCTGACAGTTACCACTAGCAATGTTGATATTTCTGGTAAGAAGAAAGATATGGGGGAAAGACAAAAAATGTTTTATACTTTGAAGGCTCAGTAGTCACCCCATTCTTCCATGTTGCTGGAGGTGATCCTGTAGGATGAGGAAAGTATAATCCAGAGGTCAAGTTCATTGCAGGATATTTGATCACACTGCGAACCCAAGGTGTGTTATTTACTGAAAATACCTGTTTCTAGTTGTGGTGTGTCTCAAACCTTAGCACACATCTTTAATCCCACTAGCTGCAATACAAACATGCCCTTAGGAGTATCTTTAATCTCAAACAATAAAGATAAATTTAGTTTGTATAAGGAAGCACCCCTGTTTGAAAATTATATCTAATTGAGTGACAGACAAAGTAACAAATCAGAGAAAGATGTGACAGAATTGGATATGCCCAACTCTCAGGAGAAAAAAGGAAAGGGAAGCTATGCAAGGCAGAGCAGTGCAGAGAGAAAGGAGGATAAAAGGTAGTTTTACAAGGAGAGTTTTACAGAGACAAGTTAAAGGGAGACTAAGCTAGACACAGGTAGACACAGAACAAGCCAGAGAATGAGAATGAGCCAGAAGGTTAGAACCCAGTACCAAATTTAGTTTGAGAAGATGCAGAGACAGAGAGAAGTTTGCACCAGAACAGTTGAGTTGAACCAGATAGCCAGAGCTCAGAAAGAACTAGGAAGAAATGAGATGAGTATATTAAGCAGCAAGTCTCAGAGGCTAAAGACAGTGTGGGCCTCGGTAAGATTGCAGAGGCTAGAAGTTCCAGGACTAGTTATGGATTAGTGGATTGAGGCTGTAAGGCTTGGAGAGAGAAATTTTATCAAGTGAATTAAAATTAATTTACACAAAGTGAGATTTCAAAATGATTCTCTGGAAAGACAACAGGAAGCAATGCTTCCTGACTGTTGAGAGAAGACCATGGATCCTAATTACTAATGCTTGTAATGCAACCATCACAATGTAGAAAGTAGGAGTTGCTATAAGAAACATTGTGCTGATATAACATTTTTAATACCCATCATGCATGATAAAGACAATAAGATGCAAAATTCCTAGATAGTTCTTCTCCATTGAACAGAAAATTCAAGTAGTATCCCCTTTCTTTAAAAAACTATAAAGACCAGTATTTATATATTGTTTAAAATTTTAAGATTATACTTAATACATTTCTTTCTTCCCTCTTCTCTCTCCAAACTCGCCAATAAATCCCTAACTGCTTAACTGCTTTCCTTCAAATTTATGACCTCTTTTTCTATTAATTGTTATTGTAGGTATATATATATATATATATATTTATGAATATATATATTCATAAATATAACCTGTTCAGTCCAGATAATGTTGCCTATATGTATGTTTTCAGGGATAAAGTTTTGCCGGTGGACAATTAGTGTGCTCTTCTCTAAGGAAGGCCACTGCTCCCATTCTCAGTAGCTCTCATTTGTCTATAGTTCTCCATGTAGGCTGGAGAAGACCTTATAGGTTTTGTTTCCCATGTCGTTCAGCATGCCCATTTCTGTCAACTTGCTCATCTCACATGTAGAAGATAAGGTTGGTAAGATATCAGCAAATTCTCTGATCCTTTCACCCTTACAGTTGTCCACAAAACCTTGTGAGACCAAGATGTAGATGTGTTGTTAGATATAATCATTGTGACTAGACCCCATAGCTCTGCATTTTGATTGTCTGTGATTTTTTTTGTACTGGACTTTGTATGCTACAAAGAGAAGTTCTCATGATGAGTAGTAAAGACTGCATATATCAGTGGTAAAAGGACAATATTTACAGACTGGTAATGCTATAGGCTGTTTATAGAAATGGTAATAGATTGCTTTATTGCACAGTGATTAAGATCTGTATCCATGTGAAAACAATCAATAGAAACAGACTTCATTAATTTCCATCCCTTGATCATGCATCATAATCCAGATTATTTTATCTTTTGACTCATTTTCACATTTTGTTTTCCCTGTAAATGTCCAATTTTTTTTTGTTCAGTATATTTCTTTTTTTTTTTTCAAGCTAGATTTTTCCTTTGTCTTCCCTTTTTTAAAAATATTTTTATTAGGTATTTTCCAGATTTACATTTCAATGCTATCTGAAAAGTCCCCCATACCCTCCCCTCCACTCCCTACCCACCCACTCCCATGTTTTAGCCCTGGCGTTCCCCTGTACTGGGGCATATAAAGTTTGCATGACCAATGGGCCTCTGATTCCAGTGATGGCCGACTAGGCCATATTTTCATGCATATGCAGCTAGAGACAAGATCTCCAGGGTACTGGTTAGTTCATATTGCTGTTTCACCTATAGGATTGCAGATCCCTTTAGCTCCTTGGGTACTTTCTCCAGCTTCTCCATTGGGGCCCCTGTGATCTATCCAATAGCTGACTGTGAGCATCCACTTCTGTGTTTGCTAGGCCCCAGCATAGTCTCACAAGAGACAGCTATATCAGCTATATCAGTCCTTTCAGCAAAATCATGCTAGTGAATGCAATGGTGTCAGCGTTTGGATGCTCCTCATGGGATGGATCTCTGGATATGGCAGTCTCTAGATGGTCCATCCTTTCGTCACAGCTCCAAACTTTGTCTCTGTAACTCCTTACATGGGTGTTTTGTTCCCAATTCTAAGAAGGGGCAAAGTGTCCACACTTTGGTCTTCCTTCTTCTTGAGTTTCATGTGTTTCTCAAATTGTATCTTATGTCTTGGGTATTCTAAGTTTCTGGGCTAATATCCACTTATCAGTGAGTACATATAATTTGAGTTCTTTTGTGATTGTGTTACCTCACTCAGGATGATGCCCTTCAGTTCCAACCATTTGCCTAGGAATTTCATAAATTCATTCTTTTTAATAGCTGAGTAGTACTCCATTGTGTAAATGTACCACATTTATTTTGTATCCATTCCTCTGTTGAGGGGCATCGGAGTTTTATTCAGCTTTGGACTATTATAAATAAGGCTGCTATTAACATAGTGGAGCATGTGTCCTTCTTACCGGTTGGAACATCTTATGGATATATGCCCAGGAGAGGTATTGCAAGATCCTCCGGGAGTACTATGTCCAATTTTCTGAGGAACCGCCAGACTGATTTCCAGAGTGGTTATACAAGCTTGCAATCCCACCAACAATCGAGGAGTGTTCCTCTTTCTCCACATCTATGCCAGCATCTGCAGTCACCTGAATTTTTGATCTTAGCCATTGTGACTGGTGTCAGAATGAAGATGTGAGATGGAATCTCAGGGTTGTTTTGATTTGCATTTCCCTGATGATTAAGGATTCTAAACATTTTTTTCAAGTGCTTCTCAGCCATTTGGTATTCCACAGGTGAGAATTGTTTATTTAGCTCTGAGCCCCATTTTTTAATGGGGTTATTTGACTTTCTGGAGTCCACCTTCTTGAGTTCTTTATATATATTGAATATTAGTCCCCTATCTGATTTACGATAGGTAAAGATCCTTTCCCAATCTGTTGGTGGACTTTTTGTCCTGTTGACATAATCTTTTGCCTTACAGAAGCTTTGCAGTTTTATGAGGACCCATTTGACAATTCTCCATCATACAGCACAAACCATTGCTGTTCTATTCAGGAATTTTTCTCCTGTACCCATATCTTAGAGGCTTTTCTCCACTTTCTCCTCTATAAGTTTCAGTGTCTCTGGTTTTATGTGGAGTTCCTTAATCCACTTAGGTTTGACCTTAGTACATGGAGATAGGAATGGATCAATTCACATTCTTCTACATGGTAACCAACAGTTGTGCCAGCACCATTTGTTGAAAATGCTGTCTTTTTTCCACTGGATGGTTTTAGCTCCCTTGTCAAAGATCTAGTGACCATAGGTGTGTGGGTTTATTTCTGGGTCTTCAATTCTATTCCATTGGTCTACTTGTCTGTTGCACTACCAGTACCATGTAGTTTTTATCACAATTGCTCTATAGTAAAGATTTAGATCAGGCATGGTGATTCCACAAGAGGTTCTTTTATCCTTGAGAAGAGTTTTTGCTATCCTAGGTTTTTTGTTATTCCAGATGAATTTGCAGATTGCTCTTTCTAATTCGTTGAAGAATTGAGTTGGAATTTTGATGGGGATTGCATTGAATCTGTAGATTGCTTTTGGCAAGATAGCCATTTTTACTATATTGATCCTGCCAATCCATGAGCATGGAAGATCTTTCCATTTTCTGAGATCTTTAATTTTTTTCTTCAGAGACTTGAAGTTTTTATCATAAAGATCTTTCACTTCCTTAGTTAGAGTCACGCCAAGATATTTTATATTATTTGTGACTATTGAGAAGGGTGTTGTTTCCCTAATTTCTTTGTCAGCCTGTTTATTCTTTGTGTAGAGAAAGGCCATTGATTTGTTTGAGTTAATTTTATATCCAGCTACTTCACCGAAGCTGTTTTTCAGGTTTAGGAGTTCTCTGGTGGAATTTTTAGGGTCACTTATATATACTATCATATCATTTGAAAAAAATGATATTTTGACTTCTTCTTTTCCAATTTGTATCCCCTTGATCTCCTTTTTTGTCGAATGGCTCTGGCTAGGACTTAAAGTAAAATGTTGAATAGGTAGGAATAAAGTGGGCAGCCTTGTCTAGTCCCTGATTTTAGTAGGATTGCTTCCAGCTTCTCACCAATTATTTTGTTGTTACCTTCTGGTTTGCTATAGAATGCTTTAATCATGTTTAGTTATGGGCCTTGAATTCCTGATCCTTACAAGACTTTTATCATGAATGGATATTGGATTTTGTCAAATGCTTTCTCCATGTCTAAGGAGATGATTATGTAGTTTTTAATCTTTGAGTTTGTTTATATAATGGATTATGTTGAGGGATTTCCATATATTAAACCACCCCTACATCCCTGGAATAAAACCTACTTGGTCAGGATGTGTGATAATTTTAATGTGTTCTTGGATTCGGTTAGCAAGAATTTTATTGAATATTTTTGCATCGATATTCATAAGGGAAATTTGTCTGAAGTTCTCTATCTTTGTTGGATCTTTCTGTGCTTTAAGTATCAGAGTAATTTTTGCTTCATAGAATGAGTTGGGTAGAATACCTTTTGCTTCTATTTTGTGGAATAGTTTGTGCAGAACCGGAGTTAGATCTTCTTTGAAAGTCTGATAGAACTCTGCACTAAACCCATCTGGTCCTGAGATTTTTTGTTTGGGAGACTATTAATGACTGTTTCTATTTCTTTAGCGGATAAGGGACTGTTTAGATCCTTAAGTTGATCCTGATTTAAATTGGGTACCTGGTATCTGTCTAGAAATTTGTCCATTTCATCCATGTTTTCCAGTTTTGTTGAGTATAGCCTTTTGTAGAAGGATCTGATGTTGTTTTCGATTTCTTCAGGATCTGTTGTTATGTCTCCTTTTCATTTCTGATTTTGTTAATTAGGATGCTGTCCCTGTGCCCTCTAGTGAGTCTGGCTAAGGGTTTATCTATCTTGTTGATTTTCTCAAAGAACCAGCTCCTCGATTGGTTGATTCTTTGAATAGTTCTTCTTGTTTCTTCTTGGTTATTTTCGCCCCTGAGATTGATTATTTCCTACTGTCTACTCCTCTTGGATGAGTATGCTTCCTTTTTTTCTAGAGCTTTTAAGTGTTTTGTCAAGCTGCTAATGTGTGCTCTCTCTAGTTTCTTTTTGGAGGCACTCAGAGTTATGAGATTCCCTCTTAGAAATGCTTTCATTGTGTCCCATAAGTTTGGGTATGTTGTGGCTTCATTTTCATTAAACTCTAAAAAGTCTTTATTTTCTCTCTTTATTCCTTCCTTGACCAAGGTATCATTGAGAAGAGTGTTGTTCAGTTTCCACATGAATGTTGACTTTCCATTATTTATTTTGTTATTGAAGGTCAGCCTTAGTCCATGGTGGTCTGATAGAATGCATGTGACAATTTCAATATTTTTGTATCTGTTGAGGCCTGTTTTGTGACAAATTATATGGTCAATTTTGGAGAAGGTGCCATGAGGTGATGAGAAGGTATATTCTTTTGTTTTAGGATGAAATGTTCTGTAGATATCTGTTAAGTCTACTTTTTTCATAACGTCTCTTAGTTTCACTGTGTCCCTGTTTAGTTTCTGTTTCCACGGTCTGTCCATTGATGAAAGTGGTGTGTTGAAGTCTCCCACTATTATTGTGTGAGGTTCAATGTGTGCTTTGAGCTTTACTAAATTTTCTTTAATGAATGTGGCTGCCCTTGCATTTGGAGCATAGATATTCAGAATTGAGAGTTCCTTTGGGGGATTTTACCTTTGATGAGTATGAAGTGTCCCTCCTTGACTTTTTTGATAACTTTGGGTTGGAAGTTGATTTTATTTGATATTAGAGTGGCTACTCTAGCTTGTTTCTTCAGACCATTTGCTTGGAAAATTGTTTTTCAGCCTTTCACTCTGAGGTAGTGTCTGTCTTTTTCCCTGAGAAGCAGGAATTATTTCCTGAAAGCAGCAAAATGTTGGGTCCTGTTTGTGTAGCCTATCTGTTAGTCTATGTTCTTTTATTGGGGAGTTGATTCCATTGATATTAAGAGATATTAAGGAAAAATAATTGTTGCTTCCTATTAGTTTTGTTCTTAGAGTTGGCATTCTGTTCTTGTGGCTATCTTCTTTTTGGTTTGTTGAAGGATTACATTCTTGCTTTGTCTAGGGCATGTTTTCCGTCCTTGTATTGGTTTTTTTTCTCTTATTATCCTTTGAAGGGCTGGAATCGTGGAAAGATAATTTGTGAATTTGGTTTTGCAGTGGAATACTTTGGTTTCTCCATCTATGGTAATTGAGAGTTTGGCTGGGTATAGTAGCTTGGACTGGCATTTGTGTTCCCTTAGTGTCTGTATAACATCTGTCCAGGCTCTTCTGGCTTTCATAGGCTCTGCTGAAAAGTCTGGTGTAATTCTGATAGGCCTGCCTTTATATGTTACTTGACCTTTTTCCCTTACTGCTTTTAATATTCTATCTTTATTTAGTGCATTTGTTGTTCTGATTATTATGTTTCAGGAGGAATTTCTTTTCTGGTCCAGTCTATTTGGAGTTCTGTAGGCTTCTTGTATGTTCATGGGCATGTTTTTCTTTAGGTTTAGGAAGTTTTCTTCTATAATTTTGTTGAAGATATTTGCTGGCCCTTTAAGTTGAAAATCTTCATTCTCATCTACTCCTATTATCCATAGGTTTGGTCTTCTCATTGTGTCCTGTGTTTCCTGGATGTTTTGAGTTAGGATCTTTTTGCATTTTTTATTTTCTTTGATTGTTGTGCTGATGTTCTCTATGGAATCTTCTTCACTTGAGATCCTCTCTTCCATCTCTTGTATTCTGTTGCTGATGCTTGCATCTATGGTTCCAGATTATTTTCCTAGGGTTTCTATCTCCAGAGTTGCCTCACTTTGGGTTTTCTTTATTGTTTTTACTTCTCATTTTAGGTTTTGGATGATTTTATTCAATTCCATCACTTGTTTGGTTGTGTTTTCCCACAATTCTTTAAGGGATTTTTATGCTTCCTCTTTAATGTCTTCTACCTGTTTAGCAGTGTTCACCTGTATTTCTTTAAGTGATTTATTAAATCCTCTTGATGTCCTCTACCATCATCATGAGATATGCTTTTATATCCGGGTCTATCTTTTCGGGTGTGCTGGGGTGCCCAGCACTGGGTGGTGTGGGAGTGCTGTGTTCTGATGATGGTGAATGGCCTTAGTTTCTGTTAGTAAAATTCTTATGTTTGCCTTTTACCATCTGGTGATCTCTGGAGTTAATTGTTATAGTTGTCTCTGGTTAGAGCTTGTTCCTCAAGTGATTATGTTAGCCTCTATCGGCAGACTTGGGAGACTAGCTCTCTCCTGAGTTTCAGTGGTCAGAGTACTCTCTGCAGGCAAGCTCTCCTCTTGCAAGGAAGGTGCCCAGATATCTGGCATTCGAACCTGCCCCCTGGAAGAAGTTGTGTTCCATTCACCAGAGGTCCTAAGAACCCAGGTAGAGTCCTGTGGGGATCTTGGAGGTGTCTGAAGACTCCACACCCAAGATGCCCCAGTGCTGGTGCTGACCGGAATGGACTTGTGACCCTGGTCAGGCCAGGTTTTCTGCTTCCCTAATTAATGCAGTCTCAGGTCCCACACGATTGGATTGGAGCAGAAGTTGTGTTCCATTCACCAGAGGTCCTAAGATCCCGTGCAGAGTCCTGTGGGGACCTTGGGGGTGTCTGCAGACTCTACGCCCAAGGTGCTCAGGTCTCAGTATATTTCTTAAGTAATGTCTAATGAATTTTCTAACAATGTACACCTAATATTTGAGAATAGAAGCCAGAGTAAATTCTCTATTTCCAAGCCAAAATTAAAAAAAAAAAAAACAAAAACAAATACATAATGACACTAGGCATAAGAAGCACTCTTTTGAACTGTAGGTCAGGGTGGTCCAAAGATTCTCTAAACATTTCATACTCTCATTATTGCTCTTGGTTGCTCCCCAGCATTGGAAGGTAAGTCCCTATTGCTGAAGACATTGTATACTTGAAAATCAGGAGGCAAATACCCCTGAGCTGGAGCTGACCTCCATCAGGACTAGCTTTCATGGGACCAGAAAGTACAAAATGCAAGTTCTCGTAGGACAGAGGTGGCAAACAGTCATGCCCAGCAACAAGCCCTCTGAATAACATCATATCTGCATGGCATTATAACCCTATGGGTATCACATTAGTACACAGAACTTGGCAGTAATAAACAGCTCTCTAGTTGTAATTAGATTGTTAAAAGAGAGGGATATTATGCCTGCTGAAGACTATTTTTTAAAACTCCTTGCTCCAATAATATTTAAATATAAATATAAATGGAGTTCTTCTTTGGATATATATCAAATGATACTACTTTCATTTTACAAGAACATATACTGTTTAATTAACAGGGCAGCAATTCATTATTACAAGGTTAGTATGGCAATCCATGCATGATGTACAGAGATTTGAATTTTATCCTAAATAAGTTTGGGTTATACAGTCTCTTTAATAGACACAGATAAAGTCTTACTTGTTTCTCTGTGGCAGTTCTTTACATTTTATAACATCCCTCTCTCAGAAACATATTTTTTAAAGTTATTAATGCACATATTTAATTATACAATTACTTTACAATTTAAATTTAAATTTTATTTGAAACATGTAATCACATCCACAGCATCTCACAAATCTTTTTCCTGAGTTTACTCCCTAAGAAATACACTGAAAGCATGTTTTGGAGAAGGAAGAGGAAGTGGTACTCTCTGTCTAAACTGTCCCCTCTGCTTGTTTCTTTAATGTCTGTATGTTCACACATGTTTCACTAATGATTTCAGTATCATTCTCAAAGACAAAAGAGTCTGGAAAATAGCCAGGTTGCTCAAACAAACATGCTGACCACATCATCAAAAAGCACAATGGAAAAGTAGACCATAGTGGTACAGTGTAAACAAAATGAATTAAATGTTATGCCTTTCCTGAAAAGCAGAGATTAAAAATTATGAATGGTACAAATGTTCATCAAGTTTACTGTCCCCTTTAAATCCAGGTGTCCCTCCTCTCCCCAATGGCAGGTTTTCCATCTTAGAACACACCCTTTTGGGCAACACTGGAAGATGTTCAGTATAGTGTGAGGCTTGGGAATAAACCTGGCAAGGTTCCTGGTTTGCTTGTCTCCAAACCCTTCACATCCTGTCACTGTAAGACTACAAAGGGAAAATGTACTAGTTTTTACTTCTCCTTGACTCACTAGGCTTAATATTACCCCTTACATTCCTTAATCAAAAGTAGGTTCCCCCTCTAAACAGAGGACATGAGAAATATATATGCCAGCTACATGTGAAAAACTTTCTCACCAAAATAATAGGGATCATTCATGGCTATTATTGGTATTTTTTCAGCTCTTTCACTCAACATTTCTGCTCCCATGTAAGAAATTACACTGATATATTTTTGTACAACAATCCATTTCTAGAAGAAAATTGCTATGATAACATTAGACTAGATTCCAATATTTTTGTCATTTTTTCAATTTAATTTAGTTTAATTTTTCTTATTCACATTATATCCTTCTCATTGCATCCCTCACGGTCATCACCTCCCACAAATTTTTTTCATCACCACTTCCTTTTTCCTCTGTGTTGGTGGAGGCCCCCTTTGGTATGCCCCCCACCCCAACCCTGGCACTGAAAGATTCTACAAGGCTAGTTGCTTTCTATCCCAATGAGGTGAGACAAGGCAACCCAGAGGCAACAGCTTATGGGATAGCCCCTGTTTCACTTGTTCAAGAGCTACATGGGTCAAGTTGTACATCTGCTACATATGTGGGGAGGGGCGCTAGGTTCATCTCATGTATCTTCTTTGGTTGTTGGTTTAGAATCTCAGAGCCCCAAGGATCCAAGGTAGTTGACTCTGTTAGTGTTCCTTTTGACATCCTATGCCCTTTGCAGCTAGACTCTAATATTCTTTTTCTTGTTATTGTTTTTTGTTTGTTTGTTTTTATTGGATATTTTATTCACATTTCAAATGTTTTCCCCTTTCCATGTCTCCCCTTCAGAAACCCCCTAACCCATCCCCCTTCCCCTGCCTCTGTGAAGGTGCTCCCCCACCCACCCAACCAATCCCGTCTTCCTGCCCTGGCATTCCTCTACACTGGGGCATCGAACAACCTCAGGCCCAAGGGCCGCTTTTCCCACTGATGTCCAACAAAGCCATCCTCTGCCACACATGCAGCCAGAGCCATGGGTCCCTCCATGAGTACTCATTATGCAGTGATAAAGAAATTAATCAAAATAAAGTGCCAATACATTTCAAGATCCTTACAGAGATGGGACTTTCTATTATTCTATTACAGCAGACATTCCTGGGTTAATTTAGGCATGTGTTTAGCCAAATGTTAACTTGAATAGAATGGCTGGAAGCCCTGTAGGGCCTTTTATATCACAATGTTTCCTGATGCAGGTGACAAGTTATACTTTCCTTGAAAACTTAGTGAGCTTCGGTCCAGAAGTTTAGAACTTTTCAAGAAGCTCTGTAAGAAGTTAAAAGAGCCCAGTCAATTTGTGTGGGGTGCTGGGTATCTCACCTATGATATTACAGCATAGAATTTCATTATACCTCACTTTCTTTATCTGCTTATATATTGATGATGGAGATAGAATAGGCTCCTGCCTCTTATACTATGTAAAATAGGTTACATTGTCCTATAGATATTATCACAAACATTATCATGCTGTTTTATGATGAGACAGAGAGTAAAAACATCAGGATGATCCTTAGGATCCTACTTAAAACTCATAGACACAGACGATGTGCATTTATAGATTTCTTCCTTCATAAAACCATGACACCATTGCATACACTAGCAAGCGTTTGCTGAAAGGATCCTGATATAGCTGTCTCTCTCGTGTGAGACTAGGCCGGGGCCTAGCAAACACATAAGTGGATGCTCACAGTCAGCTATTGGATAGATCACAGGGCCCCCAATGGAGGAGCTAGAGAAAGTACCCAAGGAGCTAAAGGAATCTGCAACCCTATAGGTGGAACAACATTCTGAACTAACCAGTACCCCGGAGCTCTTGACTCTAGCTGCATATGTATCAAAAGATGGCCTAGTCAGCCATCACTGGAAAGAGAGGCCCATTGGACATGCAAACTTTATATGCCCCAGTACAGGGGAACGCCAGGGCCAAAAAGTAGGAATGGGTGGGTAGGGGAGTGGGGGGAGGGTAGGGGGTCTTTTGGGATAGCATTGGAAATGTAATTGAGGAAAATACGTAATAAAAAATATTTAAAAAAAACTTTCCTATTCATTAATGTTTTCTGATACTTAAAAATTATGATTGTCATTTTGGTTTGAACCTAGAATCTTTTGAGAGACAGAGACAGAGACAGAGACAGAGAGAATGAATTGTTATCTGAATTCAATTGAATGAATTGAGATGAGAAGGATCTTGAAGACAAAAAAATATCATGATTAAAATTTGTTTTAGGGAAAAGTTAAATAAAAAGAAGAGAGCCAATAATGGAAACATGTTCTGGGTTTATAATGCTATCATGGACCCTTATCTGTGCTCCTATTATATAGATAAATTGATTCTGGTCAACCCCTCAAATAGATAGATAGATAGATAGATAGATAGATAGATAGATAGATAGATGTCATAATAATTTCTAGTTCTATCCACTCTCCTAAGATGTGATTTTTTTTTACTTGTCTTATAGCTGGTTATATAAAATTTAATGTGCACAGGTACTATATTTTTCTTGCCTGTTAATCTGTTTATGAACATCTAGGGTGTTCCATTTTTTAGCCATTGTGAATAGTGCTGGAATAAACATAGATGAACAAGAACCTCTGTGAAGGGCCATAGAGACTTTTGAGTATATACCCAGGGTGAATCTGCTTGGTCACATAGTCTTCTTGATTTAAATTCTCTGTTTTCCATTCCTAGCAAACATGAATAAATGTCCCTCTGTTTTCACATACTCCAAGCATTTATTTTGTTTTGTTTTTGTTGTTGTTGGGTTTTTTTGGTGTTTTTGTTTGTTTGTTTGTTTTTTGTGAAGTTGTATTTATGCTAACTCATTGCCATGAGGTTGTAAATACTGTCTGCAATGTAGATCTAATCTTCTCAACCTACTTTCTTATTCTCAACTTTTTTTTTCAGAATGTGGCAGAAATAGGATATGCCAAACTCTCATGAGAGCAGACAAGACAGGGAGGACTTAAGAGTACAGCACACATGCAGGGGTGGAAGAGAGAGAGAGAGAGAGAGAGAGAGAGAGAGAGAGAGAGAGAGAGAGAGAGAGAGAGAGAGAGAGAAGAGAAAAAGGAAGAGGAAGAGGAAGAGAAAGAAGAAGAAGGAGAAGGAGAAGGAGAAGAAGGAGAAGAAGGAGAAGAAGGAGAAGAAGGAGAAGAAGCTCTTCCAGTCAGACCAGCACCTGTGTAGCTAGGGCGCAGGGTCAGCTGACACACGCCAGCTACCCACAAAACCCGCCACAGGATCTTAAGACTTCTGGTGAGTGGAAAACAGCTACTGCTCCAATCCAATTGCACATGTGACCTGAGACTGCATTAGTTAGGGAAGCAGAAAACCGGCCTGAGTAGGCCCACAAGCCTCGTTCGGTCTGACCAGCACCTGGGTAGCTAGAGCGCAGGGTCGGCTGACACCCGCCAGCTACCCACAACACCCGCCACAGGATTTTGAGACTTCTGGTGAGTGGAACACAGCTTCTGCTCCAATCTTTAAACAGTGACAACAATAACAACTAATCCCAGAGATTACCAGATGGCGAAAGGTAAACATAATAATCTTACTAACAGAAACCAAGACCACTCACCATCATCAGAACCCAGCACTCCAACTTCGCTCAGTCCAGGGCACCCAAACACACCAGAAAAGCTAGACCCGGTTCTAAAAGCATATCTCACGATGATGGTAGAGGACATCAAGAAGGACTTTAATAACACACTTAAAGAAATACAAAAGAACACTGGTAAACAGGTAGAAGACATTAAAGAGGAAGCACAAAAATCCCTTAAAGAATTGCAGGAAAACCAGACCAAACAGGTGATGGAATTGAATAAAACCATCCAAGACCTAAAAAGGGAAGTAGAAACAATGAAGAAAACCCAAATTGAGGCAACACTGGAAATAGAAACACTAGGAAAGAAATCTGGAACCATAGATACGAGCATCAGCAACAGAATACAAGAGATGGAAGAGAGAATCTCAGGTGCAGAAGACTCCATAGAGAACATCGGCACTACACTCAAAGAAAATACAAAATCCAAAAAGATCCTAACTCAAAATATCCAGGAAATCCAGGACAAAATGAGAAGACCAAACCTACGGATAATAGGAGTAGATGAGAATGAAGATTTTCAACTCAAAGGACCAGCAAATATATTCAACAAAATTATAGAAGAAAACTTCCCAAACCTAAAGAAAGAGATGCCCATGAACATATAAGAAGCTTACAGAACTCCAAATAGACTGGACCAGAAAAGAAATTCCTTCCGACACATAATAATCAGAACAACAAATGCACTAAATAAAGATAGAATACTAAAAGCAGTAAGGAAAAAAGGTCAAGTAACATATAAAGGCAAGCCTATCAGAATTACACCGGATTTTTCACCAGAGACTATGAAAGCCAGAAGGGCCTGGACAGATGTTATACAGAAACTAAGAGAACACAATTTCCAGCCCAGGCTACTATACCCAGCCAAACTCTCAATTACCATAGATGGAGAAACCAAACTATTCCATGATAAAACCAAATTCACACATTATCTTTCCACGAATCCAGCACTTCAAAGGATAATAACAGAAAAAAACCAATACAAGGACGGAAACCATGCCATAGAAAAAGCAAGAAGGTAATCCCTCAACAAACCTAAAAGAAGACAGCCACAAAAACAGAACACCAACTCTAACAACAAAAATAAAAGGAAGCAACAATTACTTCTCCCTAATATCTCTTAATATCAATGGACTCAACTCCCCAATAAAAAGACATAGACTAACAGGCTGCCTACAGAAACAGGACCCAACATTTTGCTGCTTACAGGAAACTCATCTCAGAGAAAAAGATAGACACTACCTCAGAATGAAAGGCTGGAAAACAATTTTCCGAGCAAATGGTAGGAAGAAACAAGCTGGAGTAGCCATTCTAATATCTGATAAGATTGACTTCCAACCCAAAGTCATCAAAAAAGACAAGGAAGGGCACTTCATTCTCATCAAAGTTAAAATCCTCCAAGAGGAACTATCAATTCTGAATATCTATGCACCAAATACAAGGGCAGCCTCATTCATTAAAGATACTTTAGTAAAGCTCAAAGAACACATTGCACCTCACACAATAATAGTGGGAGACTTCAACACACCACTTTCACCAATGGACTGATCATGGAAACAGAAACTAAACAGGGACACAGTGAAACTAACAGAGGTTATGAAACAAATGGATCTGACAGATATCTACAGAACATTTTATCCTAAAACGAAAGGATATACCTTCTCCAAAATTGACCACATAATTGGTCACAAAACAAGCCTCAATATATACAAAAATATTGAAATTGTCCCATGCACCCTATCAGATCACCATGGACTAGGACTGATCTTCAATAACAAAATAAATAATAGAAAGCCAACACACACGTGGAAACTAAACAACACTCTTCTCAATGATACCTTGGTCAAGGAAGGAATAAAGAAAGAAATTAAGGACTTTCTGGAGTTTAATGAAAATGAAACCACGACATACCCAAACTTATGGGACACACTGAAAGCATATCTAAGAGGAAAACTCATAGCTCTGAGTGCCTCCAAAAAGAAACTAGAGAGATCACACATTAGCAGCTTGACAACACACCTAAAAGCTCTAGAACAAACGGAAGCAAATTTACCCAAGAGGAGTAGATGGCAAGAAATAATCAAACTCAGGGGTGAAATCAACCAAGTGGATACAAGAAGAACAATTCAAAGAATCAACCAATCGAGGAGCTGGTTCTTTGAGAAAATCAACAAGATAGATAAACCCTTAGCCAGACTCACTAGAGGGCATAGGGAAAGTACTCCAATTAACGAAATCAGAAATGAAAAGGGAGACATAACAACAGACCCTGAAGAAATCCAAAACACCATCAGATCATTCTACAAAAGGCTATACTCAACAAAACTGGAGATCCTGGATGAAATGGACAAGTTTCTAGACAGATACTAGGTACCAAAGTTAAATCAAGATCAGGTTAATGATCTAAACAGTCCCATATCCCCTAAAGAAATAGAAGCAGTCATTAATAGTCTCCCAACCAAGAAAAGCCCAGGAACAGATGGGTTTAGCCCAGAGTTCTATCAAACCTTCAAAGAAGAACTAATCCCAGTTCTTCACAAACTATTCCACAAAATACAATCAGAAGTTACTCTACCCAACTCATTCTATGAAGCCACAATTACTCTGATACCTAAACCACATAAATACCCAACAAAAATAGAGAACTTCAGACCAATTTCCCTTATGAATATTGATGCAAAAATCCTCAATAAAGTTCTCGATAACCGAATTCAAGAACACATCAAACAATCATCCATCCTGACCAAGTAGGATTCATCCCAGGGATGCAAGGATGGTTCAATATACGAAAATCCATCAATGTAATCCATTATATAAACAAACTCAAAGACAAAAACCACATGATCATTTCGATAGATGCTGAAAAAGAATTTGACAAAATCCAACACCCATTCATGATAAAAGTCTTGGAAAGATCAGGATTTCAAGGCCCATACCTAACCATGATAAACGCAATATACAGCAAACCAGTAGCCAACATCAAAGTAAATGGTGAGAAGCTGGAAGCAATCCCACTAAAATCAGGGACTAGACAAGGCTGCCCACTCTCTCCCTACCTATTCAACATTGTACTTGAAGTCCTAGCCAGAGCAATTAGACAACAAAAGGAGATCAAGGGGATACAAATTGGAAAAGAAGAAGTCAAAATATCGCTTTTTGCAGATGATATGATAGTATACATAAGTGACCGTAAAAATTCCACCAGAGAACTCCTAAGCCTGATAAATAGCTTCGGTGAAGTAGCTGGATATAAAATTAACTCAAGCAAGTCAATGACCTTTCTGTACACAAAGGATAAACAAACAGAGAAGAAAATTAGGGAAACAACACCCTTCTCAATAGTCACAAACAATATAAAATATCTTGGCGTGACTCTAACTAAGGAAGTGAAAGATCTGTATGACAAGAACTTCAAGTCCCTGAAGAAAGAAATTAAAGAAGATCTCAGAAGATGGAAAAACCTCCCATGCTCATGGATTGGCAGGATCAACATTGTAAAAATGACTATCTTGCCAAAAGCAATCTACAGATTCAATGCAATCCCCATCAAAATTCCAAATCAATTCTTCAACGCTTTTGAAAGGGCAATCTGCAAATTCATCTGGAAAAATAAAAAACCTAGGATAGCAAAATCTCTTCTCAAGGATAAAAGAACCTCTGGAGGAATCACCATGCCTGACCTAAAACTGTACTATAGAGTAATTGTGATAAAAACTGCATGGTACTGGTATAACGACAGACAAGTTGACCAATGGAACAGAATTGAAGACCCTGAGATCAACCCACATACCTATGGTCACTTGATCTTTGACAAGGGAGAAAAAATCATCCAGTGGAAAAAAGACAGCATTTTCAACAATTGGTGCTGGCACAACTGGCAGTTATCATGTAGAAGAATGCGAATTGATCCATTCCTATTTCCTTGTACCAAGGTCAAATCTAAGTGGATTAAGGAACTCCACATAAAACC
Organism: Mus caroli; assembly: GCF_978045245.1. Classification (NCBI taxonomy): domain Eukaryota; kingdom Metazoa; phylum Chordata; class Mammalia; order Rodentia; family Muridae; genus Mus; species Mus caroli. The sequence continues at coordinate 149,404,504 of NW_028227258.1, read as the reverse complement.
AGAGACACTGAAACTTATAGAGGAGAAAGTAGGGAAAAGCCTCGAAGATATGGGTACAGGGGAAAAATTCCTGAATAGAACAGCAAAGGCTTGAGCTGTAAGATCGAGAATCGATAAATGGGACCTCATAAAGTTGCAAAGCTTCTGCAAGGCAAAAGACACCGTCAATAAGACAAAAAGACCACCCACAGATTGGGAAAGGATCTTTACCTATCCTAAATCAGATAGGGGACTAATATCCAATATATATAAGGAACTCAAGAAGGTGGACTCCAGAAAATCAAATAACCCCTTTAAAAAATGGGGCTCTATCCCGAGCTTTTGTCCCCGCCGGCAAGAACACACTCAGGACAACCGGAATCTTCTGCAGCAAAGCTTTATTGCTTACTTCTCAGGAAGATCCAGATCCCAGAAAATGGAGTCCCTTATATAGCACTCAGCCATGACGTTTCAGCACCTGATGTGGCGTGACAGCTCTTGATTCGTTGCTCGCCCATCACACCACTATTACACCCTGAGAATGGGCAGTGACTAGGAGTGAGTTCACTCTTGCACTTGCGCACAAGGCTTGTTTACTAGTTAGTCATGGCGGAGGCCAGGCCATCTTATAATGGTGATTGCTCGCGGCACGCACATGGCTCTCCACAGCGATTGCTTGCTGCAAGGCTTTCCACATCTCCCCCTTTTTATTTTATTAAATTGAGGCTAGACTAGGTCTGTGTAATTTTGCCCATCCGCTGTGGCTCCTGTCTTAGGTCGTTCCTCCAATGTCATAGCCTTTCCTGTCATAGGGTAACCCTATCGCCATTGGGCCCCGTGTCTTAGGATGATCTGTGCATGAGGAAAGTTGCCTGTCCCTGGATACCGCAGTGCTATGTGAGAGTAACTACTAAATGACCTATGGCGAAACTACAAAAGAGGCCAGCCACCAATGTCAACTAATTTTTGAGCATAGATAGCCAGATTTTGGGGGAGGCGCCTTGCTCAATGGCAGCAAGTGCTTGAGCTATCACAACCTTGTCACGTGTTTGTTGGGTTCTGAGCTTGCAAACCAACCAGAGCATGAACACAAGTCCACAGCAGGTTGCAACACCAAATAAACCCACCCCCACCCATTCCTTAAAATAAGAAAATGCAGATGAAATCCAGGAGGAGAGGCCCTCTGTCAATGTCAGGTCCACTCGCGTTGAGTTGATCTTTAAAACTACCACCCTCAGGGCTTCAAGAGTGTCATCGAATCCCTCAGACCAATTTCCTGCAAGATACAAGGAAAGCTGTCTAGACAGATTAGCTGCATAAGTAAAATTTTCATATTGGACACTGGTAATACACAGGGCTTCCAGTTTTCTTTCACAACCCAACTGGCCATCTGGTATAGAACTCCTATCTGTTCTTCTGCCAGGTCAAGGCGCTGATTCAATATCATCAGCCCTCCCTTTAACTTGGTACTAGCAGAATTTTGGACAGTGATGGCATCAGCCAGATCTGCTGAAAGCTGATTTAATTTTGTGCCTGATTGAACCGTACTAGCCATAGCATACCCTGCAGCTGTAGCAGCAGCTGCACTGGCTGAAATTGCTATGATCACGGCAGCAGTAATTCCAAAATCTCTTTTTTGTCAAAACAGGGATAAGGTGGAGGGTGTTTCCACCGGAACAGGGATCCAACGTGGGATCCGTGCTACCATGGCACGGGTGTTCTTTGTTATGTCCCAACATTGAGAAATCCAACAAGAATCATTGGAACAGACTTCAAATGAATCATTTGAAAGAATAAACAAGAAAGGGGGGTAAACACAGACTGGGGTAGATGGATAATTAATCTGGTTTACCAAAGTTTTATTGAACCCAGTGATCTCTACACTGGTATTAGTATATCCATAAGAGTCCTGGGAGGCAGCATGTATTCCCCAATACTGAGCAAATCTTGAGATGCCAGTAAAAGAAGCCTTTCCAACTGCTCCTCCCTGGATAAAGATCAAAGGATTGAGTTCTGTACAACTGCCATTGACTCCACAAAGCACCCACTTGTGAAAGGGATGCATTCTAAAGTCCTGTATGAAAAGTCCCTTTTTCATAACAAATTCCTTCTCTGGATCATCTATCATGTTGGGAGAAAAGGAAAAGGTTTTACTCTGATCTGCCCAACGAGTGATGGAGGATTGACAATCAGACCAAGGCAGTATCAGCCCTTCATCTTCCAAGCTACAATGAGGGGCTATTTTTGGTTGGTGGGGATGTTCTTTGTCTGAAAAGTTAGGTGGTAGAAATGTACCATTAACCCAAATTGCCTCCTGCCAAAAGGTCCGATTTGTAAAGGTTATATCTGCGTTGGAAGTATCTTGGGTTGTGCTTACCCAACCTCCTCGGTGCTCATTAAACTTCCCCAAAGCTCGAGCTGTGAGGTTGACACATTTTCCTGGTCCATTAATTTGAAAACATAAAGAACCCTGTTCTAATAAAGAGCGATTTTCCCCTAATGGTGCTCGGGTGGGATCATAGGGTAGATATGGCAAATCTAATGTTTTATTAGTAGTAAAGAATTTTGGAAAAACTATAGCATTATGGCGAACTGGCATTGGTTTAGGGAAAGTGAGAGAATGGCCCATCTCTGTCCGCCCCTCATACTAGGAACCTGAGACAAGTTCAGCATTGTCAGGATCAGGAGCAGTCCTCGGGAGGTCTGCATCTTCTGCACCATCCTTGATGAATATCTTGCAGGTGAGTCGTTCCAGCAGCCAAAATGGGTTGTCTTCACTCTGTGGAAAAACACAAACAGCTCCCCTGGATCTTATCAAAATAGGATCCGGGCCTTTCCACAGACCAGTTAAGACATTCTTCCATTTGACCATTTCTTTTGGTCTATCAGGGTCTGAGCTATGTCGATCAGCTGCAGAGCGACCTTGCTTGTCAAGATTCAAAAAATTAAGTGTAAAGAGTGCCATAGATACAGCTACTTTTGGCACTGAGGGCAGAGTCTCATCAACTCCCCCTTTTTGTTTTATAAGATAAGACTTAAGTGTACGGTGTGCACGTTCCACAATGCCTTGTCCTTGAGGATTATAAGGAAGGCCATCCATTTGAGTGACATCCATTTGATGACAAAATTGCTGAAATTTAGTAGAGGTATATGCTGGCCCATTATCAGTTTTAAGAATTGTGGGCTTGCCCCAAGCACTCCATGCTTCTAAACAGTGCTGTATAACATGAGAGGCTTTCTCACCTGTTAAAGGTGTAGCAAACATAACACCAGAGCAGGTGTCAATGGAAACATGTAAATATTGATTTCTTCCAAAGGAGGAAATATGAGTGACATCCATTTGCCAGACCTGTAATGGTCTGATGCCTCGGGGGTTTACCCCTACATGAGGAGTAGGCAGAAATTGACAACAGTTTTGACATTGGGTGACAATGTCATGAGCTTCTTTCCTAGTTAAAGTGAAATGGCGGTGTAATGTTTCAGCCGTCTCGTGGAAGCGTTTATGAAACTCCCTTGCAGCCTCTGCCTGCGAGGACAGAGCAGCAGCCACGACTCTAGCCACGATTTCAAGGATGGTGCAGAAGATGCAGACCTCCCGAGGACTGCTCCTGATCCTGACAATGCTGAACTTGTCTCAGGTTCCTAGTATGAGGGGCGAACAGAGATGGGCCATTCTCTCACTTTCCCTAAACCAATGCCAGTTCGCCATAATGCTATAGTTTTTCCAAAATTCTTTACTACTAATAAAACATTAGATTTGCCATATCTACCCTATGATCCCACCCGAGCACCATTAGGGGAAAATCGCTCTTTATTAGAACAGGGTTCTTTATGTTTTCAAATGTCTGCCAAGTCATTTCCATGAGACATGGGGCCAGGAAGGCCAGAATGAGCCCTAACATGAGTAATATACACAAGATGTCTTCTATGTAACAAGGCTGACTGAATTTGCTGAAAAATGTGAGCAAGCTTGCTAGAGGGTCTAATTAAGCCAGCAACTTCAAGCATATTAACTGCATTGACCACATATGAGGAATCAGATACAATATTGAGCGGTCCCAGAAAAGTTTCAAGGACTTCTAGAACTACCAAACACTCTACCAACTGGGGTGATGTCTCATTATATTGTTTAGATGTTACTTGGCCATTTACTACATATGCACCTATGCCAGATTTGGATCCATCTGTATACACTACTACCCCATCCGGAAGTGGGTGTTTGGCTGTTATTACTGGAAACACTATGGCTTGGCTTAAGGCAAATTGTAAAATTGGATGTTTTGGATAATGATTATCAATTTGTCCTGAATAAGAGGCAACCAAGACTGCCCAATCGTTAGTTGTTGCTGCCAGGGTTTGAACTTGAGCAGAAGTATAAGGTACGATTAGCATATGAGGTTCTTTCCCAAAATAAGTAATAGCTGCTTTTATCCCCCTAAGTGCAAGTTGAGCAATTGCATTAGGATACCACTCAATGATTTTTGCAGGGGAAGCATTAGGATGGACCAACAATAAGGGTCCTTTTTGCCATAAGACTGCTGTTGGTAACTGTGCAGTTTTTAATATGCACAATTCAAATGACTTTGACTCCTGAATGCGTTGTAATTGAGCATCTTGTAAGGCCTTTTCTATCGTTTGTAAAGCTTGACATGCAGCTGAAATTAGTTTTGTAGCTGCTTCTAACTTTTCAGAGGAGAGAGGCCATTGAGGAACCCATACAACTTCCTCTGTAAGCCATGGTATGGGCATGGAGCCCTCAACAGCCCCTAGAAAAAACCCAAACCTTGTCTCCCATTATTACCTTTTTGAGGGATAGGTTCAAGTTTACCCTGCTCTCCTTTCCCTAATCCCCTTCCTTCTTTATAGCCCATTTTCTTCATTATTTGAACAGCTTGTGGCGAGTATTCATTAGTCAAGGTCAGTCCTAGTGCCTGTAAGATGTCTCTCCCCCAGAGATTTACTGGGAGTGGTAAAACATAGGGAGTGAATCGTCCTGTTTGACCTTCAGGAGCTGTCCAGCTCAAAGAACGGGAACTAATAGTGGGACAGGACTGATAACCTAAACCTTGCAAAGAACGTGATGACTGAGTAACTGGCCAAGTTTTTGGCCACCATTGGGAAGAAAGGATACTTTTATCTGCTCCTGTGTCTAAAATCCCTTTAAATTGTTTTCCTTCTATAACTAATTCTAAGAATGGCCTGGAGTCAAGAGGCATCACTAAGTAAGCAGAATCATTTCCAGTAGAACCAATCCCTCTGGTAGCTCAAAGGACACCAGAGGAAGGAAAACAGCCATGTAGGCTTGGCAAAATTATTAACTGAGCTATTCTATCCCCTTGTGAAATAGAAAAGACACCCTGAGGACAGGAACAGAGAACTTGAAGTTCCCCTTCATAGTCTTGATCTACGACTCCAGGGTGAACAATAAGACCTTGTAAGGTAAGGGAGGCCCGGCCCAATATTAGGCCAACACTCCCGGATGGCAGACCTTTATAGTCAGTAGGAATAGGCTGTTACCCCCATTTGGGGCATTAGCATGAATCGGGTGGTGGTACGGAGGTCCAATCCAGCTGATCCTTCTGTTGCCCTGCGGACTGTGGGGTCCACCTTTTGCCTGTCGAGGTCCCATATGTTTTCGGGCCCTGAGACCTGAGGGCCCTGTACTGGTTTTTTGGAATGGTCTCATTATCTACTGCTTGAGGGAATCCTGGCTGCAGGGGCCTGCCTCGAATGTCCCTGACTGAACGACAATCTCTAGCCCAATAATATCCTTTTCCACACTTAGTACACAGTCCTAGTGCTCTCCTTTTGACAAGGGCTCTACAGTCCTTTTTAAGTGTCCCGGTTTGCCACAATTATAGCAGAGTTTGAACTCAGCCATGTCAGGGCGTTTTTGCCCTTGTAGAATGGCAGCTGCTAAACCTGCATTAGTGAGTGGCCCTCCAAGCTCACGGCAAACCTTCAACCAGTCCTGCAGTCCCTTGCTCTTTCTAGGTGTAATAGCCGCCCTGCATTCCTGGGTAGCCTGTTCATAGATCAACTGTTCAATTAAAGGCATAGCTGTTTCTGGATCCCCAAAAATTCTCCCTGCCGCTTCTGTCATTCTAGCCACAAAATCTGAGAATGACTCCTGTGCGCCCTGGGTGATCTTGGTCAAATGCCCACTTGCCTCTCCCTTCTTAGAGAGTGCCTTCCATGCCTTAACTGCAGCAGCTGAGATCTGAGCATAAGCTCCCCAATGGTAATTTGTCTGGTTATTAGCGTGTTGTCCCTGACCTGTAAGCAACTCAAAAGTCCATGTTCCTTGGTCCCCTTCAACATTGGCATTGGCCCTTGCCTGTGCTTGGCAGGAGTCTTGCCACAAAGCTTTCCATTCTAAATACATTCCCATGTTAGGAGATGCGGCTTTTACTATGGTCATCCAATCGCCGGGGGTCATTGCCAGAGTCGCAAGCCTTTCGACTTGGGCTACAGTAAAGTTGGCATTGACTCCATAGTTACGAACTGACTCTGCTAGTTCTTTAATCTGTATATACTCCACTGGGGCATGAACATGTCCGCCCTCTGCGCCTTCAAAGACTGGGAACGCTTGCTGCACTTTTCTCTGTTCCTCTTTTGAAATGAATGAGTCTGATTGATACCTCTGCACATAGGGCGGAGGTGTACTAGGACCCAGAGGTTGCGGATCTGAAGATTGCATAGTGATTTGACATTTGTCTCTAGCTACTTTTGCTTTCTTTATGTTATTCTGTGACTGATTAGCTCGTCTTTTATCTGGCTGGTATCTTTCTTCCTCTAAGTCTGTTTCCTCAGAGGAGCTAAGTTCCTTATCCAATTCTGAGCTACTGACAGCTAGTGCCTTAAACTCATCTAATGGCGGGTAGAGGCTCCTTTCCTTATGTGCCTCTCCAGTTCTTTCTCTCTTCTTCTCTCCCTTTCCATCCCTTTTTCTAATCTCTCCCAAGGCATTCTTTCCTTTATATCTCTTTTCCTCGGGCTCAAGGCCCTTGGAAAGGCCTAAATTCTTTGGTGCACCTTGTTTCGTCCCAACTTTCAATCTCTCTCCCCACTCTGCCTCTGATAGACTGTCTTGAATTTCGTCTAAAATCTTCTGCCCCGCTTCTACCATTTGCTCACAATCCTCATCTGTTAAGCACGATCTCACCAATTTCCATAACGGCATGATCCCTGCTTTAAGTTTGCCGTTCTGCTGTTCCCTAACTAGATCTCCTTTCAGTTTGTCCCAAGAGGTGACAGTTAACGAACCTGAGCAAGCATACCATGGTGCCACACGGTCTACCTCCCTGACAAATGCCTCTATACTCTTAGTGGCGATTTTTAGGCCACACTGCTTCAGGACCGACCTTAACGCCACTACTACAGAGTGAGAAATTCCCATACTGCTGCTATCCAGTCCTGACCATGACTGAAACTAATTGCTGTCCAGGCACTGTCCAGGTGCTGTCCGAGCCTGACTGCGACTGGGAACCAGTCAGCAGTTCCAGCGGTGGAAGCAAAACGAAACTGAAAGGGAAAGTGCAATTGCTGTTCAAACAATCAAAAGGGCATCTAACTCTGGAGAAATTTCAAGACTATACTTACCTTGCAGAGCTGTAGTGTCCCGCAGTTCTGGTTCCACCCCGCAAACGAGGGATCTTCCTTGCGCCAGTGTGATGGTATAAAGTCCCCCGTCTTTGGCGCCACGTATCCCGAACTTTTGTCCCTGCCGGCAAGAACACACTCAGGACAACTGGAATCTTCTGCGTCAAAGCTTTATTGCTTACTTCTCAGGAAGATCCCGACCCCAGAAAATGGAGTCCCTTATATAGCACTCAGCCATGACGTTTCAGCACCTTATGTGGCATGACAGCTCTTGATTCGTTGCTCGCCCATCACACCACTATTACACCCTGAGAATGGGCAGTGACTAGGAGTGAGTTCACTCTTGCACTTGCGCACAAGGCTTGTTTACTAGTTAGTCACAGCGGAGGCCAGCGCCATCTTATAATGGTGATTGCTCGCAGCACGCACACGCACACGGCTCTCCACAGCAATTGCTCGCTGCACGGCTTTCCACAGGGCTCAGAACTGAACAAAGAATTCTCACCTGAGGAATGCCGAATGGCAGAGAAGCACCTGAAAAAATGTTCAACATCCTTAATCATCAGGGAAATGCAAATCAAAACAACCCTGAGATCCCACCTCATACCAGTCAGAATGGCTAAGAGCAAAAATTCAGGTGACAGCAGATGCTGGCGAGGATGTGGAGAAAGAGGAACACTCCTTCATTGTTGGTGGGATTGCAGGCTGGTACAACCACTCTGGAAATCAGTTTGGCGGTTCCTCAGAAAATTGGACATAATACTACCAAAGGATCCAGCAATACCTCTCCTGGGCATATATCCAGAAGATGTTCCAACCGGTAAGAAGGACACATGCTCCACTATGTTCATAGCAGCCTTATTTATAATAGCCAGAAGCTGGAAAGAACCCAGATGCCCCTCAACAGAGGAATGGATACAGAAAATATGGTACATTTACACAATGGAGTACTACTCAGCTATTAAAAGGAATGAATTTATGAAATTCCTAGGCAAATGGATGGATCTGGAGGGCATCCTTCTGAGTGAGGTATCATATTCACAAAGGAACTCACACAATATGTACTCACTGATAAGTGGATATTAGCCCAAAAACTTAGGATACCCAAGATATAAGATACAACTTGTTAAACGCATGAAACTCAAGAAGAACGAAGACCAAAGTGTGGACACTGTGCACCTTCTTGGAATTGGGAACAAAACACCCATGGAAAGAGTTACAGAGATAAAGTTTGGAGCTGTGAAGAAAGGATGGACCATCTAAAGACTGCCATATCCAGGGATCCATCCCATAATCAGCTTCCAAACGCTGACACCATTGCATACACTAGCAAGATTTTGCTGAAAGGACCCAGATATAGCTGTCTCTTGTGAGACAATGCCGGGGCCTAGCAAACACAGAAGTTGATGCTCACAGTCAGCTATTGGATGGATCACAGGGCCCCAATGGAGGAGCTAGAGAAAGTACCCAAGGAGCTAAAGGGAACTGCAACCCCATAGGTGGAACATTATTATGAACTAACCAGTACCCCAGAGCTCTTGTCTCTAGCTGTATTTGTATCAAAAGATGGCCTAGTAGGCCATCACTGGAAAGAGAGGCCCATTGGACTTGCCAACTTTATATGCCTCAGTACAGGGGAATACCAGGGCCAAGGGGTGGGGGTGGGTGGGTGGGGGACTACGGTGGGGAGTGTATTGGGGACTTTTTGGATAGCATTGGAAATGTAATTGAGGAAATTACCTAATTAAAAAGAAGAAGAAGAAGAAGAAGAAGAAGAAGAAGAAGAAGAAGAAGAAGAAGAAGAAGAAGAAGAAGAAGAAGAAGAAGAAGAAGAAGAAAAAGAAGAAGAAGAAGAGGGGAGAAGGAAGACGAGGAGAAGGAAGTGGAGGAAATGGGAGAGGAGGAGGAGGAAGAGGAGGCAGTTTTATGGGGTCAGGTTTACAGAGACAGATTGTAAGTGGTGAAGACAGAATTACAGATTACAAGTGGTGAAGCAAACCAAATCAGAAGTTTAGACAGATTGTTATAGTGAGTTTGAAGCCAACCAGAACAATTCAGTCAGAAGACAAGGGATTCCAATTTGAATCAGATATTTTGGAGGGGAGTTTGAGCCAGAACAGCTGAGGTGAACCAGCCAACCAGTTCAGAAAGAACTAGAAAGGGTGAGCTTATGAAATAGTAAGCCTTCAAGACAACAATTATATCTGGCAGTTAAAAGTTAACTTTTACAGAAAAGCATAATGCAAAATTACAAAACATATGTTAAGGTTTTGCTTGAAAAAAATTCAAGGCTTCTTATAGAAATTATAATACTGTATTATTTGAAAAACTGGTAATCAAGAATTGGAATTTTGACATCAAATTAATACTTTATGAAAAAGAGGAGGTTCTAAAGTTTTTGGAATCTGAAGTACTAAATGTTACTTTCATTGATCATTTTCAAAAACAAAATCCACAAACAAAATATCTTTAGATTTACTAAATTTCACTCTGGATTTTTCATAGTGTAAATTGTGGGCCATAGACATTGCAAATTGTAGGCTTCATATTGATAAAGTAAAAACATTCTCTATTGAAAATACTATACATTATTTACATTGCAATCTATATTTCAAAGCATCAGTGAAAATAATTGAAGACCAAAGACACATTCTTGTTATTGCTCTTTTGTAGCCTTTCCAATCTTAGGAGTCCTAGCTCACTCCTCCTTAAACTTGTTTTTGTTTGGCCTTAAAAATCAGAGAATTACCATCTTGGGATCTGCATCTTCTGCGTTTCAGTTGGTTCTATTGTTCCTGCCTTGTGAATAGATTGTTTCAACCAAAACTAGAACCACAAATGCAATTTACTACACAGTTTACAGTCAAGCTCTGAAGAAATAGAAGCACATGCTGAATACAAAGTAGAAGTAAAATATAATGAAAACTTACAAAATAGAGTCTAATATCTTGAGGGGTATCCTATCTATATTTGAGCTTAAATTGTATTGTTTAAAATAAAAATAATCCAACATGAGCTTCTGTCTTACATTACCGACTTCAGTAAGATTTCTGAAGAAATTGAGTTTCCTTTTGGCAAAGTTCCAAGGGAGCTATTCTGGCTGAATGCCCACAGAAATCAATTGCACCAAATAAAGACAAATATGGAGTCTATCATAGCCTTCAATTTGTACTGAATATTATTTTGCAGAACAAAGTTCACCTCTGCAACATTTCAGATAAGTTAAGTTTATCACATTTGAATCCATTTATTGTTAGCTACAGAGGGCACTTCAGCAAAACTACTTACTGTTGAGGCCTAAGAATTGCTGATGCTTGAACAGACAATCGTATTCTTATGAGCTTAATAGATTTCTTATTCAATGTCCAACATGTAGACAATACATCATTCAAAGGCACGCTGTTGGGGAAAGCCATTTGAGTTTGCCTTTATTGACCTGACATTATTTTATGTGGCTTTTGCATACTCTTTACAGATTGCTATTATTTTGAAAAGATAAAGTACTAATGGTCACATGGAAATTTGAACTAGGAGGAAATGGTCCTTAAACTGAAGAATTACTTATGAACATTTCATGTGCAATATATATATGTATATATTTAAACAGTTAAATATTGGAAAATCTGTTTCACTTAGCTTGACCAACAAACTATCAACAATTATATCTAAATGAGACTTGTATTCAATATAACTGACCTTTATATCATTTTCAATGTAAATCAGCTAGTATTTTAGGTTATAAAACCTTAAGGTTGAGAGTGACCAGAACATTTCTCAGATGAATGATGTCACAAGAAAATAAACTCCCCTTGGTTGTATCAATAATTTCTTATTTTCTAATGACTAACACACATGTGCGTGCACGCGTGTGTGCATGTGTGCGTACACACACACACACACACACACACAATATATATATTCATTGGGGATATTCTTAATTTCAGTTAATTTTAATCATAGTATGCTTACATAGACGGGTTTCTTTTAAATCCTGATTTATTTTCTAAATGGAGAGGCATGGTTGTTATTTAAGACCTAATGTTCCCCACTGGTCACATTTAGTAGGCTTTCTAAACAGCAGGGAATCATTGCTATTTAAGTTCTAATGTGCCTCACTAGTCACGTTTGGGAGCTGCTTCTGGCTGTACTGAAGGTTCTTGTCTGACTGAATATAATGTACCAGTACAACAAAAGTAATTCTAGTCCTACAATGTCTATATGGAAATGACCAGAATTAAGCCAACATAATTGCATATATATATATATATATATATATATATATATATATATATATGTATGTATATATATATATATATTGATATATATATATTATATATATATCAATATATTATATATTGATATATATATTATTCTGATTATTCTGTTAAAATATTATTTTAGGTATATTTGAAAGAAGTTGATAGCATCTTGAAAAGCAAACTCAGAGCTAACATAGGCATAGATGAACTGAATAAATAGCTCCAAAACTCTAGGTTTGTCTTAATACTGAAAAATAACAACAAAAAAAGATAATCAATAGTCCAACCCAGATGTAGGCCTATAAAGCAAAGTATGTTCTACCTGGAAAGACACACAACTGTACAATATTGATGCTATTATTTTGGGATAATCGGGATCTGTATAATGATCATGTCAGTCCATATGTTCATCTGCAATAGGGGAAATCCCACAAGGACCTATTCTCTAGGTAAAAGATACAGAGAGTCAACATCTGCTGAGAGAAAGGTTCACATGATTATTCTCTGAAAATAAGCCCTCTAATAGATTATCTGATCCCAAACAAATACACATAATCAACTGTAAATAAATTTAGCATGTTGTTCTGTATGTGTGTATATGTATGTGAGTATATATGTGTTAGTATGAGTAACAATACTATCTAAAAAAGTGATCATGACTTTGAGAGTGAGTGAGACGACAAACACTAGAAGAAGTGAAGAAGAGAGAAAGAAATAAAAATTATATCAATACATTTTTAAAATATAAAATTCAAAAACTGGAAAGAAAAAGATAGAAACTTAGTCTTATCTTGAGGGTAATAGCATTGTATTTTAGATTACTAAGTGATTGTTTATTTTGACAAATGCATAGGACCTACTCCTACTACACATCAATAAGTTTAATAAAATTAGACTTCTTCATCTAAGAATATAGGCATATAACTCATTTTCATACTTTCTCTAGTTATTGAATCATATACTATACTCCAATATTATATTTTAATGAAAACAAACATGATTATGCTATTTTATAATTACAGAGAGTAATATTATATTCATTAAATATAAAATTTTACTTGTTCCACTTGATAATCTTTTTTTCATTTCCCGAGCCCAGAGAACTACAAACTAATAAAGAGCGCATTCTCCTTTCACCACCCAGAAGATTCTTGCATGTTCCATTCTAGTCAATTCTTGCAGAGCTCTGAGTCATGACACCTCTGCTTTATTATTCCCACCATGCAAATAAATTCTATATTAGGTTATATTAGGAGTAAAATGAAATTTAACATGATAAATTATTATCTGTCTGACTATTTGACCCAGGGTGATAATTTGAGGCTTAACTCATGTTATTGTCTTGTATTAGTAACTCATTATTTGATGTTATTTTCTGAATATACTAAGATACATGTTTATCTAAATCTCCTATTAGCAGTGCTCTCTGTATTATTTTGAATAAGACTGTAATTTTCTTCTTGGAATGCTTGGTTTCTCTAAGAAAAATGTATAAAATAGAATCCTGGATCACTGATGAGCATTTTAAATGAATATCTATAAATTTCTCCAGTATGGTTTTGTTATAAATAATAAATAGATGTTCCAGCTGTTTCAAATCTTAACCAACATTTGATAGTGTCAATTGTTTTTAGAACTCTTCTAGAGTGTATGTAAGTGTCTCAACTTCAACTTTTAAACTCGACTAATGATTATTGTTCTTTTCACAAATTCATGAGTTCATTTGACTTGATTGTGTGTGTTTCACTGTGTGTGTGTGTGTGTGTGTGTGTGTGTGTGTACGCTCGCACGTGCATGAGCATTCAATGGGAGAGTGGACAGGGGGGCTGCTATTTCTACAAGCTTCTTTTAGGTATCATCTTATTGATTTCTGTGTTTTACACATAAGGCACATTATAAATTTTAATATTGCTTAGCATTAATTATAAAATATGTGGCAATAAAATCAGAAGATAGTAGTGTTGTGAGATGTAAACCAATGTTTGTTGAGAAGAGAGAGAGCCCATGCCAGACATTGCCCAGATGGCCTGGAACCTGAAATTGAATGGTACAGAGACCTAGGGATGAACCAAATCTAATCGACAAACAAAAAAACAAAACAAACAAACAAACAAACAAAAACAAAACAAAAGAAAAAGTCAATGCTGATAGATCAGTGCCTAGCACAACTGACACCAGAGAGACTTCATCTGGCAGTGGAAGGCAGCAGATGTAGTGACCCATGGCCAAATATTAAGCAGATCTTGTGGAATCCCACAGAAGAGGGGGAAGAAAGATTGTAGCGGCCAGAGGAGTTGAGGGCATCAGGAGAAAATGGCCCACAGAATCAACTAGGCAGTGACCATAGGAGTTCAGAGACTGAAGCAGCAATCATAGAGCCTGCATTGATCTGTGATAAGTCCTCTGGATATATGTCCCAGTTGTGCCTATTTTGCATGCTTTGTGGATGCTTTTCTTCCTACTGGGTTGCTTTGTCCAGCTTTGATATTAGGGTTTATTCTAGTGTTGTTGTATCATGTTATGCTCTATTCAGTTGATATTCCAGATATATCTGCATTTTTCTAAAGAGAAATGGAATAGGAAGGGATCTGGAGAAGAGGGAAGGTTTTGTGGGGGATTGGATTGGGAGGAGAAGAAGGCAGGAATAGTGCAATTGGGATGTATTATTTGAGGTAAGAACAAAATGAAAAAGAAACAAGACTGGGGAGGGAGAGAGGGAGAGAGGAAGTGAAAGAAAGAAGGAGGAAGACAGAGAAGGGAAGGGATGAAAACAAAGTTTCTCATCTCTAAGATCATCCAATTGGAGCATACATTTCCCAGTCTTCTTCAGGTAAACAATTTAGAAGGTGCATATTTATGTCTGAATTTATTACGTTTATAGTTTGCCTGCCAGTTCTTGATTTTATGGAGTAAGATTTTTAGTATGTTTTCTAGTTTGAAAGGCAAGAAGAAAATGTAATTATTATAGCACATATGAATTCCTCTCTAGAATGTAAAATATACTTCAAAAATAGTTCTATAACTCTATAATATGGACATTTGCTCTCACTCTATTCCATAGTTGTAAAGTCTCTTTGTTTCTTTGCATCCATAGGAAGAAATCTATTGCTTCTGTAAAGAATGTGCATCTTACTTTAAACAGAATGGAAGATACTAGCTATGAGTCTTTTTATCTTTCTCTTTACTGTGTCTGAGATAAAGGAAATACAAGGTTTGTCCTGCCTTCCTGCCTCAAAGCCACAGACATGAAGAAAGTAGATGTTCAGAACTAATAAGTTCCATTGCTAATAACCATAGGCAAAGTTCATATTGCTGTATGATGCACACACATGAAAAAGAGTTTCTCTGTAAGAATATTCCAGTATGTTCTACAGAAGTTACTCAGTTTGATAAATCTGGGAAATCCATAATGGAAGATTTCATGGATGAAAGAGTACCAGGGATGATTTAATATAGGAACCTAAGTCACTGTGGCCCATAAGCAGCAGTGAGAAACTTGCAAAATGTCGTAGAAAATCTGTGCAGGCTATATTACTCTCTTAATTTCTTAGGTCTTTGTACATAGGGATCTGTGGACAATCATAAAGCCATCCCCATGTCTTAATGATCCCAGCCCTGCATTCAGTTCTATCAGATAAATCTATGATTATGGAGGGAATGATCATACAGACCTTACTCTGGCTATCACAGTGTCCATCAGACAGTCATCTGTCATCCCTCTTTCTATGAAGCTATTGTCAATACCTGCTTACATGTGATATACCCAAGAACTATGTCACACTAAACCTGACCTTCCAGGTCAGGGTCAAATAGCCAGGTCCAAAGGGTTCTTAGTCAACTAATTAGTGATTTAATTTTTGTTTCCTGGTTAGGGGATATTGATTAATATTTTTCCATTCAAGGTCTGAAGGCTGATATACAATATACAATGCAAGCTATCTATACCAAGTGCTCTTTTCTGAGCTGTGATACTGTAACTACTCAAAGGTCATGAGTGGATTTGGTTGCTTTATGTTTTCATACTATGATTTATACTTTCAATAAGTTAATTTCTTTGGTTGGTATGTGTTTTCTTTGTTTGTTTGCTTGGTTTGGTTTGATTTGGGGGTATTTTTTGTGTGTTTTCTGGTTTGGTTTTTTTTTTCATTGTTGTTTGTTTGTTTGTTTGTTTGTTTGTTTTTGTACAGGATATTTTTTTGTAGTCCTGCTTTCCCTGGAACTCAGTTTGTAAACCAGGAGGTCCCCTCACTCAGACATCTACCTGCCTCTGCCTCTCAAATGCTGGGGTTAAAGCCATGTTTGGTCACTACCTGACAATTTTTAATTTTCAAATTGCATAGAGTATGAAGTTTTACTTTGGTTTCTTCAACCTTTATATACAGTATCAAATGTAATGCAAACTTACTTTTTAAATATATTCTTATTGTTTTCTTAACAAATTTAAAGCAAGGAAAATAATGTGATCAAAATATATAAAATGAAAATTGTTTAAAAGTATATATTTTAATTATTTTCACATTATCTATATGAATCAAATCATCTGTTTTCTTTACTTTTACCAATACACAATAGCTACACTTTAGCTATTTTAGAAGGCTAGAAATCAGTCTGAGTCTTCCCCTAGGTCATTCACATTTTCCAACAATTTTCAAAATCAATATTGCTATTTTCACAAAGCATTACAAATTTAGGATGAGATTGTGTTGACTCATTTTGTGAAAAACAGACAATACTGAATTGTACAATCTGTTCTTATTTTATTGATTGAAACTTTTCATTAATTTTTTTTTAACATTTTCTGGCCATATTGAACTTGCTTATTTGTGATGAACACTGGCATGTCTTATCTCCAATATTAAAAAAAAATAATCAATATAATATCACAAAAAGAAGCTTTAACAGGCTTGCCAGCATCTATCTTAGATTATGAAATGTAGTATACCTGGGACTATTTTATTATCCATAAAAAAAAAAAAAAAACAGCCCCAAAATACCCCTGTCCATGTTGAGGGCCATAGAGATTTTCCTACAACCCATTTTGAAAACTAAAACTATAAAAAAATAAACAATCCAGTTATTTTGTTGCATAAGTCTAAAAAGTATTTTATATGCTTAAGGTGAATTGTAACAATAGCAATAACAGTGCTATGTATGTGGATGCACAGTCTAGGTGGTGTGAG
Organism: Mus caroli; assembly: GCF_978045245.1. Classification (NCBI taxonomy): domain Eukaryota; kingdom Metazoa; phylum Chordata; class Mammalia; order Rodentia; family Muridae; genus Mus; species Mus caroli. The sequence goes on along the minus strand of NW_028227258.1, from coordinate 149,387,484 downwards.
TGTTATGGATGTAGGGGAAACATCTACTTTCCCACTTCAGGCTTTTAGTATATATTCTTGGATTTGTAGATGCACTTCCATGTTTGCCTCTGTTTTCAAGGCCTGTTATTTTCCTCTATGCTCCTATGGGTTTTTTGTTTGTTTGTTTGTTTGTTTGTTTGTTTTTGTTTGTTTGTTTGTTTGTTTTTTGTCTTCTATGTGTTTTTCCTGTCTTATTCTAATTGAAGATGGTAGCCAAATCAGACCAAGGTCTATTGTCTAACAATCCAACCGTGGGATTACCATGATAAATTTAGTTGGACATTACCTTCCAAAAAATGTGGCCAAGAGAAAGCCCAGGCTACATGATCTTAACCGTACATACACACACGCGCGCACGCACACACACACACACACACACACACACACACACACAATTACAAATAAGAAGTGCTGAGAGAAAAAAGCAAGAAAGCAATCTTCCTTCAACAAACCCAAAATAAGATAGGCTCAGAAACATAATTCCACCTCTAACAACAAAAATAACAGAATGCAACAATTACTTTTCCTTAATATCTCTTAACATCAATGGACTCAATTCTCCAGTAAAAAGACACAGACTAACAGACTGAATATGTAAACAGGACCCAGCATTTGATGCAAACAGGAAATGCACCTTAGTGACAAAGACAGATACTACCAAGAGTAAAAGGCTGGAAACAAGTTTTTCAAGCTAATGGTCCCAAGAAACACCTGAAGTAGCCATTCTAATATAGAATAAAATTGACTTTCAACAAAAAGTTATCAAAAAAGATAAGGAAGGACACTTCATACTCATCAAACAAAAAAATGTACCAAGAGGAACTCTCAATTATGAACATCTATGCTAAAAAGGCAAGGGCATCTAGATTCATTTAAAAAAAAAACTCTACTAAAGCTCAAAGAACACATTGAACTTCATACAATAACAGTGGGAGACTTCAACATCCCACTCTCAGCAATGGACAGATCATGGAAACAGAAACTAAACAAAGATGCAGAGAAACTAACAGAAGTTATGAACCACATGGATTTAGGATATATCTATAGAACACTTTATCCTAAAACAATAGAATATACCTTCTTCTCAGCACCTCATGGTACTTTCTCCAAAATTGATTATATAATTAGTCACAAAACAGCCCTCAAACAATACAAGAAGATTTAAATAATCCCATGCATCCTATCAGATCACCACAGATTAAGGCTGGTCTTCAATAGTCTTCATTAGAAAAGAACACACCAATTCTTTATTAGATGCCAAATGATCAGTCCTGAAAATAAATGTGAAATCTGAGCAGGTTGTATTTACATATTTTGGAAAATATATTTGGGATATGTATACATATATGAATGTAGTGACAATTAATGAAAAAATTACTTGAATTTGAAACTGATCAAGGAGCTTGGAGGAAGAAATGAAAAGGGAGAGATGTTGTAATTATAATCTCAAAAAAGAGAAATTGTTAAGAAAAATTCAAATATTCATAAGTAAAGGATGCCCTGCCACCACAGGTATTTTTAAGAAATAACAACCAAACAGCCTTGAGCTAACTTGGAGGTCAAGCCTTCATAAGCCAAGTCTTCTAATTTTATTTGTAGTCTGCCTGGCAAAAGACATTTTACATTTGTCATTTAAAGTTTTCTACATTTGAAAAAGAGATGATGGTAATGTTACTAATCACCTCATATGGAGTAAGAGGGAAACTGGATGAAAAGGAAGAGCAAGAGATTGTAATTTGGTATGAATATGATCACAGTACCTGATACAGATAGAAAATATGAGAATGGAACTAATCATTTTGTACAATAATAACATGCAAGTTACAAAGAAGCATGTAAGTCAAGAATAGTGGCAAATAGATATAATCTTTGTTTCCAGTATAAGTGAGGAGAATTAAAAGTTCAAAGCCAGTTTGACTACAGAATAAATTTGAGATGAGATAAGGCTACAGAGTATAACGAAGTTTAAATATATATATAAAAAAATTGTTTAATTTGAAAAAATTCATGATTTCTGTTCTGTTCCCTCTGTACTTAATTTCCCTGGCCACAGATCTTCCTGAATCACTGGAGGCATGCTGCAACATGAAACAATCTGGTTAGATCTCCACAACCCAATCCCCTGCCCTCTGGGCTCTGTGACAAGCCCAGCAACCCTGAGGCCTGCACTACTCTCCCTGCATGCCATCTTCTGGTGGACATCACCACCTGCAGTTCTGGAGGACAGCAGCCATCAGGGACAACCAGTTTTGTCTGCATCCCTGGAGGTGGGTTCAGACAAAGAGAGGTCTGAAGTCATTAGGGACAACAAGCCAACACCAGGGACAAACAAGGATAATAAGTGAAAGAGCACAATCAATTATAGCCGGGGCAGTATGGCTAAAGCAGTACTCAGATGTCCTACAATAGCAAGCCCTGGATATCCTAACATACCTGAAGCACAAGAAATATCAAGATGATAGAGGTCTTTGAAGAAGAAATTAATAAACTCATTATAGAAATACAGGAAAATACAATCAAATAGATGAAGGAACTTAGTAAAACTGTTCAAGATCTGAAAACGAAAATAAAAGTTATAAAGAAAAGACAAGCTGAGGCAATTCTGAAGATGGAAAACCTACAAAAGAGAACAGGAACTACAGAAACAAGCATCAACGATAGTCAATATGAAATAAAAGAGAAGCTATGGTATAAACGATACAATAGAAAAAATTTTTACATTGGTTAAAGAAAATGCTAAATCTAAAATTATTCTAACACAACATATCCAGAAAATTTGGGACACTATGAAAAGAATAAACTTAAGAATAATAAGAATAGAAAAAAAAAAAAGAAAAATAAAAAAGATTCCTAACTCAAAAGCCTAGAAAATATCTTGAACAAAATCTTAGAAGAAAATGACCCTAAACTAAAGAAAGTGGAAAGTGATGTCTATAAATGTACAAGGAGCTTACAGAACACTAAATAGGTTGGAACCAAAAATAAAATCTTCCTGCCACATCATAATGCAGGGGGAGAGGGAGGGGATAATTGGTTAGAGGGGAGGAAACTGGGAAGGGGGATAACATTTGAAATGTAAGTAAATAAAATAACCAATAAAAATCAAAACAGTAAATACAGAGAACAAAGAAAAAATGATAAAAGTTGTAAGGAAAAAAGGCCAGGAAATATATAAAGGCAGACCTATCAGAATTACACATAACTTCTATACAGAATTCTAAAAGTCAAAAGAGTCTGGGAGATATCTTAGAGTCTATGAGATCACATATTTCATTTTAGACTACTATACCCAGCAACAGTTTCAATCAGCAAAGATGGACAAAACAAGACATCCTATGGCAACCCAAATGTAGACAGTATCTTTCCACTAACCCAGCCCTACAGAGGATTCTAGAAGGAAAAGTTCAACACCAGGAGGTAACTATACCAAAAGAAAACAAGAAATAAATAATTTCACACCAGTACACACACACACACTACCACAATGAACATAAAAATAATGGGAATTAACAATCATCGGTCATCAATGTGTCTCAACACAAATGAGTGCAATTCCACCAATAAAAAGACAGAGATATACAGAGTAAATGTAAAACACGATTTTTCATTTTGCTGCCTTCAAAAAACACATCTCAGGAAAAAAAAGAAAAACATTACCTCAGAGTAAAGGGCTAGAAAATGTTTTGTCAAGTAAACAGAGATAAGAAATTGGAGTAGACATTCTAATATTTAAGAAAATAGACTTTCAAACAAAAGTAATCAAAAGAGATGGGGAAGGGTACTTCATAATCATAAAAGAAAAAATCCTCCAACATGACATCTTAATTCTGAATATTTAGGCCCTAATAGCAAAGGTACCCACATTCATAAAAGAAATATGACTAAAGCTTAAATCACACATCTAACTACACAGAAAATAGTGGGAGACTTCAACACACTCTACTGTTGCAGACCCTCTGGGTCCCTGTGTCTGTGCGGAACAGGGTCTCTCAACGCGGGTGGGCAAAGCGTGGATGAGCGACAAACAGACACACACAGGAAGTTCGTGTGGAATCTGAGTGTAATTTTTGAATCGAGCCTCAGACTTTTTATGCAGAGGACAATAAGGAAGTTGGGTGACATATTCGCAAGGTACAATTGAGGTAACCGGAATCTTACATAAAACAGAGGAATGCAAACACAAAAGGTCTAACAGGAACCACCTGGGATAAAATTCATTGATAACAGCTGGGATCAACAAGGGCTCCACCTAAGATTCACTAATCTTAGAAGCCAGGGTCAAGGGCTTCGAATCCTTGCCATAGTTCCTATTTTAGTCTCTTGTATAGTCCACCTTCCCCTTAGGCCATTGTAAATACGTGTGTATGGGTGTAACTCTGCTACAGTTCTAAGTATCTATTCTGGTTTCTCCTTTGGTCTGAAACTTCCTTCTTCCTTAGTGATGGTAAATTCCTGTGAAGGGCAGTGACCTAACTTTTACTCAAAGAGATAGTGTATTACCAGGGGCAGTACTGAATTCCAAGCCCAAAGTCTTGCTAAGGACGAACTAGGATTGTTGGAACACTGGCAGACGGCTTTAGCTATGTCAGAATTTAATCTTAAAAAGCACTTATAATAGGAAAATATTAAAAGAGAGCACGTGGATCCATACACCAGACTAAAGCGGAAATGAAAAGCAGGAATGAATATTTACTGTATGGGTAGAGAATGCTAGACTCCAGGAGGAGAGCTTCCTTGAAACTCTTTTGCCTCATGAGTGACTTTTAAGCCTCTCAGCTTATCCAGTTGACTCAACTGGAGAGCTTAGCATTCTACTTTGACCATTGAAATAGAAACAAAATAAAGAAATGATGAAACTAACAGATATTATGAATCAAATGGACCTAACATATCTACAGAGCATTTCATCAAAACACAAATGAATATACCTTCTACTCAGCACCACATAGAGTATTCTCAAATATTGACTATATACTTGGTCACCGAGAAAGCCTCAGTAAAAACATGAAGATTAACATAACCCCATGCATTTTATCAGACCACAATGGATTAAAGCTGACTTCAACCACACAGAAGTAACTTGAGGAAACTGAATATCTCTTAACTGAAGAACTACTGGATCACAAAATAAAGATAGAAAAAGGAAAGAAACTAAAGATTTTCTAGAATACAATGAAAATGAAGGCACAATATATTTATTGGACACAATGAAAGCAGTGCTAAGATGAAAGTCCGTAGCATTAAGTTCTTTCAAACAGAATTTCGATAGCTCTCATATTAGCAACTAAGCAGCCCACCTGAGAGTTTTAGAACAGAAAGAAACAGACACAACCAAGAGGAGATGGCAGAAAATAGTCAAATACTGGATGAAATAAATAAAATAGAAAAAAAGAGAGGAACATAGTCAACAAACCAAGAGCTGGTTCTTTGAAACAGTGAACAAGATAGACAAATCATTAACCAAACTTATTAAAAGCCAGAGAGAGAATATCTAAATTACTAAAAGCAGAAATAAAAAGGATGATATAGCAACAGACACTGAGGAAATACAAAGAATCATTACATCTTACTTTAAAAACCTGCACTGCACAAAGTTGGAAAATCTAAATAAATGGATGATTTTTTATGCATTTCAATTACCTAGATGAGGTAACAATTTAAATTGTCTTATAACTTCTACAGAAATAGAAACAGTCATTAAAAGTCTACAAAAAAGAGAAAGAAAGAAAATTTAAAAAGAAAAAAAAATACTATAACAACCTCAGGGCCAGAAGGTATTAGCACAGAATTCTACCAGACTTTAAAAGAAGAGATAATACCAAAACTCTTCAAACTATTCTACAAAATAGAAGCAGTGGGAACATGGTCTACCACATTCTATGAGGCCAGTCATTCTGATACCTATTACTCACAGACTCCACAAAGAAAGATAATTTCAGACCAATTTCCTTTATGAACATTGATGCAAAAATAACAAAACACTCATAAAATAACTCCAAGAACCATACACCATGATAAAGAAGTTTTATCACAGGGATGAAGGGGTGGTTCTACATGCAAAAATGTAGTATTGTAATTCACCATATAAACAAACTGAAAGAAGCAAACCAAAGGATCATCTCACTAGATGCTGAAAAAGCCTTTCACAAGATATAACATCCCTTCATTTTAAAAGTCTTACAGAGAGAGATCCAGGATACAAGGCACATACCTAAAAACAATGAGGGCAATAAGTAGCTAGCCAACAGCCAGCATAAAATTAAATAGAGAAGAACTTAAAGAATTACCACTAAAACCAGGAACAACCCAAGACTGTCTCCTATCTCCCTACTTCTTCATTATATTACTCAAAGTTCTATGATAACTAAAGGAGATCAAGTGGCTAAAAATTGGAAGGAAGAAGTCAAAGTATTACTATTCACAGATAATATAATAATATGCATGCGATACCACAAGTTCCACCAGAAAACTCTAGAGTGGAGTAACACCTTCAGCAAATTGGAATGATAAAAATTAACTCAAAAAATCAATAGCGCTGCTTTAACAACAACTAGCCCAAGAATTAAATTTGGGAAACAACATCATTCATAATAGCCATGGATGATATAAAATATCTTGTAACTGTGACCAAACAAAGGGAAGACCTGTATGGCAAAATTTCAAGTCTCTGAAGAAAGAAATTGAAGAAGCTATTAAAAGATGTAAAGCTCTCCCATGCTCAACAATAGGCAAGATTAACAAAGTGAAAATGGCCATGTTATCAAAACCATCTACAAATTCAGTGTACTTCCCATTAAAATTCCAACACAATGTTTTACAGATGTTGAGAGAACAATTCTCAACTTCATATGAAAAAACAAAATCCCAAGATAGCTAAGACAATCTTGTGTAATAAAAGACTTCTGGAGATACTACTATCCCTGATTTTGAGTTGTACCACTGAGTAATAGTAATAAAAGCTGCATGGTACTGTCATAAAAACAGACAATTTGATCAATGGAATAAAAATTAAGAACCAGAAGTTAATCCACAAACCTATGGACCTTGAATTTTGATAAATAAGGCAAAATAATACAATACAAAAATGAATCATCAATAAATTGTGCTGGTCTAACTGGATGTCTTCATGTTGATGAATGCAAATAGATCTATATTTCGTACCCTGAAGAAATCTCAAGTTCAAGTGGATCAAAGACCTCAACATAAAACTGGATACACTAAATCAAACAAGAAAAGTAAAGAATTGCCTTAAATATATTGGAACCAGTGAAAACTTCATCAACAGAATACACATAGCTTAGACTCTAAGATCAACAAATAATTATTGGAATCTTGTGAAACTGAAAAGCTTCTATGGTCTGAATAGAAATAGGCTGGAGAAATAGTGGAGACATCTCTAGGTTGTGCTACAAATCTGGGTTAGGTGTGGCCCCAGGGTGTCTATGATAGTGATTCTATTTGAGACTCCCAGGAACGAGGGATATGGATCCTGAAGTGATCATCTCATGTAAGGGTAGTGATTAGGACTCCAACTCACCCAGAAAACATTTCACCCTCAATTAGTCCTGCCTACAAGAAGTATAGGGATAAATATGGAGCTGAGATTGAGGGAATAGCCAACCAATGACTGGAACAACTTGATTCCAATCCCATTGGCAAGATTACATATTCATTACATATTCATTACATATTCAAAGTTAATAAGATAGGAATATTTACTATAGCAACAGTCACAATTTTATGAGACAAAATTCAGGCCTAAAGTATTAATTGGGCATAGATTTGCTTTTATAGTGTAAAGATACACATCTTTCTGAGGCCAATACATGGAAATATCTATGGAATTATAGATTCACAATAATACCTTTTATTTCTCGTGAAGTGACAGGTTTTCATATTGCAATACAATTGTGACTGTATTGTCATTTATGTCTTAAACAGCAAGTTACTACTGGGAATTTAAAATTTGTCAGAAAAATAAAATATTGTCTAATATATATGCTTTTTATCTTCCTACAGTGAAATTTCATGTGACTAGAGATGGTGATAAATATTTTAGAAATATGAAATATGATGATATGGACAGAATCAAGAAAGTCTACTGCTGGTTACAGTGTTGCTAATTATCACTGGTGACAGATGATCCCAACCTCAAAGGGCTGAGAAATATGAATTTCATTTTCTCTCTTTAAAGCTGATACACATTAAAGCCTGTTGGCAACTATTTTATAAATAGCATTTAAAAAGGGCATCATGAATTTCTGCTTTTATATTAAATTCAGTTTTACATATTATAAAAAATATAGAAAAAAAACCCTGTACCTTCAAATTTTGCAAGGCCATTTTGAAATGTTAGTTATAAAATTCTGAATGTTTTAGAACAAGACTACATCTGTCCAATTTTCCAATATATTTTACATGGTATCTCTATCAACATTTTCCAGAAATATTCAATTTAGGGTCTAAGAATGTCAAAGAATCTGGCAAAGATGTGTTGCTCCAACAATATTTACTAGGCTGGTAAGATGGCTCTTTGTGTAAGTAAGGCACTTTGCCACACAATTTTTAGGACATAAGTTCAGATCCCTAGAACCCATATAAAAGCTAGCACAGTTGCACACACTTATATCCCAGCCATCTTACAATGTGATGACAGATAGAAAGAGAATCCATAAAATTTCATGAGCCAGAGAGTATGGGAGATACAGCAAGGAACAAGCAAGTCCTTGGTCTCAAACAAGGTGGAAGATTAAGCTAATTTTTAAAATTATGTATACTCTGACCTTTACACTGTGTGTGGCACTTACTCATCTATATTTAAAACACAGGATCAGATAAAGGATAAAGAGAAGAGGGAGTGAGAGACATAGAGTATGAGAGAGAGTGATAGAGGAGCAGAGGGAGGAAGGGAGAGAGACAGAGAGATGAGAGAATCAAAGACACAGGGACAGAGAGTCAGATAGAGGAAGAGAATAGAGGGGATATATTTTTAAAAGGATGTTCTGTTCAAAAGAAAAATATAAAGAAAGGGGTATGTGACTTGTGATTCTGAACTGTAAAGCATGTGTTTACTGAGTATGATATGTGTAAACATTGAAGAAACCCAAAGAGAAAATGACATGTAAAAATCTATACTATAAAACCAACTTCAAAAATATTATGGAACACCAGGACCTTCATGGCTCTGAAAAGTTTCAGATGTGCAGTAAATTAAGAAGCATAATCATAAAAACATCCAACAAATTCAACTCTGAGACTTGGAGAATATCCATTCAGATTTACTATTACCTGCTACATATTCTTAGGTTAGCCCATCTGTTTGGAACAGATGTCAAATCCCATCACAAAGAATAGTGTGTGCTACAGTCGTCTGCAATGGGTCCAAGGGAACAAACAGCAACTTGGCTATACAGAGTGGATTATTGTCTTACCAAAGTGTTGGAGTAGGAAAAAATGTAGATTTGTCATCTGAAGGATAGTTTAGATCATGACTAATGAGAGTGTCTCCATCTGCTTGGTCTGGCATGGGCCTAAAGTTCAGGTAGCATATTTTTATTCAATCTGATAAAGAGGCCTCTTCTCATGTAATAGGTAAGGGGAATTATCTGGTGATTTTGTACTCCAGTTCTGAAATTTCTGGGGAACCCTCCAGCTGTGTTTGACATGAAGAATCAATATTCCACATAAGCTCATTCTGTTCATGCTGAAATACTTTCATGAATCTCTTGACTGTGTAAGATGCTTTTATGAAAATTACTAATATTGACAGTAGAAAAAGATACAAAAGCCATTTGCTTAAGTATTTTGGCAACATGCCTATGAAACATTTTTAAGAGTACTATAAAGACCTTCCATTGTACTTTTTATTGCAGGTATATATATTCCCTACTAGTTTTTCAAGAAAATGTGTTTATAACCACTTTACAGATGTTTGTTCAAAAATCTAAATAGAATACCTAGGGAGGATTACCGTTTGAAATATTTTGAACATTTCTGTTAAATTACTGTGTACTGTAAATTCATCCTTAACAAAGATACATTAGATATACCAAAGTAGAGTTTGGAAGCATGAAGTCAGAAATATGTTTAAGTTGATAACTCCACAAGAGTCAAGCAACATGCTGCAAGATGAAACTATGAAAAAACAAAGACTTCAAAAATTCATGAACTGATAGTGAAATGTCATTCAATGCCCCTCTTAAAAAGAAAAAGCAAAAACCTTGTCAACCCCTAGTAAATAATGGCTAAATAGCCTGGAAACTGGGCCAAAACTTTCAATTTATCAATTTCTTATGGCCACTTCAGGTTTAGAACCCAGTCACCTAAGGTGAGAAAGATAATTCATAGTATCACATATGAAGTGAGGTTGCAAGTATATTTTACTATGAATTTTACAATACAGAAGCAAAGATCAATTTTGTATGCTACAAGTTATAAGTTAAGATGATTAATAGAAAAAGGATGTTTCCTCAATATATGCAAATATTAGAAACAGGTTATAGCTGCAAGTTCATGAGATTTTTAAAAATTTACTAAAAAGTTTAATTTTGACAGTAGAATTTTTATTTAAATTCCCTAGCATGACAACTACATTTTATGTGTCCTATTTTCCAGACTGCAGCTGTGGCTTGTACTCAATACATGTTGCGTGTACTCTTGTGAAATGGTTTCATAATATTTATGCTATAGTCAGTGTAACTATTTCCCCTCTATTTCACAATCCTAAGATATCAAGGAGCTCATTCTGTCTGAATCAGTTTTGATTTACTCTGTTTGAAAAGTAAGTTTTAATGTTGGAAGAATTCATCTCCCTGAAAATTTAAGGTCATCCTTCTACCTCTCAACCCTTCCAGAGAGGTCACTAGTCTCTCTGGCACAGTCAAACCAAAATGAAGAGGTATGCCTGGCTTACAGGTTAATTCTGAGCTTCTATTCATGAGGTAGGTAGAAAGCTCTAGGGGATTCTGCAGTCCCAGCTAAATACAGAAGTTTTCTGTTGTGTCTTGCTTTTGCTTGCATGGCCTAAGATGCGCCTAAGATGTAAACAGTAGTAAAAATTTATAGTTCCAAATATAGGCTCATTTAAGTTCCTTATTTAGAAAATAAGAGAAAAGCATTCCAATGTCTTACATGTATTTTACTGAGTGGGTGATCATTTTATAACCCACATACCATAAATTTGTATATTAGAATATCCAGGGAATATTTAGGAGATTTTGTGAAAATAAATCATTAATTAGGTGACTTTTACAACTATTTTTTAGAGAATATAATGTAATAACAATATCTATCATTTTTATCCCTCAGGGACTTCCATATAGCCATCACCACTGTCCTTCAAATTCATGGCCTCACTTTCCCACTATTATTGCATGCATATATGTGTATTTAGATACACATGTGTTCTTATATATAACCTTTTCAAGAGGAGTAATTTTTTCTAAGTTTTTTAAGTTTAGGTACATTTTTTATCATATTCTTTCCTTCTGCCAAGCTCTTCCAGATTCATTGCCAGCTCTTATACACAAAGCTTTTAATTCTGTCTTAAAACAAAAACAAGGTCAACACACCAATACGAAACACCCCCAAACCAAAATATTAAAGTCAAAACACAGCAAAGCAAAAACAAAAACAAACAAAAAAACCAACAACAAAATCCACCAAAACGTAACCACATAAAAGCACAAAAATTAAAACAAGACACAAACATGAGCCCTATCCTGGAGTGGTTGATATACCTAGTGTCATTCCTGGAGTGGTTGATATACCTAGTGTCATTCCTGGAGTGGTTGATATACCTAGTGTCATTCCTGGAGTGGTTGATATACCTAGTGTCATTCCTGGAGTGGCTGATATACCTAGTGTCATTCCTGGAGTGGTTGATATACCTAGTGTCATTCCTGGAGTGGTTGATATACCTAGTGTCATTCCTAGAGTGGTTGATATACCTAGTGTCATTCCTAGAGTGGTTGATATACCTAGTTTCATTTCTTTTGAGGAAATCTGCTTCTCCATCTTCCAGTGGGTATAAATGTCAGTTCAGTTGTTAACCTTTACCCCAATGGCTAATTTTCTATTTATTCATTTTTTAAAATGAAACAAAATTTGATACAGTAGAATAAAATGTAATTGTCACATCAAAGTTGTATAAGACAAACTAGTAGGAAGAAAAGAGCCCAAAAGAAGGTACAAGAATTAGAGACCCTATTGTTTACATACTCAAGAGTTCCCCTAAAAATGCTTAAGTAGAATCCATAGGATATGTACAAAGGCCCTGTTGCAGACACAAACAGACTCTATGCATGCTGCTATAGTCTTTGTGACTCTGTATGAGTCTTCCCAATGCCAATTTAGAGGTTATTGTTTGCTTGGTGTACTCCATCCATTCTGGTTCTTACACTCTGCCTCATCTTACACAGGGTTCCCTGATCTCTGAGCTGAGAGAACTGATGAATTCATTCCATTGAGGACTGACTATTGAAGGGCTCTCAGTCCCTGATAATATCCTGTTCTGGATCTCTGTATTTGTTCCTGTCTGTTGCAAGAAGCTTCTTTGATTATGGCTAAACGGGGTACTGATCTATGAGTATAGCAGAATGTAAGGAATTCATTTATCATTACACATTTTTCTTTCTTTTGACAAATATTATTTGGTCTTACCCTAGGTCTCTAGGCTATCTACTTTCTGGTTCTTTGTCCTTGAAGTATTGTGCACAATGGGTCTCATCTTGTGGAGTAGGCCTTAATACTAGTTAATAGTTGGTTGCTCACACAAGTTTTGTGCCAACATAGCCCTAGCATATCTTGCAGATAGTATACCATAGTAATTTAAGTATTTTCTGATTGGGCTGGTGCCTTAGTGTTTTATGTGAAGGGACAACATGACCAAGGCAACTCTTATGAAGGCAAACCTTATAATTGGGAGAAGCTTAAAGTTTCAGAGGTTCAGTCCATTATCATAATGGTCAAAAACATGACATCATGCAGCAGACTTGGTGCTAGAAAACCCCAGTGCTCTACATCTTGATCCAAGGGCAGACAGAAGGAGATTGTTTTGTGCAGGCACATACTAGGGACTCTGATTCCACACTGGGTGGATATGAACACTCAGAAATATCAAGTTCCACAACCATAGCAACATGTTACCTCAAGAAGACCCACACCTACTTTGAAAAGGCCACAGCTTCTAATAATGCCACACCCCATTGACCAAGCATTCAAACACATGAGCCTAAGTGGACCATGACTATTCAAACCACCACAGTTAGTTTTTATGTTTCTCTTTTAAGAGCACTCTGAGTACATTTCTATACCAAGGATATTAAAATATATAGGAAAAGGAACTATGAATGCATCAGTCCAATCATAATTAATGAGTTGTATAAGTGTTGTCTTCAGAAATAGAACGTTGCTTTCAGTTTGTGGAGAGCAACCAACAATATTGAAAACCTAGGTTGTTTGAGAATTCCCATGACTAACAACTTGATTTAGATGTAAACCAATCCCAATACTGAAGGCTCTATTTTGTAACAAGACAAATCTATCCATTGGGACTATGTCTCCCCCATTATTAGCCAATTTCATTTAGATTGTCTTTATATATGTATACAATTTAGGAAGTTTCTATTGTATTTTAGTACCACCCTAACATTCCCCTAATTTTAGCTGTCTCTCCTGAAATTCCCTCTCACAAACAACTAACCCATATTTCTTTCCATATGTTCCTCCAGTTTCCATCCCCCTTCTATCCATAACTACCTTTTATATTTATATTTTCTTATTATATCTAGGTATTCCCTCTAGTCCCTTATACTATACTTGCCCTCTGTGGTTCTACCAATCATAGTTTATTATCATTGACTTAACAGCTAATATCCACATATAAGTGAATACGTACTATAGTTTTACTTCTTTCAAAGTCTACTTTTAATGATGGTTCTTAAATGCTTTAACCCTCCTTTTAGCCCATCACCCACAAGAGGTAATGGGAAAGAAATAATATGGGGGAAGTAAACCTGTTTAGAAGTGGATCTTTGGAGCAACTTCTGTCTATCTTGTCTGGCAATCAGCAATTCCATCACAAGTCAGTAGGAGGGACCAGGACCAATAGAAACAGTGTGAAAAGTTCTTGGCTGTGCCTCTCTCAGCAAAGTGAAGATCAGCAAAGATGTGAGACCAACAAGCATTGCAGAGCTTGCTCTACCAGCAAGCCAAGCTTAGCCTCTGTCACTGTCTGTCAAGTCCTTTTCTACTCCCTCCAAACATCACAATTCATCCATGGGTCATGCCTTAGCCAGCGTATTGCTTCAACATATATGTGTCAGCTGACATCACACTGCCTATTAGCCAGAGTCAGCATAAGCAGCAAGAAACTGAAGCACACTACCAGAAGTTTCTTGGTGCATTTCTCTCTATGGAGTCCCAACAAGTGAAGCTCAACTGCACAATGTAAGGTGGACCAATATATGCATGTCATGAGCAACTAATCCCTCATCGCATGGCCTTTCACATGCTTGCAATAGCAGAACATCCTTTCTCTTGTGTCAGCTTCAGGGAAACATTCCTTCACAAGTCTCCCTTGGCCTTTCAGCCATGTCCACTTCATGAAAACATTTCTTCATATGTTTGCTCCAGCAAAACACCATGCAACACAACTGACTTTCGAAAGAACCCTTAAGTTTCCACTTCAACATGACATATTTGTCATTCTGGACCTTACTCAGAAAGATTTTTCTATTTCCATAGATGTACCTTGAAATGGCAGTATCATTTTTGACAGTCAAGTAATACTCCATTGTGTCATTGTAGCATATTTTCTTTATATAGTATTTTGTTGAGGAACATCTAGATTGGTTCCAATCTCTGGAAAGTATGACTATAACAGCAATAAACATGGCAGAGCAAGTGACCTTAGAGTAGGATAAAGTGGTTTTGATTATATGCCCATGAATGGCACAGATGGGTCTTGAATGAGATCAATTTTTAACTTTCTGAAAAACTGCCATATTGTTTTTGATAGTGGATATACAAGTTTGTACTACCACCAGCAATGGAGAAGTGTTCCCATATTCCATATTATTGTATCGTTATTTGCCAACAGTAGTCTCTAAATCATAACATTTCAAAGCAGACCTTAGTGATATTAAATGAATAATAATTTACCCTTCAAATAATGCATTTGATTTGAATAAATCCAATTGAATTGCTAACCACAAATATCTACATGTAAGCATGTACCCACAAGTAGATAAGGTAACCTCAGACCTAATACATCATTGACCATTCTGGGCATCCAAATGTGTATTCCTCTGTAGTTTTCTGATCTTAATCTGGCTGTCACCAATGCACTTGATTATTCCAATTAATTTATTTCAGTATTGAGATTCTTTGGGGTGCTCTTTTTACAGTTTCTTATCTCAATTATATTTTCTAAGGAATTAAAAAGCCAGCCATTTATCCATTAGCATTATACATCTTTTTTTCCATTTATGACATGGACAGAATGATCTTCCCTGATATTCCTTTACATACAGGGCAGCAGGTGAGTTCAAATAAAATTTTGCTTACATTGAGAGATGGAAATTGACATAAACTGCAAAAGGTTGGAGGGGTTATTATTATCGTAAGGGAAATGGTTTTTAAAATAATGATCATTAAAAAGTAATAAACTGACTAAATCACAGTGGCATACTACTAATTGATGTAACAAATGCTTCTCTAACTATTTAAGTTTAAAACTGGATGATGGTGATAGTGGTGGTGATGATGATGACGATGTGTGTGTGTGTGTGTGTGTGTGTTTGGCAACTATGTATACCTGGTAGATTTTTCAGTGCCTCCCATGTGGACATGGAAACCCTTTTGTATTGCCCCAACTTCGAAGATCACATCATCTGAGTACAAGAATTATATTGCATTTCTAATACTAAATAAATCCAAAATAACACAGTACTTCCTATACAACACACATGTTGCCTTTACTTCTTATCTTAATTATAATTGGTGTGATTTATACAGTGGCTCTTTCTTTTTCCCCTAGTGTTCACAGTACATTCCAGCTTCTTTGCTGTTTTTGTGTTTTATATGAGAAAGTATTTTAATTATTTAACCTCTACACTGACCTTAAAAGCTGTTACCAAGTAATATTCATCTTATTTTATCAAATTCTAAGGCTATTGCTGCTCTTGTGTACCAATTTGTAACTCTTTGACAATTACTTCTTTATACTAAACACTATAAAAATTTACAACAGTATTTGTTTGGTTTTGTTTCCTTCTCTTTTGTTTTCAGTTTTGGAGGAGAGAGGGGAGAGGGGGACAGGGAAAAGGAGAATAAAATTTAGTTTGTAACATGGGTGGGACATGATTAAAATATATTGTTTGGAAAAGATAAATAAGTATTTTTGGTGAGAAACTACAGACATTTCTATTCCAAGCTAAAATTTGTTAATTTTTATTTTTAAGTTATTGCCATTTAAGCTATAATCTGGGTATTTTTCATTGTATCAAAGTTCTTTCCTATGTAATTCAAAGGATTTCCCTTTGACCTGTGGGTACAGAACTGTTTGATTTATCATGAGTATGTTCTCAGTTTCCCAGTTTGATGTTTATACTTGTAATT
Organism: Mus caroli; assembly: GCF_978045245.1. Lineage (NCBI taxonomy): Eukaryota > Metazoa > Chordata > Mammalia > Rodentia > Muridae > Mus > Mus caroli. The sequence goes on along the minus strand of NW_028227258.1, from coordinate 149,370,843 downwards.
GTCCAGTCTCAGATTTATAAGGACAACTAATGAAAATATACATTCCAGTAAAATGTATCTATTATATTATGTTAAATTATAAAAAATAGCAACTGATTAAATGTACCACACATGTGTGCGCGTGCACACACACACACACACACACACACACACACACAATTCAGGCAAAATATTCATATACTTTAAGTAGAATAAATCTTAAAAGTACATTATTTCCATTTTTCAATTTTTTCATATTTACCTTAAAGATTTTATAGCTCTAATCTACATTTACCTCTTTATATATCTGAAGTTGTTAGATTATTTATAAATATTGTGGATCAGATATTATAATTCATTCTTTAAGTATATGTGAACAAAGTAATCTACCTGAAAATGTGTCCATTGACAAGTAAAGTTTAGAGACTATATATAGGTATGACAATATGGTGTACATTGTAGACATATACAGTCACATTTTGTTTCCCTTTAAAGAAATGTCCTCCAGGATCAGCACATTTGGTATGCATGCACAACCTACCCTTTTTCCAGAAGGCAATTACAGACTTAGAAAGATGTTGCCCTTCATGTTGTGACTGTATAGTTGAAGTGGCTACAAAGGTTTTCTGTATGTCATTGTGAGGGCAAATTAGATGACTTAGAGTTTTATTGAAAGAGACATCATCTCAGAGTACCTGAATAACCTGATGTCATTCCTTATTTTGGACATTGCCCTGGTTGGTGTTCAATGTCAACTTGGCACAAGCAAGTTAATACTACAGAAAAAGGATCCTCAACTGAATAAATCACCTCAATGTAATTGGCTTGTGACCCTATATATGAAAGACAGTCTTGAGTGATTATTGATGGGGAAGGGCACACTATTCCCATTGCCCACTGAGGGAAGAACTATTTCTAGGCAGGTGGATCTGGGATGTATAAGAAAGCTAACTGAGCATGAACCATTGAGGAAGCCAATAAGAAGCATTATATCCTTGGTCTCTACATCAGTACCTGCTTGAGTTTTTGCCCTGACTTCTGAATAACGTACAGTAACCTGAAAGTGTAAAACAAGAAAACCATTTTCTCCACAAATATCTCTTGCTCAGAGAGTTTTATCACAAAAGAAAGAAAATTAAATCATTGAGAGTTTTTCCCTTGATCATTTTGAAGATAATAGAAGCTCTTATTTTCTTATAGAAAATTACTGAATTTCAGAGATTGCAGTATTGCCCAGCACGTTGAATTAAGCCTTACCAGTGAGCCCTGGCACATTGAACCATTTTATAGAAACTATAAGATGTGCCATTTGAACTTGATCACTTGTTATGCCATATCTTATATTACACACATAAAATGTTCAAATATTATTCATAATTCTCATCCTTTATCTTAACTATACTAGACTGATTGATCATGTACTCACCCCCCTGATTAACATATATCTCCTTTTAAAATCTATTTTACTGACCATATCCCTGCATCTTGTGAAGTGTTGGATTCTGAAAATCAACTTTTAAGCTCCACCATTTCTTCATGAGGAAAATACTAGAATAACATTTGTGTTGCTAACTTGCTCTGTGCAATAGTGGTCTTCAGTTTCCATGATAAGATAAAGGACCTTGTTTCATCAGAAAAATTTATATCATAGGTCTGGATGTCTGAAGACTTTCTGTGCTAGGAATCTTGACATACACCCATATGTTGGACAGGTTCTAAGAACTAGGAAAACATGAGCATTCTCATTGTCACTTTCAGCAAACACAGCAAGTAAATAGAAGTTCTAACACACCCACTTTTCTTGACCTCGGTGATAACTAAGCATCATTCTATATTTTCTCCCAGGAGTATCTAAAGTTTATAAATTCTCCACTTCCATGGAGAGAACTATTTTCAGTGTGCAGACATTGATGAAGCTAGTGAGGAGATTGCTTCTGATGATCCCTTTACTCACAGCTAACAAATCTCCATAACCCTACAGTTCCACACAGATCTTCCTGTACGCATATATAAAATTCTTGTGTCTCTCTCCACAGTGCAGTTTAGGATATCACTTTTATAATCTCATTTAAATTTAATTTCTCTATAGTGACATTTATCCAAATGCTCCCTGTTAGAATTTTAACATGTAGATTGTGGAGCCATAACACATTTGTTTGTTTGTTTGTTTGTTTGTTTGTTTGTTTGTTGGTTGGTTGGTTTGGTTAGGTTTGGTTTGGTTTGGTTTGGTTTTTAAGATTTGGCTCTTACTATTCTATAAACTGTACTCTACACCACTGATTTGCCACTGTGCTTTTAAGTTCCCCATAATGCATCATCATCCGCATCACTCTATCCTCTCTAGTCCTGAACCTAGATCAACCATTATAGTTTGTTTAGGTTCCTTAGTATTCTACAGGGCTTCTCTGTCTATATTTGACTTTATTTGCACATACAAATGTGCACATAAACAACTATGTATTTCATTAATGGAATTAAGTCGGTGAGCTTAAAATGGTATGCATACCAATATGCTCATGTAAAGCAGCGATTTCCTAAGGTAAAATTAAATCATACCAGCATCCATTTACCTGCTCTCTCTTCTTTGGAAAGGGATGTCAAGGTTGTTTCAAAGTCCTTTGAAATAAATAAAGATTGCAAATAGCATAGCAGCATAGTCTGTGTAAGGAGCTCCAGGCTGGTAAGGGTTTGGTTGTCTTCACAACCAAATAACAGCAACAACAACAAAAATATAATTTATAGAGATACGATTGGAAGATTATGTAGAAACATCTTTTAAAATCAAGGTTTATTTGCTATGGGAAAGACAAAGAGAGCCATCGTCAAATATGTCCCACTGTTATCTGCTCTTTGAAAGTTGAAGTAATGTTTGGGTTTGGCTCTAGAATAAAATGAGTTCCTTGTACTGTGATTTAATTGATTTTTAAAAGGTACAATGATGATATATATTATCGTATTTCTTTTGTCTAGTAAAATATTTTATTTGATAGACTAAGAAAATGTATTACAGGTAAGTCACTTGCATTTACATTGCTAAATGTATTAACAGAGAAATGGAAGGTTAACTCAACAGGGAGTTTAGGTAGGTGAGAAGGCAATGACTTGATATATAGATACAAAGAAATCCATTTAGATTACTTAACCAGCTATAAACCTAAAACTGTAATAACTGCAAAGAAAATGTTACTTTTACCAGTCTTTGAAAAGTAGCAACTTCAAAACTGTATGTCTAATATCCCTTTAGCAAAATTTAAAAACTTATTTAACATGCAAATGCCTCAGCTAAGATTTAGGAAAGGAGTTCATATTTGCATACATTACAAAAAAACTACAGAAGTACTCAAAACAAAACAAAAAACTTGGGGTAAATAAAATCTCATTAAGTCAGCTATTTTAAGTAATTTTCATACACATTTCAAAAAGTAAATGAATAATAAGACAGATTTTGTGGACTTATTAATGCCATTCTCTGTAAAAGTAACGATGGCATGCCATTTGTAGTATTCCTATATACCCATTTATACACTGGGTCAGGGTTTCTATTCCTGCACAAACATCATGACCAAGAAACAAGTTGGGGAGGAAAGGGTTTATTCGGCTTACATTTCCATACTGATGTTCATCACCATGGAAGTCAGGACTGGAACTCAAGCAGGTCAGAAAGCAGGAGCTGATGCAGAAGCCATGGAGGGATGTTCTTTACTGGCTTGCTTGCTCTGGCTTGCTCAGCCTGCTCTCTTATAGAATCCAAGACTACCAGTCGAGAGATGGTCCCACCCATAAGGGCCCTTTCCCACTTGATCACTAATTGAGAAAAATGCCTTACAGTTGGATCTCATGGAGGCATTTCCTCAACTGAAACTCCTTTCTCTGTGATAACTCCAGCTGTGTTAAGTTGACAAAACTAGCCAGTACATACACCATACACAGAAAAACAACCATATTTGTGGAACCATCTCTGAAAAATATAAGAACACATAGCTTTCATGTTCACTTATACAATACTCTATGATGGGATACTTATATATGACTTTTGCTTTGCTTTCCTGCCAAACCTGAAAAAGCATGATTCAACATTAGGGAGTTGTGATGTGTGGCAGAAGTTCGTCATTGGAAATGACATCATCTGGGTAAATTAGATCAATTAAATAGATGTGATTTAAAATGGGTGAAAGTTACATTCTGTTCTTAAGACCTAATATTTTATGTACAGAAAAGATATATGCCAAAAATATACAATATAAAGCTTTTTAATTGAACTTATTATATATGAATAATAAGATGGAAAAATTTAATGCAATCTGAAATTGCATTCAAAGACAAACCATACATCAAAGGAAGTAAAGTTTTCAGTTTATTTTACTGTCCCCTAGCAAGGACATCTCTAAGTACAATGGCTCCTAAATTACATTTGTTTTTGAAAGAAGCAAATGTTAAGGAACAATAACATTTGAGTAAGCATAAGCTGAGAGATAAAAGTCATTAACTCAAAGTAGATACCACTCTGTTCCAAGGATAATGCTAGCCAGTGTACCAAGGAGGGAAATGATTAAGGAATCAAAGTGTCATATATTTTGTTATCATTTCCAATTATTTTTGCATTTCCTTCTAAAAGGCTTATGGAATTTACTTCAATATTAACTTGTGGCTCTGAAGATGACCTGTGCAAATGACAAGTGATATTTCTCAGCAGAAAATTAAAAACCAGTTATGATTTCTCTAGTTTGTTTTTTCCTTATTCATGCTATGCTTAAAGAGTTCATTGGCTCAATGAAGAGCATCTGTGAATCAGAGCCAATAGCACCATCTTACGAAATAAACAAATCTTTTGTGGGTACAAAGAACAAAATTTAGATGCATATAGGCATTGCGGCAATATATTTCAGTTGAAATTACCATTTTAAAGCAACTTAACTAAAAAACAGGACATTTACGGAATCATTGTCATAAGTTGTTTGAATGGGTTTCACAGGAAAATAATTATATATATATATATATATATATATATATATATATATATATAGTTAAGGGTCTAGGAAAGGGGTAATAGGATACATTTGCATATGCTACAAGAAGAAGAAGAAAAAGGAAGAGGAGGAAGAAGAGGAGGAGGGAGGAAGGAGGTGGGGGAGGAGGAGGAACCACCACCACCACCACAACAAAAGCATTATGTATTTTACTCTAACTCAATCAAAAGTACAAGTCATCTTCATATTTTAATTGGTTTGAGGCACATAATTGAAATTTCAACAAATTGTTATTTTATTTTCAATTACAGATAACATTCACTGATTCCTCAACTCTTTATAAGATAAGCATTCACTATTACAACAAGATTTTATTAAATTCTGTTGAATTGATTTTAAAATGGAGTGATGAATTTCTATTTCAGAAAAAAAATGTCCATAGGCATTATAAATTTCAAAATTACTGTGATTCACTTGTCAGAATAATTGTCCTCTCTCTTATTACAATAATTGTCATTTAGATGTTTCAGGTAAATCTAAATTTGGTAAGTAAATCTTATATTGCAAAAGTGAAGACTAATTTGAAATGTCCCCTGGTGATCCTTCCCAATCTTTTTTGTTTGTTGGTTTGACTGAACAGGAAAATCTTTGTTCAGATTTCTAGTCATCTGCCAAGTGGAGACTCTCCTTCTACCCTCTTTGATTCCTATAATGGTCTAATAATTCCAAGACTTTGTAGTTCTCAGGTTTAAAGTTTAACCTAGTCATCGTCAAACATAGTTTCCATCCTAGCCAGAATGGAAACATATCTCATATCCTATAATTCACCACATTAGAGTTATGAAGTTTCTCTTTTAACTATTCCTCTGGTAAAGAAACATTAAAAATACACATTGGTCTATTTTAATGTCACATGTAATGACATTTTCATATGCCACATATATGTACCTCACTCTGTCTTCTAATGCTACCCACAACTATGAAAGAGATAGTGCTTCTCACCATTGAACTCTCCATTAGCTCTTACTAGGAATCAGTTTTCTGTCTGATGACCTATGGTTATGGGAAAACTCGTATTTGGGGGTTAGTTCACATAAGCAAAGGCATGCATCTCCAATCTTCATTTCTTCTTGTCTAAGGATGAAGATTTCATGTATAAATTGGTACATCTACAAAAATATAGATAAAGAAACATCTGAAGCTCTCCTTGAAGAACTATTTCATATATATGGATACATAAATAATAATTTTGGACTGTATAATGCCTATGGATGTTACCGCTAAAATGGAAATCTATCCCCTCATTCTAAAGTTGATCATATAAAGTATAGAAAAGTCTTATGGTAATAGTGAAGATATATCTTGTAGAGGCTTCAGCAATAATTGAGTGCCAACGTTAATTGAAAGTAAAGTAATTATTTGCTCAAATTTCAATTATTTATCAGAAAGTTGTTAATATCATATCTTATTCTGTGGTCTAACTCTAGATACTGTGGTATTAGAAAAACCCCAGTCTACTAAACTATGTCTAGCCTTTCCAGAGATTGAACTTTTATAATAATAGCATTGAAGAAACCAAACTTTTCTCATTTTTACTTACACAGTTTATCAATTAAGTCCTTTAGTATTAAAGAAAATGATATGTGTTTTATGAAGAAATATCCATACTGCCTGTATTATATTATTTGTAAGATAAATCACTGTGACTTTTGTGTAAATCTATGAGAATCAGAGCTTGGCAGAATTTTATGAGCTTTCAAAGAACTTTCTTTTGTCAAGAATAAAAAGAAGTAAATCAATCTATCATAGGCATAAAATTAGACATGCTAATTTTAAGTGAAACACAAAATATTATCTTTTTTATGTCTTCAGTGTTTAGTGTTAGTTATGACTGGAAAAATATTACAGCCATAAAGATGAAGACTAATTATGCAACTGGTCCATAAAAGCAGAGCATGCCAGAAAGAAATGATCAAATAAACATTTAAAACACCTCTCTTAAATTATTCCTGTGATTGTGTATTTATTAAACATCCCTACTGTCACTGTAATGAACATAAAAGATACTAAACCTTAGTTATCTATTACCAAATGGCCAGCCCTGAAAACATAGAATAACAGATTGAGCTAACTGTATATATACATATACATACATGTATACATATACATGTATATTCATATACATGTGTGTGTATACTTAGAATAGGTATGGCCTCCATAAATGCATGTGTTTGAATGATTGGAACATAGGGAGTGCTAGTATTAGGAGGTATGGCTTTATTGAAGTAGGTTTGGCATTGTTGGAGAAAGTGGATCATTTTGAAGGTGGGCTTTGTGGTAAAATGTATAAGCTCAAGCTATGCCCAGTGTGGAATTCTAAACCTCTTTTGCTGCCTTTAGATCAAGAAGTAGAACTGTTGACTCCTCTAGCACCAAGTATGCCTATATGCTGACATGGTTCCCACCATAATAATGGATTAAGACTTTGAAACTATAAGCTAGCCATAATTAAATATTTTCCTTTTAAAGAACTGCCTTGATCATGTTGTCTCTTCATAGCAATAAAACACCAACACACATGCACACATACATGTATGCATGTACATATGTGTGTGTGTGTAAACAATAAACAATACATATATTCATATAAAGAAGCTATGAATTTGAAAAAGTACAAGAAGGATCAGGTGATAGGATTTGGAGGGAAGCAAGAAATCTAACATAGGGTCACTATTGCTGGAACGAAACACCATGATCTCAGTAACTTGTGGGAGGGAAGGATTTATTTGCTTATGCTTCCATAGTATACTTCCTCATCAAATGAAGTTAGGACAGAAACTTCAGCAGGGCAGGAACCTGGAAGCAGGAGCTGATGCAGTGTCCATGGTGGGATGCCTGCCATGGCATGATCAGCCAACAAAGTCACTAGCCCAGGGATGGCACTACCCAATAGAAGTTGGGTCATCCAGTACAGGGGAATGCTAGGGCCAGGAAGTGGGAGTGGGTGGGTTGGGCAGCAACTAGGTTAGATCTAACCTAGTCCCCAGCATTCATGGTATGAATATATAGCTTGGTCTTCTTGTGTGACACCTAACAGTGCAATCAGTGATTGTCTCTGACTCTTTTGGGAGCTCTCTGTTTTGGATATATGCTCAGGAGAGGTATTGCTGGATCGTCTGGTAGTACTATGTCCAATTTTCTGAGGAACAGCCAAACTGAATTCCAGAGGGGTTGTACCAACTTGCAATCTCACCAGCAATGGAAGAGTGTTTCTCTTTATCCATATCCTCTCCAGCATCTGCTGTCACCTGAATTTTTGATCTTAGCCATTCTGACTGGTGTGAGGTAGAATCTCAGGGTAGTTTTGATTTGCATTTCCCTGATAATTAAGGATGTTTAACAGTTTTTCAGGTGCTTCTCAGCTTCTCGGCCATTTGAGATTCCTCAGTTGAGAATTATTTTTTCAGCTCTGTACCCCATATTTTCATAGGGTTATTTGGTTTTCATGGTATGCACTGACTGATAAGTGGATATTAGTCCAGAAACTCAGAATACCCAATTTGAAAAACACATGAAACTCAAGAAGAATGAAGACCAAAGTGTGGATACTTTGATCCTTCTTAGGAGGGGGAACAAAATGCCCGTGGAAGTAGTTACAGAGACAAAGTTCAGAGCTAAGACTGAAAGAAGGTTCATCCAAAGACTGCTTCACCTGATGATCCATCCTGTAAACAACCACAAAACCCAAACACTATTGCAGATGCCAACAAGATTTTGCTGAAAGGACCCTGATATAGCTGTCTCCTGTGAGGCGCTGCCAGTGCCTGGCAAATACAGAAGTGGATGCTTACAGTCATCTATTGGATGGAGCATAGGGTCCCCAATGATGGAGCCAGAGCAAGTACCCAAGGAGCTGAAGGGGTCTGCAGCCCTATAGGAGGAATTACAATATGAACTAACCAGTACCCCCCAGAGCTCCCTGGAACTAAACCACCAATTAAAGGAAACACATGGTAGAACTCTTGTCTCTAGCTGCATAAGAAACATAGGATGGTCTAGTTCACCATCAATGGGAGTAGAGGCCCTTGGTCTTATGAAGATTCTATGCCCCAGTATAGAGGAATATCAGGGCCCGGAAGTGGGAGTGGGTGGGTTGGGAAGCAGAGGGAGGGGAGAGGATATAGAGGATTTTTTTGAGAGGAAACTAGGGAAGGGTTATTTGAAATGTAAATGAAGAGAATATAGAATAAAATATTTAAAAAATTAATGGGAAAAAGATACAATCATGAATCACTTCTTAATAACTTAACTGTTTTCAGACTGCCACTCCTCCCTGTTTTATTACTTTCTTGTGCAATATTTCTGTTGTTAATACTTTGACACATTAAGGTGGGGAAAATCTAGTGGTAATGTTATGCTTTCCAAATTTATTTGGTGATTTTATTCATTGTTTCTACATAATATTAAAAAAGCATTTCTTGATACAATCCTGCTTTACTCAATAGACTATTAACTATACAAGAAATAAAAGTGCCAATAGGAAAACTAAGAAATTAACTTCAAAAAGTAAAATATTCAGACCATGAGATAATTATTGTACTTCCATTGAACTAAACTATTAAGATGGATATATTCGCCCATGTCTACTCAATAGCCTGTTCACAATTTTAAGATACATAATGATTTTGAGCTCCTTGCACAACTAAAGACAGGCATGTTACTGTGATTGGTGGAAGATGAATATAAGAAACCCATTGTTAGGACCCAATGGGGACTATATTAACTGAAATACTCAACAGCAAGGAGATGGAACCTGAAGAGACTATCTCCAGTAGATAGACATGTCCCCCAGTGGAGGGATGGGACCACTGATTCATCTAAAATTTTTTAACACAGAATTTGCCCTGTATAAAGGAAATGCATGGAAATTAATAGAGCAGAGGATGAAGGAAAGGCCATCCAGAGACCACCATCCCCCTAGCCACACTGTGCAATGAATTCCATCAGCAGACAGAAAACCCCAATACTATTGCTGATGCCAAGATGTGCTTGCAGACAGGGTCCTGGTATGACTGTCCTATTAAGATGCTCTACCAGCACCTGAATGAGACAGATGCAGATAGATACTCACAGACATTGGACTGAGTCTGTAATCCTAATGGAAGAATTAGTGAAAGGACTGAACAAACAGAAGAGGATTGCAACCCCACAGGAAAAACAACAGTATCAATTACCTGGACTCCCCAGAACTTCCAGAGACCAAACCACCAACCAAAGAGTATATGTGGGCTGGTCCATGGCTCACACTACATATCTAGCAGAGGACTGCCTCATCTGGAATCAGTAGGAGAGTAGATACTTACAAAGACTTGATGCCCCAGAGAAGGAGGATGCAAGAGGGATGAGGCAGGAGTGGGTAGGTGGAGGCAGAGGCAAAGTGGAAGGAAATATGGTGGGGTAGATTTCATTGATGGGAAACTTAAAAGAGGGGATACCATTTGAAATGTAAACAAATAAAATGATTAATAAACAATAAATAAAGTAAAAAAGAAAAATAGTAATGATACAAAACAAGAAAAAGAACACAAGAAAAAAAAAAACAAAAAATGACTATAAAGATAAAAAAGAGAGAGAAAAGAGGCTATCAAATTGAGAGTAGAAGGACCATGGGGGGAGTCAGAATAAAGGTGCTGGGAGTGGTTGGTCTTAGAAAGAAGGGGGGAGGGAAAAGTGATGTAATCCTACTTTGATTTATAATAAAGCATTTTTAAAAGGAGAATAGTAAAAATTTCAAAAATTAAATAAAACAAATAGTATTTAAATAAAAAAACTGAGAATGTATGGCTTTAATTCTTATCATTAATCCACAATCTGGCACTAAATGGAATGAAGTATTAAGTGTTGGTTAAACTGAACTAAAAGAAATGTAGAGAGAACCTTGATTACCATTGCCACAGATATTATGACCTTCTGGAGAACTGTGATTACTAATGGAAGCTCATACAATTCACCAGTGTATTATACTGTATGGTGTTTCTTCTGACCTTCTAAATATAAACTCTACCTTTCTCCCCTTCATACTTAATGTTCTAAGTATGTGATCTGTAAATGACATTGAAAGCTATGCCTGCAGGTTGACTCTTTATGGGATTCTGCTTATGAGGAACAATGAGAATGTCAGAGACAGCAAGGATAAGGAGTCCTAGATATTTATTCCTTCAAATGTTAAATGAAAGAATGTGCAAATGTCTAGTGCTCTAGTGAGAAGGAATAATTTTAGATAAATATGCAGCTATTTCAAATTGGAGGTTTTGGTAACTAAATTTTGTTAGTTTACCTGAAGTTAAAAGTATGCATTTTTCTGTTGTTATTGTAATAGTTGTACATCCCCCCTCCAACACACACACTTTTTCTAACGCCAAGTAAATAACAATCTGATTAAAATCTCTTGAAATTAAGCATCTAATAATATGATAGCTACGACTATAAAAAGCAATGTAATGAAAGTAAAATACTGTACCAGACTCCTAGCTGGTCTATACTCACTTTGAAAACAGAAAGTATACTTGTCTATTCTTTTGATATATTCTACTTAACCAAAGACAATTTTTTGGTCTACTATATAATCTCAGAGTAGTTTTCACTCCATCATTTTCTTTGGTAGAATCCTAAACTCTTATAAACTGGAGTGACAAATCATGCCTCTCTGTCTTCTCAAATAAAATCTATGTTTTAAACGTCAATGTGATAATGTTTAACTTTAAGCAACTTTGTCATTTAAAAGGAGATCTGAAGTCGAATAAATCCCTACCTCCTCTCAGAACCCCTGTGCCAGAGTAAGGAGCATAGACACTCATGCTTTCACTGTTTTTCACTGTGCTTGTGAAGATTTTGCCCCCTAGAATTGAGCAACATATGTTCACACACACACACACACAAATATATATATATATGTATATATATATATATATACACATTTAAACTTTTTTTGAAATATTTTTACATAAACACTAAGCCCCACTGTTAGATTTTTGTCCATTAAAAACCAGGTTGATTTAACAGGAAGTCTCAAATACCTCCAGTTTCAAGAAGACAGGGCTTCAAGAAGCTCATTTAAATACAGAGTTAGAAATCTTTCATCTGGAATTCTACTGAACTTATTTGTAAGAGGCAGGAAGCCACATGCTATGATTCTCTAGAGAAATCATTACACTTTTTTATTTAGAAAGAAACTTAGAATTATTGCTGGTATTGTAAAGAACAGTAAATAAAATCAGTTATTCAGATACAGAAATTTTGAAGTAATGTCACCATGAATAAATAAGAAAAAAACTGATAACTAAGTTAGGCTTTGTAGAACTAAGTCAAATTGGACTAAAATTGATTTTTTTTTTCTAAAAAAAAATTATCATCTCCTTAATATTGGTTTTTTGAGAGGTAAGCACTCCTGACCTATGTCTGGTACATCTCCTCCACTTATTACTCTAAATTTCTTAACCTTTTCACTTATTCAGTTCCAATAACCAGTGATGGAAAAAGCTAGAAAAGTTCCTTACAAAGTCAGGCCATTGGTGTTATCTAGTCTTATTATTGCTTTTGCCTATTAGGCTACAGTTAAAATTTTATCACAGAGTTGCTCAATGATGTCCCTAAATGCAAGTACAGAAAGTTTACAGAACTTCTGTGGTCTCAGTTTTCCAAAAAGTTACCTAGCCTGAAGAGCAAAATGAGATCTTTTTTTTTTAATTAAATATTTTCTTTATTTACATTTCAAATGTTATTCCTTGCCGGGCGTGGTGGCGCACGCCTTTAATCCCAGCACTTGGGAGGCAGAGGCAGGCGGATTTCTGAGTTCCAGGCCAGCCTGGTCTACAAAGTGAGTTCCAGGACAGCCAGAGCTATAAAGAGAAACCCTGTCTCGAAAAACCAAAAAAAAAAAAAAAAAAAAAAAAAAAAATGTTATTCCTTTCCTAGTTTCCCCTCTGAAAATCCCCTATCCCCTCACCACTCCCCCTGCTCCCCAACCCACCCACTCCCATTCCTGGGCTTGGCATTCCCCTATACTGGGAAATAGAGCCTTCACAGGACCAAGGGCCTCTCCTCCCATTGATAACCGACTAGGCCATCCTCTGCTTCAAATATAGTTAGGGCCACAAGTTCCACCATGTATTTTTAAGAAGCTGGACTCCAGAAAATCAAATAATCCTATTTTAAAAAATGGGATACAGAGCTAAACAAAGAATTCTCAACTGAGGAATCTAAAATGGCTAAGAAGTTCCTGAAAAAATGTTCAGCATCCTTAATCATCAGGGAAATGCAAATCAAAACAACCCTGAGATTTTACCTCACACCAGTCAGATTGGCTAAGATCAAAAATTCAGGTGACAGCAGATGCTGGCGAGGTTGTAGAGAAAGAGGAACACTCTTCCATTGCTGGTGGGATTGAAAGCTTGTACAACCACTCTGGAAATCAGTTTGGTGGTTCCTCAAAAAATTGGACATAGTACTACAGGAAGATCCAGCAATACCTCTCCTGGGCATATACCCAGAACATGTCCCAACTTGTAATAAGGACACGTGTTTCACTATGTTAAGAGCAGCCATATTTATAATAGCCAGAAGCTAGAAAGAACCCAGATGTCCCTGAACAAAAGGATGGATACAGAAAATGTGATACATTTACACAATGGAGTAATAATCAGCTATTAAAAAGAATGAATTTATGAAATTCCTAGCCAAATGGATGGACCTGGAGGGTATCATCCTGAGTGAGGTAACCCAATCACAAAGGAACTCACACAATATGTACTCACTGATAAGTAGATATTAGCCCAAAACTTAGGATACCCAAGATATAAGATACAAGCCTGGCATGGTGGCGCATGCCTTTAATCCCAGCACTCGGGAGGCAGAGGCAGGCGGATTTCTGAGTTCGAGGCCAGCCTGGTCTACAAAGTGAGTTCCAGGACAGCCAGGGCTATACAGAGAAACCCTGTCTCGAAAAACCAAAAAAAAAAAAAAAGATATAAGATATAAAAAAAGATATAAGATATAAGATATAAAAAAAAGATATAAAAAGATATAAGATACAATTTGCTAAACGCATGAAACTCAAGAAGAATGAAGACCAAAGTGTGGACACTGTGCCCCTTCTTAGAATTGGGAACAAAACACCCATGGAAGGAGTTACAGAGACAAAGTTTGGAGCACTGACGAAAGGATGGACCATCTAGAGACTACCATATCCAGGGATCCACCCTATAATCAGCTTCTAAACGCTGACACCATTGCATACACTAGCAAGATTTTGCTGAAAGGACCCAGATATAGCTATCTCTTGTGAGACTATGCCGGGGCCTAGCAAACAGAGAAGTGGATGCTCACAGTCAGCAAGTGAATGAATCACTGGGCTCCCAATGGAGGAGCTAGAGAAAGTACCCAAGGAGCTAAAGGGATCTGCAACCCTATAGGTGGAACAATATTATGAACTAACCAGTACCCTGGAGCTCTTGACTCTAGCTGCATATGTATCAAAAGATGTCCTAGTTGGCCATCCCTGGAAAAAGAGGCCCATTGGACACATAAACTTTATATGCCCCAGTACAGGGAAACGCCAGGGGCAAAAAAATGGGAATAGGTGGGTAGGGAAGTGGGGGGGGGAGGGTATAGGGTACTTTTGGGATAGCATTGGAAATGTAATTGAGGAAAATACGTAATAAAAAATATTAAAAATTAAAAAAAATAGTTTTACTTTCTTATTACCTTTATAATGCTTTCTCTGGCTTCTGTGCCTAGTTTAATTTAGATCACCTTTTGTTTTTATTTTGTTTATTTTCTTTTTAACACATATTTATTTATTTTATGTATATGAGTACACTGTAGTTGTACAGCTGGTTGTGAGCCTTCATGTGGTTTTTGGTTATTGAATGTAGGACCTCTGCTTGCTGTTGTCAACCCTGCTTTCTCTGGTCAGCTCCTCATGCTCAGGCCCTGCTCACTCAGGGCCAAAGATTTATTTATTATTGTTAATAAGTACACTGTACCTGTCTTCAGACACACCAGAAGAGGACATCAGATCACATTATGAGTGGTTATGAGCCACCATGTGGTGGCTGGGATTTGAAATCAGGACCTTCAGAAGAGCAGTCACCATTCTTACCCATTGAGCCATCTCACCAACCCTTGTTTATTTTCTTAATTAATTTTGTTTTCTACACATCAACCTTGTTTGGAACACAAACATATAATGGTCTTGTTTGCAGCTCTAGTCAGCTTGTACATGAAGAATACTGGAGTGAATAAACACATGGGTATGTTTTATTATGTTCCAATGGTCTAATATTCTTTGTTTAAAGTTCTCTCTTCTTTTCTTTGTTTGTTTTGAAAATATAAAATAGCTTTATTTTCCATTCTCTAGAATCTTGCAGCTGTCCAAATCAAATGTGCCTTTCCTAAAAAATAGATAGGCTTAGAGTTCACTATAGAAGACAGAGTGAGGTAAAGAGTCAAGTTGTTTATAGCTCAAAGTTCCTTAGATTAATA
Source organism: Mus caroli (assembly GCF_978045245.1). Taxonomy (NCBI): domain Eukaryota; kingdom Metazoa; phylum Chordata; class Mammalia; order Rodentia; family Muridae; genus Mus; species Mus caroli. The sequence continues at coordinate 149,355,355 of NW_028227258.1, read as the reverse complement.
TAAGTTGTAGAAAGGAGACATTTATAGCTGATAATTCTCTTTCCATTTTCATTTTAATGAATGGTAATAAGTTATCACTTTCCTAATTTAGTGTAGCCTTGTTTTACCAATAGTTATTTTTTAGCATTTACAAGAATTGCCAATTTTCTCAAATAACAAAGTTAATCAATATAAGTATATAATTTAAAAGTTACACGGTTTTCACAGTCAATATTGAATAGAAACCACAGGATGATTAAAAGGTGATCAAATTAGTTTTTTCAGCTTTAATACATCATGTTTCTTTTAGTTTGATTTCATTTTGAGTAAAAATCAATGTTCTTAACTTAAATCTCTCTGCTTGAATGCTTTCCTCAAAGAAGACAATACCCTATGAATGAAATATAATAATTTCCTGTGTATTTATTCTTTCTTATGTGATAGTAATTCTAAGTCTCTGTTAATCTTCTTAACAATTCCAGATAATGATTAGAATGAATTATCATTAGTAATCATGAGAAGACAATTTCCGTAGCATAAATGAAAATCAATATTATGCTGTCAATGAAAATGACATGGTTAACAGAATACTGTGTAAATTGTGTGTTTAAGTCTTAGAAGAAAGTAGAAAAAGGGTAAAGCCTTAGGTTTGAGCAATATTGGAAAGCAGCTCTGATTATCTCTCAGTACAGTAAAAATACATAACTTTTAGAAATATGCATAAAATGTATTACATGTCCAACAGTACTATTATATATATTTTTTAAGATAGATTGTTTATTAACTGTAAATTAATGGCATATTTTATATGCATTATATATGATTATATATGATATATACATACACATATCATATATACATATATACATATATTATTATATGATATATGATTACATGATTTTATAAGTGGAATATATTCATATCTAAGTTTAGATATATATTGTTAAATATATTCATACATAGTCTAAATTACCATTTAACAGCATTACTAAATTTTGGGCAATGGGTTCCTAGCTTTGTTGTTCAAACTAGGTGTATGTTGTCCCTAAATAACATATGACTTTCTTATATTAATGAGATCTCAGTATCAAAGACACCAAAGTTGAGGGTACTAAGAATCTCTTTGTTCTCAAAGTCAGTCTGCATGACCAAATAAAACTAACCCAAATAGGTCAAACACACCAATATAAATATGTTCAGTATGCAATGCTAAGAAGCTGATACACTTTCAGGGAATCTTTATTTTCACAGGGTATCATGAGTAAGTACCCAGTCTTTTCTATTTCTGTAGGTCCAGGATTCTGTTCCATGGTTTACCTCATCTGTAGATACCAGTAGAGATCTTTCTCAGAGGAACAGAGGCCCATCTCCCAACAAGCAGGCATTATGACTAGATATCCTCACCTATCTATGGCAGGAAGACTCTGAGTTCTCAAAAGTTTTTATCTTTTTATTATGTCTCGTAAAATAATGGTCGGCCATTAAAGAATACGGAGGAAAAAAAATCATATTTTTCTTTTTGTTTGTTTCTTCTATAAATCTGATCATTTAGCCCCAGTTCTATTGTCTATACATTTTTGAGAAAACAGTTCATATTTACTGGTTCCTTATGTCTACCAGTAACCTCTCTTAAAAGTTGGCACTGGACTTGGATCCACATACTCCAAGTGAGGGTCAGAGTACGTGTGCTTTCTATGCACCATGGACATTAGTGGAGGGAAAAGCACAAATGAAGAAAGCAAAGTTTAAACAAACAAACAAAAACACATTGAGAGGATAACTAATAAAAACTGGAGAAAAGGAAGAATATTGATGGCAAAGAATATGGGAGATATTTTAAAAATGCCTATGTTCACTTTCAGTCCTGGGCAGCTGGTATGTGCACAGAATAATTATGGCAACACGGATATAAGCAGGAGAAAATAGATACAATAAAAAACACAAGGCAATTGCACATTAAAAATGGTTGTTTTAAATTAAATATGCAAAGTCCTACAACTTCAAAAATTGCTTATAAATAGTAAGCAAGATTTGATTTTGATTCAGAGAATGAAGTGACTTTGTAGTCAGACTGGTTTTTGAGTTAGCTTCTCACTTGTTCTATGGTCTCAGATGGCAGAAAAAAAAAAAAAACAGCCTTTCCCAGAAAAGAGGTACAAATTGATTACCAAATATCAAATTGTCAACACTGAAAACATATACATATAGGTAATATTATACAGATGGAGCAGTTTCTATTTACAAGTATATATATTTACATATGAATGTAAGAATAATTAATGGAAAAGGAAGCCAGGAATTTAAAATAGAACAAGAAGTAGTATATGGGAGATCTTTGAGGAAGAAATGGAAAAAGAAAATGATGTAATTGCAATAAAATACATTACCATATATACTTATATATTATATAATGCACATTCAATACCACATGTGCTGCCTGTGTCCTGGAACACCCACTGCCTAACTCTACTTGTCCTTTGGGACTTGGAGTTGAGTCCTTGACAACCAGCCTTCAAAGAAATATTCTGGAGGCATGTCAAGCAAGGGTTAGATGAGGAAGAGCTTAAGTAGTGGTCTCATGACTCCCTACTATCCAGGCTTTGACCACTTCCTTAGCCCTCCCAGTCCCTCAAAATCACGATTTTTGAGAACTATAAATACCTGGAGGGTCACCTTACTTTTGGAGCACTGCCTGGAGATGTATTATGGGAGGCACTTAAACAAAATAATTATTTGTAAGACAATTCCTCTCAAAATTGGCCCAGGTAATGAGATTTAACGATGAGATCACGGGTAACCAGAAGGATTTTGAATGGCCTAACCTGGGGTTCTTTAATGGTGAAGGGGACTGAACCATAAAAATGAGAACAAAGGAAACAAACTACGAACAGATGTGACAGAAGATGTGATGAAATCCCTATTAAGCAGGGGACTCTACCAGGTGTAGCTCAAAGGCCATACCTATGCCTACATGGTATCCCCGGGATGGAAAACATGTTTGGGAGCCGATCCCCAGTACCATCAACGGGGAGACCAGCCCCTGTGTCAGGTGCCAGGAAGAATCTATACGGGACAATGACAAAGAAAACAGAAAAGATGTCAGAATGCTCATGCTCCAACCAAGATTGTTCCAACTGAGACCAAAAGCAAACGTATGTCGGTTGCCAGGGCAAGCAGACAAACAAACACAGACAAAGAGGAAAGAAAAGATGGCCACCGCAGGCTTACCCAGACAGAGGCAAAGAAGAAAAAAAGATGGCCTGGCTATAGCACTGCTCAACCTCAAACTAAAATAGAAAGTGAAAGTACGACAGACACCCAAATGAACAGATGAAAAAGACAGAGACAGAAATGAAGTTCACGGATTCACCTTCCCAGGACTCACAACATAAACCACTAAGGGTCCAATTCACCAAAGAAGCAACCTAGGAGGCATGACAGCTCTAACAACAGATCTGGTCAGTGAGCACAGTTCTTGCAGTGACAGACAAAAAATGAGCCCCTCAGAAAAGTAGGTTCGCAAGCAGCCACAAAACGAGGACTATGAAGTAGTCCATAGAACATGTTAGGCACTAGATGCTGCCTTTATCCCAGACCACAGGCTGCCTAACTGCTCTACTTGCCCTTGGTGGTTGGAGGTGAAATGGCATGGAATCAAGGGAATCAATGGCACAGACTCAGGGCACAAGTGAGAAATGCCAAAGCAATTTCCTCTGAACGATGCTGTAAGCTCCTTTAATACCCTTCACCAATGCATTGATCCCAAGAAAGCATTGCTCAGCAGTTTCTGATTGGCTGGCATTGTCTGCATCAACAATCCTTGGTCTTTCCAGCAGTCCTCAATGAGGTCCACCTGCAGGAGTTGCCTTTGCAGCTGTGCCTCTGAGCCTTTCCCCCTACACACATTGAGATCAATGGTTTAATAATAATTTTTAATTAAAAAAATGTCAACCCTCCTCTTAGCTCCATATCCTCTCCCACAAATTCAGCAGAAGTCTGCTTTCCTGGAGGCTCAACTGGTACTAGGTATTAGGGTGCCCAGGTAAGATATTGCCCAGCTCCTATGAATACTCCTTAAAGCCCTCCCCCCCAGTAGTTTCAAATTGCACTCAATCCTCTAGACTCCATATTCTGCCCCACAAGCTTGGCAAAGACTTTTGCTTTACAGGAGACCATGTCATACTAAGAACCCCAGAGACCAAGTAGGTACACAAAACTGTAGAGACCACACAGGTAATTGGAACTCCAGAGGCAACACTGGCACTCAAAACTCCAGAGGCCACAGGGAGAAAACACTAGTGGAGACATCCTACTGCACCAGAAGGCTCTTTAGTCACCAGAACCCCAGACTACTCAGGCTAGAAGACCAAAAATGCAGTGATGGTTGAAAACAAGGAAATCAATATACCACTCAATCTGATCTATGATATATACAAGTTGAAAGAAATAAAAAAACACATCATTATTTCATTAGATGCTGAAAGTCTTTGACAAAATCCAACAGTACTTCATGATAAAAGTCTTGGAGAGATCATGAATACAAGAGACATGCCTAAACATAATAAATCTAATATACAGCAAGCCAACAGCCAACATCTAAATAAATGAAGAGAAACTCTAAGCAACTCTGCTAAAAGCAGAAACAGGACATCTTTGTCAATACTCTCCATATGTATTCAACATAGTACTTGAAGTTTTAACTAGAGCAAAAGGTAGAAATTGGAAAGAAAGAAGTCAAAGTATCCTTATTTGCAAAGGATATGATAATATCTATAAGTAATTCCCAATTCTACCACAAAACTCCTATAGCTGATATATAACTTCAATAAAGTGGACAGATTCAAAATTAATTCAAAAAGTAATCAGTAGCCCTCCTACATACAAATGATAACTGGCATGAAAAAGAAATCAGGGAAACAACACCCTTTACAATGACAATAAATAATATAAAGTATTTTGATGTTACTATAATCAAATAAGTGAAAGGTCTGAACAAGAAGTTCAAGTCTTTAAGGAGGAAATTGGGGAGGATATCGACAATGCAAAGTTCTCCCATGCTTATAGATTGCTAGAAGTAACAGCAAAAATGGTGGTCTTATCAAAAGCAATCTACAGACTCAACACAATTCTCATCAGAATTCCAAAACAAGTTTCTACATTTTTTTTGAAAGAACAATGCTTAAAACTTTATATGTTAAAACAAAAAACTCAAGATAACTAAAACAATCTTGTACAATAGAAGAACTTCTGGAGGTATCACCATTTCTGATTTCAAAGTGTAATAAAGAACAATACTAATAAACCCTTCAGTATTGTCATAAAAACAAACAGGATGATCAATGGAAAGGAAATGAAGACCCAGTTTTAATCTACATATTCATAATCACTTGGGTTTTGACAATGAAGCCAAAATTACACTGTAGGACAAAAAGAAAATTCAATAAATGGTGCTAATATAGCTGAATGTCTGCATGTAGAAGAATACAAGTAGATCAATACCTTTTACTCTGCACAAAACTCAAGTTCAAGTGAATCAAATATCCCAACATAAAATCAAATAAGCTGAAACTTATAAAAAAGAAACCGGGGAATACCCTGAATGCCTTGACACAGGACACAACTTTCTGAACAGAACATTAATAATGCAAGCACTAAGATCAACAATTAATAAATGAGACTTCATAAGTCTGAAAATTTTCTTTAAACAAAGGACATTTTCAATAGGACAAACCAGCAACCTACAGAATAGAAAATGTTCTTCATCAGCCTCACTGCTGACAGAAGGTTGATATTCAAAATATATAAAGAGTTCAAGAAACTAGACATCTACAAGCTCAGTTATGCAAATTGAAAAATGTGCATATGTCTAAACACTGAATTCTTGACAGAGTAACTGCTAACAGCTGAGAAATACTCGAAGTTTTCAACAGCCTTAGCCATTAGAGAAGTTCAAATCAAATTATCTTTGAGAGTTCATCTTATGACTGTCAAATTATCTAAGTTCAAAAACACAAGTGACAGCTCATGCCAATGAGGATGTGGAGCAAGGAGAACACTCCTCTATTACTAGTGGGCATGATAAACTTGTACAGCCACTTTGGAAATCAATTGGGCAGTTTCTCAGAAAATTAGGAATTGATCTACCATAATCTATCTACCTCTTGATCCATCTGCATTCTTGGGCATATACCCAAAGGATACTTCATCATACCATAAGGACACTTGCTCAACTGTGTTCACAGAAGCTTTATTCATAGTAGCCAGAAACTAGAAATAACTTAGTTGTCTCAGGATGGAAGAACGAATAAAGAAAATGTGGTACATTTGCACAATGGAACATTAGTCATTTGTTAAAAACAATGACATCAAGAAATTTGCTGGAAATGGATAGAGCTATAAAAGATCATCCTGATATAATCCAGACGTCAGATAGACAAGCATGGTATGTACTCACTTATAAGTGGACATTAGCTGGTAAGTAAAGGATAATCATGCTACTATTCACAGACCCAGAGAAACTAAGTAGCAAAAAGTGTTCAAATGAGCAGACACATGAATATCACTATGAAGGTGAAATAGAATAGATATTCTTGGTAGACAAGGTCTGGTTTGGGTGTGGGTATGGGAATATTGGGGATGGGGTGTGGGTTGGATGGAGGGAGAGACTATGCCAGAGACAACTGGAATCAGAAAGCAGTTCTGTAATAACCTAGAAACCTAGAGTAATAGGAAGTCTATGAGGGTGAACCTATGTAAGACTTGTAGCAATGGGGGATATAGAACCTAAACCACCCATCTGCTGGCAAGGCAAGACCTCCATGGGACAGATGGATAGGGGCATCAACACAGCTACAAAACTTTTGATCTACAGTTTTTCCTGTCTACAAGTTGTGCTGGATAAAGGTAGCACAGAAATTTTGAGCACAGAAATTTTGAGCACAGAAAATTTGACCAATGACTGGTCCAGCTTGATACCCATGCCACAACAGATGGTCCATTCCTGATACTTCCCGAGGGGCCAGGAACCAGAGTCTTACTAAAGACCTAGGATAGAACCAAATAAAAGTGAGAACAAAAAAGTCAATGAAATTATTCTGTTATACATATAGATTGATGCTTAGCCTAAAAGATATGGGTGATGCTGGGATAGACATGGAGGAGAGAAGGGAAGAGAAACTCTAGTAGGGATGTAAAAATAAAAGTGAATAAATAGAATGAAGGAAAGCAAGAAGGAAGGAAGGGTAGACAGAAAAATAAAGGAAGAATAAAAATTAATTTCAAAAGCATCATAGGAAAAAAAAAACAGAGTTGAAATGTCAGTTGGAAGTAATTTAGGGAATTTAAGGATGAAAGCTCCATTATTGAAAAATTCAATAAATGAACAAACATATTTACTGGTTCAACTGTTAGTATAAACATTATAAAATAGTAATTTCTCTTACTTTGATCAATTCTTTTCTCACATGGTTTTCTGTCAAAGTTGTGATTTATCATACACTAATGGCTTTCTTCTTCAAATCCAAGTCAAGGGAAATAACAGATACTACAGAATTGTTAAAGATAAGATTGATGGAGCCAAGAAACTAATGTTGAGTCGAAGAAAATCCCTAAGGGTACAGAGCTGTCTGATTTCAAATGTGGTGGTGTTATTGTTAGAATTTCAAGTGCTTGTCAATGGCTCATTTGTTGAATACTTGCTTCCCAGGCACTATACCTGATTTTAAATGGATAACCTTTAGGAAGTGCACCTTGACTGTTGGAAGGGGCCTGCCTTGGAAGTTACATTCTCCTCTCAGTTCCAATACAGTGATTTTACTACCTGTACCCCATCATTCTCCTACTACCGTGGAAAAACTCTTGCTAACAGGCCTTCCCTGTCATGAGAGATTGGTCTCAAACCAAGAGCCCAAATAAATCCTGCCTCCATTATGTTTCTTTTGTCCTGTGTGTTATCAGAATAATTAGTAAAACAAACTAATGCAGGTTCAACAAAGCAAGTCAGAAGAGTAATGAGCAGCCAAGCAAGGGTAACTGTGTTGATAGAGGAACGTTTATGAATATTTCATTGTGTATGCATGTCCTATAGGGTATATATTTAAAAATGTGACATATGCTGTTTTTTCATCTGCAAACACAGTAAAGAAAACATAGTTCTTGTGAATCACCAACCAAAGAGTACACACGAGCTATACCTTGGCCTTCCTGCACATATGTAGCAGATGTGCGGCTTGGTCTTCATGTGGATCCTCCAATAACTGGAGCTGGGGCTGTTCTTAAAGCTGTTGCCTGTCTGTGGAATCCATTCCCCGAACTGGGCTTCCATGTCTGTCCTCAGTGGGAGAGAATGCACCTAGCCTAGCTAACTTAATGAGCCAGGGTTGGAAGGGATACCCAGGCGACGAGCTCAGCCTTCTTAGGCATAAGGAAAGAGGGGGTTGAGGAGCGACTGTGTGATGGGGTACCAGGAGGAGGGAGATAAGTGATGGAGATGTAACATAAATTAAAAAAAAAAAAAGAAAAGAAAACATATTCTAAAACAGGTTGCATGATCATTATCATTTGACAGGAGCCCAGTCAGTTCATGAATAGATTTAGATAATTCCTTCTATTTATTTTCTATTCCAGGTGTGTGGTTTGTTTTTTTTTTTTTTTTTTTTTTGTTTTGGTTTTTGGTTTTTTTTGCAAATTTTATAATTGGAAAGTTGAATTTGTTTCCATTAATTTTTAAAAATGTAGCATGAAATATTTATGTGCTTAAGAGAAGGTGTATTTTTTCTTCACTGGAAATCAGATGTATTTGAACCTTTCTCATGAGACTTGACCCAACCAAAAATATGTTGTCTAAATTATATAAGCTAATATATCCAAGAACTTGTCAGTTTTATCTCTAAAATAGTTAATAAAATATAAATTTTATGTCAATAGCTAGAAGTGATTATGAAGTCTCTTTAAGGAGCATCAGAACATTCTGATGTCTGCCTCTAATTTAGACATTTTCATGAAAATGTATTTTCCATTAAGAAAACAGTAGGAGGGTTGATCAGGAAAGGGATAAAGTCTGGACTGTAAAAAAGGATTAAAGAATAAAAATAAATAAACAAAACAAAACAAAAAAAGAGTTATCTCCATGCTGTTGGTAAATTAACACAAGAAAAGAATGGCATAGCACATGATAGGTATATAGAAAGAATGGCAAGCCACTTACTTGTCACAAGACTCTCAGTGATATTGGCCTGAAGCCTTGCCTCAACCTTCATAGTCCTACAGCATTGTGTCCTTGTTAACAGGGTGACACAGCCCATTTTTCCTGTCAAGTTGGCAGTATTAAGGCAGAAGTTCACAATTACAGCTGTTGGAATCTAACCAGGACAACACAAAGGAAGTAACCTTGACTTTGTAGAATGCTGTTTTCCATTTAGCTAGATCTAAAAGAAATCAGAATGAAGGTTTTAAACAACTGATCCTTTGTTCCTTTCAAATAGCTAGATACTTAATATTCATTAATATTGAGCAAATGACAAAAATCACTTCTCAACTAAAAACACATTTTATCTTCTCCACCTAGTGATAAGTTATTCTGTGGAACTATGGATATAGCCTATGGTAGAACATATCCTTGCATCCCAGAAAAGAGGAAAAGAAAAAGAATAGAAGAGCTTTAGTTATACTATAAAAGCACTACAGTACATACTCAAGCCAAATAATACTAGCAGTTAAACAAAAGCTATAATATTCTAATTTAAAATATCTGAGTTTATTGCTTAACACAGCAAATGTTGACTTTTCACCTTGCACTTACCTGTGAAAACTTCAGCATGCACATCTGTGTGCCTGTGAACAAATTTTATGTTATTTCCCTGAAGCAATTCTATGAAAGCAAGTTTATAGAGAGGGCTCTAATCAGCTATATTGATGCATGGCAGTCATCAACAACCTAAAGAGAATGAGACGAGGGTCTGGTAAGGTTGAGGACAGGCTAGGCAATTTAAAAGAAAACTGAAGAAAATGAAAATGCAGTTGGTTTCATTATTTGCTTGAAAATGATTGGAAAATGCACTCTTTTTGAATATTTGATTTCTAATTATTGTAATAAGTTTAGGACCAAATAAATTAACACTGTATAAAGTATATAAATATAGAAATTAAAAGATGGATATATTCACAACATACTTATTTCTCATTTTCATCACTGTATTAAAAATGGTTTCCATATGTATATTGTAGTGAATCAAAAACTTTGGAAACTCTCTGAAGAATTCCTGTGAGTTTAATGCAAGTATGGGCTACATAGTTTGACTGTCTCACCTGGGCATGCAAACACCGAAGAGAGAAATTTTGCAAGTTATCAATTTTAGACAATGTATGAAGGGAAACTGGGGAAGAGTGAGAGGGGAGAAAACAGTGTTTCAGAGGGACAAATTCTCCATTTAGTTACGCAATATCAAATGGTAGGTAATCCCTGAGGTCATCTGACTGTGTAAGGGATTTAATTTCTGTGATGAAACATCATGACTAACTAAGAAGCTGGGGAAAAGGATCTATTCAGTTTATATTTCTAGATATATTATCCATCACTGGAGGAAATCGGGACAAAAACTAAAGCAGGGCAGGAATCTGGAGTCCAGAAATGATGCAGAAACCATAGAGGGGTTCTGCTTACTGGCTGGCTTTCCATAGTTTGATCAAGTTGCTTTCTTACAGAACTCAAGACTACCAGCCCAGGCATAACAGCATTCACTGTAGGCTGGGCACTTCCCCATTTATCTTTAATTGAGAAAATGCCTTACAGTTGAATCTCATGAAAGCATTTTCTCAGTTGAAAATACTTTCTGATGACTCTAACTTGTATTAAGTTGTCATACAAACCAGCTGGCACCACAGTACAATATATATTCAGGCAACATACAGGACAGCAGGTTGTATTTTTATGTGTTAAAAATGTGTGTATATGTGTGTGTGTGTGTGTGTGTATGTGTTTGTGGATACATTTACATATGAAATAAATCAAAAAAGAGGCCATAGATTGAAAAGAGAACAAGTGGGCACATGGAGGAAGTTAACAAAAAGGAGAAGGGATAAATTATATAATTATATTATAATTTCAAAAGTAAACTAATGTTAAAATGAACACATTTCTACATTATTTATTTTTGAAGCATTTTTCAATTTGGCCAAGATGACCTCAGTCTTACTATGCAGCTCATGAAAACACTGAATATCTGCCTTCACCTCACTAATCTTGGGATTATAAATGAGTGCAGCATGTCTGGCCTAATTTAACATTTACTAATTTATTTCTATTTATGGATTCATGTATCTATCTTTACTTATTTAACTATCTGTTTATGTATTTTTATATGTGTGAATGCCTTCATATGTGTGTGCACACCCCTTGATGACTTTTTCCACATGCCATTATGGTTTACCTGATCCTCCAGAACTGAAACCATAATCTTATATCACTCTTGTCAACAGAGTCTTATGAAAGAGCAGCACCAAATGTTCTTAACAGCTAAGCCGTTGTTTTTCCCATCACAGCCTATTTAATAATATGAACTGAGAAATATTTGAGGTATTAAACAATTGAATTGAAATAAGTGCCGTATACCACTTGTAATACAAAAACACCACATAGTGCTGGTGTATTGAATAGAAGATTCAACAAGAAATAGGCTGTAAGTGGGAGTATGGAAAGCATCATTGCTAAAGTGGTTCTACATGCTCTGGCACACTCAAGCTTCTGAGCTGCTCTGGCCTTGAGGACATCTCTTCACTTCCCCTGAGCTGCCTTGGCCCTTCTGCTCATGCTCCAGTGCATTAGCAAGAGCAGATGTGCAAAAATACCCCTATCATTCAAAAGCTTACTTTCAGTATTACAGAATGTCATTTACTTGCCTTTCTTCATGACTTAGAGCTAAGAAGTAAAATGACTTGTAACTCCAATTCCTCATGCCAGCCACTTCTAATAGTACAGTTTATAATTTTGTGTGCAAAGCCCACAGATCAATTTTATTTTCTTCTTTAATAGTTTTTAACTGTATTTTTTACACAGTGCATAAATTGTGTTTTATAACATTAAATTAACAATAATTACTTCAATGTTCTGAAACCTTAATTTATAGTAAAAAAAAAAAAAGCATGCCTGTAATTTTTTAAGACATTGTTATCTGAATAGCTTAATGCTGTCAGAACTTATTCTGCATTTGCTCTCTCTGGCATAAGTTTATAAACTGTCTACAGTTAATATTATGCCTTACAATACTTTGTTCCATAATGGCAAGCCTGAGACCATGAGAAGTTAGAAAAAAGCCCCATACCAAGAAGGGTCAGGAGTGGCATTTCAAGCTACTGAGCACTGTGTTCTAACACTTAAATTCTTCAGTATGCTTCTTCATACCGGCTCAGTGGGTCATGTCCACGGATATCACTGTGTGACACTGCACATAAGTTTCAGAACTTGTTGAAAATAGAGCAGCTTGTCAAGAAGCAACATTCCCATCCTGTAATTTGCAATCCATCTTTTGGAAACAATAATCAGCTTAGTCCTATTATTCTGTTTCTGCTCCTACCTCACTTGGCACTGGACTTCCTGTGATTGTTAGTTATCAGTGAACACAATGCAGACTGATTCCCAGCTTCTGAAGCCTTTACTGCTTTTCAACAACACTCTTCCTCCATGGCACACCCTGAATCTGGAGACTCAAATCAGAGAACCCATTAATGCTATGCAATCTTTTCTCCCAGTCATATAAATTGCATAATGTTATCTAAAAACTTAATCATTAAATAAACTTAATTTTGATTCAGGCATAATTTCAAATATTTGTGTGTAGTCACACAATGTATCAATCACAGAATTCATTGATTCAAAATATATTTGCTGTGTGTTCATATGTTTCAGTAAGCACTTATGTCTTAGGTTAATTTTGCTCATGGATCAGTTTGGGTCCTACAGTTGCCTTCCATTTAATTTGTTCTTTGTATTTATTCTTTTCTCTGAATCCTTCTTAATATGTAATATAACCTCTAGCAAAAAAAGGAAACTTGTTTTTACAAACATGCTATTAATTTTCATTTTGTGTCATGAAGGAGCTTACATACTGAAAATGCTTTGTGAAGCACATCTGAATATTTTATCATAATTATATTAAGTGAAGTAAAAAGAGAATGGTGAGATTCACTTAGATTGATTTATTCCCTTTGTTGATAATGGCATCTATTATCACTTCCAGGTTGCTTCACTGGAAGAAGAATTATTAGAAAGCATAGACTGACTCAGCATGTGCACTGCATGTGAGGATGAAGATTCCATTAGGAACAAGCAGGAGCTCAATATTCTGAACACGAACATCCATCAAAGAGAGAAGATTAAAATGCACCACACAGTGTGCAAATTGGAACCTTTACATTGCTAATTGAAATTTAATTGGATTTCATTTTAATTTAATTGTTAACTCTTATCAAAAATGTTTACTTAAATGTGAGTATGTGAGAGATTCCATGACCAAGTAACAGACTCTACTTAAGTCTATTAATTAAGCTTAACACCCATATTTTCATAGATTACATTTTTTTCTCAAAGTGTACTCTCAGCACTTACTTGGAAAATCATTTCTTGTTAAACAGACCTTCTTGGGTAAAAAGTAACCACAGGAGAAATTTAAGTTATACTACTATATTTATTCAGTTAATTTCAAACAATTAGAAATTGAATGAAATGTCTAATTTACTTCTTTAAACACTATATATTTTTTATTTTAGGAAAATACATTTCAGGCTTTTTCGGTCTACCTTTTCTTTTATTTTTGAGCTTAGTCTAAAATGTAAAATATGGAGTTTAATAAACACATATATGAAACTTTGAAATCAATGGATAAACATTCTATTGTTTTGCTTAAAATAATTTGTTGAACATTATGAACCTAATATACACTACTTTATAGGTCCTTTTTCCTGTGTTCCTGAGTACATTTTGTTTTTAATTTTATTTTGTGCATCTAGTAAGCAAGAACAGTTCCTTATGAATTATGAACTACTCCACATAAGTTGCAAAATCTACCAATAAAGTCTATCGTAAACAGCTCCTCTCAGTAATGGTATATAGAATTGCTATCTCAGCAGTTTGCCCGCCTTTCCTTTCCTTTTAGTAACTGATGCATTATTCAGGTATGTACTGCTGACAGTTTTTATGATTTGTGCCATTTGGGAGGAAAGTAGGTATGCACAGTAGACTGGCTGCAGTAGCATTCAATATACACTAGGCATTTCACAGCGGACAGTCTGCCATAAAGGTCATTCAGTCCTGTCCTAACCTCAGGTCTACCTCAGATGCTATCATTCTGCTTTATTTTACTGAGTCAATAAGAAGCATACATAATTTTAGTTGACCTTTTTTACTTTTTCATTGCAAATAATATATTTAAAATATTTCCTGTCTCCTCAGAATACATATTTTTATTATTATTTATTTAAGTAACTCTAATGTTTATATTATAAAAATGATAGGGATTTCATGCACAGCCAAGTTTGAAATTCCTCTGAGTCTCATCCTTGTCGTCATAGTAGAATTTCTTTCATCTTACTATAAAAATGCCCAGAAGGTATTATAAAATATATTTCCACCGTAGAAAACATTTTCTATTGAGTGATAATCCACACACATTGAATTCTATTTTTTATTTCAAGAAGGTGAATTTAGTCTCTTAGGTAAGTTCGTAATAGGAAGAGGGATTATACAGGATTTAATGGAACAACTAAAATCTTTAGTAACTTAATAAAATTACTGATGACATGGCCAAGCCCATCTTATTATGAAATAATTATACATACAGAGAAAATTTAATTCTCCAAAATAACCAAAATGTCTCCTAGAATATAAATGAGCACTTTCTTACTTTTATTCGGCATCAGTGAAAATTGAAAATAAGCAGAATGTGAAATATGGAGTAAATGTAGAGTTGGAAAATGGATAGACAAGAACATACATCTGTTAAGTTCAAAAGCCAAGTATGTTGTAGAGATGGCTAGCCAGAAGTTTCAGCAGTCTTTATCAAGAATATTTCTCTCCCTGCCTGAGCATTCCCACTCTCCTTTCAGTTCTCTGTACTTAAGGCATAATTACCATCACAAACAAACAATACTTGGAAATTTCAACAAGTTCTATATGACTAGTTCTCATCTTTCCTGGTCTATTGATTTCAAGTGGACATATTGATTCATGTCATATGAACATACCACTAGGTCAAAGCTTTAATATTCAAACTGGAATTTTGATATTTTGGGTTGAAGTTGTACTCCAACAATGCACAAATCTAATGCAATCCATTGAATACAACACTAAACACAAGGTCACAACTGGTTCTACATTTAGGGCCAGCATCTGTGTATCATTAACATGTGGGCCAAGCCATGTCACCCCGAAACATTACAGAGAATGTTATGCCCCTGAACAGAGTCAAGGAGAATATGTCAAGTTGTCCAAAGAGAAACGATTTACCTTCTTTTCATTTCAATTAAGATCCAAAATGTGGACATCACAAAGTGAAGGAATGCAAACCACTTTTGACAGCTAACAAGAAACAAGTGAAAAGAAGTATCATTTGGATTTAAGTAATAGGAACACCCATGCCTGCATTCACGCAATTGAAAAGGGTGGTCTTAATGATTAGAGACGCCAAGAATGCTGAGTAACTTCATATTTTTGTGAGAAAAAAAAAGGGGTAACTATTTTGTATATAAATCATATCATAGTTTAAGAAATTTTTAGATTTTCGGTTATCATGAAATAATTGTCTTGAGACTAAAGAAAATTCCCTGCACTATATTTAATACTGTTTCACTATATTCTTAAAACCTATTAAGACAGAAAATTAGTAGCTACTGATCTCCTACATAGAGCCAGTGGAGCAGCCTCTACATCTCAGGTTGCTTTACCTGAGCCAGAACTGGAGGTACCTGAAGCCAGCTGGAGCAAGAACATAGGAACTGTGACCAACCAGTAGCTCCGTTTCCTTCTGGTCACTGCCAGCGCTGGACCACGTTGGGCCAGAACTCGACATACAATACCATGGTCTCCAGAGGACTCTCCATCCCCCAGGCACCCTAGCACACCCAGGATCTTAGGATCAATGGCGAGAGAACACAACATCTGTTCTAACAGAACTGGGGGTGCCTGGGGCCAGCTGGAACACCAGTGGCTCATGATCCTTCCAGTCAACACTGGTCTACCTTGGTTTCAATCTCAATGGACAGCACCATGTTCCCCAGAGGAATTATCACATCTCGAAACTCTAACATGCCCAGGATCTTAGAGTCTCAGGATCCCAGAATTCCAGGAGCTTGGTCACACCAGGATCTCAGGGTCTCAGATGAAGATTGAATGTCAAGAACTCTGACACACCCAGAATCTCAGTGTCATAGGATGCCAGAATCACAGGTTCACAAAGAAAGCTCAACTCTGAGAAGCACTGACTCAACTGGGATTACAGGAAGGACAGGCTCCAATCAGATATATTGAAAGCAGGGAGAATTAAGATAATCAATTGGCTTGAAGCAAGCATAGGAACAGAAGCAACAGAAAACAAAGTTTCTTGGCATCATCAGAACCCAAGTTTCCCACCATAGCAAGTACTAGATACACCATCACAACAGGAAATCAAGATATGGATCTAAAGTCACTTCTCATGATGATGATAGAGGACTATAGGAACATAAATAACTCCCTTAAAGAAATACAGAATATATCCAAACTGGTGAAAGAATTGAATGAACAAAACCATCTAGGATCTAGAAATGGAAGTAAAAAAATAAATAAATAAATAAGGAAATCACAAAGGGAGACAAATCTGTAAATAGAAAACCTAGGAAAGAAGTCAGGAGCCATAGATGCAAGAATTAAAGAATATGAGAGATGGAAGAGAGAAACTCAGGTACAGAAAATACCATAGAAAACATTGAAACCATTTACTGTGATGTTGGCTACTGGTTTGCTGTAGATTGCGTTTATCATGTTTAGGAGCTCGTGTCTCTAGCTGCATATATATCAGAAGATGGCCTAGTCAGCCATCAGTGGAAAGAGAGGCTTATTGGTCAACTTTATCTGCCTCAGTACAGGGGAATGCCAGGGCCAAGAAGTGGGAGTGGGTGGGGGAGCTGGTAGGGGAATTTGGGATAGCATTGGAAATGTAAATGAAATAAATACCTAATAAAAAAAATAAAATAAAGAAAAAAAGAAAACATTGAAACAACAATCAAAGAAAATGGGAAATGCAAAAAGATCCTAACTTAAAACATCCAGGAATTCCAGGACACAATGAGAAGACCAAGCTATAATCGGTATAGATGAGAAGGAATATTGCCAAGTTAAAGGGCCAGCAAATATCTTCCACAAAATTATAGAAGAAAACTTCCCATACCTAAAGAAAGAGATGCCCATGAACATATAAGAAGCTGAAAGAACTCCAAAGAGTTTAAACCAGAAAAGAAATTCCTCTGGACACATAATAATCAAAACAACAAATGCACAAAACAAAGAAAGAATACTAATAGCAATATGGGGAAAAGGTCAAGAAACATATAAAGGCAGGCCTATCTGGATTACACCTGACATCTCCCCAGAGACTATGAAAGCCAGAAGATCCTGAGCAGCTTTCATATAAACCCTAAGAGAGCACAAAAGCCAGCCCAGACTACTATACCCAGCAAAACTTTCAATTATCATAGATGGAGAAACCAAGGTATCCCATGGCAAAACCAAATTTACACAAAATCTTTCAAAAAATACAGCCCCTCAAAGGATAATAAAGGGAAAACTCCAACACAAGGAAGGAAACTATACTCTAGAAAACACAAGAAATTAATCTTTCAAAAAACCTAAAAGAAGATAACCACATGAACAAAATTCCAACTCTAACAACAAAAATAACAGGAAGCAACAGTTACTTTTCCTTAATATCTCTTAATATCAAGGGACTCAACTCCCCAATAAAAAGACATAGACTAACAGACTGGTTATATAAACAAGACCCAACATTTTCCTGCTGAGAAAGAAATTAGGGAAACAACACCCTTAAAAATAGTTGCAAATAATATAAAATACCTCGATGTAACTTTTCGTAAGCAAGAGAAATATCTGTATGATAAGAACTTCAAGTCTCTGAAGAAAGAAATCCAAGATCTCAGAAGATGGAAAGATTCCCCCATGTTCATGCATTGGCAGTATTAATATATTAAAAATGGCTATCTTGCTGAAAGCAATCTACAAATTCAATGCAATCCTCATCAAAATTCCAACTCAATTTTTCACCGAGTTAGAAAGAGCAATTTGCAAATTCATCTGGAATAACAAAAAAACTAGAATAGCAAAACTATTCGCAACAATAAAAGAACCTCTGGTGGAATCATCATCCCAAACTCTAGCTGTAGTACAGTGCAAATGTGATAAAAAACTACATGGCACTGGTACAATGACAGACAGATAGATCAGTGGAATAGAATGGAAGACCCAGAAATGAACCTAAACACCTATGGTCACTTGATCTTTGACGAAGGAGCAAAAACCATCCAATGGAAAAAAGGACAGCAATTTTAACAAATGGCCCTGGCTCAACTGGTGGTTAGCATGTAGAAGAATGCAACTTGTTCCTTTCTTATCTCCTTGTACAAAGCTGAAGTCTAAGTGGATGAACGAACTCCACAGAAAAGAAGAGACACTGAAAGTTATAGAGGATAAAGTGGGGAAGACCTTTGAAGATATGGGCATAGGGGAAAAATTCCTGTTCAAAACACCAATGTCCTATGCTATAAGAGAATCAACAAAGCCGGGTGTGGTGGCACACGCCTTTAATCCCAGCACTCACAAGGCAGAGGCAGGTGGATTTCTGAGTTCGAGGCCAGCCTGGTCTACAAAGTGAGTTCCAAGAAAGCTAGGGCTATACATAGAAACTCTGTCTCGAAAAACCAAAAACCAACCCCCCCCAAAAAAAAAACCCAAAAAACAAAAAAACAAAATAACAAAAAACGAACACACACACATGCACACTGGGGGCGGGGGGCGGAGAGAATCAACAAATGGGACCTCATAAAATTTCAAAGCTTCTGTAAGGCAAAGGACATTGTCAATAAGACAAAAAGGCAACCAACTGAGTGGGAAAATATCTTTTCCAATCTTAAATCCTATAGGGGGTTAATATCCAATATATATAAAGAACTCAGGAAGATGGACTCCAGAAAATCAAATAACCCTATTAAAATATGGGGTACAGAGATAAAGAATTCTCAACTGAGGAATACCGAATTGCTGAGAGGCACCTGAAAAAATGGTCAATGTCCTTAATCATCAGGGAAATGCAAAGCAAAAAATGCTGAGATTCTACCTCACACCAGTCAGAATGGCTAAGGTCAAAAACTCATGTTATTGAAGATGCTGGCAAGGATGTGGAGAAAGAGGAATACTCCTCCATTGCTCTTGGGATTGCGAGCTTGTACAACCACTCTGGAAGTCAGTTTGGCGATTTCTCAGAAAACTAGGCATAGTTCTACAGATAGATCCAGCATTACCACTCCTGCGCATATACACAGAAGATGCTTCAACTTGTAATAAGGACACATGCTCCATTATGTTCATAGCAGTTGTTCATACTCATATTATTCTGTTGCAGGATTTTCCCTTTGTAATAATATTAAAATATTAGTGCAGCAGGAGTCCTGTGACAGGACAGGGAAAGGGAGGCAGAACTAAGAGTTGCGGGGACAGAGAATGACTAGGGAAAGAAGAGAAGGAACCAAGATGGAGGGAGAGGAAGAAGATCCAGATTCCGTGTGTTTTTAAATAGCCACACATCGATATGAATATTATATAGGGATAGAATAATTGGGATAACTTGTCTTATGAGCTATTAGAAACAATTAATTTATGAAAATCTTAGGCAAATGGATGGATCTGGAGGATATCATCCTGAGTGAGGCAACCCAATCACAAAAGAACTCACATGATGTGCATTCACTGATAAGTGACTTTTAGCCCAGAAACTTAGAATACCCAAGGTACAATTTGCAAAACACATGAAAATCAAGAAGGAAGACCAGTGTGGATACTTCATTCCTCCTTAGAATAGGGAACAAAATACCCATTGAAGGAGTTACAGAGAAAAATTTTGGAGCTGAGATGGAAGGATGGACCATCCAGAGACTGCCCAACCTGGGGATCCATTCCATAATCAGCCACCAAATGCAGACACTATTGCATATGCCAGAAAGATTTTGCTCACAGGACTCTGATATGGCTGTCTCGTGTGAGGCTATGCCAGTTCCTGGCAAATATAGAAGTGGATGCTCCCAGTCATCTATTGGATGGGACACAGGGCCCCCAATGGAAGAGCTAGAGAAATTACCCAATTAGCTGAAGAGGTCTGCAACCCTATAGGAAGAACAACAATATGAACTAACCAGTACCTCCCAGAGATCGTGCCTCTAGCTGCATATGTATCAGAAGATGGCCTAGTTGGCCATCATTGGGAAGAGAGGTCCATTGGTCTTACAAACTTTATATGCCCCCGTACAGGGGAATGACAGGGCCAAGAAACAGGAGTGGATGGTTTGGGGACCAGGGTGGGGTAAGGGTATAGGGGACTCTCGGGATAGCATCTGAAATGTAAATGAAGAAAATATCTAATAAAAATTGTTTAAAAAGAAATTATTTTGTGGGCATCTTTTGAATTGAGTATTTGCTGATATATAAATATGACTGATTAATTATAAGCTTCATGGGTTTAGATTTACTGGGTTACTGGAATTTGGGACCACTGACCACTGGCAGTTTATGGCTGAGAAAGAAGTAGCCACCAAAGCATCAAACTGGAGCTGGGAAGACTGATTGGTTGCTCATGGCACTAGCCATAGAGGTAGCGGGTTGGTGGAGTAGAGTAGCCAGGCTTATTGTGGGAACTTGCCATTCATTTTAATATTTCCCACAGTAGGTGACAAAACAATGTGTTGGGCAAGAATCCACTAGAAATTTAAGTTTCTTAGCCTAAGAGATAAAGTTTTATTTTATTTTTTTTAACTGAGTAGCTACATAGGGCTGAGATGAGTAGGGTGGACTCAAGCCTGAGAATTTTAAACAAAGTAATACCTAGCTGTTTTAATATTCCATGCCTTGGGGAGTGCAGGCTGCTCTGAGTCAAAAACTATAGAATGGAATTCGATTACTTGCTTTTAGAAAAGATTTATATATAGATTTTGTCCTAATAATGTGGGGATTTTTACCTGTGGTTAGGAACTAGGATAGGGAAAATTAGTCACTAGCTCCAAGTAGAGAGAGCAGTGATAATTACCTGCTACGATCAGGTATCAATTATAAACGTCTGTGGCTCCAGGCAAAGAGTTGAACAGACAAATGGTATAACAGGAAAGATATATTGCTCAATTACACCTCACAGGATATTCAAATTCTTTCTATCATACACTCCACAGGAAACTTGTTTTTTTTTCCTCCTTGGCAAAATAGAAAAGGCCTAAGAACAGCACAGGGGAATGCCAGGGCCAGGAAGCAGGAGTAGGTGGGTTGGGGAGCTGGGCAGGGAGAGGGTATAGGGGACTTTTGGGATAGCATTTGAAATTTAAATGAAGAGAATATCTAATAAAAAAAGAATAGGCACAAACAGTATTTTAGTTTACTTCATTTGATTTGGATTATTTTAACTTTCAAAATGGGCTTGATTTTGAGTTTTTTGGTTATATCATTTTTCTAGGAGAGAGGTCAATATAAAGGTTTTTCATGTTACTGGCTGATTTGGGAGAAAGATGATCCTGGACCAGAAGCCTGAAGACAGATGCTCTAACTTCCTCACTTACTGGGGCTATATAGGTAGGTAGCTGTCTCTACAATTTGTCTCAGTTCTGGAAGGTGTATTAGACTTCCTATATATTTCAGTAAATGCTGGTCATTCTCAGATTTCTGACAGGGTTGAAAGACTAATAATATTCTCATAGCCAACTCAGTCTGTTTACATTGTGAGAAGAGATTTGAGAGGATGGTTTTCAGATGACATACATTCTAAAGCCAGGACATAAGTTCAGTGTAGATTTATGTCTTTTAAGATAAAATAGATGACAATTTTATATTTTATTGACAAAAGTAATGGACTAAGTGTTAGTTCTATCTTGTACTTTATGAATTACAAAATGGTAATAGTTGTGCTCAATTTATATTTGAGAGAAAAGATTTTTGTTTGTTTGTTTGAACAGAAAGTGTGATATGTAGTAGGATTTTCCCTGTCTAATTACATTAAAATATTAATGCAGCAGGAGGTGATTAGACAGGGGAAAGGCTGGCAGAGCTAAGAGTTGGAGAGAGAGAGAGAGAGAGACTGAGACTCAGGAGAGGGAAGGGAGCAAGATGGAGGCCTATGAACAGGATGATTCAGATTCAGCATGGCTTTAAATATCCACAGGTAGAGATAATTTCATATAGAAATAAAATTATTGTGGTAACTTGTCTAATCTAGGTGAGCAACTTGTGTCATTATCAGTTGGCCCTGAATTTATTGTGTGGACATCATGTGAATTGAGAAGTTATTGATATATAAATCTGACTGACTAATTATAAGCTTCTAGAGTTTTGTTTCTACTGGGGTTGCTGGGTGTTCTGATGGCTGACCATGGGGTGGGCGGTCATTAAGTGGGGCTGGCATAGCAGTGACCCAAGAAGAGAACTTGGTGAGTTGGGTACCAACATTTCAGCAGCTCTGAGCCAGATAGACCACAGAGTTGAGAATACCCTGCTAGAGCCATGTGGCCTGCTGGTGCCTGGCATAATGCAGGATATTGATAATCATTTTAATATTTCCCACAACATTAGTCTATAACTTAATGCAACAGTTATTGTTCAGCTGCTTTGTCAGAAAACAAGGAGACTTTGAGCAAAAGGCAATGATAAGGTTCTCGTTCTCTCCTATTTTACAATGACATTTTGAGACTATGGTAAAAGTTCTAAATACATTAATTTATTATTAAACATTATTTACTATATATTACATAGTAAATCTTAGTTCATTTATAAAATAAATTATACAGTTTTTACAACCAAGAACACAAGTGTGCTATGAAAAATGTTAAAAGAAAATGTCAATGCATATTCACTTTTAACCTTACTTGTAAAATACAGAAACTTGTATGGGAAACACCAATTATGACCTGAAACTGTCTTCAGAATAGATATTTATGGAATAATAAGAGAGCTTCTTATATTTGAAAACTTTTAAAAATGTACCAATATGCCATTTATGATAAAAAATAAGAAACATTATGTGAAGATGCTTTATAGGATAACCATCATTAATAATATAAAGATTTTACGTCAACTCTCATTTCACTAATGATGAAATAATACAGGTTGATTTTAATGTATGAATCAAGATTTAATGCACAGAAAGTTTAGCTTGGTAAGTTCAGAACAAGTTCAGCAACTTGTTTCATGCTTAACAGCTTTAAGGTAATTGCCTTTAATACTCTGATATAGAAAATGAGTCACATATTAGGACATGAAAGAGTTTATTCACTGTCATCATATGTTTGAGACTATACTGTGGTTTATCTCAATACAGCATCATAGGCAAATCAGGCTATTGTGCTTCCCTCCAATCAAATCTCTATAAAGTACCTGTCACAACAAGGAATGGAACCTTAGGGCAAGCATCTTCCATTAGGTTCTTTGGTTTACAAATGATCAGTCCACTATAATGATACAGTTTACATTTCATCAGATTATAGGAAACTTCAAAGAACAAATAGAAAAGGCATCATCACCCATTTTTTTATACACAATCAGATGCTTTATTAATTGAAGCCTATGCTCCCAGAATGCAACGTCACATATGTCCAGGGTATTTGAAAAGCATTGATGAGATGCTTGAGAAGTTACTCTGTAAACTGTAAAGTGTCTGTAAATAACAGACAACATTATTGGTTATTCCATGGAATATATAACTGTAAGTGAATTGCAATGATGGCCTTACAAGATTTTGCAATTAAAATTTTCATCACAGACATGGCCATGTTGAAAAGATGTGATGCTGGGCATGGTGGCACATGACTTTAATCCCAGCATTTCGGAGGCAGAGGCAGGCAGATTTCTGAGTTCAAGGCCAGCATGGTCTACAATGTGAGTTCCAGGACAGCCAAGGCTACACAGAGAAACCCTGTCTTGAAAAACACACAAAAAAAAAAAAAAAGAAAAGAAAAGAAAGAAAAGAAAAAAGAAAAAAAGTGATTATAACATAAAGATTTCATGCTAAGTTATCACCTAAGTTGCTTTTATTATGATTACAATAGGTCTGATATAAAATTTTAGTTGACCACCACTAGGATATTCACTTTCTTTTCCCTGAATACTCCCTCTTCCACTGCATTTCTCCATTGAGTTTTTTTTTTGTACTGTAAATATATATGCTTTTGTTCATGTGATAGCTTCCAAGTATTTTATAATGCATTTAGAAAAATTTGTCCAAGTTTCCTTGATTGTAGACGTCTTCTGTCTCAGATTTCAAAGAAATAAATCTTTGGTCTTTTCCGTTTTCCAGTGTATGGCATTCTAACACAAGACAATCTAAGGGACCAAATATTGCCTAAATAGCTACAAAGTTAAGGGCAATTAAATGTACTAATTATTATGAGTATGACACCAGCCTCCCAACTATCATAACTTTGGCTTTGATTCTGGGGCCTAGCGAATACTAGGCTAGTTATTGACCACAGGTGTGCATTGTCAGTCCCTACTACTATAAGATACATATAAGGAATGGACTCCGAATTAAAATTTAATGGTACTTTAAGTAAATGTAAAAAAATAAGTAAAAAGCACACAGTATTAGTTGTTATTCTTAAAGTATTTAGATAAAGCTTCAGGCTATTTATCAACCTTATTTAACACTCATTAATTTTAAAAACTTAAATCCCCCCAAAGAGAATACATTGAAACAAACAATACTTTATCTTTTATAATAACTAAAGTAGCATTGAGTCCTTATGCTTATGTAAATCACAATATTTCATGCACATACCTATGAATTTTCATTAGCAATACTTGTAAAGTACAAATGATCCTTGAAAAATATAGATTTAACTGTAGAAATCTATTCATAGTGAATTAAGATATTGAAATTTATGGTGATTTGAAACACAGTATATATGAAACATGTAGCCTATAGATGTAGAAAATAATAAAAATCATAGAATGGGTGCACTATATATATATATATATATATATATATATATATATATATGCATACATATATAATTATAATGAATTAGTTACAAAATCACAGGCCCTATTTGGAGGCTTCTATAGGATAGTAATAAATAAAATAATAAAATAAAGTAAAACAAAACCTAACCTATCAGAATTGGACAAGACAAACCAATAGGAGAAAAAGAGACCATGAAAAGGTACAAGAAACAGAGATCAACTTGTTCACACAATCAGAAATCACACAGCAACACTAAACTGGAAGCCATAATGTAATGTAATGTAATGTAATGTAATGTAATGTAATGTAATGTAATGTAATGTAATGTATGGAAGCTATACAAAGGACCTGGTCGAGCCATGCAGGCCATTGCAGGTTGTCTTAGGGTTTTGCAGCTGTGAAGAGACACCATGAACAAGGCAAGGCTTATAAAAACAACATTTAATTGGGGCTGGCTTACAGGTTCAGAGGTTCAGTCCATTTTCATCAAGGTGGGGACATCCAGGCAGGCATGGTGCAGGAGGAGCTGAGAGTTCTATGTCTTCATCCAAAGGCTGCTAGGGGAAGACTGGCTTCCAGGCAACTAGCCTGAGGATCTTGTGCCCACACCCACAGTGACACACCTACTCCAACCAGGTCATACCTACTCCAACAAGGTCACACCTCCAAATGGTGCTCCCCCTGGTCCAAGAATATACAAACCATCACACAGGTGCATCAGTGTTTTGAGTGTTCATATAAACTTTGATCATGATGATTTAGAGAGCCTTGTTTTCTCAGTTTTCTTTATTCCCTCTGGCTATTATACTCTTTCTGCTCCCTCACTCTTGGGAAGTCCTTAGCCTGGAGGGGAGGCATATGATAAAGACACCATATTTAGGGTTGAGTGTTACAGTACCTTTCACATTCAGTATAATGTCTGGCTGTGCGTCTCTGCAGGAGAATCTTCTCTGATGATGACTGAGCAGGGTACTGATCTATGAGCACCAGACCGTCATTAGCAGTCGTTGTGTTGTTACATTTTTTTTATTGTATGTTGTGCATTGTTTGTATGAACAGTATTATTTGGTTTTTACCCTAGATTCCTGAGCTATCTTGTTTTTGGTTCTCGGTCACACAAAAAATGTCAAGTATGGGCTCCAACTCATGGAGTGAGCCTTAAGTCAAATCAGGTTTTGGCTGGTTATTCTTACAAGTTTGTGCCATCGTTGCCTTAGCTTATCTTTGAGGCTTGATACCATGGTAGATCAAAGAGTTTGTGGATGAGATGGTGTTTCTCTTTTGGTAGCATGCATAATACCTTCCTGTAATAAAGATTTCAGAATGCAGAGAGGGAGACTTCATGTATGTACTAGCTTGATTTCTCCGAGTTCAGTGAGTTCTGTAGGTATATTTTTAGCAATGAGTCCTTGCTGTCAGTTTATAGAGTACCAGAGAATGCTGGTTAGTCACCATGGGAACCAGGATTGGGGGTGGGGTGGGGAAGACTATCGCATAAGGCAGAAAGAAAATGATACAGAGAGAGAGAGAGAGAGAGAGAGAGAGAGAGAGAGAGAGAGACAGAGACAGAGACAGAGACAGAGACAGAGAGAGAATGGTTGGTGGTGAATAGCATGCCAGTGAGCAAGTGTATTTTCTCCATGTCATTTAAACACAAAGCATGACCAATTCTAGGAAGATAAACAATGACTTCAAGTACTTAGGTGGTAAGTTTATAGTACACAGTATTTATGTTTGACTAAGGCAATTTCTTTCAGGATAGGACTGTCTCTTAAGGACATATGCATAAGCAGAGGAAATTGTCAGGGTATAACACATCTTAATTAAAAACAAGGACAGATGTCAGCAGATTCATTCATGGTTCATCACAAGAAGAAATCAGTCAAAGTTAACTTCCCACAGTAGAGAGTACCCTACAGTCATGGCAATAGGCTGGCTTGTTTGCAGATTCCTGTTAGATCTCTTTCATCAACAATTCAATTAGATGTCACTCAACCCTAAGACAAGGAGCTTAATTTGGTAATAAGAAATATCCTACTGGGGTTCTGTCTAGTTCATTATTTAATGAATTAACTTTTATAATCTTTGACTTCTAATGTATTAAGTTTCTATACTACTACTGAAACCGGCCTTAATTTTAATGGTATCTCCCTGTTTTGTATTCTTTTCCTCATGCTCCTCTCCTGTCACCCTCCTAAATAGGTCCTCCTCTTCTAATTCCTCCTATCCATCCATAACTAACATTGTTCTTTCCTAATGAGATCTACCTGTTCCCCTTAGTTCTTTACTTTATATCTAGCCTTTGTTCTTTGGGTTGTTGCTTGCCTGTCCTTGAATCAGCACCTCATTTCCACACATAAGCAAATACATATCATACTTATCTTTCTATCTTTTACATTTCTTGAGAAGATACTTTTCTTGGTCCATCCATTTAACTTCAAATTTCATAATATCATTTTATTTTTAATGGTGGGATACTACTCCATTATATAAATGTGCCACATTTTCTTCATCCATTGGTCTGTAAGGGACATTGAGGTTCGTTTCAATTTCTGTTTATCATGTGTAGAGCAGCAGTGAACGTGGTTGAACAAATGTGTCTGTGGTAGGATACATCGTTTGGGTGTATGTCCATGAGAAGTATAAGTGGATCTTGAGGAAAATCAATTTTCATCTTCGTGAGCAAGTGCAACACTGATTTCCATAGTGGCAGCACAAGTTTATTCTTCTACCAAATATGAATCGGTGCACCCTGTACTCCAAAGCATAAGATGTCACTTATTTTTCTAATCTTCACCATTTTTCAAGGGGTGAAATGAAATGTCAAAAGTAGCTTTGATTTGTATTTTTCTGATGACTAAGAAACATTTCTTCAATCACTTCTCAGCCATTTGATAGTTTGTCTAGTGATAATTATATAACAAATTGCTTAATAACAGAGAAACAGATGGTGCATCCTATACAACCAAGTTTATTTCTTAATCATGTTATTAAAAGGTGTCTATCTTACTGTGAAAGTTTCTTGGAGGCCCATTGCAAGGTTTTATTCTCTTTCTCAGCTATATTGTAGTACAACATAAAATAAAGGAACATATTAAAATATATCACTAGATAGCTTGACATAGACTTATGGTTCTAAAACTATGATACCATCATCATAGTTTAGATAATGATTCACCATGCCATGAAATCATTGCAGACTTTGTTGTATTTCTATTTCTCTTATTGTCAACCCTGCCATTGCTATATAACTAATGATGTGCTTCTCAGTTTGGATGTTCTAGGATCTCATAAAAATTACACTATTTAGTTATGCTTTGCAATTGTTTTTAGGTGATTCTCTCTGTCTCTCTGTCTCTCTCTGTCTCTCTCTGTCTCTGTCTCTCTGTCTCTCTCTCTCTCTCTCTCTGTCTCTCTCTCTCTCTGTCTCTCTCTCTCTCTCTCTCCCTCCCTTCCTTTCTCATCCTCAGTGAGCACAGTGGATGACATGTAGCCTAAGCTACTCTTGCCTTCCTGAATCATGTATATTCTAATTACTGTGGTTAGAAGTAACTGCTAACTTGATTGAAAAACAAATATAAGGATTTATTACTTAGGTTTATTTTTAGGCTGGGGTTACATTTAGATGTTAATCATATTATAGAAAGCTGGGCTAGGTATTACTAAACAATCGTTTGGGTGAACAAGTTTTCATTCATCTTGAGCAAATATTTAGGAGGAGAATTGCTAGCTTGTATGACAAGTACCCACATTCGACTTCTGAGAAATTAATTTTTCATCTGAACATAAGAAAGAACTGCCTAAAATATCCAAAAAGAAAAAAAACTCATAATAAATTTTAAAGAAATTATAACCTAAAACAACTCTTTTCCCACCATAATTGTATAAACAAAATTGTTGTACTTCCTTTAGTTGCACAAATAGATGTTTTAACCCTTTGTGTGATAATTTGTTACAGAAAAGATAAGCTCCTGTCTGTAAATACAGGAAAATGAATAGGAATTTTTCTCCTCTTACATACAATAAAAATGATACAGTTCAAGTGTGGGGTATATTACATGCTCTGTTTTCAAGCTGTGAGATGTAGGTTTATTGATGAGAATAGTATATTCTCTTATAGAAGAGAAAATAATAGAGACAAAGCCTGTACTAAATTGCATCCCAAAATGTATGCCTTCAATCTTATTCATCAGTAAATACAAACTTGACACATTCTATACAATACATTTCAAAATCTCCTCAAAGTTGTGTTAGAGGGAGTGATAGCAAAAACGGGAAAAAATAAGAAATAGACTTCAACAGTGTACTGTGAGTTCTACTTGGTGGTATTCTATCATTTCATCAGCTAAATAGACACTGAAAACATCCTTTGTGAAAATTAGATAAATTAAGATTGTGGACATTAAAATAATCTTATGTTATAATTCTAACTGTCTTGAGTTGAAATAATGACATAGTAGCTAGAGATAAAGCATCAGATGTCACAGTAAAGACTGCATGGGTGTCCCCATCACTATTTTCAGTGGAACCTTTTCCCAGCAGGAGACAAATAATAAAAGCACCTGTTTTAGGGCTTTAGTGTATATATGTATCTACAACTTTTAAAAGTATTAAATTTGGTATTTCTCTTGCACCATTTAAATTCATAGTATGAAAGGTGATATTCACAATATTATATAAAAGAAATAATTGAACTGAATCAATAAAATATACCCAAAATACAAAATAAACATTAAAATTTCTCATTGTCATGCAAACTTCCTCAGAAAATGAGAAGGGTGGCATCAGATACCCACATGCTCAGAAATGCATAGTTTAGTGGTACTCTCCTTTTCTCTTTATTTTCCTTATTTTCTCACTGTGACCCCTCAGCTCACCAGTAAATTATCAACATGTGTGTAAATATTCATTTCATTTAAAATTAGTTGATATTCAATGTCCAATTACTTTAGAAAATCATGTCAATGGATATTTATCTATCTGTTCAGAATACAGATGATTTAATTTTCAAATGTATAAAGAAAAAAGTGTTTACAATTTACTGTGAATACCCACATATGGAAAGGGCAATTTTATGCTAATTAGGTAAGTATGGAAATATTGAATATTTGACTTGCCTCAAAGTTAAAAATACACTGGGATTACATTGTTTATTATAATGCAATTTCTTTTTAATATAAACAGTCTATTTTTAGAATGTCTATTATTTTACTTGATATAATTTTAGCATATAAAACAAAATTGCTTTTAAAATTTAAGATATTAATAAAATAGATATGTTATATACTTGATGTTTTCTTAAATGCATATATTGTTTTCAGAATATTTATTATTACTTATGCACTATACATCTGTTTCCCTGTATATGTAACTCTGAAAATACCAAAACTTTGACAATATGTGGGACAGGAATTAGTAAAGTAGACATTTTGGGGTTTATTATTAATAGATTTTTAAATGGTATTTTATTTAAAGTTGTATTTTTCTTAATAAAATGTACTATTTCTTCTTTTGAGAAGATAGAATTTTCAAGTTAATAAAGAAAAGATGATAAAATATTACATAATTATACTCTATATGATGAATTAAGATAATTTCAAGTATAACTGTTCTTAAACTTACTTACTTACTTAAACTTTCTTGCTAAGAATTTACTATTATTCATGAAGTGAATAAGTTTCTGGTTAAAATTAGAATGTTACTGACAGCTGTTTTCATCCACTTGACAGGTTCCCCTGGGCTTTATCGGTGACTGATAGCCAGATATAATGCTTTTACTATAAACCACGGTAGTCTAATTGGTGATATTTTTCTAATCACTAATGTTTTGTAAACCACAAAAGTTTACAAATGATTTTCATCAGCTTATATTGGTAAATGAAAACTAGGCACAAAAGATAGATTTCCTCTTTGGAAAATAGTACATTTTAGAATATGTGAAACTTTAGATTTCAAAATTTTCTTTGAAGAAAAGACCAAATATAGAGGAGATTCTCAACCACAAAACTTTTTGCTATCATTGTGGTCCTTGTCAGAATTCATCCATGAAAAACAGAAACTGCTCTGGCCACAAGCATCATTTCACATCCTTTAAAGATTAAATTTTCTGTGACTTTGTTACTTCCCTTGTAATATTCCTTTATAGATCACAGAAAAGAACGGTAATCTGAAAGTTTTAAAGATATATTTTATAAATCTATTTAATTTATTGTAATTCTCTAAATTTATTTAAGGAATGCTTTGTGCAAAATATTATTGCTTGCACAGCAGTGTCCTTAACGACATTTCAATTTAAAGCCACATGTAAATAAAATTACAATTATATATGAACAGTTTTCAAACTTTCAATTAATACAAATACAATATAAAATTTTGTGGTATATTTTGGTAAGCTGGATGTGTATTGAGGCAGAACTATTATACAAAGTTGTTAAGACTACATCAATGGGAAAAACAGAATTACCTAGCAAGGAGTAACAATGATCACTGATATATATATATATATATTCCAAAAGCACTATTTCCCCATCTTAAGTCATTATTAGTTAATATAAATTCTGTCATACTGATGATCAATTTGAAGAATTCAGTGAAATATACATTGGTTGGAATATACATATGCCCAAAACAAACTTCACTGCTATTCTTCTGATTATCTATTTTAGTAATTTGTCCAAACTAAAATCTCTCGATAAAGAAATACAATATCTAACATTTTGAGATAATAAACATACAACTAACTCACCCAGATAATATGGAATACTTAAAACTCTTGGGTAAATATTAATTTTTCTGTTATAAGTGTAAGTTTTCTCCCCAATACAGAATGTAAAAAGATCAGTAGTTTCGCACAATAGGATGCAAAGAGAGGGGGCTACTCAATGGATCTGTGGCAACCAATGCACATGCATTTCAACCATGATTCACCTCTTGCATCCCTCTCCTTGTCTGCTACTCCTGAAAAAAAGAGAAAATCCACTGCCATTCTTCACTGCCTGACGTGCAGGTAGGAAGTGAGAGTATTGGCAGCAACCCCGAGTGAGAATGAAAACACTATTAGCCTTGATTGAGAACTGATATTATTGTGAGAAAGAGTAAATAAAGGAGAGATAAAACAGGATTTGGTAGAATGAATAAAAAAAAGATACTCAGTCACTACAATGGGAAAGTCATTTCTCAGAGTCTGAAGCCACAGAAATATCTCTGAGACTAGCTAAGTAAAAGTACAGCGCAGTTAGTAGGATATATGTTGCTCAGCTCATAGACTTTGACCATCAGCAACTTTTAATTCCAAATGTTTATCTTTTCTGTATTTTTAAAAGTAATTTCTGGTTTAAACCATATGTTCTCATATTGTGTTAAAATTATTATTATTTTAGGTTACCATAGTAATCATTCCAGCTTGTAATAACTAATGATATTTATTTTCATATTGTTTAATTTTTAAATTTGTAAATTGTTCGTAGTGTTATCACCTTGTCCCATGAAATTTCGAAGAAAATTTCTTAGCCTCCGTGACTATTCTTTTATATTGAGCATGCATCTATCAAAGCAGTAGTTTCCCCCTCTTACACACCACAATGATTGGTCATCACAGAGATTCTGCTAGTTGAAAATTTAAAAGCTTGATAGAAAGAGAGGCCACAGTTCAGAATAACTGTGAATACTGAATCTCCTTCCTTTTTGCACTGTGGTCTCCAGGTCACTGCCAGAGAATTATATTGACTTTAACTTTCCTTCCTGGCTAATTTTTCTTCTGATTATATTTTACCTTAGAACATAATGTTGCCAAAAATCCACAATCCTACCTTACTTTATTCTCTATAAGTAGATCTGTTGAATTCTTGTAGGTATGTGTTTCAGTTTATTTTTCATTTGCTGTGATAAATCCCGTTTTGTTTGTTTGTGTGTGTGTGTATGTTTTTAAAAAGGCATGTAGGAGAAGGCTTAATTCAGTTTACAGGTTACAGTTCATCCTGGAGGGAATACAAGGCAAGACCTGAAGGCAGGAGATTGACATAGAGACCTCTCACGAATCCTGCTTACTGATCTGCTCCCAAACCCACGTTTGCTATTCAGCCCACATACACTTCCCTATTGATGCTCCCACCAACACTGGGCTGTACACAAGTTAACCCTCCAATAAATGGCTCCACAGAGTGAATGTGAGCCAATCTAACACAGACAATGTTCCAGCTGAGATTCCCTGTTCCCAGGAGAGCCCAGGTTTGCATCAAGTTGACAGGCAAAGCTTCTCAGCATACTAATTCTTGTAGCACATACAGCAACATAAATAGTTGTCATTTTAACATCTGGATGAAGAATGTGCCTGCTCTGTCCTAATAAAATTAGTTGAAAGGATCTATTACTATTCCTCACAGGTAAGATACATTTATATATTAAGCATGTAGAAACAGAAAACTAAATTCTATACTATAGTCATTTTAGAAACATAAAAATGATAATTACGGCCTGAGCATCAGCAGCAGACATCTTCGTTCAGGGACTCCACTGAGAGTTTTCTGCATAGGTGAGAGTGAGGAATACAGAAGCTAACAGCTTCTGGGACAGGCAGGAGCCACAGAGCTTCTAAGGCAGCCCCCTTTTCGGGCCCCAGACAGCTGGCTACTTTTCTGGCCAGAGGATAGGGGTCAGCCTGGCCCAGGAGCGCTTGGCTTGAGCATCGGCTGCAGACATCTTGATTCCAGGACTCCTCCGAGAGTATTCTGCACAGGTGAGAGTGTAGAATACAGAAGCTAACAACTTCTGGGACAGGCCAAAGCAACTCAGCTTCAGGACAGGTCCTGTTTTGGGCCTTCATCTTCAGCCAGGAGGGAGGTCCTAAAGTTAGATATCTGTGCACCTTTCCTGTAAGAGGAGAGCTTGCCTGCAGAGAGTGCTCTGACCACTGAAACTCAGAGGAGAGAGCCTGTCTCCCAGGTCTGCTGATAGACGGTACTCAGAATCACCAGAAGAACAACCTCTAAACAGAGACAACTATAACAACTCCAGAGATTACCAGATGGCGAGAGGTAAACGTAAGAATCTTACTAACAGAAACCAAGACCACTCACCATCATCAGAACCCAGCACTCCCACTTCACCCAGTCCAGGGCACCCCAACACACCGGAAAAGCTAGACCCGGATTTAAAAGCATATCTCATGATGATGGTAGAGGACATCAAGAAGGACTTTAATAATTCACTCGAAGAAATGCAGGAGAACACTGGTAAACAGGTAGAAGATCTTAAAGAGGAAGCACAAAAATCCCAAAAAGAATTAACGGGAAAACACGACCAAACAGGTGATGGAATTGAATAAAACCATCCAAGACCTAAAAAGGGAAGTAGACACAATAAAGAAAACCCAAAGTGAGGCAACGCTGGAGATAGAAACCATAGAAAAGAAATCTGGAACCATAGATGTGAGCATCAGCAACAGAATACAAGAGATGGAAGAGGGAATCTCCAGTGCAGAAAATTCAATAGAGAACATTGGCACAACAATCAAAGAAAATAAAAAATGCAAAAAGATCCTAACTCAAAACATACAGGAAATCCAGGACACAATGAAAAGACCAAACCTACGAATAATAGGAGTAGATGAGAATGAAGATTTTCAACTCAAAGGACCAGCAAATATCTTCAACAAAATTATAGAAGAAAATTCCCAAACCTAAAAAAAGAGATGCCCATGAACATACAAGAAGCCTACAAAACTCCAAATAGACTGGACCAGAAAAGAAATTCCTCCCAGCACATAATAATCAAAACAACAAATGCACTAAATAAAGATAGAATATTAAAATCAGCAAGGGAAAAGATCAAGTAACATATAAAGGCAAGACTATCAGAATTACACCAGATTTATCACCAGAGACTATGATAGCAAGAAGAGCTTGGACAGATGTTATATAGATACTAAGAGAACAAAAATGCCAACCCAGGATACTATACCCAGCCAAATTTTCAATAACCTTAGATGAAGAAACAAAAGTATTCCACGGAAACAAATTCACACATTATTTTTCCACGAATCCAATCCTTCAAAGGAAAATAACAGAACAAAAAACAATAAAAGGATGGAAACCACATCCTAGAAAAAGCAAGAAGGTAATCCCTCAACAAACCTAAAATAAGACAGCCACAAGAACAGAATGCCAACTTTACCAACAAAAATAAGAGAAAAAGCAAGAAGGTAATCCCTCAACAAACCTAAAATAAGACAGCCACAAGAACAGAATGTCAACTTTACCAACAAAAACAATTACTTTTCCTTAATATCTCTTAATATCAATGGACTCAACTCCCCAATAAAATGACATAGACTAACAGACTGGCTACACAAACAGGACCAAGCATTTTGCTGCTTACAGGAAACCAACCCATCTCAGGGAAAAAGATAGACACTACCTCAGAATGAAAGACTGGAAAACAATTTTCCAAGCAAATGGTCTGAAGAAACAAGCTGGAGTAGCCATTCTAATATCTAATAAAATCGACTTCCAACCCAAGATCATCAAAAAAGACAAGGAGGGGCACTTCATACTCATCAAAGGTAAAATCTTCCAAGAGGAACACTCAATTCTGAATATCTATGCTCCAAATACAAGAGCAGTCACATTCATTAAAGAAACTTTAGTAAAACTTAAAGCACACATTGCACCTCACACAATAATAGTGGGGGACTTCAACACACCACTTTCACCAATGGACAGATCATGGAAACAGAAAATAAACAGGGACACAGTGAAACTAACAGAAGTTATGAAACAAATTGATCTGACAGATATCTACAGAACATTTTATACTGAAATGAAAGGATATACCTTCTTCTAAGCACCTCATGGTATCTTCTCCAAAATTGGACACAAAACAAGCCTCAACTGATACAAAAATATTGAAATTGTCCCATGCATCCTATCAGGTCAGCATAGACTAAGGCTGATCTTCAATAACAAAATAAATAATAGAAAGCCAACATTCATGTGGAAAGTGAACAACACTGTCCTCAATGATACCTTGGTCAAGGAAGGAATAAAGAAAGAAATTAAGGACTTTTTAGAGTTCAATGAAAATGAAGCCACAACATACCCAAGCTTATGGGACACAATTGAAAGCCTTTCTAAGAGGAAAACTCA
This sequence comes from Mus caroli, assembly GCF_978045245.1. Lineage (NCBI taxonomy): Eukaryota > Metazoa > Chordata > Mammalia > Rodentia > Muridae > Mus > Mus caroli. The sequence continues at coordinate 149,318,991 of NW_028227258.1, read as the reverse complement.
TAGCTCTGAGTGCCTCCAAAAAGAAACTAGAGAGAGCACACATTAGCAGCTTGACAACACACCTAAAAGCTCTAGAACAAAAGGAAGCAAAATCACTCAAGAGGAAATAATCAAACTCAAGGGGGGAAATCAACCAAGGGGAAACAAGAAGAACTATTCAAAGAATCAACCAAACAAGGAGCTGGTTCTTTGAGAAAATCAACAAGATAGACAAACCCTTAGCCAGACTCACAAGAAGGCACAGGGAAAGCATTCTAATTAACAAAATCAGAAATGAAAAGGGAGACATAACAACAGATCCTGAAGAAATCCAAAACACAATCAGATCCTTCTACAAAAGTCTATACCCAACAAAACTGGAGAAACTGGATGAAATGTACAAGTTTCTAAACAGATACCAGATACCAAAGTTAAATCAAGATCTGGTTAATGATCTAAACAGTCATATATCCCCTAAAGAAATAGAAGCAGTCATTAATAGTCTCCCAACCAAAAAAAGCCCAGGACCAGATGGGTTTAGTGCAGAGTTCTATCAGACCTTCAAAAAAGCTCTAATCCCGGTTCTTCACAAACTATTCCACCAAAAAGAAACTGAAGGAAGGTACTTGACACAACTCATTCTATGAAGCCACAATTACTCTGATACCTAAACCACAAAAAGACCCAATAAAGATAGAGAACTCCAGACCAATTTCCCTTATGAATATCGATGCAAAAATCCTCAATAAAGTTCTTGCTAACCGAATCCAAGAACACATTAAAACAATCATCCATCCTGACCAAGTAGGTTTTATCCCAGGGTTGCAGGGATGGTTCAATATATGGAAATCCATCAATGTAATCCAGTATATAAACAAACTCAAGACAAACACCACATGATCATCTCATTAGATGCAGAGAAAGCATTTGTCAAAATCCAACACCCATTCATGATAAAAGTCTTGGAAAGATCAGGAATTCAAGGCCCATACCTAAACATGATAAAAGCAATCTACAGCAAAACAGTTGCCAACATCAAAGTAAATGGTGAGAAGCTGGAAGCAATCCCACTAAAATCAGGGACTAGACAAGGCTGCCCACTTTCTCCCTACCCATTTAACATTGTACTTGAAGTCCTAGCCAGAGCAAATCAGCAACAAAAGGAGATCAAGGCGATACAAATTGGAAAGGAAGAAGTCAAAATGTCACTTTTTGAAGATGATACAATAGTATATATAAGTGACCCTAAAAATTCCACCAGAGAACTCTTAAGCCTGATAAACATCTTCAATGAAGTAAGTGGATATAAAATTAACTCAAACTTGTCATTGGCCTTCCTATACACAAAGGATAAACAAACAGGCTGGGGAAGAATTAGGGAAACAACACCCTTCTCAATAGTCACAAATAATATAAAATACCTTGGTGTAACTCTAACTAAGGAAGTGAAAGATCTGTGTGATAAGAACTTCAAGTCTCTGAAGAAAGAAATTAAAGAAGATCTCAGAAGATGGAAAGATCTCCCATGCTCATGGATTGGCAGGATCAATATAGTAAAAATGGCTTTCTTGCCAAAAGCAATCTACAGATTCAATGCAATCCCCATCAAAATTCCAATTCATTTCTTCAATGAATTAGAAAGGGCAATCGGCAAATTCATCTGGAATAACAAAAAACCTAGGATAGCAAAAACTCTTCTCAAGTATAAAAAAACCTCTGGTGGAATCACCATGCCTGACCTAAAGCTGTACTATAGAGTAATTGTGATAAAAACTGCATAGTACTGGTATAGCATCAGACAAGTAGACCAATGGAACAGAATTGAAGACCCAGAGATGAACTCACACACCTATGGTCACTTGATCTTTGACAAGGGAGCTAAAACCATCCAGTGGAAAAAAGACATCATTTTCAACAAATGGTGCTGGCACAACTTGTGGTTAACATGTAGAAGAATTCGAATTGATCCATTCCTATCTCCTTGTACTAAGGTCAAATCTAAGTGGATTAAGGAACTCCACATAAAATGAGAGACACTGAAACTTATTGAGGAGAAAGTAGGGAAAACCCTCAAAGATATGGGTACAGGGGAAAAATTCCTGAATAGAAGAGCAATGGCTTGTGCTGTAAGATCGAGAATCTACAAATGGGACCTAGTAAAATTGCAAAGCTTCTGTAAGACCAAAAGGCCACCAACAGATTGGAAAAGGATCTTTACCTATCCTAAATCAGATAGGGGACTAATATCCAATATATATAAAGAACTCAAGAAGGTGGACTCCAGAATATCGAACAACCCCAGTAAAAAATGGGGCTCAGAGCTAAACAAATAATTCTCACCTGAGGAATAACGAATGGCTGAGAAGCACTTGAAAAACATCCTTAATCATCAGGGAAATGCAAATCAAAACAACCCTGAGATTCCACCTCACACCACTCAGGATGGCTAAGATCAAAAATTCAGGTGACAGCAGATGCTGGCAAGGATGTGGTAAAAGTGGTACAGTCCTGCATTGTTGGTGGGATTGCAAGATTGTACAACCACTCTGGAAATCAGTCTGGCGTTTAGTCAGAAAACTGGATATAGTACTACCGGAGGATCCTGCAATACCTTTCCTGGGCATATATCCAGAAGATTTCCCAACCGGTAAAAAGGACACATGCTCCACTATGTTCATAGCAGCCTTATTTATAATAGCCAGAAGCTGGAAAGAACCCAGATGCCCCTCAACAGAGGAATGGATACAGAAAATGTGTACATTTACACAATGGAATACTACTCAGCTATTAAAAAGAATGAATTTATGAAATTCCTAGGCAAATGGATGGAGCTGGAGGGCATCATCCTGAGTGAGGTAACCCAATCACAAAGGAACTCACACAATATGTACTCACTGATAAGTGGATATTATCCCAGAAACTTAGGATACCCAAGATATTAGATAAAATTTGCTAAACGTATGAAAATCAAGAAGAACGAAGACCAAAGTGTGGACACTTTGCCCCTTCTTAGAATTGGGAACAAAACACTCATGGAAGGTGTTACAGAGACAAAGTTTGGAGCTGTGTCGAAAGGATGGACCATCTAGAGCCTGCCATATCCAGGGTTCCATCCCATAATCAGCTTCCAAAAGCTGACAGCATTGCATACACTAGCAAGATTTTGCTGAAAGGACCCAGATATAGCTGTCTCTTGTGAGACTATGCCGGGGCCTAGCAAACACAGAAGTGGATTCTCATAGTCAGCTATTGGATGGATCACAGGGCTCCCAATGGAGGAGCTGGAGAAAGTACCCAAGGAGCTAAAGGGACCTGCAACCCTATAGGGGGAACAACATTATGAGCTAACCAGTACCCTGGAGCTCTTGACTCTAGCTGCATATGTATCAAAAGATGGCCTAGTCAGCCATCACTGGAAAGAGAGGCCCATCGGACTTGCAAACTTTATATGTCCTAGTACAGGGGAACGCCAGGGCCAAAAAGTGGGAGTTGGTGGGTAGGGGAGTGGGTGGGATGGTATGGGGGACATTTGGGATAGCATTGGAAATGTAAATGAGGAAAATACCTAATAAAAAGTATTAAAAAAAGAAAAAACAATAATTACATATATGGACTCAATTAAAATATAATAAATGTAGTAAAATAAAACAGGCCCACAAAATACTACATTTATGTGCTTCATTTGGCTTAATGAGGTGATCTAGATGTTAGCTTACCGTCTCTCCAAAGGTTTTCCTAGGAAACTTTGACTTTCTTATTTATTTCAGAATACTGGTATGATATTGACCCTGGTTTCATTTTCAAGGATCTCTCCACATGCAAGCTTTAATTTAGTTTTAAAATGTTTAGTGTTTTTCAGAGACTAGCAATGCATTAAACAATATACTTAACAGATATAATTGTTTTATTATAGATAAGGACTTTGGAATATTTACAACATTCTGATTGTTCCATTCCTTCAAATTCTGCATTAAACCCATCTGGTTCTGAGTATTTTTTCTTTCTTTCTTTCTATCTTTTGTTGTTGTGGTGGTGGTGGTGCGACTATTAATGACTGCTTCTATTTCTTTAGGGGTTATGCATGAATTTAGATGGTTTATCTGATCCTGCTTTAACTTTGGTACCTGGTATCTGTCTAGAAAATTGTCCATTTCATCCAGATTTTCCAGTTTTGTTGAGTATAGGCTTTTGAAGTATGATCTGATGATTTTTTAAAATTTTCTCATATCTCTTGTTATGGTCTCCATTTTCATTTCTGATTTTATTAATTTGTATACTGTCTCTATGCCCTCTGGTTAATCTGGTTAAGGGTTTATCTATCTTGCTGATTTTGTCAAAGAACCATCTTCTGTATTTTTCTTTTTTTTTGTTTCTACTTTATTAATTTCAGCCATGAGTTTGATGATTTCCTGCAGACTATGCCTCTTGGGTGTATTTGCTTCTTTTTATTCTAGAGCTTTCAGGTGTGCTGTCAAGCTGCTAGTGTATGCTCTCTCCAGTTTCTTTTTGGAGGCACTAAAATCTATGAGTTTTCCTCTTAGCACTCCTTTCATTGTGTCCCATAAGATTGGGTATGTTGTAGCTTTATTTTCAATAAATTCTAAAAAGTCTTTAATTTCTTTCTTTCTTTATTCTTTGACCAAGTTATTGTTGAGTAGGGTGTTGTTCAGATTCCATATGTATATGGGCTTTCTGTTGTTTTTGTTACAATTGAAGACCAGTCTTAGTCTGTGGTGATCTGATAGGATACATGGGATTATATCAATCTTCTTGTATCTGTTGAGACCTGTTTTGTCACCAATGATATAGTCAATTTTAGAAAAGGTACCATGAAGTGCTGAGAAGAATATATATTCTTTTGTTTTACGATGAAAAGTTCTATAGATACCTATTAAATCCATTTGGTTCATAACTTCTGTTAATTTCCCTGAATTATTTTATTGTTTTATTTGTGTTTCCATGATTTGTCCATTGCTGAGAGTGGCGAGTTGAATTCTCCCACTCTCATTGTGATGTGCAGTGTGCTTTGAGTTTTAGTAAAGTTTCTTTTATGAATGTTGGTACCTTGCATTTGAAGCATAGATGTTCAGAATTGAGAGTTCATCTTGGTAGATTATTTCTTTGATACGTATGAAGTGTCTTTCCTTATGTTTTTTGATATCTTTTGGTTGAAAGTCGATTTTATTCAATATTAAAATGACTACTCCAGCTTGTTTCTTATGACTGTTTTCTTGAAAAATAATTTTTTTCCAGCATTTAACTCTGAGGTAGTGTCTGTCTTTATCACTTAGGTACATTTCCTGTATGCAGCAAAATGCTGGGTCCTGTTTATGTATCCAGTCGGATAGTCTATGTCTTTTTATTGAAGAATTGAGTCCATTGATGTTGAGAGATATTAAGGACCAATGATTGTTGCTTCCTGTTATTTTTGTTGGTAGAGATGGAATTATGCTTGTGTGATTCTTTTATTTTGATCTGTGCCTTTGGTTTTTTAATTATTATGTGACAGGAGGAATTTCTTCTCTGATTTAGTGTTCTGTAGGCTTCTTTTATGTTCATGGACAATCCTTTATTTATGTTAGGAAAGTATTCATCTATAATTTTGTTGAATGTTAGCTGGCCTTTTGATTTAGATATCTTTACTCTCTTCTGTACATATTATTCTTAGGTTTGGTCTTTTCATTGTGTCTTGGATTTCTTGATTTTTTTGATTTATGAGCTTTTTGGATTTTTGCATTTTCTTTGACTGTTGTGTCAATTTCTTCTTAGTGTGTTTCTATTGCTGTAATTCCAGTGTGCACCTTGTGAAAGGCCATGAAAGGGAGGAAACCTGAAGGAATCTTCAAATGGGAGTTATCAAACTTCACCAATATTTTATTTTCTTAATATATACTTAAATTTTCACCTAAATAAAACTTATCTGTACATGTGTTTATATGCTAATATTTTTTGTTTTTATTCTTATTTTTAATACTGTGGATGAGTTTGGGGTTATATGCATGTGAATGTGTGTGCCTACAGAGGTAGGAGGCCAGGGATGTCTATGCCCCAGAAACTTGAGCTAAAGATTGAGTGAAGCACTCAATCTCTATGTTGGGGATTAGACTATGGTCCTCCACAATATAAGTATGTGCAGTATCTCTAGCTTTTGTGTCTATAATTTGAATGTTTTTAACTCTTCTATCTAATCCTGAAGATAGAAACAGACATAGAGACTCTCTTGTTTTGTTTTGTTTTCGAGACAGGGTTCCTCTGTTAGTCCTGGCTGTCCTGGAACTCACTCTGTAGACCAGGCTTGCCTCGAACTCAAAAATCCGCCAGCCTCTGCCTCCCAAGTGCTGGGATTAAAGACGTGTGCCACCATGCCCGGCATGGAGACTCTTGAAACAAGGAGAAATGAACATTTAAACAATTCATTTTATAGTCATGCAGGTGTCATTTAATTTCTTACTTGGTTGTTCCTTGTTAATTTATTATGTATTTTGAGTATGTATTTTGTGTGATCATGTATAGAAAACAGAGTGTGTCTTTTTCTATTGATCTCCACTTTATTTTGCGGTATGGTCGCTCATCAGACCAGGCTTCTAGAATCTTCTAAGCTATAAAGTAAGTATATGGATACTACCTCAGGTCTTCATAGGAACATATTTTCCATCAATACAATGAACCCTCATGAACTTTGAGTGAGAGTTTAAACTAGTGCTGCTTTTACAGAAATCAGTGTGGGGAGTTGTGAAAACCTGAATCAGAACAACCATATGAACTACTCAGAAAGATGGATAATATATGAAAAATATAGGCATTAACTGTTAAATATCCAGATGTGAGTGACATAGTCAAGGGCCAGAACCTGGAAAATAAGATAATTTCTGCGAAGGGATGTAAAGAAAGGACAACTTAGTGGAACAAATGGGATTCGAGGCAAAAGGTCAATAGAAGGGAAGGGAGGTAGGGAGAATTGGAAGAGAATCAGAGCATCAGTCAAAAATAAGGTATGGAAACATGGAAGCTAATTTAAGATGAATGTCATTAAAGTATCTCTTTCTCTGGCTAAAATTTTGAGTGAGGATGTAGTCTTGTAGAAATTATGTTTCCTTTTGACTAGATTCTATTCTGATTTTATGTATACCTGCAATTTACTTTCCTTATTCCTTTGATTTATAATGTTAATTATCAATGGCATGATATATAATATTTATCAGTCAGCAAGAACTTTATGATTGCTGTACCAGAGGTTGTAGAGGTGGCTCAGAGGAAATAGCACCTGTTGCTCTTGCACAGGACCCGGGTTCAGTTCCAAGCACCCACATGGACACTTAAAGATGCCTGTAACTTGAATCCAGGGAACCCAACATCTCTGTTAGACCTCCAAACTGACAATGCACTCAGGTGGTTTACTTACATACCTGAAGATAAACACTCATATACCTAAAACAAAATTAGTAAATCAAAAAGCATAGCTGTACTATATAACCAAGAATGGAATATCTTCTTTTAAAGTTGCAAATTATATGTGTTGACAAAAAGCTTGCACGAAAGGACAATATTAAACTAACAAAATATACTTCTTATACCTTTTCACAGTTGAAATGATAGCTCACAGATATTGCAAGAAGATCCTATTATATTACAGAGACAGTGCCCCATCTAAGTCCCTTGCATGTTTGTATGTATGCTCCCTGTGCTTCTGAAGTCTTGAACACATTCAGTGTTTATAAATCTGCCTACTATTTGCTCTAATCAACATTCAGATTACTTCTTTGTTCCCCATCACCATGTCTCCAATCCCTACTTATTTAAAACAATTAAAAAATTGTGAGCATCATGGACATTTTAGAAGCAGGTGCATGCCACACACTGCTCATTTCTGAAAGAATACTGGTAAATTCTGGCTTACTGAGCTTGAAGTTAATGTTAACTTTTAGGTTTATCATATGATATTAATCAGTGTATGGTAACATTGTTTCTTTGAAATCAAGATTTATTGAAGATGAAAAACGATTAGCTTCAAACCCTCAAATTAATTTTCTTTTCAAATATAATTAAATTCTAATTGCAGTGGTCTCTCAAGAAGTATAACACACACTACAATAGTCTACATAAGGAAAAACACATAAAGAAAATATATCATAGCTAGCTGTGAACAGAGGCTCTGCTTATTAGCTATTTTTGTTCTTTTTATCTTTGTTTCTGCTTATTTATTTTTATTAATTTATTATATTACTTACTTATTTCCAAAATGTTGTCCTCCATGCTAGTCCCTCCTCACAGAGTTCCTCCCCATGCCCTCCCCTTTGTTTCTGAGAGGGTGTCCCCTTACCACCCTTCACTCCCTGGCACACAAAGTTTCTACAGGACTAGGCACATCCTCTCTAACTGATGCCAGACAAGGCAGTCCTTTGCTCTATATGTGCAGGGGGCTTTGGACCAATCAAGGCATATATAATCTTTAGTTGGTGGCTTATTTTCTAGAAGCTCCCAGGGTTCCAGGTTAGTTGACATTGTTGGTCTTCCTATGGGGTTGTCATCCCCTTCAGTTCCTTCAATCTTTCCCCTAACCCTTCCATATGGGTCATCAACCTCAGTTTAACGGTTGGCTGATTTATCTCCATCTATCTCAATCAGCTGCTAGTAGAGCCTTTAGAGGACAGCCATGCTAGGTTCCTGTATGCAAGCACAAAATAGCATCAGTAATAGTGTCAGGATATAGTTTCCACCCATGGGATGAAACCCAAATTGGATTGGTCACTGGTAGGCCTTTCATTCACTCTCCTCCATTTTTGTCCCTGAATTTCTTTTAGACAGGAACAGTTTTGTGATTGAAAATTTTAAAGGCAAGTTGATGCCCCCATCCTTACACTAGGATTCCTGTCTATCTACTGAAGGTGCTCTCTTATGGTTCTATATCTCCACTGTTTGGCATTTCAGCTACATTGAATCCTGGGAGCCTTACCCATCCCAGGATTCTGAGACTTTTTAGAGGTTCCCCTGACTCCCATTCCCGATACCTGGCAGCTACATATTTCCATTTATTCTCCAGGCTTTCTGAACTTCTATCCAGTCTACCCCCATACCTAATCCTGTCCCTCTTTTCCCTTCCTCCTTTCCTCTCCAACTATGGTCCCTACCTCCCTCTGCCTTCCATTATTAATTTGTTCACCATTCTAAGTGATATTGAGGCACCCTCACTTTGGCCTTTCTTCTTGTTTAACTTCTTAGGGTCTATGGGGCATATCATGGCTAGTATGTATTTTTTGACTAGGAAAACTTAGGTAAGTAAATCCATGAATGGGCTCCTTTGTTTTTATTTGAAAAGGTGGAGCAAACATGTTCTTATGGAACATGGAAATTCTATTACCATTTTAGGTAATAGAATTTCAAGGCCCTGAAAAAGCAGACTCTATTATGATTCTTTTCATGAGATTTATACTCAAGATCTGTTGTTCTACAAGTACATTAGCAGTACTCTTCTGCAGTAATATTGGAAGGTAAATTATGGTAATTATTTCTGTATGTAGTGTAATAAGTCTGAATTAACACATGCTTTATAAGATATATTTCAATTTGTCTTTTCTGTATTTTTGATGCTACAAGTTGTAGTGAAACATAATACTGATGAGACAATAAAAGTGAATTAAACTATAAATTTTAATTAAAATATAAATACCCACTACCTGATTGTTTTAAATAAGTTTGTCCACATGCTAGGTTATACTTCAGTTCTAACCACCTATATACAACAGTATAATATTCATTTTTATACAATGGTATAGTTTTTTCCCCAAAGCCTATTTGGCTGCAACATGTATGAATCATAACAAGGACTACCAAGGTAAGATATAGATAAAGATGTAAGAAGTAGCACTCGGATATGATTGCCAACTATTGCTGTCTAGTTGGACTTAAGGCCCACTCAATAGAAAGGAAATCATGTGTAGAAATAGAAATTTAAGCAGCAACACAGTGTTAGTGAGATCATATAACTTAGAAAATAATGAATTACAGCCACTTTTTTTCTATAAAACTGTTTTTCTGTAAAACAATCTTAGAAGCAGCTACAAAAACAAAACCTGAAAATTCATGTTACCAATGGAGATGTTAATATGAAAGCGAGAAATTTTCATGAGGTCCAATACCTGGGAATGATATGTAACTATAGACTGCTAGGAGAAGTAGAATTACCATCTTCCAGTATGTGCTCCCTTATTGGTTGTATACAGTGAACCTGTCAGCCTTGAAACTATATATACACAAGCAGTAAAAATGGAATCAGCAGGATATATGTGTGTGTGTATACATATGCACATATGCATGTATGCAACAAATATAATAAAAAATGCTATCAAATTGAGAGTCGGGGCTCTTGAGGGTTTAGGGAGTTTCTGCAGGGAAGAAAATGCAGAGAGATGTGAAATAATTCTATTTCAACTAAATTCTTTAAGAAATGAGTTTAGACACAATAAAAAAAGTGTAGTTGGTCTAAATTATTTTATATTCACATATTAAATATGCATTTTATTTTTATTTTAAAAATTTATTCATGCTATATTTTTATGTACAATACTTGAAATATAAGGTTTTTAATACTAGATATTAGTGTAGAGTCTTAAGAATGATGAGTAAATGGTGTTCTACTGAGCAATATCCCCAGCCATGAAATGCCAATTTCAATCTAGATACAATATATATTTTTCCACTTGAATAATAATCTAACTAAATTTTATTTTAAAAAATATATGTATTATGAAATATTTTTATTTAATGTTTTATATTTAAATGTTTTCATTATTTGAGAATATTATATATTTGTTAGTATAATGTTTTATTGTAGCCCACAGAGGTGATAGATATTAAGTCTAATTTTAGTATTTGCATGTGAATATCCAATTTTCTCAATATCACTTATTAGAGATGGTGTCTTTTCTCCATTCTGTGATATTTTGCCTTTCATCAAACATCAGATGGCTATTTTTATGAGTACTTATTTTGGGGAAAATTATATTTTATTAATCAACATATCTCTGTTTTGTGACATCACCTCACTGTTTTCATTATTACAGCTCAATAGTACAATGGAAATCTAGAATAGCAATTTTCCAAGAATTTTTTTTTGCTCTTGCTGTATTTCAGGATTGACATGAACACATCCACCGGAAGCTAATTGGACTTTGGACCAAACCAATGAGAAATGCTTCCTGGTACTGAAATCTGACTGACTTCCTGAGACTACTACAGTGATGAGCTTTGGAAAAGGGTACACTACCACCACTTTGATATACCAACAGAATTATTAACTAAATTCTAAATCTTATCTTCAAGATTCACAGTCAAGTAAAGCCACAATCCTTCATCCAAAACATTTCTAATTGCAGCAAATGGAGACCTTTAAAATCCCAACTGGGCACAGTACAGAGATCTACAGATCTCTATGGAGCCCTCTGTGGAGAGCCCAGTTCCAACGGATGCACTTACATCACAAGTCTATACTCACGGCTCTGAGCTCATGACAAAAGCATGGTCAGAAAAGTTCTCTGAGGCAAAAATTCAAAATGAATGAACAGGAAATCTATCTAAAAGTGACTATTTAGGAACGGCTTTAAAAAACAAGATTGAAATATCAATGTAACATGGAAAAGTGGAAATTTTCTGGTGTCTTATCCCTAGATGAAGAACTAGAAGCAATTGCTGACTTCTGAGAGTAGAAAAATTAGGTTCTTCCTGGGATTAGACACTTTATTGATTGTCTAATGCATAGTTGTAAGCCTTGAAACTATATACCCGTGAAAAACAAAACAGGCTCATTTTATATTTTATGGTGGATTAACTGAGACTGGCACTCATTGGATCATATCATCAAATGCTTGGTTCCCGGCCAGTGGAGCTGTTTGCAAAGGATTAGGAGATGTGCAAATGTTGAAGGAATTGTGTCACAACATGGAATTGGACATTTGCAAAGCCCATTTCCTTCCCAGTTATCTTTCTCTTTGCCTTATACTTCTGTGTCAATATGTAAGTTCTCCAAGGCCAGGCCTGCTTTCCTAATGCTATGCTTCTCACCATGATCATGATTTCACAATGAAACTCTAAGCTCAAATAAATTATTTCTTTTATAACTTGCTTTGGCCATGGCATATTATTCCAGCAACAGAAAACTGGCTTGGGCAAAAGTTGGTATCAAGAATGGTGTATTGCCATGACCATGGTGGTTTTGGTAGGATGTCAAAAATAATGAAAATTTGCACTAGAAAATCAGTTGAATCCTATAATCAGGACTTAGTGGGGTATACTAATTGGAGTATACAAGACAATAGAACTAAGAAAAATGTGAGCTGTGGCGGCTGAATTTTAGAGATTTCAGAGGAAAACAATATTGCAACTAGAAGAAAGACTTTTTGTTTGTTTGGTTGGTTGGTTGGTTTTTTGATATTTTAGCAAATAATATGACTTTTTCCATTGTTCTAAGACTCTTGCTGAGTTAAAATTGAAAAGTTTGGATTAATTTCATGGCAGAAGATTTCAAAGAAACCTCATATAGATTCTGCTGCTTGAATATTATAGATTATTCTTAAACAGATCTATAACAGAAAAGTTCTAAATTGACCAAAGGACCCCTCAAATATACATAAAATCAAAGCTCTCAAAAATGTAATTAAAGAAATGATTGAAGCTCCATCCCAAGGCAGCAAATGAACATTGAAGCATCAGCCACACCATTCTGTCTTTAAAGTCATGAAGGATGAACAAGAAAAGGAGTTGTGTAATCTTTTATTAAGGAGAGTCTGTGAGGGTATATGTCAGATAAGACCCTGCAGGGAAGTCCAGAGAAGCCACTCTTTATGTGGAGCTGTGAAAAGGAAACTTAATTTGCTTTAAAGAACTAGGGATTTTGGAAGTATCAGAGCCATGAAGCACCTCTTTAAGGTGCAACCAAAGAGAGATGCATCACTCAGACAACTGAAAGGAGTGAGCAGAACCATCTTAGACATCTGATGTTAGACAGGGAGCTATGGGGTTTGTAGTTTTCCTTACTATGTTTTGTTCCAGTAATGCTCTCATGCCTCCATTTTCGAAAGGTTAAGTATGTTCTGTGCCATGCTAGAGTATACAATTTCCTTATAGATTTCACAGGGGTTACAATTAAGACACTATCTTATATGTCAGAATAGGCTTTGGAGTTTTAAACTGTGCTGAGATTGTAAAAATACTATGGAAACTTTTGAAGTTGAACTAAATGTATTTGAAATTATGGCCATGAACCTATTGGGTCCAGAGAGTAGAATGTAGTGGTATGAATGAAAATTGCATGAATAGGAGTTTTTGAATGCTTGATCCAAGGTGAGGTATATCACTAAGTGTGGATTTTTAGCTTTTAAACTCCCATGCCATTCTCTCTTAGCTCTTTATGCTTATAATATAGAAAAGACCTTATAAATTAGGCAATGCAAGGAAATGGAGAGGTTTTATGGAGTGGTACCTCAAAGAGGCTAGAACAATGAAAAGTAGGAGGAAAAAGGATATAGTTTTATTTCAGTTAAAGGTATATTTAAAATAATAATACTTAAAAAAAAAACAACCAAACAAACCAAACAACAACAAGGGAAGTAGATGAAGGGCTTGAGTCTTGTAACTGTGAGATTAGGTATGAACCAATGGGAGGGCCTTGAATTGACCCACTGTCTAAAAGATAAAGTGATGAAAGTGAATATCCTCTCTGGTGTCTTCCTGCACAAAAACTAACAAAGATCAAAGATAGACTCAGGGAAATAAATGTGGCTATTTATTTATTATCTCAAAAATAAAGATCTATAGTTATAAAATTAACGTTATATCTTCTTCCATGTTGTAAAATGCAGATCTGGCTCCCCAAACTCATATTTTCCTAGAAATTCTCATAGTTAACTGCATAAAAGCCTCAACTGGCAAAGACTGGCAGAACCTGTTCTTTACTCTCTACAGTAAATCCAGACTGACTTACCAAGGTATATTTTCATATTTTATTTTATCATTTTCACTATTAAGCTAATATGATTAATACATATACTTATTCTATACATTAGTGGTATTATATTTGTAAGCACAATTCTGTTACATAGGGGATCTAGGAGAAAGGCTTTTGTCATGATTCACTTTCAGGGAGAAAAATCAGGACAGTGACAACAAGTTTTCCTTCTGGATACACAAGTAATTATTTCTGTGTATTCTATTTTAATGATTTCACAGCATGCTTTCTGTCTCCATTTTCTATTTTCATTTTATTTGATGATGAGTTCTCATTCCTAGTCATTTGCCATCATACTATTTAAATGTCATTTCTATTTAGTAATTATATCTGCATAAGGAATAACACCTAATGTTTCTAGATTATTTTATATTGTAACCAATTCTCTCATTATTCTATTGAAATGCATCTAGATTTTACTAGTGAATATTTTATTTCACTTATGCTTTTCATTTTTTAATTATTTTAGTAATGATAAACCAGTAAAATGGTTTCTAAAATAAATTACTCTAAGTTATATAAAATAAGGATGGAAATATTTGCTGGATATTAATACTTTTACTCTTTGGATATTTTCTATTATTAGAAATAGTCTTTGAATTTCTACTTTGGCTACTTAAATCTAATGCAAAATATCTGAGAAAAATTCATATAGTTTTATAGCTTCTAAAAAAATCTCAATTTCTTAATATACTCTGTTAGTTTCAAGTCTAAATGAAGAGTTGCAATATATGAGACACCTGCATATTTTTATCAGTTTAAATCATGTTCAAACATTTTACAAAGCTACCTTAGATCTTTAAACCATTCTATTGAGATTATATAGATGGCAAGCTGGGTTAGAATTCAGAGTAATTTGTCTGTCTCGGTCTCTGCCTTCCGCGGGCTGGAATTACAGGCATAAAGCCATTCACCACAATAGACAACCTTCAATCACAGATTTTGAGATGTAGCCTTGCCCTGAACTAGAGCTCTAAAATCTGCTACCCCGTCTGACCAGGAAGCTGCCTTTATTCCTGATTTTTTGCTTAGGAGATAAGGATCTAAACGTAGGCTCACATGTACTGACCCAGCACAACTCACTCCCAATTCAAATTGTTTAAAGGATGGAAACCTTTTCAGTTGCCTTTTCTATTTTTGTCTTGAGCCTGTGTCTCACTGAGCAGCAGAGACGGGCCTTAAATGAGAGATCCTCCTGCTTCAGCTCCCATCTGCAGCACTTTTCATGGTCATACAACATGGGGAAATCAGGAGTGATCTGTTGTTTTCCACTGCTTCTCTGCTAAATGAACTCTGTATAGACTGGCACATGTCTTATCTTCTGCTCACAACTTGAACGGCTAGTGTTAAGGAAGAGAGACCACTTTCAGTCCTAGTTTACATTAAAGCTGCTCTGAATACAATGTCACTTCTCACAGTTTAGTACTATGCTCTGCCTAGAGGGCAGCTTCCTCTGCAGCTGTTACTAGTACTGAGAGCTGCTTTCTTATTAAATGAATTTATGGCTCCAGGAATATTCACAGACTGTATCTCTGAGGTAGTTTTTAATTTCTCATTACTTCAGACCTAAAATTCTGAAAGTAGAAAAATAAAACGAAACTTTGAACATACACAAGGGTCCTCTGACTTAAAAACAATGAACCAACTATTGCCACTCTGAAAGGGGAAAAACTGTTATTTTGCTTAAAAACACTGCATTCAACATAGGCAAAGCTGATATTGTAAACAATCAGTGGAATTTAGTGACAGGGCACAGAGTGTTACAACACCCCCTCTTTACTGCTAATTGGCCAAGCTCGGGATGAATGAGGATAACTGAATCTTTCTGCAGAGCCGAAATGTCATCTGAGCGCAAGGGAACTGTCACAGCTTAAAAAGACAGAATTCTTTTAACAGGGTTTTTCATATAAAATTGTCTTCAAAAAGTCAAAAGCAATATAGGGTGTACATCTCATAAATGCATACTATATAAATAACTGTCAAACCTAAAAGGAAAAAGGGCTGTAGGACTGCTCTTCTAAAATAAAAACAGAGAAATGACTAATAAAAATTGGTTTTTGTTATCAAGAGTGTCTGTGTCTGTTCTAAATATTAAAGCATATTTACATATATATTTCACCTTAACAGACCAACAATAAATCCAAGTCCTTTAATTCTGAATCATAGCTATTACATTCATTATAGCAAACAATATACTTTTTCTAAACTAAACACTTTAAATTTAAAATACTTCTAATGGTTGTGAAGATGCTTCAATAGGTAAAGTTTCTTGTCATCAAACTTGGAAGGAATCGCAACCAATTCCCACAAGGTATTCTCTGCATGTGCACCCTGACATGTGCCTGCCACAGCCCCAAACACATTGTGAACAAAGAAAATATAGCATAAAATAGACTTGTTTTTCTAGAATTAAGTTTTCTGATAATACATTCAATATATCATACACAATGAATGATAATGATTATGTTATGCAAGGATGCTTAAACTTGTATCAGTCAGAGTGATATAGGAAAGTTAACAGGATTTAACTTTACATCTTTAGAGCATGGTATAAAATCGCTTTCCAGTTCTAAAGGCCCTAAGTCAGTTTATTTCTTAACTGCAGTGCTTTATTGCAGTTTAGAGTTTATTTGTTTTGCAATATTTCAAAAGATGTTTATGTTCTTAGAGATTTAATCGCCTGTAAGGCATCTGTACTAGTCCAAAGAGGTAATTTTGGAAGAAAATCTAAAAGGAATCACTGCCAGTAGGAGGACTGTTTTTTCACACAGAGAAAAACACCAAGAGTAATATGTTTTCTTTACATTTCCCATAACATTATATTGATCAGCTTTGTGAAAGCAAGTAATGTATGATTTTGTTCTTAATAACTATTGGGATAGACGGATTGTCATTACAGAAATGTAAATTTATAATTGGAATTTCATATATAGTGATTCCATTGACTTCTTATTTAGTAGTCTCAGAACAGGGAATAAATATTCATTTCATGAGTGCACTAATGAATGTTTTTTAACTCAATGAGTCATATATCTTAAATAGATGTGGCAGTTCTGTTTTTAGATACATGGGTATGAGACCCAACAACCTCATAAAATGCACATTGCTAATTACACAATGACAGAAGTCCAAACATTCTGCTCCTTTTTCCTTTTCGACAAAGTGGTTGGAGGCTATTCATCTCTAGGGTCCAGAAGGAAGTAAAGTATGCTGCTGTTCCCCGTGAGAGTTAAGCTGGACAAGCCTGAGTGCAAAGAGGATAATTAGCTCCTGCTAGTCAGTGGTCAGGATAATGAAAGGAGAATTCGTTGTTTTTAATGTCTTAGCTTATGGTTCAAGAAGACAGAAGAGTATACTTTAATTGTTATATCTTTTTTAAGCTTTATTTTAAGGAGCCATACACATTTTCTCTTGTAACTTATTAAATAACAAACATGTGCAGTGCATTCACACACACACACACACACATACACACACACACAAACCCACATACAAACATGAAAATGCACACATGCATGTGGGCAAACACATGAATATGTGTGTCCAATCAACTTTACATCTTTTGAATTTACAGAATGTGTGTGTGTGTGTATGTTTATGTATATGTATTTTAATAGAGAACATAGACAAGGTTGTAAATCTACTGTAATTTATAATTTATTCTTGGCTAAGATCTAGGATACTAAAAAAGTATCTACCTCTTATTTTAAAAATTTAACATTTTCTCTAACCAACTTATTTAATTCTTCTATTGTGACTTCAGTGCCTACGATTCTCTTGTCTATCTCTTGTTTTGGTTAAGCTTGCCTCTGGCTTTTCTATTTGAATTCCAAAATTCTCATTTTCATGTTTGCAGGTTTTGGATTGTTTTATTTATAGTCCTTCCATTCTGTCTTCATAGATTTTTGAAAATTAATTTATTGGTATCTCTTTTAAGGACCACATAATATATGAAGGCTGTTTTAAGGTCTTTTACTTATGTTTCATCTCTTTTGCAATTCTCAGGTCTTACTGTGGTAGGGTTTCTGTGTTCTAGAGGAGACACATTTTCTTTATGGTTATGGACTGTGTTTTTACATGTGTTTTTAGAGTCTAGGCATGTACCTTATGGAAAACTGCAAATCTAAATGGTGATATTGTCTTGTCTTCGTTGGTAGATGTTTTATTCCTTGGTTTCTCTTGCTCTCTCTGGTTCTTAGGAGAGTGAGTTGACTGTGTTCTCTTGTAAGGAATTTTTTTGGAATCCTGATAGGTATGGCCACTAGGGGTGCCAGATAAAAATGTGCTTCTAGGTAATGAGAGTAACACTTAGGATTGGAGATGGGCTAGGAGAGGGGTCACAGTAGTAAGGAAAGCAGGGTGTTCCATTAGAATCTGCTTATTCCCCTCAGAATGGGACAGAGTATGAGGAGAGGCCACTCTTGTCTGTTATAGGACCAGGGATGAGACTGGGAGATGGGATTTGGAAGAGAAGAGGAAAAGTGAAGAACTGCAGTAAGCCTACCTGACAGCTTTGTTGGCATGGCTGTCATTTTCTCAGAGAATATCTGCTTGTGTTGTAGCCAAGGATACTGAGGTGAGTTGGAAAAGAATGTCTATATGACGAGTTGAAACTATGGTCAGAGAAGACAGTGAGATCACACCATATGTTCTACTTCTGAGCTGGAGGCAAAACTGGTTGGTTGGATTTGGACTACAGTTAGGAGAATAAGATCTGCTGATGGCCTACCTGCTTCCTGGCTGTAGGATTCCAGGGAATGCCTCCTGTATTCTGGAACTGGGATAAAGCAATGAGTCATGAAAGGAAGTTTGGAAGGGACCATCTGCATCAACCACTGGTTAAGTATGGAGTGGAGGGGAGGGGGAAGCCACATCTGGTAGTCTGCAGCAGATCTGGTAATGAGACTGAGGTATTGGATTTGAAAGAGAGGAAGGAAAGTCGATCAACTGTATTAGTTTACTGCATGGTGGAATTTTCTATGAATACCTGAAGCTGATGTTCAAGAATTTTCCTGCATGCTGTCCATTTTGCTGTTTTCAGCAAGGAAAACCAACAGGGAACACAGAGCTTTCATTCTAATATCTAAAAAATGATGACAATAACAGAGAATGGAGAACTTGTGGGATTTTTTTCTATTTAGCTTCTATACTGAATCATATTTCAGAATATCAACAATTTCAGTGTTTTATGATAGAAACTATATATAACTCTTGATGGAGATATCCAAACATATGGATCTCATTTTGGACTAGAAAGGCTAGTATTTGATATATGTATGCTGATCATTAGGAGTTTTTCATTTCTCTGGCACTTTTTATTTGCACCTTGGCGGAGTATCTGGTAGCTATAGATGCATAGGTTTATTATTCTGTTACATTGACCTACGTGTATATTTTTAGGCTTCTACCATGGTGTTTTAGTTCTTATGGCTCTGCCTTATGTCTTGTAAAATGTATAGCAGTTTCCTTGGCCATTATGCTGTCGTTTTGCAAGGCTGGTTTGATTATTCAAGTATGATTATATATCCTGTTATATTATGTATCCAATGTAGTCCTATATGAATTTAATATTGTTTTTCTAGGTTTGTAATGAATGACATTGATATTTTTAAATTGATCAGGTAAATAAATAACATTATTATTATTCTCCAAATCATATTATTTGAATGATAAGTTAGAAAATGTGACTATTCAAATATTGTGATTTCTTTCGATTTATAAACATAATAATTCTTTCTTTTTGTATCTCTCTCTTTCTGTGTGTGTGTGTGTGTATATGTAGTTTCATCAATTTCTTTAATTAGTATTTTATAATATTGCTTATTCTGACCTTGTTTTCATTATCTTCATTAAACTCACGTGTATAATTATTTTTTTATTTCATCACGGTTTATATTTTATTAAGAATTTTGCATGTAAACTAATTTGTATTCTTTTTCTCTGTGTTTGAAGAGATAAAACTAGGGATAGCTATTATTTCATTGTGAAACCAAAATAAAATTTTGGAATAAAAATATCATTGTTAATATAACAAATATCATTGTTAATATAACAAGCTTGCTGCTGATTGTCTTGGTATTAGGAGGTATCTCTTCTCTGGCTATGTGATGTTCAGTCTCCTACAGATGTGTAGGAACTCTAGTGATCGCACCAGAAATATCATGAACTTTTTTTCACTTTAACAGGTAGTCAGAATCAATTTTACACAATTGTTGAAAAACAATAAGATTGTTTTAATTGTCAGTATCTAATCCTTATTTTTAAATAGCAATATAAATTGATATTAGACAGAGATAACTATCTATGTTAAATATTAACATCTTTTAAAGGAAAATGCAGTATATGCAGCCAGCATAAAATGCACCACCACCAAGATTTCTTTCAGGTAGTTCATCTTTCTATTCAATTTATTGACTTAGTAAGAATTAATATACTTATAATCTATGATAATTTTAGAGTATTTATTATATTTCTTCTTGTTGAATGCTTTTTAACAATTCAATCCTTAAACTCTTATTACTCTATAATAACTAACATTCATTTTCTAAATTTCTTTTTAAAATAGTGTTCTGGTCTGATCATAATGGAAGTTTGTGGATCCATCTTCCTCCTGCTGGGAATGACAGCTATACCTCAAAATCAACATCCTCAGTTGGAGTTCAGGGTTGCCTCACCAAACTTCCAGCCTTCCCAGAGATGACCTGAGTGCAACCACATGTTCACATGGAGTGGCAGTGTTCCCTCCTCCTCAATTCTGTTGAAAACAATATGGAATCATTTTCAAATGGCACAAATCATGATTTTACCTTACCCAATTTTCTATCAATCATATTTTCACAAAATTATGGCTCAAGAGTACCACATACTAAAGCTTTTCTTTTTAAAAGTATGGCACACAGTCATTCTACATTACATTGACTTTGAACTTTCAGTGTTTCCCTTAACCTTTCTCCAGGTTCTACTATATACTTACTCTCAACTTTTTTAGGCAAGCCAACTTTAGACAGCTTTGTTGTCATTTTTCATTTTTTCTATTGTTTAGTGTGTGTGTGTGCATATACGTGTGTGTGTCAAGAATATGGCTGACTCACCAGGAGTGACACTCTTAAACAAAACTCACATTCCACCTCCAAAACTTTCAGTTGCCAGTAACTCAGCTATGTGTAGGATTTCATATCTACATTTCTTTTCCAAGCTTAGGTTTGCTGTGCCTATAGTTGCCATGTGGATTATATATGCTGTGAAGTGTGACGATCACTGTGTCTTCACATGTGTACATGTCATAATATATCAAGTGGATCCTGTTAACTTCTAGCCGTCTACCACCTCTGGTTCTTATAGTCTTTGCATCCTCTCTTGAAATGATATATAAGTCTTGTGAGAAGTTTATAATTTTGGTTGTATTAGTCTTCTTAGACACATTGGTTAATTTTATTCCTAGATATTTTTCTTTTCTTTGTTATATATTCCCTATAGAACAGAGAGTACAGTGGAGTTTTTAAGGTCAGCCTGTCGTTAGCATGCAATCATAGTCTGATACCTGGACATAGTAGGACTGCTTATAGTCTTCAGTAAGTTGTAGCAGTGGAAGTAGTACACTTTTATCAGTAAAGTTAAAACTTACAGAGCTGGCAATATCATGAAAATATTGCTATATTAAATAAATGGAAAGTCTAAAGACAGTAGAAACAGATAATTATTAATGGGTGACATTTATTCATTAATGACACATAATGGCATCCTAAGCACAATTGCTCACAAACTTAAAGAAAAATGTCAAAATGTCATGACTTAGAGTTTTCCTTGGAAATCATTTGAAACATTCATCTCCTTAGGACAGAGGATTGATAAAATAAATGATAAGTTTCAGTAGGCAACAAGAATCAACAGTCCTTTAGAGGAATTTGATATTTTAGGTCCTGCTAGAAGCACGAACATGAGAACATATAAACAGGAAATTGTGGGCCCGGAATGAGTGCCAATATCATAATACTTGGACCAGAAAATATATACAATGCCACTTCATGTACAGAAGATAAACCTGTCATACCAATAAACAAGTTTTGCCAAATTCTGATAAATACAGAATAAAAAAATGAAACAAAACCAAAACCACTTAGAGGGTTATTAGAGGGTTTTATGCAAAGGAAAATAAAGAATCTAGATAATCAGATTCAATAGTGCATATCAATGATAGGGGTGGGACTAGAGTCCATTACATAGAAATTGAGCTTCTGACAGAAATTTCCAAGATGGGTACTGGCAAAAACATTAACCTATAAAAAAGTAAAAGCAATTCCAATACTTCATGGCAAAACTAGGAAACTGGAAAAGTATAATATTGAAAGGTGTGAGATCTCAATATTTTCAGAAAAAAAAGTGATGAGGAAGGAAAATGGTATTTCTAGAGATAAGATGGGCAGCAACAATGATCATGTTGCTTAAACAGACAAAATAACTCCAAGATAACTTAAAAGAGTGAAGGCATGGTATAAATATTTTTTCACGTCTTTTACAAATGAGCCTGGTTTTGATTCAGAACTATATTAAAAATGAAATGTGAGAAAAATATCTAGACAGCAAAATTGATCACAGTATTAATTAGCAAAGAATTGAACACAATAGAAGAATACTCATGATTGGCATTGGGGAAGGACTAGGAATTTTATTAGATTCCCTAGTATACATCTGCAACTGATAAACACAAGCAGCAGTTATTACTGTGGCTCTCTGTCTGCCAGCAGTCAAGAATAAATACACAATTGAATATCTCTCTAACTCTCCAATACCTGGCAAACATTATCCTACTTTTAACTTCCATGAGATTTTCTTTATTTGTTTTTACCTCTCCTCTTCTCCAAGTCCACTCCCCCCTGCTATCCCAGAAGGATCAGGTCTACAAGAGGCAACAACCATACATGACCAAACAAGATAGACTATGACCATCATATCTATTCTGTGTTTTCTGTTTTTGTTTTAAGTGCTTATTCAATTCATTCACTAATTCATAATTTTATGAAGTTCCCAGGCTGCAATTGTAATTTCAATACCCCTGTGTCAGAATCCTAAGTAGTTAAGAATACAAGTTTTTTGATATAAACATTATTAGATTCCACATGAGTGATACCAAATTTATTCTACTTAATAATATGCAGATTGGTCAATGTTATCATATGACAGACTTCAAAACTTGTTCTGGTTACATGGAATTCTGTTATGTACACAGTTGCTCTTTCCTGATCAATTTGCATCAAGAGACAATTGATCCTCCAGTATTCTCAGTTATTGTTTCATGGTCTCTCATCCCAGGAAATGTTACCAGAGAATGTTTATATCTGTGCATCACATCTAGTCTAATAATAGATATCCTCCTCTACCTTCACTTCCTGAGCACTTTATTGTCTAAGTTTGTCTGACAGTTTGATTAATTTACTTCTTCAAAAATACCTGCTGCTAGAGGAAGAGAATTGAAAGACCCTAAAGACTCGAGCATTCTTTCATTGACTTGTAACAATAGCCTCACTCTCTTTTGGTTGAAGCAACAATTATACACATATTACTGTAGAATTCTCTTAGATTTTGGCATCTTAGCCCAAGGAAGTTTGTTTAACAGAGATACAGCCTCTGGTCTATGAGCCAAATAACCTCCTTGGTCTTTTAATGCATACTTTCTCTATCTAAAACTAGTTTCTTTAAGCCAAAGAGCTAAACATTGTGATTATTGACTGTACCTTTTCTATTTTATTTTATTTTATTTTATTTTATTTTATTTTATTTTATTTTATTTATTTTTGTTTTTTTGAGATAGAGTTTCCCTGGATAGCTCTGGCTGTCCTGGAACTCACTCTGTAGACCAGGCTGGCCTCAAACTCAGAAATCCACTTGCCTCTGCCTCCCAAGTGCTGGAATTAAAGGTGTGTGCTACCACTGCCCAGCTGTATCTTTTCTATTTTTAAGGATAATTTGAGTTACAGAAGTATCTGTAAAGGTATGGAAACATGAGTACATGTGCCGAAAGCATCTAGTGGGCATAAGTTTTGAATTGTCTTATATGAGTAGTGAGGAACAACCTCCCAGCATAGGAAAGAATAGTAAGAATCATTATCCACTGAGACATTCTCAGAATGAGTTGTAATAACTGAACATAAGTGAAATCTGGAGGCATTGTAGCTACCTTTTTTGTCCTTAAAATCCAAAGTTTCATGTCTCTGTGCACATCAGCAAGGTCATGTTCTTCTCTAACTGGGATGCCAGATATGTCTTTTATAGTTTATTCTACTACATAAAATGTTTTCAAATTTGCTGGTACAGTATGGGATAACAATTTTGATTTCCACAGTTGTGAGTTTACTTCCATAGCATCTTTGTTATATAGGTTTCATGATAGCACAGATACTTTACTGAGAGATACAAGAGCAAAATTGAAACTCACAAGGGTTATATTTATTCAAGGACAGCAATCTATGGCAAGCTTTGTGTAAAAAGGAAATCACAGTCTCAGGGACCATTTACTTTCTAATACTCCATGTACTTTTGATCAAAATGGAGGATTCAAAGGCTATATGAGTTAGCTGCCACCTGCTCCTAGCCTTCCCCCTCCCTCTTCCTTGTAAGACTATAAATCTGCAACAAAATGTCATAATTTGCATGCATTTTTCTGCCCCAGTGTCTAGCTAATTCAGACCTAGGTGATATAATTGGACAAATGCATACTGTGTAATCTGCATACGCAGAAAAATTCTCCTTTGTCTTATCATAAATTGATGGCCCATTTTAAGTGTAACCATTTTATAAATTTGACCATTACATTGCTGTCTGTCTCAACAACTCTATATTGAGCCTTCTGAGCTCACAACAGCTTAATATTTGTAATTTTTTAATTTTTACAAAAACTGTATAATTGAACAAAATCAAATTAAAACTTCTACAAAAGTTTAGTACCCAGCACAGTTCTGAGAAAATTTTTTTCTGAAATGTTTTTTAATTGGATGAACAATGAACTGAATATTTTACTACTCATTAAAAGGGGCAGCACCTTTAATGAGCAAATTTTGACATGTTTGGGGAAGAAAATATTGTCAAAAATTTAGGACAGCTCATTTTAGCTTTAGTTTTTATTCAATTATATATATATATATATATATAAAATTAAAAGATATCAAAAGAAAAGTCATACACAGCTGGTATATTAAAACATACACACACACAAACAAACACAAACACACACACACATGCACACATGTAAGGAATATATATATATTTCTATCACCTCATAAGCCTGTAAGAGTATATTTTAATGATTTACAAAGTTATAAATCCCCTATGCATGAATTTTTCATATTCCTCTTTGAATACAAAAGTGATTCTTATATCCTTAGTAATAAATTCTTTCAAATTATAGAGTCCATTAGCATAAATAATTATATCTTCACTGTGTGTATTACAAGAAGTATGATGGCATGAGTCCACAGTCATATTGCAGGCACTAGCTCATTCTCTGTTCATTATTAAAAGCTTTTTCATGATCCATCAGCTGCTTGTCAGCTCATTTGCCTTTCACCAGTTCTGATTTCCCACAGTGTCCACAAATCAATTCTCCGAGTCTGTCACTCATTTGCACAATACTTATTTTTGGCTAGTTACCATCATCACAGTATATTATCAGATACTTGGTCATAGTTCATATTTTAAAGAAAAGAACATAATCAGAATTTTGTGAGGGTTTTCATAAAAGCATTATAAGAGAAAAATAATATAGAATTCTTTATTAAGTAAATGTGTATGTGTTCATAAACTAATATAGATATAAAGAATATAGTTATTCCTGAGGAAAATAACATACAACTATATGTACAATTATGTATTTTCTATTTTATATTTCTAGTGAAAACTTTTTTTAAACTTTTTCCAATTTTTTATTAGGTATTTTCTTCATTTACATTTCAAATGCTATCCCGAAAGTCCCCTATTTCCTCTTGCTTCATCTTGCTCCCCTACCCATCCACTCCCACTTCTTGGCCTTGGTGTTCCCCTGTACTGGGGCATATAAGTGAAAACCTTTTAATATAGCCATTAACTGAAAAAGTTAAAATGTAAGCATTTCAGATTTCAAGATTAGGTTAATATTATAAATAGAAGCCATTCAGACCTTTTCAAATGTTAATTATTGTACATGTAAAATAACTTTTGTTTGGTATCTTTCCAAACAATCTATAGAATTCTCTAAAATGGTATTCACTCAACAAAGATTTCTTCTATGTATGAGAGAAAATTATGTGTGTTTAGCATGTTCCAAGAGGTACTTACGAGTTGTCTTCACTCTCACAGACAAAATAACATTATGTTTCTTAGAATACAGTCTGGAAAAATTAAATAAGATTTTTGGACTATAAAAATTCTTGGATGAACTTCTGAAATCAAATATATTTGATATATTTTAAACCATTTTTTACTGCTTAATGAAGGTAAACATTTGCCTCAAGTTACAACTGTCATGAATTTGCTATCTTGGTAAACTGAACTCAGCAATTCTGAGCTTGGATAAACCCCTTTGAAAGTTACCCTCTCAGGTATTTTATTATAGCAACAGGACTAGTAAATAATATATCATATTGCAGAACATTGAGAAATAAATACCATGTTATCAGATACCTATATATAGATATTTTAATATAACATCATAAACAGAGTAAGATACATTTTTAGACATTTATTTGTTATTATTTGTTCTGGTCACATATATTATATATTTTAGACTTTCTCTATACTAACTATCTATTCATATCTGATCAGGAACATTATTTTTTACTTCTCCTATAGTTTTAAAGAGCAAGATATAAACAGGAGTTGCATATTGTATATCCTGAAAAAATTAAGTAGAAATAAAATTTTCTTGAAAGCAGTTTTAGTTGAGTAACTATGTAGACACAAACACACATGCACAGAGACACACACATACTGTACATGGGGATGTGTATAGGTACATATATGTCCATATTTTCTCAATCTTCTTTTAGTGATAGCATGATTGTTGCTTAAATTCAGCACAAGAGTATGTATGTGCAAATGCATGGTATGGATCCATAAATCACTGGCAATCTCTGCTATAAACTTACCTTTTGCCATAGATTTGAGATTTTATAAATTACTGCCAGGTTTCCTTTTTCTTCTTCTTACTGCTGAAACAGTGATGTAGGAGAGGAAGTCTTGCATGTGTTTAACTATAGACTTAGAGAACAATGATTTTAGTCTTGGAAGGTCTACTTCTAAACTTGTGGTTTAGACTAGTAAAACCTCCATTCTGCCCGGTTCTGTCTGCTGGGGCAGACTCGTAGCTGGTTTGCTCCCCTGAAGACACCATGTCCTGACCCATCCTAGAGGATCCTCTGCACTCAGAACAGTTGGTAAGAACCCCCCACCCCGGAAGTCCCAGAGCTGCCACTAGGAGCTCACCGGGTGGACTCAGTACCCATCACCCACAAAAACCCTGCCCCCAAATACCACTCTCATTCCGCCCCTTCTGCCTAGTCCTTTCTGCTGGGGAAGGGTGCTAGCTGTTCTGCTCCCATGAAGACATCTTGTCCTGAGCCATCCAAGAAGATCCACCTCACACAGAACAGAAGGGGAACTGACACCATAGCCTGAGGCATCCCAGAAAATCTGCTACACACAGGGCAACTGAGCAACTGATCACCAGCTTGTCTGCTTCTCTGATTACACCACAGCTTAAAGGCATCCCAGGAACTCCTCTGTATACAAGGCAATCGACACCGCAGTCAAAGATCTCACAGAGGATCTGTGGCATGCAGGGTAAAGGACAAAACACACTGAAAGCTTCTCTGGGGTTATGCTGCACATAGAGAAACAGAAAACACAATTTGTAGGCTCCCATAGAGAGCATCTTCACACAGGAGAACAGCTTGACAACTCCTCTGAAGACCCTACAGTTTGAAGACCTCTCAGGAGATGTACTACAGCCAGGGCAACAGACTACCTGCTTCTCTGAGTCTCTAAGAGACCCAGATCCCACAGAAGCTTTGCTACAGCCAGGGACAACAGCCTACCAGGAGACCTGAAGCAACCCAGGATAAAAGAGACAGACTCCAGACAGAGTAGCCCAGACCAGCAAACTCTAATGATAATCATGTCCAGAGGTAAGCATTAGGCCATAAGCAACAGAAGCCAATATATGTGGACATCATCAGAACCCAGTTCTCCCACCACAGCAAGCACTGAGTACACAAATACACCTGAAAAGAAGGAAGCTGCCATAAAATCCTATCTCATGAAGATAGGATATCTTATTAAGGAGGATATAAATAGCTCACTGAAAGAAATACAGGAAAACACAGGTAAACAGGTAGCAGCCCTTAAAGAGGAAAGGAAAACACAATCAAACATGTGAAGGAATTGAAGAATGAA
The DNA here is from genome assembly GCF_978045245.1 of Mus caroli. NCBI lineage: Eukaryota > Metazoa > Chordata > Mammalia > Rodentia > Muridae > Mus > Mus caroli. Next base: position 149,290,592 of record NW_028227258.1, on the reverse strand, counting down.
GTCCAAGATCCAAAAGTGGAAGTAAAACAATAAAGAAAATGCAAATGGAGGCAAACCTGGAAATGGAAAACCTAGGAAAGAGGTCAAGAATTGCAGATATAACTATGACCAACAGAATACAAAAATAGAAGAGAGAATCTCAGGTGTAGAAGATACCATAGAAAACTTTGACAGGACTGTCAAAGAAAATGCAAAATCAAGAAGCTCCTAATCCAAAATATTCAGGAAATCCAGGAAACAATGAGAAGACAAAACTAAGGATACTAGATATAGAAGAGAGTAAAGATTCCCTACTTAAGGTCCAGTAAACAACTTCAACATAATTATAGAAGCAAAATTCCCTAAACTAAAGAAGGAGATGCCCATGAAAATAGAAGAAACCTACAGAACTCAAAATAGATTGGATCAAAAATAAATTCCTTCCATCACATAATAATCAAAACACTAAATGCACAGAACAAAAATCATATTTAAAGCTACGAGGAAAAAGGGACAAGGGACAATATCTGAAGGTCATGTTGAACCTCGCAACAGAGACTATGAAAGTCAGGAGAACCTGGTCAGAGCTCATGAAGACTCTGCCAACCACAAATACCAACCTAGGCTACTATACCCAGTAAAACTCTCCATCAACATAGATGGAGAAAACAAAATATTCCAGGACAAAACCAAATCCAAACTGTATCTAGCTATTAATCCAGCACTACAGATCCTTGAAGGAAAACTTCAACACAAGGAAGATACCTACACCAAAAAAAAAAAAAAAAAAAAAAAAGACAAGATATTAAGCATCTCACAACAAAACCAAAAGGAGAGAACCACAAGCACACAAAGCCACCTACAAAAACAAACATATCAGGAACCATCTGACTTTAATATCTCTCAATATTAACGGAATCAATTCATTTATAAAAAGACATGAGCTAACAGACTGGATACATAAACAAGGTCCAGCATTTTGGTGCATACATGAAACATACTTCATTAACAAAGACAGACATTATCTAAGAAGAAAAGGATGGAAAAAGGTTGTCCAAGCAAATGTTCCCAGGAAACAAGCTGAAGTTGCCATCCTAATATCCAATAAAATAGACTTTCAACCAAAAATTATCAAGTGTGATGAGGAAGGACACTTCATATTCATCAAAGGGAAAATCCACCAAGAGAAAGTCTCAATTCTTAACACCTATGTCCCAAATGCAAGAGCACCCACATTCATAAAAGAAACTTTACTAAAGCTCAAAACACACATTGAATCCCACACAACAATAGTGGAAGACTTCAATACCCCACTCTTACCAGTGGAGAGGTCATTGAAACAGAAACTAAACAGAGACACAGTGAACCTAATAGAGGATATGAATGAAATGGATTTAACAGATATCTACAGGACATTTTACCCTAAAACAAAAGGATAAACCTTCTGCTCAGCACTTCACAATACCTTCTCCAAAACTGACCATATAATTAGTCACAAAACAACCGTCAACAGATACAAGATTGAAATAATCCCATGCATCCTATCAGATCATCATGACTAAAGGCTGGTATTCAATAACAGCAAAAACAAGAGAAGGCACAAATATACATGGACACTGAACAAGTTTCTACCCAATGAAAATTAGGTTAGGGAAGAAATAAAGACAGAAAATAAAGACTTCTTCAAATTTAATGAAAATGCTGACACTTCATATCCAAAATTTTGGGACACAATGGAAACAGTGGTTATAGGAAAGTTCATAGCACTAAGTATCCTGGAAAAGAAACTGGAGAGATCTTACACTAACAACTTAACAGCACAACTGAGAGCTCTAAAACAAAAAGAAGCAAACTCACCCAATAAGATTAGATAGCAGGAAATAGTCAAATTCAGAGCCAAAATCAACCAAATTGAAACAAAGAGATCAATAGAATCAACAAAAGCAAAAGCTGTTTTTTGAAAGAATCGACTCCTAGACAAACTAACTAAAGGGCCCAGAGGCTTTATCCAAATTAACAAACAGAAATGAAAAGGGAGAGATAATTCAAAAAATCATCAGATCCTACTACAAAAACCTATTTTCAACAAAACTGGAAAATCTAGATGAAATATATGGTTTCTAGACATATACCATATATCAAAGTTAAATAAGGAACAGATAAACTAAATAGGCCCATATCAAACAGGGAAAGAGAAGTGATTAAAAACCTCCCAACCAAAAGCAGTCAAGGGCCAGATGGATTTAGGGCAGAATTCTATCAGACCTTCAAAAAAGACCTGAAACCAATATTCCTCAAAATATTCCATAAAATAGAAACAGAAGGAACACTACCTAATTAATTGTATGAAGCCACAATTACTCTGATAATTAAAGGACACAAGGACCTAACCAAAAAGAGAACTTCATACCAATCTAACTTATGAATATTGATGCAGAAGTGTTTAATAAAATTCTCACAAACAGAATCCAAGAACAAATCAAATACATCATTCACCATGATCAAGTAGGTTTCATCTCAGGCATGCAAGTTTGGATCAATATATGAAAATCCATTAATGTAATCTACTATATAAACAAACTCAAAGTAAAAACAAATCACATGATCATCTCCTTAGATGCTCACAAAGCATTTTACAAAATATAAGTCCCCTTCATGTTAAAAGTATTAGAAAGATCAGGAATTCAAGGCCCATACCAAAACATAATAAAAGCAAGATAGAGCACACCAACAGCCAATATAAATTTAAGTAGAGTGATACTTGAAGCAATCCCACTAAAATTGGGGACAAGACAAAGATGCCCATTCTCCCCATATCTATTCAGTATAGTACTCAAAGTGCTAGCTAGAACAACAAGAAAGCAAAAAGAGATCAGGGGACACAAATTGGCAGAGAAGAAATAAAGGTATCACTGTTTTCAGATGATATGATAGTATATATAAGTGACCCAAAAGTTCTACCACAGAACTGCTTGCTCCAGATTAAAAACAAAGCAAAACAAAAACAAAAACAAAAATCAAAACAAAACAAAACAAAAAACAAAAAAACTTCCACAAAGTGGCTGGATATAAAATTATCTCAAATAAATCTGTAGCCTTCCTTTATACAAAGGATAAACAGGCTAAGAAAGAAATTAGAAAAACAATTCCCTTCACAATAGGCACAAATAGTATAAAATATCTTGGGGATACTCTAACCAAACACTGAAAGACCTATATGACAATAACTTCAAGTCTCTCAAGAAAAAAATTGAAGAAGATCTTAGAAAATGGAGAGATGTCCCATGCTCATGGATTGGCAGAATTAATATAGTAAAAATGGCTATCCTACCAAAGGCAATCTCTAGGTTCAATACAATCTCCATCAAAATTCCAGTACAATTGTTCAAAGATATAGGAAGAGCAATTCTCAAATTCATCTGGAAAGGCAACAACCCAGAAGAGGGAAAACAATTCTTAATAATAAAAGAACAGCTGGGGGAATCACTATCCCTGATCTGAAGCTTTACTACAGAGCAATAGTGATTAAAAACAAAAAAACAAAAAACAAAAACAAAAAACAAAAAACTGCATGGTGTTGATACAGAGATAGACTCGTTGATCAATGGAGCATAATTTAAGACCCAGAAATAAAACCATACCCTTATGGACACTTGATCTTTGATCAAGACGCCAAAAATATAGAATGGGAAAAAGAAAGCATCTTCAATAAATGGTGCTTGTCTAACTGGCTGTCTGTATGTAGAAAGATGAAAATTGAACCATATTTCTCACCTTGCACAAAGCTCAAGTCCAAGTGGATCAAGAACCTTAACATAAAACCAGACACACTGAATCTAATAGAAGGGAGAGTGGAAAAGAGCCTTGAATTCATAGGCAAAGGGCGAAATTTCCTAAACAAAACTCTAATGACTCATGTTCTAAGATCAAGAATTGATAAATAGGTCCTCATGAACTTGGAAAGCTTCTTTAAGGCAAAGAACGTAGGTAATAAGACAAATGGGCAACCTACAGATTGGCAAAAATCTTCACTAACCCCACATCCGATAGAATGCTAATGTCCAAAATATATAAATAACTCAAAAAGCTAACCACCAAAAATCCAAACAACCCAATGGGGGGAAAATGGGGTATGGAACTAAACAGAGAATTCACAACAGAGGAAACTTGAATGGTTGAGAAGCACCTAAAGAAATATTCAAAGTCTTTACTGATCAGAGAAAAAAAGCAAATCAAAACGACCCTGAGATTCTGCCTTACACCAATCAGAATGGCTAAAATCAAAACCTTAGATGACATCACATGTTGGCAAGGATGTGGAGAAAGACTACTCCATAGCTGGTGGGATTGCAAACTGGTACAACCACTCTGGAAATAAATCTGGAGGTTCCTCAGCAAATTGGAAATAGACCTACCTGAAGATGCAGCAATACCACTCTTGGGAATATACCCAAAAGATGCCCCAACCTGCCACAGGGTCATGTGTTCCATTAAGTTCAATGCAGCCTTATTCATGATAGCCACAGGCTAGAAACAACCAAGATGTCCCATGACAGAAGAATGGATACAGAAAATGTGGTTCATTTACAAAATAGAATACTGCTCAGCTATTAAGAATGAGTTGTGCAGGCAAATGTATGGAACTAGAAAATATCACCCTGATCGAGGTCGTTCAGACCCAAAAGGGCATGCATGGTATGCAGTCACTAATCAGTGAATATTAGCAAAAAAAAAAAAAAAAAAGTACAGAATACCTGAGATACATTCCACACACAACTCAAAAATTTCAACAAGGTGAAGGGCCCCTCAGTCCAACTTGGAGAAGAAAGCAATAACAAGTAGGGAGGGAGGGAGGAATCTGGGAGGGAAAGTAGTCGTGAGCTGGGGGGAAAGAGGGGAGCCTGATTTGGTTTTGTGTGAGGGAAAAGGACTAACGCCATGAGGGGCAGCACAAAGAACGGAAACAGGCAACCTTGGGAGATAAGAGGTTGTGGGGGACCCTCCAGAATGCACCACAGACCTGGGAGTGAGAGACTCTCAGGACAAAAGGGGAGGAACTTAGATGAAATGCCCTACACTGGGGAGAGAGAACTTGTAGTGCCCACATCCAACAGAAAGATAGGGCATTAAGTGAGGGACTAGATTGCCATCCCATAGTCAAAACTCTGACTCGTAATTGTTCCTGTCTGAAAGAACTACAGGGATGGAAATGGAGAGGAGTGTGAGGAAAACAAGGCCCAAAGTAGGATCCAGCTCAAGGGGATGTCCCAAGGCCTGACACTAATACTGAGGCTATGGAGTGCTCACAAAAAGGGACCTAACATGACTGCACTCCAGAAGACCCAATAAGCGTCTGAAAGAGTCAGATGCAGATATTTGCACCCCACCAAGGGACACAAGCTGCTCACCCCTGTGGTTGGATTAGAGAAAGCCTGGAAGAAACTGTGGAGAAGAGTGATCCTGTAGAAGGACCAGCAGTCTCAATTAACCTGGAACCAGAGATTTCTCAAACACTGGACCACCAACTAGGCAGCATACACCAGCTGATATGAGGTATCCCACATATATACAGCAGAGGCCTGCTGGGTCTGGTTTCAGCTGGAGAAGATGCACCTAACCCTGAAGAACCTGGAGGCCCCAGGAAGTTTAAAAGTCTGGCTGGGTGATGGGTTGGTGTTGGGGACATCGTCGTGGAGATGTTTGGAGGTTGAAGGATTTGTGGGATGTGTAACAGTCAGAGGGTAAACTGGGTGGGGAGTGGGGGGAATAAAATCTGGGATATAAATAAATAAATAAATAAATGACAAAAAAAGGACTACTAAATCTCCAATTTATATATGCATGGTCAGCATGGAATTTGACCCCATTATATATAACTCTCAACAAACAGAGAGAGGATGGCTAGTTTTAGGTCAACTTGACAAAGAAAATGTTTGGGATGCTCAACAGAAAAAATTTCCTCCACAAGACTGGCCTGTAGGTAAGCTTGTGCTGCATTTTCTTAACTGAAGCTTGAAATGAGAGGGTACAGCTCACTCTTAGTGGTCATGTTCAGCACTGCTGGCTAGTTATTACTAAAGCATCAACCAAAGAGTACACATGGTTCCAGCCGCATGTGTAGCAGAGGATGGCCTTGTTGGACATCAATGGGAGGAGAGGTCCTGGGAAGGCTCGATACCCCAGTGTAAGGGAATAATAGGATGGGGAGGCAGGAGTGGGTAGGTGATTGGGGGAGCACCTTTATAGAAGCAGGGGGAGGATGATGCGATAGGGGGGCCCTGTAGGGAAAACTGGGAAAGGAGATAACATTTGAAGTGTAAATAAATAAAATATCCAATAAAAAGAGAAAGAAAAGAAAAAGAAAGAGAAAAAGAGAAAGAGAACGAGAAAAAGGAAAAGAAAAAGAAAAAGAAAAAAAAAAGAAAAAGAAAAAGAAAAAGAAAAAGAAAAAGAAAAAGAAAAAGAAGAAGAAAAAGAAAAAGAAAAAAAAAATCTGGCTGAGGAAGCCATAGGGAGCAAACCAGTAAACAGCACTCCTTCATTACCTCCGCACCAGTTACTGTCTCCAGGATCATGCATTGAGGTTCTGTCTTGACCTTTCTGAATGATGAATAATTAGCTGTAAGGTGAAATACATTCTTTTCCTCATAAGTTGATTGGGTTATGTTGTTTTATCACAGTAACAGAAATTCTAATCAATATTGGAAATACATATTTTTCAGAAATATTTCATTTTTATTGAAATATAAATTGTTAATTAAGGTTTACACAGAATTATCACCCTACAGATATAATAGTAGATAAAGTCAGGTCAGAGAACTGGTGATTTTGGATAGGCAAAGTATCATTTTAAATGATGCATATGTCATCTGATATTTTACTTATCCTCACTATTGGAGTAAACATTCTAATAAAGACATCATTAGAGATATAAGAATCTAGAAGATATATATTTCATCCTCAGATTTAGGAATTTTGCTAATAGAAACACTAAAACTTTCTAGTATCATATCATCTGAATATTGCTTTGCTTGTTGCTAGGACAAGATATTTGACAAAAAGTAACAAAAACACGATTTTATTTTGACTCACAACTCTAGGGTTACTGTCTATCAAGGTAAGAAAATACAGATGCAGGAGGTGGAGTCAGCTGGTCATATTATTTCCACACAGAAGAAATGTAAACAGGTCATCTTCTTTAGCTCTTTTCTGCTTCATGTAGTTTGGAAGCTCAATCCATGGAATAGTACTGACTACTTTAAGGTGGGTCTTCCCAGATCAATTACCCTAACCTAGATACACCCTAACAGATACACCTAGATGTTAGTCTTCAAAATGATTCTAGGTACTCTCATGTTGAAAATCATCACAAACTGTTTAAACATATTACTGTCATTCTTGGCACTCACCCACTCTGAGCTTTCCAAACAAGCAGAAAGAACCCATGTATCTGATGACCAGGCACACTGTGTAAAAGGAAAATAAAGAGCACCCTAGAGATAGTTAAACTATTGTAGTGATTGGGTGAAAATTTTCCAGTATCTACTAGAATTAATAGTTTGGAATGAACATCAGCTGGATGGATTGTGTAAGGATATTGTGTCAGGAAGAGTAATTAGCCTAAAGCAGTATCTTTCTTGAAAAACTGTGATTTAGAAAGAACTTTACAAACCATACAAAACACATTCAGTGAAAAATTTTACAATTATGAAACACATTTTGATGAATATAATTAACATGTTGATTTAAATAATATTGCTCCATGACAAAGTTGGGAAAGTTTATAAGACAATTAGATCCAGTTATTTTACATGTGTGAATGCACATTCACCACCTTATTACACTATTGTATCAGATAATGAAAACAGAGTCAGAAAATTATGTCTACTAAACATTGCTCCTAGCTAAAGGGGTCTGCAACCTATAGGTGGAACAACAATATAATCTAACCAGTACCCCCAGAGCTCATGTCTCTAGCTGCATATGTATCAGAAGATGGCCTAGTCGGCCATCGTTGGAAAGAGAGGCCCATTGGTCTTGCAAACTTTATATGCCTCAGTACAGGGGAACACCAGGGCCAAAAAGTGGGAGTGGGTGGGTGGGTGGGGGGCGGTTTGGGGGGACTTTTGGGATAGCATTGGAAATGTAAATGAGGAAAATACCTAATTAAAATAAACAAAGAGAGAGAGATAGGATGTGATAAAGAAGTAACAGCTCAGCCAGCCATCACTCAGACTTTTGACCACTTGACCACACTTCCAGCTCACAGGTGTCTCAGATCTCTCTCATTTCCTGTCTTTGGCATTGATCCTTAAAATGTCCCTCCTCCTTAAATTAAGCTAATTCAAGGGAATTTAAAAAAAAAAAAACATTGCTCCTAGAGTTTTAAGGCACTTAAAAACAGAAATTGTTTAGTAACTGCAAAAAATTCTTTAAAAAGTTACCATTTCTGCAAATTAATTATATAACTAAAAAACCCTTTATGATTTCAAAAGATACAAATGAATCATAATAAACATTCTTGATGTTGTAGCAGTGGCTCATGAAAATTCAATGAAATGCAAAATGCAGTATTTAGAAGCCTTAAATAAAAAATAAAATGATTGACCTATTTGTACTATAAATTGATTAATTCTCTTGCTCCTGGGAATATGCAACTTACCCTCCGAAACCAAGAGATAAAATTTTATTGAAAATATTTTTCTTTATATCATGATGAGATTTTTGGGGTTCATGTAGTTGAACAATTTTCTTGTACTGTCAAGCATATGGGTAAATGATCAAATATAAAAGTCAATGCACACTTAGATAGTTATCTTACTAAAATACACTTTTCTGTACATACTGAGCCTTAGTACACTTCACTTCCAATAATTCTTACTATGAGGATATAATATAGTAAAAGTGAAATCTTAGTAAAACCAATGTAAATTTTTCTATCACAGTAATAATGCATAACTTAAAGAAAAAATGGGCACATACATGGAAAAAGCAAGAAAGAGAAAATAAATTATAATTTTTATAGTCTGAAATTTTAGTACTATATTTGAATTTCCAGAATTCCTTATATGTAAACCATGCAACTTGAGCATATTCACTCTCTATAAAACCTCTCATACTTCTGCTTGATACCATCATGTCATAATGGTATCACTAATAATGAACTGAATCCAATTAGTTGTGCCCATAAGAAGATAGGGTATATGGCTTGACAATGGTAATAGGAAACATACCAGGGTCAGCAACCCTGACTCTCCTTTTCCTATTTGCCTTTAAAACCCAATAGCTCTTCACTTAGTGGTGATTGCTTGTGAGCGACTCCCCAATTCATTACTGATTTGAATAGCTTGATCTTTTTTAGGCAACCATGGCTGCTTTGAGTTTTTGAGTACAACAATCCTGCTGTGCCAAGATTGCACTGGCCACTCCATCTCCCTTCAACCTCTGACTCTTAGAATAATTCTGTTTCCATTTTCATGTTCTCCATGAGTCTTAGAGAAGAGCATTGTGATATAGATTATCCATGAGGAATGGATGACAAGTCCATATCCACTTACTCTATACACTTTAGTCCATTGCCTTTCTTCCTGTGGAAAAAAGTGAATCTTAAATCTAATCCTAATGCAATTGGTGGCCACATGAAAGCCATATCTCTATGACACTAATGGCTATGCAGCTCAAGATTATGGCTCAGAGACTCCACAGCTGAGTAAGGCTTTTGATGATTTTCCCCCAGTTGTCTGAATAGCACATTCCAGTACTATTGTAAGCTGGACAGCAGAATTCTACTCTGGAATTTTATTACTTAATTAAAATAAAGAATGATAATAATAATAATTAGTGATGTTGATACAAAATTCATTAAATGAGTAAAATAAATTATTAAATGGCGGATCATAAAATATTTCCTGAAATGAGTAAAACCAAGAATTATACGTCCTTAGTATTTTATAATTATCATATATCACTTTTACAATCAGGCCATTAAATGCTCAAGACTGTGAGATAGATTTTGTTATCTTAAAATAGCATCCATAAAACATATTTATTGAGAAAGAGGGGTAAAAGACAATGCCTCCAAATATATAGGAGAAATTATAGTCATAACTTGCTATTAAAAAAAAAGAAAGAAAAGATAGTTTTCAGTAGCAAACAAGGATGTATGGAATCTCTGTGACATTGAATCATGAGAGGTGCTATTCATGGTGTGATCTCAGTGGTGTACCTGTGCCTCTAAGAAGACTGCTAAGGTGGACTTCAGGAAGCACCTGGAATCGAGTATGCATAAATGTGTTTGCTGATGCTGCTGGCTGTGAAGATCAAAGAAACCTAGTAGGAAGACTTCCAAGAGCTAGTTCCCAAAGGTGAAACTCCAAAATTCTCATTGCTGCCACATTCCATCATCTACTAATTTTCTACTTCATAGTAGTAAATATTTACTTGTCAACTTTATAAAAACTTCTGAATATTGAACCTAGTCATATTGGATATGCCGTCAATTTCCATTATAATTTTGCTGGAGAATATGGCAAAAACAATTAAAGTCAATGGCAAAATAGCACGTTTCTAATATTTAGTATGTGAGCTCAACCATAAATAATTATTTATGAAGTGTGATATACCTTTTTGTATATTTCATAACACTTAGATCAAGGCATTAATATTCTTCCCACATAACCATGCTCTATCTTGTATTATGCAGTTGCTTAGAAAAATCAGATAGCTGAAGCACTAATAGAAATAGATTGCCAATACATAAAAGGTTTCTTTTTACTTTAATTGCTGCATGACATTTCAGTTTACAGGTACTATGTATCCTTAATGTGACCAGCACAACCTTTAACTCACTAGAATTAAATGCAGGGAAAAAAATGAACGACCTTATATTTGCTGAAGTTTAAACCAGGGAGAAAAGCTCAACACTGAAGCATTCATCATGATAATAGCCAAGAAGTCAATTGAATTTCTTTTCCGAAGAAGAAATGAGTCACCCTAAGCCATTTTCAGTGAATTTTATCTTTGTTCACTCAAGTCAAAGTTTCAAAGAGAATTGTTTACATATTTAAAGCATTTAGCTAAAATACACTGAGGTGGGAGATTTTGAGAATTAGTATATATTTTATGTCAATTGCTCAGGCACCTCTATAGAATATATAATAAATTTATACTGAAATATTTCCAGAAAAATCTCAGTTATAAATATATCATAACAAATCTGTTCTTGCTTGGTTTTGTAATGTTAATGCTAATTAAAGTTCAAGTTATTGTAGTGTGTCGAGCCTCAATTAGTACATCCCCAATACAACCAAGGCACCTGAGACTCGCGAAACAAAATGGAAGATGGGTCAGAAAGATTGAAGACGCAAGAGGACCAAGATGTTTGCTGAAAGATAGTTTCTTCTAGAACACAGTAAAGCTTCACTCATGGAATTTTAACAACAGGGCTTCCTAAAGAAGACTCGTAAAACAACTATATCAGTCAACATGCTGTTATGGATGGAATAAATTTTAAAATGCTATACCCGTATATTTTGTCATTCTTAATATCACCATCATCTTTGCAATCTGGTATATTTTTGCAATATTCCCATAAACCTGCTGAAATTCATTTTCTATATGAATGTTAATATAATTGTCTTAGTAATAACTAGCCTTATCACCTAAGTTCCAAAATCTGTTGTTTCTTTTGTTTCCTATGCACGTGCTTGGTTTTGTTTCTACATATAGACTTATACTTTTACTTTATTCTAGACATTTTATGTAAAAGAAGACTGAAAAAAATAGTAATTTTTCTTTCCAAATTACAAGAGATTTCTTTCCATTTGGTTGCTAGTCATGCATTACATTCCCACCTAATTACAAATGGGGAAGATTCTGCATGTTGTCCACGGATCTTAGTCTGAACCAACTTACTCCTGGCTTTATGCACAACGAGGGAGATATTAAGACTGTCCCTTCAAATGGGCCCTTCCACATAGACCTCAGGCAGCTACCACACAAGCTCCCTACAACATTTCTGCTAGTCAGGGCATAAAGGTTGAGGGAAAAATGTTATAACGTTTTACTCGTGTGTATTGATTTCATTATAAACTTATTTTTTAAGGAGAAATAAAGAAAACCCTGGAAACAATTGAGGAAGCCTGAGATATTTTAATTGTTTTGTAAAATGATAATTAGAACTGTACAAGTTTATGTGGTAAAAGTGATGTCATGATTCTTGAATGGAACGTGGAATGATTAAATCAGCATAGTCACATTTATAAGACTTCAAGCACTTATTATTTTATTATGAGAACATCGAAAATTAACTCTCAGCAATTGTGAATTATACAAAAATATACCATACATTATCATAAACCATATTTAGTAAAATGTAAAACAGAATTCACAAAATAGTATTACTCTTTCTATTTTTCTGAGCTTTGGTATTTTCTTGTCCGCAGTTGCTTTATGTCATAGAGTAGGCAATCATTTACACTCAATGGTCCTGAGTTTGTTTTCAGTTCCGTGTATCACTGAGATCATGTGTTTATCTTCTGTGTCTGGTTACTTTATTTTAATGATTACCAATTGCTTCTATATTTTCATAAAATATAGATAATTTCTTCCTCTGTAAGGCTGAAATCATTCTGCTACACATGTGAATAAGTGACATTTTTATTATTCATTCATTTGATAATGAAGATTATTTCTTGGTTATTGGTTATTGTGAAGTTGACATCATGACTTTTAGGTAACTATCTATAGGCTGTTCACTGGAAATGGAGTAGCTCTACTTGTGTTTTGGAAAGATATATATATATATATATATATATATATATATATATATGTATATGTATATATCCCCTACCAGGTTGTATAAAGTATTGCCTTCTCTCCAAGTACTAAACATTTGTTAGCATCTATTTTGTTGATACTAGGTACTGTGCAGGAGTAAAACATTGTCTTTTGCATTTTAACTTGAATTTAATAATGAATAGCTGTATTGATTATTTTTTCATATATATTAGATAGCCTTTTGCATCTTCTTTAAAAAGTATGTATACTGAGATCTCTAGCCTATTCTTAAATTCGGATTTTGTTTCTTTGCTGGTGAATTGTGTGAGTGCCTTACTTATTTTATGTATGTAACTCTTATATCAGGCTTCCATTTGAAAACATTTTCTTCCAGGTTCTAACTTGTGTTTCACAGTGTTATTTGTTGCAAAGCTTTACTAGTTTGACAAAATCTTTTGTGTCGCTTTCTATGTCCTGATCACATCCAGGAAATCTATGAGGCAGAGTGCTGTCTCTAAATTTTTTCCTATATTTACTTCCAGTATTTATATAGTTTCTTATCGTTATTTCTAGTTGATCTTTAACATGATGTGAGGAAATAAATATATTTAAAACCTCTGCATATAGATATAAAGTTTTTCCAATGATATTTATAGTGGTTATCATTTTCTCATTATATAATTTCGAAAATTTTGTCAAAAACCAACTGAACATAGTATTTCTAGGTGATATAGTCTGTTCCATTAATTAGTCTATCTATTTTATAACCCTTACTTATTATAATTTGGGGGTAAATTTGACCATTCATTATTCATTATTGTTTTCATAACATTTTTAAAAATTCTGCTGTTTGATCTGAGCAGTGTTTGGTTTTGTCTTGATTTTCTAATGGCATATGGATTTTAAGATTGTGTCTTCCTTTTATATGAAAATGATATTTGCATTTTGATTTAATTTCACTGACTTTTGTGAAAGCATTGGATATTATTCACTTTTAAAATCCATTAATATCAATCATTTTTCCTTCTGATATTGTCTTGTTTAGCTTCTCTCATTAGTCTTAAATTTTAAATATGTAGACCTCTGGCTTCTGGTTAAATTTATTTCTGAGTATTTTGCTTTTCTCATATAAATAAAATATTTTTCAATTTCTTTTACAACTAGGTCATTTCTATTGTATGGAAATTTTGTGGGATAAATCTTGATATTATGTGGTATTATATTTGTTTATTAGTTTTCTTTAGTTTTGGAGGAATTCCAATTTTGTTTTTATATATACATATATGCAAATGTCTAATTGTTTATATGTACTGATTCTTATAATAGGGACGCACACATAATTTCACTTCTCTTTCATTTGCTCATATTATCACTGTTCATTAATAACTCTAACTGATTTTAGTATTATATTATGTAGCAGTTGTATTGCATATATAGTAAGAGCATTGTAGATAGTCTGCATTTTGTGAAATTTGATAACCTGTTTCCTTTTTATCCTCTATGACATAACTAACTGCTCTTAGATGAAGTTATACATTTTTGATATTGCTATGTATTGCTATAAACCTTTTATACAAACTGCTATATTATGTTCTAGAAGCTATAAACATTATATTTTTATTTTTTCTTGTCTAATTTCCTTTTTATATAACTTGTATTTCAAGCTAATTTGTCATTTACAAGCATTTGTAAAATTTCCTAATTTTTTTTGTATTGTCAATTTCTGTATTTATACCATTGTGTTCAGAAAACTATGTGTTTATGCTTTCTAGGCTTTATTTTGTGTTTTAATATATTATATATGTTGGAACCTGTTGGATGGATATGAAATGATCCCATAGTATACACACACACACACACACACACACACACACACACACAGACATATATATGTATTCCAGTATCTCTTTTTTATATGCTTTCTCATGTGAAGAATCTATATTTTTGAAATTATGTTGCTAGGGTTCCTAGTTGTTATTTTATTTTCTTCAGTTCCTTTAGTATTTCATATCCTTATATGCTCCAATGCTCAGTGAATATGTGTTTATAATAGTTATATCATCCTGATAAACTGACTGTTATATAATGTAACTTGTTTAATTTTAAATTATTTATTCCAATATTATTATTTTGTTTTATCAAAAATGGGTCAAGCTATCTCTGCCCTCTAAAGTATGATTGATTGTTTTTAATGTTTAGTCTCTGAATATACTTAGACCTGCAGTGAATCTCTTATTTATTGACTGTGCATGGCTGTGCTTTCTGTTTTTGTTTTCTTCTAATATATTTCTGCCACTATTTTTTTTAAAATAAAATTTGTATACTCATATTACTGGCAATTCCTGATCGGTAAGGAAATAGTATTGTCATGCTCTTAATTGTTTGCTCTATATTTTGACATTTCCCTTGCTGTCTTCATGTTATTCCTTTGTTTTGTTTTGTTTATTGTCTGCAGTACATTATAGTGGCTCTAAAATTACAATAAAACTAGATGATAATTGTTCTTAGAACAAATATTTCCTCTTAGTCATTCAAATTTCGCTGCACTACTAAGCAATCTTTCAAGTCACTCTATAGATGCAAACTTATGATTTAATTCCATAGTTACTGCAGTATAAGAGACACACGTTTGCATGTAAGAAATTAAGTGCTCTGTTGATAAACACCAACTGGCCAGAATTCACCATGAACAATTCACCATGAAAACATATCTGTAGTCATTACTTATAAAACTCAGATATCAGATATGTTTAAATCATGTTTATTTATGTGTTTGTTTTTAATTCTAAATCCTATTCAAATGACATACTGCAAAGGCTTATACTGGCAAATATGAGTATAATACAACTTCAAAAATCATACTTTCTATAAAACTGTTCCACTCATTGTTGCTCTTATTATTGAGAGCCTCTTAACTTTCCCTTCTTCCATTTATGCATATTGTATGTATATCTAGCCATCTATGTGCCTCAAATCACTCCAAATTGAAGTAAATTTTTTTCACAGAATATGTTGCAGGTCTTTCTTCCTTTTTCTTTTTGTTTATTTATTTATTCATTTATGTGTTTATATGTATATAGAGTGTGTCTTAAATACTAAAATTGTATGTTTACGTAAGTTTGTGTGTATATATGTGTGTGTGTATGTGTGTGTGTGTGTGTGTATGTGTGTGTGTGTGTGTGAGAGAGAGAGAGAGAGAGAGAGAGAGAGAGAGAATGCTTTCATGTGTGTATCATTGTTACCTCAAACTATCGAAATTCTGCTTGGTGAATTCTGGGAGATTTGCTTGGAAGCTTTAACACTATAGCAGGCATCCTTGACCTTCCAATTTAGTCCTGATTGCATGCCTGTGTACACTTTTACTCTCTCTTCTACATTCTAACACCTTTGAAGTCAGACTTAACATAATTATAAAATGTTACGAACCGAGATGAATCATTAAAAAAGAAGTGTTTCATTCCTTTGGCATCTTATGAGAATAACTAATGAGCATTAATGAAGCAGAGCTTAATCTATGGGTGAAAACAATACAAAATTGGCTTATTTAATTTCCTTGAGTTCAGCAGTTAGATTTAGATTTCTGTTATGAATTATATTTTAGTAAATTTCATCACAATTTGTAAGAAGAAATTATTCCCAGTAGTCAAAAAGTCTATCATCTTTTCTCCATTTTGCAAATGTTTCGTACAATTATAGATACTACTTTCTGAATTCATTTATTATTCATATTGGAATAAAGCATCTGTTGGGGCAGATGGAGCAAATGACATCCAGTTTAGCTGTTTAAATAACCCTTAAGGATCAATGTGAAATTTACAAAAAATAATTTGTAATTCATTTTGGATTAATTAATTTGAATTTATGGTGCTCTGTAAAGGCATATTGCAGCTGTTCACAGACCAAACTGACTGAATTCAAATGGTTAGGCAGCTTAAAACATGTCTTTGACAGACAGAAGACAATACTGCTGCTTCATTGTTTATATTTACAAATACATACATCTTCAAAAAATCTGGAAAGATAACATATATGAAACAGAGTAGTTCATTTCCATAATTATTTAAATAGTTGTCTTGATAGTATGAATGTTCTACAATTCCAAGTTAGCTTATATCAACTTTTATCAACAGTCAAGGGAGATCATTCAAATACTTTCAAATGCACCCTTTATTTTTTATATACTCTCCTGCTAATGAGGGTTTTTTTATTATATATTATATACAAGGTGCAAAAGAGTATGATAAATTTCAAAAGCAATGATACCTATTTTTGTGCCCTTCCCAGGCTTGATCAGCTTTTCTTCCAGCCTGAGCAGGCTGAACAAACCTTGAGTGCTTGACACAATGGAGCTTAATGACCTAGCTCAAGTCATCTGCCTTGGTTATACATGCAAATTCCCATAGGAACTAAGAAGAATAGACTGCCCACTGACCTTGCTTTGCAACATAATACAGCTAAAATAAAGGATGGGTCTGTCTGTGGGCTTTCTGAACAGAACCTTGTCTGGGCTTCATTCCTCTCTTGCTGCCCCCTCACCCCCACCCCCACATGTATTTCTCATTTCCAACTCCTCTTTCAGGTAAAACCAGTTTGTCCATAGCCACTGTCAGCATACAATACAATAATCTATTTCTCAAATGTTGACAGAGAGATAAATGGAATGTGAAGATTACATATATTTCATATTTTCACTATCATGATGCTGTCAGTGTATACTTGATTAAATAATTATCAGTCCAAAGGAAAATTATTTATTTTCAGGGTTTGAAGGTCGACAACCTTTGCACATGATTATTAACAAATTTGTAGTTATTTCTTTTTTCTGTACATAAATATTGCTGATATTTCTTTTAATATGGCAATATATTCTATTATTTTAAATTAATGCTGTGTGCATATCTATTTATTTTTAATTTTTATTAGAGATTCTTCATGTCTTGTAGTAAATTAAATTTTTTATGCAATGTATGGGCATTGGAACCCCATATGTTTTTCTGATTAAGGGTTAGTCTGTCTATGTGTTCTGCTAAATGAAACTGTTAGCTACATTGCATATTTTACTCATTTAATAGAATTTAATGTAATCTTTACATAACTCTTGAAGTTAAAGCTTATGAATAGCAGTAATGATTTAGGGTCTTTTCTGCAGTGATTAATCATAGTGGTGAGATAAGACACTAAGACATGATTTAACAACTGAATAAGCCTATAAGGTTGTCTAAGGCTTGAAATCAATAAGCCATGATTTACATGAAGAATGCTCATCCAAGCATATAGTAGTAAAATTTGTAAAATAAAGAAAAGCAAGAAGCCATTCACAGAAAATTGCAATAAAATCTTTAAGGAAGCTTTATGTAGAGTATGTCAGAAAGAATGATGATATACAGGAAATACATGTAGAGTGGATAGAAGGGAATAGTTGTTGCTTATTTGGAAATTATTTATTCTATCTTTCATATAATCAGAGAAAGGAGCCAAGGCTAAGAACACACACACAAAACATAAACACATAAACACATACACACACACACACACACACCCATGAGAAATCTAGGAAGAAAGAGACAAAGAAAGATAGAGCACATTTTGTCTGCTTGTAAATTTTAATGGTGAAGAAAGTGGAATTCAAAAGGGATTATTCTTTAGGAAGATATGATTCAACAACTATAAAAGAAATCTTATTAGACCAATGATTTTAGCAATCTTTGGAATGTTTTTTGTTATACAGGTGCTTTGTTTATAACAATATTCATTTAGTAAATTCTACATTACCTCTCAGAATGAAAAGGTTATAGTACCATATAAAATATTAAATGAAGAAATATTCTGAATTCTGGGTTATTTAGGAGTATTTGAGTAATTACTCACAAGAAAAGTATAACTGGACACTTAAAATCTCAAAAAGTTAGACATAGCAAGTTCCTTGACCGTGAGACATTGTCTCAAAAACAAACAAACAAAAAATTGGTAGACCAAAAGACAAAATCATACTATATGCATCAAGCTAGTGTAAGACCCTAACTCAATGTGTTTTTTAGACCCCTAGAAACAAAGCCCAGCATGGAGTTCTTTGTTCTTTCACCTTCAGCCTGAAAAACTAATGACCACTGGGTGACCCACCTAATTCCAGGAACTGACTCACCACAATCTTGACCCACCCAGGCACCTGACTCATTGTGTAAGGGACCAAGAATGTTTGCCAAAGATAGCCTGAAACCTTTCTATAAGAGATGATCTGTAATTCATCATCCCCATTCGTATGATGTTTACTCAGCTTACCCTTTCTTTGTGTGTTTTCTTTTTTCCTTTAAAAACCCCCATTTGCAACTGCTGAGGGTCGATCTCCTCTGCCCCTGTGCGGGTTATGAGCTTGGCCTCAACATGCTGATTCCCGAATAAACCTCATGCGATATTGCATCAAGAATGGTCTCTCTCAAGTTATGGACTTGAGCGAGGGTCTCCCCGAAACAGGGGTCTTTCACTAGTACTAGTAGAGGTTGAAGCACCTCATTATAATCTTGATTTGGACTTGTGTTAACTGTAGTATTTCTGTGTTAAGTAAATTCACATGGCATATGAACTAATTTTAAATATCTAAATCAAATTAGATTTGAAAATCTATCAAATTTTGTATGTATGTGACAATATCATTGCTGAATCCAAATAATCATTATGAGTTCAAAATCATAAATCATCTTGTATATTTTTGTATTGGCATTCCTTTTTGAACTCTGAAAAATTTGTCATAAAATCAAAACATTCCTACCGAAAATAAGAATGATATTACAAGTTTTATTACATAGTACAAATACAAAATCTTTGTATCTTCAGAGCTTGGATGTATCTCACTTTTACATCTTGGGACAAGGCTGCACATTTTATTGCATAACATCTTCCTTTCCATAATATCCTATTCTATCAAAACACTGTTCCATCCCATCATTACCTCCCCTGTCCATCTCTGACAGCCCATTGGCATAATATATCTCATAGGCCTAGTAGTATCATAGCATAACTAGTTTGAATACTAAATAAAATGGAAGGATAAGTGAATCTTTTCTCTGTAGCAGATCATAATCAGCTGGCTTAGTTAACTTCCTAACTGGGAGTGATGTGCTTATAAAAAGATAAAGAGAGGGGGGATATGTTCTATGGAGGTGTAATCAAGTATGGGGGAAGGGGGTGCCTTGTTGGGCCCATGCTGAGGCATCCCTTGCCCGTGAAGGGCCAGCCACAGATGGTATAGTATAGAATGGAGTTTATCCAGGGCATAGGGAGGGAAGTCAAGAGGGTAGTAGAGGCAGAGAAAGTCAGAGGAAAGCAGAGAGTGAGAGAGAGAGAGAGAGAGAGAGAGAGAGAGAGAGAGAGAGAGAGAGAGAGAAGAGAAGAGAAGAGAAGAGAAGAGAAGAGAAGAGAAGAGAAGAGAAGAGAAGAGAAGAGAAGAGAAGAGAAGAGAAGAGAAGAGAAGAGAAGAGAAGAAGAGAAGTAGAGGCCAGCCATGAGCATGTAAAGGTTGTGGGAGGGAGGGAAGGGACAAGAGGACAGAGCAAGAGAAATAGAATAAGAGAGGAGCAAGAGAGAACAGAGGGGGCAAGTGTGAAGGTTGTTAACCTTCACAACCTGAAAATAAATATTTTCCTTTAGATTGATCATTTTTTAATCAAATATACACTGAAAGCATTCATGATAGTGAAAATATGAAATCTAGATAATCTTCGCATTCCATTTATCTCTCTGTCTCCTGCTTCCCTCTCCCTTGCCCCTCTCTATCCAGAAACAGGATATTTTATGTAGCACTGGCTGTCCTGGGACTAGTTATGCAGACCAGGCTGGGAAAAAAAAAGCTGCTATAAATATTTTATTGACAGTTAACAGGTAACTAAACATGTACGTTTCTAGGTTGGTGAATTAGAATATACATTAGAATGAATCTACTCTGTAGAGGGTATGCATAAATTACAATAGCTCTAATTCTCAAATAAGGCTTCATAAAATACATATTGCTTCACTAGAAGCAAGTAGTAATTGTAAATAGTAGTAAATTAGTATGCTATGATACTAATATCAAGATTACCTATATCTGGTAAAGCTGACTTCAAACCAAAACTAGTTAGAAGAGAAAAGGAGAGATGATCCATATTTATCAATGAAACAATATACCCGGGAGATGTTACAAATCTAACAGTATACACACATGTGTCTAGTACACCAAAAATTAACCTCAGTACATTAGTGGTATTTGATGTCACTAGAACATTCTGACCTTTTTTTTTTTTTTGGTAGGCTTTCCATTGTTTTGATGAAAGACCAGGGATGAGAAGCAAATTGAGAGGAAAGGTTTTATCTGCTTATCAACTGCTATTCACCACTGAAGAAAGTCACAACAGGAAATCAAACAGAGCAGGAGCCTGAAGGCCATGGAGGTGCTGTTTACTAACTTGCTTCCCATGGCTTGCTCAACCTGCTTTCTTAAAGAACACAGCAACACCAGTCCAGTGATGAAACCATACACAACAAGTGGGGCCATCCATCATTGATCACTAATTGAGAAAATGCCTTACAGTTGGGTCTTATGGAAGAATTTTCTCAACCAAAGCTACTTTCTCACTTATAATTCTAACTTGTATTGTTGACACATACTCAACCAGTCAATACATATAGATAGGTAACAATAGACCGATCTTCTAGACAAAATTAAACATAGAAAAACTAGACATAGAAGGCATCCTAACTCTCAATGTTGTATTTTACTCGGAGGACAAGTGCCAGTCAGCATACTAGAAATAGACATACTGGGTGGACCATTAGATGACAGACAAAATTGAGTGAAAAATAATGGAAATTGAAGATGTGGAGGTACCCAGAAAATCAAATGGTAAAGGGGATGATTGTCTCAAAAAGAATCCATGTGAAAGCCCAAGGTAAAAACAAAAGTAGAAGCCTAGTAGAATACGTAAGAAAGCAAACAAACAAACAAAAAAGTGGGGGAAATGCACTGAGGAGTTAAGGATTACATTGGGATAGGAGCCATGGAATTTGGGAAACAAACACACACAAATACACCCCTCCCTCATATACTTATGGTAAAATACTAGTTAGAGAACTAATTACAAAGAGCCACTTTAACATGTAAGGAATTGGAACATAATTAGTCTGAGTAATTGGATACTCTCACTCATAGAAGGCAGATTTATTATATTAGAATCATAGTATAGGGCAGAATATATAGCCCTATGAGTTACTGGTCAAGGAGGTCCCAGAGGTTTCCCAAACAACAAAATTCTTGCTATCTCCCTTGATTATTCTTCATAACTGCATTGTAAGGCCCAATTACAAAAGATGTAACAGTTGGTAACAGGAAATAAAGGCATCAACCTCGAATCAACCAGAAATTTTCCTAGGTAATAACAACTTTCCATAGTGCCAGAAGATGTTATACAGTCTTCTCGAGAACAAACAATATCAGTGCTATTTTTCAGAACTAATACCTGAATACTACAATAATTCTTTATCAGATAAGATATGAACACTTGTACAACAGTGGCACACACTTTTTAGGGTTACTAATAGCTTCCTTATTAAATTTAAGCCTGCACCTCCAGATAAAGTCTCATGCCTAATACAATAAACCTAGTTAAATCCCATGTCTTGATAAGTGACTGGTTCTAGAATAAGGCCTCCTAATGTTATTTTGCTAAATGTTCACACTCTCATACTGCCTTCTAAAATGTATGTTTTTACCCATAGACCTGTGCTATTCTCGTAGTAGAGAACAATACTACAGAGAAATCCTAAGAAAAAGAGACTGAGTTCTCATCTCTAAATGATATACTTATGATGATGTCCTCCACAAGGGCTCAGAGAACATTATAGAAGGAGAGGCAGGAATAATGTACAAACCAGAGCTAGGAGAAATATTTGCTGTTATCTTCAGGCCATGAGATTGCTTTGTATTGTAATCATCAGCTCACAAAAACTGTCATTTCCTGTACAAGAGTTGCATGAGGGGAAGTCAAACCAAAACTGTGTCAGAAATATGTAGATGCTCTTACATCTCTACCATTACTGAGAAACTACTGAGAATGGATACTTATGTGGGGAGGGAGAGTCATTTTGGGGGTGTGGTTGACTACTCTAGGATTCCCATGCTCCAGTGGATGACCCCACATCCATGCATGTATGCATGCAGTAACTGGACAGAGCAAATTATGAGAGAGAGAGAGACAGACAGAGAGAGAGAGAGAGAGAGAGAGAGAGAGAGAGAGAGAGAGAGAGAGAGAGAGAGAGAGAGAGAGAATGAATTTAGATTTAGAATGGCCGTGTTGAAGAAACATGGGCAAGTCAAGAGTAGATAAAATTATATTGCAAGATACACATGTATAAAGTTGTCAGAGAAATAAGACTATAGAATTTAAGTTACATTTGTGAAATGACACCCTTGTTTTTCACACTTAGAGAAAGGTCTTAAAAGTCAAATAATTTCCAAGAATTAGAATGGAAGATATAATGTATTTTGCCAAAGGATACTGATGATGCTGTGCAACTGAGCATTCCACAACCTTTCTGACACTGCTTGATTCAAGGAGGAACACTTCATATAGACTACTCAATTATGTACATTACCAAGCAGCTCTCAATTTCAAGGCTGGCTCCTTCAAGAAAGCCAGTGATCATATATCAACTACATGAGCTGAACTGAAGTAGTATCACTGTCCTGATTATAAATATGTAGAACAAAAGCCCTTATGTGTACAGACCTGACACAGGGGTACATTTGAAGTGTAAGACCCTGACCCTCCATGAGTGGTACTTATTTTGAGATGCCCCTGAGTAAGACATGGTGATGCAGATCAATGCAAAGCAAGAAGTTTATTTTCAGGTGTGTCAGGGTCGACCCTCAATCGGTTCCTTGAAACAAGTGATGAGAAGGGGACCCCAAATGACTATTATACAAAGTTTTTATACATTTTAAGGGCACAGGTTACATCAGCAAGATTACAGTTCAAACTTATTCACTAAGCATACTGACCTTTAAATCTGTTGGCTACCAAGCATGACACAAATTTGAACTCTACCTGGGAATTTCCAAAGGTTCAGGTGACTACCACTCAGTACATTCTGAGAATAATTTACTCAAGAATAATCCTGTGGATGGAGAATGGAACTTGGCCTAGCCTTGGTCCCAGGTAGGAGGGAAAGCTGTATGGAGGTTGTGGGACTGGAAAACCCATTCGGGTCCCTCAGAATATTGATCCGCTATAACTGCAATGTTTTCCTGAATCAGGGTATATTGGGACAAATCGAATACTCCTATACTTCAACTCCACCTTTAGAAAGAGAAATCTTGTTTACATTTTGTTTCCTGTCTGAACTTGTTCAGATATATAGTGTGTTTTTGTGTCATTGATTTGCAAACTTAGCCAAACTCTGCATATCTCTGAAAAGAAAATGATTTCTTTGAGATATTTGATGTGTCAAAAAAGCAAAAAGAAAACAGAATGAAAGAAAAGAAGGATCAAAAAAAAGAAAAGAAAAAATTCTATATGTACTTTTCATAGTATTCTAGTATGCTATAAGGGATGATTTTGAACAATTGAAAGCACTTATCTCCTTAGAAGAAATAATGATCATACACAAGTAACTTTCTTATATCCATTTAACCAGTAAATTTGGTTTTAAGAAATTGTAAATATAGTACAAAATGTATTTTTCCTAGATTTAGAAATTAATATTCATGGGTACACATATATGTGAATATATATTTATATACACATACATGTTTATTTATACTATATCTCTATTATATTCTCTTAAAAAATAAGGCCATGGTTTAAATAGTTAAATAGCATAACAATTCATTCAGTTGCGAATGATCACCTCATTTGGGAGCTTATTTATGAAGCTTACCATTTCGTGGAGAACTCTTTGGAGCTGCTTCTAGAAACTTGGCAGGAGTTTGACAATGGACCAGAACAAAAGAAGCAAACTCAAGGCAGGAATCTGACTTTGGGTCAGGACTCAAGAGATAGGCTAAGATTAATAACATTTATATTTGATTTGATGCAAAGCTCAGAACAGGCTCAGCTGAGACACATGTGGTAGTCCTTTGGTCTTGTACATTCTGACTACCCCTAGAAAGTTTTTAAGGTTCTTTGTTTATTGCCTTGCTTGTTCCTTGACCCAGAACTGATATTATCATTTTGCATAAACTTAAAGTGATAAAAAAATCAGACTGGAAAAAAAACAAAACAAAAACAAGAACAAGCTGGTTCATTCTCAGAACTGGCTGGGGTCAGGCTACAATGTTGTCTAATTGTATTTTTTTCTTTCTCATCCTTTTCCTGTCCTGGAGAACCTGTTGACTGACTGAGGTGGCTTGGTCACTTTCTGTAAATGATTGTGGGGAAAAGAGTGTAATCAAAGTTCAAAGGTCATATTATTAAAGCAGATCAGGGTGCAAAGGTTTTGTAAAAAAAAAAAATGTTGGATCTGTGTGTGCTTGGTTGTTTATTTTTAAAGACAGGATCTCACTCATTACATGTCCATGCCTAAGCAGAAATTCTGCTAAGGCTACCCCATAGACATGAAGCTCTTAGACATTTATGTGATCCAGCCTCACTAATGTTGTGATGAAAGGTTGTGCCACCATTCCCAACAAAAAACTGAGTTCTAACTTTCAGTTAGGAATTATATAAAATCACCATTTTCAGGTTTACTTTGTAGTCTATTTGTAAATGCTGCTCAATTTCTTTTCCCTGTGTCCTTCTTATAAAAAAGCTGAAATAGCCCCATCTATATTTATCATGTAAATGCGTATCACTATCTCTAGTCCAAGTATATTACATACATGATCATCATAGAAGACCTGAATTTTACCCACATTCTGGTTTCTTATATATACTCCTTTCTTTAAAATGTGTCTGTAGAGAAAAATATCCATTTTATGTGGATATCAGCTTTTAAATTCCAGGAGAGAAATTTGTGTCTTGATACTACCTATCTTTGACATGTTTCCAGTTATTCACTAATTTGTAGAAAGTAAATTGAGACAGCTTTCCTTTCCATTAAAGCTATCTTCTTTGGTTCCTTAGCTTTCCTTAAGCTCCTTTTAGATTTCTTCCATCAGTAATCTCTTAAAATGCTGACAGAAAAATCTGTCCACAGGTATTTTATCTACGCTTATATGATTTCATTTACTATATGCTATGATGGAACTGGAGCAATTTGCTCACACAACACCTCAACTATAAATTGGGTGAAGAAAAGTTTCTAAATCATTTCAGTAGCTAATGAAGACATTAACTGTGAAAGTTCTATAGGACTCTGTGATACAGATGGAATAGGGTAGAGTTCCATCCTCAATGTGGAAAATATCCCAGTTATTTCCAATGCTTTTAAATTATATATAATGGGTTATATTTTTTAAAATTAAGGAAAACTTTCTAGAAGTATAGAACTAGAGCAATGATATGTTAAATCTTGACTTTGTCTTTGTGTATACTTAATACTATAAGTATTCGTATCACTCTCATAAATACACACAACTTCAATGCCTCTGGTCTAAACTTGTTGTCTCCAGAAACTTGCATATACATTTAAAATGTGAAATAAAAAGTGTTTGAATGCCTGTTTATCAAAACCATTATTCATTCATGGTTTAGTCACTTTGTCAAAAATCATACTTCATGCTCCTTATGAATACAAAGGTCTACATTCTCTTATTTAGCTTTATTTCATGAACTAGATTCAAAACATGTTGAAGAAGTTGACAGGTGCGGATATGGTATTAGTGAGCGAGCACTGAGATTATCACGAGTTGCTTTGTTCTATAAAAATACTAACTGTATTGTGAAATGAAGTTGCATATTTAAATCTAATTTGAAAACTAAGTGTTTATTCCTGTCTTAAACAGATTCACTCACAGGGGTTGGGTGCATTCTACATGTGCACATTATCCTGTCAGAGTAGTCATTGCTTTGACACTATTCTTGTTAATTCTGATGCATCCAATTATAAATGTGAATTGAAAACTACATTCATTTTGATCTCATCTAATCTGTTTTGTTTGTACACTAAACTTTCATATAAATTAAGGCTAAAATACTAGAAGACTTTGGATTTTTATTTTTGAAGTAGATAATTTAATCATAAGACATAGACAGTTTAAGTGGTACTTTATTTAGCTAAGCAAAGTAAGCATTCTCACATAAATTTTTAGGGACCCAAAGTGGGACAGTATATAAGGAATTCAGACTTTTGTTTTTAACTAGAAATTTAACAAACATGAATGGGGAGTGTGACATATTTATGAGTAACACAAAATTTTATATTTCTAATAAATGATGGACTCAAGGTTTCCCCTTACTTACTTGTTTCCATGATTTTTTTTTCAAAAATAGGAAACAATATGCAAGTGATATAGTGATGTCAGTTCTTTTGAGAGAGATGCAGAGCTTCCTTCCTACACATGCCTGAGAGAATTCTATGACTCCTTAGTTTCTTATATAATTGTAATATTTTTGATGTAGCTTCAAGGATGTTTAACAATAAACTAACATTTAATTGTCAGAATACATAGCTACCAAGTAGCAGTACTAC
This sequence comes from Mus caroli, assembly GCF_978045245.1. NCBI lineage: Eukaryota > Metazoa > Chordata > Mammalia > Rodentia > Muridae > Mus > Mus caroli. Next base: position 149,263,238 of record NW_028227258.1, on the reverse strand, counting down.
TCAGCTATAAAATATCTAGTTTCCTGCCTACGGGCTTTCACAGCTATCTTCTCCCTATTTCTGTGATTTCACTTGGAGACAATAATTGTTTACATATAATACTTAAATTCACACATTTGTTTCTATTATTTACTTTTAATGTAATAATATTGTAGACAGAAAACTTATTTAACATTTTCAAATTTTTAAATTAATTATATTTCTTTTATTACCATGTATCCTTTGTTGCCATTGATATCATCTATCTAATTATTAATTTTCTACAAGAAAGAATCATATTTTTTCTTCCAAGGCATGTTTATGTGACAGTTGTGAGATCACTGATATTTATATTAGGTCTCGTTAGGTGATTCCATACTTCAAATAGTCCATCTGATTTTAGGTCTACTAGTAGTTTTACTTATTATTAAAACTAGGCACTAGAAACATTTTTGTTTTGTTTTATTTTGCTTTGTTTTTCACAATTTTCATTTCCTTTTCTTACTTTTAGTTTTGGGCATGAAATAAGACATCTGATTTAAAGGACTCCAAATGACCATATCACAGTATAGTTTGGACATCAGTATTTATTAGTATGCTATCAAAAATATCTAAATTACAGGTCCAAACTAGATAGCCAACAAAAGAGGCGAGGATAAAGGAACTGAGTGATACATTTGAAGGGGATAAATTCAAATAGAAATTACCAGATTAGAAGCTATCATAAATTTAAGTAATATGCTTTCTCACATGTGCCCTTCCAGGATGCAATACAAAAATCATCTATGCTCATGTGACATGAAAATAAAATTATAGTCTCAGCTAAGAATATAAAAGACAGTGTCTCTGTGGAAACCCACTGATGAAGCTAGGCAGGGAATCAAGTGGGTGATTTTCATTCTCTTTCCCATTCGTCAATTCTAACTTCACAGTCTTCTCCCCAGGTTTGTTGCAGAACATCTGCTGTGGCCTCACTATGCCATCACTCTCAAGAAAGCAACCAGGTTTTTCTCCTTCATCCTTTCTTCCTCACACAATTCTGTTGTCTTATTGAACAGTAATCAATGCTTTTCCTGAAAATGGCAAGGGCTTTAGTTCCTTTTGATAGACCCAGCTTACTTCCTTCACTTGTGTCTTCTGTCATCCACCATTATAACCCATTCCCATTCCTGCATATTAGTTCCCAGTACCCACAAACAAGTTCTACAAGGGGTTTGCCCATGCACATCGTAGACTTAGAAACCCTACCAGAGCCACCACATTCTCTTAAGACAGAGATGACAACAGAAACAAAGGAATGAAAAAACACACACACACAAAAGAGACAGATATCAACACTTAGAGCTACAATCATCCCAAATCCAGATGCCTTGATGTTAGCATAAAAGATAGCCAGCCTACTATGTCTCCATTAGAGACCACCAAACATATTTCAGTAGGTCTTGAGATATTCAACATATCTGAATCACAATATAATGTCAAAGTAGCTATTAAGAGTATGAGCAGTCTTTTTTTTTTTTTTTTTGGTGGGGGGAGGGTCTGTGGATTGTAGTGGATAATAGTGTGGTTATCCTGTACTTTATGTTTAATATCCATTTTTAAGTGAGTACATACCATGCATGCAATTTTGGCTCTGGCTTACCTCACTGAGCATGATATTTTCTAGTCTATCCACTTACCCGCAAAATTCATGATGTTCTTGTCTTTAATAGATGAGTAGGATTCTGTAGCTACCCAGCAGCTTTGCTTGAACTGGGTAGCTAAAAGGGAAGCTGGAAATGACAAAGGACAGGGAGTAAGAAAACAATGAAGCCAAGAAAAGGTTTCTGATCAAGGCTCAAGTTTAATTTTTAGCTCTGTGTTTATATAGGGAAAACCCACAGACCCATCCTTTTGTTTCAGCTGGATAGAGTTGCAAAGCAAGCTCAGCAGGCGATCAACTCCTCAAAGCTCACTTAGAAAATTTGCAACTGCAGCAAGACCAGGTGACTCCATCTAGGTTGTAAAACCATCTGGGGTTTCTTAAGCCTACTCAAGTCTAGGGGAAGGGCACAGTATTCCATTGTGTAAATGAACCATAATCTCTTTATCTATTCTTCATTTGAGGAATATACAGGTTGTTTCCAGTTTCTGGCTATTACAAGCAAAGATGCTATGAACATAATTGAGAAAGTGTCCTTGTGGGATGGTGGAACAACTTTTTGATATATGCCCAGTAGTAGTATATCTGGGTCTTTATGTTGAACTACACCCATTTTTCTGAGAAACTACCAAATTTATTTCCAGAGTGGCTGTACAAGTTTGCACTTTCAACCAACAATGTTCCACATCCTTGTCAGCATCTGCTTTCCTTGTGTGTATGTGTGTGTGTGTGTGTTTATTTATTCAGCCATTATAATGGGTATAAGGTGAAATCTCAGAGTCATTTTGATTTTCATTCCCATGATGACTAAGGATGTTGATATGTGGCAATATGGAACTTGAAGTGACCACTTCCTTTAGCTAGGTAGGCTACAACCAAATATTAGATGGAGATTGGAATGTCTTGTAGAATAGTTGGAGAAAAGACTGAGAAACCCAGAGATAACGAGGACTTCACAGAAAGAGGCAGAGATTCAAATAAACTGGATTTTTGGGGACTTCCTGACACTGAACCAATAACCAAAGAGCATGGGTTGTATCTAGTTTCCAGGCACATATGTAGCAGAGGTATAGCTTGGTCCTCACATGGGTCCTCCTACAACTGGTAACTGTCCTTGAATCAGTTACCTGACTTAGATAGCATCTCCTAGCTGAGCATCATCATCTAGCCTCAGTTGGAGAGGATGCTCATAGTCCTGCAGTGATTTGATATGCATGCGTATGAAGAGGACACATGGTACTCAGAGGGTGTTCCTCTTCTCAAAGAAGAAGGGGAGGGGAATGAGGGAAGGATCTGTGTGAGGAGTAGTGGGAGGAGAGAGGGCTAGTATCAGAATGTAAAGTAAGCAATTAATTAATTAATTTAAACATTTACAAAGAGTATGAGCAAGTTCTTAAAGAGAATATAAATAAATTCATTCATAAAATCTACAAAAACACAAACAATGAAGAAAGCTGTACAAGACATGAAAATGAAAATAGAATCAATGTGGTAACACAAACTAACATAAAAATGTCAACAAAATATTTACAAACTCAGAGCAGAAAGTCAGAGGCAAGCATCACCAGATACAATGGAAAAAAGAATCTCAGGCATTGAAGAAAAGGGAAAAAACAAAAACAAAAACAAAAACAAAACCCTCAGATATTTCAGTTAAGGAAAATGTTAAATCTAAAGGAATCAAGCCAGGAAACAGCCATGAGGCACCATGAAAAGAGCAAATCTAAACACAGTGGAGGAGAAGAAACCTAGGTCAAAGGCACAGAAAATATATTTTTTTAAAACATCATGGAAAAAAATTTCTATCTTAAAGAAGGAAGTACTTTTCAAACACAAAGTAAACAGAGTACCAAATATACTGGAACAGAAAATAAATGCTCCCATGACACATAATATTGAAATTACTAAATGTACAGAGCAAGCAAAGGATATTAAAACCTGCTGCAAGAGAAGAAAGATCAAGTAACATATAAAGACAGGGCTTTTAGAACAATAGCTGCTAATTTAATAGAAACTCTAAAAGCCTGAAGGGCCTGCACAGTTGATCTACAAACTCTAAGAGACTACAGAAGCTACTCCAGACTATTATACCCCATACAATTTCAATCACAGTAGTTGGAGGAAGATGTTCCTCAGTAAAATGAAATTTAAGCAGTATTTGTCTACATATACAGCTTTACAGATTGTGCTAAAAGAAGAAGTTCAACACGAAGAGGTCAGCCATAACAAAGAATAACGATACACAAAGAATATTTTCAGAGAAATATGTGAAAAGAGGAAGGAAAGATCCACAACCAAAAAACAAGTTAACAGGAAGCAACAAGCACTGCTCAGTGATAACTCTTGATATCAATTGGCTAAATTTACCAATAAAAGAAAAATGCTAACAGATTACAAACAAAAACAGAAACCTGCTACATCGAGGAAACACACCTTAATATGAAAGAAAAAACTAGAAAATATAGTAGAAGTGGACAATTTTCTTTATATTTACCATCTACCAAAGTTAAATAAAGGTGAATTAAGGAATTTATGCAGACCTATTGCCACCAGAAAAATAGAAGCAGTAATCAAAATTGCCATTCTGAGAGAGAGAGAGACACATACACACACAGAAATAAAATAGTAGTATCAGTAATTCTCAAATTAATCTACAAAACAAAATTAGAGGGACTTGGGAATATTGCCCAAGTCTTTTTACAAGAACACAGTTATACTTTTTTTCTCAACCACATAAAGACCTAACAAAGAAGAGAATCACATACCAATTTTCCTTATGAACATAGGTGCAATTTCTTTTTTACTCTTTTTACAACTGAGATTTTATTGGTAAAGGAACAGAATACACAAACCTTTCAGTTCTTAACACATATACCAAAACTCTGAAGAGCCGTATATTGTATTCATGCACCCAAATGATGAGCCGTGTGTTGTTTCTCTTTGAATGTATTCCAGTGATGTTCCATCCTCAAATCTGGCAAGTTTTTCTTAAGACCTCATGTAACAACCAAATGCCCTTAACTGGAATGCAGGAATTCTTCTGAGTCACTTTATTTATTTAGTAACATTGTTCAGTGAGTTCATTTTCAAAATTTCTAATGTTCACAGCACATTGTCACAATTGTTAGGAAAATGAATTGCCATGACTATTCTGCCATTACAATTCTGACAGGATGAGAACCATGGAGTGGTTTTCTTAGAAACCACAAGATGAGAAATAGCTGAAAATATTCCAGACACTAATGCCATATTTCCATTTAGTATGCTTTGTATTGTGAGATATAAAACTAGTTCCCTCTAAGGAATGTTATGGTGTTTCCTGAGATAGTGAGAGTCTTTCCTGATCCAGTATCCTGCTATTTTTCTGGTTGTATCAAAAAATAAACAACCAGCAAATGATGTAACCTCTTTTAAAAATATCATTTACATTAAAAAATGGATGAGCAAGGTTTCTCACACCTTTTAAAAGTGTTTCTTGAGTTACTAAAAACAAACAAACAAACAAACAACAAAAAAAACCTCACATCTACAAAATGGTTAATGAAATTGTTCCTGTCGATTATAAAAGGTCAGCTTTAACTTGTTCAAGAACCACCGACTAAGATGATGGATGGCTAGCCAGACTTGGCTTCTTTCTCTTCTATTTCAGAGGCCATACTCTGGCTTTTCCTCTCTCCATTTCCCTGCAAGTTGATCTGTAGCCTACTGGTCAGTCATTTCAGGCTTTTTGCTCTTTTCTCCCCTTTCCCTTTGGCTTGTACTTTTTTTTTTTGTCTGGTGATTTATCTTTTCCCACACCTTGGCAGAAGTGGGCTTGGATGACAGCCTTGCAGAGCTGCTGCTGGGCTCCATCCCCACTAACCTTCCTCTTCAGCACAGTGGCATCAATAAGTGGGAGATTGTGGAACGCTGAAAATGTCACAGAGTGGCAATGCCTAATCAACAGTACATGAACTGCGATCCATTACTGATGCAAACAATTTAATAAGAGACACATGAAACTGAAGAAGAACGAAGACCAAAGTGTGGACACTTTGCCCATTCTTAGAATTGGAAACAATCACCCATGCAAGGAGTTACCGACACAAAGTTTGGAGCTGAGACAAAAGGATGGACCATATAGAGACTGCCATAACCAGGGATCCATCCCATACTTAGCCTCCAAAGGATGACACCATTGCATACACTAGCAAGCGTTTGCTGAAAGGACCCTGATATACCTGTCTCTTGTGAGACTAGGCCCGGGCCTAGCAAACACAGAAGTGGATGCTCACAGTCAGCTATTGGATGGATCACAGGGCCCCCAGTGGAGGAGCTAGAGAAAGTATCCAATGTGCTAAAGAGATCTGCAACCCTGTAGGTACAACATGATGAACTAACCAGTACCCCGGAGCTCTTGACTCTAGCTGCATATGTATCAAAAGATGGCCTAGTCGGCCATCACTGGAAAGAGAGGCCCCTTGGTCTTGCAAACTTTATATGCCCCAGTACAGGGGAACAGCAGGGCCAAAAAATGGGAATGGGTGGGTAGGGAAGTGGGGGGGAGGGTGTGGGGGACTTTTGGGATAGCATTGGAAATGTAATTGAGGAAAATATGTAATAAAAAAAATATTAAAAAAAAGACACGGATATCGAATCCAAAAACACAACAGAATGATAGTGCATCATTATCAAGTAGGAATTACACAAGATATTCAAGGATAGTTCAATCTATGTAAATCCATAAGTATAATCCACCATTGAAAAAGACTACACAAAAAAAAAAAAAAACAAAAACAAAAAATCAAAATCAACATACACAAAAAACTCAAACCACATAACATATAATTAGATGCAGAAAAAGGCCTTTGGGGGAAAAATGAGCCCCCCTTTAGAATAAAAGTCCTAGAGAAATTAACAATGCACAACATAATAGAGGTGCTTTACATGAAGCATACAGCAAGCATCAACCTAAAAGGAGAGAAATACAAAGCATCCCCACTAAAATCAGGAACAAGATGAGGATGTCTATTTCTGCCATTGGCACTCTGTGATCCTGTACAGAGCTGTGAGCCTGATGGGGATGCCCATACTGAGGGTGTAAATAGACACACTGCAATCCCTAATGCAGAAGCTATGTCCAGTTGGCAAATATTCTCAAAGCAAAGTAAGTTTTCTAACAAGGAGTTTCAATACACCATTTAGTGCTGGAGCTGTGCCCAAGAGTAGAAGGCTAACAAAACACAAAGGAGCTACCGCAGTATTATTTGAGGTTTTGCTTATGCTCTCTCTCCTTCCCCCCGCCCCAGTATATCATAATTCTTGCCTGAACACTTTATTACTTTTACCCTACTGGCCTTTTGTGTGTATATTGTATTTTGTGATTTTGTGTTTTTATGGGGCTTCTGTGTTTTACCAGATGTTAGCTTCTCTGTCTATATGTATTTCTTTTGCTTTTATCTTTTATCTTTTTTGGTTCTTTTGTCTTTCTGTTTGTCTGTTTTGTCCTGTTCACATTTTTTATTATCTTGTTTAATTATTTATTTTCTGTGTATTTTTCCATTTTTAGATGTCTGTTGGTTTTTCGATGAAAAAGCAAAGTATTATGTTGATTTGGGTATAGCCTCTGAGTTGATGAGGATCTCAGAGAAACTGAGACATGGGGAAGCATAGTGGGAATAAACTGTATGGAAACAATCTGTTTTCATTAAACTAAAATGATTGAATATTCAAATACTTTAAAAACTAATAAGATAGAAATAAAAATGTTCTTGGAAGAGAAAGAGAATTAGAGGACGGTTGATTAATGAGAAAGGCAAAATGGTATGGAGAAATCCTCGCCATGGACCATGTATGTACATATATGGAAGTGTGCTTATATGACGCAGTACTATATGCAGTGAAAGATTAGAAACAGGCAAAACAACGGAACAAATATTACTTTTCTTTAAAAGAAATAAAAATTGGATTATTATCAATTAAATATGAGTAACTAGAGCCTAAGAACACAGAATCAAGTTATCTCAAATGGTGTGTTCCACCATGAAGGAGAGTAAATAGACATTTATAGTCATAGAACATGGCAAATTTATTAATCAATGCATGGTCCAACTGTGTTGTGGGCATGCTAACTGACAGGATCTAGCAATGTGGAAAACCCTTAGTTTTCATATCCTGTTTAATGTATTGTAATGAAAGGCAGGTGAAGTTTAGCCTTCTAAGACTACTAAGCTTAGTGAAACATTTTGATAATTTTTAAATTAGAATATTACTTCAGAAAAATTAGTAAGGCCTGGGGCTTTCAAATGAACAAAAATAACTCAAGACAATCTAGGTATTGCCACATTCTTGTTGCTCTACTCATCTAAGGTTCAATCACTGGGTTTGATGCTAAGATGACAGCAACAATAACCAGCTGCAAGTTTCATTATATTTCAATGTTCAAATGTGCAAAAGAGTTTTTGACTTTAAAGCCATTACAAATCAGAGCTAAGTAAGATCAAGTTTTTTTATAGAAAAATATTCAGACATTTCCTTTCTAAACATTATTTGTATTGTTGAAAATCTGATCTTTGTAAAGTTCTTAAGAATTAATTTTGAAATTTTCCTAGTCTATTTATTTTGTAGCAATTTCCTATAAGTATTTTTCTCAGTTAGTTTTTGATTTGCTAGGACAAAAAGCTAGAGGAAGGAATTTTAAAAACAGTGCTAAGACACCTGAACATTCACATTCTTGAAACCAGAGTCCAATTAAACAAAACTCCATGCAAAGACATTTCACCTAACTTTCAGTTTGCTGAATGTGCCAATATTTTCACAGTTATGATATTAGCAAATATAACCATCCACTAAAAGACAAAAATTATGAACTTTCAATCGCTCCTTAACTTTTTTAAAAACCTGAAGTATAAAGATTAATTTTGTCACCTTTAGTATAAAAGAGGATATTCATCAAGAATCCTTGATATTAACCACCATGCCATACAACGTAGAAGTATCAGCTTTAAAACATGTATTTTAAAATGGTTATATTATGTTTATGCTCAACCACATTTTGAATGGTTTGAACAGAATATTTGGAAGAAGTAATTTTAAACAACGGAGCATTCACATGCATGAAACAAATGTGCAATTAAGAGGCATGCCATCCAAGGACATTTCACCTAAATTTTGACCTACTAGATGTGCCAATATTTTGTACACCTCATGTGGACAGATGCCTGCTAAAGCCAAAATAAGCCACTGGAACTGGATATAGGTGGGTGTGAGCCATCTGTTATGATGCTTGGAACCAAGCTATAGTAATCTATAAAAGGAGCTGGTACTCATATCCACTACACAATCTCCCCAGCCTCACATCCAGTTTTTAATACTTTGGTCCTTTAATTATACAGAAAAGAGTATCTGCCTAGCATTATAAAATGAGTTTAGAATGGTTAAGCGAATAGTAAAACATCACAGTGTTCATCACTTACTTTAGTTCAAAATTAACATTTTAAATGCCCACAACCTTCTCCCTCTCCAAGTTAAAGCTCTTTAAAACATGATGTAATGGTGACACCAGTTGGCAGTGCTTACACTCAGTGTCTTGAATACAGAAAATTCTGTTTATATTTTTAGCTCTGCTGAGAAGTTTGATCCCATACATACATTTTCTAAACACTACTCACTGTTTTATACATTTACACAAGAGTTTCATAACCTTAAAATTAGAATATTTTCAGTATAATAAATAAGTAGGATAGGTCTATATTGAAGGTAAAGCTAGTGTATAGGGGTGTTTGACACATTTCTGAAATCATGACATGTACGAACCTCACCTTTACCTTATGAAGCATGGAAGCGTAAATAACTCTTGGAGAAAAGTTCATTCCTCTTTAAAAATTTTAAGGAATAAAAAAAGAATATTTTCCAAGTTTTTGGTCACGGCCTATCAGTAAAATTTACCCTTTTAGTGTGCTAACTTGGGAGTAGAAAATATAGAGAACCACACTATAAAATGGACATTGGCTTCTCAGTATCATATTTATTCTTCCCAAGATGCCACTGAAAGATGCTCTTTCTATAAAACAGATTCTCTCTTTTAACTTCTTTGTTTTTTTCTGTAATGGTAGCAACACATAAATAGATTGCATCTAATGAGCTATTATAATTTTGGCTTCATTTAAAGATCATTAAATTGCTTATGAGACTGCTATATTTTCACATGAAAGTTGTTTTTTAAGGTCAATTTATCTCTCTTCCCAGGAAATAATAAGAAGTGTTCCTTTATTTAAATAAACTACCAGAATAGACAAGCATATTTAATTATAGAGTTTATTCCTCTATTATAGAAGAACTTTCCTTTATGTTTTGAAAGCAACTTCAATGTTATGGAGATTTTTCTTAGTTTTTAAAATTTATACATACAATGTTTTGTAACATATTTTATTCTTACATTATCCATGATGTTACACATTCTTTATGATTCTATCTTCTAAAATTAATTTTATATTGAAGTTATATATTCCTTTAAGTTTTTTCATGTTACTAATGTTTATTGTCTTTTATGTAATTTTGTCATGATAACCAAGTAAACACTAAAGATCTTCAGACTGTATATTTGAGTGGATTGATGCTTACAAATATTTATATGTAGATAACACTAAAGAAAATCCACTGTGTTACATATATATATATATATATATATATATATATATAATAGACTGTAGAAATTTCTTTTTATTTTTTTATTAATCTTTTTTTATAGTCCAGTCATTATCCCCGTCCCGTATACCCTCTGACTGTTCCTCATCCTACTTCTCCTTCCCCTTCTCCCAGACGATGTCCCTACACACCACCCCACAAGACCTCCCCAATCCATGGGTCCTCAAGTCTCTCCAGGGTTAGGTGCTTGTTCCCTCACTGAGGCCAGACCAGGCAGTCCTCTGATGTATATGGATCCAGGGCCTCAGACCAACTCCTGAATGCTGCCTGGTTGATAGTTATGTGTCCAAGAAAATATCAGGAGTCCAGGTTATTTGAGACTGCTGGTTTTCTTATGGGTTCAACCTCCTCCTCGGCTTCTTCCAGCTTTTCCCTATGCAACCCCAGAGATTCTTGGCTTCTGTCCATTGCTGAGATGTAAATATCTGCATCTGACTCTTTTAGCTCCTTGTTGGATCTCCTGTCTGTAAGCATACCATAGCATGAGTAATAGTGTCAGGCCTTGGAGCCTCTCCTTGAGCTGGATCCCAATTTGAGCCTGTCACTGAACTTGCTTTCCCCCCAGTCTCTTCTCCATTTTTATCTATGCTGTTCTTTTAGACAGAAAGAATTTTGGGTCAGAGTTTTTGATTGTAGGATGATAACTCATCCTTCTGTCTGATAACCTGTCTTTCTACTAGGCGTGGAGTCTACAAGTTACATCTCCCCACTGTAGAACATTTCATATAAGGTTTTTCCCTTTGAGTCCTGAGTATCTCTCACCTCCCAGGTCTCTGGCACATCTTAGAGGGTCCCCCCACTTCCTACCTCTGAAGGTTGCCTGTTTCCATTCTTTCTGCTGGCCCTCAGGGTTTCATTCAAATTATTTCCTCCCCCCAATACCTGATCATTTTCCCCTTTTCCCTTCCACCTAGGTCCCTTATCCGCTCTACCCACAGTGATTGCTTATATTCTCCCTCTCAAGTGGAATTGAGTTATCCACGCTTGGGCTCCTCAGTTGGTTAATGTTCTTGATTTCTGTGGATTGAATCCTGGGTATTCTTTACTTTTTCGGCTAATATCCCCTTACAATTGAGTACATACCATGCATGTCCTTTTGAGTATGAGTTACCTTACCCAGAATGATATTTTCTAGTTCCACCCATTTGCCTGCAAACTCATGATGTCCTTGATCTTAATAGCTGAGTAGTATTTGATTGTGTAAATGAACATTTTTTTTATATACATTCTTCCATTGTAGGACATTTGGATTGTTTATAGTTTCTGGCTATCACAAATATTGGGCATCTTTTGGATGTATGTTGAAGAGTAGTATAGCTGGGTTTCAGGTAGGTCTATTTCAAATTTTAGAACCTTCAAATGAAGAACCTTCAGATTGATTTCCACAGTGGTTGCACCAATTGGCATTCCCATCAGCAATGGAGGAGTGTTCTTCTTTTTACACATATTCACCAATGTGTGCTGTCACCTGAGGTTTTGATCTTAGTCATTCTGATTGGTATAAGATGTAATCTCAGGGTCATTTTGATTTGCGTTTCCCTGATCACTAAGTCTTTGAACATTTCTTTAACCGCTTCTCATCTGTTCAAGATTCCTCTGTTGCGAATTCTCTTTTTATTTCTATACCCTAGTTTTTGATAGGGTTTTTGGTTTTCTTGGACGTTAGCTCTTGAGTTGTTTATTCATTTTGGATATTAGATTTCTATTGGATGTGGGGTTAGTGAACATTTTTTCCCACCCTGTAGGTTGCTGATACTATTGACTATGGCCTTTGTCTTATAGAATCTTTCAAGTTTCGTAAGATCCCAGTTATCAATTCTTGATCTTAGAGCCTGAGCCATTGGAGTTCAGTTTAAGAAATTTCCCCCATGCCAATGAGTTCCAGGCTCTTTCCTGATTTCTCTTCTATTAGATTTACTTTATCTGGTTTTATGGTGAGATCCACAGACTAAGTCTAAACTTCATTACCAACAAAAACAACAGAAAACTCATACCCATGGAATCTGTTTCACTCTATTCAGTGATCACTTCGTCATAGAAGAAATAAATAAAGAAATTAAAGACTTCCTGAAATTCAATGAAAGTGATAACACAGCATACCCAAACTTATGGGGCACAATGAAAGCAGTGCTAAGAGGAAAATTCATGGCACTAAGTGTCCTGGTAAAGGAATTGGAGAGATCCTACACTAGTAACTTAACAGCACACCTGACAGCTCTAGAACAAAAGGAATCAAACACACCCAAGAAGGCAGAAAATAGTTAAACTCAGGGTAGAAATCAACCAAATAGAAAAAAAGAGAAAGATACAAAAAATCAAACCAAACCAAACCAAAACAAAAACTGGTTCTTTGAGAAAATCAACAAGATAGATAAACCCCTAGATAAAATAACTAAAGGACACAGGGACAGCATCCAAACTAACAAAGTCAGAAATGAAAAGAGACTGTAGAAAATTTCAAAATAAAATTATTACTTTGACAATATGATCTGAATTTAATAAATATGAAATAATTGTTAATAAAAATATAAATATATTATTTTAATTGTATTGCTTTAGGGGACTTTCGAATTTTTCAAATAATATTTCATTTGTAATACAATCACAAATAAAATAAAATAAAAATAAAAATAAAAATACATGGCTTGTATTTTACAGAAGCATCTGGATTTGAGATGGTTCCTAGAGTAGTGCTTTTGATCTAAGAATGGACACATAGTAGGTACAATGTGACTTGATTAAATCTATTTTTTCACTTTTCTATGAAGTACTAAACATTAACATTGTCACTAAATATCAGTCCCAGACCAAGAATTAATGTCTGCTAATAGTTTTATGTACATTCAGCATAGTACTCAAAACTCTAAAATCATGTAAGGCTTGTTGGACCATGAATGATTTGATTTCTTCTTGTTTACATTATGTGTGTGTTGTCAGGCAGAGGCATGCGAATGTGCACCACTCCTCTGTGGGTGTCTGAAAGCTCTGGTGAGTTGGTTCTGTCTTTCCACTATCTGGATTTGACGATGGAATTCAGGTCAGGTCATCCGCCATCTTGGCAACTAGCTTCCTTACCTCCTGAATCATCTACCTGGTCCCTGATTTAGTACTTTCAGGTACAGAAAAAGCAAAAGATAGCTCATGCACCATATATTTAGCAGTATATTACCAAGTATTGCCATTTATTTATATCATCTCACAAAAAAAGAAAAGAAAAAGAAAAACATGATATTAAACCCATATAAGAACAAAGACAAGACAACATCTTAGCTTTTATACTGTCCAAATGAAGTCTATCACACAATAATTTTTCTATTAGTAAAATCATATAGGGTCATCAGACTAAAGCAAACCTATCATATAATATAGTACTTTTACCATTTAAGAAAAATGTGATGAAGTTATATAAGTCTAATCCACTTTCCTTTTTTATAGTTAATGAAAAATGTGGAAAGAAAATGTCTATCTAATATGGAGCTCAGAGGAAGTCATAGTATGCCTACAGATACCACAGTGCAGACATTATGAGAGCTTCAGTAGAGAACAATACCACCTATCATATACTACCCTGTAGCATCATAAGGACACTTAAACCACACTCTTTACATGGGAGGGATTTTCTTAGTTCTGGTTCACATCTTGATGACATGTGCAATCCAGATGACTCAGCAGAAATAATTGTGCATCCCAATTTCCTGAGTTTTTAGTGTCAGTTCCGTGTACTTCTCTCATGGGACCCATCACTAGGAAGAATGCAACAACATTTAATGTAAAAAAACAAATGTGGAGTCTCTTTCCAATTTCCATCTTTAAAAATTCAGCTGAAGTAATTAGTCTGACAGTCGTTCTTTGCCATTCTGATTTCCAAGTAAGCAACAAAAAATTTGGATGTACAAACATCAATTGTCACTTTCCTGTCAGAATCTCTTCAAGCAAAATGCCTCCTATAATGGGAAAAAAAAAAAAGGATACTCTCTCTGAGGGCTGCTCTGTGCCAAAACAGCTAATAATATGTTATTTCTCAAATAACATAAAGAAACAAGATGGACAACAGTTCTTTTTTGAAAATTCACTTAAATTACCTTCGTTTATCTCATTATTGCACAGTAGTTCTTATGCCAAACTTCTATTCATTATATTTTTTTATAAGCTCTGAAAAAATATGTCCTAACACCAGGAAGCAAATGAAAGCTAACATATCTAAGATCTAAGGAACTGAAGTAGAAGATTTCAAGTAAGGAAAAAACAAAAAACAAAACAAAAATAAAAGCAAAAAAAGCAAAGAACAAACACACAAAAATACTATTTTTTTACAATCTCAATGAATTAGATTAAATTGGATATAGATTGCATAATAAATTAATTTTGAAGTATTTAAAATAAAATGAGAAACATTGAACATATCACACCAAATTACAATAGTTAAATAAGCCTGCATAATTTCTATTATTTAATGGATTTCTTGTATGTATAAATTTATGTTACGTAATACTGTTTCTTTGATTTCATTACTCATTTATGTGAGGCAGATTCAGAAATAGTTATTTGAAATATTTTCTGTTTCCCATTGCTAATTGGTCACTACTAAGATGAGCTCTTTCATTGTTACTTTTGAATTAGCCGATTATTTAATTACACTTAAAACAGGATAAATTATTCTGTTGGTTAAGTATAATTTGGTTATCATTAGCTGCATATATTCTCTAAATATTTATAGAATTTGTGTCAAACAATGTAATGTTTAGATTGTGGTACAAAACGGAATGGGAGCCAGTTTTATACATGCAACTCGTTGTTCTGATACATTTTTCTTCAATTGTTCTCTTTGCTCTAAGCCTTGTCTTTCATTGTTGTTAACACTACAATACTAAAAAAGAATAGTGAAGGCCAGCAATATGACATAGCATGTGCTTGCTTGCTATGCAAGTCTGGCCACATGAATTTGATCCCTAAAACCCATTTAAAAGTGTAAGGAGAAAACTAAGTATACTAATTTGTATTCTGACCTCTGTTGCACACTGTGGCACACTTACCACATTAATACATGCAAAATCATTATAAAAACATATAAATTCATTGTGATACTTAACATAGTTTTTAAAAGCTGTCTCCATACTGTTTTCTATTGAAGTCTCTCTGGATGAATTCATTAATTCTGCTTTCTACATTGTAAAACTTATAGTATGTCATTTCTGTAAATGTTGTATTTCTTTGTGCATTCACACCAAAGTCAACATTTCTTTTAAACAGAGCTCTCATCACCACATGCATCTTGCTGCTTCATCTAAGGAGCTTTGTATCCCATTCACCCCTGCTTGCTGGAACTGTTCCACAATGATCATACTCCAGAATTGATGACTCATCTTCTAGGACATCTGGGAACCTTTAGGGCCTTCTGCTGCTGCAGTTTCATTATCATTGACCAGCAAGTTCCTACTTCTTACTGTTTGTTTGTTACATAAAAACATTAAGGTTGTGACTACATCATATTCTGTTGGACAATAGAAAGTCAAAAGACTGATCTTAAAGTATATCAGTGTGCCCAATCACACCAAATAAATGTACATTTTAAGTAAAAATATGTGAATGTCATGTACACAGAGTTCATTGAAAATTCCTTTTTCTTTTTAATATATTTCATACTGCTACATCAAAAATCTTGCTGAAAAATCATAGGTTTAGTGCCTATATATGCTGGAATATTGCTTTATTCATAGTGTTTTCTGTAACAAGTGGAAAAGATGCTAGGTTTGTATTTGTTGAATAAATGGAAAATGAACTTATATGCTCTATTTGAATATCAATACAAATTTAATTTCTTAGTAAGGAAATGTGTTGCACTCTTCAAGTTAGACAACAATTTCCATAGTTAGCATGAATAATATCATAACCCTTTCTAAATAAAAAAAAAAGCACAAATTGACCTAGCTCATTGCACATGTGGAAATCAGGTCTTGATTCTTTCTTATCAAGTGTATCAAAGCTGTAATGTTCTTCTCTGAAAACTTTTAATGGCGATTGACTATGCAATTATCAGTAGAAAATTAAAGGCAAGTAAAGAAAGAAAGAAATTTCTTCCAAATAATAATACTGTTAGACTTTGGAATTTCATATAATAAGCAAACTTATAGAACATGAACTAGGAAGAAATAAAGGCACAATCTGCACCAAATCAGTCTACTTCAATAGCACCTGATGGTGTATGACCTAAAAAGTGACCTACAAGGCTGATACACAGTTTTTATTTGTAATTTATAACTAGCTTTTGATCCCAATAGCAATCCTCCAAACAAAGGCTGACTAATAAAGAATGTTGATTGAAAAGAATCAGCACAAGGTATTAATTTTTATCTCTGAAATATAAAAAATAATCAAGATTAAAACAGACTGGAAATATCATCTCTTTTTCTCTGAACTTGTCCCTTAAAGTCTGTGTTTAAGTCATTGTCTTCATAATTACTGACTTTAAATGCCAGAACACGTTGTCATTATTTTAAATATAATACTTCTTCTGTCCTATAAAGATTACCTATTGTTAGAAAAGAAAGGAAGATGATAAATAAAGAAAGCTTACACTGATGATCTTCTCTATCTAAATCTTCTGGTACATTTTTTTTAATGATAATTCCAAAGTGAACAGCAAGAAGAAGGAGTGTTACTTCCCATGCTTATATGATAACAGTGTGATGCAGAAACTGAAAATTACATAGTTTAATATGAAAAAGAAACTCAACCTACCAGAAGCAAACCCAGGAAACTGGAATAGGTTGGGACTGAGAAGTTTTTAAATAGGGAGGACTCACATAGGAAAGTGAAAATGTCTACTGGCAAGGTCTCCTCTTGCAGGGAAGGTGCCCAGAGATCTGGAGCTCAGCTCTGCCTCCTGGCTGAAGATGAAGGCCTGAAAGGGAACCTGTCCCAGAAGCTATGTTGCTTCTCCAGCCCATGTGCTCTCCTGTGCAGACTGGTCTCTAAAGGACCTGGGATACAAGCTGGCATTCTCACCTGGTCCCATGGTCAGAATCCTTCCTGGAGGCCGATTCAATGTAATACATTCTTATTGAGAATCTTTGAAAATAATCCTCAGAGCAAAAGTAAAAATTACTTACAATGCCAACATATGGATGAATAGAGAGAGGAGGAGAAAAAGATAGTTCAAATGGCAAAACTTCATCTAACATAAATGAAAGACAAAACCAGTTCTACATAATGTCCAACATGATTAAATGTCCTTATGAAACATTTACAGGCATAAAAAAATAATATGGCCAGATTATAAATGCAAAAACTCCAAGAAAAAATTGGTTTAAATAGATAAAATCTTGACAAAACTTCCATTGGAGAAAGTGCAGATATTGTATTCATCAAATCATTCAGACTAGTATTACCAGTCAAAGTTCATGTCAATATCATATAACCTTTCACATAATGGGATGAAAAGGGCACTTCAGCTCTGTGATATTAGCCTCGAAAATCTATAACCCAAAATAATAAGAAGAAAATATCAAGCAAAACCAAGTTAATAGAAATTTTTATACAATGCCTGATTTTTTTGGCTTCCAAATGTTAATTTCCTGAAAAGCAAGGCAAGACTAAGAAACTATCAGATATTAGAAGACACCAAATTGTTTAAGTACCTGAGATGCTGAAGTTGAAAGACATACTAATAGAAAACCTGGCAATATCCAACAAAAATTACAGAGTAATTGAGTGTTTTATTAATGTAATACTACTTAAGAGAAATATTATGTTAGTATTAAACAAAGATGCATGCTTGGAGCAGAGATGTCCTATTATTGCTTTGTTTGGCAGTAAATATAATATAATTTCAAAATACAAAATTAAATACTAGTAAGAAAATAGTAAAAGTTAAAAATAACAATAAATAACGTAAAATAGGTCTTAGGGATAATATCCAAAATATACAAAATGCTCAAGAAGTTAGACTCCAGAAAACAAAATAATTCAATTAAAAATGGGCAGAACAAAGAGTTCTCAACTAAGGAATCTCAAACTTCAGAGATGAACCTGAAGAAATGTATAACTTGCTTGATCATCAGGGGAATGCAAATCAAAATGACCTTGAGATTCCAGCCAGAATCGCTAAGATCAAAAACTCAGGTGACAGCAGATGTTGGTAAGGATGTGGAGATAGAGGAGAACTCCTCAATTGCTGGTGGGATTGCAAGCTGGTGCAACAACTTTGGAAATCAATTTGGTGGTTCCTCTGAAAATTGAGAATAGCTCTACATGAAGACCTAGCTATACGCAAAAGATGCTCCAACACATAGCTAGGATGTGTGCTCCACTATGTTCAGAGCAGCCTTATTTATAATAGCCAGAAGTTGTGGAACCCATATGTCCCACAGTGGAAGAATGGATTTAGACAATGTGAACATGGTACATTTACACAATGGAATACTACTCAGATATTAAAATGACATCTTCAAGAAGTTTGTAGGCAAATTGATGGAACTAGAGAATATTATCCTGAATAAGGTAACAGAGGCACAAATGGACATACATGATATATTCTCACTGATAAGAGGATATTAGCCTACAAGCTTAGAATATGGACCATCTAATCCATAGACCATTTGAAGTTTAAAAGAAGAAAAGCCAAAGTGTGGATACTTCAAATTCACTTAGAAGAGGGAACAAAATAATCACTGGAAGCAGAGGTAGGGAGGGATCCGGGCAGGAGGAGGAGAAAATTGGGGCAGCAGACAGGACCAGATAGAGGAAGATACAGGAGAGAAGTCTAGGGGGTCAGGAGAATAAATAAAATATTTGTAGCAGTTTGTGTGTGTGTGTGTGTGTGTGTGTGTGTGTGTGTGTGTGTATGTATGTGTGTGATTTAGGGAATCACCAGAAAATCCTAGATACCAGGGATGCAAGAGGCTCCCAGGATTCAATGGAGATGACTTTTGCTGAAATACACAGCAGCAGAGAGATAGAACCTGAAGAGACCACTTACGATAAATAGGCATGGGCCCCAGTGGAGGGACTTGGACGCCCTCCCACCTAAAATTTTTAACCTGTAAATGTTCCTGTCTAAATGTAATGCAGGGTTAAAAATGGAACAAAGACTGAAGGAAAGGCTATCCAGAGACTACCCCACCTTGGGATCCATTCCATCAGCAGACACCAAACCTCAAGAATGTTACTGATGCTAAGAAGCACTTGATGACAGGAGCCTGGTATAGCTGTTCAGTGAGAGGCTCTGCCAGCAGCTAAGACAGATGCAGATACTGACAGCCAACCATTGGAATGAGGCAATGGACCCCAATGGAATGAAGAAGCTGAAGGAGATTGCAAGTCCATAGGAAGAACAAAAGTGTCAATTAACCAGACCCCTCAGAGCTCCCTGGGATTAAACTACTAACCTTAGCAAATAAATGGGTGGGGCCATGGCCCCAGCTACATATATAGCAGAGGACTGCCTCATCTAGCATCAATGGAAGGGGAGGTACCTGGTCTTATGGAGGCTTGATTCTCCATAGAAGGGGAATGCTAGAGAGGTGGAGGGGGGTACCCTCTTAGACGCTTAGAGGCAAAGGAGAGGGGTATGGAGTATGGGTATGGATTGTGTAGGAGAGACCAAGAAGGAGAATAACATTTGAAATGTAAACAAATTAAATAATTAAAAACAAAACAAAACAAAACGAAAAGTCACCAGATGCTGAGACTCAATAAAACACTCTGAAGATTCTAATTGGTCATACCAAATCATACTGTATAAGAAAAATAAAAGCCCAAAGAAAACAAAACTGACATTAAAAAACATTGAATATCAGATGGGGTGTGGCTAGTTTGGAAGATAGGTAAGGAAGACATAATCAGTCAGACACCTGGGCTCCTCAGATGTAACTGACCTTTACTTTGTGAATTTTAAAGGTTTTGGAACTGAAAGAGAATCTCAATCTGTTTACTACAAAGGCCACAACTAAGATTTGTTAACAAGATAATGGAGCTAAAATATTCCAGTGTCTCCAGCTAAAATCATCCAGTCACACATAAACACTATTCTGAGAGGCAAAGAGGAGACTGCATCTCAAAGTGGCGTGGAGAGGGCTTGGATGTGTAGGAATGTGCAAGAGTGTGGGAATATGAGCAAAGTGGATCATATGGAATTACCAAAAACACTTAAACTATTTTAAAAGTTTAGAGATAAAGAGTATCAAATAACTTAGCAGAATGCAATTTTTGCATGTCTAAAGATGCTTTATTACTCAAATTTAAAATAAGTCCAGCTATTTATTCTGTGTGTTAACCAATTGTCAAGTTTTCATATTTATTTCTATTATTGTTATTTCATGCTTTGAGGATGAGGATTCAACATGTGTGCATAAATTAGATTAGTAGGCTGCAGCATGACTACCATTAAGAGACATCTTGATGATAACAAAATGGAGGATGGTGAAGATGGAGATAGGATTATCAATCTGACCCACTTCCCATGGTAGAATGTGCATGTCTTAATGTCTAGATTTGGTAAGAAGCAGTCAGAGCCCGAGTCTTAGGTCTTGTATCCCAGGTCTCTCAGAGACCAGTCCAATAATGAGAGCCTTTGGGCCATAGAAGCAACATTGCTACTTGGACAGGTTACCTTCCAGCATTCATCCTCAGCCAAGAGGTGGAGCTAAGACCCAGACCTCTGGAAAACTTCCCTGCAACAGGAGACTTAGCTGCAGAGAAAGTTCTGACTTTGGGGACTCAGGAGAGAGATAGACTCACAGGAGTGCTGACAGAGGCTAACAGAATCACAGGAGGAACAAGCTCCAGCCAGAGACAGCTAGACCATTTAACACCAAAGATTTTCAGATGGCAAAGACATCTTACTGACAGAAGAATCTTACTGACAGAAACTGAGACAACTTAGCATCATCAGAACCCAGTACACCCACCACAAAGAGTCCTGGATACCCCAACACATCCGAAAAGCAAGATACAATTTAAAATCATATCTCGTGATGCTTGTAGAGGATTTTAAAAAGGGCATTAATGACTCACTTAAAGAAATACAGGAGAACACTGCTAAACAGGTAGAAGCCATTAAAGAAGAAGCACAAAAATCTCTAAAAGAATTACAGGAAAACATAGCTAAACAGGTAGAAGTCCTCAAAGAGGAAACACAAACATCACTTAAAGAAATTACAGGAACCACAACCAAACAGAAGATGAAACTGAAAAGAACTATCCAAGATCCAAAAACGGAAGTAGAAACAATGAAGAAAAGTCAAAGGGAGACAACTCTGGAGATAGAAATCCTAGGAAAGAAATCAGGACCCATAGAAGTGAGCATCAGCAACAGAAAACAAGAAATGGATGAGAGAATTTCATGTGCAAAAGATTCCATAGAAAACATGGACACACTATCAAAGAAAATGCAAAATGCAAAAATAACCTAACTCAAAACATGAAGGAACTCTAGGACACAATGAGAAAACCAAACCTTAGGATAATAGGTATAGATAAAAATGAAGGCTTTCAATTAAAGGACCAGAAGATATCTTCAATAAAATTGTAGAAGAAAACTTCCCAAACCTAAAGAAAGAGATGCCCATAAATATACAAGAAGCCTACAGAAATCCAAATAGACTGGACCAGAAAAGAAATTCTTCCTGTCACATAATAATCAGAACAACAAATACATTAAATAAGGATAGAACATTAAAAGATGTAAAGGAAAAATGTAAAGCAACATATAAAGGCAAACCTATTAGAATTACACACACACACAAAAAAAAAAAAACAAAAAAACCCACAAAAAAAACAAAACAAAAAACAAACAAACAAACAAAAAAAACCCCCAAACTCTTTAGGTCTCTGAAGAAAGAAATCAAAGAAGATCTCAGAAGATAAAAAGATCTTCCATGCTCATGGATTGGCAGGGTTAATATCTTAAAATGGCTATCTTGCCTAAAGCAATCTACTGATTCAATGCAATTCCTATCAAAATACCAACTCAATTCTTCACTGAGTTAGAAAGGGCAATTTGCAAATTCACCTGGAATAACAAAAAACCTACAATAGCAAAAACTATCCTTAGTGAGTTAACCCAATCACAAAAGAAATCATCAGATATGCTCTCATTGGTAAGTGGATATTAGCCCAGTAACATAGAACACCCAAGATACAATTTGCAAAAC
Organism: Mus caroli; assembly: GCF_978045245.1. NCBI lineage: Eukaryota > Metazoa > Chordata > Mammalia > Rodentia > Muridae > Mus > Mus caroli. The sequence goes on along the minus strand of NW_028227258.1, from coordinate 149,240,780 downwards.
ACAAGAAAATCAAAATGAGGGAAGACCAACAGTTGGATAGTTCAGTCCTCCATAGAACAGGGAACAAAATACTCATGAAATGAGTTACAGAGACAAAGTTTGGAGGTAAAATGAAAGAATGAACTATCCAGAGACTACCCCACCCAGGGATCCATCTTATAATCAGCCACCAAACCCATACACTATTGCATATGCCAGCATGATTTTCCTGAAGGAACCCTGGTATAGCTGTCTTGTATGAGGCTATGATAGTGCCTGGCCAATACAGAAGTGGTTGTTCACAGTCATCTATAAGATAGAAAACAGGGCCCCCAATAGAGAAGCTAGAAAAAGCACCCAAGGAGCTGAAAGGGTCTGCAACCTTATAGGTGGAACAATAATATGAACTAACCGATACCCCCAGAGCTCTTGTCTCTAGCTGCATATGTAGCAGAAGACTAGAATGAGAGGCCCCTTGGTATTGCAAACTTTATATGCCCTACTACAGGGGAACGCCAGGGCAAAGAAGTGGGAGTGAGTGGGTAGGGGAGCATGGTGGGGGGAGGGTATAGGGAACTTTCAGGATAGCATTTGAAATGTATATAAAGAAAATATCTAATAAAAAATAAGTAAATTAAAAAAAAACTATTCTTTTTTTTTAATATTTTTATTACATATTTTCCTCAATTACATTTCCAATACTATCCCAAAAGTCCCCCATAGCGCCCCCCACTTCCCTACCCACCCATTCCCATTGTTTTGGCCCTGGCATTCCCCTATATTGGGGCATATAAAGTTTGCAAGTCCAATGGGCCTCTCTTTCCATTGATGGCCGACTAGGCCATCTTTCGATACATATGCAGCTAGAGACAAGAGCTCCAGGGCTCTGGTTAGTACATCATGTTGTTCCAACAATAGGGTTGCAGATCCCTTTAGCTCCTTGGGTACTTTCTCTAGCTTCTCCATTGGGAGCCCTGTGATACATCCAATAGCTGACTGTGAACATCCACTCCTGTGTTTGCGAGGCCCCGGCATCATCTCACAAGAGACAGCTATATTTGGGTCCTTTCAGCAAAATCTTGCTAGTGTATGCAATGGTGTCAGCGTTTAGAAGCTGATTATGGGACGGATCCCTGGATACAGCAGTCTCTAAATGGTCCATCCTTTCATCACAGCTACGAACTTTGTCTCTGTAACTCCTTCCCTGGGTGTTTTGTTCCCAATTCTAAGAAGGTGCACAGTGTCCACACTTTGGTCTTCATTCTTCTTGAGTTTCATGCGTTTATCAAATTGTATCTTATATCTTGGGTATCCTAAGTTTTGGGCTAATATCCACTTATCAATGAATACATATTGTGTGAGTTCTTTTGTGATTGTGTTACTTCACTCAAGATGATGCCCTCCAGGTCCATCCATTTGGCTAGGAATTTCATAAATTCATTATTTTAATAGCTGAGTAGTACTCCATTGTGTAAATGTACCATAATTTCTGTATCCATTCCTCTGTTGAGGGACATCTGGGTTCTTTCCAGCTTCTGGCTATTATATATAGGGCTGCTATGAACATAGTGGAGCATGTGTCCTTTTTACCGGTTGGGACATCTTCTGGATATATGCCCAGGAGAGGTATTGCTGGATCCTCCGGTAGTACTATGTCCAATTTTCTGAGGAACCGCCAGACTGATTTCCAGAGTGGTTGTACAAGCTTGCAATCCCACCAACAATGGAGGAGTGTTCCTCTTTCTCCACATCCTCGCCAGCATCTGCTGTCACCTGAATTTTTGATCTTAGCCATTCTGACTGGTGTGAGGTGGAATCTCAGGGTTGTATTGATTTGCATTTCCCTGATGATTAAGGATGTTGAACATTTTTTCAGGTGTTTCTCTGCCATTCAGTATTCCTCAGGTGAGAATTCTTTGTTCAGTTCTGAGCCCCATTTTTTAATGGGGTTATTTGACTTTCTGGAGTCCACCTTCTTGAGTTCTTTATATATATTGGATATTAGTCCCTTATCTGATTTAGGATAGGTGAAGATCCTTTCCCAATCTGTTGGTGGTTTTTTTTGTCTTATTGATGGTGTCTTTAGCCTTGCAGAAGCTTTGTAGTTTCATGAGGTCCCACTTGTCAATTCTCGATCTTACAGCACAAGCCATTACTGTTCTATGCAGGAATTTTTCCCCTGTGCCCATATCTTCAAGGCTTTTCCCCACTTTCTCCTCTATAAGTTTCAGTGTCTCTGGTTTTATGTGAAGTTCCTTGATCCACTTAGACTTGACCTTAGTACAAGGAGATAGGAATGGATCGATTCGCATTCTTCTACATGTTAACAACCAGTTGTGCCAGCACCATTTGTTGAAAATGCTGTCTTTCTTCCACTGGATGTTTTTAGCTCCCTTGTCGAAGATCAAGTGACCATAGGTGTGTGGGTTCATTTCTGGGTCTTCAATTCTATTCCATTGGTCTATTTGTCTGTCACTATACCAGTACCATGCAGTTTTTATCACAATTGCTCTGTAGTAGAGCTTTAGGTCCGGCATGGTGATTCCACCAGAGGTTCTTTTATCCTTGAGAAGAGTTTTTGCTATCCTAGGTTTTTTGTTATTCCAGATGAATTTGCAGATTGCACTTTCTAATTCGTTGAAGAATTGATTTGGAATTTTGATGGGGATTGCATTGAATCTGTAGATTGCTTTTGGCAAGATAGCCATTTTTACAATGTTGATCCTGCCAATCCATGAGCATGGGAGATCTTTCCATCTTCTGAGATCTTCTATAATTTCTTTCTTCAGAGACTTGAAGTTTTTATTATACAGATCTTTCACTTCCTTAGTTAGAGTCATGCCAAGATATTTTATATTATTTGTGACTATTGAGAAGGGTGTTGTTTCCCTAATTTCTTTCTCAGCCTGTTTATTCTTTGTGTAGAGAAAGGCCATTGATTTGTTTGAGTTAATTTTATATCCAGCTACTTCACCGAAGCTGTTTATCAGGCTTAGGAGTTCTCTGGTGGAATTTTTAGGGTCACTTATATATACTATCATATCATCTGCAAAAAGTGATATTTTGACTTCATCTTTTCCAATTTGTATCCCTTTGATCTCCTTTTGTTGTCGAATTGCTCTGGCTAGGACTTCAAGTACAATGTTGAATAGGTATGGAGAAAGTGGACAGCCTTGTCTAGTCCCTGATTTTAGAGGGATTGCTTCAAGCTTCTCACCATTTACTTTGATGTTGGCTACTGGTTTGCTGTAGATTGCTTTTATCATGTTTAGGTATGGGCCTTGAATTCCTGATCTTTCCAAGACTTTTATCATGAATGGGTGTTGGATCTTGTCAAATGCTTTTTCCTCATCTAACGAGATGACCATGTGGTTTTTGTCTTTGAGTTTGTTTATATACTGGATTACGTTGATGGATTTCCGTATATTGAACCATCCCTGCATCCCTGGGATGAAACCTACTTGGTCAGGATGGATGATTGTTTTGATGTGTTCTTGGATTCGGTTAGCAAGAACTTTATTGAGGATTTTTGCATCAATATTCATAAGGGATATTGGTCTGAAGTTTTCTATCTTTGTTGGGTCTTTTTGTGGTTTAGGTATCAGAGTAATTGTGGCTTCATAGAATGAGTTGGGTAGAGTACCTTCTGTTTCTATTTTGTGGAATAGTTTGTGAAGAACTGGGATTAGATCTTCTTTGAAGGTCTGATAGAACTCTGCACTAAACCCATCTGGTCCTGGGCTTTTTTTAGTTGGGAGACTATTAATGACTGCTTCTATTTCTTTGGGGGATATAGGGCTGTTTAGATCATTAACCTGATCTTGATTCAACTTTGGTACCTGGTATCTGTCTAGGAACTTCTCCATTTCATCCAGGTTCTCCAGTTTTGTTGAGTATAGCCTTTGGTAGAAGGATCTGATGGTGTTTTGGATGTCTTCAGGATCTGTTGTTATGTCTCCTTTTTCATTTCTGATTTTGTTAATTAGGATGCTTTCCCTGTGCCCTCTAGTGAGTCTGGCTAAGGGTTTATCTATCTTGTTGATTTTCTCAAAGAACCAGCTCCTTGATTGGTTGATTCTTTGAATAGTTTTTCTTGTTTCCACTTGGTTGATTTCACCCCTGAGTTTGATTATTTCCTGCCGTCTACTCCTCTTGGGTGAATTTGCTTCCTTTTGTTCTAGTGCTTTTAGGTGTGTTGTCAAGCTGCTAATGTGTGCTCTCTCTAGTTTCCTTTTGGAGGCACTCAGAGCTATGAGTTTTCCTCTTAGAAATGCTTTCATTGCGTCCCATAAGTTTGGGTATGTTGTGGCTTCATTTTCATTGAACTCTAAAAAGTCCTTAATTTCTTTCTTTATTCCTTCCTTGACCAAGATATCATTGAGAAGAGTGTTGTTCAGTTTCCACGTGAAGGTTGGCTTTCTATTATTTATTTTGTTATTGAAGATCAGCCTTAGTCCATGGTGATCTGATAGGATGCATGGGACAATTTCAATATTTTTATATCTGTTGAGGCCTGCTTTGTGACCAATTATGTGGTCAATTTTGGAGAAGGTACCATGAGGTGCTGAGAAGAAGGTATATCCTTTTGTTTTAGGATAGAATGTTCTGTAGATATCTGCCAGATCCATTTGATTCATAATTTCTCTTAGTTTCACTGTGTCCCTGTTTAGTTTCTGTTTCCATGATCTGTCCATTGGTGAAAGTGGTGTGTTGAAGTCTCCCACTATTATTGTATGGGGTGCAATGTGTGCTTTGAGATTTACTAAAGTTTCTTTAATGAACGTGGCTGCCTTTGTATTTGGAGCATAGATATTCAGGATTGATAGTTCCTCTTGGAGGATTTTACCTTTGATGAGTATGAAGTGTCCCTCCCTGTCTTTTTTAATGACTTTGGGTTGGAAGTCAATCTTATCAGATATTAGAATGGCTACTCCAGCTTGTTTCTTCATGCCATTTGCTTGGAAAATTGTTTTCCAGCCTTTCATTCTGAGGTAGTGTCTATCCTTTTCTCTGAGATGAGTTTCCTGTAAGCAGCAAAATGTTGGGTCTTGTTGGTATAGCCAGTTTGTTAGTCTATGTCTTTTTATCGGGGAGTTGAGTCCATTGATATTAAGAGATATTAAGGAAAAGTAATTGTTGTTTCCTGTTATTTTTGTTGTTAAAGTTGGCATTTTGTTCTTGTGGCTGTCTTCTTTTAGGTTTGTTGAGGGATTACCTTCTTGTTGTTTTTAGGGCGTGGTTCCTGTCCTTGTATTGGTTTTTTTCTGTTATTATCCTTTGAAGGGCTGGATTCGTGGAGAGATAATGTGTGAATTTGGTTTTGTCATGGAATACTTTGGTTTCTCCATCTATGTTAATTGAGAGTTTGGCTGGGTATAGTAGCCTTGGCTTGAATTTGTGTTCTTTTAGTGTCTGTATAACATCCGTCCAGGATCTTCTGGCTTTCATAGTCTCTGGTGAAAAATCTGGTGTAATTCTGATAGGCTTGCCTTTATATGTTACTTGGCCTTTTTCTCTTACTGCTTTTAGTATTCTATCTTTATTTAGAGCATTTGTTGCTCTGATTATTATGTGTCGGGAGGTATTTCTTTTCTGGTCCAGTCTATTTGGAGTTCTGTAGGCTTCTTGTATGTTCATGGGCATCTCTTTCTTTAGATTTGGGAAGTTTTCTTCTATAATTTTGTTGAAGATGTTTGCTGGTCCTTTGAGTTGAAAATCTTCATTCTCATCCACTCCTATTATCCGTAGGTTTGGTCTTCTCATTGTGTCCTGTATTTCTTGGATGTTTTGAGTTAGGATCTTTTTGCATTTTACATTTTCCTTGATTGTTGTGCCGATGTTCTCTATGGAATCTTCTGCACCTGAGATTCTCTCTTCCATCTCTTGTATTCTGTTGCTGATGCTGGTATCTATGGTTCCAGATTTCTTTCCTAGGGTTTCTATCTCCAGTGTTGCCTCATTTTGGGTTTTCTTTATTGTGTCTACTTCCCTTTTTAGGTCTAGTATGGTTTTGTTCATTTCCATCATCTGTTTGGATGTGTTTTCCTGTTTTTCTGTAAGGACTTCTACCTGTTTGATTATGTTGTCGTGTTTTTCTTTAAGGATTTGTAACTCTTTAGCAGTGTTCTCCTGCAATTCTTTAAGGGATTTTTGTGCTTCCTCTTTATTGTCTTCTGCCTGTTTAGCAGTGTTCTCCTGCATTTCTTTAAGTGTGTTATTAAAGTCCTTCTTGAAGCCCTCTATCATCATCAGGAGATATGCTTTTAAATCCGTGTCTAGCTTTTCCGGTGTGTTGGGGTGCCCTGGACTGGGCGAAGTGGGGGTGCTGGGTTCTGATGATGGTGAGTGGTCTTGGTTTCTGTTAGTAAGATTATTACGTTTACCTTTCGCCATCTGGTAATCTCTGGGGTTAGTTGTTATCGTTGTCACTGTTTAAAGATTGGAGCAGAAGCTGTGTTCCACTCACCAGCAGTCTCTAAATCCTGCGGCGGGGGTCGTGGGTAGCTGATGGTACCCTGGTGCTGGTCCAGCCGGAAGAGGCCTGTGGTCCTACTCAGGCCGTTTTTCTGCTTCCCTAACTAATGCAGTCTTTGGTCCCGCGTGCAATTGGATTGGAGCAGAAGCTGTGTTCTACTCTCCAGAAGTCTTAAGATCCTGTGGTGGGTGTTGTGGGTAGCTGGTGAGTGTCAGCCGACCCTGCGCCCCAGCTGCCCCGGTGCTTTTCTGACCGGAAGAGGGTTGTGGCCCTATGTAGGCCAGATTTCTCTCTCCCCAACCAAAGCAGTCTCAGGTCCCACGTGATTGGACTGGAGCAGAAGCTGTGTTCCACTCACCAGCAGTCCCAAAATCCTGCGGCGGGGGTCGTGGGTAGCTGGCGGGTGTCAGGCAACCCTGCGCTCCTGCTACCCCGGCGCTGATCCGGCCGGATGAGGCCTGTGGCCCTACTCAGGCCGGTTTCTGCTTCCCTAACTAATGCAGTCTCAGGTCCCGCGCAATTGGATTGGAGCAGAAGTTGTGTTCCACTCACCAGCAGTCCCTAAATCCTGCGGCGGGGGTCGTGGGTAGCTGGCGGGTGTCAGGCAACCCTGCGCTCCTGCTACCCCAGCGCTGATCCAGCTGGATGAGGCCTGTGGTCCTACTCAGGCCGGTTTCTGCTTCCCTAACTAATGCAGTCTCAGGTCCCGCGCAATTGGATTGGAGCAGAAGCTGTGCTCCACTCACCAGAAGTCTTAAGATCCTGTGGCGGGTGTTGTGGGTAGCTGGCGAGTGTCAGCCGACCCTGCTCCCCAGCTGCCCCGGTGCTTTTCTGACCGGAAGAGGGTTGTGGCCCTATGTAGGCTGGATTTCTCTCTCCCCAACCAGAGCAGTCTCAGGTCCCGTGTGATTGGACTGGAGCAGAAGCTGTGTTCCACTCACCAGCAGTCCCAAAATCCTGCGGCGGGGGTCGTGGGTAGCTGGCGGGTGTCAGGCAACCCTGTGCTCCCGCTACCCCGGCGCTGATCCGGCCGGATGAGGCCTGTGGCCCTACTCAGGCCGGTTTCTGCTTCCCTAACTAATGCAGTCTCAGGTCCCGCGCAATTGGATTGGAGCAGCAAAAAAACTATTCTTAATGATAAAAGGTCCTCTGGTGGAATCACCATGCCTGACCTAAAGCTGTATTACAGAGCAATTGTGGAAAGAACTGCATGGTACTGGTACATTGACAGACAGGTAGATCAATGGAATAGAATTGAAGATCCAGAAATGAACCCACACATCTATGGTCATTTGATCTTTTACAAGGGAGTAAAAACCATCCAGTGGAAAAAAGTCAGGATTTCCAACAAGTGGTGCTGGCCCAACTGGTGGTTATCATGTAGAAAAATACGAATTGATCCATTCTTCTCTCCTTGTACAAAGCTCAAGTCTAAGTGGATCACAGAATTCCACATAAAACCAGAGACATGGAAAATTATAGAGGAGAAAGTGGGGAAAAGCTTTGAAGATATGGGCACCCAGGAAAAATTCCTGACCAGAATAGCAATGGCTTCTGCTGTAAGATTGAGAATCGACAAATGGGACATCATAAAATTGCAAAGTATCTGTAGGGCAAAAGACAATGTCAATAAGACAAAAAAGGACATCCAGAGATTGGAAAAAGATCTTTACCAATCCTAAATCAGATAGGGGACTAATATCCAATATATCCAAAGAACTTAAGTTGCTAGACTCCAAAAAAAATCAAATAAACCTATTAAATTATGGGGTACAGAGCTAAACAAAGAATTCCCAACTGAGGGATACTGAATGGATGAGAAGCACCTGAAAAAATGTTCAACATCCTTAGTCATCAAGAAAATGCACATCAAAAGAACCATGAGATTATACCTCATTCCAGTCAGAATGGCTAACGACAACAATTCATCTGACAGCAGATGCTGGAGAGGATGTGGAGAAAGAGGAACACTCCTCCATTGCTGGTGGGTGTGCAAGCTGTACAGCCACTCTGAAAATCAGTCTGGCGGCTCGTCAGAAAACTGGACATAGTACTACCACTAGATCCAGCAATACCTCTCCTGGGCATATACCCAGAAGATGTTCCAACTTGCAATAAGGACACCTTGTCCACTATGTTCATAGCAGCCTTATTTATAATAGCCAGAAGATGGATAGAAGACAGATGTCCCTCAACAGAGGAATGGATACAGAAAATGTGGTGCATTTACACAATGGAGTACTACTCAGCTATTAAAAACAATGAATTTATGAAATTCTTAGGCAAATGGATGTATCTGGAGGAAATCATCCTGAGCGAGGTAACCCAATCACAAAAGAACACACATGATATGCACTTACTGATACAAGGATATTAGCCCAGAAACTTAGAATACCCAATATTCAATTTGCAAAACTCATAAAACTCAAGAAGGAGAAAGATAAAAGTATGGATACTTCGTTCCTTTTTAGAATGTGGGACAAAATACACTTGGAAGAAGTTACATAGATAACGTTCTGAGCAGAGCCTGAAGGAACAACCATCCAGAGACTGCCCCACTCGGGGATCCACCAAACCCAGTCACTAGGCAGATACCAACAAGAGACTGCTGACAGGAGCCTGATATAGCTGTCTCCAGCGAGGCTCTGCCAGTAGCTGGCAAATATATAAGTGGATGCTCACAGTCATCCATTGTACGGAGCACAAGGTACCCAATGAAGGAGCTAGAGAAATACCCAGGGAGCTGAAATGGACTGAAGTCCCATAGGAGGAAAATCAATATGAACTAACCAGTACCTCCAGAGCTCCTTGGAACTATACTGCCAATCAAGGAAAACAGTAGGTGGCTTTAGCTATATATGTAGCAGGGAGTGGCCTAGCCTTTCATCAATTGAAGGAGAGGTCCTTGGTCCTGTGGAGGTTCTATTCCCCAGTATAGGGGAATGCCAAGACCAAGCATGGGAATGGTTAGGTTGGAGAGCAGGGGAGAGGGGGATAGGAGATTTTCATTGGGAAACCTAGGAAAGGAGATAATATTTGAAATCTAAATAAAGAAAATATCTAATAAAATAATAAAAAGTAAAAAAAGAAATCATAAAATATAAAAGAAGATATGGTGTATAAAATAGGTAAAATCCTTTGGTATTGTTAAATGCAAGTAAGGTTTAAAATTAAAATAAATACAAAACTTCTATTTCAGAATTACTCTCAACAAATACACTAAATAAGAATAGAACATTAAAAGCAGTAAAGGAAAAAGGTCAAGGAACATATAAAGGCAGACCTATTAGAATTACACAAGATCTCACCAGAGACTATGAAAGCCAAAAGATTCTGGACAGATGTTATACATACCCTAAAAGAATACAAATGCCAGCCCAGGTTACTATACCCAGCAAAACTCTCAATTACCATAGATGGAGAAACTAAAGTATCCCATGACTAAACCAAATTCACACAATATCTTTCCACGAATCCGCTCTTTAGAGGATAAAAATGGGAAAACACCAACACAAAGATGGAAACTACACAGTAGAAAAAGCAAGAAAGTAATCCTTCAACAAACCTAAAAGAAGACAGGTACAAGAACAGAATTCCAGCTCTAACAATAACAACAACAACAACAACAAAAATCAGGAAGCAAACATGACTTTTCCTTAATATCTCCTAATATCAATGGACTCAATTCCCAAATAAAAAGACATAGACCAACATACTGGCTACATAAACAGGACCCAACTTTTTGCTGCTTGCAGGAAACCCACCTCAGTAAAAAAAGAAAAGACAGACAGTACCTCAGGGTAAAATGCTGGAAAACAATTTTGGTCCAAAGAAACAAGCTGGAGTAGCCATTGTAATAATGAATAAAATCGACTTTGAACCCAAGATATCAAAAAAGACAAGGAGGAGCACTTCTTATTCATCAAAGATAAAATCTTCCAAGATGAACTCTCAATTCTGAATATCTATGTTCCAAATACAAGGGCATTTACATTCGTTAAAGAAACTTTAGTAAAGCTCAAAGCACATATTGCACAATAATAGGGGGAGACTTCAACACTCCAATCTCATCAATGGACAGATCCTGGAAAGAGAAACTAAACAAAGACACAGTGAAACTAACAGAAGTCCAAAAAAAAAAAAAACTAACAGAAGTTATGTAACAAATGGATTTAACAGTTATCTACAGAACATTTTATACCTTCTTCTAAGCACCTCATGGAGTTCCAAAATTGACCACATAATTGGTCACAAAACAGTCCTCAACATATACAAAAATACTGGAATTATCTCATGCATCTTATCAGATCACCATGGACTAAGGCTGATCTTCCATAACAACATAAATAATAGAAAGCTAGCATTCACGTGGAAGCTGAAGAACACTCTACTCAATGTTACCTTCATCAAGGAAGAAATAAAGAAAGAATTTAAAGACTTTTTAGAGATAAATGAAAATGAAGCCACAACATACCCAAAATTATGGGACACAATTAAAGCTTTCGTAAGAGGAAAACCCATAGCTCCAAATGCCTCAAAAAAACAAAAAAACAAAAAACAAAAACAAAAACAAAAAAACAAAACTGGAGAGATCAAACACTAGCAGTTAAACAGCACACCTAAAAGCTCTAGAACATAGGGAAGCAAATTCCCCCTAGAGGAGTACACAGCAGGAAATAATCAAACTCAGAGCTGAAATAAACCAAGTGGAAACAAAAAGAACTATTCAAAGAATCAACCAATTGAGGAGCTGGTTCTTTGAGAAAATCAACAGCATAGATAAACTCTTAGCCAGACTCACTAGAGGGCACAGGGCAAGCATCCTAATTAATAAAATCAGAAATGAAAAAGGAGACATAACAACAGAACCTGAGGAAATCCAAACATCATCAGATCCTACTACAAAAGGCTATATTCAACAAACCTGGAAAACCTGGATGAAATGGTCAAATATCTATCTAGACAGATACCAGGTACCAAAGTTAAATCAGGATCAGATTAATGACCTAAACAGTCCCATATTCCCTAAAGAAATAGAAGAAGTCATTAATAGTCTCTCAATCAAAAAAATAAATAAATAAAATAATAAAAAAAAAGGCCAGGATCAGATGGGTTGGTTTAGTGCAGAATTCTATCAGACCTTCAAAGGAAACCTAATTCCAGGTTTCCTCAAACCATTCCACAAAATGGAAATAAAAGGTACTCTACCCAATTCTATATACAAAGCCAGTATTACTCTGATACCTAAACCACACAAAGACCCAACAAAGATAGAGAATTTCAGACCAATTTTCCTTATGAATATCAATACAAAATACTCAATAAAATTCTCTCTAACCGATCAAGAATATATCAAAATAATCATCCATCATGATCAAGTTTGCTTCATTCCAGGGATGCAGGGATAACTTAATATATGGAAATCCATCAACGTAATCCACTATATAAACCAACTCAAAAACAAAAAACACATGATCAACTCCTTAGATGCTGAGAAAGCATTTGACAAAATCCAACATCCATTCATGATAAAAGTCTTCGAAAGATCAGGAATTCAAGGCACATACCTAAACAAAATAAAAGCAATATACAACAAACCAGTAGCCAACATCAAAGTAAATGGAGAGAAGCTGGAAGCAATCCCACTAAAATCAGTGATGAGACAAAGCTGCCCAATTTCTCCCCACCTATTCAATATCATACTTGAAGTCCTAGCAAGAGCAATTAGACAACAAAAGGAGATCCAGGGGATACAAATTGGAAAGGAAGAAGTCAAAATATCTGTATTTGCAGATGATATGATAGTATACATAAGTGATCCTAAAAATTCCAACAGAGAACTCCTAAACCTGATAAACAGCTTCAGTGAAGTAGCTGGATATAAAATTAACTCACACAAATTAATGGCCTTTCTCTACACAAAGGATAAACAGGCTGAGAAAGAAATTAGGGAAATAACATTCTTCCCAATAGTCACAAATAATATAAAATACCTTGGTATGACTCTAAGTAAGGAAGTGAAAGATCTGTATGATAAGAACTTCAAGTCTCCAAAGAAAGAAATCTAAAATCTCAGGAGATGGAAAGATCTCCCATGCTCCTGGATGGGCAGGATCAATATAGTAAAAATGGGTATCTTGCCTAAAGCAATCTACAGATTCAATGCAATCCCCATCAAATTTCCAACTGAATTCCTCACAAAGTTAGAAAGGGCAATTTGCAAATTCACCTGGAATGACAAAAAAACCTAGGATAGCAAAACCTGTTCTTGATAAAAGAACAACTGGTGGAATCACCATGCCTGTCCTAAAGCTGTACTACAGAGCAATTGTGAAAAAAACTGCATGTTACTGGTACAGCGACAGACAGTTAAATCATTATAATAGAATTGAAGATCCAGAAATGACCCACACACCTATGGTCACTTGATCTTTGACAGGGGAGCTAATACCATCCAGTGGAAAAAAGCATTTTCAACAAATGTTTCTGGCACAACTGGCAGTTATCATGTAGAAGAACGCAAATTGATCCATTCTTATCTTTTTGTACTAAGGTCAAGTCTACATGGATCGAGGAACTCCACATAAAACCAGAGAAACTGAAGCATATAGAGGAGAAAGTGGGGAAAAGCCTGGAAGACATGGGCACAGGGGATAAATTCCTGAACAGAAGAACAATGGCTTGTGCTGTAAGATTGAGAATCAACAAATGGGAACTCATAAAATTTCAAAGCTTCTGTAAGACAAAAGACACTGTCAATAAGACAAAAAAAGCCATCAACATATTGGGGAAGGATCTTTACCTATCCTAAATAAGATAAGGGACTAATATCCAATATATTTAATGAATTGAATAAAATGGACCCCAGAAAATCAAATAACCCCATTAAAATTGGAGTATAGAGCAATCAAAGAATTCTCAATGGAGGAATACTGAATGGCTGAGAAACACCTGAAAAAATTTTAACATCCTTAGTCATCAGGGAAATGCAAATCAAAACAACCCTGAGATTTCACCTCACATCAGTCAGAATGGCTAAGATCAAAATTCAGGTGACAGCAGATGCTGGAGAGGATGTGGAGAAAGAGGGACTCTCCTCCATTGTTCATGGGATTGCAAGCTGATACACAACTCTAGAAATAAGTATGGCGGTCCCTCAGAAAATTGGACATAGCACTACCAGAAGATCCAGCAGTTTCTCTTCTGGACACATACCCAGAAGATGTTCCAACTTGTAATAAGGACACATGTGCCACTATGTTTATAGCAGCCTTATTTATAATAGCCAGAAGCTGGAAAGAAGCCACATGTCCCTCAACAGAGGAATGGGTACAGGAAATATTGTACATTTACACAATGGAGTACTTGTCAGCATTTAAAAACAATGAATTTATGAAATTCTTAGGCAAATGGATTCACCTGGAGGATATCATCTTGAGTGAGGTAACCCCATCACTAAAGAACACACCTGGTATGATAAGCAGATATTAGCCCAGAAACTTAGACTATCCAAGATACAATTTTTAAAACACATGAAACTCGAGAAGAAGGAAGACCAAAGTGTGGATAGTTCGCTCCTTCTTAGAATGGTGAACAAAATACTCATGGAAGGATTTACAAAGACAAAGTTCAGAGCAAAGATAGAAGGAAAGACAATACATAGACTGCCCCACTTTGGGATCTGTCCCATATATAACCACCAAACCCAGAATTATTGCATATGCCAGAAAGATTTTGCTGACAGGACCCCGACAAAGCTCTCTCGTGTGAGTCTATGCCAATGCCTGGCAAATAAAGAAGTGGATGCTCACAGTCATTGATTGGATGGAACACAGGGCTCCAATGAAGGAGCTAAAGTACCCAAGGAGCTTAAGGGGTCTGTAACCTTATTGGAGGAACAATGGTATGAACTAACCAGTAACCCTTAGAGCTGTGTCTCTATTTTCATATGTATCAGAGGATGACCTAGTCGCCCATCAATAGGAGGAGAGGCCCTTGGTATTGCGAAGATCATATGCCCCAATACAGGGTAATGTCAGGGCCAGGAAGGAGGAGTGCAAGGATTGGGGAGCAGTCTGGGGGGAGGTTATAGGGGGATAGAATTTGAAACATAAATGAAGAAAATATCTAATAAAAAGGTTATCAGAAAGGATAAGAAAGGATACTTCATAAAGTTCAAAGGAAAAATCTTCCACGATGAACTTTCAATTCTGAACAACTATGCTCCAAATGCAAGGACCCACATTCATAAAAGAAACTTTAGTAAAGCTCAAAGCACACATCGTACCCCACACAATAATAGTGGGAGATTTCAACACCTCACTCTCAGCAATGGACTGATCGTGGAAACAGAAACTAAACAGAGACACAATGACACTAACAGAAGTTATGAACCAAATAGACCTAACAGACATTTGTAGAACATTACATCTTTTTTTTTCAGATTACCATGGACAAAGACTGATCTTAAATTCCAACAATAATAATGGAAGAAACACATACACATGGAAGATGAACAATGCTCTACTCAATGATAACTTGGTCAAGGAAGAGAGAGAGAGAGAGAGAGAGAGAGAGAGAGAGAGAGAGAGAGAGAGAGAGAGAGAGAGAGATTAGTGTTTTTAGAATTAAATGAAAATGAAGACACATCATACTAAAATCTATGGTACACAATGAAAACAGTGGTAAGAGGAAAACTCATAGCTGAGTGGCTCCAAAAAGAAAATGGATAGAGCTTACATTAGCAGCTTGACAGCACACCTGAAAGCTCTAGAACAAAAGGAAGAAAATACACCTAAGATGAGTAGACAACAGGAAATAATCAAACTCAGGGCTGAAATAAAGCAAATAGAAACAAAAAGAACTATAAAATTAATCAACCTAGCCAGGAGATGGCTCTTTGAGAAAATCAACAAGATAGATAACATTTAGCCATACTAACTAGAGGGCACAAATACAGTATACAAATTGATAAAGTCAGAAATGAAAACAGAGACATAAAAACAGAAACTGTGGAAATCCAAAAAATAGTTAGATCCTACTATTAAAGTTTATAGTCAACTAAGTTGGAAAATCTGGATGAAGTGAACAATTTTCTAGACACATACCAGGTACCAAGTTAAAACAGGATCAGATAAACCATCTAAACCATCCCATATCCCCTAAAGAAATAGAAGCAGTCATTAATAGTCTCCCATCCAAAAAATGCCCAAGGCGAGATGGGTTTAGTGCAGAGTTCTATCAGACCTTTAAAGAGGACCTAATACATATACTCTTCAAACAATTTCACAAAATAGAAACAGAAGCTACTGCCAGGCAGTGGTGGCACATGACTTTAATCCTAGCAGTTGGGAGGCACAGGCAGGTGGATTTCTGAGTTCGAGGCCAGCCTGGTCTACAGAGTGAGTTCCAGGACAGCCAGGGATACACAGAGAAACCCTGTCTCAAAAAACTAAAAAAACTAAAAACAAAACAAACAAACAAACAAAACACTCAAAAAAGAAAGAAAAAGAAACAGAAGGGACACTACCGAATTCCTTACATGAAGCCACAATATGGTTATACCTAAACCGCACAAAGACCTACAAAGAAAGAGAATTTCAAACCAGTCTCATTTTTGAATATTGATGCAAAAATACTCAATAAAATTATTGCCAACGGAGTCCAAAGACACATCAAGACTATCCTTCAACAGAATCAATTAGGCTTCATCCAAGGGATGCAGGGATGGTTCAATATAAGGAAATCCATCAACACAATCAACTATATAAACACACTCAAAGGAGAAAAAAATTGCATGATTATTTCATTAGATGCTGAAAAAGCATTTGACAAAACTCAGCATCCCTTCTTCTTAAAAGTCTTGGAAAGATCAGGAATTCAAGGCCCATACCTAAACATAGTAAAAGCAATATACAGCAAAGCAGTAGCCAACATCAATCTATATGGAAGGAAACTTGAAGCAATCCCACTAAAATCAGGGACTAGAAGAGGCTTAGCACTCTCTTCCTATATATTTAACATATTACTCCTAATTCTAGCTCGAACAATTAGACGACAAAGGGAGGTCAAAGGAATACAAGTTGGATAGGAAGAAGACAAATATGACAATTTGAAGATGATATGTGATCATATATTTAAGTGACCCCCAAAATTCCACTAGAGAACTCCTAAAGCTGATAAACAACTTCAACAAAGTGACAGGATATAAAATTAACTCAAACAAATCATTAGCCTTCCTCTACTCCAAGGATAAACAGGCCCAGAAAGAAATTATGGAAACAGCACACTTCACAATAGTCACAAATAATATTACATACTTTGATGTGACTCTAACCAAGGAAGTGAAAGATCTGTGTGACAAGAACTTTAAGTCTCTGAAGAAAGAAATTGAAGAGGTTCTCGGAAGTTGGAAAGATCTTCCATGTTCATGGGTTGGCAGGATTAATATAGTAAAAATGCCCATCTTGCTGAAAGCAATCTCAAGATTCAATGCAATCTCCATCAAAATTCCAGCTCAATTCTTCATAGAGTTAGAAAGAGTACTTCACAAATTCATTTGGAATAACAAAAAACCCAGGATACTGAAAATTATTCTCAACAATAAAAAACTTTTGTGGAATCGCTATCCATGACCTCAAGCTGTATTACAGAGTTATAGTGATTAAAAAAACCAAAACAAAATAAACAAAACAAAAACTGTATGGTATTGGTACAGAGACAGTTAGGAAGATCAGTGGAATAGACTTGAAAAGCCAGAAATGAACCCACACACCTATGGTCTCTTGATCTTTCAAAAAGGAGCTAAAGCCATCCAGTGGAAAAAAAAAAAAACAGAATTTTTTTAAATGCATATTTTTTCTTTCTCCAATTTTTTTATTAGGTATTTTCTTCATTTATATTTCAAATGCTATCCCGAAAGTCCCCTTTAGGCCCCTTGGTCTTACAAACTTAAAAGGCAGCATTTTTAACAAACCAGTTGGGAAAAGATCTTTACTAATCCTACATCCAATAGAGGGCTAATATCCAATATATACAAACAACTCAAGAAGTTAGACTCTAAAATTTAATAACCCTATTAAAAATGGGATACAGAGCTAAACAAAGAATTTTCAACTGAACAATATCGAATGGCTGAGAAGCACCAAAGGAAACATTCAATGCCCTTAGTCATCAGGGAAATGCAAATCAAAACAACCCTGAGATTCCAGCTCATACCAGTAAGAATGGCTAAAATCAACACTTAGGTGACAGCAGATGCTGGCAAGTATGTGGAGAAAGAGGAACACTCCTCCATTGCTGGTGGGATTGCAAGCTGGTACAGCCACTCTGGAAATCAGTTTGTAGATTCCTCAGAAAATTGGACAAAGTACTACAGTAAGATCTAGCAATACCTCTACTGGGCATATACCCAGAAGATGTTCCAACTTGCAATAAGGACACCTCTTCCACTATGTTCATAGCAGCCTTATTTATGATAGTCAGAATCTGAAAAGAACCCAGATATCCTTCAATAGAGGATGGACACAGAAAATGTGGTACATTTACACAATGGAGTACTACTCAGATATTAGAAACAATGAATTCATGAAATTCTCAGGCAAATGGATAGAACTAGAAAATATCATCCTGAGTGAGGTAACCCAGCAGCAAAAGAACACACATGATATACACTCACTGATAAGTGGTTATTAGCTCAAAGGCTCCAATTACCAAGATACAATTCACAGACCACCTGAAGCTCAAGAAAGAAAACCAAAGTGTGGGTACTTCAGTCCTTATTAGAAGGAGAACAAAATGCTCACAAGAGCAAATATGGACATAACATGTAGAGCAGAGACTAAAGGAAGGGCCATCCAGAGTCTGTCCCATGTGGTGATTCATCCCATATAGAGAGAGTTCCGAAACCAATACACTGTTGTGGATTCCAAGAAGTGCATAATGAAAGGACCCTGATATAGCTGTCTCCTGAGAAGCCCTGCCAAAGCCTTATAAATACAGAGATGGATGCCACAGCCAACATTTGGACTGGGTGTGTGGTCCCCAGAAGAGGAGTTAGCTAAAGGACAGAAGGAGTTGAAGGTACTGCCACCTCACAGGAAGAACAATATCGTCCAACCAGTCCCCAAGAGCTCCCAGGGGCTAAGCCAACAACAGAGCAGTATACATGGCTCCAACTCCATATGTTGCAGAGGATGGCCTTGCCATGCATCAGTTGGAGTAGAGGTCCTTTGTCCTTTGAAGGCTCAATAGATGTCTCACTATAGGGGAACTGAGGGCAGGAGGAAGAAGTGGATGGGTGGGTGTAGGAATACTCTCATAAAATCAAGGGGGAGGGAGGATGGAATAGGGGTTTTGGTAGTGATGGTGGGGAACAGAAAAGGGATTTGAAATGTAAATAAAGAAAATATCCAATAAAAACATTAAAAAGAAAAAAGAAATATTAATAGTGAAAAATAATATAAAAGCAAACCACATTTTAAATGCTTATTTTTATATTATAATATAAGAAACAATAAGTATTTAAAAACTAAATTTTATTATATTTAATAATAGCTAGTGCGGTAATATGAGTTCATTCAACAAAATAAAGTAGTCATATTCATAAATAATAATATATGATATATTATTATGAATAATAAAACAATATTGCTACTGAGTAATAATATAATTTAAATAAATATATAAATTCATAAATGTTATTATAATTTCTGGCTAAATCATATACCCACCAATACTATTACGTGTTGAAATATATTTCACTGACCAAAGAGAGAAATGAATAATAGGACATTTTTTTCTGTTATATCTGAATGCTTTAAATTCCACTAAATCATTTCCCCCAGGTGTCAGATGCATGGCAGTGATTAATGACATACTAATAAAATTCACCTGGCAGGTTGAAACTAAAATGTCATTTCTATGGGTAAAAATAATTTTCCAGTAAGTAGAGCTTTCTGCCAAAATTAGATGTATGCTCTTTGGAATATTTCAAATATTTTTAAAAGCAACAAAATATAAATCCAATATAGTTGGAATTAATTTGAAATAACGTGTTTGAAACAATGTTTTTTCACTTGCTGCCTATTGAAGCTTATTTCATTTGTTTTCTGAAAACCTTGCATTTCTCTTAGTTTCCAGGTATCAGGGAACTCACTTGTTGTTGATGCTGTTGTTGTTTTTTGAGACAGGGTTTCTCTGTGTAGTTCTGGTTGTCCTGGAACTCACTCTGTAGACCAGGCTGGCCTTGAACTCAGAAATCCTCCAGCCTCTGCCTCCCAAGTGCTGGGATTAAAGGCATACACTACCACCACCCGGCCAAGGGAACTCACTTTAATCATAACCATCTATACCGGAGACCTTGAACATGTCTATCACTTATGGACCTAGTTCTCTGTTTCAAACTCTACCTTTAAATGAACTCAAATAAACATAATCCTGTTTGTGCCATGGGAAGTTATCAACACAACGATCTATTTTATCAGCTCACAGTAGAAACACATTTTAGATGAAAACTTTTAATTTTTCTTAGCTTTTAATTCTTTACACATAAAACAAATAGGTTTAAATTTGAAATTAGGAGTTTAAATTTTATATTTAAATATTTAAATTTTAATTGATACATACTTTGAAAATATCAATATGCTTTTTAGTATTTGGGACTATACATAGTTTATAATAATTATTAGATTTTTGTACCTAGATTGCATAGATCTTCATTTTTTTTTCACATTTACAGTTGTCTTAAAAATCAAACACAAAACAGAAGAAAACAAAACAAAACAAAACACCACTTTGGATTACCAGCCTTTTAGTCATCATTTCTTAATGTATCTGTCAAATGCAAGAGAACAAGCAACATTGGTTCTCACAGGTTCAAGATGTTATAATGTTTATCTAATATTAGTTGTAATTTTAGTGTCAGCTTTTCCTAGACCCTTTGTACTATGCAGTTAACTGGCAAAGTTTAGTTAGCTGAATTAAACTGTATTGTTAAGGATTGAATAATGCTTCAATTTAGTCCTTGGAAATATAACTCCATGCAAAAATAGACCTATAATTAACTATCAATGGCATTGCAATCATTTTTTAAATGTTTTATTTTGATTGCATATTTTCTTTATTTACTTTTCTTTTGCTCTGATAAAATTCTCACCAAAATTACCTTGGGGAGGAAAGTGTTGATTTCACGATCTATTTGTCATGTGAAAAAAATATCAGATTGTTCCCATTACCTAGGTATTGTAAATTGGAAGGCAGTCAACATGGCTGACCATGAATCCGTGAAGTAAGATTCTGATGCTATTGGGGAATGTGTCAAGGGATGAATAGCTGAGTCATATGGTACATCTACGTTTGAATTTATTTTTAATATTATTTATTTTATTTTTAAGCCCATAATAAAATTATATCACTTTCTTTCTTCTGTCCAAACACTCCTATATAAGCGTCCTTTCCTTTTTATCCAATCCATTTCCCTGTTTTTCATCAGTTGTTGTTACAAACACATGCGCACGCATACACACACAAAAAGTTGTATGCTTAGAAGTGTGTGTGTGTGTTACTTTTATGTATATCTTTTCAGGGTTGACCGTTAATAAACAATGTTTGTGTTTTCCTGAGTAAGGCTATTTCTCCCATTCTCAGCATTCCTTAATGGCCTGCAGGTATTTGGCTAGAGTTTTGGCCCCTGAGATTTCCCCATTTCATGTTAGTATGCATACTGGTGTCATCTTTGTTCAAGTCATATTTGAGATGGTAAAAGCTCAATATCAAAATAATTTTAACTTGCATTGCCATAATTCCTAATGATGGCAAATGCTTTTAAAGTTGTTTCTTAGCCAACTTTATCATTTCCACTACTAATGCTGTGTTTGTTTCTGAAACATCAACAAGCCATATGACCTATAAAATTTGATCTCTAATGTGAAGTATTGACTTCAAAATGTTTTGCCAAATTTTGATTTATAATAAAGTCAAGGAGCTTATGATTTTTTCTTATATATAGTAGGGTTTTAGTTGGATTTATTGGCTCAATTTTCTTTATATTTCAATGCAAGGGGAATATATATATTTTTAAGGTTCTGTAATAATTTATCATATTTTGTAGTAAATATTCTGTTGCCATAAAATATCAATTGTTTCATAAAATATGTTGATATTTTATAAATATTGTTATAATTTACCTGGGCTGAAAAGTTTTTTTTTATTGGAAGGTGTGCACTTAGGTATTTAATTCTATGATTTCCTATTATTTTAATTTAACTTGAAATGTTAGTAACATACCTATTTCAACTGAATCTTTGATTTTATGCTATAAAGCAGGTTATGGAACTGACTAGTTAGTATGTAATGTTTGCAAGACTTAATAATGATAACCTTTCTAATTTTTGTAATTGTAATCTACTACATTTTCTATTTTCCATAACCTTTACAAATACTATACTTGGATTTGCTTAATTTTCATTCTTTACTATCTATTTCTTTAGCTATGGTAATAATTCTGTTCAAGATATTTTCTTTGACTTGTGTGTTTCATAATTTCTTAGGGTGAAAGTACATATGCAATTGTATAATCTATAGTCTATTGATGTTATTGTAATCACCATGCTTTCTTTGAAACCTCTCTAAATTATTTTATTTTACATAGAAAATTGTACTTCCTATTCCTGTCATTTTTAAAATTAATTTATTAGGGCAAAATAACTTGGGGTTACTCTTAGCTATGTGCAAGACTTTCTTCATTAGATAAGTTGTGTTACATACATTCTCAATCTTCATAGGTATGGATATTCTTACATTTCATCATATTGTAGCAACTTCTCAAAACTGAAGTCATTCCACAAATTAATATGTGAAGGTATTACATTGTATATTTGCACTTCATTTCTATGTAGTCTTCCAATACCGATAAGTTTTGTCAGAAGTTGCAATGTTGGCAAAACTTGAGGGTATAATACTTGGTAAAATTAGGGAGCCATTAAATGGCAAATATAGTGCATGCTCCCACATACAAGACTTCTGAAATAATTAGACTCAAGATTATAAAGTACAATGTCATATAGGGCTATAAGAAATAAAGCATGCATGACAATAGGCTTTGTATAACTGGCCCTGTCCCTCCATGGATGTGACATTTTGGAGAGCTGGCCTATCTCTCAGTTGCATTCAGGAAAGCAGACCTAGGAAGCACAATGAAGTTGGATCAGGGTGAGCAGGGTGTGGGTGAGTTAATCCTGAGGCCATGATTCTGGGAGAGCTGACCCTGCCACTGACCTGCCATGGGTGGCACAGATACATAGATAATGCCCACTGCCTTACCACCTCAGGCAGTTGGAAAAGTTGTCCATAGGTTCTTGAGGTTGGGAAAGCTCCCCTTGCTCCTCACGAGCTGCAGCACTCAAAAGACCAGGTCATGTACTGAGAGGATAAACTACCAAGCCTCGACTAAGTAGGCCCTACTCTGGCAGCCATAGGTGACCTTCCTAGTTCTGGGGTATACATATTTTAAAAAGTTCAGAGGTGACTCTCTGAGGTCAGAAGAAAATTTCCATAGCAGCTTTGGGCTTTCAAAAAGTGACTAAGCCCTTCCATCTCTTCATGGACAAGAGATCTCAGATAGTTAAAGCTATACTGACTCAGCCTCTAGGCCCTGGCACCAGCCAATGGCCTTCCTGTCAAAGAGTTTAGACACAGTTGCCAGAGGGAACTTTTTACATATCATTACAGCCATGCCCCTCCGGGTCAAAAACGCTGACAAGCTGTATTTTGGCTAAAGCCTGATCATCACCAATGCCAGAATTACTCATTACCTGTCTCTGTTCTTACATTCCCCCAAGGTAACCTTTCAGGCACCTTAAGCCTAGCTACACTGATGCCTGACATACACATCAATTACCACTACATGACTGCTCTGACATTTTGCTCCACATACATGGGGCCAGATATAAATATTTACTAGCCAATATTCTAGAGGTTGACTAAAACTTTATTGTACATATAGACACCAGAGTTCAGGACAGGTACCGAAAATAAACAAAACCCTAAAAGAGACCTTAATCAAATTGACCTATGAGACTGATAATGACTAAGTAACTCTTCTTTCCTTTGCTCCCTACCCAGTGTGAAACTCCCCTTACCAGATGTGAATCACCCCTTTTAAAATTTTGTTCAAGGTACCCCCTCATTGTTCTTAACATACAAGCAGAGATCATCACTCAATTCAAAGATCTACATTTGCTAGATGATTTTAGAGATGTCCAATGGGCTCATAAACATGTTTGGCCTAAATTCTATTCTGTATGAAAAAGGTCACCCTCCAGCCAGCGTTTATTAGAGCCTTGATAAAATATCCCTAGTTTATCATCTTGACCACAGCCATCACCCTGAAGGTTGAAGAAATTACAGTGTGGATCCAGCACACACCTGTTTACAGTTAAAGAAAACCAGGACCAGCAGGAGAAAACAGCCTTAGGACTGCCCCATTGTCTCCCACTGATGGGGCCACTACCCAAGCCACAGAGACACCATGAAGACTAGATAATGACAACCATGACCCCCTCTGAAATATGATGCTCCAGTTCTTTTAGGTCTAAGTTAATTGTACCATGAGGACATAACCCTGTTACTAGCTGTTTATTATGAGATTAGATATACTGCCAGTTCCTCCATAACAGATCCTACATGCTCCAGAAAGCCAAATAATTGGGCCTTCTAGTTACCAGAGAGAGTAAGAAATGTGAGGACAAACCTACTCCATCTGGGGAGACAGAGCACCCACCAGTCAGCTTACAATAGACATTAAATTAGATGCTTGCCTGGATGGACCCCACATACATACACACTTGCTTCCATTTTCTATAAAACTTTGTCCTGATGAGAGTTTGGGGCTGCTTCACCAAACTGTCTTGTTGGTCATCAGTGAGTAAGCCCAAATATGAGTTTATAATAAAAACACCCTAATGTGCTTATATTAAAATAAACAAACAATAAACAAAAACAAAAAACAAAGCAAAACAAAACAAAAAAGAGAGCAAAAGAAAACAAAAGACCAGTTCCTTAGAGGTCTTTTGGGGTTTACTAATGTTTCCTGACACATTTTCTCACTTGGGCAGCACAGTAGATCTGACCCTAACAGTGAAGGCATATCCAAGGGTATGATAGCAGGAGAGCTGGCCCAGCCCCTCACAGACTGCAGCACTTGGGAGAATGGGCCCTATATATTGACGGGGCAGCACAATGGAGCCATCTCTGGAGGCACAGGTGCAAGTTAGCAGGCTCCCAAGAGCATGAGAGCAGGAGAGCTGACCATGCCTCCTATTGATGTGCTCATTAGGTGGCCTGGCCTGAGCAGTTCTAAAGAGCTCAAGCTGATGGTGCAGATAAGGGAAAGCTGGTAAGCAGACCAGGTCATCTATCACCCAGGTTCAGATCTAGGGCTCTGAAGTGACTCAGACCAACATCAATAACATCTGAGAGCAGTTGGTGGTGAGGAGTGAAAAGGTCAGTCCTGCTGACTCAAAGCTGCAGGATCTCTCTGACACAGAGCAACAACAGGATAATGGGAGGAGTCTTGGTAAAGATCCAATTATTGATGCTGTCACAAAAGCCAGAGACCACTTCATTGCAATGACCATATTCAAGTGAAGATATGTAGACAAAGGAATATACTGTGAGACCCAATGTGGCATACTGCAAATGAGTCCATGTTGAGATGTTTTCTATACCTTAATTTTGTTGTTACTGTTGTTGGTGGTGGTGATGGTGTTGGTGTTGGTGGTGTGTGTGTGTGTGTGTGTGTGTGTGTGTTTTAGTTTGAGGGAAAGTTTGCAAGGGAAAAGGTAGCCCATGATGGGACAGGGAAATGAGTGGGAAGGCTCCCAGGACACAACAGGGATGATATTTGCTGAAATACCCAACAAAGGGAAGAGAGAACCCTTTATAGAGACTATATCAAGAAGTCAGGTATCGCCCCTGGTTGACAGATGGGGTCACTCACCCATCTCAAAAATATTAACCCAGAATTGCTTCTGTCTAAAGGAAATACAGGGATAAAGAATAGAGCTGAGACTGAAGAAAAGGCCATTCAGAGACTTTTCCATCTGGGAATCTATCCCATATGCAGTCACCAAACCCAGTCACTATTGTTGATGCCAAGAAGTGCTTGCTGAGAGGAGTCTGATATAGCTGTCTCCTGAGAGGCTTTGCCAGAGCCTGACAAATACAGATGCAGATGCTTGCAGCCAACCATTGAACTGAGTATAGGGACAGCAATGAAAGAGTTAGGGGAATGTGGGAGCTGAAGGGGTTAGCAACCCCATAGGAAGAAGAACAATGTCAACCAACCAGACCACAAAAGAGCTTCCAGGGACTAAACCACTAACCAAAGAGTAAACATGGAGGTACCATGGCTCCAGCTGGATATATAACAGAGGACTTCCCTATCTGGCATCAGTGGGAGGGGAGACCCTAGTCCTCTGAAGGCTAGATATCCCAGAATAGAGGAATGGTAAGGTGGGGAAGCAGGAGTGGGTGGATGGGTGGGTGGGTGAGCACCCTCATAGAATCAGGGGAAGGGGATGGGGTAGGGGGTTTGTGTCAAGGAAATCAGGAAGGATAATGTAAATAAATAAATGTAAATAAATAAAATAAACAATGGGAAGGGGGACCTTCATTCAGGTCTTTGAAAAAATAATTTGAAGAAGGTATCAGAAAATTGAAAGAATGTTCATGCTTATGGATCAGTAGGATTGACAGAGTAAAAAATGGTCATCCTAACAAAAACATTCAAGAGGTTCAATGAAACCCCACATCGATATTCCAACACTACTCTTTACAGACCTTGAAAGGACAATTCTAACTTCATTTACTTAAACAAATAAGCAGCTAACAAACAAACAAAGAGGATAGCTAAAGTAATCCTGAAAACAAAACAAACAAACAAAAAAACCAAAACAAACAAACAAACAAAAAAGAACTTCTGGTCTTACCTTTCATGATTTTGAGTTCTACGTGAGAATTTTAATATTAAAAACCTCATGGTATTGGCATAAAAATAAAAACATTGATCAATGGAATTCCATTATTGATTGGAATTCCATTCTTGATGTTAAGACTGATTTATAAATTCACACACCTATGGACACCTAATTTTTTTATTTTGAAGAGAGCCAGAAATACATAGTGGAAAAAGACATCTTGAACTAATGGTGCTGCTCTACTGGATGTCTGCATATATTAGAATAGGTACAAAACCACCACTCTGGACAAAACTCAGGTCCAAGCAGAGCAACAAATGCTTCAACATAAAACTACAAACACTGAAGAGATAGTGGTGAATGGTAGCAACTGCACTAGCATAGGGAAAGACTCTTTAAACAGAATAGCAATAGTCTTAATTGTAAGATCAGCAATTGCTTTATGTGACATTTTGAATCTTAAAAGCTTCACTGGGCAAGGACACTGTCAAGTAGAAAAAGCAACAGCTTATAACATGTGAAAAGATTTCTATCAACTCCATATCTGAGAGATGACTATCATGCACAATATATAATAAACCTAAGGAACTAGATTCCAGGGAATCATTCAGTTAGATGACTTAGATTAACTGCCTTGAGAAGTATGTATCATAGGGTTTTCAGGTTAGTGTCCATGGCTTCTGGAGTACAGTATGGCTTTCAGTTTTTGAGAATCCTATGTATTCCCTTAGATAGTGAACCATTCAAGCTACTCCAATGTACTTTGTGTTTCTCTGTATGTTTCCTTGGATGTCAAGCAAGCATGAAAGCTAGATAGAACAGTTGGTCTCAGACATTAATTTTATATAACACATATAACTGGCAAAAGTCATTGTATCATGAACTGTACTGATCCTGCCTATTGCCATTATACTGTTTTTCTGATAAAGGTATCAAAAGTTGATTGCTTTCAATAAAATTGTGACAGATTCAATTTTTCTTTGTCCTCTCCAACATAAGCCTTGGCTTTATTCCTGTGGCTATATCAGGTGACCTTGCTCTGGTAAGCAAGTACTTACTTTGGAAAAAACAACAGAAACAAACAAACAAACAAACAAATCCAAAAACCCAAATAGAGTACAGATATAAATAAATATCCATCATGAAAACTCAAAAGGCTGGGAAATTTTAGAAGTGGGTGGGCAGGTCTGAAAGCATCCTCATGAAAGCAGGGGAAGGGGGAGGGGATAGGTAGTTTGCAGAGGGGAAACCTGGAAGTGAGAAAACATTTGAAATTTAAATAAAATAACCAATAAAAAATAAAATAAATCAGAAAAACAAAAGGAAAAAGAAAAGAAATGAAAAAAAAGGAAAGAAAGGAAAGGAAAGAGAAGAAAAGAGGAGAAAATCTTATCATCATTAGCATCAAGGAAATGCAAATCAAAACTTCATTGAGAACCAAAAATAAACCTGTTAAAATGGATAAGATCAAAGTCACAGGTAATAGATCATGTTGGTAAGGATGTGGAGCAATGGGAGCTCTCCTACATTGTGTGTTGGCAAGTGCAAACATGTATAGCCACTATGGAAATCAAAATGATGGTTCCTCACAAAGTTGGGAATTGAACTACTTCAAGACCCAGTTATGCTACTCTTGAGTATATACTCAAAGGAAATTTTTTTTGTACCACAAGAATAATTGGTCAAATATTTTTATTGTAGATTTATTTACAATATCCAGAAACTGGATAGCCTTAGATATTCCTTAAGTAAAAAATGGATAATGAAATTTGGTACATTTATACAATAGAGTCATTCTCGGCTGTTTAAAAAATGACATCATGAAATTTACAGGCAAATGGCTAGAACAACAACAACAACAAAATCCTGAGTGAAGTAACTCCAACCCAGGAGGACAAATATGATATATAGTCACTTTTATGTGGATATTTCTATTAAGTAAAGGAAAACAATGCTCTAGTCCAGAGACCCAAATGAATAGGTAGAGAAGATGGAGCTTTGTGGGGACACATGGGCACCCCAAGTATATAAAAATAGAAAGAAATTGTCTTGAACTGTGAACAATGGAGACATGAGTTGAAGAATCAGGAAATGAGGTAGAGCCAGAGAATACGCACAAAGACACTGGAAGTGGAGGGGTTTTGGAGGAATTATAGAGACCTAGTTCACTGAAAACTTTTGGGAATCTATGGAGTTATGGAGTATCAATAGACCTTCCCATATTGCAAGAAAAGGCATTTAGTCATGAGAATAGGTTGTATTAACTTAAGTAGATGGCTAAGGGATTCCTGTGTTGCAGACACTGGAGGGGTCCATGCTCACTTTAGGACAGAAGGTCACTCTCTGAAAATTGATATTAGGAACCCATTACTGAGGTCAACCCCCACATAGATCATTTAACATAGAGAGATAAAACTGGTTCTTGCTTACAACCCTCACCCCTATGTAGGCTTAGATTTTTTTTAATTATTTGCTTATCTAGCTTTTTCTTTTTTTTTATTACGTATTTTTTTTTAAATGTACTTTAGTAAGAGTTTTCAAGTGCTTTCACCCCAGCCCCTACCTAGTAGCTCACTATCCAAGGGTAGGAGAGAAAAGATGGGTAATAGGACAATGGAGGTATAGACATGTTTAGAAGTAGTTCATTGTCAGGATATCAGCAGTTGAGTTCAGTAGTTTCAGAATATAAACAGTACAATTCAACAGGGTTACTAAACACCAAATAGCAGTGTTGGCAAACTGAATCAGAAGCAGCCAGGCATCAGTCAAATTGACACAAGTCAGCAACAGCAACTAGAACCAGCCAGAATGCCAGAAGTTCTCGGCTATGCTTGGAACTCCTCTATCTATCTATCTATCTATCTATCTATCTATCTATCTATCTATCTATCTATCTTTCATTTTACAAGTTCTAATAGTCTAGAAAACTCAGAGTAATTCAGATTTTTATATCATAGGTTGTTATAGAGCAATAGAGTAAAAGGATGAATCCCCCCCTTTTTTTAGTATCAATGATTATTTCAATTGTTTTTCACATTTTTTAGTTTTTTAGTTTTTCTTTTTTAATTGATTGAGATTTTTACACTACAAATTTTTCCCTGCTTCCTGGACAACTCTCCAAGAGAGTTTTTCATCCCATATACACTCTCCTTTTCCTCTGAGAGAGTCTTCCTCTTACCCCTCATCCTCTGCCCCCTTCACCCACACAAACTAACCAGGACCTCTAGGACCTCCCAGAGAATGAATCTGAAAATTTTTGAATTAAAGTATTCTGAAATAAAATATTTGAAATAGGCTCATCAGATTGCTAGCCTACAGTTACCAAGCTCCTCCTGTTACTCAAGCCTTTTCTTGGAGCTCAAAAAATGACTGGAAGCAGTTGGTGTGAACGATACTTAAGTATATACATTCATTAGATTGCCCTTATTCATTAATCATTAGGTAACAATGGATTTGATGACTCTGTATATAAAACATGTGAAATTTTGTTGAAAATTAAGCAAAAGTAATGGTGTTGATGAATTCTTCTTAGCATTTCTGGATAAATTGACAAAGGCTAGGAATGAGTTCCTTAATAAAATTAATCAACTTCTAACATCTTACAATATGGTAAAGGAAAACAGTGAACTTAGTAATGAAAATGAATCCATCCAGATGTGTGTTCTACATTTTAAAGATTTATAAGAATATCCTGGAAGCAAATTTTCTTAGAAATAACCATAGAGTTCAGGTTGTAGAAAATCAAACTAATGCCCTCATTATAAATTTGGCTAAATAACAGTGAAATTTCAAATCCC
Source organism: Mus caroli (assembly GCF_978045245.1). Taxonomy (NCBI): domain Eukaryota; kingdom Metazoa; phylum Chordata; class Mammalia; order Rodentia; family Muridae; genus Mus; species Mus caroli. Next base: position 149,210,553 of record NW_028227258.1, on the reverse strand, counting down.
TACTTTGGAACTTGTAGTCACTTAAAGTAAGAGTATTATTTGGTAAAGAATGGAATCATGTAGTTTGATATGGGAATTTGTAGGAAGACCCTACTAAATCTGAGAATTTTGAAACCTTGGATTTTCAAGAATATATCTCATCTCAGGAAGTAGTCATTTCACCCTCAGCCCCACTGCTTGAGTTATTTTGTCTTTTTTACCTTTGACTCAGAAATTAATTCTTCATTATCTGTTAAACCACCACTGACTAGACAAGGCTGCCCACTCTCTCCCTACCTTTTCAATATAGTACTTGAAGTCCTAGCCAGAGCAATTAGACAACAAAAGGAGTTCAATGAGATACAAATTGGAAAAGAAATATTCAAATTTCACTATTTTCAGATTATTTGGTAGTATATATAAGTGACCCCCAAAATTCCACCACAGAACTCCTAAACCTGATAAACAGTTTCAATGCAGTAGCTGGATATAAAATTACCTCAAACAAATCAGAGGCCATTCTCTACACAAAGGATTAATAGGTTGAAAAAGAAATTAGGGAAACAACACCCTTTACAATAGTCATAAATAATATAAAATACCTTGGTGTAACTCTAACTAAGCAGGTGAAAGATCTGTATGATAAGAACTTCAAATCTCCGAAGAAAGAAATCAAAGAAGATCTCAGAAGATGGAAAGGTCTCCCATGCTCATGGATTGGAAGGATTAATATAGTAAAATTGTCCATCTTGGTTAAAGCAATTCCCAGGTTCAACGCAATCTTCATCAAAATTCCAACTCAATTCTTCATAGAACTAGAAAGAGAAATTTGAAAATTTATTTGTAATAACAAAAAACCCAGGATAGTGAAAACTATTCTCAAAAATAAAAGAAATTCTGGGGAGTCACAATCTGTGACCTCATGCTGTATTACAGAGCAACAGTGATAAAAAATAATTGTATGGTATTGGTACATATACAGGCAGTTATATCAATAGCATAGATTTGAAGACCCAAAACGAACCCACCCACCTATGGTCATTTGATCTTTCACAAAGAAGCTAAAACCATCTAGTTGAAAAAAGACAGCATTCAAAAAAAAAAGACAGCATTCTCAACAAATGATGCAAGTTCAAGTGACTATCAGCATGTAGAAGAATGCACATCAATCCCTTCTTATCTCGTTCACAGCTCAAGTCCTAGTGGATAAAGGACCTCCTCATAAAACCAAATACACTGAAATTAATAGAAGGGTAAGTGCAGAAGACCTTCGAACACATTGTCATAGGGGAAGATTTCCTTAACAGAAAACCAATGGCTTATGCTCTAAGATCAACAATAGATAAATGGATTATGTGGACTCTATCTTGTGTATTATGTGTGGGATTTTTTCTTCTTTTTTCTTTCTCTCTCTCTTTCTTTCTTTTCTTTCTTTTTTTTTTTTTTTTTTTTTTTTTTTTGGCTTATATCCACTTATTAGTGAGTACATACCATGCATGTCTTTTTGGGTCTGAGTTACTTCACTCAGGATGATATTTTCTAGTTCCATCTATGTACCTGCAAAACTCAGGATGTCCTTGTTCTTAATAGCTGAGTAGTATTCCATGGTGTAAATGATCCACATTTTCTGTATCCATTCTTCTGTCATGGGATATCAGGGGTTGTTTCCAGCTTCTGAGTATCACAAATAAGGCCACTATAAGCATAGTGGAGCACATGCCCCTGTGGCATGGTGGGGTATCTTTTGGGTATATTCCCAAGAGTGGTATAGCTGGGTCTTCAGGTAGATCTATTTCCAATTTTCTGAGGAATGTACAGATTGAATTCCATAATGGTTATACCAGCCTGAAATTCTACCACCAATGGAAGAATGCTTCTCTTTTTCCACATCCTCTCCAACATGTGTTGTCAACTGAGGTTTTGATCTTAGCCATTCTGACTAGTATAAGGTGGAATCTCAGGGTAGCTTTGACCTGCATTTTTCTGATCACAAAGGACTTTGAACATTTCTTTAGCTGTTTTTCAGCCACTTGAGATTCCTCAATTGTGAATTCTCAGTTTAGTTCTACATCCAATTTTTGGATTGGATTGGTTTTTTTTGGTTTTTTTTTGGTGATTAACTTCCTGAGTTCTTTATATATTTTTGATATTAGCCCTGTATTGGATGTGGAGGTAGTGAAGAATTTTTCCCAATCAATAGGTTGCCAATTTGTTTTATTGACCATTTCCTTTGCCTTACAGAAGCTCTCCAGTTTCATGAGGTTCCATTTATCTATTCTGGATTGTAGAACATGTGCCATTGGAGTTCTGTTCAGGAAATTCCCCCTCTGTGCCAATGAATTCAAGGCTTTTTTTTCCCACTTTTCAGTTAGATCAGCACCATTTATTGACGATGCTTTGCTCAAGAGAGGAAGCCTCAGTGACACTTGGGAGAGAAGAAAGCAATCACAAGTGCAGAGGGAGGGTTGGACTTGGGAAGGAAAGTGGATGGGTTGGGGGGGGTGAGAGCAGTTAAGCTTAGAGAGGAACCTGATCTGGTCTTGGATGAAGGAAAAGGACTGAAGCCCCAAGGGCCAGCAGAAGGAATGTAAACAGGCAACCTCAGGAAATTGGAGATGGGGGGGGGGGGTCCCCCAGAGTACACCAGAGACCTTGGAGGTGAAAGACTTCCAGGACTCATATGGAGGGACCTTTGGTGAAATGCCCAACAGTAGGGATTGGGAAATTACATAGCACACATCCTGCAGGAAGACAATACATCAAGTGAAGGATAGGGTTGCCATCCCACAGTCACAACTCTGACCCATAATTGTTTCTGTCTGAAAGAATTACAGAGATAGAAATAGAGAGGAGCCTGAGGAAAAGAAGGTCCAACGACAGGCCCAAAGTTGGTTTCAGCTCAAGGGAACATCCCATGGCCTGATACTATTACTGAAGTTATGGAATGATCACAAAAAGTGATCGAGTGCCCTCCTAAAGCCCTAACAAGCAGCTGAAAGAGTCAGATCAGGTATTTGTACCCAACCAATGGACAGAAGCAGCTGACCCATGTTTTTGAATTAAGGAAGGCTGAAAGAAGCTGAGGAGATGGGAGATTCTGTAGGAAGACCAGTAGCCTTAATTTGGCCCCTGAGATCTTTCACAACACTGGACCACCAAACAGATATCATACCAGCTGATATGAGGCCTCCACACACTTAGAGTAGAGGACTACCAGGCCTATGTTCATTCAGAAATGATGCACCTAACTCTCAAGAAACTGGAGGCTCCAGGGAGTTTAGAGATTAGGTGGGGTGGGGCATTGAGGTATCCATGTGGAGACAGTTGGGGTGTGGAGTAGTTATGGGATGTGGATCAGTCAGAGGGTAGATGGGGAGGCATGGGTGTTGGAATATCGAGCGTAAAAACTGAATTACAAATAAAATTAAATAAAAAAAAAAACAATAGACAAATGGAACATCATAAAATTGCAAAGCTTCTGTAAGGTAAAGGATATGGTCAATAACACAAAAATGTCAGCCAATAGAATGGGAAAAAATCTTTACCAACTCTACATCCAAAGGAGGTCTAATATCTAATATATACAAATAACTCATGAAGTTAGACTCCGAAGAATAAAATAACCCTATTAAAAATGGGGTACAGAGATAAACAAAGAATTCCCAACTGAGGAATATCAAATGACTGAGAAGTACCTAAAGAAATGTTCAACATACTCAGTCATCAGGGAAATGCAAATCAAAACAACTCTGAGATTCACATCTTACCAGTAGCAATGGCTAAGATTAAAAACTCAGATGACAGCAGATGCTAGTGAGGATGTGGAGAAAGAGGAACACTCCTCCATTGCTGGTGGGATTGCAAGCTGGTACAACCACTCTGGAAATTAGTCTGACAGTTCCTCATAAAATTAGACATAGTATTATTACCTGAAGACACAGCTGTTCCACTCCTGGCCATGTAACCAAAATATTCTCCAACATATAGCAAGGACACAGGCTCTACTATGTTCATAGCAGCCATATTTATAATAGCCAGAAGTTGGAAACAACCCAGAAGTCCTTCAACAGAGGAATGGATACAGAAACTGTAGTACATTTATACAGTTATTAAAAACAATGACTTCATGAAATTCCCAGGCAAATGGATAGAACTAGAAAATATCCTGAATGAGGTAATCCAGTCACAAAAGAACACACAGAGTATGCACAAATGTTCAGAGTACCCAAGATATAATTCACAGACCTCATGAATCTCAAGAACAAGGAAGACTAAAGTTTGGATGCTTTGTTCCTTCTTAGAAGGGGGAAGAAGATACTCCCAAGAGTAAATATGGAGACAAAGTGTGGAGCAGAGACTGAAGGAAAGGCCATCCAGAGGCTTATCCACCTGGGGATCCATCCGCAGATACAGTCACCAAACCCAGAAACTATTGTGGGTGCCAACAATTGCTTGCTGACAGGAGCCTGAGTTAACTGTCTCCTGAGAGGCTAGCCAACCATTGGACTGAGCACGGGGTCCCCAATGGAGGATTTAGAGAAAGGACTGACTGACAGAGCTGAAGCAGTTTTCAACCCATAGGAAGAACAACAATATTAACGAATCAGACCTTCCAGAGCTCCCAGGGATTAAACCACCAACCACAGAGTACACATTGAAGGACTCATGGCTCCAGCTCCATAAGTAGCAGAGGATGGTCTTGTAGGACATCAATGGAAGAGAAGCCCTTGGTCCTGGGAAGGCTCCCTGCCTCAGTGTAGAAGAATGTCAGGGCTGAGGGGTAAGAGTTGGTGGGTTGTTGGGAACACCCTCATAGAAGCACGGAGAGGGGGAATAGGATAGTGTGTTTTTCAGGGGGAAACCAGGAATGGGGATAACATTTGATTGTTATAAATTTTAAATAAAGATAATATTGTATATAAAAGGCTCAAAAAAGAGACAATTTTTTTTTTTATCCAGCCAGGTCCCAAATAATTGAGTCATGGACCATTAGATGTATTTAATATGCTTTATGTCACAATAACTGAGAAGTTATTAATCTATTTTAATCCTCTAGTCTAATCTGGCTACCTCCTAGTCAAAATCCCCATGATACTTTAATTTTAGTATTCATCTGGTTCTCTGTGCTCTAAATATGCTATCATAAATACTCTTGGACACTCTCCTCGTAGTGAATCTCTCTCTCTCTCTCCCTTCCTCTCCCTCTCCTCCTCTCTCTCTCTCCCTGAGTGTGTGTGGGTGTGTGTGCATGTGTCTACCCCCCCCCTGTCACTGGGATGAGGAATTCAGCTGTATTTTCTCCTCTCCTCAGTTATTGGCTAATGATCTCTTTAACGACCAATCAGGGAATTATTGAGAAGCGATGGGTATACAAAATTAAGACATAAGCTTCTTAGAATAAGCATGGTGATGCTATGTACAGACTGGAATCAGATATGGGGACACAAAAATCAGCATTTGAATAATATAAGAATAATCTTTACATAGTACACAACAGCATTATGCCAACAGTAACATTTTCACATTACAGGGAAAAGAAATGCAAACTGAATTCAGTAACCTCCTACCTCCATGAAATTTTTAGGAGTCAGGTAAAGCCTTATAGGCATTCTCTGCAAGGTGAAGGTTAAGTTATATTACCCGATTCTGCCCATCACCAGGAATGAAGCATAACATTTGGTGGACATATTTGGACCCTGGAGATAGCACATTTTCTCCTTGAGTATGGTACTCTGGCCCATATACCAAGTAACTTTAAATGGTGCTAGCTTTATGTGGGACCTGAGACAGGTGATGGTTCTTCAACAGTTCCAGAAGGCTGTGCAGATTGTTCTACTACTTGGACCATATTATCTAGCAAACCAAACGGTACTTGAGGTTACAGTGGCAGAAAGAAAAAAAAGCTTTTTGACATTTGTAGAAGGCCTCTATAGGTAAATCACAGAAACAACCTTTATGATTTTGGAGATAGCCTCTCCCATCATCTACAGACAACTATTCTTCCTTTGAAAGACAGCTCTTTGCCTGCTATTGAGGCATAATTGGAACTGAGCAACTGCCAATAGACTACTTACCATGAGACCTGAACTACTCATCACAAACTGGTTGTTATCTGACCACACTCCCTGAAAGTCATAAAGGAGGTTGTGCACAAGAGAAGTCTATTATTAAAAGGAGGTGAGATACACACACACACACACACACACACACACACACACGAGATCAGACTCAAACAGGACCTGAAAACACAAGTAGGTTAATGAAAAATTCACTCAATAGCCTACAGTTTTTACTTGCATTACAATGCCAATATTGTACCTGTAGCCTCAAGGGATGTGATGCATAATTGATTGACCAAGGATGAAAGACCAGGGTCTGGTTTAGTGACATTATCTCATTATACAGGCACTACATAAAAGTGGACAATTGCAGAATAGCAAGCCCTTTCTGAGATAATCCTAAAAGACATTAAAAACAAACAAACAAACAAAAAAACAAAAAACCCACTTCACCAAAGGCATAAACTTGGATAGTATATATCATATGGTTATACATTTTGTTTAAACAATGAAAGGGTCAGCTATGAGTTTGTTCATTGATTCATGGGCTGTAGTCAATAGGTTGACTGAATGACCAAGGGATTGTAAAGAGCATAATTAGAAAATTGGTGAGAATATCATCTGGAGAAGTAGTATATGAATATATATCTCCAAAATGGATGAAAAAAGGTAAATATATCCCATGGAAGTGTTCATCAAAAGTGACTTCAGCTAAGGGGGAGCTCAGTAATCAAGTAGATAAGTTGGCCAAATCTGTAGTTAGCCTCCTTCTCCAGCCATTTTTATCATTGGCCAGTCAGATAATGAACAAATCATTGTGATGGGAGAGATGGGGGTTATACATGTGCTCAACAATATGGACTTCCACTCACCTAGGACAACCTGGTGATACCTGTTGATGAGTGTCAAATCTGTCAACAGCAGAGACAAACACTAAGCCTCAGATATGGGACCATATCTCATGGATGCCTGCTTTGGGACATTAATTGAAATCATACACTGCCTTCTTGAGGAACCTACCCCAGCTTTCTAGGCTGCTGATATCTAATTAGCGTGGAAACTCTGTCTCCAAAGATAATTAATTCTATCTTCTGTATGACCAGATGCTTCAGAATAATGTGGGACATGGTAAGACTAATCAATTTCGTGATCATATGCACATTGTTTTACTTCTCTGGTTATTACGTGAATTTCCTGATCAGAAGCAATGTTGAAAGAAATAGACTGGTAGTGTATAAGACATTCTGCCAGTCCATACACTGTGGTTTTGGTGGAAGCATTACATACAACAAAAATAAATTCATAACTTGAATGACTATTTACTCCAGCAAGGATAAAGCATTGTCCTTTCTGTGGAGAAAGTAGCCAAATGTAGGCAACCTGCCACAAAGTTACTGGGAATTCATAGCAAACATTTCATTGAACTGAAAGCTCATACTACCCCTAGCTACTTTGAGGTTCTGAAGCCCTCAAAACCAAATAGGCTAAGAAAGGAATAACAGTGTTAGGAGGGGTGATTAACTCAAATTATCATGGTGATAATAAATTGCTTCACCACAATAGAAGCAAGAAAGTTTATATCTGGAATGCAAGAGATCCTTTAGGGCAGCTTTTGGTGCTACTATGTTCTGTGATTAAATTGAATGAGAAATTATAACAATCTAATCCAGGCAGGATGACAGAGGTCATAGATCCATCATAAGTAAAGTTATGAATGACTCCTTCAGGAAAAGAACAAAGACCTGCTGAGATGCTTACTATAACTGAAGGATCCTGTCCCAGCTTTCCAGGCTGCTGATAACTAACTGACTGGCATGGCAACTGTGTTTACAAAGGTAATTATAGCTTTTGTATGACCAGATGCTTCAGGCTAGTGTGGGTCGTGATAAGACTAGTCAATTTCATGATCATGGGCTCACTGACTCAGTATGCACTTCTCTGGCTATTATGCCCTTCCCTCAGCCTTGAGCAGACTAAATAGACTTTAAGTGTTTGCCACAGTTGGTCTTCCACTGACCTAGATGGAGTCTTCTGCCTTGCTGCACCTGCAATTTACTACAGGAGAAAAGTGCCTGCTGAGCTTGCTTTGTAAGTTAATTCAGCTGAAACAAAGCAACATAATCCAGCTGAAACATAGGATGGATCTGTGGGTTCTCCCTATATAAATACACTGATAAATATTAAGCTTTGAGCAGTGATCAGAAACTTTTGTCTTGACTTCATCCTTCTCTTGCACTGCCCGCCCCTTCTCATCCTTTTTCATTTCCAGTTCCCCTTTCAGGTACCCCATTAATCCATGGATGCTGAAAGCTACAGGCTATTACACAAGTTTTCTGGTCAGAGGCAATATTCACTGTAATGGGTATTATGAAAAGGGTAATAAAGGTAATAAATACTAGCTAAGGCCACATGATCACTTGCAGAAAAGAGGATCATAATTGACATGAGTGTTTCTGTCATATTTTGTTAAGAATTAGTTTATACATATATTTGCATTTGTGTTCCCCAAGTTTGGTATCATGCGATATAACATCAGTTAAGAGAATATCAGCCGGGCGTGGTGGCTCATGCCTTTAATCCCAGCACTTGGGAGGCAGAGGCAGGCAGATTTTGAGGCCAGCCTGGTCTACAAAGTGAGTTCCAAGACAGCCAGGGCTATACAGAGAAACTCTGTCTCAAAAAACCAAAAAAAAAAAAAAAAAAAATAAGGAAAGAATATCATTGGTTACTGTATTTATTTTGAGATATTCCTCAAGGAATATTGTCAACTATTCTAGACTTAAATGCATTCACAGTGGTATGAGGGATAGTTACATCACTATAATAAATCTTACATATACATATGTATCTGCATGTGTATATGTGTGTGCATATCTCTCTCTTTATATATCTATATCCATATCTATCTATATTTATATCTATAGGATTTATTAGAATGGCATATAGTTTGTAAGTCAATATATACATATATGTATATATATGTACAATCACACAGATACACACAACACACATATTATATATGTGTATAATATATATATATATATATATATATATATATGGAGAGAGAGAGATTGACTCTATAATTTCCATTAGTCTGAAGAATCCCAATATTTTTGCTTTTATGAAGTATATTTTAAATTTTCTCAAAAATATTTTTTGCTCTATCTAGCAAAATGTTTATGATTTTAAACATATTTGAATATGGAGTATATATATGGTGACTGCATATTACATTTACTTAATGCACATTATTCATTACTTGGTTAATTTTCATCATGACGAAGTTTTCAAGAAAACTATTTTAGACAGTTATACTCTGCATGCCTGAGTTTCATTTTATCAAGTGTTTGACTATACCCAATTTTCTTGTGCCTAGGACTATACTTTTGTCATTAAATATTACTTAGCCATTGTTCTAAATTTATATAAAAATTAGAAAAATTATTTTACACAATAGCTTGTTCAAAGTGTAATCTTGTGAATTCTCAACATTATTTTCACAATATTAATAACAGCAGCTTTTGAATCCTCTGGATTTTAGATATCTATTTCCCTTGTCTTACTATCTATATTTTACTTGTGAGTGATCATGACTTGAGACACTGTTATTAAGGAATATGTTCACAAATTTATTGTCCTATTTTCCCCATATTCATTACAATGTCATCTGGTTGATAGAATTGCCTTATTGACACTTTACAATATCTGGGTTAGCAAATTTCTTATTATTGAAAACTTTTTGCTTCTAAACATTACTTTAATGTACTTCTGAAATTTCTGTGCATTTTCTTAGAAGTAAATAAAATTGTTCTTTCAATTCTACTAGAAAAGTTTGAGGTTTTGCTTGATTATTCATACTTTGTATAGTGATAAACATTATATATAAAATATGTATAAAGATTTTGTTAGGCTTGTGAAAACTATTTTTAGAAGAAATAAGACATATACATTTATTTTTAATCACTTTCCAACATTGACATTGTGGTTATATTAGATATTTAGTGACTTGTTCTCTTAGATTGAAATACTAATATTCATACTTACCTACATTTACTTACATTGTGCATAATTTTGAAGATACACTAAAATGTGTTTATGATTAATATGTGTATGAAGTATGACTGATGAGTATTCTATCAACAATTTTTTTCAAAACTGAAAAATTCCAAGCATATAGTTTGATATTTTCAGATCTTAAAACTAGGGAGGCGATTCTTACCATTGATAGCCTATGGTCAGAATATTATGAATTCAAGGGTAGCTTGAGAAACATAATGAAATCCCATCAGCTTATCTTCCAAAGACCACGTGTGACTGATGATCAAGTGGTTCTCCATATGTCTTCATTTATAAATAAATTTAAATAAGTTGAACACTATTTTGTGAGCCACTTTTACACACTCCTCATGGCTTTCTGGGAAGTTAACTCTTATATCCTAAAGGGTGGTCCTTTCAGAGCTTGCTCTCTCTCTCTCTCTCTCTCTCTTTCTCTTTTCAACGCTAACACTGCTCCCCCTCCTTGTCCTTCCCTCACAGAATCCCTCTCCCCATCTCCTCTCTCAGTCTCCTCTTAGAGGGTTGAGACTGAGACGATCCCAAGAACCAAGCATCTCCCCATTCTGAGACATCAAGTCTCAGACTGATAAGAACATCCTCTCCTGAAGAGAGTCAAGGCAGCCATGAAGACTGAGCTCACTCTCTGCTATGTGTCAGGGGTCTTGTTTCTGACCATGTATGCCCTCTTTTAGTGGCACAGACTCTGAGAGATGCCAGGAGTCCAGGTTTATTGACTCTGCTCTTCTTCTTGTGAGTTTCCCATCTACTTTAGGGCCTTCAATCATTCCTTCCAAGTCTTCCGTAAGTGTCTTCCACCTCTTTCTAATATTTGGCTGTGGGTATCTGCATTTGTTTCAGTATGCTGCTGGGTAAAGCCTCTCAGAGAATGGTTATGCTAGGCTCCTGTCTGCAAGAATAACAGAATATCATTAATAAGCTCAGGGATTAATTCTTCTCCATGGAATTTGTTTCGAGTAGAGCTTGTTATTGGTTGGCCTCTCATTCAATTCTTTGCTCCAACCCTGAATTTGGGTTGAAAGTGTTCTGGGTGGGCTGGTGTCCTTATCATATATCTAGGAATCCTACCTTGCTATAGGTTTTGGCATCTTCAGTCTCCATCTCCCCACTATTAGACATCTTTCCTAAGGCCACCCACATTGACTCCTGGGAGCCTCATTATCCCAGTTCTCTAGGACTTCCTTGAGATTCTCCCCTCCTCAACCCCTAGCAGTTGCATATTTCTATTCATTCTCCTGCAATGCTGTCCCTACTTGTACATGATCCTGCCTTCCCATGAGCTAACATCAATACTGTGCAAACTATTCCACAAAAAGAAATAGAAGGAACACTATTTAAGTCATTATATGGGGGCACAGTCACCCTGATACCTAAACCACACAAAAACTCAACAAAGAAAGAGAACTTCAGACCAATTATGAACATCTATGCAAAAATTCTCAATAAAATTCTTGCAAACTGAATTAAAGAACACACCAAAAATGTCATTTATCATAATCAAGTAGGCCTCATCCCAGTGTACCCAGGGGATGCAAATTGGCAAAGAAGAAGTCAAGACACCACCATTTCCAGATGATATGATAGTATATGTAAGCTATCCCAAAAATTCTACCAGAGAACTTCCACAGATGATAAACAACTTCAGCATAGTGGCTGGATGAAAAATTAACTCAAAGAAACCAGTAGCTTTCCCTTATACAAATGATAAATGACTGAGAAAGAAAATAGGGAAAGAACACCCTTCACAATAGTCACAAATAATATAAAATATTTTGGTATAGCTAACCTAACAAGTGAAATATCTGTATGACAAGAACTTCAAATCTCTCACGAAAGAAATCCAATAAGCCCTCAGAGAATTCAGAGATTTCCCAGGCTCATGTATTGGTAGGATTAACACAGTAAAAATGGCAATCTACTGATTCAACACAATCCCCATCAAAATTTCAACACATTTTTTACAGAGACAGAAAACACAATTCTTTTTTTTTCTCAGACAACATTTCTCCTTTTATTTATTTTTTTGTTTTTTGTTTTGTTTTTGGTTTTTTTGTTTGGTTTTTTGAGACAGGGTTTCTCTGTGTAGCCCTGGCTGTCCTGGAACTCACTTTGTAGACCAGGCTGGCCTCGAACTCAGAAATCCGCTTGCCTCTACCTCCCAAGTGCTGGGATTAAAGGCGTGCGCCACCACGCCCGGCTTGTTTGTTTGTTTTCAATTAGGTATTTATTTCATTTACATTTCCAATGCTATCCCAAAAATCCTCCACCCACTACCCCCCCACTCTCCTCCCACTCCCCCCCCCCACACACTCTTCTTGGCCCTGGCGTTCCCCTGTACTGAGGCAGATAAAGTTTACACGACCAATGGGCCTCTCTTTCCACTGATGGCCTACTAGGCCATCTTCTAATACATATGCAGCTAGAGACACGAGCTCTGAGGGGTACTGGGTAGTTCATACTGTTGTTCCACCTATAGGGTTGCAGAGCTCTTTAGCTCCTTGGGTGCTTTCTCTAGCTCCTCCATTGGGGGCCCTGTGATCCATCCAATAGCTGACTGTGAGCATCAACTTCTGTGTTTGCTAGGCCTCGGCATAGTCTCACAAGAGACGGCTATATATGGGTCCTTTCAGCAAAATCTTGCTAGTGTATGCAATGGTGTCAGCGTTTGGAGGCTGATCCCATGGAAGGAAAACATAATTCTTAATTTCATTTGGAAAAAAAAAAACCCTTATAACAGAGAAAACAACCCTTAACAATAAAAAAATCTTCTAGGACAATCACTGTCCCTGACCTCAAGCTGTACTATAGAGCAATACTGATAAAAACTGCATGGTATTATTACAGAGACAGACATGTCAATAGAATAGAATTGGAGACCCAGAAATAAACCCACACACTTGGACACTTGATCTTTGACAATGAAGCCAAAAAATATACAGTGGGAAAAATTATTTTCAATAAATGGTCCTAGTCTGTATGTAGAAAAATGAAAATCGATCCATAGTTTCCATCTTGGACAAAGCTCATGTCCAAGTGGATCGAGGATCTCTACATAAAATCGGAAACAATGAATCTGATAGAAGGGAAAGTGGAAAAGAGACTTGAACATATTGGCACAGGGAAACTTTCTAAATAGAACTCAGATTCTAAGATCAACAATTGATAAATGGGACCTCATCAAGCTGAAAACCTTTGATAACACAAAGGACATAGTCAATAGGACAAATGGGCAACCTACAGATTGGGGGAAAAAAAACTTCATTAACCCCACATCTGATAGAGGGCTAATATCCAAAATATATAAAGAACTCATGATGCTACCTCCAAAAAACCTGAACAACCTAATCAAAAAATGAAATACAAAGCTAAAAAGAGAATTCTCAACAGAAGAATATCTAATATTCAAATGGCTGAGAAGCACTTAAAGAAAAGTTCAAAGTCCTTAGTCACCAGGGAAATGCAAATCAAAACAATCCTGAGATTCCACCTTATGCCGAATGGCTAATACCAAAAAATTCTGGTGATGCCACATGTTGGCAATGATGTGGTGAAAGAGGAACACTACTCCATTGCTGTTGGAATTGCAAGCTGGTACAACCACTCTGGAAATCAATTTAAAGCTTCCTCAGAAAAATGGAAATAAATCAACCTGAAGAACCAGCTATAGTACTCTTGAGTATATACCCAAATGATGCCCCATCATTCCACAGGTCCATGTTTTCCAATATGTTCACAGAGGCCTTATCTGCTATAGCCAGAACCTGGAAACAATCCCGATGTCCCAAAATAGAAAAAAAAAAAAAAAAGATTCAGTAGGCATGGTTCATTTACACAACGGAATACTACTCAGCTGTTAAGAATGAGGACACCATAAGTTTGGATGGAAATGGGTGGAACTAGAGAATATAATCCTGAGTGAGGTAATTCAGACCCAAAAGAATATGCATGCTATGTACTCACTCATAAGTGGATATTAGCCCAAAAAGTACAAAGCACCCAGGATACAATCCACAGAACTCAAGAAGGTTAAAAAGCCACAGTGTCCAAGTGAAGAGTAAAGACTTTTGAAGAAAGATATAATAATTTTTTCTCCGTTTCTGTTATGTCTCTTTTAACATTCCTGATTTTGTTAATTCAGATACTGTCTCTGTGTATTTTAGTTAGTTTTGCTAAAGATTTGTCTATATTATTGAATTTCTCAAAGAACCCTATCTTGGTTTTGTTGACTCTGGATTGTTATCTTTGTTTCTAATAGATTGATTTCAGATATGAGTTTGACTATTTATTGCCTTCTACTCTTCTTGAGTGTGTGTTTGTTTGTTTGTTCTAGAGTTTTCAGGTGTGCCATTAAGTTGCTAGCATGTAATCTAACGAATTTCATTATGAAGGCACTCTGTGCTATGATTTTTTTCTGTTAGTACTGCTTTCATTGTGTCTCATAAGATTGGTTATTTGTACCTTCATTTTCATTGAATAATAGGAAGTCTTTAATTTTTATGTCTTCCCTGACCAAGATTTTTTATTGAGTAGATAATTTTTCTGTTTCCATGAGTATGTAGGCTTTCTGTTGAAGTCCATTTCTAATTCATGGTGATCTGATAGAATACTAGAGGTTATTTTCATCTTCTTATATCTGTTGAGGCTTGCTTCATAGCCAATTACATGATTAGTTTTGGAGAAGTTTCCATAACATGATGAGAAGAAAGTACATTCTTTTGTTTTCGGGTTGAACGTTTTAAGTATCTGTTAATTTGATTTGGCTTACAGCATCTGTGTATCATCTAGCTTCTATGGGTTGAGCAGCCACTGTCCTGGGTCCTATGGATCACAGATGAAATACACACATACATAGCTGTCTTGTGGCTTAGCAGCAGGGCTCTTTAAGCCTATCATGGTTCACATGGTTCAGTGGCTTGCTTTTCTAAGCCTCCTGTAGCTAGAGTGCCTTTTCCTTTACTCTTTGCTGAACACCCTACATCTACCTTCAGCTTAGTTGTGTTTCTAACTTCCCACCTGGGTAAGCAGTCAATGGCCACTCACATATCTGGTGATGCTCTTCCTCCAAAACGTGGTGAATGCCTTTCATCCTCCTGTGTCCCTAGCCTGCCTGCAGAAACCTAGAAGTCCAGCTTCTTCCACACAGTCATTGGCCACTGGCATCTTTATTGATCAACCAAGAACCATTTGAAGAATAGGACCTTCAGCATTCACATGCAGATTCCCTTTTAAATCATCAGAACCACTCCCTACAAATTTGTTTCATTTTTTTTCTATTTATTTTCTGTTTGATGTCCTGTCCATTGTTAAGAGTCTGGTGTTGATGTCCTCCATTATTGTGTGGAGGACAATGTGTATTTTTCACTTTAGTAAAGTTTCTTTGATGAATGTGGGAAGCCTTGCATTTCAGGCACAGATTTTCCAAATTATGACATCATCTTAGTGGATTTTTTCCTTTGATGAGTATCAAGTGTCTTTTCCCATCAATTTTGTTACTTTTGGTTAAAAGTTGATTTTACTAGATATTAGAAAAGCTACTACAGCTTGTTTCTTGAGTTCATTTGCTTGGAAAATTATTTTCCAGGCTTTTACTCTGAGGTAGTGTCTGTGAGTGTTGGTGAGGTGTGTTTCTTGTATGCATCAGTACAAGGGATCCTATTTAAATATCCAGTCTGTTAGCTTGTGCCTTTTTATTGGTAAACAGAGCATATTGATATTCAGAGCTATTACTGACCAATGATTGTTACTTCCTATTATTTTGATGTTCAGGTCTCTTCTTTTACTTTTGCTGTTAGATATCTAGTATGTTCTTGGGTGTAGTTACTCTCTTTGTGGTGGAGTTTTCATTGTTACATCATCTAAAGGTCTGGTTTAATAGAAAGATGTTGTTTAAATTCGGTTTTGTCATCCATCTATCATAATTGAGAGTTTTGCTGGATATAGAAGTCTGGGCTGACATCTCTGGTCTCTTAACATCTGCAAGACATCAGTCAAGGATCTTTTGTCTTTTAAGGTCTCTTTTGAGAAGTCAGGTGTAATTGTGATAGATTTTTTTTATAGGTTACTTGATCTTTTTCTCTTTCTGCTTTTAATAATCTTTCTTTGATTTGCATATTTAGTGTTTTAATTATTATGCAATGGGAAGGTTTTCAGTTTTGGTGGAAATTATTTGTTTTTTTTTTTTGTAAGCTTCTTGTACTTTTATCACCCTCTCTTTCTTTAGGTTAGGGAAGTTTTTATCCATGATTTTATTGAAGATGTTTTCTGGCTCTGCAAACTGGGGATCTTCACCCTCTTCTATTCTTATTATTCTTAGGTTTGGTCTTTTTATAGTGAGTCTATATTTCCTGAATATTTGAGTTAGGAACATTTTACACCTGACAGTTTCTTTGATCAATATATCAATTTCTTTTATGATATCTTCTTCACCTGAGATTTTATTCATTTCCTTCACCTGTTTGATTATATTTTCCTATATATCTTTAAGAGATTTATTTATCTTCTTTAATACTTCTACCTATTTGTCTGTGTTTTCTTCTATTTCTTTAAGGGAATTATTATATCCCATTTAAAGACCCCTATCAACTGCATGTGATTGGTTTTAAGGTCTTGCTCTTCAAGTGTGTTAGAATATCCGGGACTTGCTATAGTAGGTGAGCTGAGTTCTGATGGACTCATATTGTATTGGCTACTGTTAATTATATTCTGTGCTTACCTTTTCTCATTTAGTTATCTCTGATGTTGGTTAGACTAAGTGTCTGGAGTTCCCTGAGGTATCTTAGGAGGCATCTGGAGCTATGTGTCTTGTATTTGGGGAGACAGACCTCCTGCGTCTGTCAGTTTAGATCTGTCTCTTGGGAGGTAGGCAAACTGTGGGGTATGGAATAAGATGCACTGTTCCAGAAATACCACTGACTCAGAACTGAAGCTGAGTTATTTCTAATCTTAAGTATTAATGTTCACCACTGGACTCTCCTGACACTTGGTTTTCTTCTGTTTTCTTTATTCTTTCACTTGCTACCCAAATGTACCTGTTGGGTGATCTTACCTAGTTCATGTTATTGATGATAACCCTATGAAAATTCTATCAATCTCCCCACTACATACTCCAGATGTTTGCTTTAATATTTTATTGGCATTTATATTTTCCTGATAAATCATTAGTAAATTGCAGTTCATGGATTGCATCATGAAAGGATATACCTATATACCTATCTCCTTTGGTTGGAGTTAATTTTTTATAAATATGTCGATATTAATCACTTTGTCACCACTTTAAGCCACGTTATATAGAAGAAAGATTTTTATATAGGTAACTTCGAATATGTATTTGTTAAAAAATAAATAAATTCATCTTAGGCCTTTTCTTATGCTATAGGTGGACATAATTAAATTTTTCCTTATTTCTTGGCTACATTATACAATTATATTTTCTGTTTATATGTGATAAATTTTTATAATTGTATTCCTGCTTTTGAATACCCAATGACAAAGGTATAGAAATGGTTGAATGAAAGAGTTATTCTCCTAGACCTAGAGAAATGGATTAGCAGTTAAGAGCACTGGCTGATTTTCCACAACACCAACATGGTGCTCTTAGCACCTATGTGGTGGCTCACAACCATTAGCTACTTCGAGTTTTAACTATTTGTAACTCCTAAACTCGGGGATAAGGTTAGGATCTCTTGTCCTCTGCTGACACTGGCAAACTCATGGTACACAGATATATGCAAAACATCCAAACATGTAAAATTAAATTATAATTAACTATAAACATTATTCTCTTTTAACTCTATATGTGGTTTCTCAAGTTGAATTGTTTAAATCAAGGGATGTACATTGCTAGCATTTCAAAATATGAAATTGCTTATTATTTTAAACTATTAAAATGTTAATATTGCAATAATTCCCCTTAAATAGTTTTTCCCAGTACATCCACATAAGTCATTATTATAGCTTCTATTTTAAATAAACAGGAATGAAAGATGAAAATTTATAATCAAGTATTGAATATAATATTTATAAAGGAATACATGAATTGGTTAATATACATTTTAGCATAATAAAAAATTATCATTATAATTTATTTATAGCCTTTATGAAGCTGAATTCATTTAACAAAATAACGAGTAAAACAAACCAGAATTGATCGCTGCATTTAAAGTGTGTTCACAAGAACCTATCATGATATTCCTGAATCATTCGCAATTTCTTTGGTGATTTTATTTTGTAGTTGAGAATAAAGAATAAAGAAATAATGTTAAAAATTGTCACTGTGCTTATGAATACTTTGATGTTTCATCTACTTTGAAGCTTTTTAAAAATGGATCTTTTAATTCCTCAGATGAAGTGATGTACTGTGCAAATCATGATTTAGGCTGATCCCAGAAAATTTCCTTTTCTGTTCTCAGTATCCCTAGGCCTAGGCCAGGAAGCTTCTAGCCTCAACAATCTAATCTTTCAAACAAACTGATTCAGTCTGGCTTGTCTCAGATTCTGACTGAGTTGTTCTGCTTGTCCTCATGCTAATTTTGGCTATATATTTAATCTTCTGGCTCCTCATTCTCTTTGTCTAGCTGATTCTCTCTGTAACCTGCCATTGCCAAACTGTCCCATACAACACCATACTTTTTTTTTTCCCTCTCACTGCTCTTAAGTAGCCTATTTTCCTCTGTTATATATTGGGCATATTTTATCACTTACTCATTCTGTCAAGTCTTTCACTTATTTGTCACTTTGTATGCCCCTCAATTAGACATCACTTTCAAATATGCCTGATTCCTTCTACAAACTTCTAATCATAATAACATTTTGAGAGTAATCCAGGGCACAGGAGTGCTATGAACTGTTAAAATAGGCTTTTCGCAGAGTATTGTCTCCCCAACCACTGTAAATGTTCCCCTAACAGTGCAAGGTAATCATAGCAACTATGAGAAATAGTCTCACTTAGTAGCTGTCTGATTTCCACTAACTCATGACTTGTAAATAGCTAGGTTCCAAGTCTGGCATTAAGGAGCATTTTCAAGAAGGAGTGTTTCATAGTGCTCATTGTTCATCCTAGGTGGTATGAAGAGGTTGCATGCTTGCATACAATGGCAGGGATTTTGTTTTTTGTTTTTTCATATATATATATATATATATATATATATATATATATATATATATATATATGTGGTGTGTGTGTGTGTGTGTGTGGTGTGTGTGTATGTGTGTATTCATTTGTTTTTCCTATATATATATATATATGTATATATATATATATATAGTTGAATTAAAGACTTAGCTTCATTTATCAGATAGGGAACTAAAAATTTATCCTGAGAACTTTCCAAGAGTCTTTAAGATAAATTGACAATATTGGGTAGAGCCTAATTACAGCAGAGAAAAATAATGGCAACCCAGGTGAATTTGATGAATATAGAAGCTAAAAATTAGTAATTGCGCTTTGGTTTAAGAACAGTACTCAAGAGTATGTAAAATTAGTTATAATTTTCTTCAATTATCTCAGACAAAAATCAATAGAAACTAAGTTTGAAGAAAAAGCTAATGAGAAAAAGCTGCATAATTTTAATTATCACAGAATGATAAATGGCTTTTCTTGTAAATTGCCATCTGCAACTTCATTTTCTTTCTCTCTGAAAATTATATTTAATGTTTTCATAATACCTAGTCTATAATAGAAAAAATTAGCAAAAAGAAGTTAATAGGCATTTCACTTAACAAAAAGTTTATATTTAAGCATAATCATGTTACTTAGTACTGTTTTAGGTTTCCCAAATATCACAGCAGAGCAATTGAAGGGATAAATTAACATTTATTTTTGAGCCCATGGCTTACATTCCCATGATGCCCTGTGGAAAAACAGAGAGTACTATATGGCATGGTTTTGGCTTTTGTGGAAACACAACTCATGTTAAAAAGATAAAAAAAAAAAAAAAAATCTCTGCCTCATACAGATAGTGTATGTTCTAATTAATATAAAATGATCCAAAAATAGAATCATGAACATTTCCAGTCATTACCAAAATATGTGGCCTTTGACTTTACAAGATACTTAGTTCTGTTTTGGCTCATCTATTTGTTTGTTGTCTATTTCTCAGAACGTTTTATATTTCCTTTTTTTTTTCTGATTTTTTAAATAGGCATTTACTTCATTTACATTTTACATGCTATCCCCAAAGTCCCATATACCCTCCCCATCCCCCTAATCCCATACCCACCCACTCCCAATTCTTGGCCCTGGTATTTCCCCTCTACTGGGGCATATAACGTTTGCAAGACCAATGGGCCTCTCTTCCCAATGATGGCCGACTAGGCCATCTTCTGCTACAAATGCAGCTAAAGAAACGAGCTCTGGGATACTGGTTAGTTCATATTGTTGTTCCACCTATAGGGTTGCAGACCCCTTCAGCTCCTTGGGTACTTTCTCTAGCTCCTCCATTGGGGACCCTGTATTCCATCCAATAGCTGACTGTGAGCATCAACTTCTGTGTTTGCAGGCACTGGCATAGCCTTACAAGTGACGGCTATATCAGGGTCCTTTCAGCAAATTTTTTGCTGGTGTATGCAATAGTGTCTGCGTTTGGTGGCTTTATATTTCTAAACTTAAATTTCTCAATAAAATTTAGCTGTATATGCTATTCCAGTTATACCACACAAATGTGTTCTAAAATGTAATTTTATTATATTAATATTGTTTTTTTTCTCTGCAGACAGGATTATTTAGTTCAAACAACACACAACAATGAAATTAGATAACTATTGATGATTGAACAATAAAAAGGTAATTGTAAATAATTGTGAAATTTATCCCTCAAAGGAGAATATATAAGCTAGAACCAAAATCCATTTGACTATATATAGGGTTACTGCAAAGCATAAATTGTTCATAGATTTAAATTATGAGAGCCTGATATAACACTGTTATTCATAGTTTTAATGAATAAAGGAGGCAATTTCTTTAAATCCCTGAATATTTTCTTCATTTGGTAATGCCATAGTCAAGAAGAGTTACCACTTTCAGTACTATATCTACTTTTGGAATATCTCTCTAGAACTTTATCTTTCATACAAAGAAAGTCTTAGTCATGCAATTCCTTTCTGTTGCTCTTGAGCATCTACTGTAGCATGGGAAAATTTCAGTGAATTACTGATGTGGCAGAGCTGGATAGGTTTTCTTTTCTTGTCTTGTCTTGTCTTGTCTTGTCTTGTCTTGTCTTGTCTTGTCTTGTCTTGTCTTGTCTTGTCTTGTCTTGTTTGTCTTGTCTTGTCTTGTCTTGTCTTGTCTTGTCTTTTCTTTTCTTTTCTTTTCTTTTCTTTTCTTTTCTTTTCTTTTCTTTTTCTTTCTTTTTTTTTCTGTTGTGTCCGGCCAGCAGATCACAGCCTGGGTTCTAGCCTGGAAAGGCATTTTGGAAACCTGGAAGAGAAGAGGGGTTAGGCGGCGAGAGAAAGAAATGTAGCTAAGACAGCATTCTAATCAAAGCTCAATTTTACTTTTTCAGACACTCAGTTGTAAAGGAAGGGGGAGGGAACCTGATTTCCCGCCAAACAATCTCGGGATCAAGTAACAGGATGAACACTTGTGTGGCTCCAAGCAGCAAAGCGACAAGGTCCAGCAGTAGGCGTGGCAGGACGAATGAGCAGGAAGCTCCACCCTTGAGCAAGCAGGTACCAGGCTGGGAAAAGGGAGACCACACTTTTCTTTTCCTTTCTTTTCTTTTCTATCATTCCTGATTCCTTAATGCCTTCTTCAGATAAATACTACCAAATTCTGTTTGAATCCTCCCACTATCTATACAATGCCTATAAATTCTCTGTCTGTCTTAAAATATTAGTGTCATCAATCAAAATGAAGCATTGGTGCTTTGAGTTTAGTAGATACTTTATGAAATATATAATTAACTAGAATGGTTTTATCTAAGCAGTATAAAAGTACAAATTTTATTCAGATGGTGCATAACATTCTTGCTCAGCAAATGTTCACAATCTAGGTGAATTCTCCAAGGCTTTTTATTGTATGTAAAAAGGCAAAAGAAAAAATCAAAATACAACAAAACTCTTTGATACTCCAATCATTGTTTGGGAACAACAACAAAACTCTTTGATACTCCAATCATTGTTTGGGAACAACAACAAAACTCTTTGATACTCCAATCATTGTTTGGGAACAACAACAAAACTCTTTGATACTCCAATCATTGTTTGGGAATATTCTCCTTTGATTTCCTCTGCTTCTGTCCTCCTCATCTTCCCCACCCTACCACTTTTCTCCTTTTCTTACTTTGCATTTTGTACTTTACCCTTCATAGGGTGATTGGCAATTATGGTATATACTGTCCTATTTTTCTCCTGACATTGCAGAATCAAAAACTCTAAAAAACACTATCATCATTTCTGAAGGAAAATGAAGAAGCAGTAGATCCAGGAGAGATATGTGATGGGAGAGGGAAGGGGCTAGGGTAGGGTCAGGAGGTACTAGGAGGAGAGGGAGGGAAGGCTGCAATGAGGATGTATCATATGAGAAGAGAATAAAGAGAAAGAAAATTTAATAATAACTCTTAAAAAATAAAAAAAAATCCCCTGGTTTATTTGCTACTTACTCAATATAGATAACACACTTTTGTACTGAAGATGACTCAACAGAATGAAGCACTTTGATGAGAGAAGTTTTTTATGTTTGGGTTTTTATCATTTTTTAGGACAAAAAATATATTATTCATATAAAACACAGTAGGATTTTGTTGTTTCATTTGACTAAATAAACAGATTTCAACTTGTCTACATATCTTTAAAAATAAGATTTATCAATTTCTGATCTCTATCTTAGAGATAGTGACTGCACTCTTTGACTGAGGATTAATCACCAAATAAAATCCACATATGTGCCCTTCCTCTGTGCTTGAGCAGGCTAAAACAGATCTTAATTGTTTGCCATAGTCAGTGTTTCACTGTCCTAGCCCACCAAGGGTGGAGGCTTCCAAATGAGGTGGAGGTCTTCTGCCGTGCTGCACCTGCAGTTTCCTGAAGGAGCAGACCGCCTGCTGAGCTTCCTTTGCAACATAACCCAGCTGAAATAAAAGGATGTCTGTGGAGTTTTCCCTATATAAATGAAAAGCTGAAAATGAAGGTTTTTCCAGAGGTCCTGAGTTCAACTCCCAGTAACCACAGGGTGGCTCACAACCATCTGAAAAGTTATCAGATGCCCTCCTCTGATGTGTCTGACCACAGCTACAGTGTACTTATATACATGGAATACACAAATAATTCTTTTAAAAAACACAACTTTAAGCTTTGATCAGGAATCTTTGTCTTGGCTTCATTCTTCTCTGACCCAACAGTCCTTTTTCATTCCCAGCCTTCCTTAAGGTGTACTCAGTTTGCCTGAACAAGAGAGGTTGGGGAGGATCAACTGAGAAACACTGGTTTGGTGGAGCTCCACAGAAAATGGAAGTAATGGTATCCTGCACAGTAGTAAGCAACATCCAGGATTAATGTTAGCACTAGCCATAAATTTCATCTTTTGAAGGCCATTGTAGGAGGTGCAAAAAGGACAGACTAGGCTGAATTGGTGTCGACCCAATGCCAAATTCACCTAGGGGTGATCGTGCATTGGGATGGGAGAGTTCTATACAGCAAAGAGCTGCATCAGTCGAGAGGAGTAGGATTGAGAAAGAGAGAGAGAGAGAGAGAGAGAGAGAGAGAGAGAGAGAGAGAGAGAGAGAGAGCAAAAAAAAATGTTAGAAAAATTCCTAGCTCAAGCATATTTATGCTGTGCATGGTTACCAGAAGTAGAAATGGTAAACATATATATGACAAGAAAAAGAGATAGAGGATATCTTTCAGAATAGCAGTGGTTCCTTGTCTGGGACATGTTAGCAAAAGAGAAGGAAAATGTATTTCAGAGCTCTCCTAGGGACAGGAGGAAATCAAGAGACATCCTGCTTCCTCTCTGGTTCTTCCTTAGCTCTGGTTACATCAAGTTCTCTTACCTCTCTGTGTATTATCTGCCCTTGGTGCACCAATCTGTCCATGTGTCAATTTATGCCCCTTTTTGTTTTGTTGTTTGAACTATTGTTTTTTTATATTTCATGTTCAAGGGAAGAAATATGGTTAAAACTTTATCTGCTGGCTATCCATCCCTTGATTTAGTTTAACTTGTTTAAAAAGGCAGTCTCAGTTTTCACAACAAAAATGATAAGTTCCCATGCATTCTTAGCTAGGAGTCAAGCAGAGCAGGAGAAGCCCTGCCAGGAGCTGAAAAGCTGCTTTTTCAGGGGCAGCAGACTCTCAGGTTCTATGGCAAGTAAGCTGATGGCTATTTTCTCCTAGAAAATTCTCTTCAATTTTGTTTATTGATGTTAGAAAGTAAAAAGTTGCTCCTTTATTGAAATTACAGTTAGAAAAAGCAAGAAAATTTTGTTTGGTCTAAATATATAGGATGTGTATAGCCACTTCATTTTTGTTTCTGACTGATTTTTAAAGGTTTTAATATGTTCTGCACATTTTGGTTATAAAGTATTGGCTTTTAAGTTATTGGGTATGATTAAAAAATTGTAATATTGGAAACAAGAAAGTTAGCTTAAAACTAGTAACTCAGTCATTTTAAACAACACGTGTCATGAGCCAACCCAGGAAAACAGGTATCGAACGATACTTTTAAATTGGAATAAAATTTTATGTAATTCTTATCCTAGAAATCAGACTAGGATTTAGGGCAATGACTCTTTAATGAGGTATTGTCGTGCATTCATATACAGGAACTGGCAGCCCAACTTTGTAACTTTGAAACTAATGCTCTTGGTATTCCTTTTTAAAGAGAATGGATTTACACTGTTAAAAATTGGGTTTTGCTTTCCAAAGTTATAGTTATGGTCTGATGTTGCAAAAGAAACTTAAATTATGGTTAATCTGCTAGTGTTTCATTGGCTGCAGTTTGCAGTTCCATTGCAGGCTCAGGATTTTTAACTAACCCATATTTGTAATTAAGATGATTGCTAGAGTAATAAAAACAGCTGTGACCAGTATGGGCCTGCTGCCCTTTTTACACAAGCTTTACTGGATCCAGTGGTAGAAGCAAAATTTAAAACCCACCCCTGCCCCTACCACCTTCCCCAAGATTGGAAAGGATGCCTCAGTGGGAGTTTATCTAACCGAGTTCCAAGGAACTGCTAAAAAAGCAGCTGGCAGAAATTTTGGAGATCCTCAGGCAGGAATTCTTTATGTTACAAGTTGTCTAATGAGAATGCTAATGTAGTCTGCCACACTGCCAACTGGCCATACAAAGCGCAGATAGACTTATCAGGATACATTCCTCTTTCTGCAGAAAGTAGAACCTCATGCAATCAGGATCTGGCTATGGCTGCTGCCTTGCAGGAGAACTACAGTACAAGCAATGCTTTCACAGTCCTGAGGTGATAGGAATGTTTTTAGTATGGGGGCAGAAGTCATTTTGGAAAAGACTGTCCAAAAAATTAGAGACAAAGACAGATAGCAGAATCACTCCCCTGGAATCTGACCTTGCAGGAGGGGTAATCATTGGGCCAGGCCTCAGAAAATAACCCCATATTAAGAAATGTTTACATTTGAGTTAATGCAAAGCTCAGAGAACCCTCAGTGGAGGCTTGTGTGGCATTCCTTTTGTCTTGCAAAGCCTGCTAATAGAAGTTTTGGGGCCCTGACACTTAGACCAAAGCAGCATTATTACAGATTTACCAAGGTGTTATTAAAAACAAAGTTCAAACTAAAGATTTATGAAAGGCTAATGAGACTATGCAACTTGCAATTTGGCCTTCCCATTCTACATGCCATTCAAGGAAATGCATATAGAATTATTATAGATTGGGAAGAGTGTTTTTATACTATTCCTTTGCATCCTGGTGACTATGAGAGGTTTATATTTAGTGAGCTTGTTTGTAATTTTAAAGATCCAATGAAGTGATACCTTTGGAAAATTTTGACTCTAGGAATGGATAATACATTATGTAAAAAGTTTTTGTCTCTGCTTCAATCCAAGAAATTGGGATTTTGAATCTTTCAGTGTATGTTATTCATTTTATGGAGGGTATTTTATTAGCTGATATTTCTGAAGGAGTTTTACTACAAAGCTTTGCTCTGTTACAATGGGCTTTAAAATTTTGAAGTAGATGTTGCTCCAGAAAAGATTCAAAGACAATATCTTCTTCTTTGGTACCTCAGATATATCCTAGACAAGTTGTGGCACAGAAAATTCAAGAAAGAAAAGATGATTAGCTTACTTCAAATTATTTTCAAAAGTTTCTAGGAGATGTTAATTGGCTCACCTTATGCTCACCATAGGAGGACTTAAGCCTCTGTCATCTTTCGTCATCTCCAGGTAAAGTTTGAGTACCCTATTATTAAGCTGTTGGTGTGTTAATACAGAACTATAGGATAGAATCATGAAAGTATTTTGGAAAGAATGTCTTAAAGGACCTGAAGAAACATTTATTCCTTATTCCAACAGCAATCAAATTGATTATTGCAGAATACTGATATTTGGCCTATTGCATGGCAAAGTTTAGGCAAAATTGACAATCATTATCTAAAAGACAAGTTGTTACAATTTGCTTCTATGAATACTTTTGTATTTCCTGTAGCTTTGTATAGATAGCCAATAAAGAACATGTTTACTGTATTTACAGATGGCTCATCTAATGGTAAAGCAGAATATGTAATTGGATTACATGTTTATTCTCTTGAGTTTCCCTCTACTTTAACACAGATTATTAAATTACATGCTGTAGCCACTGTTTTTGAAATGTTGAAAAATCAAGGTTTTAATTTGTATACTGATAGCTCATGGTTTGAAATTACTTGAAACCATTCCTTTTTTAGATAATGCTAAGTCTCAAATTTTTCAATTATTCATGCAAATACAACTCAAGTTAAGAGAAAGTACTGTTCTTTTAAAGGACTTTCATTGGACATTTACAATGAAAATTGTATCTGGTCAGATCCCTAAGGGCAATGCCTCAGCAGATTTGTATTTGATTTTAGAAAAGTAAAATATGCACATGTGACTATTGACACTGTTTCAGGCTTTCTAGTTGCAACTGCTTTAACAGGAGAAGCAACTAAAAATGTAATTAGTCACTGCCTGCATTGTTTCTCTATACTTGGTTCTCCTAAACAGACTAAAACAGATAATGGAACCAACTATTACAGTCAAGCATTTGAGATCATAATAAATTTCATCTTTCTAGTCATACCTTAAGACTCTAACATAAGATCACTAAGGAGCAGGCTCAAATGATTATAAAACAATGCCCTAACTGCCTTACATTATCTCCAGTTTCTCATGTACGGGTTAATCCATGAGGCCTTATGCCCAATCATATTTAGTAAATGGATGTAACTCATTATGCAGAATTTGGAAAATTGAAATATATACATGTCTGTATTGACACGTACTTGTTCAGGATTCTGTTTTGCTTCTCTACATATAGGAGAAGCCTCTAGAAATGTAATTGATCATTGCTTACAAGCCTTCAGTGCTATGGGATTATCTAAAGTCATTAAGACAGATAATGGGTCAGCTCATACTGGAAATAACTTTACATCATTTTGTAAGGAATTTGATATTGAACAGAAAAGTGGAATTCCTTATAACCCAAATGGAACAAGGAATTGTTGAGCAAGTGCATCATACTTTGAAAAATTGGCTTTCAAGAAGAGGGGGATTTATATCCTCCAAGGTCACCAAAATCTCATCTTGCTTTTGTCTTTTTTTTTTTTTTTCCAAACTGATGCTAAAGCTTATTCTGCAGTGGATCACCATTGGCATCCAGTCACTTCCAGCTCATATGTCATAGTTAACTGGCAAGAACCCCTAACTAATACATGGAATGGTCCTGACCCTGTTTTAATATGGGGGTGAGTTTCTGTTTGTGCTTTTTCACAAAAAGAAAATGGAGCCTCGATGACTGCCTGAGACTTCAAGTAATTAAGATACCAAATTATGAAGATGGCTCAAAATCCCTATCAGCCAGGTGAGTTAACTTGGAGTGTAGTTTCCACTTTTACTGGAAAGCAAATGTTTTTATTAAATCTCAAAGCCACCCACCTTGTATTTTATCTTTGCCAATTATAAGGTGAATTGAATACCTGGGACATTCGCAAAGACAACTTTAAGCTTGCTGCTTTTAAAATTTGGACTTTGTATCTTAAGCAGATTGGTTGCCTTCATACAGGATTGCTTTCAGCAAGCTCAACTACTCACCATGGCAGTTATTCATTACTATGAAAAAATGCATTGGGCCTCCGAGGCTTCTTGGCTGAGTGGAGGGGTGAATGTGGGATGCTGAGGAACTTTTAAGGAGACTAGACTGGCTTCTTTGGCCTGGGCATTGTGCATGAAGCCCACCACGTCCAGACTCTAGCATATGGTATCTGCCAACAGGACCAATGACTCATCAAAGTACTCAGCCACCATGACCAGGTCGAAGACTGAGTCCAACCATGCCAGATAAAGTATGAGGGGCTAAAATCTGAGCAGACAAGGCTGGCTGGCTGCTTGTAACTATCAGCAGCTGTGGCAATAGGTCGGAAGAGAGTTCCAGACTAGCACTGGAAGCTTCAAGAGAGCAGCTGACCTTGAGGCTCCTCAGGATGGAAGGAGGGAGACACCAGTGACAACAGCTGTGCTCTCAGGCCAGTCCAAGGTGGCTGCAGCACAAGGCACTTCTGGAACTCCTGAGGAACATGGAGAACAAAAGATACTCCTAAAGTAGGGCATTGAGGAAGGGACCTATGATTGACTGGAGAGATGGCTCAGTGGCTAAGGTGCTGTGCAAGAGTGAGGACCTGAGTTTGGATCCCCATGACCCACTGAATAAAGCTGGATGGAGCATGCCTCTGTAATCACCAGTCATGAGATGGGAGATGGAGACTCTTGAATCCCCCAGAAGCTCACAGACCAGCTAGCCTGGAGTACATGGCCACCAACTGCAAGAAAGGACTCCGTCTCAAATGAGGTGGAAGGTGAAAAGCGACAGCAAGGTTGTCCTTGGACCTCTATCGAACACCATGGCACACACATGCCTGTATCACAGGAAGGCACACAAATGCCCTACACATGGAAGATTTGTTTCTAAGTACCTTTTCTTCAACTGAGTGCTTTTATTTTTTTCATTTTCTTCATTAATATGGGCATGCCCAGAGGACAGAGCAGAGCCTTTGCCTTTTTTTTTTTTCTTTTAAGTAGAAGTTAACTGTCTCTGGCCTCCAAATAACTTCCCAGTTCTACCATGTGTTACTTGTATGACTTTGACATTTCACTGATGTTATTAGAGCCTTCCTTTCATATAGTGTAAGTCTGGATCAGTGTATCTGGAAGAATGTAGAAGTGCCTGGAACATGGTAGGTAGTCAGTGGTGATGACAAGAAGTTCATCTCAGCTGTTAGAGGAACTTAGTTCACTGATCCTTGTCATCATCCCAAACTTGACAGTTGACCCTCGGAATTTTCAACAGTGGCCTCTTGCTGGCCCTAACATCATCCTCACAGTCCTCAGCTGTCTCCTGCTCAACAAGGGTGTGCTGGGTATGGTGGCTCACACCTGTAATCCCGAGGAAAGAGGATAGCTGAGAATTTAAGGAAGGACCAGGGTACATTGCAAGAACCTATTTCAAAATAAAGTGTTTTGGCAGTTGACTATTCTATTCACTGAAAAAAAAAAATCATATGTCCTTCGTAACTTTGGTCTGAATGGAAAAGAGTGTGTTTTTGAAGGCTGGTGGTCAGAGACGTGCAACCACTCTTGAGCTGCTATTGACCTAAGCCAGACACATGCATCAATACTCTGTATTCAAACACATACATCAAAAGATTATGTATGTAGTCCAGTCCAAGGTAGATAAGAAGAGGCAACATAGATCTGGACCTAAGACATACAAGGTCACCTAGCCACTCTATACCCTAGATAGAATCATGGAAAACAAGTAAATCTTGTGCCCCATCCAGCTCATTTTTCAAAACAAAAAAAAGGGGGAATTGTGTCCTTCTCCCATGCTTGAGCAGGCTAAACATATTAATTGTTTGCCACAGTCCCTGTTCCACCAACCTAGCCCACCTAGGGTGGGGTCTTCCTTTGCAACATAATCCAGCTGAAACAAAAGAATAGATCTGTGTTCTGCCGCGCCCCACCCCGACCCCCATATAAACACAGAGCTGAAACTAAACTTTGAGCCTTGATCAGAAATCTTTTTTTGGCTTCATTCTTCTCTCACCTGCCTGTCTTTTTTCATTCTCAGTCTCTCTTTCATGTGTACCCAGTTCTCCTTGGCTGCTGGACAGCTACACACTTGCTTTTTAACTCTTGAAATGTTGATTTGAGTCCAATTTCTTATCGTTAGGAGAAACTATAACACAGATAGACAGACACAAGACACACACACACACACACACACACACATACAGAGACAGAGAGGCAGAGAGACAAAGAGACAGAGAAAGCATCATTCCATAGAATATATGCTACATGACTCAATGTTATTTTTAAACAAATTATAACTGCTACTAGATACAATTTTATCTACAAAATTCTTGATATTAGGGGTAATTATTGTTTTTTTAGCACCTCTCTCAATTCTCCAAAGTGCCTGGATAATTTGATATACTCATTCAAAGTTATTTCAAATTGTCTCTCATTTGACTAATTTAGAAGATAAACCTATCATATTAAGCATTTTTAAGGAAAGACATTTTAATCTTTTCCATAACTTTCAATATCATAACACAAATTATTTAACTGTTCTTACTTTTGAATAATATTTTAACACTTGCCTTATAGTGTGCCTGTATGTTTGTACATATGCATGCTACAAGACATGTAAGTGGAGAAGAGAAATTAGTAGAATCAGGTGACTCATTTTAAAATTTGCATGGGTTCCTGTGATCAAACTCAAGTCATAAATCTTAGAAACAAGCAACTTTATCTATTGAGACATCACACTTGTCCACTTGTGTTCCTTTTTTTCCCTCATGTGATTTCTAATTCATGATTTCTCATATTTACTTGTTCTGTATATATCACTTAATATTTTATTGTAAACCATACTTAAATTATTCAAGCAAATTATAATATGTTACATTTCTAAGAAAAAATACTTATTTTCAGAAGTCGAGTACTATATAACGTTTGTACTAAAAGAAGGAAAATAGAATGAATCTCATGAATATGTATTGAAATCACAAAACATGATGTAAGACTTGCTAATTGCTGATTTTCACCATTCCTTCTTCCCCTGCTGATCCAGTCCTCCCTGTCTCATACCTAACTTTGTAGTTGAACACTTGTTGTATCCCTTTACCTACTATCTGAAACCCTGGCAGAGTACCTGTAGAACTCCTCCTCTTCTTGTGTTCTTCTTGTGTTCTACAAAATGCAACCCCCTATTTTTATGCCCAGCTCTTCAGCAGATGTCTGTGACAACCTAATTGCTCCCTGTTACTACTCCCTTCATTCTCATCCACAGCATTTTGGCAGAATACCTGCTGCAGTCTCTCTTTCCTTTCTCTTTTCTTTCTGAACTCAAGACCTTCTATTTCAACCCTCTTTCCCCAACTTAATCCATTTTTCTCAGTCTCTTAATTCCAGAATGCTTTATTTGGGAACACATCACCCGAGAATGCCACGGAAAGAAGGTAAGCCAACCGAAGATCTTTATCAGTCCATTCCCCCCACTAATTGCACTCCCCATATTGTCATCCTCAACTTTGCAATAAAACACCAGCTGTGTCCTTCATCTCCAGTCCAACTTTCCTGTGGATATTAGAGGACTACCAGAGACTAATGCATTTTAATCACTCTTCCTCAACTCATTGGTTTTTCTCTGTCAGCAACTGCAGGCCTTGCCTGCCAGATAACAAGGTAGACTAACTGCATATCTTCAACTTTCCTCTATTCTGCCCAGTGCCAATCCCCTAGTTACATCCCTACCTCTGCAGCAAAACAACAGTGGCAGTCTTTTTGGCCCCCACCCTCTTTCCATATCTCCTGTGTATTCTCTTTTATTCTCCATACCCTTACTTATTCATTTGTCCCAGACCCCAACACAAACAGATACTTCTTGATAACCCTAGAGCCACTTCCTAAAGCGAAGTAGGTAGCCTGACTGATGATCTTTCCCTCTTCCTCTGTTCTTGCAGAACTAATAGTTCTAGTTTCATCTCTAGCCTTGTGGCAGAATGTCATCTGTGGTCTCTCTTCCTTCTTTGACTAATAAGAAGAAATCATGAAAAAGACTACATATTCAAAGAAAAATTCCACCAAGATTATATTTCAATTTTTGTCACCTATGCCCCAAACATATAAGCGGCTACCCAAGTTTGTAAAAACAACACCATTACAGCTTAAATTACATATTGATGTACACACATTGAAACTAGGAGAGTTCAATACCATATTCCAACCATAAGACAGGTAATTCAGACAAAAGTTTGAAGAGAAATGGTGGACTAAATAGATATTATAAACTCAATTCACCTAACTGATATTTACAGAACATTTCACCCAAACACAAAAACAAGATATATTATTCTCTATGCCAAATGGGACTTTCTCCAAAATTGAACAAATATTCAGATACAAAGCAAATCTCATCAGAAACAGGTAAAATATAATAACTCCCCGAATTCTACAAAACCACTCTGGATTAAAGCTAGATACCAACAAAAACAGAAACAACAGAAAGTTTACAAACTCATGGAAACTGAACAATTCCCTACTTAGTGAAAAATGGATCAAGAGAAAAATAGAGAAATTTAATAATAGTCTTTAGCATTGAATAAAATCGAATGCATAAAATAACCACCTTGTGGAACACAGTAAATATGGTGCTAAGAGGAAATTTCATAGCATTATGTGACTACATAAGAAATTTGGAGAGACCTCAAGCTAGCAACTTGACAATACATTTTAAAATTATAGAAGAAAAATGGAAGCACATTCAAGAAGAATAGAAGAAAAGAAATAATAAAACAGGTCAATAAAATAGACACAGAGAGCACCATGTAAAGAATCAATTAAGGAAAGAGTTGGTTCTTTGAGAAAATCAACAAGACAGACAAGGACTTATTCAAAGTATTCAAAAGGCAGAGAGGGAATGTGCAAATTAACAAAATCTGAAATTATAAGGAGGGGGGGCATAACACGAGACACCAAGGAAATTCAGACAATTGTAAATACATACCTCAAAAAATTTATATTTCCACCAAGTTCAAAAATCTGAAATAGATAATTTTCCTGACTGGTACCATTTATTCAAGTTAAATTAGGAATAGATAAGCAACTTAAACATATATCTAACCTTTACTGAAACAGAATCAGTTACTAAGCTGCCATTAAATGTCTGTCAACCTAAAGCAAAATAAAATAAAACAATAAAAACAACAACGATGACAACAACAAAACCTAGGGCCAGATTGTTGTAGCTCATAATTCTACCATACTTTCCTGAAGAGTTAATGCCAATAATCCTCAAAACATTCCAAAAAATAGGAACAGATGCAAAAATACTCAACAAATATTTGAAAGCAAACTCCAAGAAAACATAGAAAAATATATCTAATATGATCAAGCGTCATTATCCCAGAGATGCCTGGATGGTCTAATATATAAAATTCAGTAAAAGTACTTTTTATACAATTGACAGACAGTCTGAGGAAAAAAAATCAGAGAAACAACACCTATCACAATAGTCAAAAATAATACAAAATATGATGGGATAACTCTAATCAAGCAAGTAAAAGACATGATTCATAAAAACCTCATCTTTAATGAAGTAAAATTAAGAAAGTATTAGGAGATCAGAAATTTTCACACCCTCATGAATCAGTAGAAGTTACATAGTATAAGTGGTCATTATACTAAAAATAAGAAACAAATTCAATGCAATCCACAACAAAATCCCTACACAATTCTTCACAGACCTTGAAGGGACAATTCCCAGATTCATATGGAAACAGAAAAGACCCAGAACAGCTCTAAAAATCCTAAACAATAAAGAAATTGTAGCTCTCATTATTCCTTGATTTTAAGTAAAACTATAGCTATAGCAATAAAAAGTCTACATGGTATTCAAATATACACAACTATGCAAATATACGCATTCGTCAGTGGAATCATATTGAATATCTAAACACAAGTCCACTCATATATGGACACCTGATTTTTGATAAAGAAGCCAAAAATATATACTGGAAAAAGACAGCATCTTCAATAAATGGTGCTGGTCTAACTGGCTGTCTACATGTAGAATAATGCAAATAAATATATACTTAAAACCCTCCTCAAATTTCAACTCCATTTGGATCAAAGACCTCAACATAATATCAGATACATTGAACTTGATAGAAAAAAAAATTGGAAATACACTTAAACTCTCAAGCAGTAACTCTCAACCAGTAAATAATATATATGAATAATAACTGGGACCACATTAAATCAAAAGCCCTTCATGGAAAAAAAAAACTTTATCAGTCAGACAAAGGAGCTGTATACAAAACAGGAAAAGATTTTTACCAACACTATACCTGATATCAAATATATATATATAAGGAATTCAAAAAACAAAGGACCAAATAATCCAATTTAAAAATGAGGTACAGATAGAAGCAATGAGTTAATAATAGAAGAATGGCTGAGAAACATTTAAAGAAATGTTCAGTATCTTTAGCCAATAAAGAAATGTGTTATTCAGCCATCATCAGAGAAGATTCTTCTTGCAGAAGATAGAGCCAAATACAGAGGGACCCACAGGCAGACCTACATGTAGACAGAGGGAGGGGCTATAATCCTGGAAAAGAGAAAACTCAATGAGATGTCTCCATGAAACCACTTCCCTCAAAGCTCAGGGAACCCCAAGGGAAAGGAAACAAAAAGGGTGTAGGAACCAGAGAGTATAGGGGACACCAGGAGAACAAGGCCCTCTAATCAACTTAGCTCTTATGAACTCAGAGACTGAAGCAGCAAACACAGGGCTGAGATAGGTGGTCACCAGGCCCAGTGCTTATGTATTATATCTTTCAGTATAATACTTTTATGGGACTCATGAGTGTGTGAATGAGCAGGTTTCTTATTTTGGAACTTTCTTGGGACTTTTATCTCCTATTGATTTGCCTTGTCTAACTTACATGATATCTTTTGTTTTATCCTACTTACTTTATTTTGTTAATAATTTAAAATGCCTCCTGGGTGCTCTAGAGAAGAACACCATGGCTTAAAAATGACTAAATATAAATACAAATAAAAATAATCCACAAAATGTTAAGATTACTATGGCTCTCTATATGTAGAATTGTCATTTGTTCCATATCACAAAGACTTATTGTAATATTTTCATTAAAATTTCATGCTTTCATTTCTTCTGGTAAAACTTTTTCTTTATTAATAAAAGTAAGTTTGGTGTGGTTAGTTTTTATGTGAGATGTTTTTGTTTATTTGCAAAGTTTTATAAAAACTTTTATAAAATTTAAAATAATTTTGCTTAATCATTTATTTTAGTCTTGTGATACATGTAAGCCATAATTAATATAAGAAATATGCTAAAGTCTTTCATATTGTTGATCTCTATATCTATATTGTTTTCTCATTTTTTCCCTGCTTAGAGTATGAGTTGATGTACTAATAGTCTCAGAAGATTATTTAGAAATAGTTGCAGATGAATGGTTGTAGCTGTGAAGTATGTGTAATCCTGCCAGTTCATTAAAAGATATCTTTCTGTACTGCCAATATGTAGGATGCTACAACCTGTTACTGTTATTATGGGCCTGTGGTGCTCAACATGTTTACATATTCTCTAATCTCCAACTTCCCATTCCAATCTGGCCAGTTATAAGACTACAGCAAAGATCATCTTTTTCATATTTGCAAAATTGGCCACATTTGCACTACCACACTATATTTGCTCTTATCAAAGGCAAATCAACTTGCTATAGTCATGTTTTAGCTGACACACCCTACTTCTTTGTTTAGATGTGTATTTAGGGATATGAAGCATCTACTGTACTTCATGGATATAATAATTTGCACTGAAACATGATTTTATAGACACACCCTGCATCTTTCCTTAGATGGCTATTTTGAGGATGTACAGCCTCAGATGTACGGCACAGATACTTTTATTTTATTCATGTGCCTATTTCCTGTTGGTCACAATGTACCATCACTTTAAGATGATGGAAATTCTGGCTGTAACCTAAGCTTTCCAATGAGTTTTAGACTAGTCGGGAAATATAAAACAAGCAATACAGACTGAAAATCACGATCCACTTCTCAGGTTTGTATTTCAAAGAATAGTGCCTATAGGCTTATAAATTTGCATGTTTGGCCCTGAGTTGAAGAGGCTTAGAAGGCTTAGAAGGCTTAGGAAGTAGAGCCTTGTTGGAGTGGGTGCGGTCTTGTTGGAGGAGTTGTGTCACTGGAAGTAGGTTCTGGATTTTCAAAAGCCCATGGTAGTCCCAGTGGCTTTCTCCTTCTGCCTGCAGGTCAGGATGTAGCTCTCAGCTCCTTCCCTAGTACTCTGTGTGCCATTCATGTCGGCATTCCCTTCAACATGATCACAATAAATTATAATGCTGAATTTGTAAGTAAGGCTCCAAATAAATGCCTTCTTTCATAGTGAAAAAAGAAAGAAACCCACAAAACTATATTTAAACTATTTTATACACCAGATATTCTTAATAAAAACTACCATGAAAATTCAAATTTTACTGTAATATATAATGTGTTGTGTGTGTCACTTCATAAGATATTTTTTCTCTCACATTTATTATAAGTTTTCTATATAAGCTAAAGTAACTTTGTAAATATCCATGAAATATTAATGAAATTTTTAGGAAAATTGTGATGAACATTTATCCAAGATATTTCCATAATTTAGAGAACATATCATGCATATGCAAGGCACTGTGTGGGAGAGGAGTCGATGGAATGCACAGGATGAGCCTTTGATGCTATAATATGCTGACATCCATATCAAAAACAACAACAACAACAAAATACCTACTATACAATGTTGGATGAAGGTAATGTTTAACAAAATCAAGGAATCAGCAACAAAACGATAGCGAATACATGATAAAGAGAATATATACATATGCATCAGATGCAAAAAGTTGCTTCATTTCAAAAAATAATTAAGTACAACTTACTATAGAAAGGTATTCTCCAAAATAATGGCTGCTGAAAGAAAGAAAATTATGCATTTTTAGAGAAGAATACTCTATAGGCTATCCATTCTTCAGCAAACAGTCTTAAACATACCCTACACAAACACACACACATACAGACATGTACACATATGTACACACATACATGCACATACAAAAACATACACACTTGCACACACATATGCACATACATATACAAACAGACATTCACACATATTTAAGTAAAAATTACAGAAGGTTGTATATATCTGCACATATATGCAATAATAATTATACTAGATTATGAATCTGATAGTGAGTATGGCTGAAAGATGGCAGAAGCTAGAAGGAAGGTAAAATATTGCAAATACAGGAATATATAGAACATTCTTGTGATTCCAGTGATGATCAAAATGGCAAGATAAAAAAGCACGTAGCAATAGCCATACCACTGAAGAAAGTGTCTCCTTACTCATGCATCATTCACTGCACATATATATTCATAGTGATAAGCTCTCAGGATCTCCTGTTTCCTCAATGATAGCGGACAGCATGTCATCAACCCAACCTTGTGTACATCTTGTATAAGTAACAGTAGTTGCTGTGAGTTCAAGAGTGCAGTGGATTTGTTATCATAATTTCATGATTGCAAAATTTTCATCATATTTCTCTGTTGGTTACATTCATTCTGCCTTATGCTCTGAATTGCTTCTTGAGGGTAAGGTGTGACATATGTCAGGATCCCAGTAGAATTCATTCAACCTTTAAGAAAATGTTATGAAAGTAGGAAGAGGACTATAGGGAAAAAGAAGGGGGTTGGCAGAAGAGGAAGGGAACAATAGAATACATATTTTGTCCTAAGTGTGGAAAATAAATTATATCCCATATTTTTATATTCTAATTATAAAGAGATGATAAAGTGCATAGGATTTTTGTCTTAAAAATCATAAGAATACTATTAATATGTGAATTAATTTTCCCATTGTATATTAATATTTATTTTTTATTTGGATATTTTATTTACAGTTCAATTATTATCCTGTTTCTCTGTTCCCCCATGTCCCCCAAAATGTCCTATGGCTTTGCTCCACCCCCTGCTTCTATGAAGGTGTTCCCCTACCCACCCACCCATTCCTACATCTCAGCCCTGGAATTCCCCTGCATGGGGCATCAAGCCTTCACAAGACCAAGGCCATCTCCTCCCATTGCTGCCCTACAAGGCCATCTTCTGCTACATATTCAGCTGGAGCTATGGGTTCCTCTGTGTGACTCTCTGGTTGGTTGTGGTACTCTGGGGGCTCTGGAGTTAGGGGTCTGATTGGTTGATGTTGTTCTTCCTATGGGTTTCAAACCCCTTCTCTTTCTTACTCCTCCATTGGGGCCCTGTGTTGTTCACCCTAACGGCTAGTTGCAATCATCCACATTTGTAATTGTTCAGGCTCATATAAATTCCACACACACACACACACACACACACACACACACGTGTGTGTGTGTGTGTGTATTATACATACTGTATAATATATACTATGAAATATACCATATTAACATAATACATAACATATGTATAATAAAGTATATAAAATAACTATATATATATATATATATATACATATATATGTTTATATCAGAGTTAACTTTTAAGTATGTACACCTATTTGGATTTCTAAGAAAGAGTTTGCTTTTCTTTTTCTGTACATTTTTCTGTATAGTAATAGTCCTGGGTTGCACACAGAATTTTGTAATCATTATTCACAGACTTCCACACTCATTTACATTCCTTATTATCTTCTCTTTAAATCACATCCTGAAGTATAGAGTGAATATATATGTAAATACTTAAAAAATACTAATATGTCTACAAATGCAAAGAATTATTGAATCAATTGTATACTTGTAAAATGTGTTTAAACTTCTGTATTTTTATATATTGGACTAAATTCAAGGAATATACACAATTAAAATTTTATGGTTAAACATAGAAGACAGTTAAAATGAATAATTTCATGATTTTTATGCATATTTAAAAATGAATGATCATAATGTTTCATGAAAACATCCCATTTTTATATAATTCATTCAATGATACAGCTCATTCATATAATGTATGTAGTGGTAATTTTCTAATTCTGTAAGGCTAAGTTGATAGGGGGTGTGAAGTAGTTCAGTTATACGACCCAGGACACAGCATGTGTTTAAACCTGGAAATACTACCTTGTAAAATCAACTCACGGTAATACATTTTTTAGGATGCCTAGAATAAGGCCATGCTAATGTAGACAAGATCTGAGAATTTTTGTGTATACTGAGCTTGGAAGACATTTGGCTCTATTCGAGGGAATTGTCATCGAGGACCTGTGAACATTTCACAGGGCTGGGTGCAAAGGAGAGCTAAGAAGCATGAAGGCTGAAGTGTTTCATAGACCTTAACCACAAGCTGAGATCCTCTTAAATAGCATTGGAATTTACTGCTCTATTTTATGTGGCAGAAATTATAAAGAAAAAATGACACATTGTTTTCCTACTCATCCATCTGGAAACTTCAGGGATCTTCTGGTGATGTCATCTATCCTGCTACCAAAAATGAAAATCAGGCAATATAAAGAATCCAATTATATCTAAGGAAATCAGACCCTCAATATTTTAAAACTTACTGACATATTAGTCTCAATTACTTATTATGAGCAAGGGAGAAATGGAAGACAAAGGATCTATATGGTAAACAGAGGAAAAATATAACATCTTAAAATAAAAAATAATAAAATTTAAAGAAAACTTACATAGTATTATGAGACAAGGAATCTCCAAAGATGCACTTGAGTGATTTTTTTTTTTTTTTTTTTTTTTGGCCATCAGCTGCTGGACATACAGCCTACTCTCTTTTTTTTTTTTTTTTTAAGTTTTCTTTTTATTAACTATTTTCCTTTTTACATTTCAAATGCTATCCCAAAAGTTCCTATACCCTCCCCCGGCCCTGCTCCCCTACCCACCCATTCCCACTTCTTGGCCCTGGCATTCCCCTGTATTGGGGCATATAAAGTTTGCAAGACCAAGGGGCCTCTCTTCCCAATGATGGGCAACTAGACCATCTTCTGCTACATATGCAGCTAGAGACATGAGCTCTGGGGGGTACTAGTTAGTTCATATTGCTGTTCCACCTAGGTACTTTCTCTAGATCCTATATTGGGGGCCCTGTGTTCCATCCAATAGAAGACTGTGAGCATCCACTTCTGTATTTGCCAGCCTACTCTTAAGAGTAATTTGTTTCTCACTTGTAAGTAGTTGAATTTTGATTCTTAAGTGGTTACTAATTGGAAATATTTTATGATTTAGAAAGAGTGCATGTGTCAGCTCTAGGAAACCGTCTGGTGCAGACTCATACAAACTATGAGCACACTGCTTTAGTCACTGTCAATTCATATGTTTATCAGTCCTGTGGATTTAGTGGGCCATTTTCCTTGGTTTACATTATCTTCTATAGATCTTACACTCTTCTTTTCTGCAACCCTGAGGGGATGAATTTTTGTGTAGATATTTCTTTTAACCCTTAGTCTTCCAAGATCTCCCTTTTTCAATATATTGTCTGGTTGTATGTATCAGTAGTTTTCTTTGTTTGTTTTTCTATTGGTTAAAAGATAATCATTCTCAGATTATGGCTGATATCTTTAACCAAATGGCATTTTATTAGGAGTCATTTTATTGATACATTCTTTTCATAGAACAGTTGTTTGGTTTTTATCTTTGATCTCAGGTTTATCTAGTACAATGGTTCTGGTGACCCAAGCAGTGTTAGGTATAAATTCAATCTCGTAGAATAGTCTTAAAGTTTAAGCAGACATGTCTTTGTATTACCACACCTTTCTGTTACCTTTGTCCTAGCATATCTTGGAGATAGGACAACATTGTGAAACAAAAGGGTTGTGTCTGCCTTGGTGTTTATATCATTCCTTTAGCAGCTTGTACAGTACTTTCTGTAGAAAGTTCCCTAACATTGAGGGGTGAAGGATCTATGAAGCGACCAGTTTGATTTCTCCATGTTCTTAGGTTGTGTGGGTGTTGTCTTTAGCAATAGACCTTACTGGCAGTTATGGAGTGCAACCTATAAAATTATCAAAAGCCTAGGTTGTTTGAAAATTCCCATGGGACCTAGTGCAGAAGCTTCATTTGGTGACAAGGGATGTGCACTTGGAATTCTGTCTTCTTGTCATTTGGTGATGTCCATTAAGAAAGCCTTCATGTATGCACATAGTTTTACATTCTTCTACTCTAGTAGATTTTGTCTTAAAAGACACTTATTTTATGTCTATGTGCCTTTATTTGCTCCCATTCCATTTTCCACATCTAGCTAGATAGTCCTTTTTTTCTTTATTTAGGTTCTACAGTTCTATAGATTAAAGTGGTTTTATCATTAACTTAAAATCTAATACATGCTTTTACTTCTCTCTTTGAGTCTTGGTTATCTCACTCAGCATACATTTTTCTAGATTCATCCATTTACCTGCAAGTTTCATTTTTTTAAATATCAGAATAATAATCCAT
The DNA here is from genome assembly GCF_978045245.1 of Mus caroli. Taxonomy (NCBI): domain Eukaryota; kingdom Metazoa; phylum Chordata; class Mammalia; order Rodentia; family Muridae; genus Mus; species Mus caroli. The sequence goes on along the minus strand of NW_028227258.1, from coordinate 149,168,740 downwards.
TGTACGAATATCTAACATCAGATAACTGATGTTAAAAACCAAATAGACATAACAGATATTTGCAAAACATTTCACCAAAACACAAAAGAATATATACTCATCTTAACACTTCATGGAGCTTCCACCCAAATTGAGCACATACTTAAACACAAAACACATTTCCACAGATACAAGAAAATTGAAATAACATCTTATGTCCTACCTGACCACTGCATATTAATGCTGGATAACAACAGCCTAAACAACAGAAAGCTTAAGAAATAATGGAAACTGAACAATTCACTACTGAAAGAAAAAAATAGATCAAGGTGAAATTAAGAAATAAATGAAAGATTTTGTAGAGCTAATTGAGAATAAATGTATAACATACCCAAATTTATAATATACAATAAACATTGTTTAAAGAGGCAAGTTCATAGTACCAAGTGACTACAATAATAAAAATTAGAGAGATCTCACACTAGCATCTTATCTGCACCCCAAATTTATTTTAAAAAATCATACCCAAAAGAATGAGAAGATCAGAAATGATCAAACTAAAGGATAAACTAAAAAAAGAAAAAGAAAAAAGAACAAATCAATAAAACTACAATAATTATTGGGAAAAAATTCTCAGTAACATACATGCAAGTTGAATCCAAGAATACACTAAAAATTCCATGCACCATGATCATGTTAGCTTCATTCCAGAGTTGGTGAGATGGTTTACCAACATAAATTGATTATATAATGCTCCATATAATCAGACTGAAGACAAAAACCACATGATCATGTCATTAGATGCAGAAAGGCCTTTGAAAAAATCCAATACCCCTTCATAATACAAGTTCTGGAGAGATTACAAATAAAGTGGACATACCTTAAAATAATAAAGGCAGATTACATAAAGATTATAGCTAATATCAACACAAAATAAGAGGAACTCAAAGCAATTCCAGTCAATTCAGCAACAAGACAAGATTTTCTGCTTTCTCTAAACCTATCTAAAATAGTGGTTTCAGTCTTAGCTAGAGATATGAGACAACTGAATGACAAAAAGGGGATACAAATCAGGAAGAAAGAAGTCAAACCATTTTTTTTCCAGATGGCCTAATAGTATAATAAGGGACCCAACAATTCTACTGGGAAACTCCTCGTGTGGAAGCTGATAAACACTTTCAACAAAGTAGGTGAATACAAAATTAAGTCACAAAATTAGATCTAAGTTGGAAAGGAAGAAGCCCTATAAATGTTTTGCTTGTTTGTTTTTGTTTTTATAATCAACATATTGGTATATACTAGAGTCCTTAAAATTATACAGAGAAACTCCTATAGCTGATGAATACTTTCTGAAAAGTAGGTGGATACAAAATTAAATCACAAAATATAGTGGGCCTCATATACAAATAAGATAGTGGACAATAAAATAAATTATTAAAACAGTATCTTTCACAATAGACTCAAAAATATAAAATATTCTGGGATGACTCAAATCAAGTGAATGACTTGTAACAATAAGAAGTTTAAGGCATTAATGAAAGACATTGAAGAAAATTTCAAAAGATTTAAAAATCTCACATGATTTTGGATCAGTAGACATAATATAATTGCCATGCTACCAAAAGCAATCTACAGATTCAACACAATCCCTGTAAAACATTACAATACAGTTCTTCAAAGATTGTGAAAGGACAGTTTTCAGTTTCATGTGAAAGCACACTCACACATCAAACAAAGAACCAAAAATGTTGTGTGTAATTTTGAAAGCACGCTTGTTCCAGCTAGGCTCTGGGATCAACAGCTGCTCACCTGCTGTGTAGTCAGCCCCCATGGCTAGCTATGCTCTATGCAGTCAGCTCCCATCACAGCTATGCTCTGAGAACAGCTGCCACCTGTATTCCCAAAAGTACCCGCCCTTTCCTCCTTGCCCAGCTCCCTTTAGCCTCACAGAAGGAAAACACTAGAGACTTTAATTTTAAAACTGACTAACGGAAAGACTGGCCGAAGAATATACATGGGTTCTCTATGGACCTAGAAATTATGAGGCACACCTCATTAGCAGTAATGTTAAGATCAAATTCATGAATGAATATAAGTATTTAAAGTAAGGAATTGAGACTGGTATTGAGCAACTAAGTGTTCATCCTTCACGGTTAAAACTTCAGGTTCAAACTCCCTCACTAAAATGTTATTTAAATTACATTACATGGCTCTGTTATATACATTATAGAAATTTTATGGTTTTGCATACATATATGTGATATATATGTATGTATTTGTATATTCCTGAGAAATTACCACATTTATGTAACCATGAGCTTTTTACCTATACCCCTGTTTCCAAATAATGAGTCAGAGGCTAATAATTTATGATTAAATGCCTAGATCATAAACTAAACTTGTTCTCCAAATAGCTCATGGTTAAAGTGTCTAGATCATACTGCTCTATGTCAACCATGTGGATGGTTACCTCTCCTCAGTTTCATACATCATATTTTTTTGGAGTCCAGGGACAAATCTTCCCTGGCCTGACCCTTTCCCAGAGTTCCCATATCATACTGAAACTCACTTCTATTCTTTCTTTTCTGGCTATAGGCTGATCAGCCTTTTTTGTGACAGGTCATGCTTCTATACAGTACACAACATATTATCCCTACACACTGATTATTGATTTCTCTCAATTACCTCATGTATATTTTCAGAACAATAATACACTGCTATGATAAAGTTTATCACATTTAATAATAGGAATAAAAGACCAGGCACCAGAATTTGAAGTGAAATTTGAATAGTGGCACAGTGCCTTTTCTGGGCTCCAGTATTTTAGGGAAAGCATGTGTATTTTCTGCTTCAATGCATGTATTATTTTCTAATGTAAACTGCTAATAAGAATAGAAAAAAAAGAATATCTACTCTGTAGTTAACCATGAATATTTGCAGTGTTGTTGCCATGTGTTGCAGTTGTAGGCAGATTCAATAAAAATCAATGGATTGAGAAGATATTTTACGTTGCAATTCTTCCACAAGTTATTCTTTATATGAGTTACTCTATAAGTGTCATGGAAATAAATATAAAGCTGACATGGTGTCACCATTAATAGTTGCCAATGTAACTTTTTTTTGTGAGGAAGCAAAGATCTACACTGTGCAATATGTACTTAGCATGCACAATGTAAAATTTTTGAGGCTCATATTTAAACTGTCAACAGATCAATTGATCTCATCCATTACTATAATGAGTGGAATTAGTTACATTAAATGCCACACCTACCATTCTTCTTTTATGTTCTAATGAAAAGAAATATTGGGAAAACGGCATTCTTTTTTTTTATTGGATATTTTCTTCATCTACATTTCAATTGCTATCCGAAAAGTCCCCTATACCCTCCATCCCACCCCCACCCCACTCCTGTAGCCACCCACTCCCACTTCTTGGCACTGACTTTCCCCTGTACTGGGGCATATAAAGCTTGCTAGACTAAGGGTCCTCTCTTCCCAATGATGGCCGACTAGGCCATCTTCTGCTACATATGCAGCTAGAGACATGAGCTCTGGGGGTACTGATCACTTCATATTGTTGTTCCACCTATAGGGTTGCAGACCCCTTAAGCTCTTGGGTACTTTCTCTAGCTCCTACATTGGGGGCCCTGTGTTCCATCCTATAGATAACTGTGAGCATCCACTTCTGTATTTGCCAGGCACTGGCAAAGCCTCACAGGAGACAGCTATATCACAGTCCTTTCAGGAAAATCTTGCTGGCATATGCAATAGTGTCTGCATTTGGTGGCTGATTATGGGATGGACGCCCAGGTGGGACAGTCTCTGGATGATCCATCCTTTCTTCTTAGCTGTAAACTTTGTCTCTGCAACCCGTTCCATGGATATTTTATTCCTTATTCTATGGAGGAATAAAGTATCCACGAGTTGGTCTTGTGTTTTCTCGTATTTTGGAAGTTGTATCTTGGGTATAATAGGTTTCTGGGCTAATATCCACTTATCAGTGAGTGTATATCAAGTGACTTCTTTTGTGATTGGGTTAACTCACTCAGGATGATATCCTCCAGATACATCCATTTGCCCAAGAATTTCATAAATTTATTGTTTTTTATAGCTGAGTAGTACTCCATTGTGTAAATGTACCACATTTTCTGTATCCATTCCACAGTTGAGGGACATCTGGGTTCTTTCCAGCTTCTGGTGATTATAAATAGAGCTGCTATAAACATAGTGGAGCATGTGTCCTTATTACCAGTTGGAACATCTTCTGGGTGTATGCTCAAGAGAGGTATTGCTGGATCTACCAGTAGTACTATGTCCAGTTTTCTGAAGAACCGCCAGACTGATTTTCATTGTGGTTGTACAAGCTTGCAATCCCACCAGCAATGGAAGAGTGTTCCTCTTTCTCCACATCCTTGCCAGCATCTGCTGTCACCTGAGTTTTTATCCTAGCCATTCTGACTAATGTGGAATCTCAGGGTTGTTTTGATTTGGATTTCCCTGATGATTAAGGAGGCTGAACATTTTTTCAATTGCTTTTCTGCCCTTCAGTATTCCTCGGTTGAGAATTATTTGTTTAGCAATGTACCCCATTTTTAATAGGGTTATTTGAATTTTTGGAGTTCAGCTTCTTGAGCTCTTTGTTTATATTGGATATTAGTCCCCTATCAGATTTAGGATTGGTAAAATTCCTTTCCTAATCTGTTGGTGGCCTTTTTGTCTTATTAACAGTATCTTTTGCCCTACAGAAGCTTTGCAATTTTATGAGGTCCCATTTGTTAATTCTTGATCTTACAGCACAGGCCATTGCTGTTCTGTTTAGGATTTTTCCCCATGTTTTCATATCTTTGAGAGTTTTCCCCACATTCTCCTCTATACATTTCAGTGTCTCTGGTTTTTTTGTGGAGGTCTTTGATCCACTTAGACTTGAGCTATGTACAGGATATAAGAATGGATGAATTCAAATTCTTCTACATGATAACCGCCAATTGTGCCAGCACCATTTGTTGAAAATGCTGTCTTTTTTCCATTGGATGGTTTTAGCTCCCTTGTCAAAGATCAGGTGACCATAGGTGTGTGGGTTCATTCTGAGTCTTCAATTCTATTCCATTGATCTACCTGTCTGTCTCTGTACCAGGACCATGCAGGTTTTTTGTTTGTTTGTTTGTTTGTTTGTTTTGTTTTTAAATCACAATTGCTCTAGAGTACAGCTTTAGGTCAGGAATGGTGATAACCCCAGAGGTTCTTTTATTGTTGAGAATAGTTTTTGCTAGCCTAGGTTTTTTGTTATTCCAGATGAATTTGCAAATTGCCCTTTCTAACTCAGTGAAGAATTGAGTTGGAATTTTGATGGGAATTCCATTGAATCTGTAGATAGCTTTTGGCAAGATTGCCATTTTTATTATATTAATCCTGAGAATCCATGAGCATGGGAGATCTTTCCATCTTCTGAGATCTTCTTCAATTTCTTCTTCAGAGACTTGAAGGTCTTACCATGCAGATCTTTCACTTCCTTAGTTACAGTCACACCAAGGAATTTTATATTACTTATGACTATTGTGAAGGGTGTTGTTTTCCTAAAATCTTTCTCATTCTGTTTATCCTTTGTGTAGAGAAAGGCCACTGATTTGTTTTAGTTAAATTTTTTATCCAGCTACTGCGTTGAAGCTGTTTATCAGGTTTAGGAGTTCATTGGTGGAATTTTTAGGGTCACATATATACTATCATATCATCTGCAAATAGTGATATTTTGACATCTTCCCTTCCAATTTGTATCCCCTTGATCTCCTTATGTTGTGGAATTACTCTGGCTAGGACTTCAAGTACTATACTGAATGGGTAGGGAGAAAGTGGGCAGCCTTGTCTAGTCCCTAATTTTAGTGGGATTGCTTCCAGCTTCTCTCCATTTACTTTGTTGTTGGCGACTGATTTGCTGTATATTGCTTTTATTATGTTTAGATATGGGCCTTGAATTCCTGATCTTTCCATGACTTTTCTCATGAAGGGGTGGTAGCATTTGTCAAATGCTTTCTCCACATCTAACAAGATGATCAGGTGATTTTTGTCTTTGAGTTTGTTTATATAGAGGATTAAGTTGATGGATTTCCATATATTAAACCATCCTTGCATCCCTGGGATGAAGCCTACTTGGACTTGATGGATGATCATTTTGCTGTGTTCTTAGATTCAGTTTGCGATGATTTTATTGAGTATTTTTGCATCAATATTCATAAAGTAAATTTGTATGAAGTTCTCTTTCTTTCTTGGATCATTGAGTGGTTTAGGTATCAGAGTATTTGTGGCTTCATAGAATGAATTTTGCAGAGTACCTTCTGTTTCTATTTTGTGGAATAGTATGAGGTGAGTTGGAATTAGGTCTTCTTTGAAGGTCTGATAGAACTCTGCACTAAACCTTTCTGGTCCTGGGCATTTTTTGGTTGGGAGACTATTGATGACTGCTTCTATTTCTTTAGGGGAAATGGGACTGTTAAAATTGTTAATCTGATACTGATTTAATATTGTTACCTGGTATCTGTCTAGGAAGTTGTCCATTTCATCCCAGGTTTTCCAGTTTTGTTGATTATAGCCTTTTGCAGTAGAATCTGATGATGTTTTGGATTTCCTCAGGATTTGTTGTTATGTCTCCTTTTTCATTTCTGATTATATTAATTAGGATACTGTCCTTGTGCTCTCTTGTCAGTCTAGCTAAGGGCTTATCTATCTTGTTGATTTTCTCAAAGAACCAGCTCCTGGTTTGGGTGATTCTTTGTATAGTTCTTTTCTTTCCACTTGGTTGATTTCTGCACTAAATTTGATTATTTCCTGCCATCTACTCCTCTTGGTGAATTTACTTCCTTTCATTCTAGAGCTTCTAAGTGTGCTGTCAAACTGATAGTGTATGCTCTCTCTGGTTTCTTTTTGGAGGCACTCAGGGCTATGCGTTTTCCTCTTAGGACTGCCTTCATTGTGTCTCATAATTTTGGGCTTCATTTTTATTAAACTCAAATATGTCTTGAATTTCTTTCTTTATTTCTTCCTTATCCATGGTATCATTGAGTAGAGTGTTGTTCAGCTTCCACGTGAATATTGGCTTTCTATTATTTATGTTGTTATTGAAGATCAGACTTACTTTGTAGTGATCTGGTGGAATGCATGGGATAATTTCAATATTTTTGTATCTGATGAGTCCTATTTTGTGACCAATTATATTGTCAGTACTGGAGGAGGTACAATGCGGTGCCTAGAAGAAGGTATATCCTTTTGTTTTAGGATAAAATGTTCTGTAGATATCTGTTAAATCCATTTGTTTCATAACTTCTGTTAGTGTCCATGTGTCTCTGTTTATTTTCTGTTTCCAGGATCTGTCCATTGGTGAGAGTGGGGTGTTGAAGTCTCCCCCTATTATTTGTGAGGTGCAATGTGTGCTTTGAGATTTATTAAAGTTTCTTTAATGAATGTGGCTGTCCTGCATTTGGAGCATAGATATGTTGAATTGAGAGATCATCTTGGTAGATTTTACCTTTGATGAGTATGAAGTGTCCCTCCTTGTCTTTTTTGATAACTTTGAGTTGGAAGTCGACTCTATGCAATATTAGAATGGCTACTCCAGCTTGTTTCTTCAGACTGTTTGCTTGGAAAATTGCTTTCCAGCCTTTTACTCTGAGGCAGTGTCTGTCTTTATCCCTGAGTTAGATTTCCTGGAAGCAGCAAAATGTTGGGTCCTGTTTGTGTAGCCAGTCTGTTACTCTATGTCTTTTTATTGGGGAATTGAGTCCATTGATGATAAAAGAAGTCAAAGAAAAGTAATTGTTGTTTCCTGCTATTTTTGTTGTTAAAGTTAGGAATCTGTTCCTGTGGTTGTCTTCTTTTAGTTTTGCATGTTAAAGGATTACTTTCTTGCTTTTTCTAGGGTGTAGTTTCCATCTTTTAGTTGGTGTTTTCCCTTTATTATCCTTTCAAGGGCTGGATTCATGGAAAGATATTGTGTGAATTTGGTTTTGTCATGAAATACTTTGGTTTCTCCATATATGGTAATTGAGAGTTTGGCTGGGTATAGTAGCCTTGGCTGGCATTTGTGTTCTCTTAGTGTCTGTATAACATCTCTCCATGATCTTCTGGCTTTCATAATCTCTGGTGAGAAATCTGGAGTAATTCTAATAGGCCTGCCTTTATATGTTACTTGACCTTTTTCCCTTACTGCTTTTAATATTCTGTCTTTATTTAGTACATTTGTTGTTCTGATTATTATGTGTCAGGAGGAATTTCTTTTCTGGTCCAGACCATTTGGAGTTCTGTAGGCTTCTTGTATGTTCATGGTCATCTCTTTCTTTAGATTTGGGAAGTTTTCTTCTATATTTTTGTTGAAGATATTTGCTGGCCCTTTAAGTTGAAAATAATTCTCATCTACTCCTATTATCCTAAGCTTTGGTCTTCTCATTTTGTCCTGGATTTCCTGGATGTTCTGAGTTAGGATCTTTTTGCATTTTGCATTTTCTTTGATATTTGAGTCCATGTTTCCTATGGAATCTTGTATACCTGAGATTCTCTCTTCCATCTCTTATATTCTGCTTCTGATGTTCATATATATGTTTCCTGATTTCTTTCCTAGGGTTTCTATCTCCAGAGTTCTCTCTCTTTGGGTTTTCTTCATTGTTTCTACTTCCATTTTTAGATCTTGGATGGTTTGGTTCAGTTCCATCGCCTGTTTGGTTGTGTTTTCCTGTAATTCTTTAAGGGATTTTTGTGTTTCTTCTATCTGTTTATCAGTGTTTGCCTGTAGTTCTTTAAGGACTTCTACCTGTTTAGCAGCATTTTCCTGTAATTCCTTGAGGTATTTTTGTGTTTCCTCTTTAAGGGCTTCTACCTCTTTAGCACTGTTTTCCTGTATTTCATTAAGTGAGTTATTAATGCCCTTCTTTAAATATTTTACTACCATCCTGAGATATTATTTTAAATCCTTGTCTTGCTTTTCGGTGTGCTGGGGTATCCATGACTTGTGGTGGGTGTACAGGGTTTTGATGATGCCCAGTGTTCTTGGTTTCTGTTAGTAAGATTCTTAAGTTTGCCTTTCACCATCTGGAATTCTCTGGTGTTAATGATCATGCTGTCTCTGGTTGGAGCATGTTCCTCCTGTGATTCTGTTAGCCTCTGCCAGCACTCCTGTGAGTCCAACTCTCACCTGAGTTCCAGTGGTCAGAGCACTCTCTGCAGGCAAGCTCTCCTCTTGCAAGGCAGGTGTCCAGCAGTTTGGAGCTCTGATCCACCTCCTGAGTTCTGGGGTCAGAACCCTTCCTGTAGGCCGACTTTCCTCTGGCAGGGAATGTGCCCAGGGGTATGGGTCTCAGCTCTGCTTCCTGGCTGAGGATAAATGCCTGAGGGGACCCTGACCAAGAAGCTCTGTTGCTTCTATCTCTCACCTGCTCGAAGATGATAAGGAGGTTCTAGGTGTGCTAGGGGTCCTGTGGCGTGGAGAGTCCTCCGGTGTCCTAAATACCCTTGGCTGGGATCATGCAGAAGATGGTAGTGCTGGCCCCTACCTGAATGGATCCCAGTCTCTGATCAGGCTGGGTTCCTCCATCCCTGTTCCTGTGTGCAGAAGATATCCGAGATTCTTGGAGTTGATATTGTGTTCCACTCACCTGTGATCCTGAGGTGCTCCTGACTTCCTGAGGTGTGGAGAGCAGTCTGGAGCTCTTAGTGGCTTCCGCTGGGCTCAGAAGGAAGATGGGGGGGGGGCGGCATTCTTATTCCAGTGGTCTTAAGAATCAAGTATAAAAGACCAGGAAAGAGACAGGAGAAATAAGCTCAAAGAAGTATACTGGAAAGGAAGAGAAATAAATAGAAATGTGTGATATAAATCCAAGTAACGATGTGGACACCTGGTGTGTGACCTCAGAACATCTGTTAAGAGATTTTTGTTTTCCCAATTATACTAATGGCAGAAATGGAACATAAAATTTAGTTTGTGTATACAAATCCCTCTTCTGTTCAAGAATGACAAGGTAGACATTTAACCTAATTAGATGTCAGGATTTGTAGTTTGAGAAACATGTACTTATGGATATAGGGCTAAGAGTCTTACATGTCCTTGTTACATTAATAGAGAAGCCTACAGAAAGAGAAGCAAACATAGAAATCTTTTTGATCTTCTTGACACAGAAGTGAGTCACATCAGGGAGGCTTATTTAACTTAAGGTAAAATGTCAGAAATATAAATTAATCAAACAATGCTTCAGTAAAATTATTTATCACACACAGCAGTTTCTTCTTTGAACGGTCAATTATCTATCTATCCACTAAAGAATATGTTATGCTATGCATCCTGGGCTGGGTGTGATTGTCTGGATCTTTGAAAAATATTTTTAAAAGTTATGCCTCAATTTATGATTTAAATATTTATGTTCCTCCGCAATTCAGGTGTTGGCAACATGTTGTATCAGGAAATGTGCTTGCACGAACTTGTCAATCATGAGCTTCTGTTCCTTGAGGAGATAAAGGCTTTCCTAAAGTAGGCTCCATGCCTCATCTAGCCAGTCTACTCTCTCCTGCATCCTAGACAAAACCATGTGCCTGCATCTGATCTTGAAGTAGGAGTAAATTAATATCTGTTCTTTATAAATTACCACATTGTATAAATGTAACAACACAAAGCATACCAAGACAGTTTACTTAATTTGAGTCATATTAGTAAACATTCACTGAGTATTTCAGCTTTTCAGGGAATATTGATGTGTTAATGAGAATTAGCTAATTATAATTTGAATGACTGATGGATTAGTAATTCAATGTTTTGGAAAGGTTGGAATGGTAAAAGTCCAGAGACAGTTTTCTCTGGATATATTTAGTTTCTTAAGCGCTAAGCCACCGGCCCAGCACAATATATTTAGTTTCCTAAGAACCATTTATTATACCCCTGTGAACAGGATCTAAACACATTTTATAATTATTAGACAAGTCACTAGGAATATAAAAAAATGAGCCCTAGTATTCACCAACCAAATGCCTGAGACACAGTAGACATTATAGTGTGTCTGTAGATACAACTACAGCCTGTAGCAGAGGTTTTCCCACTTTGCAATAAGTGTTTACTAAACAAATATACTGATGTAATTGAAAATTTTAGGAGGTTTTGTTTTCTCATCTTTATACGGAAGATTCCATTAAACATACTCTAGTACCAAATTTTGGTACTAGAGTTTTTTGAAACAGAGAACCTTGCAATGCACCCTACAATGTTTATTCTAAATGAAACTGACTCTATATTACTTGTGGCTTTGTAACCCACAACATGTGTTTTAAGACCCTATGTCCAAGCCTATGTAATTTGAAATTTTTTTGGTAGGTCCCTTCGTGTCTGTGTTGACCTATTGTTAGCACCCTCTTGCATTTTCTACCTGACATTTTACTGTTAAAAGGAGTTTCTGATTTAATTAGAATCATAAATGTGTTCCATGTAATTCAATGTCTTCTCTAAGAGCATATGTAAATAGCCCTGCCATTCTTGAGCTTCCTCATCATAAATGTTGACCATATAAGGCCGTTTTATAGGTTTCATTTTATATTCTGCCAAAGCAATTAAAACTGCTGGTTTATATCATTTATGAGTTTAGATTTTTTTTTTAACATTTAAAAATGTTCCACTTAAATTGTGGAAGAAAAACGTTGTGTAGCATCTTATTGCTTGCTGTCATTTTGAGAGACTAAGCTTTGTAAACTATTGAAGGAAATTCAAGAATAGCCTTAGCAATGCAGGTTGTCTGTGCCAGAACGACAGGGATCAGGAAATGTACAAATGTTCAATGATTGCTTCATGCATTGTCATGTTTATTGGTTATTCTTAACTGTTACCAGCATTGCCTGCACCAGAACTATATTATTGGAAACTCAAATCTTTGCAAATTTTGAGTTCTTATAAACATTTTTCACTGTGTTTTTTTTCCCTTAAGGCTGAAATCTTTAAATGACAAGGCAACCAGGACAATTACAAAGAAGCAAGATGTTGCCAGGTGATGGATAAATACGCTATCCTCTCCCCATAGTGGTAGCACAGTGAGTCTAACATGCTGCATGGAATTTCAATGCTAACCAAGATGCTGAATGCTGTAGTGCCTGCATTATCACTGTTGTGTTTCCTTATGCCAGCTATTAGCACTATTAGCTTGTTGTACTGATAATGACTTTCGGGAAATCTCTTTTGACTCCTCTCACTGGACCCTTTTGAAATATATGAGAGTGAGAGTCCAAGCCCAGTGTTTAAACTTGTCTGGATCTTTATGTAACAAATGATTAGTAAGGGCATTTGTTAAGCACAGAAATAGAATCCAAAATGTGTAAACCGATGCTCCTTTTCAAAGTTCCTTTAATGAAATATACTAATACTATGTGAATTATACAGACATATAAGCCACATCAAATCAAAATCTTTTCCCATTGGGTTTTGGTTATTTAACTTTTTTTTCACATTGTGTCTTAATCATTGTGCTATTGCTATGAAGAAACATCATTATCACAGAAACTCTTATAAAGGAAAGGATTTAATTGGGTTTGACTTATCATTAAGAACTTTAGTCCATAATCATCACAGACAGAATCATAGTAACAAATAAGCAGGCATGTTGCTGGAAAGGTAGCCCAGAGTCTATATCTGTAATGGTAGGCAGCTGAAAGAAACGGTGCCTCCCTGGCCAGTCTTGAGATTCTGAGGTCTCAAAGTGACAAGTCTTGCATGGCCATGGAAGAGATGATGTGACACATTCCCTGCCCCTTTAGCAAAGCCAGAAGGATGTGCTCCTCATGAGTGGTGATGGTTGCTAGGCATAAGACTTGTTTATATATATATATATATATATATATATATATATATATATATATATATATATATATATATGTGTGTGTGTGTGTGTGTGTGTGTGTATTAATTCATGTTCCTCCTTTGGGAAATGTTCTTGCTGACAAGGTTAATGACTCCAAGATAATTGGAAACATCATGATCCTAGGAGGCAAAAACTGTCTCTGTGATGTGGAGACTTCCAGGACAGTCCTTAATGCTGTGTGAAATAACTCAAAAAACATGAGTTCAAGTATTTGTAAATCAGTGTATGAACTGTCCTTTATAGGGGTTCTCAACTATGAGAAATATAAGGATGCATTGTAAACTTCATCACAGTCTTCATGTACCTAAGAAATAAGAGAGTTATATTAGTGAACCAGTTTGTCAGAATGATATTATGAAAGAAGCTGAAGGGATTTTGAAAAGCTGGGATCTCAGGATAGGATCCAGCTCATGTAGCTTATTATTTGTGCTTACAAAGGAAGGAAGATCTCTGAATTCATATATATATCATCTTGGTTGGAAAACCAAGAAGCTATTTACAGAACTAACAAAGCTCTTTTGGTATTTTTCTACCAGGTTTACTGATTTGGTTGAAAAACGCAACAGGTATCTTGAGCTGTCTCAAGCACAGAGTGACATCTCAAGCAGACTATAGAACTGTCAGCTTGCACCCCATCACTGGCTTTGAGTCATTTCTTGCACCAATCCCAAACAACTCTTCCTCAGGACCTCTTCCTAAGACAAGGCTGATCCTGGCCATCAAAGCCCACCTCTTAGTGACAATCAGATCCAAAAAGCCACACTCACTCCAACAAGGCTACACCTCCTAATGGTGATATTCATACAGGATTATGGGGGCCATTTTATTCAACTACCTCAATGACCAAGGAAACATGTATGAAGGAAAACCTTTAGTTTGGGGCTTGTTTGCAGTTTCAGAATTTTAGTCCATTACAATCATGATGCGTGACTACAGGCAGGTGCAGGAATATGGGAACTAAAAAGGAGGCGGGGTGGGGGGGAGGCAGGGAAGAGGGGGAAGGGGAAAACCCACACCCAACCAGAGTTCCACCTATTCTCTGGTCAGTCAGGTTGAGAGGGCTGCTAACTACCTTCCACTCATCCCTGGGTGGGCATTCCTCTATCCCACTCTTCAGGGGGTGGCCAGGGGCGGCGCAATTTTGGACCCTGGAGCTACTTTGCTAAAGCCACCAGGATTATAGGAGAGAAGAATGAGAGAAGAGGTTCCCAACATTGACCAGAGTGTACAGCGGATCTTGAAAGAAAGGGGAGAGAGGGTGAGAGTGAGGTGTAAGAGGACAACAAGTAAGAGAGTAAGCAGTAAGAGATTGAGGTGGGGCTGAACAGCTCTTTTTATGATCTTTATTGTTGCTAGGTAACTGGGGAGGAGTTTAGCCTGAAGGTCAGAAGCTTGGACCATTGTCTACGTGACTACTGACCATGCTTTTCTTGTTGGGGCTGTGGAGGGTGGTAACTTAGATAGGAGCCAGAGTTTCAGGAGCATAAGGGAATGCCTACTATGTTATAAAGGTGAATTATCACCCTTCAGGGATCAAACCTCAGCTTAACTGGAGACCAGCCTGTAATTCCCCAAACAGGAACAATAGCTAAGAGATATATCCTTATACCTAGGAATATAGATGATGTATAGATAGATGGAGAAGGAGAGAGAGAGAGAGAGAGAGAGAGAGAGAGAGAGAGAGTGGGATTTCTGTAAATGTTGAAACTTATTTTTTTTTTTAGATGTTTAAATCTTAAAACCTGGTCCAAGTGACACTTCATCCAACAAGACCACACCTCCTAATATTTCTAATTTTTTCAAACTGCTAATCCATGTTAAATAAGCAGTCAAATATATGAGGCTATAGGGGCCATTCTTATTTAATCCACCACATTCTACTCCTAGCCCCACAAAGGCTTATAACCCAATCATAATGCAAAATTCATATAGTTTAACTTCATTACAGTCTCAACACTGTTCAGAATTTTAGAGTTCATTTTTTTCCTGAAGCTTATAGCAATTTCTTAACTATAACTTCTGTAAAATTACAATAAAAATAGATAAGAGGCTTTTAAAGTACAATGACTTTTAACACCCAACATTGCCATTACAAAATGGAGGAAAGAGCATTGTGAGAAAACACTTGTCTGAAACAAGACAAAAGCTAGCAATGCAAACGTCAGATTATATATCACCTTGCCTAATGTCAAAGCTTTATGCCTTTGGTGCTTTTGCTCATGGCTGAAGTTTGTCTTTAGATCCTTTTCAGAATTTTGAATCTAATCTGGGTGTGACTTTGTCTGGAGAGCAGCACTTCCTTTGCTCCATTCAGCAACAACATATTCTTAAAACATATTATTTACTTGAGCAGTGGATTAAGCTCTATTATATTTCTTGGTACTCTTTCATTTCTCAACCTGTACATTCTGCATTTCTTTTTGTCTAGTTTTTTACTTTCTTCCTATAGATCTATATAAAACTGGCTATTTAAAACCACAGACCATCTCCAATACTATGGTGTCTTGAAATCTACTCTGCCAAAGCAATTTATTCAAAACTCTTCTATTTAGCTTCCAGAAGATTTTTAAAACAAGGACAAATACCAATCACATTCTTGCCAAAATATTACAAAAATGGACTCTAGGCCATGTACTAATATTCTTCTCCAAAGCCTCTCAAATAGTCAAAATCTCTCAATACATCTTTCTTACATACTAGTCACCCTATGGAATGCTAGTATGGACCATTAAGGCCTGAATAAGGATTCCAACTGTTTTCCTAATTAGAACTCAAGATTCTCCCAACAATCAGCATGGTCAGGCCTGTCACAGTAATTCTTCATACCCTGATACCAACTTCTACTTAGTTACTGTTTTGTTGCTGTGATAAGACACTATAACCACAGACTTTCTTAGAAAAGAAAGTATTGAACTGCAAGCTTGTATATAGTTTCAGAGGTTTAGTACATACCCATCTTGATGCAGATCATGTTGGCATGCAGGCAGGTCCTGAAGCAGTATTTGAGTATGGTATCCTGATTCATAAGCAGAGGGAGGAAGGGTTGGGAGCTGGGCTTACCCATGGAATTTTAAAACATCTAAGCCCACCTCCAGGGATCTGCTTCCCCCCTAAACCACCATGCCTTCTAATCATTCTGATTCTTTCAAATAGTGACAATTATTGGTGATTATGCATTCAAATATATAAATCTATGGGGGCTGTTCTTCACTCAGAATAACAGATAATATGACCATGCATTTCTCCCTTTTATTTTCATTTTTGAAATTGTGTTTTAATTAAATTTCTTCCTTCCCTTTTCTCCAAAGTATCCTATACAACTCTCCCTACTCTCATTCAAATTCATGTCCTCTTTTTTCATCAGATGTTATTGCATGCTTATGTGTATTTGTATAAACATATCTAGTCCCAAATACAACCTGTTAGTTTCACATAATGTTACTTGCATGTATGAGTTCAGAGTTGACTGTTAAGTACTTGGTAAGTAGTTGGGATATTCTTCCCTTTGAAGGGCTGCCTCTCCTACATCCAACATTAAATTTTTCCCATTGCTTATTGTGTAGAAGTAAGACATTTTGGTAATTTTTTCCTCACCCAATTTTGCAATTTCATGGGTGTCCTCTTTGTTCAAGTCATGTTTGGAGGGTCATGTTCATAAGAAATTACAGATATAGTTTGGATATTGCTAGAACACACAATCAGATTCAGTTTTTATATTTAGAATAGCAATTAAAAACTTGATTTTTCAAGCTTATTGATCTGTGAAAATAAAAACTTGAATTATGTAATGTGAGCATATTTTTAAACTTCATACTTTTAAGCCTTTACTCCAATATTAACAGTCTGTCCTATATTATATTCGAACACACAGATCATATTTTCAAGAAATAAATTGGATTTTGAACTCACATTGTGCTTTTAGTTAGACCATTCTCCAGTATCTGTAAAGACTTGAATTCTAAATATAAAGTACAATAGAGAAAGAGTCTCAAGATGAAAGTGAGCTCTTTAGTATAAATTCAGTGTGGTTATATAAATTAATTTACATTTTGCAGACATGAAATTAAGTAACTGATAGTACTCCTGTAAAATAAATAAATTTCAAGCCAAATCCTCTACATCTAAATTGTACCATTAGAGTATCATTTTTATACCCTTCATGCCTGTTTCCTCTATCCTGTTTCATTGAACTACATGTCTATTTAATGTGAATACAATATCAATTTTACTATTATCCTCTGTAGGGTAGCTTAAATCAGGTTCAGGGATTTTTACCTTACAGAGTTTGGCTGTTGTTCCAAACTGTTTTGCTTACCTTTGGTCTTTTAATTTACATTGTATATTTTAAATTTATATTCTGTATCTGTACAGAAAGAGTCTAGTATTTTGATTAACATAGTGTTGCATGTGTAGGTTACTTTTGACGTAACTATCATGTTTAAATTATTAGTTCTGCCAAACTATGAATGTGGAAGCTTTGCATATTCTTATTTTCCTACTTGTTTTATTTCTGTCAGTGCTTTTACGTTTTGATTGTATATGGCTTTCTTTCATTGTTTATATTTATTTCTAGGTATTTTATTCTCTCTCTCTCTTTGTATGTGTTTGTGTATTATTGTGATAATGATTGATTTTCATTTTTCTCTTTTGGCATTTCATCATTGATTTATAGAAAGATACATATCTAATCACCTATTATATAAATTATATTATAATATGTATATGTGTATATAATATATATTTTTTTACTATTCCTTTGCCACGTTTACTTGCTTTAGGTAGTTAAGGCCCAGTAACCCTCATTTTAAGTATCCTCCAGCTCTTCTGCTGCAGACCCTTTCCAGAGGCTATGAGTGCAGAATATTTCTAAATGAAAAGACACCAAGTGTCCTTTGTACAACCTGGGGGCAGTGCTCAATAAATGTACTTTGTAGAATAGATTTTAGAAGATAACACCAGGCTCCAGCCTTTGTGGCTGCTATGGTAAAAAGTCTCTATGATGTCAACTATTTCTTACTTGTCTTCCATGGCACAGCTGAACTTGTTGTTTCCAGTGCCCAAATCAATCATGATAATTTTGTTTCTGAAGAAAAACATGGTAGTACAAAGGTCACATAGACCATACATCTTGTTGAAGTCAGGTACTTCCGTAAAAGCCACAAGATAAATAATTGCACAATTTTTAACCTTTTCGTTCATCTTCATGGAAGTGGGGTCCCAGTCATGTCCGAAATGAATGACGACCATGTGTTAATCCACCAAAATGATGGCCTGACCTACCTGCCAACCTCCTGAGTGGCTGGACACTGCAAGCTACTTCTTGTAAGCACACATGTCTCAAACACTGGGTATTCCACCCACCACCAGCATCTGCCGCACCACCACACGCTATATTAACATAGATTTTTTTATGTATTAATTTTGTAACCAGACACTTTGCTGAAATTATCACATCTTAGACTTCTTTTTCTTTTATTTTTTGGGAGGTGTGTGGAATCTTTCGGTTCTCTTATTTGAAGAGTACTATTTTCTGTTAATATTGATATATTGATTTATTTTCCTGTTCATATTTCTCTAATTATATATCTCTAGCTATGCTGACTAAGAAGACATTATATGTTAAGATTTGCCCCCTCTATTATTAGAGCTTGCTTAAAATTTTTTTATAAAAGTATGCTGGGTTTTGTCAGAGACTATTTCTGCACCTAATAAGATGATCTTTTATTTGTGTCTTAAGCCTATTTATATGATAAACAATGTATAGTGCGTATTCAAATATTCTTGTATACTTGGTTATGATGAATAACAGTTTTAGATGAGCATGATTTACCTTAATCAGGAAGAATACATTGTATTGTATTGTGTTGTTTTGTTTTGATATTTTATTTAATTTTTGTATTATGTGATACTGAAATCATCAAATATATTTGGATATATTCCTATATTTTTATTATATGAAGTAATTTGAGTAATATGGCATTAATTCTTTTTTGAATTTCTGTTAAGAATTCGGGAAATGTATCTAATCATGGGCCATTTATAATTAGAAGTTTTACTATTGTTCAAAGCTCTTTTAGTGTGAATCTGTTTAAATAATTTATTTATGTTGGTTTGATTTTAAATACTGTAAATTTCCATGAATTTGTGTTTCTTTGTATTTTCCAATTTTATAGAATAGAAGAGTTCTGAAAATATGATTTTAGCATATTCTGAACATCTTAAGTGTTGGGGTTAGGGATACCATTGCTGTGATGAAATAACATGGTCCAAGAACAGTGTCATGTGATGGCAATTCTAAGCACTTATGAGAAAATGCAATAGATAGATAGATAGATAGATAGATAGATAGATAGATAGATAGATAACTAAAAGATGACAAGATTCATGACCTCAGTTTCTTCAAAACACAAAGTTGTTCTTGATATGTGCTTTTGTGGCCCTGCCAGGGATATTAGAGTAGAAAAGAATGCACTTCAGATTATTCACTTCAACTATCATTATTTGTTTATGTGCCTCTAAATTGTAAAAAAAAAAATGTTTTTGCTATGTGCAGCTTGTTCTTGTGATTGCAAACTTTATTCATATGATTCTTAACCTACCAAATCCCAGCCTAGGCTTTGAGAGATTTAGAGGAAGTGATGTTTGTGATCAGTGGAAGAAAATTCTCAAATCAATTTTAGATACAAGTTAACAGCTCTCTGTTCTGCTTGAGCTGGCTCTCCAGACAAACATATAGCTAGCTCAGCTCTTCAGACAAAAATCCAGTCTTCTACTTGCACATTAATTCAATCATTACCCTAGGTTCCATTTTAATATCCCACATATCAGCATTTTATGACCTTAGCCCCTTGGTTCTCACAAAAAGACAGGCAGTACATTTTTTTTTTTAACATAGCAAATGAACGCAGAGACCTAGCTGCCTTTGTAAGCATAAACAATAAGTTTAACTGGGTGAAATCCCATCCCAAGATTACCATTCCTACCAGGCCTGGATTTAAACACACTCTGTCCAAGGCTGAACTTGAACTCAGAAAACTACCTGCCTTTGTAAGCACAGACAGTAAACTTAGCTGGGTGGGATATTGCTCTGAGATCACTATAAGGGTTCTGAAAATTGCTTAAGGAAGACTACAGAAGCAGAGTGTTTTCAAAAACAGAGTGTTTATTCTGCAGAAACTACTAGCATGCTAGGCTGATCATCATCAGAAGAGCAATGCAGACAGACATTTGAGTCCCTTTTATAACAGAACTGCTTAATTGCTTCTGAGATATCAGCAGACTTCTAAAACCTAGGGCACATTCCATGGGGTTACAAAAACTGAAGGTCATTAACAAGATCTACACCACAGGTCCACAGATGAAAAATAGGAGGTAACATATTGACTAGATTTATCTATTCAAAACTTCCAGGATAGCTTAGTTATGGTCTTTAACTTTCCATGAACCTGTGAAGCTAGTTAAAAATGCTTAGCCAGAAAATTGCTCCTAGTGGGTATGCATTCTTTGCTATAAACACCTTACTCAATATATGACCTGAATATATGTGCAAACTCCTAGTGTGCTTTCAGTGTAAGACTCTGAATTTCCTATAAGTGCTGAGAACAAAAAACAGAGACAGGCTTTCCTCCCCTTCTCTTCTGAAGACTTAGAGAATCAATTCCCTTCAGAGACTTTCCCTAGCCTCCTGCTGTTTTACTATGAGGTGTTAAATACCAGAATGCAGCTTCTTGCCTCAGAGCAACTCAGGCAGGCTGATCTTTGGCAGAAGCTAAGTGCCTTACATCTAGGATGGATAGCAAATTGTTTATGACCTAGTTTTTGCATAGAAACAAATGGAATAAAACATGACTCTTCAATCACCATTCCCTAAATCTCTTTATCTCTTCCCTTAAAATCATTCTGACAAGCTGGGTCATTAGTGTAGCTTTCTCTGTTCTATTACATCAGGAAACATCCTCATATAATTCATATTGCATCAGTGTATTTTGCATAGGTGAGAATTATATATTCTTGAACTCCTGTTTTCCGAGTTCTTATACACAGCCTTAAGGTCTGTCCTGAAGGCCACACCATTTACCACTTTGCTGAGAAACACCAGACACACATTAGCCTCCTAGACTCTTATGGTTTCAAATTATCATGGAGTCATTAACCTTGCAGAGAGAACATTTCTGGACAATCATGGCAGGGAGAACATTTCCTGAAAGAAAAGCATAAATTAAATTATGTATATTATTATACAAACAAGCCCAACACCTGCAGTAATCTTCAGCACTCAAGGACACCCACTTCTTGCTTGCTATGCTTCAGGGGTGGGAAACCATGTCAACTATCCCTTCCACAGCCATGCAGAGCTGGGCATTAACACTCATAGTATAAATTGTCTGATTTTCTAGTCTGACTCATCTATTTGCTCTATTCTCCCAGGTGCCACTACTATACAGAGTAATAAACATATGACCAAAGTAAAATATACAGGAAAGAATTTAAATGACTTACAATTCGCCATCATTTTGAATCACCAATGGGAATCTGGACAGAAACTGAGCAGGACAGAAATCCAAAAGGTGAAGTTGATACAGAAGTCATAGCAGAGTGACGTTTCCTGGCATGCTCTTCATGGCTTGGGAAACTTCCACACTTATAGAACCCAGGACTATCATTCCAGAGGTTGCTTTCCCCCAAATGGACTAGATTCCCCCCCATCAATCACTAATCAAGAAAATGCCTTTTCTTTTTCTTTTTTTCTTTTTTTGGTATGGAAACATTCTTTGAATTGAGGTACCCTCCTATTGGACAACTCTAATTTGTGTCAAATTTACATGAAACTAATCTTCACAATATGTATTTATTTTAAAACCTTATATTTTTCACTTTGTTGATTTTGGTCCTTTAATTATTTTGATTAAGTTGGTTAAGGGTTTATCATTTGACCATGGGCACAAACTTGGCTGATGGTCCCAAGGTCTCCAGAGGACTCTTCTTGTGATCTTAGGATCACTAGTGAGTGGTAGGTACACAACATCGGTACCAAATTAACTATGACTGGCCTGTGACAGCAGGAGCAAGGACATGGGAGGCACCTGACCAGAGGTTCAGGTTCCTTCTGATCAGTGCTGGTAAACCTTGGTATGGAACACACCAGACAGCCCCACAGTCTTCAGAGAAAACAAGACTAACAAGCACTGTAACATGGGCAGAATCATAGGATTCCTGAATTTCAGGAAAACAGAAGCTTGGTCACACCGGAATCTCAGAATCTCAGAGGAAGCTTGACTGCCCAAAACTCTGACACACACAGAATTTCAGGTACACACAAGCCCAGAATTACAGGATGACTGAGAAAGCTGGACTCTGAGGAGTACTGAATCAATCGGAATTATAGGAAGCAAAGACTCCAATCAGATATATTGAGGGCAGGAAGCACTTGAGATAATCAGATGGCAGGAGGCAAGCATAAGAACAGAAGCAACAAAAATAAAGGTTATTTGGCATCGTCAGAACAAAACTGTCCCACTATAGCAAGTGTTGGATATAACTTCACACCCGAAAAGCAAGACATGGATCTAAAGTCACTTATCATGATGTTGATGAAGGACTTTAAGAAAGAAATACAGAAAAACACAGGCAAACAACTAGAAGCCCTTAAAGAGGAAACACAAAAGGCCCTTAAAGAGTTACAGGAAAACACTTCAGAATAGGTGAAAGAATTGAACAAAACCACTCATGATCTAAAAATGGAAGAAGAAACAATAAAGAAACCAGAAAGGGAGACAACTCTGGAGAAAGAAATCCTAGGAAAGAAAGCAGGAATCATAGATGTGAGCATCAGCAACAGAATACAAGAGCTGAAAGAGAGAATCACAGGTGCAGAAGATACCATAGAAAACATGGCTACAACAATCAAAGAATATGCAAAATGAAAAATGATCCTAACTTAAAATATCCAAACCTAAAGATAATAGATATAGATGAGAAAGATTTTCAAAATTAAAGGGCCGGTAAATATCTTCAACAAAATTATACAAGAAAACTTCCCTAACCTAAAGAAAGAGATGACTATGAACACACAAGAAGCCTGCAGAACAGCAAATAGACTAGACCAGAAGAGAAATTCCTCCCAACACATAATAATCAGAACAAAAAATGCACTAAATAAATAAATAAATAAATAAGAATATTAAAAGCAGTAAGGGAAAAAAGTCAAGTAACATATAAATGCAGACCTATTAGAATTACTCCAGACTTCTCACCAGAGACTATGAAAGCCAGAAGATCATGGACAGATGTATAACAGACACTAAGAGAATACAAATGCCAGCCCAGGCTATTATACCCAGCAAAACTCTCAATTACCATAGAGGGAGAAACCAAGGTATTCCATGACAAACCAAATTCACACAGTATCTTTTTGCAAATCCAGCCCTTCAAAGAATAATAAAAGGGAAACTCCAACACAAAGAGGGAAATAATGCCCTAGAAAAAGCAAGAAAGTAATCCTTCAAAACTAAAAGAAGATAGCTGCAAGAACAGAATCACAACTCTAACAACAAAAATAACAGGAAGTTACAATTACTTTTCCTTAATATCTCTTAATATCAATGGACTCAATTCCCCAATAAAAAAAACATAGACTAACAGACAGGCTACATAAAAAGCCCCAACATTTTCCTACATAGAGGAAACCCACCACAGGCAAAAAGATAGTCATTACCTCAGAGTAAAAGGCTAGAAAACAATTCTCCAAACAAATGGTCCCGAGAAACAAGCAGGAGTAGCCATTCCAATATGGAATAAAATGGACTTCCAACCAACCCCAAGTTATCAAAAAATACAAGGACAAACACTACATACTCATCAAAGGTAAAATCTTCCAAGACGAACTCTCAATTTCAAATATCTATGCTCCAAATGCAAGGACATCCACATCCATTAAGGAAACTTTAGTAAAGCTCAAAGCACATATTGCATTTCAGACAATAATAGTAGGAGACTTCAAAACCCAAGCTCATCAATGGACAGATCACAGAAACAGACCTAAACAGGGAAACATTGGAACTAACAGACATTATGAAACAAATGGATTTAACAGATATCTACAGAACATTTTATCCTAAAACAAAAGCATATACTTTCTTTTCAGCACCTCATGCCACTCCAAAATTGACCATATAATTGGTCATAATACAGGCTTCAACAGATACAAAAATATTGAAATTATGCCATGTGTGCTATCAGATCACCTGGGACTATGGCTGATCTTCTATAACAACATAAATAATAGAAAGGCAACATTTACATGGAAGCTGAGCAATACTCTACTAGATAACTTGGTAAAGGCAAAAATAAAGAAAAGATTAAAGACTTTTTGGATTCTCATGCAAATGAAGCCACACCATTCTGAAACTTATGGGACATATGAAAGTATTCCTAAGAGGAAAACTCATAGCTATGACTACTGCCAAAAAGAAACTAGAGAGCATACACTAGCAGCTTGACAGCACACCTAGAAGATCTAGAACTAAGGAAGCAATTTCACCCAAGAGGAATAGACAGCAGGAAAAATAATCAAACTTAGGGCTAAAATCAACAAAGTGGAAACAAAAAGAACTATACAAAGAATCAATCAAACCAGGAGCTGTTCATTTAGATATTCAACAAGACAGATAAACCCTTAGCAAGATTAACTAGAGGGCACAGGGGCAGCATCCTAATTAACAAAATCAGAAGTGAAAAGGGAGACATAGCAACAGAATATGAGGAAATCCAAAACTTCATCAGATCCTACTACAAAAGGCTATACTGAACAAAACTGGAAAACCTGAATGAAAGGAACAATTATCTACACAGATCCCAGGTACCAAAGATAAATCACAATCAGATTAATGATCTAAATACTTGCATTTCACCTAAAGAAAAAGAAGCAGTCATTAATAGTCTCCTAACAAAATAAAGCTGAAGACCAGATGGGTTTAGTGCAGAGTTCTATCAGACCTTTAAAGAAGACCTAATTCAAATTCTCCTCAAACTATTCCACAAAATAGAATCAGAAGATACTCTACTCAATTCATTCTATGTATCCACAATTATTCTGATACCTAAACCACACAAAGACCCAACAAAGAAAAAGAACTTCAGACCAATTTCCCTTATGAATATCAATGCAAATATACTCAATAAAATTCTCGAAAACCGAATCCAAGAACACATCAAAATGATCATCCATCATGATCAACTAGGCTTCATCATAGAGATGCAGGGATGGTTTAATATATGGAAACCCATCAATATAATCCACTATATAAACAAACTCAAAAACAAAAACCTCATGATCATCTCCTTAGATGCTGAGAAAGTATTTGACAAAGTCGAACACCAATTCATGATAAAAGTTTTGGAAAGATCAAGAATTAAAAGCCAATACCTAAACATAATCAAAGCAATATACAGCAAACCAGTAGCCAACATGAAACCAAATGGAGAGATACTTGAAGCTCTGCAATTTTTTGATGGGGATTGCATTGAATCTGTAGATTGCTTTAGGCTAGATAAACACTTTTACTATATTAATCCTGCCAATCCATGAGCATGGGAGATCTTTCCATTTTCTGAGAGCTTCTTTGATTTCTTTCTTCAGAGACTTAAAGATCTTATCATACAGATCTTTGACTTCCTTAGTTAGAGTCACACCAAGGTATTTTATATTATTTGTGACTATTGTGAAAGGTGTTGTTTCTCTGATTTCTTTCTCACCCTCTTTATTATATGTGTTAATTTTATATCCAGCTACTGCACTGAAGCTGGTTATCACTTCTAAGAGTTTTTGGTAGAATTTTTTGGGTCACTTATATATACTATCCTATCATCTGCAAACAGTGATATTTTGACTTCTTCCAATTTGTATCCCCTTAATCTCCTTTTGTTGTCTAATTGCTCTGGCTAGGACTTCATACACTATATTGAGTAGGTTGCGAGAAAGTAGGCAGCCTTGTCTAGTCCCTGATTTTAGTTGGATTGCTTCACATTTCTCTCCATTTAGTTTGATGTTGGCTACTTGTTTGCTGTATATTTCTTTGCTTATGTTTATGTATGGGCCTTGAATTCCTATTTTTCAAAGTCTTTTTATCATGAATGCTTGTTGGATTTTGTCAAATGCTTCCTCAACATCTAATAAGATAATCATGTGGTTTTTGTCTTTGAGCTTGTTTATATAGTGGATTACGTTGATCGATTATTGTATATGAAACCAGCCCTGTATTTCTGGGATAAAGCCTACTTGATCATGATGGATGATCGTTTTGATGTGTTCTTGGAATCAGCTTTAGAGAATATTATTGAGTATTTTTGCATCAATATTCATAAGGGAAATTCTGAAGTTCTCTTTCTTTGTTGGGTCTTTGTGTGGTTTGTGTATCCGAGTAATTGTGGCTTCATAGAATGAATTGGGTAGAGTATCTTCTGTTTCTATTTTGTGGAATACTTTGAGAAGAATTGGAATTAAGTCTTCTTTGAGGGTCTGATAGAACTCTGCACTAAACCCATCTGGTCCTGGGCTTTTATTTGTTGGGACACTATTAATGACTGCTTCTAACTATTTAGGAGATATGGGGCTGTTTAAATCATTAGTCTGATCCGGATTTAACTTTGGTACCATGGATCTGTCTAGAAAACTACATTTTATCCAGTTTTCCAGTTTTGTAGAGTATAGCCTTTTGTAGTAGGATCCAATGATGTTTTGGATTTCCTCAGGTTCTGTTGTTATGTCTCCCTTTCACTTCTGATTTTGGTAAATAGATCCTATCCCTGTGCCCTCTAGTTAGCCTGGCTAAGGTTTATCTAACTTGTTGATTTTATCAAAAAATCAGCTCCTGGTTTGGGTGATTCTTTTTATAGTTCTTTTTTATTCTAGTTGGTTGATTTCAACCCTAAGTTTGATTTTTTCCTGCCTTCTACTCTTTTGGGTGAATTTGTTTCCATTTGTTCTAGAGCTTTTAGGTGTGCTGTCAAGCTGCTTGTGTGTGATCTCTCTTGTTTCTTTTTGGCGTCACTCACAGCTATGAGTTTTCCACTTAGGACTGCTTTCATTGTGTCCCATAAGTTTGGGTATGTTGTGGCTTCATTTTCATTAGAATCTAATAAGTCTTATTATTTCTTTCTTAATTTCTTTCTTGACCAAGTTATCTTTGAGTAGTTTTGTTCAGTTTCCTTGTGAATGTTGGCTTACTATTATTTGTTATTGAAGATCATCCTTAGTCTGTTGTGATTTGATAGGATGCATGGGATAATTTCAATATTTTTGTGTCTGTTAAAACCTGTTATGTGACCAATTATATGATCAGTTTTGGAGAAGGTACAGTGAAGTGCTGAGAAGATGGTATATCTTCTTAGGATAAAATGTTCCATAGATGACTGTTAAATCCATTTGTTTTATAACTTCTGTTAGTTTCACTGTGTCTTTATTTAGTTTCTGTTTCCAGAATCTGTCCATTGATGAGAGTATGGTGTTAAAGTCTCCCACTACTACTGTGTGTGGTGCAGTGTGTGCTTTGAGCTTTACTATAGTTTATTTAGTGAATAAAGATGCCCTTGCATTTGAAGAATAGATGTTCAGAATTGAGAGTTCATCTTGGAAGATTTTACCTTTGATGAGTATGTAGTGTTTGTCCTTGTCTTTTTTAGTAACTTTGCCTGGGAAGCCGATATTTTTGTTTTATATTAGAATGGCTACTCCATCTTGTTTATTCAGACCATTGTCTTGGTAAATTGATTTCTAGCTTTTTACTCTGAGGTAGTGTCTGTCTTTTTCCTAAAGTCAGTTTTCTGTATGCAGCAAAATGTTGGGTCCTATTTATATAGCCAGTGTGTTTGTTAGTCTATGTCTTTTTATTGGGGAATTGAGTCCATTGATATTAAGAGATATTAAGGAAAAGTCATTGTAACTTCCTGTTATTTTTGTTGTTAGAGTTGGGATTCTGTTCTTGCAGCTATCTTCTTTTAGGTTTGTTGAAAGATTACTTTCTTGCTTTTTCTAGGGCATCATTTCCCTCCTTGTGTTGAAGATTTCCTTTTATTATCCTTTGAAGGGCTGGATTTGAGGAAAGATATTGTGTGAATTTGGTTTGTTGTACAATACCTTGGTTTCTCCATCTATGACAATTGAAAGTTTTTCTGGGTACAATAGCCTGGGCTGGCATTTGTGTTCTCTTAGGGTCTGTATAACATCTGTCTAGGATCTTTTGGCTTTTATAGTCTCTGGTGAGAAGTCTGCTATAATCCTAATAGGTCTGCCTTTATATGTTACCTGACCTTTTCCCCTTACTTTTTTTTTTTTTAAAGATTTTATTTATTTATTATATGTAAGTACACTATAGCTGTCTTCAGACACTCCAGAAGAGGGCGCCAGATCTCATTGCGGATGGTTGTGAGCCACCATGTGGTTGCTGGGATTTGAACTCTGGACCTTCAGAAGAGCAGTCGGGTGCTCTTACCCACTGAGCCATCTCACCAGCCCCCCCACTTACTTCTTTTAATATTCTTTTTTATTTAGTGAGTTTTTGTTCTGATTATTATGTACCAGGAGGAATTTCTTTATTGGTCCAGTCTATTTGGAGCTCTGTAGGCTTCTTGTATTTTCATGGTCATCTCTTTCTTTATGTTAGGGATGTTTTCTTCCATAATTTTGTTGAAAATATTTGCTGGCCCTTTAAGTTTAAGATCTTCATTCTCATCTATACCTATTATCTTTAGGTTTGGTATTCTTATTGTGTTCTGGATTTCCTGGATGTTTTGAGTTAGGATCTTTTTGCATTTTCCATATTCTTTGATTGTTGTGTCCATGTTTTCTATGGAATCTTCTGCATTTGAGATTCTCTTTGTCATCTCTTGTATTGTGTTGCTGATGCTTGCATCTTTGGTTCCTACTTTCTTTCCTAGGATTTCTATCTCCACAGTTCCTTTGTGTTTTCTTTATTTTTTCTACTTCCATTTTTATATCCTTGATGGTTTTGTTCAGTTCTTTCACCTCTTTGGTAGTGTTTTCCTGCAAATCTTTAAGGGGTTTTTGTGTTTCCTCTTTAAGGGCTTCTAGCTGTTTACCTGTGTTTTTCTGTTTTTCCTTCTTAAAGTCCTCCATCATCATCATGAGAAGTGATTTTATATCCATGTCTTGTTTTTCTGGTGTGATGGTATATCCAGCACTTACTATGGTGTGAGATTTTGGTTCTGATGATGCCAAGTATAACCTTAGTGTCTGTTGCTTCTGTTTTTATGCTGCCTCCTGCCATCTGATTATCTCAAGTGCTTTCTGTCCTCAATATATCTGATTGGAGTATTTTCTTCCTGTAATCCCAGTTGGTTCAGGACTTCTCAGAGTCCAGCTTTCTCAGTGATCCTATGATTCCGTGCTCCTCTGAACCTGAGATTCTGGGTGTGTCAGAGTTCTTGGCAGTCAAGCTTCCTCTGAGATTCTGAGGTTCTTGTGCGACCAAGCCTCTGTTTTCCTGGGATTCTGGAATCTTAAGATTCTGGGCATGGTACAGCGCTTGTTAGTCTTGTTTCCTCTGAAGACTGTGCGGCTGTCTGGTGTGTTCAAAACCAAGGTATACCAGTACTGATCAGAAGGAACGTGAGCTGATGGCCAGGCAGGGCTACCTTATCTATGTTTTTGCTGTCAGAGGCCAGTCACAATTGGTTTGGAACAGATGTTGTGTTCCATTCCACAGTGATGCGAAGATTGTGTGGAGAGTCCTCTGGAGAATTTTGGACCTTCCTCAGAATTCTTGCCCAATGTGTTCTGCAGCTGTTGCTGACTGGAAGGGTCTTGTGCCCCTGATAAAGATTTTTCTGCTTCCCTGCTGCTGGCTCAGGTCTGGAGGGATTGGATTGGAACCGATGTTGTGCTCCACTCACCAGTGATCCTAAGATCATGTGGAGAGACTTCTGGGGACTGCAGGACAGTCTGCTGATCTTGCATGCCAAAGGTGTCCCTGAGCTCTTGCTGATCAGAAGGCAAACTTGTAAATTTTAAATTTACATATTATTTTCTTTTTGCTAGTAGCCAACTCTGAGAGTTCTGAGTAAGACAAGTGTTCTGTGTGAAATTAAAACTGCTGTTAGAATTCCTTTGTCTTACTTATTACTCTGAGGAAACTGTGATTGTTTTAGAGCATTAAAGCCTGTGAAAAACCTAGGCACTAAAGGTTGCACATTAATTAAATATTTACAATCTCTATTTTTCCATATAATTATTCAGATTTTGTATCATGAAGAGTAATATAGAATGTAATTTAGTATATACTGATATCCATATTAGAAAATATTCATCACATTTTATTCTGTAGATTTGACTGTAACTATGCAACTTTCCTTCATTTAAAATATCAAGAGATACACCAAAAGAAACCAAAGGTGCAATTGAGACTTAAAATATATGCGGGTAAGTAGTAAATATCTAACAACCTGCCTTATACATTCATTAGTTACCAAAGCAGATGGTGTAATTTTGTTGATAGTAAGTTAGAGACATTGCAACTTTAGTGGTGTATGTGCTCTAAGCATTGACAAAAAACCAAACCAAACCAAAACAATTATTTTTCTAATTTGCTTTAAGAGTAACTTGGCATTTTTAAATAATAAAGCCTCACCTGTGAAACAAAGAGGGAGATGCAAGTTATTTGAAATATTTTTCTTTCTCTCTGTCTGTCTGTCTGTCTGTCTGTCTGTCTGTCTGTCTGTCTTTCTTTCTATTATACATGGGGTTTCATAGTGTCCTCCTTATTGCTTTGAATATTATCATTCAAATTTCCTATACACTAAATTTAATTCAACAATTGTTTTGT
This sequence comes from Mus caroli, assembly GCF_978045245.1. NCBI lineage: Eukaryota > Metazoa > Chordata > Mammalia > Rodentia > Muridae > Mus > Mus caroli. Next base: position 149,138,055 of record NW_028227258.1, on the reverse strand, counting down.
GAACTTCAAGCTCTGGAGACACACACACACTACATACATACATACATACATACATACATTCATTCATACATATGTATTATACACACACAGTTATGTTTTTGTACATATCTATATGTGACTAGGTGATGTTTCTAATACTGCTTATTAAAGATGATCTTTTCTGTTTTGTATCCTTTAGTATTTTTCAACAATCTGTTGACCATTGATGTATAACTTTATTTCTGGACCGTGTATTATGTTCTGATGGTTTATGTATCTGATAGATGGATCATACTGTCAGGAACAAATACTCTGTTTCAGCCTGTATTTAATGAAAGGTTCTAACACTAACTGTGCTGGAAAAATGCATGGTTTTACTCTGTACTACAATGATACTTGGAGGTCAGACAATAAATCATCGTGTGTTGTTGCTGATATTACTTGGAACACTTTAGTGTCTGATTGATATATTTGTATGCAAGAAGTTCACTTAAGTTGAACAAAACTGCCTACTGTGAAGTCAGAAATAATGGTGATGTGTTAAAATTATACCTTTTGTGTACTTTCCCCAAGAAAAAGTGAGCATTAGAGTGTTAGAGTCTCAAAGTCTCCTTTTAATGCATGACGACCTTGTCAAGATATTGACAAAAGTTAGCAGGTGAGTATATTGTGCATGGGTTGTCAAGTTTTAGGCTTGTCAAAAACATGAAGCTGTGGCTACCTTTCATTTCTCAGTAAGAGCCTTTCTGAGAATAGCACAAGTAAATGCATAAAATGTAAAAGAAGCAAAAAATAAATAAATAAGTACAAGAGGCAAAGAAAAATGTCTATCTGCTACCATAATACTTAATTAAGTCATATTTTCATTACAAGCATTTGAGCTCACATATTAACTACAGATGTTATACAATTTCAGAAATTTGAGCTTCTGCATCTTTCAGGGTCCAGACTCAACATAGGATTGGAGTTCTCAACTGGAAGCAGGGATATCTGGAAGGCACGTAATAAATATAAACAGACTACTTTTTGGGTACAAGATGACAGGCAATTTTTCAAGGCTTTAAGTTTCTTTCCTCTTCCATTCTCTGCTCTCTTTCTATCTTGCCTCATCGCAACTTGAACCTGCACACACTCTGCATTCTCTGGCGCACTCTGCTTTTCTTCTACTCTCCCACTCATACATACCTCTGTGTGTTCCCTTTTCACTCTCACACATACTCTTCATACATATTTCACACAAATCTCACACATATCTCATGTGCTCTCCTTTCACTCACACACACACTCTCCATACATACCTCACATTCTCTATTCACTCACTCTTCACATAGATTCTTGCCCGAGTCTTTTATTGATACTCCAAAAGCAGGTTCAAAAAAAAAAAAAAGACATTGTATAATCATTTCCAAATCAAATTTAAAACAATAACCATGTACCACAAAGAATCAAGAATTACAATTGCTCCCCAATTAATCAAGCTTTCCTATTCCCAGGCCTATAGGCAAAGTAATAACAATTGCAAATTTATCATTATTTAAACTTTAACTTTTAACTTATTATACTTCAGAGCTCAGAGCTCCAAGGCAAAATTCTTGCATATACCCTGTTGTATTGTAACTCACTATATTAGACCAGTTTGGTTTTAAACTCAAAAAAATACATCTGCTTCTACCCTATATAGATTATTCTTAATGAAAAAATTTAAAGGTTTTTATTGTACTTCAAATTATGAATGATTATCTAATTGAATCAATGATCAATATATTTCTGGACATAAAAGTGAGGAAGTTTAATTGGGATTTTCAGTATTGGTCTCTTCTGTATTATGGCTATATTGAGGATCTGTATGCAAATATTTTAAATTCTTGCTTTCTCCTCTCTCACTTTGGGGATATATATATATATATATATATATATATATATATATACATATATATTCAACATTTATTATTAGTAGTAAGACTTCATGGTCAAAATTAATAGAAAAAATTGCAGCCATTATAAAGCTCCAGTTATGCAATGCTGAGGAAGAAAATATCTTCCTTCCCTACATTTATGTCACCATACACTGATCTTAGAATGGCTTCTACAAAATGTCAATGGCTTCAACTAAACAATGGTAATATACCTTCTAAAAGAAATAAGAAAACAAATTTAGCTACCAATAGTGCTCTAGCAGGTGATGTTCAAGGGTAAATCCCTTCTCTAACATACACAAAGGACTGAGTGTGATACTCAGCAAAGCAACAAATAATATCAACAACATCATTAGTCACACTTTGATAAATGTTATCTAATATTAGTTAACATATATAATACTTTTGTGAGACAGTGTTTTTTTTTTCAATTGTAATTCTGAAATGACAAAACAAAGGTCCAAGTTGGTCTTTAGAGAGTTCCATGTTTATAACTAGCAGTTGGCAGAATTGAGAAACTGTCTTAAATTTATTTTCCAAATGCCATATTTTCAACACCATACCATGGTAATAACTGCTAAGGTTAACATTCACCTGGAAAAACCAGGTCAAATTTTACAGTGTGAATAACAGAAGCATAGCTAGTGGAGAAGAACAATGAGCTAGAGCTAACAGCATAGTGGAGAAGCACAAGTTAGATGAACATAGAAGTTATGTTTTACTTAGAACCCTCACCAGTAAGTCCTTTTTGACTTGCTGAAGCTTGTTCTGATTTCCTACCTGACTTTGACCCCTGTCATTGATTAAAATATCAAATTTATCTAACTAATTAATAGACCCTGACAAAATGCACAATGTGAACACACACACACACACACAGAGAGAGAGAGAGAGAGAGAGAGAGAGAGAGAACTATAGATAAATGAGAGATGATAGGTAGATAGATAGACAGATAGACAGACAGACAGACAGACAGATAGAATTTATTTTTGTACCCAAAAATAAATCTGAAATCCTGTGTATGCATTAATAAGTCATGTCCTTGAACTTGAATATCTCTACTTAAAAGTTCATTCAATCATAAAGGTTATCACTACTAAGATGAATTATCACATTAAACTATAACCATCAACTATCATTTTATTTCTGTATGACTGTGATTCCTCCATATTATTAAGTGGGGACTTGATATGATCTCATTAATCAGATTGGCAATTGTATTAATCAAATACCAGGCAGAGTTTTCTTATCTTTGATGTAATTTCATGGTTATAAGCCTAAGGGTTGATTTAAGTAATGAGAAGAGTATTTAGACAAATAGTAAAGCAAAGATAATGATAATTTTGTTGTATAAGACAGTGAAAAGATTCCAAATTATTGTCTTCTGCTAGAAATTGAGTAGAGAATCTTTTCAGTTGACTAAATTATATCTACCACACAGAACAGCTAATTAAAACAATGCCATTAATCATGAATTGATTACCATTAAGAAATATAAAACAAAGACAGGAAATTCAATCCTTAGAAATATTTTCTCATACTTAAATTGTGAAGCTACTTTAAATTAGATTCAGTGTTGTGATTTTAAATAAGGCCCTATTTATATAGAGAAGTCTGGATTCAATGAAACTATGGAATAGCAAAATTGAATTTGGCTGTTCTACTAACTTTTCCCTGAGCTGTTTGAACTGCTGTATGCAGGAGTTCTGACCTCATCATAAGATGAAAAGAAAGAAAAATTTTATTTTTTTCTTAACTCCTATCTGTTTACCTAATACTGAACAACTTTCACAAGCACTCTTGACTACTAGGGAAAACCTACAACATATTTAAGAATGAGTAGGAACGAGCTGATGAGATGACTCAGTAGTTGATGCTGAGCCTGAAAAATATGAGCTCCAGCTTTGTTCCTGCACAGTGGAAGGAGTGAATTGATTCATTCAAGGTTTCCTCTGAGTGCCATATGTGTGTATGTGATTGAGACATGATATGCATGTGAATGCTCACTATGAACACACACACACAATAATACACACACATGTGCACACACGTACATATAAATGTGACCAAACATAGTAAAATATTATCACATTTTTTAAAGAAAAGAATAAGTGAGCAAAAGAATTTGCTTTTTTTATCAGTATTCAAAATGATACTACATATACATTTTGAAATCAATAAGAATTTCTATTTAACTAATAACAACAAACTGCTTTACAAAAAAATTCTAAACATGACCTGCATAATGGACATTTAGAGGGTTATAATAATTCATTTTATGTATCATTTTGTGGAACCATTGCTTGCTTTATTTATGCATATGTCTGTGAAGATATTTCTGGATTAGATTACAGTCTGTGATCATAAAATAGGAACTGCTCTTCAGGCAGACTAGTTTTCATTCATTTGGACTTGAATGCAACAAAATAAGAGGAAGGGAATTTCTTTCCTTTGCTCCATCCTTCCTTGTCTAAACTGGAATTTCTTTCCTATATTCTGTTCTCTTTGGAGAACTTGCAACATTGTCCCCCTTGTTTGTCAGGCTGTTATACTTAAACTGGATTATCACTTTATGTAATGTGCCACAAATTTTCAGACAGTCAATTACAGTCCCATATTTGAAAAAGGGTTAAGGATACACTGAAGGTGATGAAATATTGATCAGAGTGGAAAATTCAATCATGTGGGATGAAAAAAACTAGCAATTTATTACAGAATATGTGATAAATACTGTTAACAATACATATTTGGAAACTACTAATAGAGCAGATATGGCATGCTATTGCTTCTTAAAAGATATTGGCCAAATGAGGTAATATGGTTATTAGTCTGATTTCCTTAGCTCACAATATATAATAACTACATAAACATTATAGTCTCTAATCTAAATGTACACTATTTTGTCAACCATATCTTCTCAAATTTAGCTGTAAAATAATAAAATAATGGTAAAGGTCAAGGTTGAAAATCAGAGCGGAAGAAAAAAGGGAATAAGAGAATATGAAGAATAGGAACTCAGAGATGAGTGTGACACTGCTTAAAACCAAGGTGATCAGAGAATGTTCAGACACTTAGAGGCACAGAAGAATGAACCAAAACACAGTGGAAAAGTAGAGAGGAAGTGGAGGGCAATCTAGAGTGCAAATCAGCCATTAGAGATTGCCTTCCAGATGTCTTTTTGCAGATTTCTTAGGGACAAATGCATATATTCTTCCACATTTGCCTCTTTCTTGATCAGCCTAGACAGTTAGTATGCTGAAGGTTAAATGTAAGGGTGTTAGGCTTACTCTGGAATGTTAATGTAAAAATAGCTACCCCTCGAGGAAGGCACTATACAGTTAATGGTGCAATGTGAATTGAACACTTAAGCATATGTATGACTGCTCTCTATGATCTAATGGCTTCCTGAGTCACTTTGCAGTCTGAGATTATGAAGATGCTAAAATTATAGTCTTATGAAAATTGGATCTCAATTATTTTCTGCCGTGTCCCACTCCTGTTGATATTATTGATGGCTATAGATAAGCTTTCTGAGAAGATTTTACTTTGGCCCACTAGTCTGCATTTCCAAAGGTAAAATGACTGTGCTCACACGCCATTTTTAAAGGATAACATTCATGCAATATTAAAGGAACCAGGTTGTTCTTTCAAGTTAATGTCCTCACTTTTCAGGACATTAGAAGAGGATATCATTTGACATTTTGAAAACAGTCATTTATCAAATACAGTCTTCAGCATGCTAATTCACATCTAATTGATAAGGACTTTACCCTCTGAAATACTTACTTGCATTGTTCCACTTTTTTCTGAATGGCATTTCTTTTTTGACAATGAAATCTTACTCATAATAAAATATCTGTTTCGGGGTCATGCTACACAGATCAGCATAGCATGTCTCTTCCAAGGGTTTTGAATTAATTTGTATTAGTTTTGCTTATGACAGACACACAGTTCCTAGTCTTAGTTAGAGCATGGATTATCTAATTCACAGGGGCAGATTTCAACAGAAGCTTTAAAGTCCTGCTTTCGATCCCAACCAGATGCTCATCTGTCACAGCTTACCAAACAGAGCCTGGGAAAGGGTTTGTTCTGCGTTCAGGGTTTGAATTCTGGCCATTTACTTCTGGCTGTTTTTTAAATGAAGTTTTACTTCAGGTCTGTGAGATACCCAATAGGCCATTGGAAGGTCCAGTTCCCCACATTATGCTGGTAAATAGATTTAAAGTTTTTAAAAAATGATTATGATTCAATCAAAATTAAAACTCTAAACAGTGCTTATAAGTTACTTGCCAGAACGATGCAATGCACAATTGAAGATTTTTATATCTTTTTATCCATTTTCAATTGATACCGTCAGAAAACTGTCATTCTAAGATTGATTGTGTGTGTGCAAGCATGTGTGTTTGTGTGTCTGTATATATATATCATGTACACATATGTACATGTGGTCAAAGTGATTCATATTATGTGGTGTTTTGAGAAATCAAGCTGTTTTGACTCCTTTAAGGCTCACTAATCAGATCTTTTTTTAAAAAGTTAATTTATATTACTTGCCTACATTAAATCAAACTACAGTTTAAACTTGTTCCTCCTGTGTTCTTGCGGAAATTACTCTTTTGTTATATATCTTCTTGTTTACTATAATGAAATATAATTGTACACAGGGAATGTACACATTATATTTTTCTGTTTATGACCATATAACATACATTTAAGCAAGTATATTAATTATTAGTTCTGATATTACAAAATTGTTGAACATAATTTGAATCAAAGACCTCAAACTTATTTTTTTACTTAAAGAAACAACTATAACTGTCCTTTGCTGTAAAGTTACTTTTACTTATTTTCAAAACAGTATTTAGAAGTGACTGCCTCAATGTTAAGTTGTTCGAAGACTCACCTGTCATATAAACTGTAACATGTTTCTTTGGACTTTGAGCTTCTTCATTGTGAGCAGTGTCCCAGTCATCTCTGTATGCTTAATTCCAGAACTGAGTCTAGTATATAAGACTATTTAATGGAGTAAATGTTAAACTCACAAACACAAAGTTATTGGAATCCTTTAATAAACACAGTTCAATGAAGAAGGATTTTAGTTCAAACTCTAAACATATCAACAGTTCTACAAACTACAGCTTGTGAAATGTCTCTATCACGTGAAGAATTTTCTGCAGACTCCCAAGCTCATGAAAAAGATATGTAGTATAACTGTTATCGAAGTATAAAAGTGCAGAACAGCTGTGACTACCTGATCTAAGAGAGAAATGAAGTTGGGTCTAATCATATTTCCTTAAGAGCATTAGATCCTAATCTTTCTAAGGCTGTGACCAACCCTTTAATTCAGTTCCTCATGTTGTGGTGACTCCCTACCATAAAATTTTCCTGTTGCTACTTCATAACTGTAATATTTCTACTGTTTTGAATCGTAATGTAGATATCTGGTTCTCTTTTTTGGTTATGCCCTTGTGTGTTTTAGGTATCAGAGTAATTGTGGCTTCATAGAATGAATTACATATTGTTCTTTCTGTTTCTATTATATGTAATAGTTTGAGGAATATTGGTATCAGGTATTCTTTGAAGGCCTGGTAGAATGTTTTGTTTGTTTGTTTGTTTTGTTTTGTTTTTGTTGGTGGTGGTTTTTTTTTCTTTTTGGGGGTGTTTGGGAGGTTTTCAATGATTTCCTCTATTTACTTATGAGATATTAGCCTATTTACATAGTTTATCTGCTCTTGATTTTACTTTGGTATGTGGCATTTGTCTAGAAAACCATTCAATTCATCTAGATTTTTCTGGTTTTGATGACGATAGGTTGTTCCATTTGGACCTGATGATTTTTTTAAACTTTTCTTTGTTTCTGTTGTTATGTCTCCCTTTTCATTTCTAATTTTATTAATTTGATTACTGCCTCTGAGCCATTTAGTTAGTTTGGCTAGGGGTTAATCTATCCTGTTGATACTCTCAAAAAACCAGCTTCTGTCCATTTAAATGGATATTTGCTATGAGCTTGCTATTAACTTCTTTTATTAAGTCTAATGGTGTCCCTTGTACACATTTTTATAAGGGATTATGAATTTATCGAAGGATGTTTCTCCATTTAATGAGCTCACTATGTGACTTTTGTGTTTCAGATTATATGGTGGATTTAGTGGTTTATGCATTTTGAGCCCTCCTTGGATCTCTAGGATGTAGCCATCATTGTGCACAATCTTAATTCATTTGCCCTTGAGTTCAGTTTGCATTATTTTATTGAGTTTTTGTGCATCTATGTTCATAAGTAAAATTAGTCTAATATATTTTATTGTTGAGTTTTTATGTGTTTTGATATGAAGGTAAATGTGGTTTCATAAGAGGATTGGGCAATGCTTTTCTGTTCCTGTTTCTATTTTGGTGAATAACTTGAAGAGTACTAGCATTGACTCTTCTTTGAAATCTGGAATAATTCTACACTGAATTCCCGTGGCCTTGGGCAACAATTTTTTGGGGGATATTTTAGTGACTTTCTAGTTCTCTAAGTCTCTTTAAGTTGTTTATTTCATCCTGATTTAACTGTGGTAAGTGCTTCATATCAAGTAAAATGTACATTTCTTTTAGATTTTCTAATTTGTTGGAGTAAAGTTTTTTTTTTTAAAGTATGTTCTTATGATTCTTTAGAGTCCATTGGTATACCTTGTTATATCTTGGCTTTTGATTCAAATTGTATTAATTTGAATATTCTCTCTGCCTTTAATTTAGTGTGGATATGCATTGTCCATCTTGCTGATTTTCTAAATTAACCAACTCTGTTTCATTTGTTCATTGTAATGTTTTCTTTGTTGGTATTTTTTTCTGCTCATAGTTTTAATATTTCTTGCTGTCTTCTCTCTGTTCTAGAATTGCCAGGTATTCTACTAAGTTGCTACTATAAAATCTCTGTACAGTTTTTTTTTTAATTGTATGCACTTAGTGCTATGAACTTGTCTTTTAGAACCATCTTCATTGTGTTCCATGAGAATGGGTATGCTACCTATTCATTTTCATTTGAGAAAGGTTTTAGTTTCCTTTTTCCTTCCTTCCACTGATCCAACTCTCTAGCCCTATCCTTCTTTACTTCTTCTGTCTTGCCTCATTTTTTTTTTTTATTTAGTAGAGACTTTTTCAGTTCCCATGAATTTGTAAGCTTTCTGTTGTTTCAATTCTTGTTGATGATATTCAGCTTTACTCTGTCGGGGTCTGATAGGATGTAGGTAGTTATATCAATATTTTTGAATCTGTTGAGACTTGCTTTGTGTCCAAATATGTGGTCAGTTTTGAAGAAATTTGTATGAGTTGCTGAGAAAGTATATTCTTTTTTGTTAAGGTGGATATTCTTTAAATATTTCTCAGGTCTCTTTGTTTTATAATATATATTATTTCCATGATTTATCTATTTATTTTTATTTTGGATGACATGCCTGTTGATGAGAATGGGGTACTGAAGTCTCTTACTATCAGTGTGTGATTGTCAATATGTGAATTAAAGTGTAGTTGTGTTTCTTTTACAAACTTGAATATGTTTTTTGTTGGGGGAATAGATATAAAAAATTAAAATGTCATCTTGGTGGAATTTTTTCTTTTGAGGAGTGGATGATGTCTTTTCATAACTTTTTTGATTAGTTTTGGTTTGATGTATTTTGCTACATCAAAATTTCTACACAAGCTTGCTTCTTAAATACATTTTCTTGGAATATTCTTTATTAGCCCTTTACAGTGAGGTAATATCTTTGTTGCTGTGTTATATTTTTTAGATACAGAAGAAGGATGGCTCTTGTTTTTCTATCCATTTTTTCAGTCTGTACATCTTTACTGGGAATTCGAGACCATTGATTCTGAGAGATAGCAGTGACCATTGGTTACTGACTCCTATTTTGTTGTTGTTTGATGGTGGTTATGATGGTGGTGAGGGTGGTCATGGTGATACTGTGGGTGTTCCTGCGTATGTTTCCTTTCTTTTGATTTGCTGGTCTGTGATTATTTATTTCTTCTGTTTTCATGAGTGTAGTTAACATCCTTAGGTTGGTATTTTCCTTCTAGTATCTTCTTTAGGTTGGGGTTTATAAACTAAAATTCCCTAAAATTAGTTTTATCAAGTCATACCGTATTTTCTCCATCTACACTCATTGAATGCTTTGCTCAGGATAGAAATCTGAGCTAGCATCTCTGGTCTTTTAGAATTTGCAGTACCTCTTTTTGAGGCCCTTCTGGCTTTTGCAATTATTCATTGAAAAGTCAGTTTTAGTTCTAATAGGTTTGCCTTTATATCTCACATAGTGTTTCTCCCTTCAATCTGTTTCTGTCTATATTCTGTACATTTAATAGCATTAGTATAGGCATGTTCTTCTTTGGGTTAGGGGACATATTTCTTCTATGATATTTTAGAAAATGAGAATATTTTCTGGGGTTTTGACCCTAGGTTTCCTCCTCCTCCTCCTCCTCCTCCTCCTCTTCCTCCTCCTCCTCCTCCTCCTCTTCCTCCTCCTCCTCCTCCTCCTCTTCTTCTTCTTCTTCTTCTTCTTCTTCTTCTTCTTCTTCTTCTTCTTCTTCTTCTTCTTCTTCTTCTTCTTCTGCTATTCTTTTACTCTTAGATTTGTTTGGCCTTCCCATAGTGTCTCAGATTTCTTGCATATTCTTTGTCAGGATTTTGTTTAGATTTTACATTTTCTTTGACTAATATATGAATTTCTTCTATTGGGCTTTCAAGGACTAAGACTTTCTTCTATTTCTTGCATTCACTTTGTAAAGCATGCCTCTGTAGTAGTTCTTATTCAAAATCCTAAATATTTCATTTGCAAAATCCCCTCAGTTTAGAACTTCTTTATTGATTCTATTTCTATTTTTATGTCTTCTGATTTTCTGATTTATCTTTTTTATTGTTTGTATTTTCTTGTAATTCTTTTTAAGGGTTTATTGACTTTTTCCTAAACAACATTTAAAATAAAGGCTGTTTTATGTTTTGTTTTGTTTTGTTATGTTTTGTGTTTTTATTTTGCTTCAGGTATACCTGCTGTGTTAGGGTTTCTGTGCTTTTAGGAGAGACATTTTGTTCTCACTCTTATTGACTGTGTTTTTATGCTCAAGTGTAGATGTCAGGGATTGGATAGATTAGTTTAGATGTCGATATCTATTTTTGTCTTTGTTGGGTAGTTGTTTTGTTTTTTGTTTCCTTTCTGGAATTTAGAAAAGTATGGTGGCTATGTTGTCTGCTAGTAAATTTTCTATGGACCTGATACATGTGGCCACTTGAAGTCCCAGATTAAATTTGTCTGCATTGGGAGCTAACACTTAGGAAATGGGATAGGCTAGGCATCAGAGTACATTCACAGGAGGGAAGAATGCAGTGTGTTCCCTCAGGAATTGCCTATTCATTCTTCTTAAAATGGGAATGGAGAGTAAAGTGATGTGACCACAGAAAGTCTACTACAGAGCTGAAAATGAAACTGGGGAAATAGATTTGGAGGGAAAGATGATCTAAGTCAGAATACCTGCTTCCCTCTCACAGTGAAGTGTAGTTGAATGCAATAAAGCAATGAATTAGGTAGGAGTGGAAGATGTGGGGAATGGGGAGGAATGAGTGTGAGGAGTGGGGAAGGCTTCAGCGGGTATTCTGTTGCAGAGGTGAGGATGAGACTGGGGATTAGGTCTCAGGATACAAAGGAAGAGCTCAAGGTCTTCACTCAGCCCTGACAGGAGCAACCTTTGGATTAGCAAGGACTACCTTCTGCATTTCGGGACTTAGATAAAACCACAAGTGAAAGCAGGGGAGTTAGGAGTGGAATATCCATACGATCCACTAAATGTGGGGCAAACGGCTACAATAGGCATTCTGCAGAGCTAGGGATGAGGCTGGATAAACAGTTAGAGAGGAAGCTTCTGCCTCTCTGATTCCCTGGTAGGAGGCTTTTTTATTTCATACTATTAATCCCAAAAATTTTTATTAAGAAGATTATCATGTAGAGCCAAACACTGCATAGATATGAATGGCAGAAGAAATAACTGGGTTGAAAGCTGTAAGTGAATCCTAGCTAGTTGTGTTCTGGACAAATTCTATGCCTAAAACATTTATCTTACTAGGATATAGCTGTCCCCTGTTCAAATTTAAATTTCAAATGTTGAAACAGTTTTTATTTATTTAATTTTTGAAACAGCTTTTTCAAAACTAAATATATACCTCAAGCCATACATAACCTAGGGTACATTTGGAAATCCTGTAAAATTATTTAGTGAAATTCATAATAACTGCTTCTTTGTTCATTAAAAGAAAACTAATATTGAGGGCACAGAGTTGGCAGACACCCCCACGGTACCTAGTGGATTCCCCACACGATCTTAGGATCACTGGTGAGTGGAACCAAACATCTGATCCAATCCAATCACGTGGGACCTGAGACAGCAGAAGGGAAGCAGAAAACCAGCCTGACCAGGGACACAAGTCCCTTCCGGTCGTCGCCAGCACTGGGTCACCTGGTGCTCAGAGTCAGCGGACATCCCCACAGTTCCCAGAGGACTCTCCATGTGATCTTAGGATCACTGGTAAGTGGAACACAACATCTGTTCCAATTCAATTGTGACAGGTCTGTGACAGCAGGAACAAGGACACCAGAGACCTTCCTAACCAGTGGCTCAGGTTCCTTTTTTAAATTTTTTTATTTTTTATATTTTATATTTTTTATTAGGTATTTTCCTCATTTACATTTCCAATGCTATCCCAAAAGTCCCCCATACCCTCCCCCCGACTACCCTACCCACCCACTCCCACTTTTTGGCCCTGGAGTTCCCCTGTACTGGGGCATATAAAGTTTGCAAGTCCAATGGGTCTCTCTTTCCAGTGATGGCCTACTAGGCCATCTTTTGATACATATGCAGCTAGAGTCAAGACTCCGGGGTACTGGTTAGTTCATAATGTTGTTCCACCTATAGGGTTGCAGATCCCTTTAGCTCCTTAGGTACTTTCTCTAGCTCCTCCATTGGGGGCCGTGTGATCCATCCAATAGCTGACTGTGAGCATACACTTCTGAGTTTGCTAGGCCCCGGCATAGTCTCACAAGAGACAGCTATATCTGGGTCCTTTCAGCAAAATCTTGCTAGTGTATGCAATGGTGTCAGCGTTTGGAAGCTGATTGTGAGATGAATCCCTGGATATGGCAGTCTCTAGATGGTCCATCCTTTCGTCACAGCTCCAAACTTTGTCTCTGTAACTCTTTCCATGGGTATTTTGTTCCCAAGTCTAAGAAGGGGCAAAGTGTCCACACTTTGGTCTTCATTATTCTTGAGTTTCATGCGTTTAGCACATTGTATCTTATATCTTGGGTATCCAAGTTTCTGGGCTAATATCCACTTTTCAGTGAGTACATATTGTGTGAGTTCCTTTGTGATTAGGTTACCTCACTCAGGATGATGCCCTCCAGGTCCATCCATTTGCCTAGGAATTTCATAAGTTCATTCTTTTTAATAGCTGAGTAGTACTCCATTGTGTAAATGTACCACATTTTCTGTATCCATTCCTCTGTTGAGGGGCATCTGGGTTCTTCCCAGCTTCTGGCTATTATAAATAAGGCTACTATGAACATAGTGGAGCATGTGTCATTCTTATGGGTTGTAACAGTCATTAATAGTCTCCCAACCAAAAAAAGCTCAGGTTCCTTTTGATCAGATCTGGTTTACCATGGTTTCAAACAGATCAGACAGCTCCATGGTCCTCAAAGGAGACACCACTTGCAGGCACTGTAACATGCCCAGGATCTTAGGACAACAGGATCCCAGGTAAACAGGAGCTGGGCCACACCAGAATTTCAGGGTCTCAGAGGATGCTTGACTGCCAAAAACTCTGATACACCCAGTATCTCAGGTTCACAGGAGCCCACAATCAAAGGATCACAGAGAAACCTGGACTCTGAGGAGTCCTGAATCAACTGGGATTATAGGAGAGACAGGCTCCAATCACATATATGGAGGGCAGCAAGCACTTGAGATAATCAGATAGCAGGAGGCAAGCATAAGAACAGAAGCAACAGAAACCAAGGTTACTTGGCATCATCAGAACCAAACTCTCTCACTGTAGCAAGATCTGGATACACCATCACACCAGAAAAGCAAGACATGGATCTAAAGTCACTTCTCAGGATGATGATGGAGGACATTAAGAGAGAAATACAGGAAAACACAGGTAAAAAGCTAGAAGCCTTTAAAAAGGAAACACAAAAATTCGTTACAGAGTTACAGGAAAACACTAACAAACAGGTGATTGAATGGAACAAAACCATCCAGGATCTAAAAATGGAAGCAGAAACAATAAAGAAAACCCAAAGGGAGATAACTCTGGAGGTAGAAACCGTAGAAAAGGAATCAGGAACCATAGATGTGAGCATCAGCAACAGAATCCAAGAGATGGAAGAGAGAATCTCAGGTGCAGAAGTTTCCATAGGGAACATGGACAGAACAATCAAAGAAAATACAAAATGCAAAAAGATCCTAACACAAAACATCCAGGAAATCCAGGACACAATGAGAAGACCAAACCTATGCATAATCAGAGAAGATGAGAATGAAGATTTTCAACATAAAGGGCTAGCAAATATTTTCAACAAGATTATAGAAGAAAAATTCCCATACCTAAAGAAAGAGATGGCCATGAACATACAAGAAGCATACAGAACTCCAAATACATAGGACAAGAAAAGAAATTCCTCCCTACACATAATAATCAGAACAAAAAAAAATGCACCAAATAAAGACAATATTAAAAGCAGTAAGGAAAAAAGGTTAAGTAACATATAAAGGCAGGCCTATTAGAATTACTCCAGACTTCTCACCAGAGATTATTAAAGCCAGAAGATCCTGGACAGATGTTATACAGACCCTTAAGAGAACAGAAATGCCAACCAAGGCTACCATACCCAGCAACACTCTCAATTACCATAGATGGAGAAACCAAAGTATTCCATGACAAAACCAAATTCACACAATATCTTTCCACGAATCCAGCCCTTGAAAGGATAATAACTGGAAAACACCAACACAAGGAGGGAAATGATGCCCTAGAAAAAGCAAGAAAGTAATCCTTCAACAAACCTAAAAGAACACAGCCACAAGAACAGAATCCCAACTCTAACAACAACAACAACAACAACAACAACAACAACAACAAACAGGAAGCAACAATTAGTTTTCCTTAAAATCTCTGAATATCAATGGACTCAATTCCCCAATAAAAAGACATAGACTAATAGACTGGCTACACAAACAGGACCCAACATTTTGTTGTTACAGGAAACCAATCTCAGGAAAAAAGACAGATACTACCTCAGAATGAAAAGCTGGAAAACAATTTTCCAAGCAAATGGTCTGAAGAAACAAGCTGGAGTAGCCATTCTAATATCTAATAAAATCGACTTTCAATCCAAAGTTATCAAAAAAGATAAGGAGTGACACTTCATACTCATCAAAGGTAAAATCTTCCAAGAGGAACTCTCAATTCTGAATATCTATGCTCCAAATGAAAGGGCAGCCACATTCATTAAAGAAACTTTAGTAAAGCTGAAAGCACCCATTTTACCCATTCAAAAATAGTGGGAGACTTCAATACCCCACTCTCATTAATGGACAGATCCTGAAAACAGAAACTAAACAGACAGAGTGAAACTAAGAGAACTTATGAAACAAATGGATTTAACAGATATCTACAGAACGTTTTATCCTAAAAAAAGGATATAGCATCTTCTTAGAACATAATGGTACCTTCTCTAAAGTTGACCATATAAATGGTCACACAACAGGCCTCAAGAGATACAAAATATTGAAATTGTCCCTTGCATCCTATCAGATCACCATGGATTGATCTTCAATAACAACATAAATAATAGAAAGCCAACATTCAGAGGAAACTGAACAACACTCTTCTCAATGGTACCGTGGTCAAGGAAGGAATAAAAAAAGAAATTAAAGACTTTCTAGAGTTTAATGAAAAAGAAGCCACAAAATACCCAAACTTATGGGACACAATGAAAGCATTTCAAAGAGGAAAACTCATAGCTCTGAGTGCCTCCAAAAAGAAACTAGAGAGAACACACACTAGCAGCTTGACAACACACCTAAAAGCTCTAGAACAAAAGGAAGCAAATTCACCCAAGAGGAGTGGAAGGCAGGAAATAATCAAACTCAGGGGCAAAATCAACCAAATGGAAAAAAAAAGAACTATTCAAAGAATCAAGGAAACCAGGAGCTGGTTCTTTGAGAAAATCAACAAGATAGATGAACCCTTAGCAGACTCACTAGAGGGTACAGGGACAGAATCCTTATTAGCAAAATCAAAAATGAAAAGAGAGATATAACAACAGATCCTGAGGAAATTCAAAACACCATCAGACCCTTCTACAAAAGGCTATACTCAACAAAACTGGAAAACCTGGATGAAATGGACAAATTTCTAGACAGATACCAGGTACCAAAATTAAATCAGGATCAGCTTAAAGATCTTAACAGTCCCATCACCCCTAAATAAATAAAAGCAGTCAGCAATAGTCTCCCAATCATTAAAAGGCCAGGACCATATGGGTTTAATACAGAGTTCTATCAGACCTTTTAAAACTATTCCACAAAATAGAAACAGATGGTACTCTACCAAATTCATTCTATGAAGCCACAGTTACCAGATTCCTAAGCCAAGTAAAGACCCAACAAAAATAGAGAACTTCAGACCAATTTACCTTATGAATATTGATGCAAAAATACTCAATAAAATTCTCAAAAACTGAATCTAAGAACACATCAAAATGATCATCCATCATGAGCAAGTAGGCTTAATCCCAGGGATGCAGGAATGGTTTAATATATGGAAATCCAGCAACTTAATCCACTATATAAACAAACTCAAAGACAAAAACCACATGCTCATCCCATTAGATGCTGAGATAGCATTTGACAAAATCCAACACCCATTAATGATAAAAGTCTTGGAAAGATCAGGAATTCAAGGCCCATGCCTAAACATAATAAAATCAATGTACAGCAAACCAGTAGCCAACATCGAAGTTAATGGAGAGAAGCTGGAATTAATCTCACTAAAATCAGGGACTAGACAAGGCTGCCCACTTTCTCGCTACCTATGCAATATAGTACTTGAAGTACTAGAGAAAGAAATTAGATAACAAAAAGAGGTAAAGTAGATACAAATTGGAAAGGAAGTAGTAAAAACATGACTATTTGCAGATGATATGATATTATATATAAGTGACCCTAAAATTTCCACCACAGAACTCCCAAACCTAATAAACAGCTTCAGTGTAGTAGCTAGATATAAAATTAACTCAAACAAATCTATGGCCTTTGTCAACACAAAGGATAAACAGGCTGAGAAAGAAATCAGGGATGCAACACCCTTCACAACAGTTACAAATAGTATAAAATACCTTGGTGTGACTCTTAACTAAGAAAGTGAAAGAACTGTATAAGAACTTCAAGTCTCTGAAGATAGAATTCAAAGAAGATTTCAGAAGACAGAAAGATCTCCCATGCTCATGGATTGTCAGGATAAATATAGTGAAAATGGCTAGCTTGCTGAGAGTAATCTACAGATTCAATGCAATCTCCATCAAAATTCCAACTCAATTCTTCAACGAATTAGAAAGGGCAAATTGCAAATACATCTGGAATAACAAAAAAACCTAGGATAGCAAAAACTATTTTCAATGATAAAAGAACCTCTGGTGGGATCTCCATGCCTGACCTCAAGCTGTACTACAGAACAATATTTGTTAAAAACTGCATGGTACTGGTATAGCGACAGACAAGTAGAACAATGGAATAGAACTGAAGACTCAGAAATGAGTACACACACCTATGGTCACTTGATCTTTGACAAGGGAGCTAAAACCATCCAGTGGGAAAAAACAGCATTTTGAACAAATGGTGCTGGCACAACTGGAGATTTTCATGTATAAGAATGCAAATTGATCCATTCTTAGCTTCTTGTACTAAGGTCAAGTCTAAGTGGATCAAGGAATTCCACATAAAACCAGAGACACAGAAACTTATAGAGGAGGAAGTGGGGAAAAGCCCAGAAGATGTAGGCAGGGGGAAAAATTCCTGAAAAGAACAGCAATGGCTTGTGTGATAAGATTGAGAATCCAGAAATGGGACCTGATAAAATTGCAAAGATTCTGTAAGGCAAAAGACAATGTCAATAAGACAAAAAGGCCACCCACAGATTGGGAAAGGATATTTACCAATCCTAAATCAGATACGGGACTAATATCCAATATATATAAAGAAGTCAAGAAGATGGACTCTAGAAAACCAAATAACCCCATTAAAAAATGTGGCAGAGATCTAAACAAAGAGTTTGCAACTGAGGAATATTGAATGCCTTAGAAGCACCTGAAAAAAATGTTCAACATCCTTAATCATCTAGGAAATGCAAATCAAAACATCCCTTAGATTCCACCTCACACCAGTCATATTGGCTAAAGTAAAAAATTCAGGTAACAGCACATGCTGGCGAAGATGTGGAGAAAGGGGAACACTCCTCAATTTTTGGTCAGATTACAACCTTGTACAACCACTCTGGAATTCAGTCTGGTGGTTCCTCAGAAAATTGGACATAGTACTACTGGAGGATCCTCCAATACCTCTCCTGGGCATATATCCAGAATATGATAGAACTGGAAATAAGAAGACATGTTCTACTATGTTCATAGCAGCCTCATTTATAATAGTCAGAAGTTGGAAAGAACCCAGATGTCCCTCAACAGAGGAATTGTTACAGAAAATATGGTATATTTACACAATGGAGTACTACTCAGCTATTAAAAAGAATGAATTTATGAAATTCCTAGGCAACTGGGTGGATCTGGAGGATATCATCCTGAGTGAGGTAACCAATCACAAAAGAACTCACATGATATGTAGTCATTGATAAGTGGATATTAGCCCAGAAACTTAGAATACCCAGATACAATTTGCAAAACATATGAAGCTCAAAAAAAAAAAAAAAAAAAAAAAAAAAAAAAAAAAAACGAAGACTAAAGTGTGGACAAGTTGCCCCTTCTTAGAATTGGGAACAAAACCCCCATGTAAGGACTTACAGAGACAAAGTTTGGAACTAAGACAAAAGGATGGACATCCAGAGATTGCCTCACATGGGGATCCATCCCATAATCAGCCAACAAACGCAGTCACTTTAGCATAAGCCAGCAAGATTTTGCTGAAAGGACCCTGATATAGCTACTCTTGTGAGGCTATGCCAGTGCCTGGCAAACACAGAAGTGGATGCTCACAGTTATCTATAGGATTGAACACAGGGCCCCCAACATAGGAGCTAGAGAAGTACTCAAGGAGCTGAAGGGGTCTGCAACCCTATAGGTGGAATAACAGTATGAACTAACCAGTATCCCCAGAGCTCATGTCTCTAGTTGCATATGTAGCAGAAGTTGTCCTAGTTGGCCATCATTGGGAAGAGAGGCCCCTTGGTCTTGCAAACTTTATATCTCCAGTACAGGGGAAACACCAGGGCCAAGAAGTGGGAGTGGGTGGGTAGGGAAGCAGGGGCAGAGGAGGGTATAGTGGACTTTCAGGATATCATTTGAAATGTAAATGAAGTAAATACCTAATTAAAAAAATGGCGGCGGAGGGGAAGAAAACTAATATCATTAAAATGTGCATGAGCCTGCTTCTATGGAAGCTCAATTTTAGCAGAAAACTTTGACTTTCAAATAGGAAAAGAAATCTATGCATAAACGGTCTGCTTCTGAAGCTCGGTTCATCTATTCACCACAAATCCTGCTTCTGGATCAACACTGCAGATGTAATAACATTGCAGCAGAAATTTAGCCCATTCTGTTTCATGTTAATACATGAGGAAATATAAATTACGTATTTGTTTTAATTTTTAAATAGGATTTTTGTGAATTGAGATAGTTAGAATTGTCATTTTTTTAATGGAAATCTTCTAGTTTACTTTTAGTACAAATCAAGAGTGGCTTAAGGTAAGTGTATATAGATGTTATGAGGGATTTCTTAAGAGTACAAAGGGCCTATAGGGTATTCCCCAGAATCTACTGGACAGCATCATTTCTACATTTTGAGTTCTTGTATAATCTATTGTACTGTTGACTGAAATCACATAATAAATTTAATATTCTCACTAAACCTCCTTAAGGCTATATTGTTGGTGTTATAAATATCTCAATTTTTTATTATAAATACAATTTTTTCAATTTATATAAATCTTTCTAAAAGAAACAAAATTGCTATTGTCAAGACATTAAGTTTTGTATTTATTTAATAAAAGTACATTAATTATTCTGAAGCATGCTGGGAGACACAATGGATGTTAGTTCTTCTAGCATGAATCCCTTACTGTACAAATGAAGTTGTGTAAAGAAGCATTTTAAAGAACTCTACTCAGTTTTATATGCAGGAAACTTGAGCAAAGAAAATGGGAGTGCAACTAAATTCTGGTAGCAATAGTCCAGGGTATTTTTTTTTTTTTACAGTGTTACAAAAATAGTGATTTGGGTCATGAAGTAGGTGTAAGTGAAGTTCAACTTTTTGAAATGATACAATTATGCAGTTCTAAAATAGGATATTTGTGTGTATAACATCATTTAAATAGCCAATAGATTTAGAATTTCATTAGCAACAATAGCTTCAAGATTCAATTGTGGAAAATATTTATGCCAAAATTGGCACACAAATGAAATTGTATACAAAATGTTTTTAGAAATTCAATTGCATTCTGACCATGTACAATGCATTAACTTTATAATAATTCTTTTCAAATTATCAAGAAAAATACAACACAATTTCAGGATAAGACTGATAAACTGTTTCAAATGAACAAAAAGACACTAAGTCTTTTAGTGCTCTCTATATAGTCTGAGGAACATTAACAAAGTCATTTTGGCTTGGCTTGTTTATCAGAAAGGGAAAAGGTTCAAATTGAGGAGAGATATGAAGGAAAATAATTTTAATGGTTTTTTTTTTTGTGCCTACTGGGTGTGTTTGTATGTGTGTGTTTTTAGTATATGTATGCGCATGCATGTGTATATGTGCGGTGTGTATGTATGTAATCATGTGTATGTATGGGTTGCGTGTGTGTTTGTATGTGCTTGTGTGTGTTGTAGGGGGGATGATATGTATTTGCATATGATGTGGTATGTGTGTATATTTGTATAAGTGTTGTGTAAGCATGTGTGTGGTATAAGTGTGTGTGTGGTATAAGTGTGTTTGTGTGTGTATGTGTGATATGTAGTTTTATGTGTGTGTGCATGTGATATTGTATGTGTGTATATTTGTATACACAAATATGTGTATACAAATTTACACAAATATATGTGTGGTATAAGTGTGTGTGTGGTGTAAATGTGTTCATGTGTGTGTGAGTGTGTGTTTGTGTTGTTTCATGCAGCAACAAAATCTGAACCTCCACAAGGCAAAAAGTGGGATGAATTAATTCTCTGTATCTAGGGCAGAAACAATGAGCCCTAGATTTACTTTGCTCCTCTAAAGTCTATTGAATTCTAGTCACTACGAAATACAGGCTAGTGAAACTTAATGTGCAAGGGGATTTAAAAACTTGCTGAGTGTTTGGAAGAGAAAAGTTTCCAGACAGTGTGAGAGGACAGCAGAGCAGGAAACAGCTGCCCACACATGCACCTGGCATTGTGCATGCTAAGGTGAAGAAATTTGCTGACTTCAAAAAATGAGCAATGAGCCGATCATGGCTAGAAAGTTAGAAAGAGTATATGGAAGGATTTGCAGAGACCGCTTCACTAAAGAGACTGCCTATTGAGATAAGCTAACCTACCTTGGCATTTGCTGTTGCAGTATAAAATAAATATGCTGAGTTTCTTAGTTGCTGTTACTGTATCTCCATCAGATCACACAGCCCTTCATATCCCAAATACTTTGTACATATGGCCTCTGATTTTCCATTTCTCCATCTGTCTAGTCAAGTCAACCCCCAATGTCTTGCAGGCCACAGAACACACATATACACAATCTCGTGCAGACACACACATACATTCTCTCTCCCAAATAGGCATAAATGATAACAACATATAATTAAATTGAAACATATTTCAATGACCAGATATAAGATATTTTAAGGAGAAAATTACACTATACAAAACAGTATCCCAAAGGATGAATGTTCACGAGATGTACTTATATAAATAAGTGAAGGAATGTGTTGAAGAGAATAATATATATGCATTAATAAGCTCACCCAAAAGAATAATCAAATATATATATTAAAGGAAGAGAAGAATTTCTTTCAAGTTTTACATGTATTCTGCACGTAGTGAAAAATCTCTCAAAGTATATCATGAATAGGTTGTCCACTGTATTTCTTAATAAATAAAGTGTATTGAAGGCTTGTCCAGAGGTACACTTATTTCTGCACTGTTTGCTTATTTGAATAACCTCATGTTTTACAGCCATTCCTCCTACTTATCTTGAGGTTTAAGTTGTAACCAAAAGTCATTGGTGCCCTCTGCACATTCTTCCACGTCTGATTTATCCTTAGCTTCCTGATTATATTTGGTTTTACATTTATTTCAAGGAAACATTATTAATTGAGAATTTTTTGATAATCCACTTAATTTTTCATTCATTAAGCATATGTCATGAAACAGACTAAGAATTCTTTGTATTTGTTTAATGTATGTTTCATATATTAGTATAGATTTTAAAATACTGTGGGATGAAAAATTGAATGATTTTCTTATACATTGCTTTCATTTGTCTTTGTTTTTTTGTTGGTTTTTTTTTTAGGTATCTATTTCATTTACATTTCCAATACTATCCCAAAAGTTCACCACGTGCACCCCCACCCACTCCCCTACCCACACACTCCCACTTCTTGGCTCTGGCATTCCCCTGTACTGAGGCATATAAAGTTTACACAACCAAAGGGCCTCTCTTTCCACTGATGGCTGACTAGGCCATCTTCTGATACATATGCAGCTAGAGACACGAGCTCCGGGGTTACTGGTTAGTTCATATTTTTGTTCCACCTATAGGGTTGCAGATCCCTTTACTTCCTTGGTTACTTACTCTACCTCCTCCATTGGGGGCCCTGTGATCCATCCAATAGTTGAGTGTGACCATACATTTCTGTGTTTGCAAGTCCCTGGCAGAGTATCACAAGAGACAGCTATATCTGGGTCCTTTCAGCAAAATCTTGCTAGTGTATGCAATGGTGTCAGCATTTGGAAGCTGATTATGGGATGGATCCCCAGATATGGCAGTTTCTAGATGGTCCATCCTTTCATCTCAGCTCCAAATTTTGTCTGTGTAACTCCTTCCATGGGTGTTTTGTTCCCAATTCTAAGAAGGGGCAAAGTGACCACACTTTGGTCTTCATTCTTCTTGAGTTTCCTGTGTTTTGCAAATTGTATCTTACATCTTGGGTATTCTAAGTTTCTGGAATAATATCCACTTATCAGTGAGTACATATTGTGAGAGTTCTTTTGTGATTAAGTTACTGCACTCATGATGATGCCCTCCAGGTCCATCGATTTGCCTAGGAATTTCATAAGTTCACTCTTTTTAATAGCTGAGTAGTACTTCATTGTGCAAATGTACCACATTTTCTGTATCCATTCCTCTGTTGAGGGGCATCTGGGTTCTTTCCAGCTTCTGGCTATTATAAATAAGGCTGCTATGAACATAGTGGAGCATGTGTCCTTCTTACCAGTTGGAACATCTTCTGTATATATGCCCTGGAGAGGAATTGTGGGATCCTCCTGTAGTACTATGTCCAAATTTCTGAGGAACGGCCAGACTGATTTCCAGAGTGGTTGTAGTTGCTTTCAATCCCACTAACAATGAATGAGTGTTCCTCTTTCTCCACATCCTCGCCAGCATCTGCTGTCACCTGAATTTTTGAACTTAGCCAATCTGACTGGTGTAAGATGGAATCTCAGGGTTGTTTTGATTTGCATTTCCCTGATGATTAAGGATGTTGAACATTTTTTCAGGTACTTCTCAGCCATTCGGTATTCCTCAGGTGAGAATTCTTGGTTTAGCTCTGAGCCTCATTTTTTTAATGGGGTTATTTGATTTTCAGGAGTCCACCATCTTGAGTTCTTTATATATATATTGGATATCAGTCCCCAATCTGTTTAGGATAGATAAAGATTCTTTCCCAATCTGTGGGTGGCCTTTTTGTCTTATTGACATTGTCTTTTGCCTTGCAGAAGCTTTGCAATTTTATGAGGTCCCATTCATTGATTCTCGATCTTACAGCACAAGCCATTGCTGTTCTATTCAGGAATTTTTCCCCTGTATTCATATCTTAGAGGCTTTTCCCCACTTCCTCCTCTATAAGTTTCAGTTTCTCTGGTTTTATGTGGAGTTCCGTAATCCACTTAGATTTGACCTTAGTACAGGAGATAGGAATGGATCAATTCCCATTCTTCCACATGATAACCGCCAGTTGTGCCAGCACCATTTGTTGAAAATGCTGTCTTTTTTCCACTGGATGTTTTTGCTCCCTGGACAAAGATCAAGTGAACATAGGTCTGTGGGTTAATTTCTGGGTCTTCAATTGTATTCCATTTGTCTACTTGTCTGTTGCTATACCAATATCATGCAGTTTTTATCACAATTTCTCTGTAGTACAGCTTTAGGTCAGGCATGGTGATTCCACCAGAGGTTCTTTTATCCTTGAGAAGAGTTTTTGCTATCCTAGGTTTTTTGTTATTCTAGATGAATTTGGAGATTGCCCTTTATAATTCTTTGAAGAATTGAGTTGGGATTTTGAGGGGGATTGTATTGAATCCGTAGATTGCTTTTGGCAAGATAGCCATTTTTACTATATTGTTCCTGCCAATCCATGATCATGGGAGATCTTTCCATCTTCTGAGATCTTTAATTTCTTTCTTCAGAGACTTGAATTTCTCTTCATACAGGTCTTTCACTTCCTTAGTTAGAGTCACGCCAAGATATTTTATATTATTTGTGACTATTGAGAAGGGTGTTGTTTCCCTAATTTCTTTCTCCGCCTGTTTATCCTCTGTGTAGAGAAAGGCCATTGACTTGTTTGAGTTAATTTTATATCCAGCTACTTCATTGAAGCTGTTTATCTAGTTTAGGAGTTCTCTGGTGGAATTTTTAGGGTTACTTATATATACTATCTTATCATCTGCAAAAAGTGATACTTTGACTTTTTCATTTCCAATTTGTATCCCCTTGATCTTTTGTTGTCGAATTGCTCTGACTAGGACTTCAAGTACAATGTTGAATAGGTAGGGAAAAAGTGGGCAGCCTTGTCTAGTCCCTGATTTTAGTGGGATTGCTTTCAGCTTCTCAGCATTTACTTTGATTTCAGGTACTGGTTTGTTGTAGATTGCTTTTATTATGTTTAGGTATGGGCATTGAATACTTAATCTTTCCAAGACTTTTATCATGTATTGGTGTTGGATTTTGTCAAATGCTTTCTCCACATCTATCAAGATGATCATGTGGATTTTGTCTTTGAGTTTATATATATACTGGATTATGTTGATGGATTTCTGTTTATTGAACCATCCCTGCATCCCTGGAATGAATCCTACTTGGTCAGAATGGCTGATTGTTTTGATGTGTTCTTGGATTCTGTTAGCGAGAACTTTATTGAGGATTTTTGTATCAAAATTCATAAGGGAAATTGGTCTGAATTTCTCTATCTTTCTTGGGTCTTTCTGTGGTTTAGGTATCAGAATAATTGTGGCTTCATAGAATGACTTGGGTAGAATATCTTCTGCTTGTATTGTGTAGAATAGTTTGTGAAGAACTGGGATTATATCTTCTTTGAAGGTCTGATAGAACTCTGCACTAAACCCATCTGTTCCTGGGCTTTTATTGCTTGGGAGACTATTAATGACTGCTTCTATTTCTTTAGGGGATATAGGACTGTTTAGATCATTAACCTGATCTTGATTTAACTTTGGTACCTGGTATCTGTCTAGAAACTTGTCAATTTCATCCAGTCATCAAGAAGTTATTTAATAACTCACTTAAAGAAATACAAAGAACACTGCTAAAGAGTTGCAAGTACTTAAAGAATAACAGGAAAACATATCCAAACAGGTGAAGAAAATGAACAAAACAATACTAGATCTAGAAAAGGAAGTAAACACTATAAAGAAAACCCAAAGTGAGGCAACGCTGGAGATAGAAGCCCTAGGAAAGAAATCTGGAACCATAGATGTGAGCATCAGCAACAGAATACAAGAGATGGAAGAGAGAATGTCAGGTGCAGAAGATTCCATAAAGAACATTGGCACAACAATCAAAGAAATAGCAAAATGCAAAAAGATCCTAACTCAAAACATCCAGGAAATACAGGACACAATGAGAAGACCAAACCTATGGATAATAGGAGTAGATGAGAATGAAGATTTTCAACTCAAAATGCCAGCAAATATCTTCAACAAAATTATAGAAGAAAACTTTCCAAACCTAAAGAAAGAGATGCCCATGAACATACAAGAAGCCTACAGCACTCCAAATAGACTGGACCAAAAAAGAAATTCCTCCTGACACATAATAATCATTTGTCTTTGTTATGCTGTATGATAACAACCACTATACCTAATCTCCTGAAGATATGTGTGCTTAACTTGAATTAATAAATTTTTGAATACTTGAAACTATATAACTTGAATTTTATTAGAGACTGACAGCCACTGTACTTAAAAAGCCTTATTTAATATTAATACTCAATCTGTTGCTGCTTTGATGATCCTGGAATGTAGATTTTTATTTACAGTTGGGTAAATCATTTATTTTCAAGGAAAAGCAAATTAAAAAATATCTACCTTGCAGGACTCTTTTTTACTTACCTTTAGAGAATCATGTCATAAACTAATTCCAAGTACACCATACTTCCATTTGCCTCATTTGTTACAACCTCATTTTGGTGACTTTCCTACAAATGCATGCATCATATTCCCTCTTTAAGGTCCTTGTGGAATTTTCTTAAAGCATTTTGTATATTTCAAAAAGATTAATTGATTGTAGATAACCTTGGTTTGCTTTGTATATTTTTTCTTATACTTACTTGTAGATTAAATTAATGGAAGTTTTATTTCAGAATGGTAAAAATTGACTTAATAAAACATGTCAATAAAAAAATAGATGGTAACATTAATGGTTTTACAATGTTCCCAAATAAATCAGTATACCTCTTTAGACTCTGGGGACAGTTTACAAGGGGAGAGGAGTTGATGAATGATGCTTGATCTTTAGGATAAGTAGGCCTCAGTATTTTCCTGTAAGCAGCTACAAATATTTTTTCTAAATTCATCAATGATATTAAGAAGGTAATATTCAATATCTAATTTCAAGGCAATATAAATTTCTAGCTGCTCAGAAAAAAAAGTTTAGTCAATCACAGTAAGTAGATGATCAAGGTGCCTTCAGAATAAACTGAGCGGTGGCTGCATTTTTCTCAATGTTTAATCAAGCAAAACGAGGGTAGAGTGCAGCCTCTCTTCCTTTCTCCTGACAGCTTAGGCTCTTTTTGTGCAATACGTTTTTTCCACCTTAAACCATGACAAATGACAATTCATGAAAAATAACTGCATGAAAATCACAGTGTGAACATGTGTCAGAAATCTTCTAGAAAGACAAATAAAAATGAAGTATGTTGAAGCTAAAATAGTATGCAAGCCACCATCAGCAAGCAAGCACTGAGGTGATTACATATATATATATATATATATATATATATATATATATATATATATATATATATTTGCCTAGCTTTAAATATATAGAGGATTGAAGATAATGTCAGAGATTTACCATTGCTCAGGACATCAATCAACACCCATTTGTAAAAATTATGGCTGTCGTCAAGTTTGTTATATACTGGTTCATTGTTATTCTTTGCTTTAATTTCATTAAATGAATTAAATTTCGAAAATATTTGTTTACTAATTCATCCATGTAAAAAGATTTGAAGCTCATTGTTTTAATTGGTATGTTTACATAAAACTAATATCTCTTTCCCTTTAAAGTATATAATTGATACTAATTTTTATTGGAATTCTAATTCCATTAGAATGTTTCTCATTCTCATATTCTCATTCTGTTGCAATGCTGTGGAATGACTCTAGGAAGGCAAAGATGTATCTGCTATATAAGTAGACTGTGTTACTGTTGACTTTCTTTTCCACTGTAAAATCAGGAAACTTCAAAACCCAAGCATTAGCTGCCAAACATACAGTATTTCTTCAATATATTGAGAATACAAACTTTCACCTTATAAAAGTGGTAATTTTATTTTTGCATACCAGACATTTATTATAGCATGATATGTTTGAAACAACATATACCATTTAAATCTGTCTTTAGGAGCTAATTTCAAAAAAAAAAAAAGAAAAAAAAAAAAAAGAAAGAAATTTAGGAAGCAGAATTTAGCCAGAATCGTGTCATAAGTATTTAATCCCAGTACCCAGAAGGCAGAGTAGGATGTTTATCTGAGTTCCAGAACAGCCTGGTCTACAGAATGTGTTCCAGGACAGCCAGTGATACAGGTAAACTCTGTATTTGTAAAAAAAAAAAAAAAAAAAAAAAAAAAAAATAAAGAAAATGAAAGGAAGGAAGGAAGGAAGGAAGGAAGGAAGGAAGGAAGGAAGGGAGGGAGAAAATTTAATTGTGAATTCTGTGGCCTTAAGAATTAATTATTACAGAGTCAGAGGGGGCATCCCCAACTTCCCTGAGACACCTGCTATCTGCATGGACCTCTAATATCCTACCAGCTCTCTACCTCCTTCATCAAACCTGTGTACAAGGAAGCACACATATTAGTTTCCTTTCCTGCACCCATATTTCCTACCCACTGAGTCCAGTGGGGTACCCCACAGCTAACCTGAGCCACCTGATATCTTTGGCAGACCTCAATTTTCCCAGCACCTCTCATCCACTTTCATCAGACCTATTGATCCAGGACCATACAGCCCAAGGATACCTACCAATCAGAGGTCAGCCACACCATGATCATTGATGTTAGGCCCCCACTCAATACCCACTACAACAGGAACATTCGGGTCCTAAAGCTACCCAGATGACTGAAGGCCCTCAAAAGAGTACAATCAACAACACCAAAAAAGGGGCAATATGAATATGTGCTTCAAAGCACAACTACCTATCAGAGTAAGCCCTGGATATCCTAACACAACTAAAGCACAAGAAAGTGACATTAAATCTAATCTTATAAAGATGGTGGAGGCCTTTAAAGAGGAAATGAATAATACATTAAAGAAATACAGGAAAATACAATCAGACAGAGTCTTTTTGGCGCTGTCTCCACTGTCGCCGACCCCGGGTTCACACAGCAACTTCTTTACTTCGGGCTTTTCCCCCTACAGCTCTCTTCCCCAGCATCTTCTTCCTCCTCCGTCCTTCTTGCAGTTTTACTTACAACCACCTCCACTTAGGCAAGGGCTACAACAACTCCTATACTCGCGTGCTGACTGACCTCATCTAGCTCCACCCCACCTCATCCAATCAGAATTCACACACGCTCCAGGGACTGGGTCACCAATAGGCTGATAGGTCCAGATCACCAGGAACAGTCCAGCCTGGCAGGCAGCCCATGCAAGCTTTTTCACTGTGCATGCTCAGGCAAGGCAGTAAACAAGTGGGGTTCACCGGCCTGGCAATGGGCCAGGGTGCCATCTAGGCCCATGCGGCTGCACCCGCTTCCCACACTTTTAAAGAGGAAAGAAATAAATATCTTAAGAAATACAGGAAAACAAAAATAGATGAAGGAAATAAATAAAACTATTCAAGACCTGGACATAGTAACGATAAAGTAAACAGAAACTGAAGAAACTCTGGATATGGAAACAAATGTAAGCATCACCGATAAATGAAAAACAGAATCTCGGGTACAGAAGTCACAATAGAAGAAATGATATATTCAAAGAAAATATTAAAACTAAAAAATTCCTGAAAAAGGTATCCAGGAAATCTGGGACACTATGAAAAGACCTAACCTAAAAGTAATACGAATAGAAGATGAAATGGCCCAGCAATAAGTACCAGAAAATATTTTCAACAAAACATAGAGGAAAATTTCACAACATAAAAATAAGAGATGCCTATGATGATATAAGAAGCTTATAGAACACCCAACTAGGCTGCACCAAAGGAAAAAGTCCAGGTAACATACTAATTAGAATTACACCTGACTTCTTTCTTTTTATTAGGTATTTTCTTTATTTTCATTTCAAAGTTATCCCCTTTCCTCCTCTCCCCCTCCCCTTGCTTTCTATTCCACTCACTCCCATTCCTGATTCTGGCATTCCCCTATACTGGGACATAGAGCCTAGACAGTACCAAGGGCTTCTCCTCCCATTGATGACTGACTAGGCCATCTGCTATCTATGTTCTATAGATAGCTGTTAAATCCATTTGTTTCATAACTTCTGTTAGTTTCACTGTGTCTCTGTTTAGTTTCTGTTTCTAGGATCTGTCCATTGATGAGACTGCAGTATTGAAGTATCCAACGATTATTGTGTGAGATGTAATGCGTGCTTTGAGTTTTTGCAAAGTTTCTTTAATGAATGTGGATGCCCCTGCATTTGGAGCATAAATGTTCAGAATTGAGAGTTCATCTTAGTAAATTTTAACTTTAATGAGTAAGAAGTGTCCCTCCTTGACTTTTTTAAAAACTTTAGGTTGAAAGTAAATTTATTCGTTATTAAAATGGCTACTCCCGGAGCTCTTGACTCTAGCTGCATATGTATCAAAAGATGGCCTAGTCGGTCATCACTGGAAAGAGAGTCCCATTGGACTTGCAAACTTTATATGCCCCAGTACAGGGGATTTCCAGGGCCAAAAAGTGGAAATGGGTGGGATAGGGGAGTAGGGGGGGGAGGGTATGGGGGACTTTTGGTATAGCATTGGAAATGTAATTGAGGAAAATACGTAATAAGAAAAATATTTAAAAAAAAAAAAAGAATGGCTACTCAAGTTTGTTTCTTGGGATCATTTGCTTGAAAAATTGTTCTCCAGCCTTTTACTCTGAAGTAGTGTCTGTCTTTGACCTTGAGGTGGTTTTCCTATATGCAGCAAAAAGTTGGGTCCTGTTATGTAACCAGTATGTTAATCTATGACTTTTTATTGAGGAATTGGGGCTATTGAAATTAAGAGATATTAAGGAAAAGTTGTTGTTGCTTCCTGTTATTTCTGTTGTTAGAGTTAGAATTCTGTTCATGTGACTACCTTCTTTAGGTTTATTCAAAGATTACTTTATTGCTTTTTCTTCAGTTTAGTTTCTCTCATTGTGTTGAAATTTTGCCTTTATTATCCCTTGAAGTCTCCCGTCCAGCAGGACTTATTTATTCCGTGGGTCGAGGAGGACCAAGGCCTGAAAGAGAAACGGGTGGAGAAAGGGAAGCAAGACCAAGCAAAGAGTTGTCAAGGTCTGTTTAATGGAGGCTAGGAGCCTGATTATAAGCACACAATAAGAAAAAATAGGGAGGTGTTGAGGGGGTATAATAAAATACAGAGAAAAGGGATGGACTCTGGGGCAGATGTTGATTGCAGGCATCTTGCAGCTTATCTTGGAATGTCGGCCCTAAAAACAGTCTCAGGCAGCCTTCAAACATTCTGCAGTTTATCTTGGAGTGCCATAAACAGTCCTGGGCACCAAATGGAGACATGGAGGAGAAGGTGAAGCTGGCTTTATCTAAGCAGTTCCAGGCACCAAGTGGATTCATGAAGGAGGGAGTGAAGCTGGCAGTCCCAGGTATGAAGGAGGGGGTGACAGAATTCCCATCAAAGGGTCAGCAGGATCTTCAGGGTGAGAGTTGTTGAGGATCTAGTTTCCCACAGTTTGGTTTCTCACATTGAAGGGCTGGATTTGTGGAAATATATTATGTAAATTTGGTTTTGTCATAGAATACTTTAGTTTCTCCATCTATAGTAATTGAAAGTTTTGCTGGGTATTGTAGCCTGGGCTGTCATCTGTGTTCTCTTAGGGTCTGTATGGCATCTGCCTAGGATCTTATGGCTTTCATAGTCTCTGGGGAGAAATCATGTGTAATTCTGATAGGTCTGCCTTTATATGTTACTTGACTTTTAACCATTACTGCTTTTAATATTCTTTGTGTTGTGCATTTGATGTTTTGATTGATTATTATGTGTTGGGAGGAAGTTCTTTTCTGGTCCAAACTATCTGGAGTTCTGTAGGCTTCTTGTATTTTCATGAGCAAATCTTTCTTTAGGCTGGGAAGTTTTCTTCTATAATTTTGTTGAAGATATTTATTGGCCCTTTAAGTTGGAAATCTTGCTTCTCATCTATACCCATTATCCTTAGGTTTGGTCTTCTCATTGTGTCCTGGATTTTCTGGATTTTTTTGGTTAGGATCTTTTTGCATTTTGCATTTTCTTTGATTGTTGTGCCCATGTTTTCTGTGGAATCTTCTGCACCTGAGATATCCTCCATCTCTTATGTTCAATTGCTGATGTTTGCATCTATGATTCCTGACTTCTTTCCTAGGATTTCTATCTCTCTTTGTGGTTTCTTTATTGTTTCTACTTCCACTTTTAGATCCTGGATGGTTTTGTTCAATTCTTTCACCTGTTTGGAAGTGTTTTCCTGTAAATATTTAAGGGAATTTTTTATTTCCTCTTTAAGGGCTTCTAGCTGTTACCTGTGTTTTCCTGTATTTCTTTAAGGGAGTTATTAAATTTCTTTTTATAATCCTACAACATCATCATGAGAAGTGAGATTAGATCCATATCTTGCTTTTCTGGTGTGATGGTGTATCCAGGACTTGCTATGGTGAGAGAGTTTGGTTCTTATTATGCCAAGTAAGCTTGGTTTCTGTTGCTTCTGTTCTTGAGCTTGTCTCCTGCCATCTGATTATCTCAAGTGCTTGCTGCCCTCAATGTATCTAATTGGAGCTTGTCCTTCCTGTATTCCTGGTTGATTTAGGACTCCTCATCCCTTCCTGTAATCCCAGTTGATTCAGGGCTTCTCAGTGTCCAGCTTTCTATGTGATCCTGTGATTGCTAGATCCTGTGATCCTGAGATTCTAGGTGTGTCAGAGTTCTTGGCAGTTAAGTTTCCTCTGAGCACCTGAGATCCTGGTGTGACCAAGCTCCTGGGATTCTTGGATACTGGAATCCTAATATCCTGAGTGTGCCACAGAGCCTGGAAGTGGTATTTCATCTGAGGACTGTGGGGCTGTCTGCTGTGTTTAAAACCAAGGTATACCAGCAGTGACCAGAAGAAACCCGAGCAGCTGGTCAGGCAGGGCTCACAGGAGGTCTTCTCTCTCTCTCTCTCTCTCTCTCTCTCTCTCTCTCTCTCTCTCTCTCTCTCACACACACACACACACACACACACACACATACACACACACACACAAGCCCCCACCCCAGAGAAGACACTGATACAACTAACCTTAAAATAACAAGAATTAACAATCACTGGTCATTAATATCTCTCAACATCAATTGACTCAATTCCCCCCAAAAAGACAGAGGCTAAGAGAATGCATTTACAAACAGGATTCATCATTCTGTTGCATACAAGAAAAATACTTCAACAATAAAGATAAATGTATGCTTAGATTTTTTTCAAATAATTTCTATTTAGTGTTCTTAAAAACTTCAAGCCATGCAATGGTGGCATACACCTTTAATCCCAGGATTTAGGAGTCAGAAGCAGAAGCAGGTGGATTTCTGAGTTTGAGGTCAGCCTGATCTACAGAGTGAGTTCCAGGACAGCCAGGGCAAAAAAAAAAAAAAAAACAGAAAACAACAACAAACCACCAAAACCTTCAACCTCCCTTCTAGACTATCTATCAGAGGTAAAGAATTTTAATAGAAAAATTGAGTTGTAGACCTGTTCAAAAATAGTTCCTTTGGGTGATTCCACTATATTGTCAAGGTAACAGCAGTGCAGTTTAATAGCAAACACCAAACATGAATCAGGAGCTGCTGCAGGATCCCACAGAAATAGCAACGTTCCACTGAATAATATCAGTAGTTCTTTGGCATGTTTTTCTCTACAAAGTAAAGAAGAGTGAAGAACAGTGAAGAAGCAAGACCATCAAAGACCAGCAATGAAATGAAGCATTGCACTGTGTAGCAATGGAGCATCAATCTCACTGTTTGTGGGGTTCCATTTATATTCTTTCTAACCATCATGTGCCCTCACAAGTCGCTGTTTCTATCAAAACATCAAAGGCTTTCTCACAACACTGCTTCCAGAAAAACAGCACATGACACAAATGAATTGTTAAAGAAACCAGAAATTTACACCTCAGATAGACATTACTTCACAGTAAAGGGCTTAAAGTTTTTCAAGCAAACAAACCAAAGAAACAAGCCAAAGAGGCCATTCTAATATCTAATAAAATAGACTTAAACCAAATTTAATCAGAATTGACAAGAAAGGAAACTTTATACTCATCAAATGAAAAATATATATCTACCAAGATATCTTAATTCTGAATATCTGTGCCCCAAATACAAGGACAGCCTCATTTGTAAAAGAAATGTTGCTAAAGCTTAAATTAGAGATTCAATACCCTTTAAAGTAGCCAGGAATAATAGAAAATATATAGGAGTATCTCTAAATGAACAAGTGAAAAACCTATATGACAAGAACTTCATGTCATTGAATAAAGAAATTTAGGAAGGTGTCAGAAGCTGGAAAGAATGCCCCTGCTCATGGATCAGTAGAATTAATATAGTGAAAATTGCCATTGTACCAAAAGAAATTTACCAATCAATGCCATTCACACTAAAATTCTAACACATTTTTTTTTACAAACCTTGACCAGAAATTCTCAACTTTATATTGACAAAAGAAAAGAACCCAGGATAACAATCCTGAATATAAAAGAACTGGAGGTATCACCATTCCAGACCTCAAAATATACTACAGAACAGGAAAACAAACAAACAAATAAACAAAAAAATAAAAAACCCACAAAACTGCATGATACTGGTATAGGGACCTGTTTAGTGGAATGAACATACTGAAATAAACTCACATACCTATGGACACTTGACTTCTGACAAAGAGTGTAAACTATACAATGGCAAAAAACAAACATCTTCAACAAATGGGGCTGGCCTATATGGATATCTACATGTAGAAGGATGCTAATATATCTATATCTAACACCCTGCACAAAACTCAAGTGCAACTGGATCAAATACCTCAGTGTAAAACTAAATCTAATAGAAAAGAAAGTAGGGAATATCCTTGAGCCCACTGGTATAGAAGACAACATTCTGAACAGAAGAACACCAATCGCTCAAGCTCTAATGTCAACAACTGATAAATGATACCTCAAGAAACTAAGGAGCTTTTGTAAGGCAAAGGACACTGTCATTAGGACTAAAAGGCAGCCTACAGATTGGGAACTGGTCTTCATCAACTCTACATGTGTTAGAGGACTATAATCCAAAAATTATTTTAAAACGCAAGAAGTTAGACATTAACATTAATAATCCAATTTAAAAATGGGGTACCGAGTTAAACAGAATTCACAAAAAAGGAATCTCCAATGGCCTAGAAGTACTTTAAGAAATGTTCAAAGTTCTTAGTCATCAGAGAAATGTAAATCAAAAGGACATTGAGATTCCATCTTAAGCCCATCAGAATGGCTCAGATCAAAGTATCAAGTGACAGCACATATTGTCAGGGATGTGAAGCAAGGGGAACACTCCTCCACTTCTGGCTGAGTGTAAACTTGTACAACCACTTTGGAAATTAACTTGCCAGTGTGATAGCCTTTCCCAGTTGTCAATTTGACTATATCTGGAAAGAACTACAGTCCCGAAATGGAGGACACACCTATGATCCAGTTTTTGAGGCTGGAAAACACAGGCTTTGATCTGGTACTTGAAGCATAGTGGTCATGAAAAGCTTAGTCCCAGGCAAGGTGGTTATACACCTTTAATCCCAGGAGACAGTGAAAAGCAGATCTCTGGGTTCAAGGCCAGCCTGGAACAGATCAAATTCCAAGTAAATAACAACTTAGATCCAGGCCTGTTAGTACACACCTTTAATCTGTGTCATACCTTCTGCTGGAGACCTACATAAGGAAAATGGAAGAAGGGAGTTTTCTTTCTGTAAGGAGCCATCATAGGAAAAATTAATAACTAGCAGATGATCTTTCTGAGATGATATGCCTTGGATTATAATAATACATGACAGATTTGCCCCTATAAGCGAGGTCCAGGAGAAAATCATTTTAGGAAAGATCTCTGCTATTAAT
This sequence comes from Mus caroli, assembly GCF_978045245.1. Classification (NCBI taxonomy): domain Eukaryota; kingdom Metazoa; phylum Chordata; class Mammalia; order Rodentia; family Muridae; genus Mus; species Mus caroli. The sequence goes on along the minus strand of NW_028227258.1, from coordinate 149,101,904 downwards.
ATGGTACTTCTTTATTAGTAAATATATAAAACAATCACTAGGTATTAATCCAGCCCTTTGAGCAGATCTCTGCAGATCTATAAAGATGTACTGTCTTTTAGTAATGCTATATAGACAAATAGATGACTTCTTAACTATTAATGATGATCCTATAAGAATCCCTAAAATTATATCAGTATTTATTAAGCTCTTTTATAGTGGGGATACTATTAGGCCCTTTTATAATAGTCAAAAATGCAATAAGAACCCTGCCAAGATCCTATTGTGTCACTAGTTAATTGCTTCTAGATAGTAAATAGACTGTCTACTATTCAGAGCAGTTCCAAGAGGTTGTAAAATAATTAACCAAAGGTCATAAAGAAGGAACTAACAATTTATTATAGGTACTAGGGCAGAAGATAAAATATTGACTGAGTTTACCTACAAAAAACTTCAGTAATAACTTAGTTGTGGTTTTTTTTTTTTTTAAAGAAATTACTTTTATAAATACTCTTTTTTTTGGAGAATTTCATACAATATATTTTATCATATTTGCCTGTCACTCCTTCCTCTAACACCCATCCCTTCTTAATGTCCTCCAACTTTGTTTCCCTTTAGTCCTTTTGCTTTTTTTTTTTTTTGATTTTTAATATTTTTATTACATATTTTCCTCAATTACATTTCCAATTCTATCCCAAAAGTCCCCCATAGCGCCCCCCACTTCCCTACCCACCCATTCCCATTCTTTTGGCCCTGGCATTCCCCTATATTGGGGCATATAAAGTTTGCAAGTCCAATGGGCCTCTCTTTCCAGTGATGGCCGACTAGGCCATCTTTCGATACATATGCAGCTAGAGACAAGAGCTCCGGGGTTCTGGTTAGTACATCATGTTGTTCCAACAATAGGGTTGCAGATCCCTTTAGCTCCTTGGGTACTTTCTCTAGCTTCTCCATTGGGAGCCCTGTGATACATCCAATAGCTGACTGTGAACATCCACTCCTGTGTTTGCTAGGCCCCGGCATCATCTCACAATTGATGAACCTGTGGGCTGTGACAGATGATGAATGTTCAGCCAGATAAATACTCCTAACTGATATACATGAAACATTCACTGTTGTAAACTTCTTATTCAATTTATGAATTGATTTTATGTGTGAACTTGTGGTGAACGTTTTCTGAAAATGTGTATAAGTGCTGAGGACAAATAGATGAGGGTGAAGCAATTTTTCCCTTTCCCTCTTTTTCATTCATTCCATTTCCCCCATTTTACAACTTAGAAATAAATGCTACAATCACTTTTTAAAGTGTCTCTTTTTCTTCCTGCTACTTAGATTAGCAGGCAGAAAGTTATCACTGTGCAGGTCCTGCTGAGATAGAACAAAGGCTACATTACTTAATCCCCCACTGTTAGGCTATATGTGTTAATCACCTAAGCCTATGGCTTTAAACCCTCAGAAACATCAAGAAAGTTTTTAGGACCCTTTAGAAATTATCATCAGCATTTCAGTATAGTTAGAGAGCTAGAATGTCTGGAGACAATCAGTCTTTAAGGCCACATGAAAAGTCCTATTCTGTTCCCTTTTAACCTGCTCCAGGATAGAGGCTCCAAGCACCCTTCTTCTTTTCCTGCTTTCAATTATTTGCCAGCATATCTGTTGGAACTACTTCTTCAGGATTAAAGCTTAAACAGAATACCAGCTGAAACATCTAGCTTCATGGGACTGAGCAACTAGTAGATGCTTCGAATTCCCAATCACAGCTACACATTGTTGGGGTATTTGGATTGTAAACTGTAAGTTATTCCAATAATTTCCCATATTCAGGCATTCCTTAACTTCTGTGACTCTAGCGAATCCTGACTAAGATAGGCAATTTCCTCAGGAAATAGTTGTGCTTCTAGCCCCAGCCACACAAATACTGGGCATATACCAAAAGGATGTCCCATTATGCTACAGGGACATGCTCTCAACTGTGTTTATAGCATCTTTTTTCATAACACCCAGAAACTGGAAGCAACCTAGATAGCCCTCAAATGAAGAATGGATAAAAGAAAGTGGGGTACGTCTAAACAATGTAATACATTTTAACTATTAACAAACAAAGACATCATTAATTTGCAGAATGGATTGAACTTGAGAATATCACGCTGAGTGAGGTAACCCAGACACAATGAGGCATGAATTACATGTAGTTACTTATATGTGAATATTAGCCAGAAAGTATAAGATACCCATACTACACTCTACACAACCAATGAAGCTACACAAGAAGGAAGACCTAAACTGGGATGCTTGAATCTCACTTAAAAGCAGTAATAAAATAGCTGTAGGAGGCAGATCAAGGAAAGCAAATTTGTGGAAGAGGAGATGAGAAAGGAAATGGGGGGATCAGAATCATTAGTGGGGAGAGACAGGGGAAAGGGCCATATGGCAATGAGAATGACTGGAATCTATAGCTAGCAGAGGAGACGGGTATCTCCAGTAGGAGTCAGCAATCTGAGATAGGAGAGGCTCCCATTAATAAATGGGTAAACTTAGATGAGACTCACTTCAGTTTGGATATGGAACCTAAAACAGTAGTGAGAAGGTTCCTGTAGTCAGGCAGAAACTCCAGTGGAGTGATAGGGACCCAAACCTACCCACAAATCTTTTTTTTTTTTTTTTTAAATTTTTTTTTATTTTTTATTTTTTATTAGGTAATTTCCTCAATTACATTTCCAATGCTATCCAAAAAGTCCCCAAGTCCCCAATACACTCCCCCCCCCAGTCCCCCACCCCTTGGCCCTGGCATTCCCCTGTACTGGGGCATATAAAGTTGGCAAGTCCAATGGGCCTCTCTTTCCTGTGATCCATCCAATAGCTGACTGTGAGCATCTACTTCTGTGTTTGCTAGGCCCCGGCATTGTCTCACAAGAGACAGCTATATCTGGGTCCTTTCAGCAAAATCTTGCTAGTGTATGCAATGGTGTCAGCGTTTGGAAGCTGATTATGGGATGGATCCCTGGATATGGGAGTCTTTAGATTGTCCATCCTTTCTTCACAGCTCCAAACTTTATCTCTGTAACTCTTTCCATGGGTGTTTTGTTCCCAATTCCAAGAAGGGGCACAGTGTCCACACTTTGGTCTTCATTCTTCTTGAGTTTATTGCGTTTAACAAATTGTATCATATATCTTGGGTATCCTAAGTTTATGGGCTAATATCCACTTATCAGTGAGTACATATTGTGTGAGTTCCTTTGTGAATATATTACCTCACAACGAATACCCACAAATCTTTTGACCCAAAGATTTCCCTGCCTATGAGAAATGCAGGGGTGGGGGATGGAACAGAGACTGGAAGAATAGCCAATCAATAATCAGCCTAGACAGAGACCCATCCCATAGACAAACACCAAGCCCTGACACTATTTTAATTTACTCAGTTATGCTTGCAGACAGGAAACTAGCATAGATAGCCAAATATTGGATAGAGCTTGGGAACTTGTAAGCAAGAGTTGAGGAAAGAATTGAGGGATAAAAAAAGGGTAGGAACTACACAAGAAAATCAACAGACCTCTCTTAGGCTGGTCCTAACAGAGCTTCTGGGACCAGGTCCTATGGGCATATATCTGCCATCAAGAGGTATACCTGATCTACAGTCCTCTGTTCACCTTCCCTGCCAGAGGAGAACTTGCCTCTGTGGAGTGTTCTGGCACCAGAACTCAGGGGAGAGAGCAAATTTTTCTCCTGTGTCTCTTTAAGGTGGCTCCATTCAGGAGAGCACAGGCCACAGAAGCAGCAGAGCTTCAGGGACAGGGTCCTATGGGCCTACATCTACAGCCAGGAGGTGGGGGAGGAGGAGAGAGTTGGTCTCTCAGGAGTGCTTACACAGGCTTACAGACTCACAGGAGGAACAAGCTCCAGCCAGAGACAGCTAGAACAATTAACACCAAAGATTAACAAATGGAAAAAGGCAAACATAAAAATCTTACCAACAGAAACCAAAACTACTTGGCATCATTAGAACCCAGTCCAGATATCAATGGACTCAATTACACAATAAAAAGACATAGACTAACAAGCTGGCTATACACACTCCCAGTGTGTCCTGGAAACATCAAGACACTGGAAAAGCAAGATTCAGATTTAAAATCATAGTTCATGATGCTGGTAGATGATTTTAAAAAGGACATTAATACCTCCCTTAAAGAATTACAGGAGAACAAAGGTAAACTAGGAAAAGCACTTAAAGAAAAAACACAAAGATCCCTTAAAGAATTACAGGAAAAGACAACCAAACAGGAGAAGAAATTGAACAAAACCATTCAGGGTCTAAAAATGTAAATAGAAACAATAAAAAAAAATCACAAAGGGAAACAACTCTGGAGATAGAAATCCTAGGAAAGAAATCAGGAACCATATGTGTGTGTGAGCATCAGCAACAGAACACAAGAGATGGAATAGAGAATCTTAGATGCAAAAGATTACATAGAGAAATGGACACAAAAATCAAATAAAATGCAAAATGCAAAAGATCCTAACTCAAAACATCCAGGAAATCCAGGACACAATGAGAAAACCAAATCTAAGGATAATAGTTATCGAATGAAGAACTTCAACTGAAAGGGGCAGCAAATATCTTCAACAAAATTATAGAAGAAAACTTCTCTAACCAAAGAAAGAGATGCCCATGAACATACAAGAAGCCTACAGAACTCCAAATAGAATGGACCAGAAAAGAAATACCTCCACACATAATAATCACAACACCAAATGCACTAAAACAATAAAATATTAAAAGAAGTAAGGAAAAAAGGTAAAGTAACATCTAAAAGCAGACCTATCAGAATTACACTAGACTTCTCACAAGAGACTATGAAAACCAGAAGATCCTGGACAGATGTTATACAGATCCTAAGAGAACAAAATGCCAGCTCAGGCTACTATACCCAGAAAAATTCCCAATTAACATAGATGGAGAAACCAAGGTATTCCATGTCAAAACCAAATTCCTACAATATTGTTCCACGAATCCAGCCATTCAAAGGACAATAAAGTGAAAACTCCAACACAAGGAGTGAAACTACACTGTAGGAAAAGCAATAAAATAATCTTTCAACAAACCTAAAAGAAGATAGCCACATGAACAGAATGCCAACTCTAAAACAAATAAAACAGGAAGAATTACTTTTCTTTAATATCTCTGAATATCAATGGACTCAATTACACAATAAAAAGACATAGACTAACAGACTGGCTATACAAACAGGTCCCAACATTTTGCTGCATACAGAAAACCTACCTCAGGGACAAAGACAGACACTACCTCAAAGTAAAAGGCTGGAAAACAATTTTTCAAGCCAATTGTCCCAAGAAGCAAGCTGGAGTAGCCATTCAACTATCAAGTAAAATCGACTTTCTACCTAAAGTTATCAAAAATAACAAGCAGGGACATGCCATACTCATCAAAAGTAAAATCTATCAAGAGGAACTCTCGATTCTGAACATCTATGCTCCAAATGCAAGAACATCCACATTCATTAAAGAAAATTTAGGAAAGCTCAAAGCACACCTTGCATCACACACAATAATAGTGAGAGACTTTAACATCCTTCTCTCATCAATAGACAGATCCTGGAAACAGAAACTAAACAGAGACACAGTAAAACTAATGGAAGTTATTAAACAAATGGATTTAACAGATAGTTATAGAACATTTTATCCTAAAACAAAAGGATATACCTCAGCACCTCATGGTACTTTCTTCAAAACTGACCATATAATTGGTCATAAAACAGGCATCAACAGATTCATGAAGATTGATTGATATAATCCCATATATCCTCTCAGTTCACCATGGACTAAGGTTGATATTGAATAACAACATAAATAATAGAAAGCCTACATACAGGTGGAAGCTGAACAACAATCTACTCAATGAGAACTTGGTCAAGGAAGAAATAGAGAAATTAAAATCTTTTTAAAGTTTAATGATAATTAAGCTACAATATACCCAAACTTATGGGATACAATGAAAGATCATAGTTCTGAGTGCCTCCAAAGAGAAACTGGAGAGAGCATGCAATAGCAGCTTGAGAGAACACCTAAAAGCTCTAGAACAAAAAAAAAAAGCAAGTTCACAAGTTCACCCAAGAGAAGTAGAGGGTAGGAAGTAATCAAATTCAGGGATGAAATCAACCAAGTGGAAACAAAAAGAACCATACAAAGAATCAACCAAACCAGGAGCTGGTTCTTTGAGAAAATCAACAAGATAGGTAAACACTTAGTCAGACTATCCAGAGGGCACAGGGACAGTATCCTAATAAATAAAATCGGAAATGAAAAGGGAGAGATTACAACAAAAAATGAGGAAAACCAAAAAATTATCAAATATTACTAGAAAAGCCTATACTCCATAAAACTGGAAAACCTGGATTAAACGGATAATTGCCTAGACAGATCTCAGGTACCAAAGTTAAATCAGGATCAGATTAATGACCTAAGCAGTCCCATCTCCCTTAAAGTAATAGAAACAGTCATTAATATTCCCCCAACCAAAAATAGCCCAAGACCAGATAGGTTTAATGCAGATGTAACTCTAACTAATGAAGTGAAAGATCTGTATGATAAGGACTTCAGGTCTCTGAAGAAAGAAATCAAAGAGGTTTCTAGAAGATGGAAATTTCTCCCATGGTCATGGATTGGCAGGATTAATATAGTAAAAAAGGCTATCTTGCTGAAAGCATCTACAGATTCAATGAGATTCCCATCAAAATTCTAACTCAATTCTTCACAGATTTAGAAAGGGAAATCTGCAAATTCACCTTGAATAGCAAAAACTATTCTCAACAATAAAAGAACCTCTGGTTCAATTGCCTTGCCTAACCTCAAGCTGTACTACAGAGCAATTTTGATAAAAACTGCATGGTACTAGGACATTGACAGTCAGGTAGATCAATGGAATAGAACTGAAGATCCAGAAATGAACCCACACACCTATGGTCACTTGATCTTTGGTTAGCATATAGAATTCGAATTGATGCATTCTTATCTCCTTGTACAAAGATTAAGTCTTAGTGGATCAAGGAATTGCACACAAAACCAAATACACTGAAACTTATAGAGGAGAATTTCAGGAAGGGCCTTGAATATGGGCACAGGAGAAAAATTCCTGAAAATAACACCTATCATTTCTGCTTCTGTAAGGCAAAGAATACTGTCAATAAGACAAAAGGAAAAGATATATATGTGTGTGTGTGTGTATGTGTGTGTGTGTGTGTTTATTCGAGACAGGGTTTCTCTGTGTTCTCCTGGATGTCTTGGAACTCACTCTGTAGACCAGTCTGGCCTCGAACTCAGAACTCTGCCTGCCTCTGCCTCCCAAGTGCTGGGATTAAAGGCATGTGCCACCACTACAGGAAAAGATCTTTACCAATCCTAAAGCTGATAGAGGGCTATCCAATATATACAAAGAACTTAAGAAGTTAGACTCCAGAGAACCAAATAACTGTATTAAAATTGGGTGCAGAGGTAAACAAAGAATTCCCAACTGAGGAATACTGAAGGGCTGAAAAGCACCTAAAGAAATGTTCCACATCCTTCATCATCAGGAAAATGCAAATCAGCACAACCCTGAGATTCCACCTCACACCAGTCAGAATGTCTAAGATCAAAAAATCCGGATGACAGCAGATGCTAGTGAGGATGTGGAGAAAGAGGAACACTCCTCCATTGCTGGTCAGATTGCAAGCTGGTACAACCACTCTTGAAATCAGTTTGGTGGTTCCTCAGAAAACTGGATATAGTACTACCTGGAGATCCAGCAGTACCTCTCCTGGGCATATACCCAGAAGATGCTCCAACTTGTAATAAGGACACATGCTCAGCTATGTTCATAGCAGCTTTATTTATAATAGCCAGAAGCTGGAAAGAACCCAGATGTCCCTCAACAGAGGAATGGATACAGAAAATGTGCTACATTTACACAATGGAGTACTACTCAGCTATTAAAAACAATGAATTTGTGAATTTTTTAGATGAATGGATGAGTTTGGAGGATATCATCCTAAGTGAGTTAACCCAATCACAAAAGAATGCACATGATACGCACTCACTGATAAGTGGATATTAGCCCAGAAGCTCAGAATACCCAAGATACAACTTGTAAAACACCTGAAACTCAAGAAGAAGAACTAAGTGTGGGTACTTTGATCCTTCTTATAAGGGGGAACAACACACCCATGAAATTCGTTACAAAGTTCAGAGTAGAGACTGAAGGAATAACCATCCAGAGACTGCCCACCTGGTGATCCATCCCATAAACAACCACCAATTCCAGAGTCTCTTGCAGCTGTCAACGAGAGCTTGCTGACAGGAGCCTGATATAGCTGTCTTGTGAGAGTCTCTGCCAGTTCCTGAAAAATACAGAAGTGGATGCTCACAATCATCCATTGGATGGAGAACAGGGTCCCCAATGAAAAAAACTTGAGAAAGTACCCATCTTGCTGAGGGGTTTGCAGCGTCATAGGAGTAATAACCATATGAACTAACACATATCCCCAGATCTCTCTGGGACTAAACCACCACGCAAAGAAAACATATATTTGGACTAATGGATCTACCTACATATGTAGCAGAGAATGGCCTAGTCGGTCATCAGTGGGAGAAGAGGCCCTAGGTTCTGTGAAGGTTCTATGCCCCAGTATAGAGGAATGCCAGGGCCAGTAATTGGGAGTTGTTGGGCTGGGGAGCAGGGGGTGGGGGTTGGGACAGGGAATTTTTGGAGGGGAAATTAGGAAAGGGGATAATATTTGAAATGTAAATTAAGAAAATATCTAATAAAAAATTAAAAAAAAAAAAGATCAACAGAACCAACTAACTTGGATGCTTTGGCACTATTAGTGCGAGACTAAACCATATATCAAAAAGCTTATATTAGATGGACATAAACAACTGGCACATATGTAGCAGATAGGCAGCATGGTCTTCGTGTGTATTCAGAACAAGGGCTATTCCTAAAGTTATTGCCTGTTTGTGAATCTGTTCCTTGGACTCAGCTGTCTTGTCTAGCCTCAGTGGGAGAAGTGCCTAGCTTTGCAGGGATTTGATGTGCCAGGATAGAGAAATACTGGGGGAGGGGGACTCATCTTTCAAAGGAGAAGGGGAGGAGGAAATGGGAGAAGCAACTATGGATGTGTGAACTGGGAGGGGGAACAGTGATAAGGATATAAAGTGAATAATTAAAAAAGAATTAATTACTGAAAGAAAATATGCTCTTTTGAAAGGTATAATCTGTCAATCGCATATTACAGTCCCCTGTTCTGATCACAAGTTATGAAGGAATAAAATGACCTGCAGGTATAAAAAATACTGAAAAATGTCACTAATTTTGAGGGAAATGCAAATAAAATTACAAGATTCCATCTGTTCATTCTAGTAAGAGCAATAGTTATCCAAAGTAGAATAGACATCAAGTGTTGACTGTTATTAAAAGCAAAGTTGTATGAGTGGGAGGAAGGACATAGTGTGATCTCTGAAAAAAATAAGCTCCCTTATTGTATCATAATCCAACTACTGAGTATATGCAATGAATAGTAACTCATTTTCTATAAAATACATGACTATAAGATTCTTCAGAATATTGTTCATAATAGCCAGTATATAAAATCCACTTATTATCACCATATAAAGGGACAAAGATGATTGGTATGCATGATGCAATATTTTTAACGTCAATAATAAAGCTGTCTTACCAAGGAGACATTAATGTGCTGGACTATTAAATAAATCATCTCAGTGTATATAAAATAGGAATTGAGAGAAGTACATTCATTTGAATCAATACAAAACAACTAGTTTAATTTATCCATTTTGCAATATACACATATCTACAAAACAAAAAATGTTCATCATTATTGTAGATAAATAAAAACACGGGAAAATATCTGAATATGTATTCAAACCCTCATAGGCTAGACGTTCTACTCTTAAAACCAATTTTACATTATAAATATAATGAAGTAAAGATGATAAACATATGTCAACCTTTATCTTTTTATAATTCTGTTAGAGAACTCAGTAAAGATGTGGCATAGTAGCACAAAAATAAATTTCATAAGAATTGACCATTTTTACAATAAAAATAAAGTTATTTTAATCTTCCTTTTTAACCTTCAAATTGTCTGCATTTCAAGCAAACAGGATACCTACTCACATTGTTTATCCTGACTTAATTAGTCTTCATATTGTGTTTTTACATCATCAAACTCAGCAGGAATGCACCAAAGTAAATGATCATGACATGACCTTCAGAAAGCACAGACACTGAATTCAGCAATTGCCTCCAAGCAAGGTAAGAATGTTTCCAGGTGAAGGCTGCAAAAAGTGCACCCTGACAAACTTAGAAATACCCACACCCTCCATTTTGAACTTTCATAATAATGTTTGCCTTGTTTGAAAATCTAATTTAGAAATCTCAAGACATCCAACAGAGATTATTTGTCCAGAAAATCAAAACAAACCAAAATAATGCTTCTAGCACATTAATATATTTATATAACCTAAAATGATTTGAGAATCATTTTGAAAATAATTTAATAAAATGATTTTTTAAGTTTTATTCTTGCTTGTTTCAGAGCCTCCAAAATTTATTAATTTATTTTAGAGGAAGAATTTTTATTTGTAGTGAGGATTTTGTATGTGTAGATTCTTGGCAATCTTTATCTGATATACTAATATTTAATATCAGTACCAAGTGAAAGACTTAATAGTATACATACTATAACTTAGAATTTTACTTTATGAACATTAACAAATTGAAGAGTAATATAACAAAATATTTTGAGCCATTAAATCATGTCAGAAGTAAATACTAGTTCTTCACTAAAATATAGTATAAAATATTGAAAAATATAGATTATGAAATAATTGCTCAACAACATCATAGTAAGCATATCAAACAGGAAAAAATACTATTAATGCATGTAAAAACTAATAGAAATTTGACATTTGGTTGGTTAGTAATAAGAGAATGACACGGTGATAAATCCTCTTTCTAAAAGGTACTTTAAATTACCAAAACCAATAAGAACAAAATTCAAACAACAAACCCACAGGAAACTTGGAGTTGATTGTGTCAATAATGCAACTTATCTCAGCATCACTATAACATCTAAAGATGAATTAGAGTTTTAAAGTCATTGGTTATATAAAGTGTTCAAGATCAGCTTGAGATACATAAAATCTATCACAAAAATTAAACAAATACATTTCATTATTAACTAAAGTCTTATTAATTAGAAATGTCAGACTAACCCAAATTTTGAAACCTTCACAAAAATGTTTTATATACAAGTGAAATGAAAAGATAATTAATGAAAAATCGACTATGTTCAAGCATCCTGTAGTTTTGTTACTATCATATACAATAACATAGACTTGAATAAATCCTTAATTATATTATTTTCTTTAATATAATAAGAAGTGAGAGAAAAAAATAAAGAACATTTGAGTGGTATGTTACTATAATTATATTATTTTTCTTTAAGATATATAGCATCACAGATTAAGAGTGAATATGTTCCTTAAGCCATTTATTGGTAATTTATAATCCCCAGAAGTGTTAATATGTACTGGGATAAGGGCTTAAATTATACTGAGAAATTTCAAAAATTTTTACAAGAGATTATGACATTGGGCATATCAGCAGATGACTTTGGGTTCTACTACAGAGATGCTTTCTCACCTATGTTCATTGATGCATTAATACCGAGGAAATACAAATAGTCTAGAAATCCATCAAATGATAAATAGATAAGAAAATGTGGTTCATATACAGAGCAGAGTAGTATTCAACTCCAAACTAAATTAACAAACAAAATTCTTAGGTAAATGGACAGTTCTTGGAATAATTCTGACTGAGGAAACACAGAAGTAAAGAAAATAAACTACACACATTCTGAGTCATTTATAGATTCTGTCTTTGAATCCTTCAGTATGTATGCTTAAATTGGATTGCTGGTTTTATCATAGGTCCCTGGGCAACCTGGTCTCTGGTTTTCAGTCAGCCAAACAGCATTAAGTATGGGTTCTATTTGGTAGAATAAGCCTTATGTCAAATCAAATATTGGTTGGATACTCCTATAAGTTTTATGCCACCATTACCTCAGCAATAGGATACCATGGTAAACGAAAGACTTTAGGCTTGCTTGGTGGTTTTTATTTTTATTTTTTATTTTTTATTTTTTGTGTGTGATCTCTCTCCTTTTATTTTTTCTTATTTGGTTTGTGTTTGTTTTGTTTTGCTTTTGTTAGTTTTTCTGCTACCTTCAGAATACATTCCTGAATTCAGCACACTAGAACATGGGGATTCAGGGTCTCTTCAGATAACCAGAAGACTTCCCTATGCTCTCCATGTTTAATGAGTGGTATAGACGTTATCTACAGCAATGGAGCATTGATATTCCTTTGTGTAGAGTAAACTATAGCATTGCCAACATCCTGTGTTATTTTGTGACTTCCATGGTTAAATATAATGGGTGGCTAACACTGAATTTAGATATGATACAATTCACATTCAGGAATTTTAATTTGGTGAGAAGAAAAGACCAATTAGAATTTTGTTTACCTCATTTTTTTGCAATTTTATTTAGATTACATACATATATGTATATATTTTAGGAAGAACATTTGAGTGGTAGTATAAATGTACCATATTTTCTTTATCCATTATTCTGTTCAGGGACATATAGGTTGTTTTCAGTTTCTGTCTATTATTATAAGTGGAAAAACAGTAAACAGGGGTAAGGAAGACTTTTGGGTTTTTTCTTGTTTTTTTTCTAATGGCAGAATGAAGTGTCCTTCGAATATGTGTCCAAGAGTGATATAAGCAGACCTCTATGTAGATTGACTCCTGTCTCCTTAAGGAACTAGCACATTGATTTCCATAGTGGCTATACAAGTTTTCACTCCACAATCAATGGAGTGACTACCCTACATCCTGGATAGAATGATTTCTTTCTTTTTTTTACTGATTTTATCCATGACTATGTGTGCAAGATAAAATATCAAAATAGTCTTCATTTGTATTTCCCTGATGACTATAGATGTTGAACCTTTCTATGTTCCTCAGATGTTTGAGTTTCTTCTTTTGAGAATTCTGTTTAGATATGTACCAATTTTTTAAATTGGACAGTTTCTTTCATGATAACTTATTTTTCAGGTCTTTATATAATTTGGATTATAGCCCTCTATAGAATGTGTAGATGGCAAACATATCTTCTCATTCTGTTGGCTGCCATATTGTTTGAATGATGGTGCCCTTTGTCATGTACAAGCATTTTAGTTTCATAATAATCTCTTTTTTAATTCTTGATCTTAGCGCCAGTGCTAACAGTATTCTATTTAGAAAGTCTTCTCCTATAACAATGAGTTCAGGGGGTATTCCCTTCCTAGTCTTCTTTCATGTTCAGTGTTTCTAGTATAATTTTGAGTATTTGAATGATCTGGAGTTGAGCATTGTACAGGGTAATAAGTCTGAATCTACTTTGTTTCTTCTATGTGTAGTAAATCAGTTTGATCAAAACCATTTTTTAAGATGCTATTTTTTTTTTACAATTGGTATTTCTGGCTATTTACCTAAAACTAGGTTTCCATCAGTATATAGATGTACATCTGAGTTCTATTTGGATTCCATTCATAAATGTTTCTGTTTTTATGTGAATTTATTATAGTAGTTTTGTAGTAGAACTTGAAATCGGGTTGATGAAGCCTCCCATAATTCTTTTAGAATTTGGTTTTGCTTTAATTATTCATTTTTTCTATGACCATATGAAGGTGGAAATTGGACTTTCAAAATATGAGAAGACTTGTGTTAAAATTTTGATGGAACTTGCATTGAATCTGTATATTGCTTTTAGTAGGATGGCCATTTTTAGTAGGTTAAATCTACAAATCCATGATCTTTGGAGATGCTTTCATCCCCTGATATAGTCTTTTATTTCTTTCACTTAACACTTGAAATTTTTATCACTCAAGTGTTTCTGTTGCTTGGTCAGAGATACCTCACCGAATTTTATATGATTTGCAGATATTTTGAAAGAAATTTTTGCTGATTTTCTCAGTCTGTTTTTCATTGCTGAACATGTTTCTCAGTTATAGGATTCATCAGTGGGATTTTTTGAGTCACTTATGTCTACTATCAGATCATCTGCAAATAAAAATGTTTCAATTACTTTTACCTTCTTGATATCATTTAGTTGACTTATTGCTCTATTTAACACTTCAAATACAATATTGACTAGGAAGGAGAATGTTAAAAACCTAAGTTTATTATTACAGAGCAATTGGTTAGACATCTCCATTCATCTTGTTATTGGTTATGGATAGCTGTGTACTGCCTTTTTTACATTGATGTATATCCCTTGCATTCCTAGTTTTTCTGGGAATTTTATAATGAAGGGCTGTTGGATTTATCAAAGGCCTTTACATCTAATGAGAGGATTATGTGGGATTTTATTTATTTATTTATTTATTTATTTATTTATTTATTTTTGCTTTCTTTATATCATAGATTATTTTAGTTAATTTTCATATGTTGAACCACCCTTGTATCTCTGGAAGTAAACAGACTTTGTTATCATGATTGATATTTTTGATGTATTCTTAGATTCAGTTTGAAAATATTTTATTTAGAACATTTGTATGTATGTTCATAATTGAAGATGATCTTTGTAGTTCTATTTGGAGTCTTTATGTATTTTGAGAATCAGGGTAACTATGGCCTTATAAATGAATTGTCTAATCTATATTTGATTGCTGTTTTATGGAATAACCTGAGTATTATTAACTCTTTGAATGTCTAGTATCATTTTATACAAAATCCACCTGACCATGTTTTTCTTTTTTAATGGGATGTGGAGAATTTTTAATGGTTGCTTTCATTTCACTAGCCATAATTGTTTATTTATATTGCTTTCTGACCTTAATTTAACTAAGTAAGTGATATCAAGAATTTTTTCTATATCTTTTAGATTTGCTGGAGTATAGGTTTTTAAGGTATGTCCAAATTATTCTTCAGATTTCCTTGGTGTCCGTTGTATGAGCCACATTTTTAATTCTAGAGTTGTTAATTTTGATATATTCTCACTGTATTTAATTAGCCAGCAAGCGTTCTTGAACTCCACAAAAACCACCAATAAGACAAATCTGATGCGATCTTATTAGGGTCTCTGTATTTGAGCCGGAATTTGGGCCACACTACTATCTCTCATTCAGAAGGGAGGGAGAAACCCCGAGTCTAGTATCAGGCAAGCATTTATAGAGATAAGAAGGGGGCATCTAGCCTGGAATACTTCAGATGAGGGGGTTATTATGGCCTATAACATGATTGGCTGTTGTTGGGAGCCAAACCATAAACTTAACTTCTACTTTGCTCCTTATTGGCAGTTGTTAGGAAGTGAAGTAACCTGGGGGTGCAGATTTGTTAAGGAAAAACCTGGAAACTATTGCTAGACACAGTACTTGTTGGGGAGTAATCTTGAAACCGGTACTATATACTGATCTATTAGTTAACTTGAATTCAACCTTAGGTCAGGTTCTCAGATGGAGTCTGTATCCAAAAGACCTGGTCTCTCAGTATTAATCTGCATCTTTTAATTAGTTATTTGAAACCATTGATATTGGAAGATATTAATGACTAGAGATTATTAATTCTTGTTATTTTGTTGTTGTTTTTGGTGGTTGTTTTGGTGGTAGTGCTGGTGCTGGTGCTGGTGTGTGATTCTCTCCTTTTGATTTGTTAGTTTGGTGGTTCCTCAGAAAATTGGACATAGTGCTATAGGAGGATCCAACAATGCCACTCCTGGGCATATACCCAGAAGTTGCTCTAACTTGTAATAAAGACACATGCTCCACTATGTTCATAGCAGCCTTATTTATAATAGTCCAAAGCTGGAAACAACTCAGATGTTCCTCAAGAGAGGAATGGATACAGAAAATGTGGTAAATTTACACAATGGAATACTATTCAGCTATTAAAAACAATAAATATATGAAATTCTTAGACAATAGAATGGATCTGGAGGATATCATCCTGAGTGAGGTAACCCAATTACAAAAGAACTTACATTATATGCACTCACTGATAACTGGATATTAGCCTAGAAACTTAGAATACCCAAGATACAATTTGCAAAACACATGAAACTCATGAAGAAGGAAAACCAAAGTGTGGATACTTTATTCCTCCTTAGAATGGGGAACAAAATACCCAATGAAGGAGTTACAGAGATTTGTTGGGTAGGCATTTTGTTCCTTGATTTCCATTTCCTTTATGTATTTTTAGAGTATCATAGCTGTGTGTTGCCAGATAGAAAATTCTTCTAGCATCCTGCCAGGTGTGTCCACTGATTTACCAGATCAAATGTGAGTATTGATTGCTGACCCTTCTGCAGCGGGTATAGATTAGGATGTCCACAGGAAGGAAGAAAGCATTGTTTTCCACCAAGATTTGCTTAGTTAGTCCTCTGGCAATGGGAGAAGAAAATGAAGAAATGCTGCAGCAGAAAGACTCAATGGAGAAAGGAATGAGACTTACACCTTAGCCTATATTTCACAGCGCAGTAGATGTAGAAGGTGATAATGATATCCATCAACCTATCTTTAGCTTCTTGCAAAATAGATGTCAGATTGAGGTATGGGTATATGAGCAAGTGAATATTCAGAAGGAGAGTGTTGTTATTGGCTTTTATGGTTACCTCATATGTGATGAAACCAAAGAGTTTCATTCTAAAAAACCTCATGAAAACAGCAGGGTTAGGTCATGTTAAGAGGAAACAATATTTTTCAGCATCAAACTGCTTCCATCTCCAGGGGAAACTCCAAGGCCTGACATTATAAGTGATGCTATGGTGTGCTCATAACCAGAAGCCTAGCATGGCTGCTCTCCAAGAGATCCAACAAGCAGCTGAGAGAGTCAGATGCATATACTTATACCCAACCAATGGAGAGAAGCCAAGGATCCCTGTGGTTGAATTAGGGAAAGGCTGGAAGAAGCTGAGGAGGTGAGCAACCACATAGGAAGTCCAGTGGTCTCAACTAACCTGGACCCCTGAGATCTCTCAGACACTGAGCTACAAATCAGCTAGCATAAACTAGCTGATATGAGGCTCCCAACACATATACAGCAGAGGACTGCCTGGTTTGGTCTCAGTGAGAGAAGTCTCACCTAACTCTTAAGAGACTATGCCCCAGGGAGTAGAGAGATCTGGTGGGGTGGAGAGGGGCATGAGACATCCTATTGGATACTGGGAAAGAAGAATGGGTGGAGGAACTGTCAGAGGCCAGATAGGGAGCAGGGTAATGACTGGACTATAAAAACAAGATTCAGTAATAAAATAATAATAATAATAATAATAATAGCAATAAATAATAATAAATAATAAATTAAAACAAACAAAGAAAAGTGTGAATCAAATAAGTAAACACTTGGAGAAAATTATGGGAGAGGTTGAAATCCCTGCATATATGAACAGAATTTTAGATCAGAAGAGAGACTTTATATGAATAAAGTAATCTATCAGAAAAAAAAAATTCTATTCAGAAAACAAAAATTAAGCAGAAAGCAAACAGTCTGACAATGCAGCTTTTATGGTTAATATTGCTTGTAGGTATGTTCTAAACAGAATTTTGAATTTATATGTACACTGGTTTTGTATTTAATGCAACATTCTGATAGATAGCCATAGCATGTGATATTCAAGGTTTGGCCTACACTGAAAGAGTAATGCACAAACAGTTTGAATGCATAGGGAAGCTCACATAACTCCAAGTATCCTTCCTACCAGATACTGCTCAATACATATTTCATTGGGCCAGAAACAAGCATTTTTGGTGAACAAATGCATTGTTCAATTTCAATATTAAAAATAAGAAAAAGTAGCCGGGTGGTGGTGGCTCATGCCTTTTATCCCAGTGAAAGACCTCCGTGGGATACTCCCACCTGAGTCACGAGATAGCTTGCACCCAAAGAATCACAAGAGACCATCTTGATGCAAACACATGAGGTAGTTTAAACACATGAAGAGCTCCGGGCCCACATGTATCTCACACAGGAGACAAAGGTGTCAACCATGAGGCTCAGAAGCTAGGGTTTATATAGGCAAAGAGTGGGGGTAGGGGAAGAATTGGCACGGCTTCACACAATTGGACAGTTTAAATATCAGCAAACTGTACGTGCAGATCGAGGTAACAGCAGAGTATCTGGTTAACATTTAACCCATGTCAGAAGGGCAGGAGATAGGGATGCACTGGGCCTCGGACATTCTTGTATGTCTTCTCTATCCTCATGGCTAATTGGTTCCTGGGATGACTTTACAGCCTTTATTCTTTGCTCTAGGCCCAAAAAGCCCTCCTAACTACAAGTTGCATGAGTCATGGACCTTGAATTTTAATTTTCTTTCACCAGCACTTAGGAGGCAGAGGCAGGCGGGTTTCTGAGTTCGAGGCCAGCCTGGTCTACAGAGTGAGTTCCAGGACAGCCAGAGCTATACAGAGAAACCTTTTCTCAAAAAAAAAAAAAAAAAAAGAAAGAAAGAAAGGAAGAAAGAAAGAAAGAAAAAAAAAGTTGTGTTCCATATTAAGTATTAGTCTATAAAGCTCATAGTTGGAATAACAGTACTCTTTATTTTCTTAGAAAACATTTTAAAGCAATTTAATAAAGTCATAGCATTGTTGAATGCCTTACATTATTCTAAAGTATTGATATATTCTTAATTAATTATTAATTATTATTAATATATTATATATTGTATATATTGTTATATGCAGAATCTTTTTTAAAATCATGCAGATTTTATGAATTGAATCACAGGGTTAACTCAAATCTGGCATTGTACATTGCAGTAAACTTGTAGCCCATCTGATTTTTGTCAATAACATACTAACAAAAAATATATGGCACTGTTTCAGTGTCCAGCAGCCATGGATGAACTGTGTACCTGAAAGGGAGGCTGGAAATAAAAAGAGACAGGCAGATGAGAGAAGGATGAAACCAAGACAAAAGTTTCTGATCAAGGCTAAAAGTTTACCACTGTATTTATATAGGTGGTGGCCACAGATCCATCCTTTGTTTCAACTGGATTATGCTGCAAAGCAAGGTCAGCAGGCAGTCTGCTCCTGTAGGAAATTGCAGGTTTCCTACAGGTCTGTTGGACAACTAACTGTGGCAAACAAAAAGGTCCATTTAGCCTCCTCAAGGCTGAGAGAAGGGCACACTTCAGTTTTTCCACAGCTCTTAACTATGATTGTCTCCTATTCTAGTGGTGGGATGATTTTCCTCAGCAGCAGACAGTTAAATTCTAGGAACTCTAAAGAGGATAAAAATAGGAAAACCCTGAGAGGGCCTGTGGCAGCTGCTGCTCCTCCTGCTCCCAGTTGCTATTGTTTCAGCTTGAGGACAAAAAGTTGGAGCTATCCTGACAATAAAGATTGGTCTGAATCCAAAAGTCACAACTTCCATAATCAGAAGGAAGTAGCCTATACAGGTATGTACCCTCTTTCCCTTCTAAATTTCTTTTCTTCCTACTTAGTTTTGGGTGTTTTGAAAAGATTAGGGTAGGAAAAGGGTAGAAAGGGAAGTGGAGATACAAGAACACAATAAATGAACTTTAAAAAATTAGGTATAAGTCTATCACAAACCCAGCTACACCAATCCTATGCATATACCCAAAGGATACTCTCTCATACCACAAGGACAACTGCTCAACTATGCTCATAGCAATCTTATTCAAAACAGCCAGAAACTAAAGTCAACCCAGATGCTCCTGAACTGAAGAATGGATAAAGAAAATGTGGTTCATTTTCATAATGGCATATTACTAAGCCATTAAAAACAAGATCATCATGAAATTTGAAGGTGAATGGATGGAACTAGAAAATGTCATCTTGAGTGAGGTAAACCAGATCCAAGAGGGCATGCATTGTGCATACTTACTTAAAAGTAGATAGTAGCCATCAAGTACAGGATTACCATGCTATAATCTTCAGACCCAAAGAAGCTAAGTAACGAAAATGCCTAAGGAAGGATGCTTTAATCTCACACAGAAGAGGCAAGAAAATAGTCATCAGAGGTGGATGGAGGAAGGTAACTGAGTAGGAGATGAGGTGGAGAGGGGAGCAATCAGGAGATTGGATGTACTGGGATCCACCAGGGAAATAGGCTGAAGATTGAACAGAAACTAAAGGGGATGGGGCATCTCTAGGAAGTGCCAGAGAGCTGGGAAAAGGGAGGCTCCAGGGAGTCCATGAGGGTCATTCTAGCTGAGACTCATATCAGTGGGGGATATGGAAACTGAAGTGGCCATCTCTGGTATGAATGCAGGATACCAATGGATAACAATCCAAACACATATTCCTCTACCAAAAATATGTCCTATATATAATAAGTACAGAGACAAAGATGAAGCAGAGACTGAGAGAATGGCTAACCAATGATTGGCCCAACTTGAAACACATCTCATGTGCAAGCACCAATACCTAACATTATTAATGATATTTTGTTATGTTTTAAGACAGGAGCCTATCATAACTGTTCTCTGAGATGCTCTAGCCAGCAGCAAATGGAAACAAACTTTTAGTGACCCATAGCCAAGCTCTAGACAGAGTCTGAGAAGTTTTGTGGAAGAGTTGGGAGAAAGATTAAGGAACCCAGAGGGGATAAGGACTCCACAGGAAGACCAACATAGTCAACTAATCTGGACTCTTGGGGGCTTCCAGAGACTGAACTATGGCCCCCAAAGCATATAAGAGCTGGACCTAGGCCCATTTGCATATATGTAGCATATGCACAGGTTTATCTTTTTGTGGGTCCCCAAAAAATAAAGCAGGGGCTTACCATGACTGTGACTGTTTCCCTCCTGTGTATCCTGTTCCCCTAACTGGGCTGTCTTGATTGGCCTCAATGGGAGAGGGTGCACCTAGTCCTACAGTGACTTGAGGTGCCAGGGTGGGTTGGTACACAGCAAGGTCCTTCCTCTTCTCAGTGGTGAAGGGAAAGGGAAGATGGAAGGCAGTAGTTAGTATGCGGGAAGACTGGCAGGATGGAGGGTGGGGGCTTCAATCTTGATGTAAAGTGAATAAATTAATTAATGGAAAAATAAATAAATAGATAAATAAATAAATAATATTAGGTAAGTAAAATAAATTAAAACTTCTTTATGTAAAAATGAAAATTAAAAAGTATATTTGTAAATATATGATATTATAAAATAACTAAAAAATAGCTAAAAAATAATGTTGCTGTATACTCCTTTCCCCCTTTCACAGATGGAATTAAAGCACTAGATATTATATACTAATACCTATTCTGTAGAATTTGAATTTAGTCATTTTTTTCTCAGCCCAAGCCATAAACCATATTCTCATAGAGAAAGAATGCCTCTTTAATATCTTTCACATATCATGTTATCTTTCACACTTATTAACTTTGAGGCAAATTTTGTTGTTGGGATTTTTTTATTTAAATACAGTTATTAGTGTCTGGATTTTATTCCCTCATTATTAGATTGAGGCTCTGTATTTTGTTAAAAAGAAATGAAGGTCTCTTTTTTTCCATGCGATATATTGGGGAGATATGGAAAATTTATTACATGACATATCATTTGATAATAGTTCTAATGTCATATTTGTCATTCTCCATTGTACTATTCCTTATATTTAACATAAGATCTTCTGAAAATTTCAAGATATTTATATCAGCCCTTTTTTTCTCTGTATATTTATATACTTCATTTGTCAGGGTTTTTGTGAAAATTTAATTTTAATTGTATAGGTGTCTGTGACTCTGTGAGTAGATACCACATATGTGTGCCTGTCCTTAGTGGCAAGAAGAGAATGTATGATCCCTTATGTCATAGAATGCCCTCTAAGTTCCAGGACAACATGAGCCCTGGGTAGTAGGCCATGTTTCCATTACCAGGCATTAGTTTTGTCCTGTTGGTCATATTACAGGATGATGAATACATTACAGATGCATGGGAGCTGCACAGTGTGGGTACTGGGACCAAAGCTCCATCCCCTGTTATATCAACACCTGTTTTGATCTTCTGAGTTAACTCTCCAGTTCCCTTAAGTAGAAGAGAGATATATGTGGGCCCAAGTGGCTACTCATAAGCATTAATTGTGTATGGCTAATTCAGATAAGAAACACAAGATCTGAAAATCCATAAGATATGTACTTAAAGAGTTATTCAAGTTTAAGTGTCTGTAAAAGAAAATTTTGAGTTAAATAAACTCTAAATATTTTACGTAATATAAGGAAATACTTTAAAATTTTTCAATGATAATTTACTTCAAAGGAAGCTTTCAAGTACCAGGACTGTGATATATCCAATTGAGTCTGGTCAAAAAGGTCCCACAGAAATCCTCAAACAACTGAGGCTCTTGGCAAAACAATTGACAAGCTGATATTAAAGCCTCATTGTTGAAGACAACCACACATCTTACTGAATATGGAAAGGCAGAGCTGGTTCCTATATAGAACCTTCACCCCTATGTTCTAGTGTTTTCAGGACAGAAAGGTACTTTACGTGCTACAAAATAAGAAACACAAATGCCAACCCAACCACAAAAGCTTTGATCTGAAATCTATTCTGATTGTAGAATATGCTGGGCAATGGTGGCACAAAGGTTGTGGGAAGAAAAGGACATTTTTAAAAAAATATTTTCTATTAAAATATATCTATTGAGAAGTGTATTCAAATAATTTTCTATACCTAGCAGTAAATAGAAAAAGTTAATACAAAGGTGAGTCAGAAGAATGAGACTATGTCCACAGAAACTTATGGCAATTTAGTGAGTTCAAAATAAAACATGCTGCTGTCAATGCAGAGATACAATGCAATCAAAATCATAATAATATACATTTTTATAAGAGGCATAAATTAATTTAAACCATCAAAGTCCATGCTGCCAACATACTTTTATGTATTTATGGTTAACAAATTAATTATTTGGGTGTATTCAAGACATGATTTCTCTTTGTATCTCTGGCTGTCCTGAAATTTCCTCCATAGACAAGGCTAGTCATGACTTCAGAGATCCATCTGCCTCTGCCTTGACATTATATTTGTGTGCCAATACTCTCATCTCTGCCAGATTCCTTTTAGAATAGTAAACTGATCAATGATAGCTGATATAAGATATTTCATAATTCATTAATTCTTTAGTGAATCCTGGTATTTTCTTTGTACACTTTGGCATACTCATTATTTAACAATAGCACTTATCTGACCTGGCTTAAATAATAGAACAGTTCTTTTCAGAAAATAAACTTGCCCTACAAAGTTTTCCTTTATGGTTTCAATTTTAAAAAATTAATCTAAATATAATTATACCATTTGCTCCTTCCTGTAACACCACTCTATGTCTTCTAACTTTCTTTCAAATATTTGGTCTCTTTAAGTATTATTTGTTTTGTAATAATATGGATCAACCTGTGAATACTGCATGCTATTGCTGTCAAGAATAGGTTATAAAGCCTATAATATCAAATCCCTCCTACATATCTGATGGGACCCTGTGGAAGAGGTGGTAGAAATAGTATGTCAGAGCAAAAGGGAATGGAGGACATCAAGAGAATCAAATCAATGGAGTGAAGCTCATATGAACTCACAGGGAGTGAAGCAGCAAGCACTGTGCCAGCACAGGTCTATATCAGGTCTTCTAATTAAAGTTGCAGGTTATATGGCATATAATAGTCATAGTTGAGCAATACTGAAAAAGAGATTTAAATATACGTTCTATAGCTAGGAACTTTGGCACAAATCAAGGCATCCTATTTACCATAGATAACCCAATACATACTTCATTAACTAAACCTGAAACAAGCATTTTTTAGTGTATAAAACCATTGTGCAGTTTCATTGTTAAAAGATTATAAAATGTTCTACAGTCTGTAAAGTTGGTGACTGTGTTGGCAATACTCTTTATAGTGTTAGAAAACATTTAAAAACAATTTAAAATAGTGTCGCTATTGTTGACTGCCTTATTTTAACATAAGATTTATTAATACATTGTTATTTATACATGGGGATAACTCACTGAATCTTTTGCAAAATCTTATAATCAAATCTTGTGAACTAAGATCTGGCATTGTACACTACAGAAAGCTTCTAACCCACCTGTTTTTAATCCAACATAGATGAACAAGAACTTTTAAAGGAAACCCCCCCTGGTTTTCCCTTTTTCTTCTCATCCATCAATGAACAAGAGCAGCTTGGTGAGAGAAAACTGAACGTTTGTCAAAGCTCTTCTACACTTTTTAGTTGGCTTATTATTGAGTTTAATTTTGGATACACCGTTTCTATTTTAGTTTACAGAATTGATTAACCTAATTAGCTGGTTACAATAAAGTTGTCATTATGTATATCTGTACAGAAATTATCGGCTCAAAATACCACCTCTAATGTTGTGTGCAATTTTCATTCCTTCAGCTGACTTTTAATGTATCATGTTTCCAACATTTTCATTCAGGTTGATGATATCCGTACAACTGTCATTCTATCATGGATGCTGGAAAATAGTATTTTCAATTGAAGTTAAAAGAACAAAAAAGCATATTTATTGTAGATGTTTTGAAAGTTCTTAAGGCAGCCCAATTATGACAGTGTTTCACTCATTTGCAGTTCCTTCTGACAGGCTGAGATCCAGTGTTTGTTTGTTTGTTTTTCTTCCTTTTTCATTTTCATTACATAAACCTTTACAGATGTTAGAAATTTGTGGGATAAAAGAATGAACAAAAGAAAAAGGAATATATTTTATGTCACCTCATCTTTCTATTGCTCTTTTATAATGCTTTATTTACCTGTTTTTATTTAAAGCAGTTATTGTGTAATTCATGTAAATATGATTTATGAAGGGAATGTAGTATTTATGAGTACAAAATCAAATAAAAAAGGGGCATACTCATACCCGGGGATCCATTCCATAATCAGCCTCCAAACGCTGACACCATTGCATACCCTAGCAAGATTTTGCTGAAAGGACCCTGATATAGCTGTCTCTTGTGAGGCTATGCTGGGGCCTAGCAAACACAGAAGTGGACGCTCACAGTCAGCTAATGGATGGATCACAGGGCTCCCAATGGAGGAGCTAGAGAAAATACCCAAGGAGCTAAAGGGGTCTGCAACCCTATAGGTGGAATAACAATATGAACTAACCAGTATCCCCTCCCCTGAAGCTCGTGTCTCTAGCTGCATATGAATCAGAAGAGGGCCTAGTTGGCCATCAGTGGAAAGAGAGGCCCATTGGTCTTGCAAACTTTATATGCCTCAGTACAAGGGAATGCCAGGGCCAAGAATTGGGAGTGTGAGGATAGGGGAGTGGGGGGGGGGGTATGGGGGACTTTTAGGATAGCATTTGAAATGTAAATGAAGAAAATACCTAATTAAAAAAAAAAAAGAAAACTCATTGCATGCCTTAGGTAAACAAAGGATATGGCTCTGGGAAGCCTTGATGACTACTTTAACTCTGCCTAGTGGGTTTATTCATATAAATAAATTAAAAGAAAGATCTGAAAAAATAAAAAAGGGGCATACTAATTGAACAATGTCAACTACTAAGGTCAAAACCATGATGTTTAAAAAATCTAGAAACATCAGTATTTCAAAAACAATGTGCATTCCATTGCTGATTGGTATTCAGTAATGATATAGGCAATAGGTTATTATAATCAGAATGCTTGCCGGGCGTGGTGGCGCACGCCTTTAATCCCAGCACTCGGGAGGCAGAGGCAGGCGGATTTCTGAGTTCGAGGCCAGCCTGGTCTTCAAAGTGAGTTCCAGGACAGCCAGGGCTACACAGAGAAACCCTGTCTCGAAAAAACCAAAAAAAAAAAAAAAAAAAAAAAAAAAAAAAAAAAAAAAAAAAATCAGAATGCTTTCAGTTTACAGTTGGAGGTGAAAAAAAAATCCCAGGAGTTATTGAAGAATTTCTAGTATAATACAGTCTTGAGTTAATTTTAATAAACCTAAAGTCATCTAAAGTCTCTTAATTATTTCATTTGATATTATTTTTTCTTGTATATGTACATATATATATGCATTCGCTAATGTTCATTTTAAAACAATATCGTGCTTTAATAATTTTTATTTTTCTAACTTAGAAGAAAATTGCACAACTACCTAAGCAATCTCGAGAATCATGATGGACTAACTGTTCACTCTAGCTTAGTGATTTAAACATGGCAGACTGAAAACAAATAGTTATAATGACTAAGAAAGTAAAGCCTAAAGTCTTTTTTATAAGATATACACTCACAAGATCTTAGAAATTGCAAAGTTAAAAAAAAAAAAAGTATAAGCCAGGCAGTGGTGGCGCACGCCTTTAATCCTAGCACTTGGGAGGCAGAGGCAGGCAGATTTCTGAGTTCAAGGTCAGCCTGGTCTACAGAGTGAGTTCAAGGACAGCCAGGGCTACACAGAGAAACCCTGTCTTGAAAAACCAAAACAGAGAAAGAAAGAGAAAATAAATTGCAAAGTGGAGATGTGATAGGCTAAGTTTCAGGACCTACTCAAGTATTGTGTAGAATTTCTAGTGTCCCACATTAGATACCTATGCATTTTCATTTTGCTTCTTCTCTGTTTATTTCCAAATCTTATTCATGAAATGTACTTTAAGCTCTTGTAAAAAGTGAGGTCACTTCTAACAAACTATGTGCTGGAATCAAAGAGAAGTGTCTGAGCGTTTTCAGCATAAACAAAGCGGCTTCCATTTTAGATAATTTAACTGGAGAAAATAATGGGTGTCATCTTAAAGGAATCTGCCTATGTAAATAATAAGTGTGGTTTTCATTCCAGCATAGTTTGCCATTTTGTATGACTAGAAGTAGAGGAAGTGATATTTTAAGGTCAGTCTTTGAAAATGTTAGCCATAATTATTTCATTTCAGAATATATTCACTTTTGAAAAGTACATAGCACATTTAATTAGATTTAAACTATCTTTTTAAAACCATTACTACTTGAATGCAATAGAAATTATAGCAATTTAAATAGCATTTTCAACCTCTTAAAAAAAAGAGTAATACATTTCTCTTCATTATACTTAGCCAATATCTTCAGTTAATTTTGTCTTTTTTTCCTTAGGCTTCATTTCTTCTCTTAGTTCCAGTTTTGTTTTGTTTTGTTTGTTTTGTTTTTTCTTATACATGCTTTAAAATAATTCTGCACATTCACAGGCATCTGAAATAGATCTGCTCAAACTGATCATCAGGACTGGAGAATCAGCTCTTTTCAGTATTTGACTCTCCTCAGTAATTTCCATGACCGGAATTACACTAAGATGTTTAGAGAAATCACAGAAAGTAAAACTTGTATTCTTAAATATACTCCAATCTTATCTAAATTATTAATCAGATTAAAGAATGTAAATTCCTATATTTAAGTCACCAAACTAAAGCTGTATGTGGAATGACAATAAAAGGAATATGTTATTAGAAGGATATATTATGTAAAATCTTTGCTGCTTAAAGTTCCACAAAGCTAAAGCTTAAAAACAAAAATTAATACACAAGTCATGATGCTTGCAGTCCCAACAGTATAATGAGTTCCAGAAATTTCTCAGGCCTTGGTTCTTACTGCAAAACATTACCATGTTGTTTCTAGCTGGAGAACATGTACCCCTCTGGCTACTTGAAGAAATTTTGCAGAATTCTTAGGCACTCGATATTTTAAGGGAATCAGTACCCATATCATTAACTTTTCTGCGAACTCTTTCTATAATTGATCTAAATGATATTGTGTCTTTGAGGCATACTGTGAAATTGCCATATCTACATTTCTTTTTTGCTTCCTTCCTACTTTGCCCAACAAAGGTATGACCCTACCTAACTCTGAAGCCAAGAGCAACCCATCTGCCTAGAGCAGAGAGGACTGTATAGACAGGGAAGGGAGGATTCTAAATATTTGTTTTATGTATACTTCCTAATGACTAGATTGGCAAATAAGGCCCTGGACCAAACCAAGTGGCCAGGTTGGAAATCTAGCAATCTTGCTAAACCATATCTCTTTGCTTTTTCGTAATCAGTCTATGTTAAGAAAGTCAGAGGGAGATCCAGTATTCTCGAAGTGATGAGGTTGCTAATAGGTCATCCAAACTCAAGTAGTCAGTCATAAATACTCATACATAAGTGAAACACTAGATAGGCTCAGTAGGTTATATAATAGGTTATATAATGACAATAAAGAAGATCTCATGGATGTAATGATGGTTCAAGACCACCTGGGGTACTTGGAGACAGGAGAAAGAGGGTTGGCAATGATGCAAATATAGCACTCATATATAAAATTATAATAAAATATACAATAAAAGAGAAAAATAGCTATTTTTCTTAAAACTTTTTGTTGTATTCATACTGACATGTAATAAAGAGAGGCAGATAGGTTGATAATTCTAAAATCTGCTTCAACTTGACTACTGTCATGAATATTGCAATACATGATAATGAAAAATTTTTAGACATACATAGATTTACAAATATAAAATTAGCAACAAAACAAAAATACCTAAAACAATCCGAGATAATATTATTATAAAAATACAAACCTAATAAATAAAAAATACTAACTTTCAAGGTCCCTAAATAATAAAACATTAATATGGAATAATGTAATATACTTTCAGAGTTAATAAATTTGAACTAAATAAACAGTTTTAGCTTATCATGAGGTATATTTCAAGTTTTTAATTATAAATCTAAAATATATATAGTTTTTACGTTTTAAGACTACTAACGGTACATTTCTTCCTTTTTTCCTTCTTCCAATCTTTATCTTTAATGCTCCATCCTCTCATTCAAATTTATGTGTTCCTCTTTCACTAATTGTTTTTGCATGTGTACATTGTATATATGTAAATATATATATATATATGCCTAGCTATTATCTGTTTACTAGATAAAATCCATTATAATTTTATTAAATATAATCCATGCACTTATGTTGTCAGAATTGACCACTTGTTCTGGACCACCAATAGCTATGCTCTTGCCTGGAGCAGACCACTTGTCCCTCTTCCAAGTTTCCTCTGATGATTCTGTAGGGATCCAAACTTGTGAGCATTTCCTCATCCAGTTTGACATCCATTTCTGTCACCCATGATTGCATCATATTTGGAAAGTGATGCTGGTGAATTTTGTGGGTGAAACTTCTGTTTTTACTAGGACATGCAATCTTAACAAAAAATTCCCAGATCCTCTGACTCTTTAAAATTGTTCTACTCCCTTCTCCAAACTTTCCCTTGACTCTTAGGCACTGTGGAATTTTGTAGCTATTTTCATTTGAACTGAGCCCTACAATGTAACTGTGTACATATATTTTAGTGCATTTCAAAGTTATCTTTACTTTTAAAAATTAATTGATTTAAATGTTCTCTAATATAATGCCCAATGAGTTCAAAAGGGAGAAATGACGTTACAGTATATGTTGACAAGGACAAGTTAGGGCACTTCATCAGAGCCAGATTTGTCAAGGCATGCCATTTCTTGGCTCTTCCTGATTACTCCCATGTATTAATAGAATTACATTAATTTAATTAATTAAATCTACATACTGACAACAGTTTCCTCTCCCTCCTTTACTCTCACTTCTTCCCTAGCAATCCTCCCTTCCTGCCATACATTCCTCCTCCCTTTCTCTTCAGAAAAGGGGAGATCTTCTATGGATCTCAAATGACCCTGGCAATACAATGAGACATCTCCCCACTTATGGTTGGACTGAAGCAAACAAGTAGGAAGAATGGTTCCAAAATCAGATAGAAGTGTCAGAGACACCCTGTGTATTACTGTTAAGAGTTCTACAAGAAGACCAAGCTACACAACATTAACATAGATACAGAGGGTCTAGGTCAGTCACATGTAGGTATCCTAGTTGTTCTTTCAGTATCTATGAGGCCCTATAAACCCATGTAAATTGATTCTGTGTTTTCCTCTGGCAACTTGATCCCTCCACCCCCAAGTTCCAAACTCCTCCCTCCCCTCCTCTGAAGGATTCCTAATGCTCTACCTAATGTTTGGCTATTGGCCTTTGCATCTGCTTAGCTCAGTCAGTAGGTGACTCCTCTCTGATGACAGCTATGCTATGCTTCTGTCTACAAGTATAGCAGAATATCATTAAGAGTATAAAGGGTGGACTCTCTTGCAGGGCATGACTCACAAGTTGGACCAGACACTGGTTGTCCTCCCCTTTAATTTGTACTCCATCTTTACCACTGCACATCTTGTAGGTTCAAGGTTTTGTGGCTGGGTTGGTGTCCATATCCCTCCATTAGAAATCTTGCCTGATTACAGGAGAAAGACAGTTCAGGCTCCAAATGCCTGATTGCTAAGGTCTTAGCTATGGTCATTCTTATAGATTCTTTGAAGTTCCCATTTCCCTGGGTTTTCAGTTCATCCCACAGATGCTCCATCCCCATTCCAGTTGTCCTGTCTCATACTCCTTCCCTCAGTCTTCCCACCTCCTGACCCCTTCGGTTCCCATGCCAAATTCCACTCACATCCAGTCCTGTCCTGCTGTCCACCCATGATGGAAGTTCTATTTCCCTTTCTCAGTGAATTCATGCATTCCACTTTGAAACCTCCTTGTTCCTTAGCTTCCTCAATTGGTGGATTGTACAATTATTCCTTTTCTTCATGGCTAATATCCACTTTTAAGTACGTATATACCATATTTCTCTCTGTGTCTCTTGGTTACCTCACTCAAGATGGCATTTTTTATACCATCTCATGGGAGGCTCCAAAGAAAGACACTATTACTGATGCTCTGGTCTGCTTATAGACAGGAGCCTAGCATATCTGTCCTCTGAGAAGCCAAATAAGCAGCTGACTGAGGCAGATGTAGCTATTTATATCAAACCATTGTACTGATGTGGGGACCACTGTGATTGAATTAGTAAAAGGTTAGAAGAAGCTCAGAAGGAGGGTGACCTCATAGAAAGACCAGCAGTCGTAACTAACCTGGACCCCTGAAATCTCTCAGACACTGAGCCACCAAACAGCATATATGAGCTAGTCTTAGGCCTCCGATACATATATAGCAGAGGACTGCCTGGTCTGGCCTTAGAGAGGGAATAATAATAAAAATTCAGGTGTAATTCTGATAGGTCAACCTTTATATATTCTGTGGTCTCATACCTTTAAATATTATTTCTTTGTCCTGTATGTTTAGTGCTTTGATTATTACAGGGCAGGGGATTTTGTTTCATGATTTAACCTATTTGGTGTTTTATAAGTGTTTTGTATGTTTATAGGCATCTCTTTCTTTAGGTTAAGAAATATTTTGTTGTAATTTATTGATAATATTTTTGAGCCTTTGAAATGGACTATTCTTCTTCTTCTACTTCTATTATTCTTAGTTTTGCTCTTTTTTGCAGTATATCTGATTTTCTGGATGTTTTGTGTCAGAAACGTTTTTAGATTTAATATTTTCTTTGACTGATATATCCATTTCTTTTTATCATACCTTTTGACCCATGAGTATCTATCCTACCTCTTGTATTCTGTTGTTGATGCTTCCATATGTAGTTCCTGTTTGCTTACCTAGATTTCCCACCTTTCAAACTAAGGGTTCCCTTATTTTATTTTATTTTTTTATTGCTTTTATGCCCATTTTCAAGTCATGTACACTTTTGTTCATTTTCTTTACCTCTGTGATTGTGTTTTCCTGTATTTTAAAGGTATCTATTCATTTCCTCTTCATAAAGGCATCTATCACTAACAGGATTGAATTAAGTTCATTTTCTGGTGCTTCAGCTGTAGTCATGACTTGCTGTGGTAGGATATAGCTGGGCTCTGATGATAGAATATTGCCTTGGCTAGTGTTGATTTTGTTCTTAGGCAGGCCTCTAGTAATCTAGGTTTTAGAGTTATGGTGCGTTTAGGTAGCAATTTCTAAGTTTATCTTGGTTATATGGTTAGCATTGTTTTGTTTTGGTTTGCTGTATGCCTTGGTTTCTGTTTCCTATATGGTCTTCAGGTTTAAGATGCTTGGAATTCTGGTGACCAGCAAGTCTTCCAGTCCAGTAGAGTATCTTTGTTGGAATTTTGTGGACTGTGTGTCCTCTGGGGTTTAGGGTGCTAACATTGCATCTGGTGGTCAAAAGAATTGGCCTGTCAGCCAGGAAAGCAAAGATCTACTAAAGTTGTAAAGCCAGAAAATTGTGCCTAGGGGTACAGTTTCATGCTGTTGAATTTGCTTTAAGGGGAGTTTGTATAAATGGAGTTTTAAAGTTGTTTTCTACATAGTTCATTTATGTTTTTGATAATTTTCATCTGATAATTTATTCTTCACTGGCATCAAAACTGATTGGCATCTGTTTTATATTTTGAATATCCATTAAGTGCATCAATGATTTGGAGGTGCCACTTCTCTTCTGACTGAAGGCACAGGGTATGTGTTCTGCTAGTTGTAATTTCTTTATTTTAAGTAGTTTTATTAATGTTTTTTATTCTTCTATTTCATTGGTATAAATTTCGTTTAAACAAAACATCAATTAAATATCTTTTATCCACCCAGACTGAGAATCACTTTTTGAGGAAATAGCAAATGAATTTTTATGGCTGTGAATTTACTCTTAGTTTATGATGGAAATTACAGAAATAAAGCCACTCTTTCTCTTCACATGTCTATACCTATTGCTCTGAAATACATTTACCATTCCTGTCATTTTAAAGACTGCCCACATTTATCTTAAGGCTGTTTAATAACCAAGATTATCAAGGTTCTTAAATAGGAATGAATAAATTTAGAAAAACAAATGCTAAAAGGAGGAGAATAAAATTAAAATCATCAGGAATACAAAGAAATTCATTTTATACAGTGTAAAAATACATTAAGTTTTACATATACATATACACATACCCATGCACATACGTAGACATACACCAGTATTGTGCCAATTCCTCTGGTGGCAAAGTCCATGGGCACTATAGCCTCTGTCAGCAGTTAAGGAACTAAAGACTGCTTTGTGGCAAGCCTACTCCATCATAACTTTCAACTTATGAAAGGGGAAGGTCTGGCATGTTTATTTGCTCTTGGAAAGAAAGAGCCCCTTAAGGTTGATAGAAATATTATTCTAGGGGAAAGGTTCCATCATTATCTGGTAGCCAAACTTGTCAGTGTAATCCAAACTGTGCTAGCTTTGGAGTTATGAGAGATGCAATGTGCCTTTCCCCTAGCCTTGAGCAGGCTGCTCAGACCTGGCTTGTCACAGTTGCTAGCCCACCTAGGGTAGAGTCTTCCAACCTAGGTAAAGTCTATTATCCTGCCACATCTGCAGCTTTCCTTCAAGACACCACTACCTGCTGAGAGGCTGAACCTGTTCTGATGCTATCCTGACAAAGCAATGATCCTGACAAAGCAATGAGATCTTGGCATGGTTGGGGAAGGGTTCCCCCCTTTATAAGCTTGAACTCATAAGTAAACATTGGCCATGATCAGAAATCTTTGTCTTGGCTCATTATTTCTCTTTCAGCCTTTCCTATACAAAGCCCCATCTTCCCTTTCAGGAACCCAGTAACCGGTGGCCATAGGCGGCTACAGGTGACTCCCGACAAGTGGCCTGAAAGCAGAAAGAAGGACTGGAGTTACACAGTCTTGGTGGGGCTCCATAGAAAATAGAAGAATCTGTCGATTGCTTTATGCAAGATAGACATTTTTACTATATTGATCCTGCCAATCCATGAGCATGGGAGATCTTTCTATATTTTGAGACCTTCTTTAATTTCTTTCTTCAGAGACTTGAAGTTCTTATCATACAGATCTTTCACTTCCTTAGTTAGAATCACGCCAAGGTATTTCATATTATTTGTGATTATTGTGAAGGGTGCTGTTTCCCTAATTTCTTTCTCAGCCTGTTTATCCTTTGTGTAGAGAAAGACCATTGACTTGTTTGAGTTAATTTTATATCCAGCTACTTCACTGAAGCTGTTTATCAGGTTTAGGAGTTCTCTGGAGGAAATTTTAGGGTCATTTATATATACTATCATATCATCTGCAAAAAGTGATATTTTGACTTCTTCCTTTCCAATTTGTATCCCCTTGATCTCCTTTTGTCGAATTGCTCTGGCTAAACTGTGCATCTTAAATATACATTTACTTGTGAACATATTTCCATAAAGTTAAAAGTGATTTTTTTTAATGATAATATCTAAGAAATTAACAAAATGAAGCTGATTACTTTGGAGTCTTGTGGACTGAACAGGTTTCAGGAGCATGTTATCATGTCTACCATGCCCAGTGCTGTTTTTAAACAAGAAAAAGTTCCATATGTTTAAGCATGTGAATCACAAAAAAAAAAAAAAAAGAAAGAAAAAAGAAAATAGAAGAAGATGTGTCCCTGCATGGTAAGCAACATACAATATTAATGTTAGCACTACAAATTTCATCTTTTAAAGGCTATTGACTGCAAGGGTGCAAAAAGGATACAGGCTACATTGAGTCAGCGTTGGCCCAGCGCTGATATCAGCTAGGAGTTGACAGTGGAAAATGGGATTAGAAAATTCTAAACAGGCATTTATCTGCAGTCAAGAACTGCATCAGATTGGAGGGGTAGGGCTTAAAGTAATAAAATAAAATAAGTAAAATATGAAACAAAAACCAAAAACCAAAAAAGTGGAGATGCTAGATATACAAATGATATGAGAGACAGAGATCAAGAGAGAAGGAAGAAGGATTTTGGAGCTCTCCCAGAGACAGAGGGAAATCAGGGAAATTCTGCTTTCTCTCTGGCCCCTACAGGAGTCATCCTTAGTTCTGGTTAATTCAAATTCTCTGCTCTTTCTGTATTGTCTGTGTTTGGTGCACCAATCTGTCCACATGTCATTTCATGTCTGTTTTTGTTTCGTTGTCTGGATGACTATTGTTCTATGTTTCATGTTGAAAAGAAAAAAAAAAAAAACGGTTAAAACTTTATCTGATGGCTATCCATCTCTTGATTCAGTCTCAGTTTGCACAGTGGAGGCTGATTACAGTTGCCCCACACCCTTAGTCAGGAGTCAAGCACAGCAGGAGAGGTCCTGCTTTAAAGCTGTTTTTAAAAGGAGTCTGCAGCTTCTTAGTTCTAAGGCAAATGAACAGCTGATAGTTGTTTTTTTTCCTAGGAAAATCTCTGCAATTGTGATTATTAGGCTCAGCAAATGACAAAGTGTTTTTATCTTGAAATTATAGTTTAAAAAAGTAAAAATTCTTTGATTGGCCTAATGGTGTTAATTATCGAGGACTTATACTCAGTCAATTATTGCAAATGGATACTCATTTCTGACTTTAGAAAAGCAAAATATGCACATGTGACTATCGATACCTTTTCAGGCTTTCTAGTTGCAACTGCTCTGCAACTAAAAATGTATTTAGTCATTGCCTATGTTAATTTTTTTATGCTTGATGTTTTTTATGCTTTATGCTGCTGTTCCAAAAGCAGATTAAAACAGATATTGGAACTAGCTATTACAGTCAAGCATTTGAGATGTTTTGTCAACAGTTTAATGTTACCCATGTAACTGGGATATTTTTATAATTCTCAAGGACAAGGTATTATGGAACCTTAAAGCTATATCTTCTTTAAAAACAAAAAAAGGAGTGAATTATATCCCTGTGCACATTATTTAAGTCACACTTTTTATTTTAAAAAATTTTTAAATTTGGATGCCAAAGAACTCCTTGCTGAGTGCCTTATACTATCCTACAACTAGGCATACTCACGCCTAGGTGAGATGAATGGATCCACTTATTGGCATATGGCATGATCCTGATTAGGTATTTAATATGGGGAAGAGAACATGTTAGTGTTTTTTTCACAGAATGCTACAAGAGCTTGCTAGCTGCCAGAGTGATTGGTGTGACAAGCTGACACAAAAGGATAATGCTGACCTGTGAGCTTGCTGAGTTCCCTGACAATGGTGACAGGAAAGCTGTATTTGGTATATGTTCTTGACCCATTTTTGCTTGCCTATGTCTCAGATTAGACAAGCTAAGCTGCCATGCTTCAAGCTTTTAAACCTTGTGGGACAGAGACTATAGAGACTTAGAAAACTTAGAAAAATTAACCAAAAGGAGGAGTTACAATGACTCTTCTCTTTCCTTTAATATGACCAGTTATTCTGACTCAGTCATGGACTGGTCTAGAAATAAATCCAATATTGGAAATTTCTATTATGATGATAGCTAAAAATCTTTATCAGCCAGCAGGGTTAACGTGGAGCATAGCCTCCACTATTTACATGAGAAGTTCCAGTTTCTCTTTTGATTCTCAAAGCCACCTCCCTCACTTCAAAAGGTGAGACCTGGGCCAGATTATTGCTAATTTGCAACTGAATTGAGTGTCTGGGACTTCCCCACAGACTACCTTAATCCTGTTGCTTTAAACTTTGACATTGTGCTTCAAGGAGGTTTGTTACCTCCATACCGGCTTGCCTTCAGGAAAGCACAGATGGCAGTGATTCATCACTATGAAGCAATACATTGGGTGAATATTGTGGCTTTGGTCGGATAGGGATGAGGGCTGGCAGCCAAGGACGGGCCACTGGGTCTATGGCTTATTTCAACCTAAGACAGAGGCATGTGCCAATAGGCTGTATTTGTTCATAATAAACACTAAAATGCCATGCTTGTGCAAATAAACATAAACAAACTGCACATGTGCTCTAAAATGGGTCAGAAAAGTCCAATTAGGTTCAGTCCTAAGATAGGTGCCATAATTCTCAGGCAGGATCATGGAGCATAAGTAAATTTTATGCCCCAGTCCAGCCAATTTTTAATAAATAAAAAGGGAGGAATTGTGCCCTTTCCCCAGCCTTGAGCAGGCTACTCAGACCTGGCTTGCCACAGTTGCTAGCCCATCTAGGGTGGAATCTTCCAACCTAAGTAAAGTCTATTATCCTGCCACATCTGCAGCTTCCTCCAAGATACCACTACTTGCTGAGAGGCTGAACCTGTTCTCTTGATGCTATCCTGACAAAGCAATGAAATCCTGGCATAGTGGGGGATGGGTTCCCCCCTTTATAAGCTAGAACTCATAAGGAAATATTGGCCATGATCAGAAAACTGTCTTGGCTTGTTATTTCTCTCACAGCCTTTTCCATAAAAAATCCCATTTTTCCTTACAGGAACCCCAGTAACCCAGTAACCTGTGGCTGCAGGCGGCTGCAATGTAAGAGTAAGTTTTCCTGGATACATTCTCCATGATTTCAGAGAGACAATGAGGCCAGGCAACATGTGATAGGGTAGTTCCTGCATGGAGCCATTGAGAGTGTTTTGTGAGGCCGTGACAAAAAGTCCTGAGTTCAACTGCAGATAGTAAGATGTTGCTAATCCCAGAGTCATAAAATACCTTCCAAAGAGAGCTGAATAAAGGGAATGGAACCAGTTCAAGGGTGATCTGTGAGTATCAAGTCTTGGAGTGTCTGATTTACCTGAGTTCTTTGAAGTCTCACATTAAAGTCAAGGATCTAGAACAATGGTTCTCAACCTTTGACAAAATTCTATCTTCAAAAATATATACATTATGATTCATATTAGTAACAGAATTATAGTTATGAAGTAGCAATGGAAATAATTTTATGGATGGAGGAGGGTCACCACAATGTGAGGAACTGTATTAAAGATTTGGGACATTAGCAAGATTGAGAATTCCTGAGCTAGAGGACTTTCTATTTCCTCATCTTGGCGTTATCTTGTTTTTGTACAATATTTTTTCAATATGACCCTATTTGTCTCACTTGGAATGATGAGGCATTGCTGAGATGTGCAATTTGGTTTTAAATTTGTAGGGAATTATAATTACAAGATTGCCTTAAGTCTTATAAGAGACTTTAGGTTTTGGGTTTTAAACAGTATTTAAAATGTTAAAGTTTTAAGGATTTTAAAGTTGAACTACATGCATTTCACATTATGATATAGCCATGAGCTTGTGGGAACCAGTGAATGGAATGTGGTGGTTTTAATGAGAAATGCTCTAATAGGTTTATGGATTTTAAAATATGGTCCCCTGTGGGTCAATTGAGGAGATTCATCCTTGCTATAAGAAGTATGTCACTGGGGGTAGGTTTCAGTATTATTCTGTTTTACTGTGTTTTCACTTTTTTCTCTGATTTCTGTGAGTGGTTGGACACATGATCTCTCAGTTTCTTTTCCAATGTTTGTTGTTACACTAAAATTGACATTACAGATTCCAACCTTCTGGTGCTGTAATACAAAATATCTCTTTTTTTCTATAAATTGCTTTGGTCATGGCATTTTGTCACAATATAAAGATAACTAATATGTAAACCAACTACATTGAAGTAAGATTTTATAGAATCAATACGCATAAATTCCCATCAGTAAAATTGGTCTGCTTTTAGGAACTCAAGAATGTATGAAAGTCCATGAATAAAGGTCATAACAAAAGAAAAGCAAACTTAGAGCATTTAGAGGACGTTGGGAGAAATATCCTCCCAAATTCATGTGTGCTTGTTAGCTAGATTCCTCATCATTATAACAATCTCAAAGAGTGATGACTTCTCTTGAATTACAGGTTTGGAAGATGGATCTTTGGACCTGTAATGGTGGTTGATCTTTGTGGGAATGTATTGTGGAGAGAACTACTTACAACCTAGCTTACAAGCAAAAGTAAAGAAGAGGCTGGCTTCTCATAAGATCTTTCAAAGACACAATGTTCTAAAAACCCTTCACTAGTACACATATTTTAATATTTTTCACCAGTATAGCTCTGGGTCAATCCTCTAACACTGTGGGCTTTGGAGGCATTAAAAAAACCACAACCCAGGTTTTACTTTATTGTTTTGCTTGGATGTGTGTCAGCCCTCTAACATATTGGCCTTTAAGGGCATTTGAAAACCACATTGTTTTATTTCATTATGTTTTTTCATGCATATGTGTTTACATGTTTGTATGTATGTGCACATGTCCTCACACATGTGTGAATGTGCTTGTAAAGGCTGGGGAACAGGTTTGTGTAGTGTTCCTCAGTCATTCTCTACATCATTTATTTGAGACAGGGTCTCTCATTGAACAATGAGTTTACAGATTAGCTAGTAAAACAAAATGGCCAATGAACTTAATAGTCTTTTGTTGTCTTCATCCCCAGTTTGGGCATTACAGACATAAACTGCATTGTCTGGCTGTTTATGTATATGTTGAATATCTGAACTAAAGTTCTTATGCTTCTGTGGTCTGGAGCTTACAGATTTAGCCTAATCCCTAGATCACAAACTATAGTATTAAAATAAATATACCTAATAGATATATATTTCATTTGGAAGTATCTTTAACTCCCAGGAGCAGCATGACAAATATTGGATGCATGTAGAAGTACCGTATTTGTTTTAAACTGTTTACCAAAGAAATATTAGAAATCATATTGGTAAGTAAGCTATCTAGTTAAAGCAATGTAAATAAAATAAGCTAAACCTAACTATAGAAGATGTAATTTTACTCAGTAATAACTTTCATTGTGTGTTTTAGGTATTAACACAATTTGACAAATAAATACAATATTTTAAAATATCTATCATGGAAAACTGCATTGCTATAACATATTCTCAAGAATTACTATGTAGTTTTCCTATGAGATTGTGAAATTATGCTTTATTATATTATAGATTACTACAGCATATCAGAATGTCCTTAACTATGTATATGTTTTCAAATATATTTCTGATGAAGATTCAGTTGGCTTCTTCTTTCATTTCACTAGAAAAAAAAAAGCAAAATAAAACAA
This sequence comes from Mus caroli, assembly GCF_978045245.1. Classification (NCBI taxonomy): domain Eukaryota; kingdom Metazoa; phylum Chordata; class Mammalia; order Rodentia; family Muridae; genus Mus; species Mus caroli. The sequence continues at coordinate 149,062,182 of NW_028227258.1, read as the reverse complement.
TAGCAACCACTTCTTAATTTTTTTAAATGATATCTTTTTCTGGAGTTGCAATAAAATACTTTTTATTTCCTATATACATGAATGCTCAATAAGCCTATTTAGTGCTCAAGTCTTGTGAATGTTATTTTATCTCTAAACACAGCTTATCCTTAAAGTGTTTCTCAAGTCTCAATGTGAAACTGATGAGTAAGGCCTCACAGGATATACTGAATAACTCCAGCCTCAGCTGGACCTCATGCCATTTTATTGTTTTGTGTTGTTTATAAAACTTATTTTAAATGACTCTTTTCTTGAACTTCTGCTTGATAATTTCTAAACGGATTTAGTCAAGTTATACAGTTAAGTTCTTACTGTGCCAATGAGATTTTTCTCAGCAGTTTTACATTTTACAGAATTTATAGTGGGAAAAAACTTTAGATTGAATCAATCTGCATTATTTTACACAGAAAAGCTGAAACTTGCATCTTTATCTTGTCAGGAAAGCTTGTTTAATTCTATTTTTGGACTAAAAAGCACTTTTATACTTTCAAAAAATAACAGCAATTCAAGAAAACATCAATCAATTTGTAAATTGTCAAGCGATCTGGTCACTGGAGCATGAAGGTGGACAGAAGGAGGAACTGAATCACTGGTTAGAGTTGGGATCTGACACAGTCTTAACACTGCCTTCACACAAAAGGAAAGTCTGTTAACTCATGGAACTTAACAAGGTCCCAATGAAACTATGGAGTTGTCAAATACGGGTGTTGATTTCATGACTTTAATTAGACCTAGGACCAATTTTCAGCTTTCCTTATTAAGAAATTAGAGTCTGAATCAAAGTTCTCTAGTGTGAACTGCCATTGAAACTTCTTTTATTTTATTTATTAAATACAGAGATGCAATAATAGTAAATTCTTTTATATATGGAATATATGTTTGTTTTTACTTAAAATCATATATTCACTTGAATTTTAAAGTGTTTGAAATACTTTAGTTATGATATGACAGTTTAAAAATTCCTATATTAAGATGGTTTGTTTTATATTATTAATATCCTTGTTTTGATTTTCTGATGATTTAAAGGGCAAAACCAAATATCAACCAAAAAAATTTAGTTAGTAAACTAATGTCTATTATGGTGGATTTAGTTGAGATATCTCTAAATATTTGTAGTATATACCACCACAGAACTTTTATAAACCTAAGGGCATGAACTAATGGACCTATGTACTACAAATCTGTTTTAAATTTATAAACAAGTGTGAGGAGGCAGGTATCCCAAAGTGATTCTTGTTATGAACAATTGAACCCAAACATGTGCATTCTTCTCATCCACTGTGGCTGACAGCTCACTAAGTTGACTCACAGAGCAAAAGAAAGATGTTCCCTTTCACCTCCATTTTATAGGCATTCCTGACGGTTCAAAAGACATAAGCAAGCATATGAAAACTCTATATTGCATGTAACTTATTCACATGAGAATCTTTTGTCCAGTACTTCTTCTTTAATTGCATATGGTCTAGGTATTTGACTTTAGTATTATTTGTAGAACAATAAAGCAAATCCCATACAAGCAACTTCATACAAAGATTTTGGTATCTCCTATTACTGTTGCTATGTCTGGCTAATTCTCTTTTATAAAATATTTTGACTGCTGGGCATGGTGGCGCACGCCTTTAATCCCAGCACTTGGGAGGCAGAGGCAGGTGAATCTCTGAGTTCTAGGCCAGCCTGGTCTACAGAGTAAGTTCCAGAACAGCCAGGGCTGCATGCTATACACATACAAGAAGTATTTATTAAATACTTTTTGTTCATAAAGTTTTTATTGAAATTCATTTGCATGAATCACCCAATTGTTTATTAAAAACTCCTGTTATGTAAAATGCAAATGACTCACAGGTCCTAGTTGAATATCAGAAAGCATCAACCCTTGGAGGAGTAATGGCCTTAGGCTTGCCTCTCAGCATCATATTTCTTAACAATTTACTCTTCATATTTTTCTGGTATATCATTTTACAGAAGGTCACTTTCCCACATAAAAAAAAATCTTTTGAAATTGTTCTAAGTTTTCCAGATCAAATACAAAATGAAATTTCTAAGTCTTCTAGAAATCAAATGAAAGACAGCTTTGAGATTTAAAGCACAGACTTCTTTTATCTACTAAAAAGGTTGGGCAAGTTTTACAGTTCTTTCTTCCTAGAATTAATTTTCATAATGTATCCTCATTTTATTACCTGTGCTTAGAATCATCTGCCACCACGTCTCCCTCCATCTGTTAAACACTACTCTCCAAAAAGATCCAACATAATCTACTCTTGTTGTCCTATTCTAATGTGCAAGAGGGTATTCTGAACTTTAGTCCTGAATGTTGAGCTTTGTGATCTAATGCTATTATTACACTTGCAATGTTTACTTAGTGAAGATTCATCATAGTGACATTTAAGATGTATGTCTCATCCATGTATTACCAGTGGTGAACAACATGGTCTCACACCTCAATATACAGATGCAGATAAATTCCTTAAAATGATGCCCAATGAAATGTTCACTTCTCGAACTCAAAACCAAAACCAAACAAAAACCAGCAACAACAACAAACCTAGTTAAATTACGAAATGAAAAATATGGTTATGGTTTGGGCTCTAGGCTGTTTTTCTTAATACTGAGCCCAAGTAATTGACTTCCATTAATTTTTAAATATTTTTATTTCCTTTGTGGCAGACCTCTCCTACTTCTATGTTTACCGTATTCATTACAACAGGTATTCCTATCTTAATGTCTAACTTCTTTCTTACTTCTTTTCGCTATGCACTTTTATTCCAGGAGAGTTAGAAGCCAGGTCATTGGACCATATTTCATAGTATTGAATAACTACATTCTGTCCAATGATTCAAAGACAAGTTCTTTGGCCTGGAATTCAGTTGAGCCTAAAACACACTATAAACACAGTTTGCTTCAATGTCTGGAAGCTAAGTGATGGATAATTTATCTGAGATAGATCTAAGATCCTTTCCAGGGAATTAAAATTAATTTCTGTGGTCATTTGTATAGATTAACAAAAATGACAGCAGGGAATGCCAATTATTAAATAAAAATCATTTTAAGATTACTGGAATCAGTATCATAGCTCTTTATGGAAATGAATCCTTCATGATAATGATCCATTCTAGACTAAAATCAGGCACAAGCAACACAAAGCCCGCCAACTGCTTGTCTTGGTTATAGGTAGTATGGATGTTTTCACAGGGGTTCAGCACAGGACCAAAACTTCTAATGAATGTTTTATTTCAAAAATGCGTGTCAAATATTGTGACATATATGCCATTGAGTATGACTAATAAAAGCGCTATAGCACAAAGACATTTTTGGCAGCATATTCAGTAGTTACATAAACAATTGAGGCTTAACATACACAGTAATTTGGTAAATTACTCTGCCTTATTATAGTCTAGTTCTGGAACTCTCATCTGATAAGTATCTTATAAACTAATCTTATATGGATTAAAACATGAATTTATTATAAAGTTCATTCAATTTAGTGTAAAGCCTAAGAGTGCCAGGAAAATCATCCTCCCAGTCTTCTCTCCTAAAAATTGGGGATTAAAGTTTCAACCTGGGTTCCTTTGTTTTGGCACCAGCACAAGGTAGACAAGTGCAAACATCACATGTGTCTATCCACGTCTATAAATCAAAACTTCTCTAGTAACATATGTCAGCAAATCAAGTTTCTCACTCCAGCATTACAATCAATCGTGTATGTCTCTGTGTGTGTTTGTGTGTGTGTGTGTGAAAGAGAGAGAGAGCGTATATGTGTAAGAGTGTGTGTGTGTGTGTGTAAAATACATGTTTGTATATGCCATCTACTTCAACTTGATCAATTAGGGAATTATAAAAGAAAATAAGGTACTACTATAATAGGCATTAAAGTTTTTTCACATTGCTTTGGAATTGGAGGACAGAAGAATCTTAATATAAATAATAGAAAGTTTCTTAATTGATTAGCACAGTGTGCAGAATGTAGAGATAAACATGGTGGAGGATGAAGTGGATTAAAGGAGGCACCACACTCTCCTAAAGACTCCTTGAACTGTAGTGATCCACTGTACACAGTGTATGATCTGACATGGATCCAGGCATACTGATGAGACAACAGAAAGGGTCTAAATCCAGGTAGGGGCCCACTTACCCTGTCTTCATTAAATCTAGATGAGAGATTAGTCTCTTCTCTACAGATTCATGGGTAGGTGAAGGTAAGTCAGATCTGTCTAAACAACACCTGTTGCATCCTTGATTATATAACCATACCCCAATTGGCTAAAAAGTTATATATAAGCTCATGTAATAAACAATATAGTTAGATCTGCACTCTGATGCTGGTTTCCAATCCCATACATCATGGTAGACTCCATCTCCATTTAGCCCACACTTTCTGCTGCTTGTTCACACATTGCCGATTAACAATTGAAATCTGAATTTGGAAACTGCTGTTGGTAAAGGCTCAATCATTAAATAAGAAACAGACATATTTAGTATTAGATAAAGGGCACCCTTGCTATTTACTGGCAGATATCTTATCCAAATTATTTCTTGGAATAATATAAAAAATAAAAATTATAAATGAGAACTCAGCCTACATTGATATATTGAGTAATCCCAGAAAGCACTTGCAAGGTCTACAGGTTTATTTTTTCTAGCTTTGATAATAAAATTTAATGGGTAAGTTACAAAAGTTTTATTTTTTAAAGCCACAGTACTGGGTAGTTGAGAAGCTCTGCATTAGACAGCAAATAAATAAATAATGATATGTTAGAAATGAAGTCAACTACTATGGTCTAAGGCTAACTGTGTAAATGTAAAGGTATAGATATTTTCTACACCACCCTTGCTCTGAAATAATGACACAGAAACCTGGTATATTTATTACAAAGCTTTTTGCACTATAGCTCGGCAGGGTTTGCATCTATTCTAACTACTACATACTACCTAGCTAGCCCTGTGTCCTATTGCCTGCCACCTTACTCTGGCTGCTCCTGCTCCATCCATCCTCCCATGGAAATCCTCTCATACAAAGCTAATGGCAATTCTACCTTCCTATGGTCCCTACCAGAGACCCTCTCACTGGGATTGGAAGTCCTGCTTCTTCTCCTGCCAAGCTATTGGCTTGTCAGTTCTTTTCTCTTCTTTTTTCTTTTCTTTTCTTTTCTTTTCTTTTCTTTTCTTTTCTTTTCTTTTCTTTTCTTTTCTTTTCTTTTCTTTTCTTTTCTTTACTTTTCTTTCTTTTTCTTTCTTTTTTTTTTAACCAATCAGAGGTCATGGAAGACAATTTTTACACAACATTGAGAGAGAAGAACCTTCACAATGTCAACATCCAAACTGCAGCCAGATCTCTGGGCACAGTAATCATCATCTGAATAGACAGTGTACAAAACCATCTCTTAACATGTAAATGTATATTTTTACTAAAATTTCCTTAGTCCCAAAATGTTCAAATTTCTAGTTGCACAACATCTTTTTCCTTTCTTCCTTCTTTCCTTCCTTCCTTCCTTCCTTCCTTCCTTCCTTCCTTTCTTTCTTTCTTTCTTTCTTTCTTTCTTTCTTTCTTTCTTTCTTTCTTTCTTTCAGAATTTAAAGTATTCTGGAGATCACAACTAAATTAGATGGCCTCTAGGAAACTTAAAGATACTGTTCTTTATCCACCTGTGAAAGAGACAGAAATCAAGAAGAGGTCAACGTGAAAAGACTTGTGAGCAGCTTTTCCTGTTAAAATTCAAGAGACATATAGGCAGTGCCCACAGAGCTGCTGAGAAATTCATGTCATCTGACATACTCTTAGCTTGGTCGGGGAGTAACATAGAATATAAAATGAAAATAACAAGAGTATAAAATAAAATGAAACTCTACCATCCAGAAATGGGCTGGACTCAAATGAAGGCTCCTGCATTTATGGGGAAAAAGTTTCCCAGCTCTCACACAATAGAAGATAGAAAACAGAGTGAGGAGCCGAGAGGAGTTCAATGAAGAGATATGAATAGTCTATGGACTGGATTTTAGGACAGCAATGCCTTCCTTGTGGCACATTTTTGCCATGACTCCTCCCTATGTTAGCTTTGTCTAATTTACATTTCCTACCCTCAAATATTGAATATTGTGTATGTAAAATGAAAATAACTGGGCTCTTGTTCCTCATGTCAGAACATGTTAGTTGGACTCTGGGTATGTGGCTAACCATCACAAGTACATCACTGTCATTGCTGTGTGATGGAGAAGGTGGGATATCTAAAAATGAACTATTGCTAATACCCCTAATTCACAATCCCAAGGAAGAGACACTATGGTAGGGATGATCATAGCAGTGTGATCATTGAATGACAGAGAACTCCAATGGAATGGACCTTTACTAGTTCTCTCTCCCAGTGGGTAGTCTGATACTGTAGCTTTCTCCATCAGGTTAATGTAGCCAAGGTGATACTAAGTTTCCCTTCTCCTTGTCAGGTCACAAGGTGCCAAACACCTTGTTAGCAGAGTTGAATAAAAGCTTCTCTAACAGAACTTGCAAAAAAAAGAAGTTGATGCAGCCAGAGGTTGCATGGTAGTGTCAGAAGACAGGACTGACAACAAGCAGCTTCACAAGCTAAGAGCATCCCCTGCTTGACAGCTAGCAAGAAAATTAGGACCTACTGGATTTTCAGGTACATCATTACCTCCTAACACATTATGATGAGAGAGTGATCTTGAAAGAAGATTGATTCAAATAGCACCAAGAGTTTGACACGTCTGATGAAAGACCAAGATAAGTCATCACTTTCCTACACTAAAGTTGCTCAATTTCTTAAATCATGATAGGAAATAATTCATCTCAGTGCTTACAAATTTTCAGTACTTCATATAGAAAAAGGCATGTATTTGATTTTCTGCAACATTTACATTTTACACTTCTTATTTGATTTCAATTATAACTGTAGTTTCATTTTTCTTAGCTGTAACATGGTGTCAATAGTTAAAGTCTCAAAGAGCTTTTACAGATAGAGTTGTTAGAAGATAGACATGAGAGTCATAGCTGAGAGAAGATAATCATAGAAGCCAGACAGGTGCCCCAAGCCTTATTCCTGTTTGTCTGACAAGCTATTGTAAGACACTCACCCAGCTCTATGAAGGACTCTTGATTAGAAAAGTATAGGAAAATATCTTAACTTCAATGCAACAAATTGCACATAAAGCAGCTTCAAGAAGGAGAGGCTTGAGCACTCCATCATCACTGCAGCTCTATCCAGTGACCAGTCAGGTCAAACATTAATTGGTTTTTGTGCCCCATGAGGACAGACTCCTCTGACTTGATAGCTTTCCACAACACCTTCGGTTTCTCTAGTAACACACTCAGTATACAGAATTGAAAACTCAAAGTGTGTTTTAAGGCTAAGAGTAGTAAGGTGTACCTTTAATTCTAGCACTTGAGAGGCAGAGAAAGTAAGATCTCCCAATTTCAGGACCAATAAGAAAAATACAGTGAGATGACATTTCATAAACCAAACCAAACAACAACAAAAAAAGAGATGTCATATGCAATGAGACAGAAAGCATCACAGTTGTACCTCCTCAAGATTTGAAATATTTTATAAGAGGGAAGAAAGACATAGCAAGAACTTAGAGTGTTTAATGAAAGGCAATTTCCTCTATGGCTGTTTTAAAGAATGTTTTTTTTTTATTAATTCTTTTGATCTATTTTAACATGATTTTTGTAATAAAAAAAGCAAAATATGTGTCATACTTCCCTTCAAGGAGGAAGATATGATAAATCTCCTACTAATTTATGTCTCTCCTCCTTCTCTTAAGAAATTATCTAAATTCTAACTAATTAATTGCACAAGAAACCTCTTGTCAATTAAACCATCTGTTCTATCTGAATCCACGATGAAGAATGCTCACTGCTTAGCCTCCTACTCTCTGAATTCTAACAAAGCAAAACTTTACAACTTTTTATCTCCTTTATTCAGACACTGGCTAAAATCTTTGACCAGGCCTGACGCTTTAATCTCTCTCTCTCTCTCTCTCCCCCCATGTGTGTGTGTGTCTGTCTGTCTGTCTATGTCTCTCTCTTTCTGAAGACATGTTCAATCCCTTAGCAGGCAGATGTTTATAGCTACCTATTGCTGCCCCTGCATATTTTCCTGGCCTATAACTTGGCAACCATCACCTTCTGTCTTCCTCTTATCAACTTTCTCTCTAGAAAGTGCTGAGTTATTTAGCTTTTCCATTCTATTGGTTTTATTTCTTCTATACTCTAAGAAAATAATACTGTGTTTTCTTCTGAGATTGTTTTCAAAATATTTTACTTATAGGACTAAAAACCTGCAAAAGTGACATAGAGTTCCTTGGCCACAATAGCTATGCCTCCAGACAGCTGGAATGTGCTTTGTATTTCAAAACCTGTGAGACGAAAGATTGTTCTTGGTATATTAAAATCTAGAGTGCTAGAAATTGGAGATTGAGTAGGGTTAGGACCAGAAGGATTACAGGAATGAAAGAGAAGGAAGTGAATGGTATAATTAAATTTAATTTACATTTTTAAAATAAGCAAAAGAAACAAACAAAAAATCTAGGTTTCAACCATTTTCCACACATGCACTAAGGAAAGCTCTGAATTCTCAAAATACCTAAGCCTTCATTGGAACATCACTGACTTTGTGTTTCTTAATCTGGATTATCTAGTGGACCACTAAATCCTCTAAAGAAAGTCAGACTCATTATGTGTTGAGTGGGATAATTGGAAGTCTTTCTCCATGAGTATGTCAGCTACCTCAAAATAATCACATGCATTATCTCAAATCACAGTGCAAAACCCACAGGGTTGCTTTTAGGTGCTGCTCATGCCATTTCTACTCTGGAATATTTGCTCTCTAAATAAGCTTCTGCCTAACTAGCTCTGCCTCCATAGTGTGTTCTGTTTTTGTTTTTGTTAATACAAAAATGAGGGATGCTTAACTATGGACAGAAACACAGGTTAACCTAATTTATACACTTGTCCCTTATTTGAACAGCATTAAGTATTAGTTACCCCCTCCATATAGAACTGGTATTTTCTTGTTGATTAATTAGTTTTATTTATTTATTTGATCCCTAAAACATCTGTAAAGACTGACAAGGTTTCTTGGCAGGCACATGAAGACATGAGTTTTATCACTGGGACCAACATGGAGGAAGGAAAACTAGTGGTGGCTCTGCTCCATTACTAAAAGATTATATAAAATGTTATTAAAGTCACCAGGCCAAAGTAAATGTATGCCCTCATAGTGCAAATGGTGATTTGAAAAGCAATATATGTAAGTTGAATTCATGGTTTTTAATAGAAGTCATAAAATTACTAGTGAGGTCGTTCGTGAGCCTGTACTTTATGAGATCTCTGGTGTGTCCGAAGCAGACTTTGCAACTGAGTAAAAGGCAGGCTGCTTTCTCCCTCTGTGAAAGCCAACTGGTAAAGTGATAAAGCAACAAGAGAAAAAAAAACTTTGTTACTACAACAAGGAGCCTGTTTGGAGGACTGCTTCATTTTCTCTTAATATTAACTGGCATGAAAGAAGGTAGTTACTACTGAATTAGTCTTCTCAGACTGGTAAGCATTTGCTCATAGGCAGAGGTCTGAAGACAAATGTTATACACTGGTCTTAATTTAATTGCTAATCACAAGATGTATCTCAATTCTTCATGTGTCTATGTATCAAAAATAGCATAGTGTTTCTTCTGAATAGTTTTATTATCGATTCGTTTGTCACATTAAGTTTCTGACCTCTTCCATAATGGACAGCCTGGGCGTGTAGCATATCCCAGACTTTTTTTCTTTTCTTTTCTTTATTACATTTCACATGTTATCCCCTTTCCAATTTTCCCTCCAAAAAAAAATCCCCTATCACCTCCCTCCTCCACCTGCTCACCAATCCACCCACTCCTGCTTCCTTGCCCTGGCATTCCCCTATACTGGGGCATAGAACCTGCCAATTACTACTCTTAAGGTAATGAAAGACAGTCCATTTCACCTACATATTTTAGAAGATAAGACCAGACAACTGAAACATTCCATTCATACATTTGCTCTCCATGTATGGCTTGATTTGAAAATATGTTTTATTAGATTTCTTAATAAATAAAGACTAAAGTTTATATATCAAAACAAGAAAAAAAAAGGTAACTGAATACCAGGACTATGTGGCCTACATGTGCTCCTACCCCAGCTAAAGTTAGAAGATGGAAAGACATGCAGTGAAGTACTGTCTTCTAGACTTGACACTACTGTCACACATGTGACCTCTCCTCAGCTATTCTTATCTGCACAATATCTAGCCAGCCACCATTACAGCAAATGGAAAGAGTCCTCTCCAGGCTTTCCTCTAAAGAGTAGTTATCTGCTATTAATATAGTCACAGGCAAAAGAATCATACATTTTGAGTTGCATTTACTTATACGTTTTCTTTTTCCTGTGTATACTCCAACATATATAGCATGTGTACATATGCAGCACTATACAGAGTTAATGAGATGCACCCACCAAAAAAATGAAAAAAAAATACAGGAGGTTGGAGGGGAATCATTCTGTGAGACACTGGGGACACTTGAAGGAGGAATCTAGGAGAAGGATATGATCATATTTTATAAGAGATATGTATGAATGTCTCAAAAATGAAGATAATGTGTAACTAATAGGTAATATTAATATATTATTCTGAAAATTAAAGTTTTTTTCATGTAGCATGTACTATGCTATAGTAATGAAACAATTTTGAAATGAATATGATTAAAATGGAATATTCAGACAAAAAATATTGAAAACATCAACTCTAAATCTGGGAGTTTTTGAGATATACGCTAGCACCACAATGATGTTTAATACCCTTTTGTATGAATGGGTAATGGAGATTTGGACTTTTCTTCTTCAATAATCAATGTGCTCAATTAATTTTACTTGCAAACTGTTACCAATTACAATTACAGTCTCTTCTAAGCTCTCAGCCATCTCTTTTTGAGAGGATTTAGACTCTATATGCAAGTATAAGTTAACCCACAGGCAGTGAGAATCTATGACACTGTTGAAAGTAGTCTGGTTAAGAATGGCAATTATGGCATAGAAAGTGAGTGGCTTTTTCTCTTCTGGAGAAATCTTTAATATAGCAAACTCATTCGTCGTTAAAAGGAACACAGCAGTCTCAGGAGACTTGGTTATTTATACTATGAGGCTTGTCCTTCTTCTTTTTTTTTTTTTTTTCTTTTTTCTTTTTGTTCTTGTTAGTGAAAATTAGAAATAACTATATTATAAAATTAGGATAGATCTTCAAAGAGATACTTTTTTTTACATGTAAACAGAAATGTGTAAATAGATGCATATTGAGATGAAACAAAGCATTCAAATGAAAAATATAATTACTTAGAAAATTGATGATTGAAAGCAATTATTGAAAACTGTAGACTGAAATGACAAAAGAAATTGTAAAAACTAATGCTTGAGTAAATCAGTGAAGAACATAACTAATGAAAGTGAATATTATTTAAATGTAGCAATTGTTATATAAGCCATATTTATTTCCAATTTAAAAACAAAAGAAGTGTTAATGGTTGGACCAAAGGATATTAAAATCTCCAATATTACTGAATTATTTCTAACTCTAAAATGTGAGATTGTAGAAATAAGTCTCATATGTTTATAAACTAGTTGAAATTGGTTGAAAATATTTTCTCTAAAAACAAAAGTATATATTAGTTGGCCTACACCGGGCATGGTAGTGCATGCCCTTAATCCTAGCACTCAGGAGGCAGAAGCAGGTGGATTTATGAGTTTGAGGCTATCCTGGTCTACAGAGTGAGCTCCAGGACAGCCAGGGCTACACAAAGAAACCCTGTCTTGAAAAACAAAAACAAACAAACAAACAAACAAAAAACCAAAACAACAAAAACAAAGTTGGCCTACATGAACCTTGCCTACTACTATTCATAAGATATTTGCAGAGATTTCTGTATTCATGAAAAACAACACTCCGATTTAATTTCAAACTTCACTTTAAAAGTTAAGAAATTCAGTGGGTATCATCTTTGTTACTGATGAAATTATCTTACTTTTAAGATCCTAGATATATGTAGCTGTTCTTGAGAATAATAACCATGCTGTCATATCTTCTAGTCAGCATTGTATCTATGCAAGTATGATTCACTAGCATATTGATGCATCATGTGTAAGAATGTGGAGGTCAGTGGTTTTTCATAATATCACTGATTCATCTCAACATTTAACATTATAAAGTGTCTTAGTTAGGGTTTTACTGCTATGAACAGACACCGTGAACAAGGCTACTATTACAATGCTATTATTTAATTGGAGCTAGCTTATAGGTTCAGAGATACAGTCCACTATCATCAAGGCAGGAACACTGAAGCGTCCAGGTAGGCATGGTACAGGAGGAGCTCAGAGTTCTACATATTCATCTAAAGGCTACTAGTAGAACATTAACTTTAGGCAGCTAGAAGGAGATATTTATAAACCACAACCACAGTGACACATCTACTACAACAGGGCTACACCTTCTGATCCTGCCACTCCCTGGGCTGAGCATACATAAACCATCACAAAAGTCATAGTCAGTGGTTTCTTATAGACTTTATATGTTTGCACAACACATAGTCACCATGTAATTAAAATTCTCTGAAAGTATGAAAATGTTTGCTTAGCTATTAGCAGAATGGATTCAGAAATTACTTCAGCTCTTTCCAAAGAAACTGAAGGGAAATATGTGACACCAGGACAAAACATATTTTTAAATGACAGAATTGATTACAATGTACATTCATATGAAAACTTATGTTGTGATATTGGGTGCTTGGGGTGCTCAAAATATGAAAGAGTTCTCAGATGATCATTAACAATCATGGAACTACAGGACCAAACAAGATACTACCTCACTCCAGTAAAAATGGCTCTCTTCCAAAAGAAGACACAAAACAAAACAAAACCAGTATGTGCTGACAAGAAAGTGGAGAATGGGAGCCATTGTGCTCTGCTACTGTGACTGCAAGTACACCAGCCATTTTGGTTTTAGTATGAATGTTCAGCAAGAAATTAAAAATAGAAATATTACATGAAGCAGCCATCCCATTATATGGGGATATCTCCAATGAAATAAAATTAAAACATCAATGAGACATTTGAAGAAGAATCATTTGTAAGAGCTAAGACATGCTAGTAACACATTTTTCCATCTTTAAAAAAATACATTAAATATGCTCCATGGAATGATATTTGAATATATATATATATATATATATATATATATATATATATATATATATATATATATATGTATTCTGGACAAAAGTTTCTCCCTGTGTAACTTTTTTTTTTTTTTGGTTTTAAGAGACAGGGTTTCTCTGTGTAGCCCTGGCTCTACTGGAACTCATTCTGTAGACCAGGCTGGCCTCGAACTCAGAAATCCTCCTGCCTCTGCCTCCCAAGTGCTGGGATTAAAGGCGTGCACCACCACGCCCGGCTGAAAAAAAGATAATTATGTTAAGAAAAACAAGCCAACTATGGAACAGAAGACCCATATAGTGTCATATACATAAAAGTCAAATAAATATATTGATTTAGTAGAATCTGGAAGTAAAATAGTACTTACTAGAAGCTATGGAAAGTGAATGGATCAAGGATTTGAAGTCTATCATGTCAGATAATAGAATGAATAAGCTTGCTTGTCTCTTAATTATAGTTTCTAGAATACATTTATTTCTTTTTTTGTCCACACACTTAAAAATCGATTATTTGATCACAGAGTAGATCTTGTATGTAGTTTACCCTCCCTCCACTCCTTTCAGCTATCTACCTCCCGTCTACCCACATGCAGTCTATCCCTTGCCTTTCAGAAAAGAGCAAGTCTCAAAGAGACAACAACCAAAGAGGACAAACCAAGATACAATAAAATCAGGAAAAATTCTTCCTGTTGAGGCTGGCAACTCAACAGGAAGGAAATAGTTCAAAGAGTAGGAAGAGGAGGCATAGATATATCTATTCCCACTTTTAAAAGTTCCATATTATTTGTGACTATTGAGAATGGTGTTGTTTCCCTAATTTCTTTCTCAACCTGTTTATCCTTTGTGTAGAGAAAGGCCATTGACTTGTTTGAGTTAATTTTATATCCAGCTACTTCATTGAAGCTGTTTATCAGGCTTAGGAGTTCTCTGGTGGAATTTTTAGGGTCACTTATGTATACTATCATATCATCTGCAAAAAGTGATATTTTGACTTCTTCCTTTCCAATTTGTATCCCCTTGATCTCCTTTTGTTGTCAAATTGCTCTGGCTAGGACTTCAAGTATAATGTTGAATAGGCAGGGAGAAAGTGGGCAGCCTTGTCTAGCCCCTGCTTTCAGTGGGATTGCTTCCAACTTCTCACCATTTACTTTGATGTTGGCTACTGGTTTGTTGTAGATTGCTTTTATCATGTTTAGGTATGGGCTTTGAATTCCTGATCTTTCCAAGACTTTTATCATGAATGAGTGTTGGATTTTGTCAAATGCTTTCTCAGCATCTAACAAGATGATCCTATTGGATGGATCACAGGGCCCCCAATGGAGGAGCTGGAGGAAGTACCCAGGGAGCTGGGGGGATCTGCAACCCTATAGGTGGAACAACAATATGAACTAACTAGTACCCCACCCCCCCACCCCCAGAGCTCGTGTCTCTAGCTGCATATGTATCTGAAGATGGCCTGGTCAGTCATCAGTGGAAAGAGAGGCCCATTGGTGGTGCAGACCTTATATGCCTCAGTACAGGGGAATGCCAGGGCCAAGAGGTGGGAGTGGGTGGGTGGGGAAGTAGGTGTGGGAGGGTGTGGGGGACGTTTGGGATAGCATTCGAAATGTAAATGAAATAAATACCTAATAATATTTTAAAAGAAAGAAAGAAAGAAAGAAAGAAAGAAAGAAAGAAAGAAAGAAAGAGTACCATAAAACCACTAAGTGAACAGAAACAATATGGACACAGATGACCAGGTTTGCAGACACTTTTAGGCCCCATGATTGCTGCTCTAGTCTCTCAGAGCTTATGTGAGTGCTGCAATGAACACAGTTGAGTAAGTGTTCTTTCAGTTCAATGAACCATTCCTTGTGGTACAACTGTGTCTTCCTGTAAATCAACTCTAAATTTCTGAAGAGCTACCATATTGATTTCCACAGTAGCTGTAGATGTTTGCATTCCCATCAGCATTGGAGAAGTCTTCTCCTTTCTCCATATCTTTGCTAGCATGAGCTATCTGTTGTGTTTTTGATTTCAGCAATCCTAACCAGTATAAAATAGAAAGGCAAAGTAGTTTTGATTTGCATTCTCCTGATGTTCACCATTTCATTAAGCATTTCACAGACATTTGAGACTCCTCTGTTGAGAATTCTCTGTTTATATCTGTATACCATTTTGAATTGTGACATGTAATTGATTATTTTTTTGATATCTAGTTTCTTAAGGTCTTTATGTATTTGGATATTAGACCTGTATTGGATATTGAGTTAGAAAAAACAAAAACTAACTAACCAAACTAACAAACAATCTCAAAATATCCTATTATGGAGGGTGACATGTTGTTCTAGTGACAATATCCTTTGCCCTACCGAAGCATTTCAGTTACATGGTGTACCAATTATTAATTGTTGATATTTGTACCTACAATATTCAGAAACCAAATCTGGTTTTATGTTAAGGTCTTTGATCCACTTGGACTTGATTTTAGTTTTATGCAGGGTAATAAATATGGATTTACTTATATTCTTTTAAAAGTGGATATACAGTTTATACAGTATAACTTGTTTAACTTCTTTATTGTAAATTTCTGGATTTTTAAAATCAAAACTTAGGTTCATATAACTTTATTGATTTATGTCTGGATCTTCAAATCCATTCCATGAGTCAACTAGTATTTTTTGCGTCAACACTTTTTGGATTTTTTTATTATTGCAGCTGGATAGTACAATCTGAAATCAGGGATGGTGATATCACCACCAACAATTATCTTATTGTCCAGGATTGATTTTTTTTTCTAGACTGGAACTTTTATTTTCCATATGACATTAATAATTGTCCTTTCAGGATATGTAAAAAATTGGGTTGTGATTTTGACAGGGATAGTTTTATATATTAGTTTTGTTAGGATAGCCATTTTAATAAGTTAATCCTACTTATCCATGAGCATTGGGAATTCTCCCATCTTCTGATATTGTGTTCAATTTCTTTCTTTAAAGACTTCAATTTTTATCATACACATTATTTTACTTCTTTGGTTAGGATCACTCCAAGATTATATTATTTGATATTTTGTTATGAGGGGTTTTGTTTCTATGATTTCTTTCTTAAATCAACTGTCATTTTTACATATGATGGATACTGATTTTTTGAGCTAATTTGTACCCAGCCACTTCTCTTAAAGTGTTTATCAGCTATAGGATTTCCCTGTTGGAATTATAAAGCTTATTTCTGTGTACTATCATATTGTCTTTAAATAATGATACTTTGACTTATTTCTTTCCCATTTGTATTTTCTTGATCTCCTTTGGTTGTCTTATTTCTCTAGCAATACATTTCAAATTATTGCACAAAATAGAAGCAGAAAGAACATTGCCCAGATCATTTTATGACTGCAAGTTTGCCCTGCTAGTCCACCCACATAATGAGTCAAAGAAAAAAAAGGAATTACAGACCAATTTTTCTCA
This sequence comes from Mus caroli, assembly GCF_978045245.1. Lineage (NCBI taxonomy): Eukaryota > Metazoa > Chordata > Mammalia > Rodentia > Muridae > Mus > Mus caroli. Next base: position 149,045,473 of record NW_028227258.1, on the reverse strand, counting down.
TGAACATAGATGAAAAATACTCAAAAACAAAATACTTGCAAACTAAATAAAGAACACATCAAAAAGATCATCTACTTGTGTCAGATACTAAGGGAATGGCTAATGACTTTCCTAACTTGAGATCCATCCCATGGGCAAGAACCATTCCCTGACAGTATTAATGGTTTTTCTGTTATGTCTGCAGACAGAGGCCTAGCAAAACTGTATTCTGAGAGGCTCTACCCAGCATCTTACCAAAGGAAATCCAGAGACCCACAATCACGAATTATATGGAGGTCTTGTGGAAAAGTTGGGGGAAAGATGGATGAACTTGGAGAGGATAGGAACTTTACAAGAAGATGAACAAAATCAAATAACCTGGTTCCTTGGGGGCTCCCAGAGACTGAACCACCCACCAAAGTTCACACAGAGTCTGGACCCAGGCCCTCACACATATGTAGAAAGTATAAAGCATTCTCTTTATGAATACCCCCCCAAATTGAAATGGGGGTCTTATCCTGACTCTGTTACCTGACTTTGGATCCTGCTCCCCTAAATAGGCTGTCTTATCTGACCTCATTGGGAGAGGTTATCACTAGTCCTGCATTGACATGAGGTCCCAGGATTCATTTTGAAACAAAACAAAACAAAATCAAACAGACAACAAACAACAACAAAACAAAACAATAAACAAACAGAAAGTCCCCATACCAGGTGTTTATTAAATTTTTGCTAAAAGAATTATATGTTGGTTTGTTTTCCGCAAGTCAACAATTGAGGCTTAAACATAATTTGGGCAAAGACTGTGAATATCTAAAAGACACTTGATTCTTGCATCCCTGAAAAGGAATTTTCACTTTGTGAATACCTCAAGATAAAGGGTCCACCTGTGCCAATGTCTTTCTTTGTACAATGGGCTGACCTGTGAAACTGCCACTAATTTCTGTGGAGGGAATTCCTGCCAAAATGGAGACACCTGTCATAAAGACCCTGACCACCCTGTCTATATCTGGTCTGCTTGAAATGCCGGAAGGTTCTGTAAGACAGATAATAATGAAGAAGCATCCAAGTCCCACAATGAGGTTATGTGCCAGGATGGAACCAAGGGCTACTCATGCTTCTGTGTGCCTGGACACCAAGGCAGACACTGTGACTTGGAAGCAGATGAATGTGTTTCTTGACCTTGCATGAATGTGGCTACATGCCTATATTGACATAGAAAGATGCACATGTGTCTGTCCTCATGAGTATTCTTGTGTGAACTGTGACTGGGAAATTGATAAATGTGGATGCCATCTGTTTCTACCTGGTGCCACATATCAAGTTGCTCTTGAGTCTTCTGTGACTGTGTACATGGATTTCTTGGAGATCATGTGAACTCAAATTTGATCATCTGCCAATCACCAATGTCTCCATGGAGGTCTATGTTGGAATAGAGGAAACAACACCTTCTGTGACTACATGGGTACTGAGTTCACAGGGACACACCTTGATACTGTGATGCCCCTTTATTGGTCAAAGACTTGACACATGATATAATAGTGAAGACACTGTTGACAGTTAAATCTGTCACTTCTGGCCTGGATACACAGGTGCTTGTGTGAGATGGTCATATGAATGCAGTAGCAACCTCTGTCAATTTGGGGAGGAATGTGTCAAACTGTAATCAAAAGATCTCTACAAACAAATTGCTGGCCTGATTCTTCTTTCAACCACCTTGGAGAATCAAGCTATGTTTGTATCTTTCAGTCTGGATTCACACTCCACCCAACAGCTGACTGAAACAGATGCAATACCCAGAGCCAAACCCTAGATGGAGTTCTGGAAATCCTGTAGAAGAGACTGAACTACTATCCAAAGAGCATACAAGGGCTGGACCTAGCCCCTAACATACATATGTATCAGATGTGTAGCATGGCCATCATGCAGTTCCCCTCAGAACTGGACAAGATGCTTACACTAACTCTGTTACCTGCTTCTCAATCCTGTCCCCCTAATGAGGCTGTCTTCTCTGACCAGTAGGAGAGGATGAACCTAGTCCTGAAATGACTTGACATATCAGGATACATTTGTTTCCTGGTAGGGTTCTCCCCCTTCTGAGAGGTAGAATGGAGGGGAAATGGGAGAAAGCCCTTGTGAAGGAAAATGGAAGGAAAGGGGGTATTTCACTCAAAATATTAAAAAGGAAGAAAGAAAGAAAGAAAGAAAGAAAGAAAGAAAGAAAGAAAGAAAGAAAGAAAGAAAGGCAGAAAGAAAGAAAGGCAGAAAGAAAGAAAGAAAGAAAGGCAGAAAGAAAGAAAGGCAGAAAGAAAGAAAGAAAGAAAGAAAGAAAGAAAGAAAGAAAGAAAGAAAGAAAGAAAGAAAGAATTAAGGATAGAATAGGCATATGTAAACATGATAAAGCAATGTACAGCTAGCCTATCATTGAACATAAAATTAAATGAAGAGAAATTCAATGCAATTGCCCCAAAATTGACAAAAAGACAAGGTCTTTAGGCAGGAAATAATCGAACTTGGGGCTGAAGTCAACCAAGTGTAAACAAAATGAACTATACAAAGAATCAAACTAACCACAAGCTGGTTCTTTAAAAAAATCAACAAGATAGATAAGCCAGACTAACTAGAGGGCACAAAGACAGTATCCTAATTAACAAAATCAGAAATGAAAAGGGAGACATAACAACAGAATCTGAGAAAATCCAAAAACTCATCAAATCCTACTACAAAAGACTTTACTCAACAAAACTGGAAAACCTGGATGAAATGAACAATTTTCTAGACAGATACCAGGTACTAAAGTTAAATCAGGATCAGATTAACGATCTAAACAGTCCAATATCCCCTAAAGAAATAGAAACAGTCATCAAAAGTCTCCCAACCAAAAAAAAGCTGAGGAAATGATGGGTTTAGTGAAGAGTTCTATCAGACCTTCAAAGAAGACCTAATTCCAATTCTCACTATTCTACAAAATAGAAACAGAAGGTACAATACCCAATTCATTCTATGAAGCCACAATTACTCTGATATCTAAACCACACAAAGACACAATAAAGAAAGAAAACTTCAGACCAATTTCCCTTATGAATATTGATGCAAAATACTCAATAAAATCCTTGAAAACTGAATCCAAGAGCACATCAAAATGATCATCCATCATGATCAAGTAGGCTTCATCCCAGGGATTAAGGGATGGTTCAATATTCAGAAATCCATCAACATAATCCACTATATAAACAAACTCAAAGTCAAAAACCACATGATCATCTCATTAGATGCTGAAAAAGCATTTTATAAAATCCAACATACTTTCATGATACCATGGAAAGATCATGAATTCAAGGCCCATACCTAAACATAATAAAAGCTATTAATATACAGAAAACCAGTAGCCAACATCAAACTAAATGGTGAGAAACTTGAAGCAATCACACTAAACTCAGGGATTAGACAAAGCTGGCCACTCTCTACCTACCTATTCAATATAGTACTTGAAGTCCTAGCCAGAGCCAACAAAAGGAGATCAAAGGAATATAAATTGGAAAGGAAGAAGTCAAAATATCACTATTTGCAGATGACATGATAGTATATATAAGTGACCCAAACAATTCCACCAGTGAATTCATAAACCTGATACACAACTTCAGTGAAGTAGCTGGATAAAATATTAATTCAAACAAATCAGTTGCCTTTCTCTACACAAAGGATGTACATGTTGAAAAAGAGACTAGGGAAACAACATCTTCCAAAATAGTCACAAATAATATAAAATACCTTGGTGTGACTCTAACTAACCAAGTGAAAAATCTGAATAATAAGAGCTGTGTGATAAGAACTTCAAGTCTCTGAAGAAAGAAATTGAAGAAAATCTCAGAAGATGGATATACCTCCCATACTCATGGATTGGCAGGATTAATATAGTAAAAATGACTATCTTACCAAAATCAACCTACAGATTCAATGCAATCCCCATCAAAATTCCAAATTAATTCTACACAGAGTTAGAAAGGGCAATTTGCAAATTCATCTGTAAATAACAAAAAACCTAAAATATCAAAAACTATGCTCAACAACAAAAGAAGCTCTGGTGCAATCACCATCCTTGACCTCAAGCTGTACTCTAGAGAAATTGTGTTAAAAACTGCATGGTACTGGTACAAGGACAGATAGGTAGATCAATGGAATAGAATTGAAGATCCAGAAAAGAACCAACACACCTATGGTCATATGATCTTTGCCAAAGAAGCTAAAACCATACAGTGGAAAAAAGACAGCATTTTCCAGAAATGATGCTGGCTCAACTGGTGGTTCACATGTAGCGAATGCAAATTGATCCAGTGTAATATCCTTGTACAAAGCTCAATTCTAAGTGAATCAAGAATTCCATATAAAACAAGAGACACTGGAATTTATAGAAGAGAAAGTGGGTAAGAACCTCGAAGATATGGGCACAGGGGAAAATTCTTGAACAGAACACCAGTGGCTTGTGCTGTAAGATCAAGATTCTACAAATGGAACTTCATAAAATTGCAAAGCTTCTGTAAGGCAAAAGACACCATCAATAAGACAAAACAGCAACCAACAGATTGGGAAAAAATCTTTACCCATCTATACTGGCTATTTTTGTGTCAACTTGACACAGCTGGAGTTATCACAGAGAAAGGAGCTTCAGTTGAGGAAATGCCTCCAAGAGATCCAACTGTAAGGCATTTTCTCAATCAGTGATCAAGGGGGAAAGGCCCCTTGTGGGTGGGACCATTCCTGGGCTGGTAGTCTTGGGTTCTATAAGAGAGTAGGCTGAGCAAGCCAGGGAGGCAAGCTAGTAAAGAACATCCCTCCATGGCCTCTGCATCAGCTCCTGCTCCCTGACCTGCTTGAGTTCCAGTCCTGACTTCCTTTGGTGATGAACAGCAGCATGGAAGTGTAAGCCGAATAAACCCTTTCCTCCCCAACTTGCTTCTTGGTCATGATGTTTGTGCAGGAATAGAAACCCTGACTAAGACACCATCCTAAATTCAATAGGGGTTAATATCCAATATATATAAAGAACACAAGAAGCTGGACTCCAGAAAATCAAATGACCCATATTAAAACGTGGGGTACAGAACTAAACTAAGAATTCTCAACCGAGGAATACAGAATGGCTCAGAAGCATGCAAATAAATATTCAACATCCTTAATCATCAGGGAAATGAAAATCAAAACAACCCTAAGATTCTACCTCACACTAGTCAGAATGGCTAAGATCAGAAACTCAGGTGACAGCAGATGCTGGAGAAGATGTGGAAAAAGAGGAACACTCCTCCATTACTTGATGGGATTACAAGCTGGTACCACCACTCTGGAAATAAGTTTGGTGGTTCCTCAGAAAATTGGACATAGTGCTACAGGAAGATCCAGCAATACCACTCCTGGGCTCATACCCAGAAGATGCTCCAACTTATAATAAGGTCACATGCTCCACGATGTCAATATCAGGCTTATTTATAATAGCCAGAAGCTGGAATGAACCCAGATGTCTCTCAACAGAGGAATGGATACAGAAAATGAGGTCCATTTACACGATGGAGTACTGCTCAGCAATTAAATATAATTAATTCATGAAATTCTTAGACAAATAGATGGATCTGGAGGATATCATCCTAAGTGAAGTAACCCAATCACAAAAGAACACACATGATATGCATTCACTGATAAGTGGATGTTAGCCTAGAAGCTCAGAATACCCAAGATACAATTTGCAAAACACATGAAACTAAAGAAGGAAGGCCAGTGTGGATACTTTGAAGCTTCTTAGAAGTGGGGCTGGGGGAATACCCATGGAAAGAGTAATAGAGACAAAGTTCAGAGCAGAGACTGAAAGAATGACCATCCAGAGACTCCCCCATGTGAGGATCTATCCCATAAACAATCACCAAACCCAGACACTATTGCAGATACCAACAAGAGATTGCTGATAGGAGCCTGGTATAGATGTCTCCTGAGAGGCTCTGCCAGTGCCTGAAAAATAAGTAAGTGTATGCTGATAGTCATCCATTCGATGGAGCACAGTTTCCCCAATCAAGGAGCTAGAGAAAGTACCCAAAGAGTGGAAGGATTTGTAGCCTCATAGGAGGAACAGCAATATGAGCTAACCAGTATCTCTAGAGCTCCCTGGGAATAAACCACCAATCAAAGAAAACACTTGTCTCCAGTTACATATGTAGCAGAGGCTGGCTTATGCAGTCATCAATGGGAGGAGAGCCCCTTGTTCCTGTGAAGGCTCTATGCCCCTATATTGAAGAATACCTGGGCCAGGAATTAGGAGTGAATGGGTTGGGGTTGCGGTAGGGGGAGGGGATAGGAATTTTTCTGAGGGTAAATTAGGAAAGGGGATAACACTTGTAATGTAAATAATGAAAATATCTAAAAAGTAAAAAAAAAAAAAAAAACAAGACCTTTCATTCGCTCCATATTTATTGAATATAGTGCTTGGAATATATTTTTCATCCCTTTTCCCTAAGAGTATGCAAAGTCCACAGAAGAAATGTATGCCTGAAACAGGAAATATGGTCAAAACTATTAAGTAGGAAAGTCACTAGCCCATAGGGAGAACCTGCTAGTATTTGTTATTTAAATAAGTAGTCATGTTGTCAAAATTCCTTCTAAATACTTATGTTCGTGTCCACAGATTTGAGCTACTCCTCATCAGAGAAGCTTTGACTATTCAGAGAACAATAGCTTCAAATATTTGAGAATAAATGTCTGGGAGTGCTCATCCATTGATATGTCATTTATATCAAACTACAATTCCATCCTTGATTCTCAGGGACCATTTCAAAAAAGGGTGGGAATGTTGGTAGATACTGAGTTTGGTAGGTGGTGTTACAAAATGGTGCTTTTTGTACCTGGCATTGCTGATGCACACATGAAGTTACTGTAGTTCTGCCAAACTCCACAAGACCTGCACAAGGTAAAGCCAGCATGATACATGGGGATTTAGCCGTTGGTAGGTGGCCCATTCCCAAATATGTAACAGCACACATATGCACATAGGATAGCGTTATACTTAGTTAAAAAGAAAAAAAAAAAACCAAGTGAACAAATGAAAATAAACACACACTGTTGAGAGTAAGATGCATTAGAGAGCTCTTGGGGGGAAGTTGAGAGGAGTAGAGATTGATATTACCATGATACAATGCATAAATATATACAAATTTCAAAGAATAAATAAAATTTTATTTGAGGAGAGGATGAAGAAGTAGAGGAGAGACAAATTTGGATGGGAAAACGTAGATGTAGTTAAATAGGAGTAACAGGTATGGTATGGTGAGTTTTTGACAAATAGTGTGATTATAGACAATGATATACTATATAGGTTTTTGAAAAAAAATGAAGAAAACATTTTAAAAGTTTAGGTGTAATAAATGATAGTTGTTGGAGAATGTGGGTCCCATTTTCTCTCTGAAGGCTGTGACTAACAGCCTGAGGAAACAAAAGGAGCAGAGGTGGAGAGCTGGGTTCAGATGGCTGTGAGTATGGACAGAATGATATCTAGAGACCACTGCAGCAAGACAAGACTACATTATTGTTTCAGGAATAGGGTAAATAAAGGCTTTTTTAGTAGTATGGTTCAAAAGGACTAATTGCTCATAGTATCAAGAGAGCAAGAAGGGCTGATTGGTTATTATATGCCACCTAATTATCTTGTGGGCAGAAGCCAGAGAAGGATTTGTGTGCCTTTTCAGACAAGGACAATCACCTGTATTCAGGGACACTCTCCAGACAGAAACAGGAACAGTGAATCCCCATTAAGAATGGGAGTACCCCATTTTGTACCAAGCTTTGAAAGTAATAGTGATGTTCTCCAACAGGGGAACATAACAATCTTTATCCAAATGAGAACATTACAGAATTTAAAGAGTAATGAAAACATTACATTATTGCATGAAAATAAATACTTGTTTATTTTAGAATATATGTTAGTAATAAACAATATGAATTATTCAATTATTTAAATAAATAACCAATATTTAGGTAAGCTCAGTTGTGTTTGATTCAAAATTGACTTTGAACAATAAAAGCTACTGATAACCTGGACAAAACTTTGAAACCAGATAAGAAATTCTAGAATTCAGCAAGCTGGACAGAGATCATCAATTGTTTTTTTGTTTGTTTTTGTTTTTGTTTTTCAAGACAGGGTTTCTCTTTATAGCTCTGGCTGTCCTGGAACTCACTCTGTAGACCAGGCTGCCCTCGAACTCAGAAATCAGCCTGCCTTTGCCTCCCAAGTGTTGGGAATAAAGGCATGTGTCCCAGCTCATCAAAATGTTTTTAGAGATTTTAATTTATTTTCTTTGTAACAAATACTCAGGATGTTTTGCATACATTGCATTACATAGGAAGAAAATACACTGTAGTATTTACCAGATTCTGAAACAACATCTAAAAACACTTCATTCAACATTATTACTTTTTTTCTTTTTTTTTTTAAAGATTTATTTATTGATTATATGTAAGTACACTGTAGCTGTCTTCAGACACTCCAGAAGAGGGAGTCAGATCTTATTATGGATGGTTGTGAGCCACCATGTGGTTGCTGGGATTTGAACTCCGGACCTTTGGAAGAGCAGTTGGGTGCTCTTACCCACTGAGCCATCTCACCAGCCCTTTTTCTTTTTTTTAATTGGGTATTTATTTCATTTACATTTCCAATGCTATCCCAAAAGTCCCCCACACTCTCCCCCATCCACTCCCCTAACCACCCACTCCCACTTCTTGGCCCTGTCATTCCCCTGTACTGAGGCATATAAAGTTTGCACGACCAATGGGCCTCTCTTTCCACTGATGGCTGACTAGGCCATTTTCTGAATCATATGCAGCTAGAGACACAAACTCCAGGGAGGTACTGGGTAGTTCATATTGTTGTTCCACCTATAGGATTGCAGACCTCTTTAGCTCCTTGGGTACTTTCCCTAGCTCCTCCATTGGGGGCCCTGTGGTCCATCCAATAGCTGACTGTGAGCATCCACTTCTGTGTTTGCTAGGCCCTGGCATAGTCTCACAAGACAGCTCTATATGGGTCCTTTCAGCAAAATCTTGCTAGTGTATGCAATGGTGTCAGCGTTTGGAAGCTGATTATGGGATGGATCCCTGGATATGGCAGTCTCTAGATAGTCCATCCTTTCATTACAGCTCCAAACTTTGTCTCTGTAACTCCTTCCATGGGTGTTTTGTTCCGAATTCTAAGAAGGGGCAAAGTGTCCACAGGTAAATGTACTTCATGTTTACTGGAAGAGGTGATATGCAAGAGAGCAAAGAACACAGGATAATAGACATTCAAATTACAGCCATATTTGCTTAAATTCTTAATCATTTCCATTGTAACGCAACCTTCATGTAAAATATATGAATTGTTTTAAAAAGTCATTTTCTTTGTTATTTTAAAATCTTGATACTGGCAACATTTTAACAGAGAATGCAAACACAGATATCAAAGAGTATTACAAAGTTAATAAAAATATATGAAAAAATATGTTTCTAGCACATTTTCATTGTCTTCTAAATTGATGTAACTATGGTGATTAATGTTGATGTATACAAGTTAGATTCTGCTTACTTCTGTCAAGAGCCATTGTGCTTGCTATAAAAAAACTTGGTCTTAGATTACCAGAACTAAATGCTGATAACCTAGAGAAATGATATTTATATTGTAGACTAATTTCTAATTAAAGAAAAGATGAAAGCAAAACAATGATGCTAAACTTAATATTATTTTAGACTTAAATGAGATGAAGAATAACCTCACTAAGTATTGTCTAAAATGTTGAAGAATGATTTCATACATAAACAAAATAGTAACCTATGTATTTATTATCAAAAGATGTTTTAGCCCCCTTTTAGCCACCTCAGGTTAATGCACATTTATAATGTGCCAAGGTATTAAATATTTTTAAAATTATTTTATGATGTATTTCATTGTTATGTCTCCCTTTTCATTTCTGATTTTATTAATTTGGATACTGTCTCTGTGCCTTCTAGTTAATCTGGATAAGGGTTTATCTATCTTGTTGATTTTCTCCAAGAACCATCTCCTGATTTTGTTGATTCTTTTTATAGTTCTTTTTCTTTATATTTGGTTGATTTCAGCCTTCAGTTTGATTATTTCCTGGCCATCTATTCCTCTTGGGTGTATTTGCTTCTTTTCGTTTTAGAGCTTTCAGGTGTGCTGTCAAAACTGCTAGTGTAAGCTCTCTTCAGTTTCTTTTTGGAGGCATGTAGAGCTATGAATTTTCCTCTTTCCACTGCTTTCATTGTGTCCCATAAGTTTTGGTACAATGTGTCTTTATTTTCATGAAACACCAAAAAGTATTTAATTTCTTTATTTATTTTGTCCTTGACCAAGTTATCACGGAGTAGAACGTTGTTCAGTTTTCATGTGTATGGGTGCTTTCCCTTGTTTTTATTGGTATTTAAGACTAGCCTTAGTCTGTGGTGATCTGATAGCATGCATGAGATTATTTCAATCTTCTTGCATCTGTTGAGGCCTGTTTTGTGACCAATTATATGATCAGTTTTAGAAAAAGTACCATGAGGTTCTGAGAAGAAGGTGTATTTTTTTGCTTTAAGATGAAATGTTCTATAAATATCTGTTAGAACCATCTGGTTCATAACATCTGCTAGTTTCACTGTGTCTCTGTTAGATTGTTTCCATGATCTGTCCATTGCTGAGAGTGGTATTGAAGTCTCCCACTATTATTGTGTGAGATGCAATGTGTGCTTTTGAGCTTTAGTAAAGTTTCTTTTATGAATTTGAGTTCCCTTGCATTTAGAGCATAGTTGTTCATAATTGAGAGTTCATCTTGGTAGATTTTTCCTTTGACCAGTATGGAGTGTCCTTCCTCATCTTTTTTTGATAACTTTTGGTTGAAAGTTGATTTTATTCAATATTAGAATGGCTACTCCAGCTTGTTTCTTGGAACCTTTTACTTGGAAAATTGTTTTCCAACCTTTTATTCTGAGGTAATGTCCGTCTTTGTCATTGAGGTGAGTTTCCTGTATGAAACAAAATGTTGGGTCCTGTTTGCATATCCAGTCTGTTAGTCTCTGTCTTTATATCGAGGAATTGATTCCATTGATATTAAGAGATATTAAGGAAAAGTGATTGCTACTTCCTGTTATTTTTGTTGTTAGAGATACAATTATGTTATCTTTCTTTGGGTTTGTTGAAAGATTACTTTCTTGCTTTTTCTAGGGTGTAGTTTTCCTCCCTGTGTGTTGGGAGCTATTGAGACAACTCTTGATCTCTGAATTGGGCCTCTCCCCCTGAGAAGAAAAGGGGGTCAAAAGCGGGCCACGGACACACCGATTCCGAGAATGTTCCAGCCCTACCGATTCCGAGAATGTTCCAGCCCTAAGCCATTGCCGATGTCCTGACCACACCCTGATACCAAGTTCCTGCTTCCCTGTGTACCTGCCAAAAGAAAGAATTTCTATTGCCCCCCTCCCATAAGTACTTCTCCTTTTGCTCGTATTGCCCTACCCCTCCCACTGATAAGAAACTGTACTTCCCCTTTTGCTTGTGCATTTAAGCCTTGGACCTTTTTCAATAGAATTGGGCCTTTGATACATTCCAGAACGGTTTCCGAGTCGTTATTCGTACAAGGCCCTCGTCTCTCTCTACCCCCCATTTGGTTCTTAGGAGGAGGTCCCCTCTTGACCCTCGAATAACTGGACCTGCTGGACGGGTCACCTGTGCTGGCTTTTTCCATCTATTTTCTTTTGTAGGGTTGGATCTATGGAAAGATATTGTGTAATTTGGTTTTCTCATGGAATACTTTAGTTTATTCATCTACGGTAATTGAGAGTTTTACTGGGTGTAGTATCCTGGGATGTGTTTTGTGTTCTCTTAGGGTTTGTATGACATCTGTCCAGGATCTTCTCGATTTTATAGTCTCTGGTGAGAATTCTGCCTATATGTTACTTGACCTTGACTTTTTAAACTTACTGCTTTTAGTATTCTTTCTTTGTTTAGTGAATTTGACGTTTTGATTATTATGTGACAGGAGGAATTTCTCTTCTGGTCCAGTCTATTTGGAGTTCTGTAGGCTTCTTCTGTGTTCATGGGCACCTCTTTCTTTAGGTTAGGGAAGTTTTATTCTATAATTTTGTAGAAGATATTTACTAGCCCTTAAATTGGGAATCTTTGCTCTCTTATATACCTATCATCCTGAGGTTTGGTCTTTTCATTGTATCCTGAATTTCCTGGATGTTTTGGATTAGGAGCTTTTTCTATTTTGCATTTTCTTTGACTGTTGTGTCAATGTTTTCTACGGTATCTTCTGTCCTTGAGATCTCTCTTCTATCTCTTGTATTCTTTTGTTAATGCTTTCATCTATGACTCCAGATCTCTTTCTTATGTTTCCTAACTCCAGGGGTGTCTCCCTTTGTTGTTTATTTCTTTATTGTTTCTATTTCCATTTTTAGATCTTGGATGATTTTGTTCCTTTCCTTTGCCCATTTTATTTTGTTTTCCTGTAATTCTTTAAGGGATTTTTGTGTTTCCTCTTTAAGGGCTTCTAGCCATTTACCTGTGTTCTCCTGTATTTCTTTATGGGAGTTATTTATGCCCTTCTTAAAGTCCTCTATCACCTCCATGACCATCATGAGAAGTGACTGTAGATCTGAATCTTGCTTTTCCGATGTGATGGTGTATCCAGTACTTGATATGGTGGGAGAATTGGGTTCTGATGATGGCAAGTACCCTTAGTTTCTGTTGCTTATGTTTTTATGCTTGCCTTCTGCCATCTGATTATCTCTAGTACTACCTGCCTTAGCTATATCTGACTGAAGCCTGTCCTTCCTGTGATCCTGGTTGTGTCAGAACTCCTCAGAGTTCAGCTGTCCCTGTGATCCTGTGGCTCGGGATCCTGTGATACTAAGATCATGGGTGTATCAGAACTCCTGGAAATCAGGCTGCCTGTGGGACCCTTAGATCCTGATGTGACAAAGTTCCTCGGATCTTGTGATCCTATGATTCTGTGGTCCTGGGCACATTAGAGCACCACCTGGGAGTGGAAATACTTCTGGGTGTCATGGTAATGATTGTGGAGTTCTTGCCCAAGGTCTTCTCAGAGTGGAAGGAGCCCCTGCCACTCTTTGGGTAGATTTCCTGCCTGCCTGGGTCCCACTGGTCCCAGTTACTTCTGGTGCTGTGGCAGATATTGTGTCCTCCTCACCTTTGATCCTATGATCCTGGGCATGTTACAGCACCTGAGAGTGGTATTAAATATTTTTATCTTTTGTGTATACGTTTTCGATTTAAAGGCTGTGAATTTATTCTATTATAAAATTAATGAAATATGACATGATATGGTGAATAATTTCATCTTACAATGTCACTTTCTATATCATTATACAGGTGACCAATTAACAACAAGAACAACAACAAGAAGAAATGAATCCTTGATTTTATTTGTCCAGTAATGACACAAATAGCATTATTAGCTTTTTCAAGTTCAGCCATATAAGTCATGAGCTCCTGTTTTAATAATCATTTAAAAATATCACTATCTTGGTTATGATACTTTCACCATTAAAATCCTTCATTATACTAGAGCAATGATTAACTAAATCTTATATCTAAATTTAATATCTTCTTCAGTTAATTGCCAGTTAATTTGGTTACATTAAAAAAAAAAAAAAAGGTAAGTTGTTGGAGTTCTCCAAAATGATTGTGCTTTCCTCATCTACAAGGATAGGAACTGTTCAGGAACTTGAAACCTTCATCAATTAGCCCTTTTCATCCTCTTCTACATAGATGACACCTCATTTAAAATGCAATCTGTTCTGTTAAGATCATAAATAGAGCTACAATATCCACATATTAAACATGGTAAAGTGGGAATATCTTGTTTTCAGTAAAATCCATCATCACTGATAGCCATGTACATTTGTCTTTGCTTATCACAAATCTCTCTAGTAACTTTGGTTTTGAAATGCTTACTTTAAGGAACAAATGCACGCTAGCTTAGGGGTAGAATGCTTCTCTTGCATGTTTGCAGGCATCATGCTCTTGATACAGTCCAATTACTGTAAAACAACAACAAAAACAAAACCAAGGACAATGACAGCAACAAAACATTACTAGAAGCATTCTCTCTTCACTAGTCTCAGATTTTAATGTGTCTAAAAATTCACAATAAACTGTGAGGAGCCTTTTCTCCTCACTTTGATATAACTTGATACATCAATTTTCATTTAGTGTAAAATCTAGTAATTCTTATTTATCAGCTATTTTGTGCTATGTTAGGCCATGTAATCAGAAATATAATCTGTGGTAATTTGTTTGTTTGTTTGTTTGTTTTCCTGAAGGAAACATCTTCATCCTCTTTGCGAGTTGAAGTACTCAATTTAATAATAAATTGTATCATGAAACTCCAAAGTCCTTGTTCATTAAAGTATTCCCAACTGTCAAGTTTGGGAAATATAAACCTGATATTACATGCTGCATGACTTTCTCAGAGAAAGATGAAAAAAAAATCTATTTCTCCAAGATTCAGATTACATAGACTCACCAAAAAAAACAAAACAAAAAAACAAACAAAAAAAACCCAAAACAAAACAAAAAAACTTAAGGCAACTACTAATTAATTGATAAACGAGTTTTTTTGTTTGTTTGTTTGTTTTTTGTCAGAGAACAAGGGGTTTATATACAACCTTACATTTTATACACCTTCGTCAGCTCAAAGGCTGGGTCATCTCTTTCTTTTTTTTATTAGATATTTTCTTTATTTACATTTCAAATATTATCTTGAAAGTCCCCTATACACTCCCCCCACCCTGATCCCCAACCCACCTACTCCCACCTCCTGACCCTGGCATTCCTCTGTACTGGGGCATATGATCTTCCCAAGAATAAGGGCCTTTCCTCCCATTGATGGCTGAATATGCCATCCTCTACTACCTATGCAACTAGAGACACAGTTCTGGGGGGTACTGGTTAGTACATATTGTTGTTCTACCTATAGGATTGCGGACCCCTTTAGCCCCTTGGGTACTTTCTCTAGCTCCTTCATTAGGGGCCATGTGTTCCATCCAATAGATGGCTGTGAGAATACACTTCTCTATTTGCCAGGCACTACCAAATATTCTCAAAAGATAGCTTTATTAGGGTCCTGTCAGCTAAATCTTGCTGGAATATGCAATAAGATGTGGGTTTGGTAGTTGTATATGGGATGGATCCCTGGTAGGGCAGTCTCTGGATGGTCCTTTCTTCTAGCTAAGTTCCAAAATTTGTCTCTGTAACTCCCTCCATGGATATTTGTTCCCCATTCTAAGAAAGAACTAAGTATCCACACTTTGGTCATCCTTCTTCTTGAGTTTCAGGTGTTTTGCAAATTGTATCTTGGTAGTCTAAGTCTCTGGGTTAATATCCGCTTATTATTGAATACATATTATGTATGTTCTTTTGTAACTGGGTTACCTCACTCAGGATCCTCCAGATCCATCCATTTGCCTAAGAAATTCATAAATTCATTGTTTTTAATTGCTGAATAGTACTGCATTGTGTTAAACTATCATATTCTCTGTATCCATTCCTCTGTTGAGGGATGAACATAGTGGAGCATGTGTCCTTAATACAACTTGGAACATTTTCTGGATATATGCCCAAGAGAGGTATTGCTGGATCTTCCAGTAATACTTTGTCCAATTTTCTGAGGAACTGGAAGACTGATTTCCAGAGTGGTTTACCAGCTTGCAATCACACCAGCAATGAAGGAGTGTTCCTCTTTCTACACAACCTGGCCAACAGCTGCTGTCATCTGAATTTTTGATCGTAGCCATTCTAACTGGTGTGAGGTGGAATCTCAGGGTTGTATTGATTTGCTTTTCCCTGATGATTAAGGATGTTGAACATTTTTAAAGATACTTCACAGGAATTTAGTATTATTCAGTCGAGAGTACTTTGTTTAGCTCTATACTCCATTTTTAATGGGGTTATTTGAATTTCTGGAGTTCAGTTTTTTTGAGTTCTTTGTGTATATTGCATATTAGTCCCCTATCAGATTTAGGATTGGTAAAGATCCTTTCCCAATTTGTTGGTGGCCTTTTTTGTCTTATTGACAATGTCTTTTGCCTTACAGAATGAATCTTTGCAATTTTATGAGGTCCCATTTGGCGATTCTTGATCTTACAGCACAAGCCATTGGTGTTCTATTCCCCTATATATATATACAAGGCAGTGCCCATATATACAAGGCAGTCTCCCACTTTCACCTCTATAAGTTTGAGTGTCGCTGGTTTTATGGGGAATTTTTTGATCCACTTAAACTTGATCTTTTTACAAGGAGATAAGAATAGATCAATTTGCATTTTACTACAAGATAACCACCAATTGTGCCAGCACCATTTGTAGAAATAGCTGTCTTTTTTTCACTGGAAGGTTTTAGATTACTAATCAAAGTTCAAATGTCCATAAGTGTGTGGGTTTATTTCTGGGTCTTCAATTCTATTCCATTAATCTACTTCTCTGTCTCTATACAAAGTAACAGTATATTTGCAGTATATTGCAGTTTTTATCACAATTGCTCTGTTGTAGCAGCTTGAAGTCTTGCATAGTGATTCCCCCAGATGCTCTTGTATTGCTTAGAATAGTTTTTGCTATCCTAGGTTTTTTGTTATTCCAAATGAATTTACAAATTGCCCTTTCTAATTCAGTGAAGAATTGAGTTGGAATTTTGATGGGGATTGCATTGAATCTGTAGACTGCTCTTGGTAAGATAGCCATTTTTACTATATTAATCCTGTCAACCCATGAGCGTGGGAGACTTTCCACTTTCTGAGACCTTCAATTTCTTTCTTCAGATACTTGAGTTTTTACCATATAGATCTTTCACTTGTTAGGTTAGAGTCACACCAAGGTATTTCACATTATCTGTGACTATTGTGAAGGCTGTTGTTTAACTAATTGTTTTCTCAGCCCATTTATCTTTTGTGTAGAGAAAGGCTATTGATTTGTTTGAGTTACTTTTATATCCAGCTACTGTACTGATGCTCTTTATCAGGTTTAGGAGTTGATTGATGGAATTTTTAGGGTCACTTATATACACTTTCATATCATCTGCAAATAGTGATATTTTGACTTCTTCCTTACATTTTGTATCCCCTTGACGTCCTTTTGTTGTCTAGTTGCTCTGGTTAGGAATTCAAGTACTACATTAAATAGATAGGGAGAAAGTGGGCAGCCTTGTCTAGTCCCTGATTTTAGTATGATTACTTCTAGATTCTCTCTATTTAGTTTGATGTTGGCAATTGGCTTGCATTATATTGCTCTTATTATGTTTAGGTATGGGCCTCTAATTTCTTATCTTTCCAAGACTTTTATCATGAATGTGTGTTGTATTTTGTCAAATGCTTTCTCAGCATCTAATGAGATAATCCTGTGGTATTTTTTCTTTCAGTTTGTTTATATAGTAGATTACTTTGATGGATTTCCATATATTTAACCATCCCTGCATCCCTGGAATGAAGCCTACTTGATCATGATGGATGATCATTTTGATATGTTCTTGGATCCGGTTAGCAAGAATTTTATTGAGTATATTTTGCATTGATATTCATAAAGGGAATTGGTCTGAAATTCTCTTTTTTTGTTGGGTCTTTGTGTGGTTTAGGTATCATATAATTGTGGCTTCATAGAATGAATTGGGTAGAATACCTTCTGATTCTATTTTGTGGAATAGTTTGAGGAGAAATGAAATTAGGTCTTCTTTGAAGGTCTGATAGAACTCTGCACTAAACCCACGTGATCCTGGCCTTTTTTTGGTTGGAGACTATGAAAGACTGCTTCTATTACTTTAGGGGATATGGGACTGTTAAGTTCATTAATCTGATCCTGATTGAAATTTGGTACCTGGTATCAGTCTAGAAATTTGTTTATTTCATCTAAGTTT
This sequence comes from Mus caroli, assembly GCF_978045245.1. Lineage (NCBI taxonomy): Eukaryota > Metazoa > Chordata > Mammalia > Rodentia > Muridae > Mus > Mus caroli. Next base: position 149,027,564 of record NW_028227258.1, on the reverse strand, counting down.
TCCAGTTTTCTTGAGTATAGCCTTTTGTAGTAGGATCTGATGATGTTTTGGATTTTCTCATGTTCTGTTGTTATGTCTCCCTTTTCATTTATGATTTTGTTAACTAGAACACTGTCCCTGTGCCCTCTAGTTAGACTAGCTAAGGGTTGATCTATCTTGTTGATTTTCTCAAAAAACCAGCTCCTGGTTTGGTTGATTCTTTGAATGGATCTTTTTGTTTCCACTTGGTTGATTTCAACCTTTGGTTTGATTATTTCCTGCCTTCTTCTCCTCTTGGGTGAATTTGCTTCCTTTTGTTCTAGAGATTTTAGGTGTGCTGTCAAGCTGCTAGTGTGTGCTCTCTCTAGTTTCTTTTTGGAGGCACTCAGAGCTATGAATTTTCCCATTAAGACTGCTTTCATTGTGTCCCATAAGTTTGAGTAAGTTGTGGCTTTATTTTCATTAAACTCTAAAAATGCCTTTAATTTCTTTCTTTATTTCTTTCATGACCAAGGTATCATTGAGTAGAGTGTTGTTCAGCTTGCTTGTGAATGTTGGCTTTCTATTATGTTGTTATTGAAAACCAGCCTTAGTCCGTGGTGATCTGATAGGATACATGGGGAAATTTCAATATATTTGTATCTATTGAGGCCTATTTTGTGACCAATTATATGGTCAATTTTAAAGAAGGTACCATGAGGTTCTGAGAAGAAGAGGTACCTTTTTGTTTTAGGATAAAATGTTGTATAGATATCTGTTAAATCCTTCTGTTTCTTAACTTCTGTTAGTTTCCATGTGTTTCTTTTTAGCTTCTGTTTCTAGGATCTGTCCATTGGTTAGAGTGGGGTTTTGAAGCCTCCCACTATTATTGTGTGAAGTGCAATGTGTGCTTTGTGATTTACTAAAGTTTCTTTAATGAATGTGGCTGCCCATGCATTTGTAGCAAAAATATTCAGAATTGAGAGTTCATCTTGGAAGACTTTACCTGTGTGGAGTATGAAGTGCCCCTCCTTGTCTTTTTTGAAAATTTTGGGTTGGAAGTCAATTTAATTTGATATTAGAATGGCTACTACAGCTTGTTTCTTAGGTCCATATGCTTGAAAGTTGTTTTCCAGCCTTTCACTCTGAGATAGTATCAATCTTTTTCCCTGATGTGGGTTTCCTGTAATCAGCAAAATATTGGGTCCTGTTTGTGTAGCCAGTTTGTTAGTCTATGTCTTTTTTATTGGAGAAATGAGTCCATTGATATTAAGAGACATTAAGAAAAAGTAATTGTTGCTTCCTCTTATTTTTGGTGTTAGAGTTGGGATTCTGTTCTTGTAGCTGTCTTCTTTTAGGTTTCTTGTAGGATTATTTTCTTGCTTTTTCTGGGGCATAATTTCCCTCCTTCTGTTGGAGTTTTCCTTTTATTATCCTTTGAAGGGCTGGATTCATGGAAAGATATTGTGTGAATTTGATTTTTTCATGTAATACTTTGGTTTTTCCATCTATGGTAATTGAGAGTTTTCCATGGTATAGTAGCTTGGGCTGCATTTGTGTTCTCTTAGGGTCTGTATAACCTCTGTCCAGGATCTTCTGGCTTCCAATGTCTCTGTTGAGAAGTCTGGTCTAATTCTAATATGTCTGCTTTTATATGTTATGTGACTTACTCCTTTACTGATTTTAATATTCTTTCTTTATTTAGTCCATTTTTGTCCTGATTATTATGTGTCTGGAGGAATTTCTTTTCTGGTCCACTCTATTTGGTGTTCTGTAGATTTCTTATATGTTCATGGTCATCTCTTTCTTTAGGTTGGGGAAGTTTTCCCCTATAATTTTGTTGAAGTTATTCATCATCATCTATACCTATTATCCTTAGGTTTGTTCTTCTTATTGTGTCCGGGATTTCCTGGATGTTTTGAGTTAGTTGCATTTTTCATTTTCTTTGATTGTTGTGTCTATGCTCTCTATGGAATCTTCTGCACCTGAGATTCTCTCTTCCATCTCTTGTATTCAGTTGCTGATGCTCATATCTATGGTTCTTAATTTCTTTCCAAGGATTTGTATCTCCAGAATTGTCTCCCTTTTGTGATTTCTTCATTGTTTCTACTTCCAATTTTTGAGCTTGGATGGTTTTGTTCAATTCCATCATCTGTTTTTATTGTGTTTTCCTTAATTCTTTAAGGGATTTTTGTGCTTCCTTTTAAAGGACTTCTACCTATTTAGCAGTGTTTTTCTGTATTTCTTTAAGTGAGTTATTAATGTCCTACTTAAAATCCTCTACCAGGATCATGAGATATGATTTTAAATTTGAATCATGGTTTTTGGGTGTGTTGTGTATCCAGGACTTGCTGTAGTGGTAGTGCTGTGATCAGATGATGCTGAGTGGCCTTGGTTTCTGTTAGTGAGATTCTTACATTTGCCTTTCTCCATCTGGTTATCTCTGGTGTTAGTTATTATAGCTCTCTCTGGCTGGAGCTTGTTTGTCCTGTTTCTGTTAGCCTCTGTCAGCACTCCTGAGAGTCCAACTCTCTCCTTAGTCTCAGTGGTCAGTGTACTCTCTGCAAGCAAGCTCTCCTCTTTCACGGAAGGTGCACAGAAGTCTGGAGCTCAGCTCTACCTCTTGACTGAAGATGGGACCCTTTTCCACAAGGTATGTTGCTTCTGATGCCCACATGCTCTCCTGCACAGACTGGTCTCTGAGGGACCTGGAGTAAAAGATGTTGATCTCACCTGTTTCCACAGTCAGAGCCCAGCTGGATCATTTCTAAACATTGACATGGCTAACCCATTCTCCCCTCTGACATTTCTGAATTGTTACTTACTAAAAACTATATGCCATCCTGGCCACCATGGACTCAGTTGGTGAGAGGAGGGGCTGGGGCCACTCTTTCCTGGCTCTTAACACGAATTTTATGTTCTCTTTTCTGCAGTGCTCAGGCTCAGATCTTATTTCTTTCTTGGCATGATGATTCTCCTCCTTCTCCTTAGTCCCCTTGCCTAAATTCTAAAGTCCTGCCTCTGTCTCTCTGCCTAGACAATAGCCTCTGGCAACTTTATTTACCAAGTAGAAACTACTTGAGGCAGGGACCCTCAACATCTTATATGAGGTATTCTCATACAATTTTGAAAACTCAATTAACAGAATACAAGCACTAGCTCAAATTCACAAGTACCTATAGCGTTGAAATGTCTTGCTGTACTAATTACGTACTCCTTGCAAATTTGCAATTGCAACTTCAAAGGGAGGAGCTTAGAGAATTCTGTAAGTATCATAAAGGCCTTGTGAATCTGAGCATTATGAATATTTTAAGTATCCCGAATCTTTCTCAACAATGAAACAATATTAATAGGCTGAGTATTGAGAGGGTCTCATTACAGCTACTCTGCTTCAAGATAATGATCACCATATCCAGTCTAGAGGAAATGGCTATATATCACTCTACAGTTCCTCTAAATTTTAAGTTCTTTCTTCTACCATTATTAGGTGTTGACTGAGTCTTTCAGGGGGAGAAATTTTATATGTACTGTTGTGTCAATATTTATGCTGTGTCATGAGATCTCAATGCTTTGCTTTGTAGACAAAAATAAATGTGTGTGTGTGTGTGTGTGTGTACGTGTGTGTGTATGAATGTGTCTGAATACTTGTCTCTCTGTGTGCATGTACATGTGTGTGTATGTGTGTGTCCATGTGTGTATATGTTTGTATCAAAGTGTGTAAAAATGATGAGACAAGTTACTTTAAGTTTCTTGTGAAATTTCAAGGAAAATAAAAATCTGAGAAGAGTAGGGAAAATTGTTGTTACAGAATGCTCATTGGAGATCTTTGCGAAACATTTTCTTTAGCATTAGGTATGAATATATGTTTGAATTTGAATGTAGATATAGATATAGAGAATGTTCCAGCAGATCAAAGAATATATTGTGTCCAAGATCTTCCTGTGATTGAATTACTTAGTTTATTGGGCTGCTTATTGAAGTATAGGTTTAAAAAAAGGCATACTTTTTTCCATTTTTTTTATTTTTGTAAATTTATTTATTTATTTATTTACATTCTATATTTTATTCCTCATCCCCTGGTTCACCCTCCAGCTGTTTTACATCCCATACCTCCTCCGCATCCCCTTGTCTCCATGAGGATGTCCCCACCCCTCACCCCCACCCCACCTGACCCCTAAACTCCCTGGGATCTCTAGTCTCTTGAGGGTTAGGTACTTCATCTCTGATTCAACACAGACCCAGCAGTTCTCTGCTGTATATGTTTTGTGGGCCTCATATCAGCTGGTGCATGCTGCCTGGTTGGTGTTCCAGTGTTTGATAGATCTCAGGTGTCCAGATTAATTGAGACTTCTTGTCCTCCTACATGGTTGCCCTCCTCCTCAGTTTTTTTTTTTTCAATCTTTCTCTAATTCAACCACAGGGGTCATCAGTTTCTGTCCATTGGTTAAGTGCAAATACATGCATATGATTCTTTCAGCTGCCTGTTGGGTCTTCTGTAGTGCAGTCATGCTAGGTCCCTTTTGGTGAGTGCTCCATAGCTTCAGTAATAGTGTCAGGCCTTGGGACCACCCCTTGAGCTGGATCCCACTTTGGGCCTGTCACTGGAACTTCAATGGAAATTATCGATCGGAAGAGAGAGAGAGAGAGAGAGAGAGAGAGAGAGAGAGAGAGAGAGAGAGAGAGAGAGAGAGAGAGAGAGAGAATACCCAAGATACAGTCCACAGAACTGAAAAATGGCATATCTTTAATCCAAACCCTCCTTCAGCAGAACGCTGTAAGTTTTAGGCTATATTGGTCCACAAACTAATAGAACAAGTAGTGTTATGAAGTAAGACCTTGATTATTGAAATAGTAGAGAAAAAAAGAAAAAAATGAACAAAAGAAAGAAACAAAGAAGGAAAGAGAGATAAAGGAAGAAACACAGAAAGAAACAAAGAAGGAAACAATGAAAGGAATACAACCAGAAAATCTTCTGGAAGACTAAAGGAAAGCTTCAACATCCCCCCCACCCCAGCCCCCTCAAGTGAATATTTAACTTTGCATAGTAACGTTGGGAATGTCAGAGATAGGAGGATCCTCATGGGGATATTGTGAGCCTAGTAAGGCTCATGACCCTTTCACAACCTTTAAACTTTTCTACATGCTAGCAGGCCTAATAGTGTAAGGGTCTTGTATGGTCATCTTGCCTGCTGTGTTGCAATGATGGAGTTCATATTCAATTCATAGGAAGCTGCTTCTTTATGTTCTAAATCTACAAAATGCTAATATTCTTCATAAATCTCACTCTGATGTGAGATCTAAGCCAAGCTATGACTCTTGTACAAATTGTTACTGATAGAATATACTATTATTTGTTAAAATAATTTACATAGATGCAATACTTTAACAAATTTTGGGTAATACACTCAATGTTTGTAATGTTACATCCACAATCCCTTTCAGGTGTGAGTATAAATAAGAATATAGTATCATGATTTTTTAAAAAATATTTTCCATGTTGCTAAAAATTAGTGATTTTCTAATGTTCTGTCATGTATATTTTATACCAATAAACTCCAGGATTAAAGTCAATGCCAAAATATTCAAGTTTATTTCATGGATAATTAAAGATTTAATCTTTTCTAATTTAATTTTGACCTTATTATCAATATCTTATATTTTCATAGTCTTTGTCATATGAAATTACAGTCATAGGCCAGTACAATTAAGTGTTTATAATTTCACATCACAATGAAATATGTAATTCTCGCTACAATTTATTGATGTTTATACTATTTTTCTTTTCTCTTCTTAACAATTATATACCAGCCCCTCCATTTAAAATTTGATATATTTCTAGAGAATGGAAATTCAACTCATTTTACCAAATGAATCCCTAAGTTGATCTTCAGCCTAGTGTGTCTCTATGAAAGACAAACATGTTTCTGGATTTATTTGATCTTTCATATGCTATTCCATTAACATTTCCTCTATACTCATAGGATTGTACAACTACTTCAATATCCTGTATATATTTTAAATAAGCAGATTTCAAGTAAAGAAACTGTGAGAGATTGATTCAACTATTCAATAAAGATCATGAGCTTTAAATTTTGCTTCAAATAAACTGGCTAAAGGTTACAAAATGTAAAAATTCTAAGCTTGAATTAAATTTACTAGAAAAAAATACTCAGAAATACAACCATCTTTTAAACAAAGCAATAAATGTATTCAACTGGGATAAGGATAATCTCTTAGCTGGGCATGGTGGCACACAACTTTAATCCCAGCACTCAGGAGGCAGAGGCAGGCAGATTTCTGAGTTCAAGGCCAGCCTGGTCTACAAAGTGAGTTCCAGGACAGCCAGGGCTATACAGAGAAACCCTGTCTCAGAAAATAAAAAATAAAAAAAGAAAGAAAAGGATAATCTCTTAGTATTTTTTTCATATAAATTCTCTTTAATTATCTGAAATGATCATATTATGAGTAGTAACAGCCCCATCTGACTCACTTCTTCAATCCCAGCACTAAGGGCACTGATAGGAGGATTGCAAGTTTCCAAGCCATCTGGGATGCAGAGAATGTCTATGTCTCAGCATCAGTTTTCAAAATAATAATGAATTAAATGGATTAATAGTAAACACTGTCATATTCTATATATTTATCAGCACCTGTGAATAAATAATATACATGAATGTGCTTTTATGTTGATTCATACATATAATTAACATAAATATTTTCATAGAGATTTGCAGACAATATTGGAAAGATAATTCTCATTAACTGTATTGCTACTCTTTGTATAAACTATAGATAGAAATAAACAAAAATGAATGTTTATACTTTTGAGAATTTCCACAAGGCTTTGCTTTTAGAAATGTTCAAATATTCCAAGAGTTTAATTACGCTGTTTCTTGTTTTATTTGATAAAGCATAATATTATTACTTTTCATTATTTATTTCCCAGAAATTTCTCATTATGCAGTGCCCATGCTGTTCTGTTCTGAGAAATAACCTAAAAACAGAATTCCTGATTTGAAAATCTGATATACTTCTTCAGTCCTATGACCTAAATACATAATTTTAGCATTTCTCCCTTTTTATACTGCATACAAGATTCTAGCATCCTCTGTCTGGATTTTTTTATGCCTCCTATTTTCCTTTATAAGAAGCTCAATTTACAAAAGTAAACTCTTCTATCATGAGCTTCTTAGCTTGCTATATTTGTCTTAAAATTGTGGTTAAAATTTTATGCTTGTTTATTTCTATAGCTAAGCCTCAATCTCAAAGGCCCTCATGTGCTCCTCCCCTGCTTCAGCTGATTGTAAAATATATAGTTTTCCAAGTGAGAATATTTATTGCCCAAGGCAAAAGATCCTGATGTGTTTTTATTACTGTCCTTTTTCAGTTGACCCTTTCAGAATGTCTCAATAGCCGACTAGAATGGAAGATTACTTGAGGAAATGACCTTCACTTTAGACTCGCGTAGAAGAACCATGTAAAAAGTAAAGCACTCCAATTCCTACAATACTATTGTCAATTTTTATATATTTTATAATTCTGTGATCATCTCAATGCAAGAAAAATTATTTTTAGAGATTATGCAATCTCAGCATAACAGACTGTCAATTGCTTTCTACATCTGTTTCTAACAAAATAGAAACATATCTGGATATGAATACTTGCAGCCAACCATAGGACTGAACATGGGCACTCCAAGAGAAGAGTTAGGGAAAGGACTGAAGGAACTGGAGGGTATTGCAACCCCATAGGAAGAACAATAATATCAACCAAATAGACCCCCCACACACACCAGAGATTTGAGGGTCTAAATCAGTAACCAAAGATTACACATGGTGGGACCCATGGCTCCAGCTGCATAGGTAGCAGAAGATGGCCTTATCCGGCATCAATGGGAATGGAGGTCCTTGTTCCTAGGAAGGCTCAGTGCTCCAATGTAAGGGAATGCCAGGGCAGTAATGTGAGAGTGGGTGGGTGGGAGAGCATCCTCATGGAAGCAGGTGGAGGAGAGAGGGGATAGGATGCTTGCAGAAGGGAAACCAGGAATGAGGACAGCATTTTAAATGTAAAAAAATATAATAACCAATAAAAAAATAGATTTTAAAATGGAAAAATATCTAGAATTTTGGTTAAACAGATTAACAAAATGAATACTTTTGAACAAGAAATGATAGGAAAATATGAGGTGCCTACATTTGTATCTATTTATACTTACATATTTATAAAAATATTTATATTTACTTAAGTGTGTGTGTGTGTGTGTGTGTGTGTGTGCACGGTGTGTGTGTGTGTGTGTTTAAAATCATTTGATATAATAAAACAATTTAGAACCTGAAAATGAAAATAAAGAGGGTTTTGGTAATAGTGATTATAGGTAGAAAATAAAAAGGAAAATGAAATGACTGAGCCTTCAGTGAGTACAATCCTTATCAAATGAGCCAAAAATAACTTTCATGTGATTTTGAAAATTATTCTACTACTTTAAAGAGAACTTAATATATATTTGAGCAAGTGTACAATTTTCAATAGCATTAGAGAAGGATGATGAATGTGTACAGAGATTAGAAAGAAACTAAAAGATAAATTATTAATGGATAATTCAGATTTGGAACATTTTACTAAATATTACTACTGCTTATATACGTGCTGAATTGAGAATTTACTGGTAAATTACCTTATGAAAAATTATACATAAATAGAAAGAAGTCAAGAATATACTTGAATATACTCAAATATGTATTAATATTGGCAAATCATTTTCTTCTAAAGTTATATTTGTATACAAGTATCACTTGAAACATTTGAATAATATTTTCATAATGGGAAATCTTCAAAGACTAGATTTAAGACGAATGAGTTTACTTAGAATTTCTGGTTTTAGCTTTTGACTGACAATATATCCTTTAAAAAATTGTTGATATCTCAGGAATTATATTGCTTGATTTGAGCAAAAATTATATGATAAACTTGTTTGATACATTATAACCAAAGGCTGATAACATTTTAAGAAGGCTTGTAAAGAAAAAGGCCTTTCTCTACACAAAGAATAAACAGGCTGAGAAAAAAATTAGGGAAACAACACACTTCTCAATAGTCACAAATAATATAAAATACATTGGCGTGACTCTAACTAAGGAAGTGAAAGATCTGTATGATAAGAACTTCAAGTCTCTGAAGAAAGAAATTAAAGAAGATCTCAGAAGATGGAAAAATCTCCCATGCTCATGGATTGGCAGGATCAATATTGTAAAAATGGCTATCTTGCTAAAAGCAATTTACAGATTCAATGCAATCCCCATCAAAATTACAAATAATTCTTCCACGAATTAGACAGAACACTGTGCAATTTCATCTGGAATAACAAAAAACCTAGGATAGCAAAAACTCTTCTCAAGGATAAAAGAACCTCTGGTGGAATCACCATGCCTGACCTAAAGCTTTACTACAGAGCAACTGTGATAAAAACGGCATGGTACTGGTATAACGACAGAAAGGTAGACCAATGGAATAGAATTGAAGACCCAGAAATGAACCCACACACCTATGGTCACTTGATCTTTGACAAGGGAGCAAAAACCATCCAGTGGAAAAAAGACAGCATTTTCTTTTCTTTTTTTCTTTCCTTTCTTTTTCTTTTTTTTTTTTTTTTTTTGAGGATGCTTTATGATTTTTATTTATTTATTTATTTTTATTACGTATTTTCCTCAATTACATTTCCAATGCTATCCCAAAAGTCCCCCATACCCGCCCCCCCACTTCCCTACCCACCCATTCCCATTCTTTTAGCCCTGGCATTCCCCTATATTGGGGCATATAAAGTTTGCAAGTCCAATGGGCCTCTCTTTCCAATAATGGCCGACTAGGCCATCTTTCGATACATATGCAGCTAGAGACAAGAGCTTCGGGGTACTGGTTAGTACATCATGTTGTTCCAACAATAGGGTTGCAGATCCCTTTAGCTCCTTGGGTACTTTCTCTAGCTTCTCCATTGGGAGCCCTGTGATACATCCAATAGCTGACTGTGAGCATCCACTCCTGTGTTTGCTAGGCCCCGGCATCGTCTCACAAGAGACAGCTATATTTGGGTCCTTTCAGCAAAATCTTGCTAGTGTATGCAATGGTGTCAGCGTTTAGAAGCTGATTATGGATTGGATCCCTGGATACAGCAGTCTCTAAATGGTCCATCCTTTCATCACAGCTACGAACTTTGTCTCTGTAACTCCTTCCATGGGTGTTTTGTTCCCAATTCTAAGAAGGGGCACAGTGTCTAGACTTTGGTCTTCATTCTTCTTGAGTTTCATGCGTTTAGCAAATTGTATCTTATATCTTGGGTATCCTAAGTTTTGGGCTAATATCCACTTATCAGTGAATACATATTGTGTGAGTTCTTTTGTGATTGTGTTACCTCACTCAAGATGATGCCCTCCAGGTCCATCCATTTGGCTAGGAATTTCATAAATTCATTCTTTTTAATAGCTGAGTAGTACTCCATTGTATAAATGTACCACATTTTCTGTATCCAATCCTCTGTTGAGGGGCATCTGGGTACTTTCCAGCTCCTGGCTATTATAAATAAGGTTGCTATGCACATAGTTGAGCATATGTCCTTCTTACCGGTTGGGACATCTTCTGGATATATGCCCAGGAGAGGTATTACTGGATCCTCCGGTAGTACTATGTCCAATTTTCTGAGGAACCTCCAGACTGATTCCAGAGTGGTTGTACAAGCTTGCAATCCAACCAACAATGGAGGAGTGTTCCTCTTTCTCCACATCCTCGCCAGCATCTGCTGTCACGTGAATTTTTTTTTATTACATATTTTCCTCAATGACATTTCCAATGCTATCCCAAAAGTCCCCCATACCGCCCCCCACTTCCCTACCCTCCCATTCCCATTCTTTTGGCCCTGGCATTCCCCTATATTGGGGCATATAAAGTTTGCAAGTCCAATGGGTTTCTCTTTCCAGTGATGGCCAACTAGGCCATCTTTCCATACATATGCAGCTAGAGACAAGAGCTCCGGGGTACTGGTTAGTTCATCATGTTGTTCCAACTATAGGGTTGCAGATCCTGTTAGCTCCTTGGGTACTTTCTCTAGCTTCTCCATTTTGAGCCCTGTGATACATCCAATAGCTGACTGTGAGCATCCACTCCTGTGTTTGCTAGGCCCCTGCATAGTCTCACAAGAGACAGCTATTTTTGTGGTTTAGGTATCAGAGTAATTGTGGCTTCATAGAATGAGTTGGGTAGAGTACCTTCTGTTTCTATTTTGTGGAATAGTTTGTGAAGAACTGGGATTAGATCTTCTTTGAAGGTCTGATAGAACTCTGCACTAAACTCATCGGGTCCTGGGCTTTTTTTGGTTGGGAGACTATTAATGACTGCTTCTATTTCTTTGGGGGATATAGTGCTGTTTAGACCATTAAGCTGATCTTGATTCAACTTTGGTACCTGGTATCTGTCTAGGAACTTCTCCATTTCATCCAGGTTCTCCAGTTTTGTTGAGTATAGCCTTTGATAGAAGGATCTGATGGTGTTTTGGATGTCTTCAGGATCTGTTGTTATGTCTCCTTTTTCATTTCTGATTTTGTTAATTAGAATGCTTTTCCTGTGCCCTCTAGTGAGTCTGGCTAAGGGTTTATCTATCTTGTTGATTTTCTCAAAGTACCAGCTCCTTGATTGGTTGATTCTTTGAATAGTTCTTCTTGTTTTCACTTGGTTGATTTCGCCCCTGAGTTTGATTATTTCCTGCAGTCTACTCCTCTTGGGTGAATTTGCTTCCTTTTGTTCTAGAGCTTTTAGGTTTGTTGTCAAGCTGCTAAGGTGTGCTCTCTCTAGTTTCTTTTTGGAGGCACTCAGATCTATGAGTTTTCCTCTTAGAAATTCTTTCATTGCATCCCATAAGTTTGGGTATGTTGTGGCTTCATTTTCATTGAACTCTAAAAAGTCCTTAATTTCTTTCTTTATTCCTTCCTTGACCAAGGTATCATTGAGAAGAGTGTTGTTCAGTTTCCACGTGAAGGTTGGCTTTCTATTATTTATTTTGTTATTGAAGATCAGCCTTAGTCCATGGTGATCTGATAGGATGCATGGGACAATTTCAATATTTTTATATCTGTTGAGGCCTGTTTTTTGACCAATTATGTGGTCAATTTTGGAGAAGGTACCATGAGGTGCTGAGAAGAAGGTATATCCTTTTGTTTTAGGATAGAATGTTCTGTAGATATCTGCCAGATCCATTTGATTCATAATTTCTGTTAGTTTTGCTGTGTCCCTGTTTTGTTTCTGTTTCCATGATCTGTCCATTGGTGAAAGTGGTGTGTTGAAGTCTCCCAATATTATTGTATGAGTTGCAATGTGTGCTTTGAGATTTACTAAAGTTTCTTTAATGAATGTGGCTGCCTTTGTATTTGGAGCCTAGATATTCAGAATTGATAGTTCCTCTTGGAAGAGTTTACCTTTGATGAGTATGACGTGCCCCTCCCTGTCTTTTTTGATGAGTTTGGGTTGGAAGTCAATCTTATCAGATATTAGAATGGCAAATCCAGCTTGTTTCTTTATACAATTTGCTTGGAAAATTGTTTTCCAGCCTTTCATTCTGAGGTAGTGTCTATCTTTTTCTCTGAGATGAGTTTCCTGTAAGCAGCAAAATGTTGAGTCTTGTTTGTGTAGCTAGTTTGTTAGTCTATGTCTTTTTATCCGGGAGTTGAGTCCATTGATATTAAGAGATATTAAGGAAAAGTAATTGTTGTTTCCTGTTATTTTTGTTGTTAAAGTTGGCATTCTTTTCTTGTTGCTGTCTTCTTTTATGTTTGTTGAGGGATTACCTTCTTTTTGTTTCTAGGGCATGGTTCCCGTCCTTGTATTGGTTTTTTTCTGTTATTATCCTTTGAAGGGCTGGATTCGTGGAGAGATGTGTGAATTTGGTTTTGTTGTGGAATACTTTGGTTTCTCCATCTATGTTAATTGAGAGTTTGGCTGGGTATAGTAGCCTGGGCTGGAATTTGTGTTCTTTTAGTGTCTGTATAACATCTGTCCAGGATCTTCTGGCTTTCATATTCTGTGGTGAAAAATCTGGTGTAATTCTGATAGGCTTGCCTTTATATGTTACTTGGCCTTTTTCTCTTACTGCTTTTAGTATTCTATCTTTATTTAGTGCATTTGTTGTTCTGATTATTATGTGTCGGGAGGTATTTCTTTTCTGGTCCAGTCTATTTGGAGTTCTGTAGGCTTCTTGTATGTTCATGGGCATCTCTTTCTTTAGATTTGGGAAGTTTTCTTCTATAATTTTGTTGAAGATGTTTGCTGGTCCTTTGAGTTGAAAATTTTCATTCTCATTCACTCCTATTATCCATAGGTTTGGTCTTCTCATTGTGTCCTGTATTTCCTGGATGTTTTGTGTTAGGATCTTTTTGCATTTTCCATTTTCCTTGATTGTTGTGCAGATGTTCTCTATGGAATCTTCTGCACCTGAGATTCTCTTTTCCATCTCTTGTATTCTGTTGCTGATGCTCACATCTATGGTTCCAGATTTCTTTCCTAGGGTTTCTATCTCCAGTGTTGCCTCATTTTGGGTTTTCTTTATTCTGTCCTGTTTTTCTTTAAGGACTTGTAACTCTTTAGCAATGTTTTCCTGTAATTCTTTAAGTGAGTTATTAAATTCCTTCTTGATGTCCTCTACCATCATCATGAGATATGCTTTTAAATCCAGGTCTAGCTTTTCAGGTGTGTTGGGGTGCCCTGGACTGGGCGAAGTGGGAGTGCTGGGTTCTGATAATGGTGAGTGGTCTTGGTTTCTGTTAGTAAGATTCTTATGTTTACCTCTTGCCATCTGGTAATCTCTGGAGTTGTTATAGTTGTCTCGGTTTAGAGATTGTTCTTCTGGTGATTCTGATTACCATCTATCAGCAGACCTGGGAGACAGGCTCTCTCCTCTGAGTTTCAGTGGTTAGAGCACTCTCTGCTGACAAGCTCTCCTCTTAAAGGGAAGGTGTAGAGATATCTGGTGTTTGGACCTCCTCTTGGCCGAAGAAGAAGACCCAAAACAAGACCTTTCCCGGATGCTGTGTTGCTTTGGCAGGTCACAGAAGCTGTCAGCTTCTGTGGTGCACACTCTCACCTGTGCAGACTAAGTTCCTAAGTTCGGTGGAGTCCCAGATCCAAGATGGCGCTTCCTGCTCCTGAGGCAGAGGGCTCCTGTGCAGGGCAGACCACTGTCTTCCGGCTGGGAAGGTGCAGGATGTCTGCGGCCCCAAAAGGGAGCTGCCTCAGTGGCTCTGTGGCTCCCGCCTCTCCTGGATGTTTCGAGTTAGCATCTTTTTTGCATTTTCCATTTTCTTTGATTGTTGTGCCGATGTTCTCTATGGAATCTTCTGCACCTGAGATTCTCTCTTCCATCTCTTGTATTCTGTTGCTGATGCTGGCATCTATGGTTCCAAATTTCTTTCCTAGGGTTTCTATCTCCAGCGTTGCCTCACTTTGGGTTTTCTTTATTGTGTCTACTTCCCTTTTTAGGTCTTGGATGGTTTTATTCAATTCCATCACCTGTTTGGTTGTGTTTTCCTGCAATTCTTTAAGGGATTTTTGTGCTTCCTCTTTAATGTCTTCTACTTGTTTACCAGTGTTCTCCTGTATTTCTTTAAGTGAGTTATTAAAGTCCTTCTTGATGTCCTCTACCATCATCATGAGATATGCTTTTAAATTCAGGTCTAGCTTTTCGGGTGTGTTGGGGTGCCCTGGACTGGGCGAAATGGGAGTGCTGGGTTCTGATGATGGTGAGTGGTCTTGGTTTCTGTTAGTAAGATTCTTAAGTTTACCTTTCACCATCTGGTAATCTCTGGAGTTAGTTGTTATAGTTGTCTCTGTTTAGAGATTGTTCTTCTGGTGATTCTGATTACCATCTATCAGCAGACCTGGGTGACAGGCTCTCTCCTCTGTGTTTCAGTGGTTAGAGCACTCTCTGCTGGCAAGCTCTCCTCTTACAGGGAAGGTGCACAGATATCTGGTGTTTGGACCTCCTCCTGGCCGAAGAAGAAGGCCCAAAACAGGACCTTTCCAAGATGCTGTGTTGCTTTGGCAGGTCACAGAAGCTGTCAGCTTCTGTGGTGCACACTCTCACCTGTGCAGACTAAGTTGCTAAGTTCTGCGGAGTTCCGCAACCAAGATGGAGCTCCCTACTCCTGAGGCAGAAGACTCCCGTGTAGGGTGGACTCCTGTCCTCCCCATCTGGGAGGGTGGCCAGATGTCTGCGGCCCAAAAGGGGTGCTGCCTCAGCGGCTCGGTGGCTCCTGCCTGTCCCAGAAGCTGTCTGCTTCTGTGGTGCACACTCTCAC
This sequence comes from Mus caroli, assembly GCF_978045245.1. Lineage (NCBI taxonomy): Eukaryota > Metazoa > Chordata > Mammalia > Rodentia > Muridae > Mus > Mus caroli. Next base: position 149,012,274 of record NW_028227258.1, on the reverse strand, counting down.
CTTTGCAGACTAAGTTCCTAAGTTCAGCGGAGTCCAAAAGACAGCATTTTCAACAAATGGTGCTGGCACAACTGGTGGTTATCATGTAGAAGAATGCAAATTGATCCATTCCTATCTCCTTGTAATAAGGTCAAATCTAAGTGGATCAAGGAGCTCCACATAAAAACAGAGACACTGAAACTTATAGAGGAGAAAGTGGGAAAAAGCCTCGAAGATATTGGCACAGGGGAAAAATTCCTGAATAGAACAGCAATGGCTTGTGCTGTAAGATCGAGAATTGACAAATGGGACCTCATGATACTGCAAAGCTTCTGTAAGTCAAAAGACACCATCAATAAGACAAAAAGGCCTCCAACAGATTGGGAAAGGATCTTTATCTATCCTAAATCAGATAGAATACTAATATTCAATATATATAAAGAACACAAGAAGGTGGACTCCAGAAAATCAGATAACCCCTTTAAAAATTGGAGCTCAGAGCTAAACAAAGAATTCTCACCTGAGGAATACCGAATGGCTGAGAAACACCTGAAAAAATGTTCACCATCCTTAATCATCAGGGAAATGCAAATCAAAACAACCCTGAGATTCCATCTCACACCAGTCAGAATTGCTAAGATCAAAAATTCACGTGACAGCAGATGCTGGTGAGGATGTGGAGAAAGAGGAACACTCCTCCACTGTTGGTGGGATTGCAAGCTTGTACAACCACTCTGGAAATCAGTCTGGTGGTTTCTCAGAAAATTGGACATGGTGCTACCAGAGGATCCCACGATACCTCTCCTGGGCATATATCCAGAAGATGTTCCAACTAGTAAGTAAGAAACATGCTCCACTATGTTCATAGCAACCTTATTTATAATAGCCAGAAGCTGGAAAGAACCCAGATGCCCCTCAACAGAGTAATGGATATAAAAAATGTGGTACATTTACACAATGGAGTACAACTCAGCTATTAAAAAGAATGAATTTATGAAATTTCTAGGCAAATGGTTGGACCTTGGGGGCATTATCCTGAGTGAGGTAACGCAATCACAAAAAACTCAAATTATATGTACTCACTGATAAGTGGATATTAGCCTAGAAACTTAGAATACCCAAGATATAAGTTACAATTTGCAAAACACATGAAACTGAAGAAGAACGAAAACCAAAGTGTGGACACTTTGCCCCTTCATATAATGGGAACTGTTTCCATGGGAACAAAACACCCATGGAAAGAGTTACAGAGACAGTTTGGATCTGAGACAAAAGGATGGACCATCTAGAGACTCCCATATCCAGAGATCCATCCCATAATCAGCCTCCAAACGCTGTCACCATTGCATACACTAGCAAGATTTTGCTGATAGGACCCTGATATAACTGTCTCTAGTGAGACTATGCTGCGGCCTAGCAAACACGTAAGTGGATGCTCACAATCAGCTATTGGATGGATCACAGGGCCCCCAATGGAGGAGCTAGAGGAAATACCCAAGGAGCTAAAGGGATCTGCAACCCTATAGGTGGAACAACGTTATCAACTAACCAGTACCCTGGAGTTCTTGACTCTAGCTGCATATGTATCAAAAGATGGTGTAGTTGGCCATTACTTGGAAAGAAAGGCCCACAGGACTTGCAAACTTTATATGCCCCAGTACAGGGGAACACCAGGGCCAAAAAGTGGGAGTGGGTGGGTATGGGAGTGGGGGGAGGGTATGGGGGACTTTTGAGATAGCATTGGAAATATAAATGAAGAAAGTACCTAATAAAAAAATGAAAAAAAAAAAAAAGAAATGTTGAGAAAAGTCAGTCTTGTTGATACCAGCACAGGAAAGATAAAATACTTTAATTTTTAAAGTTCACAAAGAGTTCTTGAGTATGTCATGAATGATTTTTGTCTATAAAATTAAAATTATGTGTGAAATAAATCATTTTTACATGACAGAAAGTTTTAATCACACACACACAAAAAAAACATAACAGAAGAACAAAATCAAGATAGCAATTAACTACTTGGAAAGCTTAAGTTGGGTTATATGTTTTCACAAAAAGAAATCTCCAAGAACAAATGACTTTCTTCATCAAATTTTGCTATTGAAAATTAATGTCAATTTAGATATGAATGTGTAAAGAATAAGAAAATGTTACATAGCCTTCAATTTATTTATAAAACCATTATAAACATAAAGAATAATATGTCCTTTGATTACTATAACAGCCCATTTTTTTATATCAACATTACATGCATAGACAAATAATCAGGAATCATTGAATAAAATTTTAGACAAATATAGTAGAAATTATTCATTCAGTAAAAATATAAGGCAGAGATTCCAGAATGTCAAAGAATGTGAACAGAATACAACGAAAACAAATAACAATTCAACCAGCATATCACTATTGACATAGTATAAAGAGCTCAAATGAGATTGCGAGTTTGCATTGAAGAAGGATCAGATCATTGTTATGCTAATTTTAGTTATAATTTAAAAAGTACTATGAAAATGATAATTTATTTTATTTTATAATATTATGCTTTGTAACTTTTTTTTTCTTTTCTTTTTTTTCATTAGGTGTTAGACCCCTGTACCCTCAACCTGCCCTGATCTCAACCTACCCACTCCAGCTTCCTGGCCCTGTTATTACCCTGTACTGAGGCATATAATCTTCACAAGACCAAGGGCCTCTCCTCTCATGGATGGCTGACTAGGCAATCCTCTGCAATATATGCAACTAGAGACACAGCTCTAGGGGGTACTGGTAAGTTCATATTGTTGTTCCTCCTATAGTGTTGCAGACCCTTTTAGCTCCTTGGGTACTTTCTCTGGCTCTATCATTAGGGAGCTAGAGGACTGTGTTCAATCTAATAGATGACTGTGAGCATCCACTTCTCTATTTGCCAGGCACTGGCATAGCATCACAAGAGATAGCTGTATCAGGGTTCTGTCAACAAAATCTTTCTAGCGTATGTAATAGTTTGGTGACTGTATATGGGATAGATTCCCGGGTGGGGCAGACTCTAGATGGTCCTTTCTTCTGTCTCAGCTCTGAAATTTGTCTCTGTAACTCCTTCCATGGGTATTTTGTTTCCTATTCTGAAAAGGAATGAAGTATCCACACTTTGGTCTTCCTTCTTCTAGCGTTTCATGTGTTTTGAAATTGTCTTGGGTATTCTAAGTTTCTGGGCTAATATCCGTGTATCACTGACTGCATATCATGTGTGTTCTTTGTGGTGGGTTACTTCACTCATGATAATATCCTCCAGATCTATCCATTTGCCTAAGAATTTCATAAATTCTTTGTTTACATTTGCTGAGTAGTACTCCATTGTGTAAATACACCACATTTTCTGTATCCATTCCTCTGTTGAGGGACATCTGAGTTATTTCCAGCTTCTGGCTATTATAAATAAGGCTGCTATGAACATAGTGGAACATGTGTCCTTATTACAAGTAGGAACATATTCTGGGTATATGCCCAGGAGAAGTATTGCTGGAAATTCCAGTAATACTATGTAAAATTTTCTGAGGAACTGCAAGACTGATTCCCAGAGTGTCTGTACAATCTTGCAGTCCCACCAGCAGTGTAGGAGTGTCCCTCTTTCTCCACACCCTTGCCAGCATCTGCTGTTACCTGAATTTTTGATCTTCGCTATTCTGATTGTTGTGAGGTGGAATCTCAGTGTTGTTTTGAATTACATTTCCCTGATGATTAAGGATGTTGAACATTTTTTCAGGTGCTTCTCGGCCATTTGGTATTCCTCAGGTGAGAATTTTTATTTAGCTCTGTACCTTTTTTTTTTAATAGTTATTTGATATTTTGGAGTCCATCTTCTTGAGTTCTTTATATATATTGGATATTAGTCCCCTATCTGGTTTAGGATTGGTAAAAACCCTTTCCTAATCTGTTGGTGTCCTTTTTGTCTTATTGACAGTGTCTTTTCCCTCCCAGAAGGTTTGTACATGTAGCAGAGGATGGCCTAGTTGGCCATCAATGTGAGGAGCGGTCCTTGGTCTTGTGAAGATCATATGCCCCAGTACAGGGGCATGCAGGGGCCAGGAAGCAGGAGTGGGTGGGTTGTTGAGCAGGGCAGGGGGATGGTAGAGGGGCTTTCAGGATAGAATTTGAAATGTAAATGAAGAAAATAGAAGAAAATATCTAATTAAAAAAAAAAAGAAGGAAACTTTGCAATTTTAACGTCCCATTTGTTGAAAGTCAATCTTACAGCACAAGCCATTGCTGTTATTTTAAGGAATTTTTCCCCTGTGCCCATATCTTCGAGACTTTCCACCACTTTCTCCTCTATACATTTCAGTGTTTTTGGTTTTATTTGGAGTACTTTGATCCACTTAGACAAACTTTGTACAAGGAGATAAGAATGGATCAATTCGTATTCTTCTGCATGATACCCATCAGTTGAACCTGCGCCATTTTTTTAAAGGGCTGTCTTTTTTCCACTGGATGGTTTTAGCTCCCTTGTCAAAGATCAAGTGACCTTAGGAGTGTGGGTTCATGTCTGAGTCTTCAATTCTCTTTCATTGGTGTACATGACTGTCGCTGTACCAGTACCATGCAGTTTTTATCACAATTGCTCTGTAGTATAGCTTTAGGTCAGTCATGGTGATTCCACCAGGGTTTCTTTATTTTTGAGAATAGTTTTTGCTATCCTAGGTTTTTTTCTCATTCCAGATTAATTTGCAAAGTGTTCTTTCTAACTTGGTGAAGAATTGAGTTGGAATTTTGATGGGGATTTCATTGAATCTGTAGATTTCTTTGGATAAGACATCGAATTTGAGTATATTAAACCTGCAAATCCATGAGCATAGGAGATTTTTTCCATCTTCTGAGATCTTCTTCAATTTCTTTCTTCAGAGACTTGAACTTTCTATTATACAGATCTTTCACTTCCTTAGTTGGAGTCACACCAAAGTATTTCATATTATCTGTGACTATTGTGAAGGGTGTTGTTTCCCTAACTTCTTTCTTAGCCTGTTTATGCTTTATGTAGAGAAAGGCCATGGATTTGTTTGAGTTAATTTTATATTCAGCTACGTCACTGAAGCTGTTTATCAGCTTTGGGTATTTTCTGGTAGAGTTTTTAGGACTACTTATATATACTATAATATCATCTTCAAATAGTGATATTTTGAATTCTTCCTTTCCAATTTGTATCCCTTTAGTCTCCTTTTGTTGTCTAATTGCTCCGGCTAGGAATTCAAGTAGTATATTGAATAGGTAGGGAGAAAGTGGGCAGCATTGTGTAGTTCCTGATTTTATTGGGATTGCTTCCAGCTTCTCTCAACTTAGTTTGATGTTGGCTACTGGTTTGCTATATATTGCTTTTATTATGTTTAGGTATAGGCCTTGAATTCCTGATCTTTCCAAGACTTTTATCATGAATGGGTGTTGGATTTTGTCAAATAATTTCTCAGCATCTAACAAGATAATCATGTGGTTATTGTCTTTGAGTTTGTTTATATAGTGTATTACATTGAATTTCCATATATTTAACCATCCCTGAATCCCTGGAATGAAGCCTACTTGATCATGATGGATGAGCCTTTTGATATGTTCTTGAATATGGTTAGAGAGAATTTTATTGAGTACTTTTGCATTAATATTCATAAGGGAAATTGGTCTGAAGTTCTCTTGCTTTGTTGGGTTTTTGTGTGGTTTAGGTAATTGTGCCTTTATAGAGTGAATTGGTTAGAGTACGTTCTGTTTCTATTTTATAGAATAGTTTGAGGATGATTGGAATTAGGTCTTTTTTGAAGGTCTGATAGAACTCTGTAGTAAACCTATCTAGTCCTGGCCTTTATTTGGTTGGGAGACTATTAATGACTGTTTCTATTTCTTTAAGGGAAATGGGACTGCTTAGATCATTAATCTGATTCTGATTTATCATTGGCACCTGGTATCTCTCTAGAAATTTGTCCATTTCATCCAGGTTTCCCAGTTTTCTTGAGTATAGCCTTTTTTCTGATGATGTTTTGGATTTTCTCATGTTCTGTTGTTATGCCTCCCTTTTCATTTTTGATTTTGTTAATTAGGACACTGTCCCTGTGCCCTCTAGTTAGACTGGCTAAGGGTTGATCTATCTTGTTGATTTTCTCAAAGAACCAGCTCCTCGTTTGGTTGATTCTTTGAATAGTTCTTTTTGTTTCCACTTGGTTGATTTCAGCCCTGAGTTTGATTATTTCCTGCCTTCTTCTCCTCTTGGATGAATTTGCTTCCTTTCATTCTAGAGCTTTTAGGTCTGATGTCAAGCTGCTAGTGTATGCTCTCTCTACATACTTTTTGGAGGCACTCAGAAGTATGAGTTTTCCTCTTAGGAATGCTTTCATTGTGTCCCATAAGTTTGGGTATATTGTGGCTTCATTTTAATTAAAGTCTAAAAAGTCTTTAATTTCTTCCTTTATTTCATTCCTCGACAAAGGTAACATTGAGTAGAGTGTTATTCAGCTTCCATGTGAATCTTGGATTTCTATTATTTATATTGTTACTGAAGATCATCCTTAGTTCATGGTGATCTGATAGGATGCATGGGATAATTTCAATATTTTTATATTTCTTGAGGCCTTTTTGTGATCAATTTTATGGTCAATTTTAAAGAAGGAACCATGAGGTGCTGAGAAGAATGTATATCTTTTTGCCATCTGATTATCTCTGGTGTTAGTTGTTATAGCTGTCTCTGGCTAGAGCTTGTTTATTCTGTGATTCAGTTAGCCTCTGTTAGCAGTCCTGGGAGTCCAACTCTCTCCTGAGTTTCACTGGTCAGAACACTCTCTGCAGGCAAGCTCTTCCCTTACAGAGATGGTGCACAGAGATCTGGAGCTCAGCTCTGCCTCCTAGCTGAAGATGAAGCCCTGAAGGTACCCTGTCCAAGAAGCTATGTTGCTTCTGTAGTCCATGTTCTCTCTTGCACACACTGGTCTCTGAGGGAGCTGGGATACAAGATGGTGTTTTCACCTGGTCCCTGGGTCATGGCCCTCCCTGGAGTCTGACTCTCCTCTTGCAGGGAAACTTCTCAGAGATCTCTGTCTCAGCTCTGCCTCCTGGCTGAAGATGAAGGCCCAAAGGGACCCTGTCCCAAAAGCCATGTTGCTTCTTCAGCCCTCACACAATCTCCTGCACAGATTGGTCTCTGAGGGACCCTGGATATAAGATGGTGTTCTCACCTGGTCCTGGGGTCAGTGCCCTCCCTGGAGTCGAACTCTCCTCTGGCGGGGAAAGTGCGCTGAGGTCTGGGTCTCAGCTCTGCTTCCTGGCTGAAGACTAAGGTCTGAAGGGACCCTGTCCAAGAATCTATGTTGCTTTTACAGACTGTGTTCTCTCTTGTGCTGAGTGGTCTCTGAGGGATGTGGGATACAAGATTGCTTTGCAACTTTTCTAGTCTACTTGTTAAAGTTGATAATTTCAGAGGTATAAAAAGCATAAAATATCAGAACTATCATAACTGGATCTGCAAAAGCACAATTGTGTCAGTGCATGCATCTATGAAAGAGTTTAATCCAGAATCTTCCCATAAAAAATTATGGGACAATTTTGATTTTTGATATAATATTTTGTACTAGTTGACTTCTTATAGTATGCTTTGCAGCTTCTCTTATATCTTTACATTATTTATGGTTTATCTTTCTAATATTAACTGTATATTTGGTTGTTAATTATAGGCAACACAATATTGTATCGTTTTGGTTGTGTGTGTGTGTCTATATTTGTAGGTTTATGGGTGTTTTTGGTATATCTTAATGTCTCATTTGTATCTGGATGTCCATACAGAAGACAGGGTGACTTCAATTATTTTGAACAATGTTATAACTCTTTATATTTTTGAAAATGTACCAAATATATATGAGTCATGTATGTGTAAATGTCTAAACTTCCTTTCATTATTATATCTGCATATCTCTCATTGGTTATTGTTCTTTATAAATATAGGAACACAAAATTAAAAGTTATATAAAGAAAACTAAGTAAATTGTTAGTTTTCTAAACACCTTGCTTGAGAGAAAGACATGTAGGTACACTTAATGCTAACTGAATCATCACAATTAATGCCTCTAGTATATGAACATGATTTTAAATACATTCCATTCCATATATATGCATACACATACACACACACATACATATATATATATATATATATATATATATAGTTCAATATAACAGGTTTCTATTTGATTAATTTTCTAAATGAGTTTTAAATATTTAATCAAGTAGTTGACAACAGAAATCACAATTGCTAGAATGTGGCAAATATTCAGCTTTAGAGACAGAGTTCCAGATTTCTGTAGCTGGCTCTGACAGCATCCCTTCTCCAGAGTCATTAATGTAGCTTCTCTGTATCCTTCTATTGCTATTGTGTCTAATGAAATCTAGAGTCTTATAACTTTGGCAATATCATTGATAAAGCATGCTGAATTTTTTCCATATTTCTGTATTCTTTAAAATGTATTTATAGACTGTTTCTATGCATCCATTAACTCTACAGCAAAAATGAACAAAATTTCTACTTTCATAAACTAGCCAGGAAAACCAAACAGTATCCACGAAAATCACAGCACTTCAGAAAGTGCATGATGTCCCATTTTCAGGAAAGTATTCGGAATTCAGAAAAGAAAGACTGTTCCAATAATGTATCATTGAACAAAGATCTGTAAGAATTGAAGAGGCCTGAATCATGGTGATATTTAAGGTTGACCTTTAAAAATAAAGACAGCAGAAATGAAAAGCCCTGGAGTGTGTGCTATGTTTAATAACATCAAGATAGCTGTGTGATTGGCTTAAAATAAGTCAGCAAGTCAGGGTATGGGAAAAAACAGTATTAGTAACATCATGGAGCCAGTTTAAATTAAAGACATTGTATTTTATTTTTTTGTAGATAAAAATTAGAGATTTTAACAGGGAATTAGAATAGTGTACAAATGTCATTGCCTTGTACATGTATGTATGTATCACTATGTCATTACAGTAAAGACTTGTGACAATTTAGAAGACTACTGTATTATTCCAGAAAAGGAGCTCTGTAAAGTCTCTGGAGAGGAATAGAAAACATACCTAACAGCAAGGCTGTGATTATATCTAGCTCTATTCTGCTATTTTAGTGCTACTCAAAATAAACTATTGATGGATAGAAAGATACTAAATGGATAGATTGTAAATAAGCAAGACATGGTATGCAAATGTGAGATAAAAGATAGATAGGTTCATCAGTAAACAGAAATAGAAAATAGATATTTGATAGACAAATAGACTGATAGATGATAGGCTTATACATACCTCTTTAATAAAAATATTTTTAAGAGAGAGAGAGAGAGAGAGAGAGAGAGAGAGAGAGAGAGAGAGAGAGAGAGAGAGAGAGAGAGAGAGAGGAGAGAGAGAGAGAGAGATATTATACCAGGGAATACCAGGGAACTACTATAGCTCATAAACACCTTCAGTGAAGTGGCTAAATAAAAAAAAAAATTAACTAAAGAAAAATCAGTAGCCCTCCAAAATACAACTGATAATCAGGATGAGAAAGAAATCATGGAACCAACACCCTTCACATAGCAACAAATAATATAAAATATCTTGGTAAAACATTAACCAAGCTAGTATGACCTGTAGGACAAGAACATCAATTCCTTGAATAAAGAAATTGAAGGAGATAAGAGAAGATGGAAGAACACTCATGTTCATAGATATGCAGAATTAATATAGGCAAAGTGGCCATCTTACTAAAAGTAATCTACAGGTTCAGTGAAATTCATATCAAAAATCAAATGCAATTCTTTATAGAACTTGAAAGAATGGTACTCAACTTCAAATGGAAAGACAAAATTTTAAGATAGCTAAAAATGTCTTGTGCAATAAAAAACTAAACAATACAAAATGAAACAAAGCAAAACAAAACGTCTAGAGGCCATACCATCCCAGATTTCAAGCTGTTCCACACAGAAATAATAATAAAGACTGCATATTATTGCCATAAAACAGAGACATTGATCAATGAAATTGAATCAAAGATGCAGAAGTAAACTCACAAACCTATGAACATTTGGTTTTTTGACAAAAAAGTCAAGTTCGTACAATGGAAAAAGAAATGTATTCAACAAATGGTGATGGTCTAACTAGATTTCAGCATGTAAAAGTATATAAACAAATCTTCATGTATCACCCTGCAGAAAACCTAGGTCCAGTGGATCAAAGACATAAACATAAAACCAGATACACTAAATCTAATAGAACAGAAAGTGGAAACTGAGTAACAGCCTTGAACTCCTTGGTACAAGAGAAAACTTCCTGAACAGAACACTAACAGCACAGGCAAAATGATCAACATTCAATTAATGGGATTTCATAAAAATGAATAGCTTCTGTAAGGCAGAGGATACCTTCAAAAGGACAAATAGCAGCATACAGAATGGGAAAAGGTCTTTACCAACCCCACATATTAAAAGGGGGTGATGTAAAAAATATTTAAAGAAGCAAAGAAAATAGACACCAACAAGTACAGCAATAACCCAATTAAAAATGGTGTACAGATCTAAATAAGGAATTCTCAACAGTAGAACCTCCAATTACCAAGAAACACTTAATGAAATGTTCAACAACCTTAGCAACCAGGAAAATGCAAGTTGAAACAACCCTGATATTTCATTTTATACCTGCCAAAATAAGATTAAAAACTCAAGTGGCAGCTCATGCTTGCTAACATTTGGAGCAAGGGGAACACTCCTCCATTGCTGATTGGAGTTCAAAGTTATACAGTCACTTTGGAAATCATTTGGCCAGTTTCAAAGAATATTTGGAACAGAGCTACATCAAGACTCAGCTACCATTCCCAGACATATACGCAACGGATGTTCTACCATATAACAAAGCTCAAGTATGTTCATAGCAGCTTTACCTGTAATAACCAGAACATGCAAACAAACCAGGTGCTCCTCCAACAAAATATGGATTTAAAAAAGTAGTTCATTTACATAATTGAGTATTACTTGGCTATTACAAACAATGAGATGATGACATTTTCAGGTAAATCTATACAACTAGAAAAAACCATACTGAAGTAATGCAGATTCAATAAGACAAATGTATTAGTCATAAATTATAGGCTAACCATGCTACAATCCATAGACCAAAAAAGGAAAGTAGCAAGGGGGGCCCAAGTGGGAAGGCATGAATCTCACGTAGAAAGTGAAATTAAATAGTCACTGGAAGTAGACAAAGGGAGGGTACTGTGTGGAGGAGGGGGTAGGATTGGTAATATGAAAGATCAAGTGCATGGAGGAAAAGGGTAGAGAGTTCTGGAAGAGACGACTGGAATGTAGACAAAAGTATGTTTGTGATGAACTAGAACCCTAGGGTAATGGAGCCTTTTAGAAATCTCTCACAGTGATCCTACCAAAAACTCATAGTGATAGAGGGTATGGAGCCAGAACTGCCCATCTTCTGTAAACAAACAAGACTTCCAGTGAAGTGATTCAGACACTAACCTGTTCGGAAAATATTCAACATACAATTTGCCCTGCCTATAAGATGTTCTATGATAAAAATGGAGCAGAAATTGAAGGAGTATCCAACGAAAGATTGGGCGAGATTGAGAACCACCATGAGAAGGAACCCACCCCTGTCACTGTTAATGATATTCTGTAATACTTGCAGACAGGAGTCTAACAAAACTTTCATCAGAGAGGCTTCACTCAACAAATACTGGGAAAAGATACAGAGAACCACAACCAAATATTAAGTAAAGTTTGGGGAATCCAGCAGAAGAGGAGGTTGAAGAATTAATTATAGGAGCCAGAGGGGTCAAGGATATTTCAAGCAAGTCCACAGAGTCAACTAACCTGGGTCCATCTGGGTTCACATAGACTGAACCCACAGTCTGGGATCCTGCATGGGAGTGACCTAGGTCCTTTCCATATATTTTACACTTGAACAATTTGTTCTTCATGTGAGACTCCTAACAGCAGGAGCAGTGACTGTCTCAGACTGTGCTACCTGCCTTTGGACCCTTTCCACCTACTTGGCTGCCTCTTCTAGCATTAACAGGAGAAGATTCACCAAATCTTACTGAAACTTGAAATGCCTTGTCAAGTAGATTTTCACAAGAGGCCTGCTACTTTCTGAAGAGAAAGTGAGGAGGAGTGGATGGGGATTACGTGGAGGGGGGAGGGGTCTGCAGAGTAGGGCCTGAGAGGACACGAGGGAGGGGCAACCGCAGTCAAGATGTAAGTAGATGAACTAATTAATTAATAAGAGAAAGAAAAACATTAATGACAAATAGGTGGTAGACAGACAGACAGGCAGGCAGACAGACTGACAGATAGGGAATTTAAATGTCTGAGGAAAATATTAGTGATTAGAGATATAATTTGGGGTAACTGAAAGAGAAAAGTTGTGCTACTATTAGGAATATTGGTAATATAATATTCAAGTTTTAATATCTTATTTTGTAATGTGAAAATTTTATTTTACTGTTTCAAATTAATGTGAAAATAATCTAGATTTTGAAGTATGAGTTTTTTTCATGAAGATGTGTTTGAATATGTCAATTATATTAAATTGTTCATTCAGAACATAAATTAATAGTAACATGAGAAAAACTGAGTACTCCTTCCTTAGAAAGATGCATATCAGTTAAATATGAAATTAATGTCATTATTTCTGCTAATGGAATCTTAAGAGTGGGTGTTCTTTGATAAAAGAATTGATTATAGCAGCCTCTGTGCTTTAGGAGCTGCTTAACTCAATATTAAGAGTAAAAATAACTGAAATATGTTTTAGAAGTAGCATTGACATTCTGATCAGATTTACAGGAATAAAATGAAAAAATTTGTTTGTTTTTTATTTATTTTTAATAATCAGACACAAAATATTGTTAATATTCAAATTTTAAGTAAGTTGTATATTATCTTTATAACAATATACCTTTAATGAATGACAGATAATTCTAAATGGCTGTGAACACTGACAATAGAGCTTGAAATATGGAAGGAAAATACCATTCTAAAAATATCTGTCTTCAGGACATGTGGTTGAAAACAGAACTGCAATACAATTAGAAACTTTGGAAAGTTAATTGAAGATTTTTGTATTAAAATATAATGGGTGATCGTAATGAAAGAAAATATGTTGAGGTTTATTTTTTATGTGTGTGAATATTTTGTCTGCATATATGCATGCCTGGTGCTGAAGGAGAGCAAAAGAGCATCATCAGATATACTGGACTGATAGACAGTAAGCCACCACCTGGGAGCAAGAAATCCAACCTGAGTCCTCTGAAAGAACAAGTATACTCAACTTGTGAGTCCTCTTTCAATACCTTAAAATGTTTGAATGTCTGTACTTTTACAACTTTCTGTCAAGTCTCTACTGTCCTTATCATAATGAATGTGTTAGAAAATAAAATCAGTGGTCTAATATATAGTTCTACAAGTTATTCCAATAGAATTTTAGATAATGTGTTTGTTTCCTTAAGGCTATGTATCATAATCATATCCAAAATATTAATAATTTTATTGAAAACAGATTTTTCTCTCATTTCAACCAAGTTTCCCCTTCTTCCACTCCTACCAACTCCATGTGAACTACCCCCTCCCCAAGAACCACTTCTCTGTTTTTCATCAGATAAGACCAAGCCTCCAAGAGACAATGACAAAACATGGCAAATAAGACAAGACAAAAGCCCTCATATTGAAGCTGGACATTCAACCCAATAGGAACAAATAGGGTCCCAAAGGCAGGCTAAAGAATCACATGTATACCTGCTCCCACTGTTAGGAGTTGCATAAAATCATCAAACTAACAGCCTTACCATATATACAGAGGACCTGGTGCACATAACTGGAGTCTCTGTGCTTGCTGGTTCAGTTTCTGTGAGCCATATGAGCTCTGATAGTTTATTCAATGGATCATCTTCTCCAATAAGTTTTAAAACATTGTTTTAAACAGTTTGAAATGATTAAACCATAAAAGGAATCTACTCATAAATCTGACTTCTTCATTATATTAAATATTAAAATATTTCAATAATTTTTAACCAATTTGTTCTATAGAGACTTAAGAGGGTAATTTTCATTATGCTTAGGTTTAGTTCCTTTTATAACTTTTAATAACAAAACATTCATTCACAGGACAACTTTCTATTTAAAGATTTATGCAAAAATGAAGGATGAAGGTTTCTGATATATCTGCTTAGATTACAGCAAAGTTAAATATTTGGAATTGATACTCAAGTGTGCATATGTTGAAAGTATGTTGGATCTTCAATTATGCCTAATTGCATGAAGATTCTTTTTTTTTTTTTTTTTTTTTTTGAGACAGGGTTTCTCTGTGTAGCCCTGGCTATCCTGGAACTCACTCTGTAGACTAGGCTGGTCTGGAACTCAGAAGTCTGCCTGCCTCTGCCTCCCAAGTGCTAGGATTAAAGGCATGCACCACCACCACCAGGATTAGAAGATTCTAAACAATGCCATCCCCCTAGGGGTGTTCACAATTCCTATTTGGGAAGGGAGTTTTCTTCTCCCCATCTGTTATATACCTGACAATGAAGTGCCATCTGTTCTGTGCTATATGTGCAGTGAGCTCACCCTCAGATACCTGAGTTATTATGAGTATAAGCTAGTTTACATTCAAAGTCCACAACTCAGTCATGCATTCTCTCTTTCAAGCTGCCATTGAGATATGGGCCATGCCTCAAGTCCACTGACATTACAAGTACCAGCATCTCATAGTCTCTTACCAGTATATCAGTGTCAGATGGCTCAGCACCATAGCATACCATATACCTCATATTCGGTAATCAATACAGTGACAAGGTACTGGTACCTGGAGCATAGTTATATAGTTAAGAAACCAGATTTCAGAACCATTTTCTTCCCATGAACACCCATGCTTAGATTTCAACCCATGAGTATTCTTGGTCTCTAAGGCCCATCCAACCAAGGGTTGCCAAAACGGTAGTCCTAGTAAAAAGAGTCAGTGTGCTCACTGTTGCTTCTCAGTATATTCCTTTCTTAATATTCTAATCAAAAGTTGTTAACATTTTTTTTAATTAGCCACTTTATCTTTTCCATAAGGGAAGGTCTTTCTCAAGAATTTCCATATAGCTGATCTCTTAAAATGGGTATACTGGTACAGTGTTGTTGAAAATGTAAATCATGTCACTATTATATAAAATAATTTGAAGAGTCATAAAACAGCTTTTCATCTAGTAACCCCAGCCTATAAGGATACAAAACTAGTGTGACTAAGAGGAAATTTTCCTCCCATGTTTCTTGCATTATTTATACTGAGTAAGACATGAAAACAATTAAGTGTCTTGAAAGCAGGTGACATATCACAGAAAGTGTGTCATTTATATACATTGGATAAAACTATTTATGCTTCAGAAATAAGGGCAACCTACCATTTACAACAAGAAGGATGCAACCATAACATTTAATGTTCAGGGAAATATTGAATCATGGGAAATACCATATGATCTCCCATGTGTGAAATGCTACATGTGGTACATTATAATTGGAATCGTTTCTATTATTTCCTCAGATAGAGTGGAGAGATGAGAACTGTACCCAAGCTGTGAGAATACATGGCTTGTGTTAATTCCAGATGATTTCCTTCTCTGTTCAAACTATCCCTAAGCATAGGCCTGGAAGCTTCTAGCTTCCATACTATCTAATCTTCCAAGCTGACTGATTCAATCCAACTTTCCTTAGCTTTTGACTAAATTGCTCTGTTTTGTCTCATAATAACAATGGCAATATGTTCATATCTCTTGGCTGCGTCTCATTCTCTGTCTTGTTCTGTCTTCACTTGTGTCTAGTTTGTTTTCTCTGCAACTTGTCTCTGTAAAACAGTCGGATAAAGTTGTGATTCAATCACATAATCCACCATTCACCACACTACACACCTTTTTTGTCCTTCTGGTCTTAAATAGGCTCTCTTCCTCTGCTGTTATCTTGTGAGTTAGGCATATACTTTCTCTGAATCATTCTGTTAAATTTTTCTTTGATTGTTTTTGTCTACCCCTCAATTAGACATCATTTTCAAACATGGCTTTTTTCTTATACAAATTAACATTAATATCATTGTGAAGGATTAAATTGCTTACTAAGGGCATGTCTGTATTTCAGCCAGATCATACTGGAATCCAGAATGTGTCTGCCTTCCAGCTAGATCATATATTTGTATGTAATCCTTTTCCATGTTGCTGGATTAAAATTCTTTCACAAAAAAATAAAACAAGCAACAGCAACAATAACAACAAACTCTAGAGCAAAGTAATAATTTTTAATGTTTGTCTAACACATGATTATAAGTAGTGTTTGTTGTGCATAAGTAAGTCAAAAAGTTTTACAGCATGCCAAGGCATAAAAAGCATAATATGAATATATTCCAGAGATTACAAAGTCAAAGTCAAAGGGATTTATTATGTTCACAGAATATATATATATATATATATATATATATATATATATATATATATAATTCAATTAACAATAATGTAGTTACAAAGTAAAATTACTTCACACATTTGTGTGGTAGATTTGGCTATACAATTTTAGTACAATAACTATAGCCAATATGCTTTTTATGGATTCTAAAATATCTTGATTAAAGTAGTACTAATTAAGGTCTGAGGACTGAAAAAAAACTGAGGGCATCTTACCCAAAGTACAAAAACTTAAGCTGGATAATCATAGTGTAGGGTATGAGAGTAATGTCAGGGTCCTGTGGATTCACGATGCCTTCTAATCATGTAGTCTTTAAAAATGTGTAGAGTGTATACTAGTCTCTGAGGGATCCGGGAACCAAGATGGCTCCCCCAGGTGCTCCAGCAAAGCCCTCCCAGGCGGGGCGGAGCTCGTATCTCTAGCTGCACATGTATCAGAAGATGGCCTAGTCGGCCATCATTGGGGAAGAGAGGACCCTTGGTCTTGCAAACTTTATATGCCTCAGTAGAGGGGAAAGCCAGGGCCAAGAAGTGGGAGTGGGTGGGTGTGGGGGGAGGGTCTGGGGGACTTTTGGGATAGCATTTGGAATGTAAATGAAGAAAATACCTAATTAAAAAATGTGCACCTGTATACATATGTAGACAAAGGATTAATATTGGGTGTCTTTAAAAAATGTGTAGAGTGGAATTCTGCAAAGATTTCTATAAGAGTACAAGAGGATAAGATGTTAATAATTAAGATTTTGTTCATGTGTTTACAACTTCACAGCTTTTTCCTGATATGTTTTGTGGAAAAATGGTTGAAACAGACGTGTAGTGACAACTACTTCTAATCCCAAACTGAAGAGCCATCACAATGACACATGATTGTGGGTGTTTTGTTGTTGTTGTTGTTGTTGTTGTTTTATGCAGAAGTGAATCATAAAGTTTTGAAGAAATAGAATAACAACATCACAAAAAGCATAATACAAATATTTCAGACCTCTTAATATGAAACCTAGCAATAGGGGGAAATATCAGACTATTAAAACAAATGACACACACACACACACACATATATATATATACATAAAAAAACATATGTATTGAAATAAAGTAGGAATAAACAATGTAAAACAGAATTGGGAGAAAGTAGCCTGAGAAAATTTAAACAAAAAGTATAGACAGACCAGAATGAATAAATCAAATAGAAACAATAAATCAAGGTCAATACACCTTGCAATAATAAATGAGTCTATCACATACTGAACTTCCAAGCACTCTCCAAATTAGCCAACCAACTGGACAGAGAAAGTGGATAATCCTTATAGAGTCAATACAGCAGTTGTAATTCTGCTTCAAAAAGTGGTAACGAGTAACGAACAAGACAGTAACCACATCATCTAAAAAAAAAAATGAATTAATTATCATGTATCCTTTTAGATGGACATCTAACTTACTTTATTATTCAAGTTTAAACTATTATGTTATAGCTGTGCCCAATGT
This sequence comes from Mus caroli, assembly GCF_978045245.1. NCBI lineage: Eukaryota > Metazoa > Chordata > Mammalia > Rodentia > Muridae > Mus > Mus caroli. The sequence continues at coordinate 148,994,357 of NW_028227258.1, read as the reverse complement.
ATTAGGGAAAGGAGGTATATTTTGTCTATATGGAATACATTATATCATTTCAAATCTAGATTTTATGTTTCTAGTGGAAATATGTAGCAGTGGATTAAAAGATCCTTTGGTATTAGTAAACAGACTTTATTTAGTACTCATTACCTTAGTTCCCAGGCCAAAAGCTTTCAAAATGTGATAGGTAATTCTTATTAAAATTTTGAAGTTATAAGAAAGATACAAACAAATCACTTAATTACACAGAATTATAATAGCTTAAACAAATGCATATCCTTAATAACTTTAAACCATAAAATTATATCTTGTATCTTAATGTATATGATAAGTTTAATATAATTGATAAAGCCAAGTATTTGTTCAAATTGACTAACATGTAGATTTCTTTTTTGTTAAAATTGAAATACAAATTTTTTTTCTGAAAAAAACAAACAAACAAACATGTACTTAAGAAATGGACTATGGAATCTGTGTTTAATGGAAGTGCTATATTCCCATGTTTAGGAAAAGACTCAAAGACTCTCTGTATATTCATAACACACACTTTTCTTTTTTTTTTTCTTTTTCCACAATTTTTTTTATTATGTATTTTCCTCAATTACATTTCCAATGCTATCCCAAAAGTCCCCCATCCTCCCCCCCCACTTCCCTACTCACCCATTCCCATTCTATTGGCCCTGGCATTCCCCTGTATTGGGGCATATAAAGTTTGCAAGTCCAATGGGCTTCTCTTTTTAGTGATGGCCGACTAGGCCACCTTTGATACATATGCAGCTAGAGACAAGAGCTCCGGGGTACTGGTTAGTTCATCATGTTGTTCCCCCTATAGGGTTGCAGATCCCTTTAACTCCTTGGGTACTTTCTCTAGCTTCTCCATTGGGAGCCCTATGATCCATTCAATAGCTGATTGTGAGCATCCACTTCTGTGTTTGCTAGGCCCCGGCATAGTCTCACAAGAGACAGCTATATCTGGGTCCTTTCAGCAAAATCTTGCTAGTGTATGCAATGGTGACAGCATTTGGAAGCTGATTATGGGATGGATCCCTGGATATGGCAGTCTCTAGATGGTCCATCCTTTCATCACAGCTCCAAACTTTGTCTCTGTAACTCCTTCCATGGGTGTTTTGTTCCCAATTCTAAGAAGGGGCACAATGTCCACACTTTGGTCTACATTCTTCTTGAGTTTCATGCATTTAGCAAATTGTATGTTATATCTTGGGTATCCTAAGTTTTGGGCTAATATCCACTTATCAGTAAATACATATTGTGTGAGTTCCTTTGTGATTGTGTTACCTCACTCAAGATGATGCCCTCCAGGTCCATCCATTTGGCTAGGAATTTCATAAATTCATTCTTTTTAATAGCTGAGTAACTCCATTGTGTAACTGTACCATATTTTCTGTATCCATTCCTCTGTTGAGGGGCATCTGGGTTCTTTCCAGCTTCTGGCTATTATAAATAGTGGAGCATGTGTCCTTCTTACCAGTTGGGACATCTTCTGGATATATGCCCAGGAGAGGTATTACTGGATCCTCCGGTAGTACTATGTCCAATTTTCTGAGGAACTGCCAGACTGATTTCCAGAGTGGTTGTACAAGCTTGCAATCCCACCAACAATGGAGGAGTGTTCCTCTTTCTCCACATCCTCACCAGCATCTGCTGTCACCTGAATTTTTGAACTTAGCAAATCTGACTGGTGTGAGGTGGAATCTCAGGGTTGTTTTGATTTGCATTTCCCTGATGATTAAGGATGTTGAACATTTTTTCAGGTGCTTCTCTGCCATTCGGTATTCCTCAGGGGAGAATTCTTTGTTCAGTTCTGAGCCCCATTTTTTAATGGGGTTATTTGATATTCTGGAGTCCACCTTCTTCTTGAGTTCTTTATATATATTGGATATTAGTCCCTTATATGATTTAGGATAGGTAAAGATCCTTTCCCAATCTGTTGGTGGTTTTTTTTTTTTTTTTGTCTTATAAATGGTGTCTTTTGCGGTGTAGAAGCTTTGCAGTTTCATGAGGTCCCACTAGTCAATTCTCAATCTTACAGCACAAGCCATTGCTGTTCTATTCAAGAAATTTTCCTCTGTGCCCATATCTTCAAGGCTTTTCCCCACTTTCTCCTCTATAAGTTTCAGTGTCTCTGGTTTTATGTGAAGTTCCTTGATCCACTTAGACTTGACCTTAGTACAAGGAGATAGGAATGGATCGATTTGCATTCTTCTACATGTTAACAACCAGTTGTGCCAGCACCATTTGTTGAAAATGCTGTCTTTCTTCCACTGGATGGTTTTAGCTCCCTTGTCGAAGATCAAGTGACCATAGGTGTGTGGGTTCATTTCTGGGTCTTCAATTCTATTCCATTGGTCTACTTGTCTGTCACTATACCAGTACCACACATTCTTTACCACAATTGCTCTGTAGTAAAGCTTTAGGTCAGGCATGGTGATTCCACCAGAGGTTCTTTTATCCTTGAGAAGAGTTTTTGCTACCCTAGGTTTTTTGTTGCTCCAGATGAATTTGCAGGTTGCATTTCTAATTCGTTGAAGAATTGAGTTGGAATTTTGATGGGGATTGCATTGAATCTGTAGATTGCTATTGGCAAGATAGCCATTTATACAATGTTGATCCTGCCAACCCATGAGCATGGGAGATCTTTCCATCTTCTGAGATCTTCTATAATTTCTTTCTTCAGGGAATTGAAGTTTTTATTATACAGATCTTTCACTTCCTTTGTTAGAGTCACGCCAAGGTATTTTATATTATTTGTGACTATTGAGAAGGGTGTTGTTTCCCTAATTTCTTTCTCAGCCTGTTTACTCTTTGTGTAGAGAAAGGCCATTGATTTGTTTGAGTTAATTTTATATCCAGCTACTTCACTGAAGCTGTTTATCAGGTTTAGGAGTTCTCTGGTGGAATTTTTAGGGTCACTTATATATACTATCATATCATCTGCAAAAAGTGATATTTTGACTTCATCTTTTCCAATTTGTATCCCTTTGATCTTCTTTTGTTGTCGAATTGTTCTGGCTAGGACTTCAAGTACAATGTTGAATAGGTATGCAGAAAGTGGACAGCCTTGCCTAGTCCCTGATTTTAGAGGGATTGCTTCAAGCTTCTCACCATTTACTTTGATGTTGGCTACTGGTTTGCTGTGGATTGCTTTTATCATGTTTAGGTATGGGCCTTGAATTCCTGATCTTTCCAAGACTTTTATCATGAATGGGTGTTGGATCTTGTCAAATGCTTTTTCCGCATCTAATAAGATGATCATGTGGTTTTTGTCTTTGAGTTTGTTTATATACTGGATTACGTTGATGGATTTCCATATATTGAACCATCCCTGCATCCCTGGGATGAAACCTACTTGGTCGGGATGGATGATTGTTTTGATGTGTTCTTGGATTCGGTTAGCAAGAACTTTATTGAGGATTTTTGCATTGATATTCATAAGGGAAATTGGTCTGAAATTCTCTATATTTGTTGGGTCTTTTTGTGGTTTAGGTATCAGATTAATTGTGTCTTCATAAAATGAGTTGGGTAGAGTACCTTCTGTTTCTATTTTGTGGAATAGTTTGTGAAGAACTGGAATTAGGTCTTCTTTGAAGGTCTGATAGAACTCTGCACTAAACCCATCTAGTCCTGGGCATTTTTTTGGTTGGGAAACTATTAATGACTGCTTCTATTTCTTTGGGGGATATAGGGCTGTTTAGATCATTAACCTGATCTTGATTCAACTTTGGTACCTGGTATCTGTCTAGGAACTTCTCCATTTCATCCAGGTTCTCCAGTTTTGTTGAGTATAGCCTTTGGTAGAAGGATCTGATGGTTTTTTGGATGTCTTCAGGATCTTTTGTTATGTCTCCTTTTTCATTTCTGATTTTGTTAATTAGGATGCTATCCCTGTGCCCTCTAGTGAGTCTGGCTAAGGGTTTATCTATCTTATTGATTTTCTCAAAGAACCAGCTCCTTGATTGTTTGATTCTTTGAATAGTTCTTCTTATTTCCACTTGGTTGATTTCACCCCTGAGTTTGATTATTTCCTGCAGTCTTCTCCTCTTGGGTGAATTTGCTTCTTTTTGTTCTAGTGCTTTTAGGTGTGCTGTCAAGCTGCTAATGTGTGCTCTCTCTAGTTTGTTTTTGGAGGCACTCAGAGCTATCAGTTTTCCTCTTAGAAATGCTTTCATTGCGTCCCATAAGTTTGGGTATGTTGTGGCTTCATTTTCATTGAACTCTAAAAAGTCCTTAATTTCTTTCTTTATTTCTTCCTTGACCAAGGTATCATTGAGAAGAGTGTTGTTCAGTTTCCACGTGAATGTTGGCTTTCTATTATTTATTTTGTTATTGAAGATCAGCCTTAGTCCATGTTGATCTGATAGGATGCATGGGACAATTTCAATATTTTTGTATCTTTTGAGGCCTGTTTTGTGACCAATTATGTGGTCAGTTTTGGAGAATTTACCATGAGATGCTGAGAAGAAGGTATATCGTTTGTTTTAGGATAGAATGTTCTGTAGATATCTGCCAGATACATTTGATTCATAACTTCTGTTAGTTTCACTGTGTCCCTGATTAGTTTCTGTTTCCATGATCTGTCCATTGGTGAAAGTGGTGTGTTGAAGTCTCCCACTATTATTGTGTGAGGTGCAATATGTGCTTTGAGCTTTACTAAAGTTTCTTTAATGAATGTGGCTGCCTTTGTATTTGGAGCCTAGATATTCAGAATTGATAGTTCCTCTTGGAGGATTTTACCTTTGATGAGTATGAAGTGCCCCTTCCTGTCTTTTTTGATGACTTTGGGTTGGAAGACAATCTTATCAGATATTAGAATGGCTACTCCAGCTTGTTTCTTCATACCATTTGCTTGGAAAATTGTTTTCCAGCCTTTCATTCTGAGGTAGTGTCTATCTTTTTCTCTGAGATGAGTTTCCTGTAAGCAGCAAAATGTTGGGTCTTGTTTGTGTAGCCAGTTTGTTAGTCTATGACTTTTTATTGGGGAGTTGAGTCCATTGATATTAAGAGATATTAAGTAAAAGAAATTGTTCCTTCCTGTTATTTTTGTTGTTAAATTTGGCATTCTGTTCTTGTGGCTGTCTTCTTTTAGGTTTGTTGAGGGATTACCTTCTTGTTTTTTCTAGGGTGTGGTTCCCGTGGTGTATTGGTTTTTTTCTGTTATTATCCTTTGAAGGGCTAGATTCGTGGAGAGATAATTTGTGAATTTGGTTTTGTCGTGGAATACTTTGCTTTCTCCATCTATGTTAATTGAGAGTTTGGCTGGGTATAGTAGCCTGGGCTGGAATTTGTGTTCTTTTAGTGTCTGTATAACATCTGTCCAGGATCTTCTGGCTTTCATAGTCTCTGGTGAAAAATTGGTGTAATTCTGATAGGCTTGCCTTTATATGTTACTTGGCCTTTTCCTCTTACTGCTTTTAGTATTCTATCTTTATTTAGTGCATTTGTTGTTCTGATTATTATGTGTCGGGAGATATTTCTTTTCTGGTCCAGTCTATTTGGAGTTCTGTAGGCCTCTTGTATGTTCATGGGCATCTCTTTCTTTAGATTTGGGAAGTTTTCTTCTATAATTTTGTTGAAGATGTTTGCTGGTCTTTGAGTTTAAAATCTTCATTCTCATCCACTCCTATTATCTGTAGGTTTGGTCTTCTCATTGTGTCCTGGATTTCCTGGATGTTTTGAGTTAGGATCTTTTTGCATTTTCTATTTTCTTTGATTGTTGTGCTGATGTTCTCTATGGAATCTTCTGCACCTGAGATTCTTTCTTCCATCTCTTGTATTCTGTTGCTGATGCTCGCATCTATAGTTCCAGATTTCTTTCCTAGGGTTTCTATCTCCAGTGTTGCCTCATTTTGGGTTTTCTTTATTGTGTCTACTTCCCTTTTTAGGTCTAGTATGGTTTTGTTCATTTCCATCACCTGTTTGGATGTGTTTTCCCTTTTTTCTTTAAGGACTTCTACCTGTTTGGTTGTGTTATCCTGTTTTCTTTAAGGACTTCTACCCGTTTGATTGTGTTATCCTGTTTTTGTTTAAGGACTTGTAACTCTTTAGCAATGTTCTCCTGTAATTCTTTAAGTGAGTTATTAAAGTCCTTCTTGATGTCCTCTACCAACATCATGAGATATGCTTTTAAATCCAGGTCTAGCTTTTCAGGTGTGTTGGGGTGCCCTGGACTGGGCGAAGTGGGAGTGCTGGGTTCTGATGATGGTGAGTGGTCTTGGTTTCTGTTAGTAAGTTTATTACGTTTACCTTTTGCCATCTGGTAATCTCTGGAGTTAGTTGTTATAGTTGTCTCTGTTTAGAGATTGTTCTTCTTGTGATTCTGATTACTGTCTATCAGCAGACCTGGGAGACAGGGTTTCTCCTCTGAGTTTCACTGGTTAGAGCACTTTCTGCTGTCAAGCTCTCCTCTTACAGGGAAGGTGCACAGATATCTGGTGTTTGGACCTCCTCCTGTCCGAAGAAGAAGGCCCAAAACAGGACCTTTCCCAGATGCTGTGTTGCTTTGGCAGGTCTCAGAAGCTGTCAGCTTCCGTGGTGCACACTCTCACCTGTGCAGACTAAGTTTCTAAGTTCGGTGGAGTCCCAGAACCAAGATGGCACTCCCTGCTCCTAAGTCAGAGGGCTCCCGTGCAAGGTGGATCACTGTCCTCTTGCTGGGAGGGTGCTGGATGTCTGCAGCCCAAAAAGGGTGCTGCCTCAGCTGCTCAGTTACTCCCGCCTGTTCCAGAAGCTGTCTGCCTCTGTGGTGCACACTCTCACCTGTGCAGACTAAGTTCCTAAGTTCAGTGGAGTCCTGGAACCAAGATAACACACACTTTTCAATCTTAGGCTTATTATAAATTATCCAAGTTCAGATCTGCCCTTGTGCTAATGATGACAACCTAGTCAGTATAGCATATATATGACATAGATCATACAATGAAAATTATCAAATTTTAATTGGAAAGTTTATATAATCGATTGATATAACTTCCATTAACTGAAGACTTCTGTCTCAAATTCTTGGAAAACTTTCTGGATCAACAAAATGAGAGAAATATAACTTACTAGGTAATTCTACAATGAAGTGACATCATTGGCAGTGGCATTTTTTCCACCATTTCTCTGCTGGAGGACTGACTTCAACATCGCTATAACTTCAAAATAATCTGAATCTTGACTGGTTATTGAAAGTCATGGAATCAATCTGGAGATTTCTCAAAAAGTTGGAAATAGATCTACCTGAAGATTGAGCTATACCACTCTTGGGCATATACCCAAAAGATTCCCCAACATGTCACAGGGGCATGTGTTCCACCTTGCTCATAGCAGCCTTTTAACAACCCAGATGTCTCACAACAGAAGAATGGATACAGAAAATGCTATTTACATAATGGATACTACTCAGCTATTAAGAATGAGGGCATCATGAGTTCAGAAGACAAATGGATGGAACTAAAACAATATCATCCAAAGTATGTATGGTATGTACTCACTAATAAGTGGATATTAGTCAAAGAGAGAGAGAGAGAGAGAGAGAGAGAGAGAGAGAGAGAGAGAGAGAGAACAGAATACCCAGGCTACAATTAATAAAACTCAAAAAGGTTAACCAGCTGAAAGGTCCTAGTGAGGACACCTCAATCCCACTTGGGCAGAAGAAAGGGAGGAGAGGAGGGTCCAGGGTGGGAAAGGGGACAGGGAGGGGAAGAGGGAAACACGATTAAGTATTGGGTAGGGAAAAAGGACTGAAACCTGAGGACCAACAGAAAGAATGGAAACAGGCAACCCTGGAAGTAGAGGTGGAAGGAACCTCCAAAACATACTACAGAACAGGGAGGTGAGAGACTCTCAGGACTCAAAGGGAGGGGCCTTAGATGAAATACCCTATAGTGGGGAGATGGAACATGTAGAGCCCACCTCCAGTGTAAATATTGAAAATCAAGGGAGAGATGGGGTTTCCATTCCACAGTCAAAAACTCTGACCTGTAATTGTTCCTGTCTGAAAAAAACTGCAGGTTTGGATAGACTTTCCAGAAGATTGCCGGGTCTGGTTTCAGTCAGAGAAGATGCAGCTATCCCTCAAGAAACTGGAGGTCACAGAGAGTAGGGTGTATGGTGGGGTGGGGGTAGGGTGTGCAATGGGGACATCTCTGTGGTGGAGGGGATGAGGTAGGAGGAGGTGGAATGGGATATGGAAGAGTCAAAGGGTCAACTAGGAGGGGAATAAAATTTGGAGTGTTAAAAAAATCAAAGATTAAATACAATTATAAAAAAAAAAAAAAAGGAGTAAGCCATGAAGAGGTTTTGAAGTAATATGGATGCAGCTTTTAATCTCGTTTTCTGAGGATTTTCATGTATTGTTTAGAACCACTTTCTATAATAAAAGCACAAAAAGAAATATAAATATACTATGAACTTAGACTATTTCTCTGGACTATTTAGGTATATAATATATAAAATGTTGTGAAGAACTTTAGCAATAGAACAGAGAAAACATATTGCAAATTTAGTAGACTTTATAATTACTAACACTTCTATTGTTTGCTCTTGATTACTAGAGAAATTATATATTTGAAAATTTAGAAGAGTAATTGAAAGCACCAAATGTCATATGACAGGAAGTATTAAAAACACCACTTTTGTTCATTATCTGAAAAGTTTCTGCTCCATTTTATTATTATTCAATGAAATTAATATCGGCTTCTATAAAATCTAAAAAGTGAATATAGTTATTTCTGTATTCAAGGTTATCAGTGCTGATCCAAATATATTTCAAAAAGAGAAGTATGTCTAGTGTAATGGTTCAGCTAATAGAGGCATTTGGCATTAAGACTTCTGACCTGATATCACACACATGATAGAAGAACTGAATATGCAAATCAGCTTCCTCCATACCTGTCTCTCATGTACATATCTCAACCCAAAATATGTAATTAAATAGAATTTTAAAGCAATATAGGGATTATATTTAGCTAAAATATATTTTAAAAACTCTATTTTGATTTTGCTGAAGTTTCGTGAATGATCTTACAGCATTTAAACTAACTCAGTAAAAATTATACATAACCTAGACTCTTAGGCAGATGTAATTTCAGGGATTACAAAGCCATGGAAATGTATTATGTTCACAGAATCATACATACAGGTATATGTAGAAGAACGAGAAGTAGAAGGAGGAGGAGAAAAAGAAGAAGTAAAGAAGAGATCTCAGTAGGTATGAGACTTGGTATTTCCAATGTCATATTTAATAAATCTAATGTATTTACAAAGTAAAATACTTCACACTTTTGAGAGGTAGATTTGGAAATAAAATCATAATAGAATGACCATAGCTAATATTAATTTTATGGATTCACAAAGATTTCATCACAAGTTGAACTGTGGTATATAAGGGTAATTCCAAAGAATTAGTAATCTTTAAACCAGCAAGATGTACAACAATCACCTTGTCTTCTACTCAACCTGCAAAGGTATAAAAATATGGGAAGATGTGTACATGAACAATGCAGATGGTTTCCAAATTGTATTTCTGTAGCTATGATAAAATATCCTGAGTTAAAACTATTTAGGCAATAAAGGGATATATTTCTTCCAGTATGCATTCCATCATTTTGGGTGATTTAATCCAGAATCATCAAATAGCACATCATATCACATCCCATTTATACACATTTCGAGTTTAACCAGGATGTTAATGGATAGGTGAATGATAGATAGATAGATAGGTAGATAGATAGATAGATAGATAGATAGATAGATAGATAGATATTAATGATAATTTACCTCAGACAGATAGATAATTTACTTCATGAACTATGCCATTAATAAACTTATTTAGACTTCTATCACAAACTCTGCATTTGGTCTCTAGTATTACTTTTTAAAATATTTATTTATTTATTTATTTATTTATTTATTTATTTACACTCTAAATACAAAAGTGGATGCTCACAGTCATCTATAGGATGGAACACTGGGCCCCCAATATAGAAGCTAGAGAAAGAACCCAAGAGCTGAAGGGGTCTGCAACCCTATAGGTGGAACAACAATATGAACTACTCAGTACCCCCAGAGCTAGTATCTCTAGCTGCATATGTATCAGAAGATGGCCTAGTCGGCCATCATTGGGAAGAGAGGCCCCTTGGTCTAGCAAACTTTATATACCCCAGTACAGGGGAACGCCAGAGCCAAGAAGTGGGAGTGGACGGGTAGGGGAGGAGGGCGGGGGGAGGGTATAGGGGACTTTAAGGATAGCATTTGAAATGTAAATGAAGAAAATATCTAATAAAAATGTGGGGGAACTTTATTTATTTATTTATTTATTTATTTATTTATTTATTTATTTATTTACACTCCAGATTTTATTTCCCCCATCCTGACCCCAGCTCCACCCTCCAATTGCTCCACATCCCATACCTCCTCCCACCACACCCATGTCTCCACCAGGATGTCTCAACCCCCACCCTTTCCCATCTGCCCTGTAAACTCCTTGGGGCCTCCAGAATCTTGTAGGGAAGGTGCATCAACTCTGATTGAACACAAAACTGGCAGTCCTCTGCTGAATAAGTGTTGTGGGCCTCATATCACCTTGTGTATGCTGACTGGTTGGTGATCCAGTGTTTGAGAGATCTCAGGGTTCCAGATTGAGACTGCTGGTCTTCCTACAGGGTCGCCCTCCATATCTTCTTTCAGCCTTTCCTTAATTCCACAACAGGGGTCAGCAGCTTCTGTCCATTGGTTGGGACCAAATATCTGCATCTGACTCTTGCAGTTGCTTGTTGGGTCTTCCAGAGTGCAGTCATGTTAGTTCCCTTTTGTGTGATAGTAATAGTAATAGTGATAGTGATAGTGATAGTGATAGTGATAGTGATAGTGATAGTGATAGTGATAGTGATAGTGATAGTAATAGTAATAGTGTCAGGCCTTGGGACTTCCCCTTGAGTTGGATCCCACTTGGGGCCTGTTACTCGACCTTCTTTCCCTTAGGTTCCTCTACATTTCCATCCTTGCAGTTTTTCTGGACAGGAACAATTATGTGTCAGAATTTTGACAACACCCTTCCACATTTGATGCCCTGTCTTCACGCTAGAAATAGGCTTCATAAGTTCCCTCTCCCTACTGGCAGGCATTTCATCTAAGGTCCCTCCCTTTGAGTCTTGAGCGTCTCTCACCTCGGAGGCCTCTGGTACACTCTGAAGGGTCCCCCTAACCTGCTACCTCCTGAGGTTGCCCGTTTCAATCTTTTCTGCTGGCCATCAGGACTTCAGTCCTTTTCCCTCACCAAATACCATATTAGGTTTCCCTCCCTCCCTCCTTCCCTCAGCTTGTTGACCTTTTTCAGTTCTCTAGACTGTATCTTGGGTATTCTGTGCCTTTTTTTTTTTTTTTTTTTTGGCTAATGTCGCTATTAGTGAGTACATACCATGCACGTCCTTTTGGGTCTGAGTTACCACATTCAGGATGATATTTTTAAGTTCTATCCATTTGCCTGAAAAACTAAGGATGTCCTAGTTTTTAATAGCTGAGTAGAATTCCATTGTGTAAATAAACCAACCACATTTTCTTTATCCATTCTTCTGTCGTGGGACATCTGGGTTGTTTCCAGCTTCTGGTTATCACAAAATAAGACTGCTATGAATATAGTGGAACATGTGCCCCTGTAGCAAGGTGGGGCATCTCTTGGATATATTCCCAAGAGTGATATAGCTGGATTATCAGCTAGATCGATTTCCAGTTTTCTGAGGAAACTCAGAATTTCCAGCGTGGTTGTACCAGTTTGCCTATTTCTGAGATGTTAGCTATTCTGATTGTAAGGTGGAATCTCAGGGTCATTTTGATTTGCATTTCTCTGATCCCTAAGAAGTTGAACATTTCTCCAGGTGGTTCTGAATTCAAGATTCCTCTGTTGCATATTCTCTGTTTAGTTCTATACCCCATCTTTTGATGGGGTTGTTCGTTTTTTTGGTGGTTAGCTTCTTGAGTTCTTTATATATTTTGGATATTAACCCCTATCAGATGTGGGGTTAGAGAAGATTTTTCCCCAATATTTAGGTGGCAGATGTGTCTTATTGACTATGTCCTTTGCCCTATAGAAGCTTTCCAGTTTCATAAGGTCCCATTTATCAATTCTTGATCTTAGAGCACGAGCCATTGGAGTTCTGCTTAGGAAATTTCCCCCTGTGCCAATAAGTCCAAGACCTTTTCCCACTTTCTTTTCTATTAGATTCAGTGTATCTGGTTTTATGTTGAGGTCCTTAAACTATTTGGACTTGATCTTTGTTCAAGCTGACAAATATGAGTCTAGTTTCATTTTTATACATACAGACAGCCAATTACACTAGCACCATTTATTGGAGATGCTTTCTTTTGTCCTTTGTATATTTTTGACATCTTTGTCAAAGTTCAAGCATCCATAATTGTGTGGTTTTACATCTGTGTTTTCAATTCTATTACAATGATCAACATGACTGTCTCTGTACCATGCAGTTTTTATCACTATTGATCTGCAGTAAAGCTTGAGGTCAGGGATGATGATTCTCCCAGCCATTCTTATATTGTTGTGAATTGTTTTGGCTATTCTGGCTTTTTTGTCTTTACAGATGAATTTGATAATTGCTCTTTTCATGTCTTTGAAGAATTGTGTTGGGATTTTGATGGGAACTGTTCTGAATCTGTAGAATGCCTTTGGTAGGATGGGCATTTTTACTCTATTAATTCTGCCAATCCATGAGCATTTGAGATCTCTGCCTTTTCAGAGATCTTCGATTTCTTTCTTGAGAGACTCGAAGTTATTGTCATACAGACCATTCACTTATTTGGTTAGAGTTAGCCTAATATATTTTATATTATTTGTGGCTGTAGTGAAGGAGATTGTTTCTCTAATTTCTTTCTAGCCTGTTTATCATTTGTATATATGAAGGTCACTTATTTATTTGAGTTAATTTTATATCCGCTCTCTTTCCTGAAGTTGTTTACCAGTTGGAAAAGTTCTCTTGTAGAATTTTTGGGGTCACTTATGTATAGTATCAAATCATCTGCAAATAGTGATATCATTATTTCTTCTTTGCCAATTTTTATCCCTTTGATCTTTTTTGGTTGTCTTATTGTTCCAGCTAGCACTTTGAGAACTATGTTGAATAAATATGGGGCGAATGAGCATTCTTATCTTATCCCCAATTTTAATGGGATTGCTTCAAGTATTTCTCCATTTAATTTTATATTGACTGTTGGTTTGCTATATATAGCTTTCATTATGTTTATGTATGAACTTGAATTCCTGATCTCTCCAATACTTTATACATGAAGGGGTGTTTTATTTTGTTAAACCCCTTTTCTGCAACTAAGGTGATAATCATGTGATTTTTTTCCTTTTGTTTATGGAGTGGATTACATTAATGAATTTTCATATATTGAACCAATGTTGTATCGCTGGAATGAAGCCTATATAATTGTGGAAATTGATGCTTCTTGGATTCGGTATGTAAGAATTTATTGAGTATTTTTGCATCAATATTCATAAGCGAGATTGGTCTGAAGTTCTCTTTTTGGGTTGGGTCCTTGTGTGGTTTAGGTAGCAAAGGAATTGTAGCTTCATAGAACAAATTAGGTGGTATTCATTCTGTTTCTATTTTATGGAATAATTTGAGCAATATTGGTATCTGGTATTCTTTGAAGTTCTGGTATAATTCTGCACTAAATCCATCTGGCTGTGGGCATTTTTTGGTCCAGAGGTTTTTTCCTGTCTATTTCCTTGTGAGATATGGGCCTGTTTAGATAGTTCACCTGCTCTTAATTTAATTTTGGTATGTAGTGTCTCTCTAGAAAAACATTAATTTTTATCTAGATTTTTCAAGTTTTTTTGTTGTTTGTTTTGTTTTGTTTTTTTGTTTTTCTTTTTTTTTTTTGAGTACAGGCTTTTACAGTAGTGTCTTATGATAGTTTGAATTTCCTCAGTTTCTGTTCTTGTCTTCCTTTTCAGTTCTCATTTTGTTAATTTCATTACTGCCTCTGGAACCTTTAGTTAGTTTGGCTAGAGGTTTATCTATCCTTTTGATTCTTTCAAAGAGCCAGCTTTTGATTTTGTTGATTCTTTGTATAGTTCTCTTTATTTCTATTTGGTTGATTTTAGCCCTGAGTTTACTATGTCCTGCTCTGTACTCCTCTTGGGTGAACTTGCTTCTTTTTGTTATAGAGTTCTCAAGTTTGCTGTTAAGTTGCGTGTGTAATATCTCTACAATCTCTCTCTTTTTTTTAATTTATTTTTTATTAGGTATTTTCATCGTTTACATTTTCAATGCTATCCCAAAAGTCCCCCATACCCACCCCCCATTGTTCCCATTTCTAAGAAGGGGAAAAGTGTCCACACTTTGGTCTTCGTTCTTCTTGAATTTCATGTGTTTAGCAAATTGTATCTTATATCTTGGGTATCCTAAGTTTCTGGGCTAATAGCCACTTATCAGTGACTCTATAATCTCTTTACCTGAGCACTTAGTGTTATGAATTTTTTTCTTAGCACTGCTTTCATTGTGTCCCATAAGTTTGGTTATGATGGGTCAACATTTTCATTAAATTCCAGGAAATCTTTAATTTCTTTCTATATTTCTTCCCTGTCCAAGTTTACATTGAGTAGAGTGTTGTTCAGTTTCCATATATATATATATATATATATATATATATATATATATATATATATATATATATATATATATAGGCTTTCTATTGTTTCTGCTCTTACTGAATATCAGCCTTAGGCTATGGTGATCAGATAGGATGCAAGGGATTATTTCAATCTTGTATTGGTTGGGGTTATTTTGTGAACAATTATATGGTCGATTTTGGAGAAGGTACCATGAGGTGTCGAGAAGGTTTTTTTCTTTTGTTTTAGGGTGAAATGTTCTGTAGATATCTCTTTTTCCCATTTTGTTCATAAACTCTACTAGTTTCACTGTGTCTTTGTTTAATTTCCCTTGCAGTCATCTGTCCATTGGTGAGAGTAGGGTGCTAAGTATCCACTATTATTGTGTGGGGTACAATGTGTGTTTGAGCTTTAATAAAGTTTTTGTTTTGTTTTATTTTGTTTTTATCAATGTGGGTCCACTTTCATAAGGGGCATAAATGTTCAGAATTGAGACTTTCTCTTGGTAGATTTTCCCTTTGATGAATATGAAGTGTCCTTCCTCATCATGCTTGATAACTTTTGGTTGAAAGTCTATTTTAATAGATATTAGGATGGAAAATCCAGCTTGTTTCCTGGGACCATTTGCTTGGAAAACCTTTTCCACCCTTTTACTCCAATATAGTGACTGTCTTTGTTATTGAGGTGTGTTCCTTTTCTGCAGCAAAATGCTTGATCTTGTTTGCCTATCCAGTGTGTTGGCTTATGTCTTTTATTAGGTGAGTTGAGACCATCAATATTGAAAGATGCCAAAGAGAAATGACTGTTGTTTCCTGATATATTTGGTTTTGTAGGTGGCTTTAGGTGCTTGTGGTTCTCTCCTTTTTTCTTTGTTGTGATGTTTAATATCATGTCCTTTCTTTGGTGTACATACCTTCCTTGTGTTGGAGTTTTCCTTCTAAGATCTTCTGTAGGGCTGGATTGGTAGATATAGACTGTTTGAATTTGTTTTTTTTCCTGAAATATTTTGGTTTTTCCATCTATGTAAATTGAGAGTTTTCCTGGGTATAGTAACCTGGGCTGGCATTTGTGTTCTCTTAGAGCCTACTTGACCTCTGACCAGGTCTTCTGAATTTCATAGTCTCTGTTAAGAAGTCTGGTTTGATTCTTATATTTCTTTGTATGTTACTTGGTCCTTTTGCCTTGTATGTTTTAATATTCTTTCTTTGTTCTGTGCATTTAATGTTTTGATTATTATGTGATAAGAGGATTTTTTTTTGGTTCCATTTATTTGGTGTTCTATAGGTTTCTTCTACTTTTATGACTCTCTCTCTCTCTCTCTCTCTCTCTCTCTCTCTCTCTCTCTCTCTCTCTCTTTGGTTGGGGAAGATTTTTTCTATGATTTTGTTGATGACATTTTCAGGTCCTTTGAGGTGGGAATCTTCATTCTCCTCTAACCTGATTATTCTTAGATTTGGTCAGTACACTGTGTCCTGAATTTCCTGGATGCTTTGGGTTAGGAGTTTTTTACATTTTGAATTTTCTTTGGCAGTTATGTTTAACTCTTCTATGGTATCTTCTACACCTGAGATTCTTTCTTTTAGCTCTTGTATTCTGTTGGTGATGCTTACATCTGTAATTCCTGACCCCTTTTTTAGGTTTTCCATTTCCATGTTTTCCTCAATTTTTTTGCTTGTTTTCTTTATTGCTTTTACTTCTACTTTTAGGTCTTAGATTGTTTTATTCAATTACTTCAGCTGTTTACCCATATTTTCCTGTATTTCTTTCAATGAATTATTGATATCCTCCTTAAAGGACACTAGTAATTTCATGAGATATGATTTTAGGACAGATTCCTGCTTTTCATGTGTGTTGTTTCTTTCAATGAATTATTGATATCCTCCTTAAAGGACACTAGTAATTTCGTGAGATATGATTTTAGGACAGATTCCTGCTTTTCATGTGTGTTGTTGTTTTCGAGGCTTGCTGTGGTAGGAGAACTGAGTTTTGATGATGCCCACATATATTGGTTACTGTTCCTATGGTCTTGCAATTGCCTATCGCCATCTTCATTTCCCTGGTGTATGTTTGTCTATGTGAATTTATCTGGAGTCCATCTCTTTTGTTGCTGGGTCGCTTCAGGTCTCCAGGCATGTCTGTATCCCTGACTGAAGCAGACCACCTGTGGGGCTTTCCAGAGGGGCAGAGAAGCTACTGATCTGTTGCCCTGACTGTGGTAGATCTCTTGGGGGTGGGGGGGCTTCAGACTGCTGTTTCTTCAATGGAGCAGTCAAGTTGTTGTCCTGTGTGAAGATGTTCTTCAGCGGGGCCTATGGACTGTGGTTTCTGTTTCCCTGTGTGCAGCAGAACTTGAGGGAGGCTTTCAGTCTGTCCAGTCAGTTGCCCTGTATGCCTTCAAGCTGTATTGTCAACTGCTCTGAGTGCAGTGGATCCTCTAGGATGGGTCAGGATATGGTATCTTCAGGGGAGCAAACCAGCTACAAGTCTGCCCCAGCAGAAAGGACCGGTTAAAAAGTTACTTTTGTAATATATCTTAAATTGTTTTGTGTTTGTGTGAAGAAGCAATGGTCTTGTCACTGTCAACACAGCAATGTGATACTGAGCAAAGGGAAATTGAGATGAAAAAGTCAAACACTTGTTGTTTGGCATCATCTTTGTTCAGCTTGTGTTTCGGTAGTCATGTTCATGAGATGTTATAAGTGTAGCTAAATATTACTACTAGGTGAGACAATCCTACAAGAAATTTCCTGAGACTCTGGCTTTTACTGTTTCCCCAACAAGAACAATAAAATTAGTGCCCAGTGAGAAATGACCAACTCTGAAACCATAAATCCAGATAACATTTTACAGATTGAACAGATAACATTTAGAAATATATATTCTTATGCACATATGTGTTATATTTTTATGCAATAACAGTTTTTAGTAAGGACAAGATTGAATGTGAGTGGAGAATGGTTTAAGGAAGGGTTTGGAGATAGGAAAAGAAAGACGGACATTTTGTAATTAAATTAAAATCCAAAATTTAAAGATATGATAATAACTCTAAAGCAATTTAAATTTAACTTTATTACATTGGTTTAATTGTTTAATAAATTGAAAGGTTTTGGTTGTCTACTCTTTGCTATTCACTATGGAAGAACACACTTAAAATGAACTATGAAAAAGTGAACAGGCTTTGAAATCATCACAAGTTAAATAGCTGTTCAAATGACAATGAAGGAAATAAGGATGCTGGACTCGGATTTTATTAAACAAATAGAAAAATCAATAAACAATGAAAATCTTACTCAAGCAAAACTTTCCAAAGGGCTTTTGCCAACATTAAGAATTTCAAGTACTTTATAAAAACAATAACATTTTCCTAAAATGCTAAATAAATTTCAGGAGAGTCAAGGTCTGCTTTATATATTTGATATGTCAGAATGATATTCTACTCAGTCTGCTCTTACCAGTCTTCCCTTAGTATATTCTTACAGTCTGATTATCACTGCATACTCAGTACTATCCCCACCATTAATGAAAATTACTTATCACACCTACAGTTCAAATTATAGATATTCTGATTTGTTCAGGAGAAGTCATTATCACCATTTGTCCAATTTATTGCTAAGAAATTATGGCCATCCATTGCCAGGCCCATATTACCTACCCTGAGTAGATGAACTCCTGCAGACTTTGCCATCTTGCTGTTCAATTTGGTTTACTATATCTAGTACAAGAAACCCATATTTAGATCTAATCTTTGCTCTGGCAAATTGCTTTTTTGGATTACTATAACAGTAGTAGCTGAAGTTGGCCTAAGTCCAAATGAGGTATTTAAGGATTATCACCAAATGGTTAAGAATAAAGTCATGGTCTTGCTGAACTGCTTAATTGGGGAACTTCAAAACTGTTCCATTGAAAGAAGAAAATGACTGAACTCTTCCTGAACTCTTCAACTCAAAGTCCTCTTACCCCTCCCATCTGGAGATTGTTCCCGGAACACTCCTGAACTTCTCACCCCAGAGTACATTCCTGAACTCTTCACCCCAGAGTCCGACCCCCTCCCAAATGAAAACTGTTCCAGGAACATTTTTTAGATAAGGGTCTCCTGGAACAAACCTAGTCCAACCCCTCCCAACTGAGGACTGTGCCAGGAACATTCTTGAGATAAGGGTTCGAACCAACCTCAGAATGTTCCAATAAATCAAGTACATTGCCAAAATATAGGACACGACCCCTTGGTTACGTAAAGCCCCTTGGAAAATCCCTTGGAATAACCCTTGGCAGAACCCCTTAGTGACGTAAATTTGTACTTTCCCTGCCCTGCTCCCCCCTTGCCTTTCTCCTATAAAAGCCTGTGAAAATTTGGGCCGGTTGTCGATTCTCCTCTGCACCTTACTTGGTGTATGAGTTTCGACCCCAGAGCTCTGGTTCATGTGCTTGCTTGTTGCTGCTTTATAAAATCTTACTCTCTACATCTTGAGTTCGGTCTCAGTGTCTTCTTGGGTGCGCGGCTGTCCCGGGGCTTGAGTGAGTGTCTGCCCTCCGGGGGTCTTTCATCTGGTGCGTTGGCCGGGAAACAGCGCGACCACCCAGAAGTCCTGGACCCACTCAGAGGTAGGATTTTCTGTTCTGTTTTGGTCTGATGTCTGTGTTCTGTTTCTGGAGGCCAGGTAGGCCGTTCTGTAACTGGTGCGATCGCAGTTTTGGTTTTGCGCGATGCTCTGTGCTCAGTACGAGCACCTGAGACCGCGCTCCGAGAGGGAGCGATGGGTGGATAAGGACAGACGTGTCCAGGTGTCCACCGTCCGCTCGCCCTGGGAGACGTCCCAGGAGGACAAGGGGAGGATCAGGGACGCCTGGTGGTCCCCTCTGGAGACCAGGTAGGTCTCAATCTGTCGGCCTTTGGAAGGCCATCTGATTCTGTAAGTTGCCTGTGGGCGACGCGAAGTCGCCGCCATTTTTGGTTTCTTTTTTGTCTAAGTCTCGTGTCTGCTCTTGTTGTGTCTGCTATTATTCTAGAAATGGGACAATCTGCCTCCTCTCCCCTGTCTCTGACCCTGGAGCATTGGGGAGAGGTGAGGGTCAGAGCTCACAACCAGTCGGTGGAGGTTAAAAAGGGTCCTTGGCAGACCTTCTGCACCTCCGAGTGGCCGACATTTGGAGTGGGCTGGCCACCGGAGGGTGCTTTTGACTTGTCACTAATCGCCGCAGTCAGGCAAATTGTTTTTCAGGAAGAAGGAGGTCACCCTGATCAGATCCCTTACATTGTGACTTGGCAGAGTCTTGTTCAGTTCCCACCTCCGTGGGTCAAGCCTTGGATTCCAAATCCTTCGAAACTGACGGTCGCGGTTGTCCAGTCCGACGCAGCCGAAAAATCCAGTCCCTCAGCACCCCCCAAGATTTATCCAGAGGTTGACGACCTCCTCTGGATGGACTCCCAACCTCCCCCTTACCCCCCACCCCAGCAGCCGCCTGCGGCTGCCCCGCCGCAGGGACCAATAGCGAGAGGGGCTCAGGGACCGGCGGGGGGAACTAGGAGCCGCCGAGGCCGAAGCCCCGGGGAGGAGGGGGGACCGGATTCAACAGTCGCCTTGCCACTTAGAGCACATGTGGGAGGGCCAGCGCCAGGACCTAATGATCTCATTCCTTTGCAGTACTGGCCTTTTTCCTCTTCTGATTTATATAATTGGAAAACTAACCACTCTCCTTTCTCAGAAAACCCCTCTGGGCTTATTGGGCTTCTTGAATCACTTATGTTCTCCCATCAACCCACTTGGGATGATTGTCAGCAGCTTTTGCAGGTCCTCTTCACTACGGAGGAGAGAGAAAGAATTCTGCTGGAAACCAGGAAGAATGTCCTGGGACAAGATGGGACCCCCACTAATCTCCCCAATCTCATAGATGAATCCTTCCCCTTGACTCGCCCTAATTGGGACTATAACACCGCGGAAGGTAGGGAGCATCTCACGGTCTACCGCCGGACTCTAGTGGCGGGGCTCAAAGGGGCCGCACGGCGACCTACTAATTTGGCCAAGGTAAGAGAGGTCCTTCAGGGACCAGTGGAGCCGCCCTTTGTTTTCTTAGAACGACTAATGGAGGCTTACAGGAGATATACACCGTTTGATCCCTCTTCAGAGAGTCAAAAAGCAGCCGTGGCTATGGCTTTCATTGGTCAGTCTGCCTCTGATATCAAGAAAAGGTTACAGAGACTAGAGGGGCTCCAAGATTATACTTTACAGGATTTAGTAAAAGAAGCTGAAAAAGTGTATCATAAGAGGGAGACAGAAGAAGAAAAGCAAGAAAGAGAAAAGAAAGAGATGGAAGAGAGAGAAAATCGG
Source organism: Mus caroli (assembly GCF_978045245.1). Lineage (NCBI taxonomy): Eukaryota > Metazoa > Chordata > Mammalia > Rodentia > Muridae > Mus > Mus caroli. The sequence continues at coordinate 148,973,408 of NW_028227258.1, read as the reverse complement.
CGTGATCGCCGTCAGGAGAAAAACTTAACTAGAATTTTGGCCACAGTAGTAGGAGAAAGAAGGTTAGAAAAAGGACAGTCAGGGTACCTGGGCAACAGGGCAAGAAGACCTACAGGAGAACAGAAACCTCTACTTGAAAGAGACCAGTGTGCATACTGTAAAGAGAAAGGACATTGGGCCAGAAATTGCCCCAAAAGGAAGTCAAAAGAACCTAAGGTGTTGGCTATGAAGGAAGACTAGGAAAGTCGGGGCTCGGATCCCCTCCCTGAGCCTAGGGTAACACTTTCTGTGGAGAGGACTCCTGTTAATTTTTTAATAGACACAGGAGCAGAACATTCAGTTTTAACTAAACCGTTAGGACAATTAGGAAGCAAGAAGACTATGGTAATAGGAGCTACTGGCAGTAAATTTTACCCCTGGACTACTAAGAGGGTTTTGGAAAAAGGAAAAATCAAGTAACTCACTCTTGTGATTCCTGAGTGCCCTGCGCCCCTTCTGGGACGAGACTTGTTGACCAAGCTTAAAGCTCAAGTTCAGTTCACCTCAAAGGGACCAGAAATTACCTGGGGAGAGACCCCTATAGCGTGTTTGGTTTTAAATTTAGAAGAAGAGTATCGCCTCCATGAGCAGGGTCCCAAACAATTGCCAGACCCTGAATGGCTATCCGCTTTTTCTGGAGTCTGGGCTGAACAGGCAGGGATGGGATTAGCTAAACAAGTACCACCAGTCGTGGTAGAGTTAAAAGCCGATGCCTCTCCAGTCTCGGTCAAACAGTACCCTATGAGTAAAGAAGCTAAAGAAGGCGTCCGGCCACATATTCAGAGACTGATAGAGCAAGGAATTCTAGTGCCTTGCCAATCCCCTTGGAACACACCTCTCCTGCCAGTACGAAAGCCTGGGACTAATGATTATCGACCAGTGCAAGATTTAAGAGAAGTTAACAAGAGGGTGCAGGGCATTCACCCTACTGTTCCAAATCCTTACAACCTACTAAGTTCCCTCCCGCCAGAGCGGACTTGGTACACTGTTCTAGACTTAAAAGATGCTTTTTTCTGCCTTCGATTGCACCCTAATAGCCAGCCACTGTTTGCTTTTGAGTGGAGGGACCCAGAAGGAGGACACACGGGCCAGCTAATCTGGACAAGGTTGCCCCAAGGATTCAAGAACTCTCCTACTCTTTTTGATGAAGCCCTCCACCGTGACCTTGCGCCTTTTAGAGCGCAGAACCCTCAGATCTCTCTCTTACAGTATGTAGATGACTTACTGGTGGCAGCCTCAACCCAGGAACTGTGCCTTGAAGGAACCAAGAAGCTCCTGAATGAACTGGGTGAGTTGGGGTACCGGGTATCGCCTAAGAAAGCTCAGTTATGTCGTATCGAGGTGACCTACCTTGGATACACCCTCCGAGACGGAAAGCGGTGGCTCACCGAGGCCAGAAAAAAGACTGTGATGATGATCCCAACCCCTACCACCCTGCGCCAAGTACGTGAGTTTCTGGGGACGGCGGGCTTTTGCAGACTCTGGATACCAGGGTTCGCAACATTGGCGGCCCCTCTATATCCACTTACTAAAGAAAAAGTCCCATTCACCTGGACTGAGGAACACCAAAAAGCCTTTGACAGCATAAAGGCAGCCCTGCTTGCAGCCCCCGCTCTGGCTTTGCCAGATTTGACTAAGCCTTTTACCTTATATGTTGATGAGCGGGCTGGAGTAGCCCGCGGGGTTTTGACTCAGACTCTGGGGCCCTGGAAGCGGCCAGTGGCCTACCTATCTAAAATGCTTGACCCAGTCACCAGCGGTTGGCCCTCCTGCCTGAAAGCCATTGCTGCAGTGGCCCTGCTTGTTAAAGACGCTGACAAGCTTACTCTGGGTCAGCATGTGACTATAATCGTCCCCCATGCTCTGGAGAGTATTGTGCGACAGCCCCCTGACCGGTGGATGACTAATGCCCGGATGACCCACTACCAGAGTTTGTTGCTGAATGATCGAGTAACTTTTGCTCCACCTGCCATCCTCAATCCTGCTACCCTCCTCCCCTTGACGGATGACTCCACTCCTGTACATCAATGTGCTGATGTCCTGGCTGAAGAAACTGGAACGAGGAGAGATCTGATTGATCAGCCTTGGCCAGGTGTGCCTGCCTGGTACACAGATGGCAGCAGCTTCGTGGTAGAGGGAAAAAGAAGAGCAGGAGCGGCGGTGGTGGATGGAAAACAGGTAATTTGGGCGAGTGGTCTTCCAGAAGGAACTTCGGCTCAGAAGGCTGAACTCCTGGCACTAACCCAAGCCCTGCGGTTGGCTAAAGGTAAGGCGATCAACATTTACACTGACAGCCGCTATGCTTTCGCTAGAGCCCATATTCATGGGGCCATCTACCAACAGAGGGGGCTACTTACCTCAGCAGGTAGAGACATTAAAAACAAAGAAGAAATTTTGGCCCTCCTAGAGGCTATACATATGCCAAAAAAGGTGGCTATTATCCATTGCCCGGGCCACCAAAAAGGACAGGATCCTGTGGCCCGAGGAAACCAGATGGCTGATGTAGCAGCAAAACAGGCAGCCCAGGGGGTGATGGCTTTGGCAGGAAAGAGTGGGCCCTCGTCAGGACCCTCACCAGTGACTCATCCTAATTGTATATTCTGCCAAAAGCAAGCTGCTCAAGAAACAGCAGTCTTGGTGGGGGGAGGTGAGCCCCTGCCAGGACCTCATCAAGCAACACGCCAGGACCAAAAAGAAGAATATGATATCAGGGAGCTCATCTGGATTGCGGACCGGCTTCCCTATTTTTCTCAAGGGCATATCGAGCTATCTGCCAAAGAGGGAAGAGAGTTTGTCCAGAAACTGCATCAATTCACCCATCTAGGGGTTGACAAACTCTTGAAACTTATTAAAAATTCCAGATATCAGATCCAAGGATTAAATGCGGTGGTACAACAGGTAGTGGAGTCCTGTCGGGCTTGTGCTCTCACCAATGCTGCCCGACCTTATAAAGAACAAGGAAAAAGACAACGAGGAAACTGCCCTGGAGCTTACTGGGAAGTTGATTTCACTGAAATCATACCAGGAAAATATGGTAATAAATATTTGCTAGTATTTATAGATACTTTCTCGGGATGGGTCGAGGCGTTTCCTACAAAGTCTGAGACGGCGCAGGTGGTTGCTAAGAAAATTCTGGAAGAGATTCTGCCTCGGTTTGGGATCCCCAAGGTAATTGGCTCGGACAACGGGCCCGCATTTGTTGCCCAGGTAAGTCAGGGATTGGCCTCACAATTGGGGATTGATTGGAAGTTACATTGTGCTTATAGACCCCAAAGCTCAGGACAGGTAGAAAGAATGAACAGGACTCTAAAAGAGACCCTAACTAAATTAGCTATTGAGACCGGTGGTAAAGACTGGGTGACCCTCCTTCCCTTTGCGCTTCTCAGAGTCCGAAACACACCTGGACGTTTCGGCCTTACCCCTTATGAAATTCTACATGGGGGACCGCCCCCCTTGACTGAGTCTGGCGGGATATTGGATCCCTGTGTTGACTCTTCCTCACCCTCTGCTCTGTTTGCCAATTTAAAGGCCTTGGAAGTTGTCAGAACACAGATCTGGGATCAGATCAAGGAAGCTTATGCACCAGGGACTACAGCAGTGCCCCACGGGTTCCAAGTTGGAGATTCGGTCCTTGTCAGACGACATCGCACCGGCACTCTTGAGCCTCGGTGGAAAGGACCATACCTGGTGCTGTTAACAACTCCCACGGCAATAAAGGTAGACGGAATCGCCGCCTGGATCCATGCCTCCCACGTCAAGAAGGCTCCCAGCCAGGGTAGAGGCAACCATGAAGACAATTGGACGGTGGCAACTACTGACAATCCTCTTAAACTTCGCTTGTGTCGTGGGGGCCACCCTAAGCCTAGGGAACCACAACCCTCATGCCCCAATTCAACAGTCTTGGGAAGTGCTTAATGAAAAGGGAAACATTGTATGGGCAATCACGGCAGTTCTTCCCCTTTGGACTTGGTGGCCTGATCTCACACCTGACATCTGTAGATTAGCAGCAGGATCTCCCAATTGGGACCTCCCCGATCATACTGATCTTGTCAAACCACCCCCTAAACAGCAGTGTGTTCCGGGTGGTGTAGGGAACATGTATGGATGTTCAGGGCAGTTCTACCGAGCTAATCTTAGAGCTGCACAGTTCTATGTCTGCCCTGGTCAGGGTCAAAGCAAAAAGCTTCAACAGGAATGTGGAGGGGCATCAGATTATTTTTGTGGTAAATGGACATGTGAAACAACAGGGGAAGCCTACTGGAAGCCTACCTCTGACTGGGACCTAATCACGGTAAAACGAGGTAGTGGTTATGATAAGCCAAACCAAGGAGAAAGAGATCCCCATAAGTACCCAAACAATGGTGAACTCCATTATGTCCTGGATCCAGATGAGGCCATAGGAGCTTATGGGTGCGCTACTGAGAACAGCCCCCCGGGACCATGCAAGGGTAAATACTGCAACCCCCTACTTATAAGATTCACCAAAAAAGGGAAACAAAGTCGTTTGAGTTGGCTTAAAGGAAATAGGTGGGGTTGGCGCGTATACATTCCATCAAGAGACCCTGGATTCATTTTCACAATCAGACTAACGGTAGGAGACCTGGTAGTAACACCCATAGGGCCCAACAAAGTCCTTACAGAACAGGGCCCCCCAGTTGCACCGGCTCCCCCACAGGTCCCGGCTGTACCAGCTCCACCAACTCCACAGCTCAACACAGTGGGACCCACCCTAGGGACTAATACTTCCCTCATGAAGCCAACCTTAGTTTCCCCACCGCCCCTAGACACAGAGGGCCGTCTGGTCAGTCTAGTCCAAGGAGCTTTTTTGGTTTTAAATAGGACTAATCCTAATATGACTCGATCATGTTGGCTATGCTATGCCTCTAGGCCCCCTTATTATGAAGGAATTGCTCAGATCAGGACTTATAATACTACTTCAGATCATTCTCAATGCCTTTGGGGGGAAAACAGAAAGCTGACTCTGGCAGCAGTTTCAGGAAGTGGGCTTTGTTTAGGCCAAGCGCCTCAGGATAAACGACACCTCTGTAATCAGACCCAGAACATCCAGCCTAACAAAAGTGGTCAGTATCTAGTGCCCCCCATAGACACAGTATGGGCTTGCAATACTGGTCTCACTCCTTGCGTATCTATGTCTGTTTTTAATAGTTCCAAAGATTTCTGCATTTTAGTTCAACTTATTCCTAGACTCCTGTATTATGATGATAGCTCCTTTTTAGACAAGTTTGATCACCGGGTCCGCTGGAAAAGAGAACCCGTTACCTTAACTTTGGCAGTACTTTTAGGATTAGGAGTAGCAGCAGGAGTAGGTACTGGGACCGCTGCCTTAATTCAGTCCCCCCAATACTATGAAGAATTACGTACAGCTATGGATGTTGATCTTAGAACTATAGAACAGTCTATAACTAATTTAGAAGAATCTTTAACTTCCCTGTCTGAAGTAGTGCTGCAAAATAGAAGGGGATTAGACTTATTGTTCCTTAAAGAAGGAGGACTTTGTGCTGCCCTAAAAGAAGAATGTTGTTTTTATGTTGACCATTCAGGAGTAATCAAAGATTCTATGGCCAAACTTAGAGAACGCCTAGATATACGTAAAAAAGAAAGAGAAAGCCAACAAGGATGGTTCGAAAGCTGGTTTAATAAGTCCCCTTGGCTCACCACTCTCCTCTCCACCATAGCAGGACCCTTAATTACACTTATGCTTTTGCTCACTTTTGGCCCCTGCATTCTTAATAAGTTAGTAGCTTTTGTTAGGGAAAGAATTAATTCAGTGCAAGTTATGGTACTAAGGCAACAATATCGCGTCCTCCAAGAGGCCGAAACCTCGCTCTAAGATTAGAGCTACTCACTAGAAGAAGGGGGGAATGAAAGAAGAAAATTACTGAACTCTTCCTGAACTCTTCAACTCAAAGTCCTCTTACCCCTCCCATCTGGAGATTGTTCCCGGAACACTCCTGAACTTCTCACCCCAGAGTACATTCCTGAACTCTTCACCCCAGAGTCCGACCCCCTCCCAAATGAAAACTGTTCCAGGAACATTTTTTAGATAAGGGTCTCCTGGAACAAACCTAGTCCAACCCCTCCCAACTGAGGACTGTGCCAGGAACATTCTTGAGATAAGGGTTCGAACCAACCTCAGAATGTTCCAATAAATCAAGTACATTGCCAAAATATAGGACACGACCCCTTGGTTACGTAAAGCCCCTTGGAAAATCCCTTGGAATAACCCTTGGCAGAACCCCTTAGTGACATAAATTTGTACTTTCCCTGCCCTGCTTCCCCCTTGCCTTTCTCCTATAAAAGCCTGTGAAAATTTGGGCCGGTTGTCGATTCTCCTCTGCACCTTACTTGGTGTATGAGTTTCGACCCCAGAGCTCTGGTTCATGTGCTTGCTTGTTGCTGCTTTATAAAATCTTACTCTCTACATCTTGAGTTCGGTCTCAGTGTCTTCTTGGGTGCGCGGCTGTCCCGGGGCTTGAGTGAGTGTCTGCCCTCCGGGGGTCTTTCACCATCATTCATAATTAGTGGTTATGTTAAATATGTTTTTCTCTGCTGTTATAATGGTTCTTTTATTCTTAAAGGTGAGGTTAGAGACTATTCCATACAGAATTAGTAATTATGTTTATATTTTTATTTTTATTTATTTTATTTTAATGGATTTTTTTTTGTCCTGAATGTGTGAATGTGTACCAAGTGCAAGCTTCATGTTTACAGAGTTCAGAAGAGAGCACTAGATCCCTAGCAACTAGGGTTACAGATAATTGGGAACATCATGTGGGTGGTAAATCAAATTGATATCCTTGGCAATAGCAACAAGTGATCTTAACCACTGAACTAGGATCCTAATCACTGAAATAGTTCTCTGACTCAACAAAGATGCTCTTTCACCCATTATCATAAGCTAATTTTGAAGGTTGCTATGCTGAAGGACAGAACCACAGATTCTCTCATTCTGAGTATTAATGTTATGATTTGTCATATTTTTTTAGTTTTTTTATTAGATATCTTTTTATTTACATTTCAAATGTTATCCCTTTTCCTGGTTTCCCCTCTGAAAACCCCCTATCCCTTTCTCCATACCCCTCCTCACCAACCCACCCACTGCTGCTTCCTGGCCCTGCCATTCTCCTATACTGGGGCAAAGAACCTTCACAGGTCCAAAGGTCTCTCCTCCCACTGAAGGCCAACTAGGCCATCCTCTGCTACATATGCAGCTAGAGCCATGAGTCCCACCATGTGTTTTCATTGGTTGGTGGTTTAGTCTCAGGGAATTCTAAGGGTACTGGTTAGTTCATATTGTTGTTCCTCCTGTGTCGCTGCAAACCCCTTCACCTCCTTGGTTCCTTTTTCTAGCTCCTTCATTGTGGACCCTGTGCTCTGTCCAATGGATAGCTGTTAGCATCCACTTCTGTATTAGTCAGGCACTGGCAGAGCCTCTCCAGAGACAGATATATCAGGTTCCTGTCAGCAAGCTATTGTTGGAATCCACAATTGTGTCTGGGTTTGGTGGTTGCATATAGGTGGATACTTCGATATGTTACAGAAAAAGTAACAGAGACAAAGGAAAAAGTTATAGAGACAAAGTTCAGAGCAGAGACTCAAGAAATGATCATCCAGAGACTGCCCCATCTGGGGATCCATCCCATATACAACCACCAAACCTAGATACTGATTTGTCATATTTTAATGATATTGATTTGCCCAAAGTATATTTTTTGCCTGAAATATTTAAGTCCAGTTCTGCTTGCTTCCAAAGTCAATATCCTGCATAATTTCTTGTCATTTGCAAGACAGACTTAGCTCTGCTGCAATAAATTGCAAAGATGTATTTCAACATATTTCTAAAACATGGTTTTTTTTGCCTGTTTTATCTGTTTTTACATCTTTTACTGAGCTGAATAGTAAATGACAATAGTAAATAAGTATAACTTCTATCCAGTTTTGTTATTGTAATAAGATTATATACTCACTCACCATGTTATGTATTAAATGTAGGTTTTAAAGTTTTCCAAAGATTTCTTTTCAAAGACATTGCAAAGTTAGGAAGCAAAGGAAAATAGTTTTATACTAAACATCAGTCTTTGAAACCCTGTTATCAAGAAGGTCTTTTAGAAAGCATGTATTATATATAAATGATTCAATCATGGTTCATTTTTAAAATAAAATTGGAAGGTCGCAAATGTTTTATCTGATTGCCCTTGAAAATATAGAACTCTGTATGAGATTAGGAAATCATTTCCCTCTCAATGGCAGTTTGAAACACATGTAGTCTCTACAGGCCTGCGCCTATACGATATAAATGGCCATTGTACAAGGCCATTCAAACAATGTTTGGTTTTTCATAATGAAAACCAAAGAAATATGTGCAAAGGCAGAAACATATTTCAAAATAACAATACAATCACATTGAAGTACTGCATTGAATAGCAAGTTGTGGTTATTGTTAAACATGGCAATATTCCTTTCAAGAAAAATTTTATTCACATGGATATTGAACCTTTACATGAAGAAACATAAGCATTTTCAATTTCCCACCACAAACTTTTAGTTAAGAATATGGATTTCTGAATTGTTTTTAAAACTCACAACTATATCTGTTTTCTTTCTAACATTCAGCTTCTGACTAACTATAAGTTAAGGGTGAAAGAGAATGGTAAACAAACTTAAGTCTCCTTTCATACAGTTGGCCTTACTCATCATTTGTGTGAAGGATTTCCTATGTGATATAAATTATGCACCAGTCAAATTCCTTTCAGAGGCAAATTATGTTTCTAAGAAGCAGTTTTTTTTTTATCCAGTACTATTTCTGGATACAGTGAACAATTTGTTAAAGTACATACAAAATGATGGTGATGAGCTAATTTTACCTGAGTAATGGAGACTTAATAAGTTTACATATTAATAGTGTGATAAAAATCAACAGGAGATTCAAGACACCATCTTAGATGGAATTCAAGACGTAAATATTTTTCACATGATTTTTCTTATAGAGTTGTTTCACTTTTTTATTTCTATCTCAAAGTAATAGGTTATGATTAAAATCAAAGTCTACTTACTATTACCTAACTACACAATCAACTGTTTGAAGTTTTGTTTGGTCTTTTAAATCAGTTGTCTTTATGGTAGGCTTTTTTATGATTAGAAAAAAATATAATCCTAGATAGTGAAATAGTATACTGTGTTTTGAGATGCTAAATATTTCAAAGGAAAATACTGAACTAAGTAAGAAAGTATAGTATAGGCGTAGTCTTATCATTCATTCATTTGACAATCACCCAAATTACTCAATTACTTTTAGGTGCTAGTTATAATAAAAAAAAAATTAAAAAGCATTCCTTGCCCGGCATGGTGGCGCATGCCTTTAATCCCAGCACTCGGGAGGCAGAGGCAGGCGGATTTCTGAGTTCGAGGCCAGCCTGGTCTACAGAGTGAGTTCCAGGACAGCCAGGACTATACAGAGAAACCCTGTCTCGAAAAACCAAAAAAAAAAAAAAAAAAAAAAAAAAAAGTATTCCTTGTTATAGATGTGTTGAAGGAAGTATATATGTGTGTGTGTGTATCCACATCTAAGTGACTGTGAGTGTGAGTGTGTGTGTGTGTGTGTGTGTGTGTCTCAAAAGAAGCATTTCTGAATGATAGTTGTGGCTATGTACTTACCTAATCGTTAAAAGTATATTATCATTCACTTTTAGAATTCCAATACACAGCTATTCTGCCCCTTTACTTTGGGCTTCTAGTGAGTCAGTACACCATGACATGACCATACGGTGGAACAAGACTTGAGGAACAGATAGAAGTACCTCACTATCCCATTCAAGCACTTTCTACAAAGATGTCAATTTCTTTCACTGTATCCCACATTGAAAAATTTCTACTAACTCCCAAAGTTCCATTCTAGAGACCAGTCTCTAACTCATAGTCCTTTTGTGGATACTTAATACCCTAACTGTTATTATTGTATGAAATAACTGTGTTATTATTATTGTGTGAAATACAGACAAATGCAGTTTGATACTACTCAAGGAGCTTGAATTTGATCCCAGAACATAAACAAATCTGTAAGTATTTTAAAACATTTATTTCAGGGTTTCACTTCAGAGAAATCATAATTGATACTGCCCATAATTTGAAAAACTGGCTTCACATCAACATTTCAAAGAACAATGTATAGTTGTGAATCGCTACAATTTTTCTTGCATCGAAAGCATAATCTTTTGAAAAAATAGAGTTCTGGTTAATAATAATGCATTTAAAGAGCTTGCCATCAAGGCATTTCATAGGCTAGAGTTTGAGTGCTGCTGCTTCTTTTCCACAAAATTTTATTCTATTTGTCTTAGTCAGGGCTTCTATTCCTGCACAAACATCATAACCAAGAAGCAAGTTGGGGAGGAAAGGGTTTATTGAGCTTACACTTCCACATTGCTGTTCATCACCAAAGGAAGTCAGGACTGGAACTCAAGTAGGTCAGGAAGCAGGAGCTGATGCAGAGGCCATGGAGGGATATTCCTTACTGGCTTGCCTCCCCTGTCTTGCTCAGCCCGCTCTCTTATAGAACCCAAGACTACCAGCCCAGAGATGGTCCCACCCACAAGGGGCCTTTCCCCCTTGATCACTAATTGAGAAAATGCCTTACAGTTGGATCTCATGGAGGCATTTCCTCAACTGAAGCTCCTTTCTCAGTGATAACTCCAGCAGTGTCAAGTTGACACAAAGCTAGCCAGTTCACTATTTGAATTACCATATTGCATAAAGAAGCAACTAGTGATTAGCTTAGGTACTGCAGGAAGAAGTGCCCTTTACATATGACAATCAGAGAAATGAACAGCTGAAAACCCAGATTCCTCAGATTTCTCTTGATGGTTTGGAAGTTTACTTCTACCTTAAACATGGTAAAGACATTAGAGACAGTTACCAAATCCTACAAATAGGCAGTGTCACCTAATAATTCTACAAATGGTAAATGATCTATATTAATACAGAGAGTTAGATCCCAACTCTATTTTTTGTGACTTTATTCTATACTGATTTAAATTCTGAAACATGAAACATCCTGAAATATGATGTAATGTACTTTATGATTATGACAAGCAACTTGGAATTTATTCTATAATAAAATAGGTGAGAACTAAAGAAAATTGTTAAGGGCAGCACACTAGGTTGTCTCAAGTGCCCTAGTCCATTTTGGGCTTCTATGCTCTACAACCTAAAATTGAATAAAAGCATATGGGTTTAAAGTTGTGAAAGTCAGCAAGGCTAAGATTAAGGCTGCATCTGCTTGGAACTGCCTTACTACTTCATCATCGCACTTGGTAGACAGTGGGAAAAGAAAGGCATCCCTCTTCCAAAAGCTTTTAAAGTAAGGCATTTTGCCCATGAGGATTGGGAACATTTTTCAACCTGATGATCCATTAATGGATCTCCCTTTAATTCTCATTATACTACCAATTACATTTTTATATAAGGTTTGAACAAGACAAAGATGGAAGTGAAAGATAATGTGAATTATAAGGAAAAGTTTTGGTGACATGTAATGGGATATTCTAATTACAAATTTATGTGTATTATGTAATAAATTACATATAAAATGGGCATTAAAATAAATATTTAGGTAAACAAAAATTAAATGAATAAACAATTTACTATATGTGTTTTTTAAAATTATTTTATTTATTTATTTTTTATTAGATATTTTCTTCATTTACATTTCAAATGCTATCCCGAAAGTCACCTATACCATCCCCTGCCCTGCTCCCAAACCCACCCACTCCTGCTTCCTGGCCCTGAAATTCCCCTGTATTGGGTCATATAATCTTCACAATACCAAGCACCTCTCATCCCATTGCTGGCCAACTAGGCCTTCCGCTGCTACATATGGAAACAGAGACACAAGCTCTGGCGATTACTGGTTAGTTCATACTGTTGTTCCTCCTATAAGGTTGCAGACTCCTTTAGATGCTTAGGTACTTTCTCTAGCTCCATCACTGGGGGCCATGTGTTCCATCTAATAGATGACTACTTCTGAATGTGCCAGGCACTGGCATAGCCTCACAAGAAAAAGCTATATTAGGGTTATGTCAGCAAAATCTTGCTGGCATATGCAATAGTGTCTGGGTTTGGTGGTTGTTTATGGGATGTTCCCTAGGTGAGGCAGTCTCTGGATGGTCCTTCCTTCCAATTCAGCTCTAAACTTTCTCTCTGTAACTCCTTTCATGGGTATTTTGCTCCCACTTCGAAGAAGGATTGCAGTATCCACCCATATTCAACCACTATCCATTTGCTTAAGAATTTCATGAATTCATTGTTTTAAATTGCTGAGTAGTACTCCATTATGTAAATGTACCACACTTTCTGTATCCATCCTCTACTGAGGGACATCTGGGTTCTTTCCACCTTCTGGCTATTATAAGCATAGTGGAATATGTGTTTTTATTAAAAGTTAGAACATCTTCTGGATACATGCCCAGAAAAAGTATTGCTGGATCTTCTGGTAATACTATGTCCAATTTTCAGAGTAACGATGAGAATGATTTCCAGAGTGGTTGTAACAGCTTGCAATCCCAAGGGCAATGGAGAAGTGTTTCTCTTTCTCCACATCTTCACCAGCATCTGCTGTCATCTGAATTTTTGATCTTAGCCATTCTGACTAGTATGAGGTGGAATCTCAGGGTTGTTTTGATTTGCATTTCCCTGATGATTAAGGATGTTGAACATTTTTTTCAGGTGCTTCTCAGCCATTCGATATTATTCAGTTGAGAATTCTTCGTTTAGCACTGTACCCCATTTTTAATAAGGTTATTTGATTTTCTGGAGTCCAGATTCTTGAGTTCTTTGTATATATTGGATATTAGTCCCCTATTGGATTTAGGATTGGTAAAGATTCTTTCCCAATCTGTTGGTGACCTTTTTGCCTTATTCACAGTATCTTTTGCCTTACAGAAGAAGCTTTGCAATTTTGAGGTCCCATTTTTATTAAGGAAAAGTAATTGCTGCTTCCTGTTATTTTTGTTGTTGGAGTTGGGGTTCTGTTCTTGCGGTTATCTTCTTTTAGGTTTGTTGAAGGATTACTTTCTTGCTTTTTCTAGGGCATAAATTCTCTCCTTGTGTTTGAGTTTTCTCTTTATTATTCTTTGAAGGGCTGGATTCGTGGAAAGATATTGTGTGAATTTGGTTTTGTCATGGAATACTTTGGTTATTCCATCTATGGTAATTGAGAGTTTTGCTGGGTATACTAACCTGGGCTGGCATTTGTATTCTCTTAGGATCTATATAACATCTGTCCAGACTCTTCTGGCTTTCAGTGTCTCTGGTGAGAAGTCTGGTGTAATTCTAATAAGTTTGCCTTTATATATTACTTGACCTTTTTCCCTTACTGCTTTTAATATTCTGTCTTTATTTAGTGCATTTTTTGTTCTGATTATTATATGTCAGGAGCAATTTCTTTTCGGGTACACTCTATTTGGAGTTCTGTATGCTTCATGTATGTTCATGGGCATCTCTTTCTTTAGGTAAGGGAAATTTTCTCCTATAATTTTGTTGAAGATATTTACTGGCCTTTTAAGTTGAAAAATCTTCATTTTCATCTATACTTATTATTCTTAGGTTTGGGCTTCTCAATCCTTTCCTGGATGTTTTTGGTTAGTACCTTTTTTACATTTTGCATTTTCTTTGTTTATTGTGTCCATGTTATCTATGGAATCTTCTGCACCTGAGATTCTTTCCTCCATCTCTTGTATTCTGTTTCTGATGCTTACATCTATGGTTTCTGATTTCTTTCCTAGGGTTTCTACCTCCAGGGTTGTCTCTCTTTGGGTTTTCTTTATTGATTTTACATCCATTTTTAGATCCTGGATGGTTTTGTTCAATTCCATCACCTGTTTGGTAGTGTTTTCCTGTAACCCTCTAAGGGATTTTTGTGTTTCCTCTTTAAAGGCTTCTAGCTGTTTACCTGTGTTTTCCTGTATTTCCTTCTTTTGTGACTTTAGATCCATGTCTTGCTTTTCTGGTGTGATGGTGTATCCAGGACTTTCTATGGTGGAAGAGTTTGGTTCTGATGATGCCAACTAACCTTGGTTTCGTTTGCTTTTGTTTTTAAGCTTCCTTCCTGGCATGTGATTATCTCAAGTGCTTGCTGCCCTCCACATATGTAATTGGAGCCTGTCCTTCCTATAATCCCAGTTGATTCAGGACTCCTCAGAGTCTAGATTTCTCTGTGATCTTTTGATTATGGGCTCCTGTGAACCTGAGATTCTGGGTGTGTCATAGTTCTTGGCAATCAAGCTCCTCTGAGACCCTGAAATACTGGTGTGTTCAAGCTCCTGTTATCCTGTGATCATGTTGTCCTAAAATCCTGGGAGTGTTACAGTGCCTGGAAGTGGTATCTCTTTTAAGGACCATGGAAGTTTCTGGTCTGTTCAAAACCAAGGTAAACCAGACTGATCAAAAGGAACCCAAGCCTCTGGTCAGCAAGGGCTCTGGTGTTTTTGTTCCTGCTGTCACAGGCCGGTCACAATTGGATTGGAACTGATGTTGTGTTCCACTCACCAGTGATCCTAAGATTGCATGGACAATCCTCTGGAGACTGTTAGGGGGTGTCCACCGACTCAGTGCCCTAGTTGACCTGGTGCTGGCGCAGACAGGAAGGAACTTGTGCCCCTGGTCAGGCCAGTTTTCTGCTTCCCTACTGCCGTCTCAGGTCCCGCATGATTGGATTGATTGGAACTGATGTTGTGTTCTGCTCACCAGTGATCCTCTAGGGACTGTATGGGGGTCTACTGACTCCTTGCCCTAGGTGACTCGGTGCTGGCACCGACTGGAAGGGCATGACCTTGGTTTCTGTTAGTAAGATTCTTATGTTTGCCTTTTGCCATCTGGTAATGTCTGGTGTTAGATATTCTAGCTGTCTCTGGCTGCAGCTTGTTCCTCCTGTTGTTCTGTTAGCCTCTGTCAGCACTCCTGGGAGTCCAAATGTCTCCTGAGTCCCAGTGGTCAGAGCACTTTCTGCATGGAAGTTCTCCTCTTGCAGGGAAAGTGCACAGAGGTCTGGAGCTAAGCTTTGCCTCCTGGCTGAAGATGAAGGCCCAAAGGGACCCTGTCCAAGAATATCTGTTGCTTCTGAGGCCTGCATGCTCTCCTGTGCAGACTGCTCTTTGAGAGACCAAAGATACCCAAAATTATTGTGTTTATTTACATACCAAATGTTACCCCAGTTCCCAGTTTACCCTCCAGGAGTTATTCCTCCCCATATCCTCTCCTTTTTGATTCTGAGATGGTGAACCCCACACAAGTGTCCCCCTACCCTATGTTATCGAGACTCTACAGAATTAGGCAGCACTTTGACTCTTTTGGTTGGGGGTGTTTCATCACTTTAATCTTTCAGCTAACTATTCTGTAGGAATCCATACTGATATCTCCAATTCTTGGCTGTGAGAGCTGCTATGCTGGGCTCTTGTCTGCAAACCCTACATAGCATCTATAATAGAGTCAGAGGTTGGTGCCGCCCACAAAATTGATCTCATGTTGGGCCAGTCACTGGTTGGCCATTCCTTTAGTCTCTGCTCCACTTTTGTCCCTGCATTTCTCTTAGATTATTTTCAGTCTAGACTTTTGTAGGTGGGTTTATTTCCTCAATCCTCCACATGGAGTCTTGTGTGCCTACTGAAGGTGGCCTTTTCAGGTTCCATATACCCACTATTGGGCATTTCAGCTAAAGTCACCCATATTGAGTTCTGTATGTCTCCTCTATCCCAGGACTTTAGAACTTTGTAAATATTCTTCTTAGTCCCCACCACTGGCAACCTCACATTTCCATTTATTCTTTTGGCTCTCTGTGCATCTCTCCTGACCACCCCCCTACCCACCTACACACATACCTGATCCTGCTCTCCTTTTCTCCTGCTCCTCCCATTTTCCACCTAGGTTCCTCAGTTCCTTTTTTGTCCCATGATTGTTTTGTTTCCCCTAATAAGTGGGATATAATAAGTGGGATGTAAGCCTCTCTTAGGTGTTCCATATTGTTTAACTTCTACTGTCTGTGGAGTTTATTATAGGCATTTTTTCTAATATCCATTTATCAGTAAGTATATAACATGCATGTCCTTTTGGATCTGAGTTACCTCACACAGGATAATAGTTTCTCGTTCTATTCATTTGCCTGAAAATTTCATGTTGTTCTTGTGTTTAAGAGCTGAAAAACATTTGGTATTCCACTGTATAAATGAACCACATTTTCTGTATCTATTCTTCAGTTGCAAGACATCTAGATTACTTCCTGTTTCTGATTATTACAAACAAAGCTACTATTATCATAGTAGAGCACCTATCTTTGCAGTATGGTGGAATATCTTTTGGGTATATGCCCAGAAACAGTATAACTAGGTCTTCAGGCAGAACTGTTTTCAGTTTTCTGAGAAACATCAGATTGATTTTCAGAGTGGTTGTACAAGTGTGAAATCCATCCAGCAATGGAGGAGTGTTACTCATTCTCCATATCATGGCAGATTGTTCTGTCCCTTGAGATTTTGATCTTAGTCATTGTGACTGATATAAGTAGAATCTTGAGTTCCTTTTGATTTGTATTTCCATGAGGACTAAGAATGTTGAATATCTCTTAAGTGCTTTTTAGCTATGAGATGCTCCATCTTTCAGATTCAAGATGTCCCAGTTATCATTTGTTGATTTTAGACATGAGCCATTGGTGGTATGTTCGGGAACTTTTCTCCGATCCCAGTGCATTCAAGGTGATTTCCCCTTTTGTTTTCTACTAGAATCAGTGTATCTGGTTTTATGCTGAGATCTTTGATTGACATGGACTTGAGATTTTCGCTAGATGATAAATATGGAACAATTTATATTCTTCTACATACAGTCCACCAGTTAGATAAGCACCAATAATTTGTAATTTTGATAGGGGATGCTCTATAGTTCAGCTTGATGTCAGAGATAGTTATTCTTTTTGAAGTTCAATTATTGTTCAGCTTTGTTTTCGCTATCCCGGACCTTTTATTTTTCCATATGAAGTTAAGAATTGTTCTTTCCATGTCAGTTAAAATAATATGTTGGAAATGTGATGGAAACTGCATTGAATCTCTACATTGTTTTTGGTAAGATGGCCATTTACACTATGTTTATCCTCCCGATCCACAAGCATGGGAGGTCTTTCTATCTTCTGATGTTTTCTTTAATATATTTCTTCAGGAACTTGAAGTTCTCATCAGAAAGACCTTTCACTTGCTTGGTTAGAGTTATACCAAGATATTTTATATTATTTGTTGCTATTGTGAAGGGTATTGTTTTCCTAATTTCTTTATCAACCCACTTATCATTTGTATAAAGCATTTCTTATATATTTCTTATTTCTTTATATCCAGCCACTTTGATGAATTTGTGGTAGAAATTTGGGGGTCAGTTATGTGTAGTGTCATATCATACATGAATAGTGACACTGACTTATATTAATCTGTATTCCTTTGAACTTCTTTTACTGTCTTCTTTCTCTAACTAGAACTTCAAGTACTGTATTAATTAGGTAGAGTGTGGGCAGCATTGTCTTGTCTCTGATTTTCATGTGACTGCCTCAAGTTTCTTTCCATTTAATTTGATGTTGGGTATTTACTGTTTATTGCTTTTATTATGTTTAGAGAATTCTTAATCTCTTCAAGACGTTTATACATGAAATGGTGTTGGATATCATGGAACACTTTTTCAGCATGCAATGAGATCATGTGATTTTTTGAGTTATTTATATGGTGGATTGCATTGATGGATTTTCAAATATTGAATCATCCCAGCATCCCAGGGATGAAACCTACTTGATTGTGGTTATCTATGTTTTTGATATGTTCTTAGATTAAGTTTGTGAGAATTTTTTGGAGAATCTTTGTATCAATGTTCATAAGAGAAATTGGTCTGAAGTTCTTTTTTTTTTGGAGGGGCGCTGGAGTATCTTTGTGTGGTTTAAATATCAGGGTAACTGTGGTCTCCTAGAATAATTTGGGAGTGTTCCTTCTGTTTCTATTCTGTGGAATAATTGAAGGGTTAATTGCAGTAGCTTTTCCTTGAAGGTCTGATAGAATTCTCCGTTAAAATCATCTGGCCCTGGATGTTTCTCTGTTGGAGCATTTCAATGACTGCTATTTCCTGGGGTGTTATAGGACTGTTTAGATAGTTTACCTGATCTTGATTTAACTTTGGAATGCAGTATCTGTGTAGAAAAATCATCCTTTTCATCTACATTTTCCAGTTTTGTTGAGTATAGGCTTTTATAGTTGTATCTGATGTGTGTGTGTGTTTAATTTCCCCAGTTTCTGTTGTTGTGATTCCTTTTTCATTTCTTATTTGTTAAAGTGTATAGTGTCTCTGTGCCCTTTAGTTAGTTTAGCTAAAGGATTATCTATCTTGTTGATTTGCACAAATAACAAGGTTTTGGTTTTGTTGATTCTTTGTCTTGTTTTTAGAATATTTGTTGAGAAGTCAGGTGCAATTTTAATGGTCTGCCTTTGTTTTTACTTGGCCTTTTCCCTTTACAGCTTTTACTATTATTTCTTTATTCTGTAGATTTAGTGTTTTGATTATCATATGACAGGAGTATTTTATTTTCTGGTCCAATATATTTTGTGTTCTATAGGCTGCTTGTACTTTTATGTACATTTATTTCATTAGCTTAGGGAAGGTATTTTTTGCCATTTTGAGCTGGAAATCTTTTCCCTCTTTTATTCATATTATTCTTAGGTTTGGTATTTTCATTATGTCTTAAATTTTCTGAATGTTTTGGGTTAGGCACTTTATACACTTGGCATTTTCTTTAATGAATGTATCCATATGTTCTGTGGTATCATCTATGGCTTATTTTCTCTCCTGATTCCTTGGTGATTTTGTTAGTCATGTTTTTGTTGGTAGTTCCTGTCCTCTTTCCCAAGTTTTCTATCTCCAGAGTTGCCTCCATTTGTAATTTCTTTATTGTTTTTATTTCCATTTTTAGGTCTGGGACCATTTTGATCAATTCCTTCACCTGTTTGTTGTATTCTCCTTCCTTTTTAAGGCCTTCTTACATATTTGACTGTGTTTTCCTGTATTTCTTTAGGGGATTTATTTATATTTTAACAGCCTATATTATATTCATGAGATAATATTTAAGGCCAGAATCTCGCTCTTTGGCTGTGTTAGGTCATCTAAGGCTTTGCTGTAGTAGCAGGTGTGGTTGTGGTGGTGCCATACTTCATTGACTTCTGTTATGTTCTTCTGCTTGCCTTTGGCCGAATTGTTGCCTCTGGTGTTACCTGACATGTGTGTCCTGGATTGTAGCAGGCCTCCATGTAGGCCTGTGGATCTATGTCTCATGGAGTAGAGCCTGTCTCCTGCAGAGTAGTTAGTGCTTTGTCCCCAGTTAGAGCTGCCTCCTATGCTCCTCTTTAGAACAGGACTCCTGGGAGAAGAACAGAGTTGGGAGGGCATACCCATCTGCTGGAGTGCAAGTAGAGGTATGGTTCAGGAGGAATATGGAGCTCTGACATGACAGGACAGAGCTCATATCTGCTGGGCTCTATGGAGTCCCAGCTGGTTAGGATCTTGGTGCAGTGGTCTCTCTTGTGTCTCTGGTTACAGCAGTCCTCATAGGATAAAAGCTAGGCTGTGGATGGGGGGAGTGAACATACACAACTTATGAGAGTGCAGTTGGAGTTCTAGAGATGAAGGGAGTTGGGGCTCTGTCAGGGTGGGGCAGATTGAAAATCCTGGGCTCTGTGGAGTCCCAAATGGTGTGGGGGTTGGGGCGGGTGTCTCAGCTGTGTCACTGGTTAGAATTGTCCTCCTGGGAGACAGGGAGGTCTGTGAGGTAAAGGCACACTAATCTACCACCACTCTCTGCCCTTTTTGATCAGGTTCACAAATGAAATAAATGAGTTAAAAGCAATAAAATTGGAGATCTCTCTCCATGTTAGTCAGTTCTCTATTCCTTTGATAGATATCTAAGATGAATAATTTAAAGGACAAAAGAATTACTTTGGGCCATGGACCAGCATCTTTATGTGGATTATTAAGACTCCCTAAAGTAGGCTTATGCCACTGAAGAAACTACAACTCTTATCCTATATCTAAGGGCAAAATTCAGATAACTTTAAAATTTTCTGTTAATTGATCTATTTGTTTATTAACAGTTTGGAAAATCTTCAGAAAGTGAGTCCACATTTCTCTAATGCTACAATATAATTAAAAATAAATAACACAAGGGGAAAGAGGATTTCATTCCTATCCAACTTTTTAATATTCTAAGAGTAACAGTGTTGGCCTTTAACTTATCTTAAAATCAAAACAAGAAATGCTATAATATCATTAAAGATTAATGAAAGCCTGGGGATAGAGCTAGGCTATAAAGTACTTGCTTTGAAAGAGTAAGTACCCAAGTTCAATCTTGAAAATTCACATAGGAAATCAAAGAATCCAGATTTATCATTCCAACCTTGGGATGGCAGATATAAGCAGATTCCTAGGCTTCACTAGCTAGCAAAGCTAGTCTATTTAGCAAGTTGCAAATCACTGAATTAAACCTACATACATGAACATACTTGCACATGAACATACATACTCAATACTTATATGAACACATAGAAACCTAGAGACATACATTTTATGCTACTCTTTGCTGGTTCAAGTGCATACACTAAGTTTTTCCATATCATCCTGTGCCCTATTTTTCTCTAATCATAAGAGAGTCAGTTATTTAATTTTTACTAAGATCAAGATTCATCATGATCTAGTCAGACAGAAATTCAGAAACATCTGATGCAGTTTTGAAATATAACACATTGCAATGTGTAATGTACTTTATTCCAAATAAGCATGCTATTAGGTTGCTGAATTCTAATCTGCATCTCATGGAATCTATTACTTTGAAATGGTTGCACCTATTTTTTATTACATTTTGGGCATGTTAAATGTCATATTTTCTTACGGTAGTTTTGTTTTTAAAACAGGAAAAGTAGAGATAAAATTGGTCAAAGAAAGAGACATATGGAGGAAAAGGGAAACAAACAGTATGTTTCCTGTGCTTTTCTTCTCCCTGTGAGATCAAAATTAGGTTTATTCCCAAAAGTAGTGTACTGTAGAGGTATATGAAAGCTCTACTTTATACTGGCATCCATATATTTTATTTCAGGCATGAAAATTTATGTACACACACATACACACACACACAGAGCGAGAGAGAGAGACAGAGAGACAGAGACAGAGACAGAGAGAGACAGAGAGAGACAGAGAGAGACAGAGACAGAGAGACAGAGAGAGAAAGAGAGAGAGAGAGACAGAGAGAGACAGAAACAGAGACAGAGAGACAGAGACAGAGAGAGATAGAAAGTACCTGTACTATTTACTAATGTTATCTGGTTTGGGGTTTTGTGTATATTGTCTCCATGCTTTAACCGTCTTTATTGTTTAAATTTACCAAACCTTCTGATGCCCTATAATTTCATAAAATCATTGCTATGATCCTGAGGATTTTTGGATGTCAGTTTTGAAGCATGCTCAGTACTATGAAAATGGTTTTGAGATGGTGGTGATGATGATGCTAGCAATCCCCCTCTCCCCCCCAAAAAAAAGATTGTAAGAAAATGAAAATGTCTCTAGGAAGAAGCAAAGAGAAAAGCTCAGTATACATACTCACACTCTTCAACTCATTCCCTAGCAACCATTATTTCAATTGGAAATGAATGTATACCTCCCTGTATTGCTGGCTACTTTATGTCAAAGTCACAATTGGAGTTTTCAGATTCTTGAGTACTGGCAGAAAATTGCTAAAATGGCATAGAAACATTTTAAAAAGTCATTATTCTTCCTCAATGATGCAAAAATAGAACTAGATTATCATTTATTAAACATAACAATAAAATCTGTATAAAAAGTCACGTAAAGTCTGTGATATTAATTATTGATATATCTCCTACCTGGAGTTGACCCACTGAGGGAACTGAAAACTCCAAATGCAGACATACTCCAAGACATGGTTATATAATCAGCTGTACTGCATTAGCATTTTAGGACTATCCAAAATGAGTCCTATAATTATTATCTTAATTGTTAGGTAATTTACATAAATGATTTGCTTCCTTGAAAGAAAGTACTTAGTATTTCTCCTCTACAGTCCACAGGAATCCAACCTATAAAAATCAGTACAGGTCAATAATTCATGGATAAATTTAGGAGCAATCTAAAATCCCATTTAGATTCAGACTATTTTTATTATAAAATAAAATATTATAATTGATTTAAAACTCTCTTTGTCAGACATTCACTTTATCTAATTACCTATTATGTTATTAAAATAATTTAGCTGGTTATACCAAAAATTTAAGAGAAGATACAGAATTCCTGGGTCAAAATTTCCTGTTGTTATTATCTGTCATATGTACAAGATAAGATTTGATGCTGGAATGAGTGTCAAAGAACCAAAACCTGTTTTTCAATTCTTTGATGTTAAATAGTATTTGGTTGTCAGTAATTAAAAAGTTGATTGCTATTATTTGTTTGAATGACATGGCTTATATTTTTGATATAGCAGTCTTAAATTACAGACGTAATAAGAAATGCCCATCATTCCAAGTTGTTGGAAGATGAAGGCAGGCTTATTGCAAATGCAGGGCCAACTTCCGCAATTTAGTAAGAGCCTGTTTCAAAATAAAAAAGAACCAAAAAGGGAAATACTTTAAAACAAAGTCAATTCTATCGTATAAACCAGTAGGAATTCAGTGTCAAAGTAACATACAGAACAAATATATTATTAGCATATGAATGACGTGTGTGAAAACATTGTTCAAATTACAAAGAAAGAGTTGTTTGCTGATGGTCTGATTCTAAACCTGAAACACAAATTATACACATAAGCAATTTTTCAATTTTGTATATTGGGTCTCAAACTTTCTATAATATTTTAAATATTCTCTCCATTTGAAATATATATACATTTAAATACCAGTCATAGCATTATATTGACTCAAATTTTATGAAAGTAACTGTTTTTTTTTATATATTTGAAAATATGTTTGGCGCAAAAAATTACATTTTAAATACACAGCATTCAATAAAACATATACTCTATTCAAAATTTAAAACATATGTTTTCCTATTATTTTCACACAATAACAGCATTTTTTTCTGCAGGGTATGTGTGTGAGAATGTGTGTTTATTTGGTAAATTGTAAAAGACCTAAAAACTTCTGTGCATGTATTGACATAAAGGTTAATTATACTTCTTGCTACCTTCTTTAACAATGAGAAATGAGGCAAAGGTAACAGATGCCAGTTTGGTTAAAAGTGTGCTTTAAAGACTTGAGTGGTCACATTATAATTAATGGCTATGCACTGCATTTACTAGAAGGAGTGAGAATTAATACATAAAGCATTCATCATGCTTTCACAGGAAATGAAAATCACCAGATAGTATATAGAACACAGTATATTCGGAGGAGCCAGGTAATTTGTCTACGAAGGATGAAGAGGGGGTTGTGTTCCCAGGGCTCAGAGCTGTGCAATCCTCTGGCCATGCTACAAATGATACCATTTCAATTGGCATGAATGTGGGCTCAGGGCAATCCATCTTGATGCCATTTAATTGTTTACACTATAAACCTTTGGCTTTTAACTAAAACAATTACATAAGTGTAGTAGTCAAAGAACAAGCCGATTGCATGATTCCAGGAAAGAACCAAGCACCAGGTATTACTGACATTTTTAATTAATGATAGGAACTACTGGAGCAGTTTATTTTGATACTATGTGAGTAAGATTTTAAAAAACTAAACAACCAATTTACAACATTTTATGTGACTGTACTCTAAAGGAAATTTGCTAGCCTTTCCTGGAGACAAAACTGGTACTGCAAATAGACAAACTCCAACTAGTCAACTTATTGCCCCAATATCTACTTTTATTTTACTTTGGAAACATATGAGATTTGAAGTAAAGATATAATCCCAATGCAAATCAGGTTAAAACAATTTTGTTTGATTAGTGGGAAAGATTTGGGCTAATTACTCATGAATCAACTCTTAGAAATTGGGGTTGTTCATCTGCACTTGCACACACACCTTTCCATTATCCCACTTTCTCAGGCAGCTACAACAAAACAGCACAAGGTTAAAGCCAGATTTAAAGTTTACCAAGATCCTGCCTCATAAGCAAACAAATGAACAAGCATAAAACAAATCAAAAGCAAGAAATGGAAATGAAAAGCAATTTTACATGCTAGCAATATACAGGTCACTGATAGAGAGTGGTGTATATGCTTGCCTACAAGCAGCAATCCATATATATATATATATATATATACACATATATATATATATACACACACACATTTATATGTATATATACACATACATACATACATGCATATATACAGTATATATATGTATGTATATATACATATATGTGTGTATACATAAATGAAAAAGTAAACAAACAAACAAACAAAAATCTAACAACAATAAAATCCATCCATATTTCATTTGTGATCAAAGAATTGGCTTTACCTAGTAGTACCTGAAATTCCCAACTCCTGTGGAACAGGTTACTAGACTGCTATCAGAAAGTGGTACCAGAGGACAAAATGTGAAAATTTAAAGCTGTTAAACTGTGAGTTTCTGTATGTGTGGGAGAGAGAAAGCGAGCAAGAAATAGAACCTCTGTGTGGGTGTGTGGGTATGTGTAACAGCAACTGAAGAGAAAAAGGTCATGAGTGTGATAGAGAGAGCAAGGGAAAGGGGTTTGCTGGGAGGAGATGGAGGGAGGAAAGAGAAGGTGAGAATTTATGTGTTATAATTTAAAAATTATATACATATGTGTATGTGTAATTCTATATATTATATATAATATTCTTTTTAAAAGTATTAATTAGAAATGATTGGGCAGAGTTGATACACCACTTTCTCATCTACTTTTTAAAACATCTTTAATACAGCTCTAGACTATACAGTTTAAAAAGAAATGGTTCCATTGGGACATAACAGAATCCAACACTGATGAAATATAGTGTTAAATTATCTTTTGATGTAACTGATAAGATTATTTTTCTAAAATCTTCTATATGGTTCCATTTCAATACTTTTAACATTATCTAAGAAATTAATAAAAATTTCAAATATATAAGATGAACATATGTTATAATAGTGAATATAGTGTTGAGGTCGTATGAAGGTGGTATGAGGGTCACAACTTACCAAGAGATAAAGTTGAGTTAGCAAAATGTTTATCTGAATAACTTTACAACCTAGTAGAATACTATACCTATATTCCTTTTTCCCCCATTTGTATTGGATATTTTCTTTATTTGCATTTCAAATATTTCCCCATTCCAGGTCTTGCCTTCAGAAACCCATATACCATCCCCTCCCTCTGCCTCTATAAGGGTGCTCTCACAGCCACCCATTCCTTTTCTGCAATATCCCTAAACTGGGTCATCAAACACCCTCCTGCCCAAAGGCCTCTCCTCTCACTGATGTCCAAAAAGACCATCCTCTGCCACATATGTGGCCAGCACCATCGGTTGCTTCATGTGTATTCTTTGATTGGTGGTCCATTCCCCGGGAACTCCAGGGGGTCTGGCCTGTTAATACTCTTGATCCCACCATGGGGTTGCAGACCCCCTCAACTCTTTCCATACCTTCTTCAACTCCTCCATTACCGACCCCCAAGGTGAGACCAATGGTTGGTTGCAAACTTCCACCTCTGTATTTGTCAAGCCCTGGCAGAGCCACTCTGGAGACAGCCATATGAGGTTTCCATCAGCAAGCACTTCCTGGCATCCATAATTAAGTCTAGTTTGGTGGTTGCACATGGGATGGATCCCCAGGTGGGAGTCTCTAGATGTCCTTTCCTTCAGTCTCTGTTCCACACTTTGTCTTCATATTTGCTCCTGTGAGTATTTTGTTCACCCTTCTAAAAAGCACTGAAGCATCCACATTTTGATCTTCCTTCTTCTTAGGCTTCATATGGCCTATAAACTGAATCTTGGGTATCACAAACTTTTGGGCTTATATCCACTTATCAGTGAGTACATACCATGTTTGTTCCTTTGTGACTAAGTCACCTCACTCTGGTTGATATTCTCAAGTTCCATTTATTTGCATGTGAATTTCGTGAAGTCATTGTTTTTAATAGCTGAGTAGTACTCCATTGTGTAAATGTACCACATTTCTATATCCATTCTTCCTTTAAGGGACATCTGCGTTGTTTCCAGCTTCTGGCTATTATAAATATGGCTGCTATGAACATAGTGGAACATGTGTCTTTATTACATGTTAGAGCATCTTCTGGGATTATGCCCAGGAGTGGTATAGCTTGGTTCTCAGGTAATACTATGTCCAATTTTCTGAGGAACTACCAGACTGATTTCTACAGTAGTTGTACCAGCTTGCAATTCCATCAGCAATGGAGGAGTGTTGCTCTTTCTCCACATCCTTGCCAACATCTGCTGTCACCTGAGTTTTTGATCTTAGCCATTCTGAGTGGTGTGAGGTGGAATCTCAGGGTTGTTTTGGTTTGCATTTCCCTGATGACTAACATTGAACATTTTTTAGTTGCTTCTCAACACTTTGAGTTTCCTCAGTTGAGAATTCTCTGTTTAGCTCTGTTCCCTAGTTTTTAATAGGCTTAATTTGTTCTCTGGAGTCTAACTTCTTGATTACTTGGTATATATTGGATATTACACTTCTATCAGATGTAGGATTGATAACATTTTTTTTTCCCCAATCTGTTGCTTGCCATTTTGTCCTATTAACAGTGTTCTTTGCCTTACAAATGCTCTGTAATTTTATGAGGTCCCATTTGTCAATTCTTGATCTTAGAGCATAAGCCATTTACCAATGGCTTATGGTATTCTGTTCAGGAACTTTCCCCCTGTGCCCATGTATTTTATTCGGGGTTCTATGGGCTTCTTGTATGTATATTGCCATTTCCTTCTTTAGGTTAGGGAAGTTTTCCTCTATAATTTTGTTGAAGATATTTACTGGCCCTTTAATTTGGAATCTTCACCCCTTCTATACCTATTATCCTTTGGTTTGGTGTTCTCATTGTGTCCTGAATTTCCTGGATGTTTTGGATTATTAGCTTTTTGCATTTTGCATTTTCTTTGACTATTGTGTCAATGTTTTCTATGATATCTTCTGCACCTGAGATTCTCTCTTCTATCTCTTATATTCTGTTGGTGATGGTTACATCTATGACTCCTGATCTCTTTCCTAGGTTTTCTATCTCCAGCGTTGTCTCCCTTTGTAATTTCTTTATTGTCTACAGTTTCAGTTTTAGTTCCTTGATGGTTTTGTTCAACTCCTTCACCTGTTTTGTTTTCCTCTAATTCTTTAAGGGATTTTTGTGTTTTCCTTTTAAGAGCTTCTAACCTGTGTTCTCCTGTATTTCTTTAAGGGAGTTATTGGTGTCATTCTTAAAGTTCTCTGTCATCATCATGAGATGTGATTTTAAATCATAGTCTTGCTCTTCTGGTGTGTTGTGTTAACCAGGGCTCACTGTGGTGGGAGAACTGGGCTCTACTGATGCCAAGTAACCTTAGTTTCTGATGCTTATTTTCATGTCCTTGTCTTTTGCTATCTGGTTATCACTGTTTTTAACTGGTCTTGCTGTCTCTAACTGTGGCTTTTCCCTCCTGCAAGTTTCTGTGTCAGTACTTCTGGGAGACCAGTTCTTTTCAGTAGGAATTTAGGTATGGAGAGCTGTGCTACAGAGTCAGCTCTGAGGTGCAGACAGAAACAAGAAGGATCTTGTCCCCAGATGTTCCTTGGTTCCTTTGTCCTGATGGCTCTGGTAGGGCCCCTCTTGTGCCAGGAAATTGAAGAGAAGTGATTGCCTTATCTTTGCTTGCAGGTGTGTTGGCACTACCAGGAGAACAGTTCTCTCCTGGTGGTATTTCTTTATGTAGTGCTGTGGCACATCATCAGCTCTGGCCACACACAGAAACTGGAAGGCTCCTAGGTTTCTGTGTCCTAAGGGTTCCAGAAGGGTTCCTTTGAGCATCAGGGGTGGTCTTATCTCTGCTCACACGTTTATCTACACTCCTGGGAGACTAGCTCTCTCCCAACACTATTTGGGAGTCCTGTGGCACAGGATCATTTCTGGGTGCAGATGGAAACGGGCGATATACATTTACACACACATATATATATATATATATATATATATATATATATATATATATGTATAGATGTGTATATATATATATATATATATATATATATATATATTTCTTTTTTGAGACAGGGTTTCTCTGTGTAGCCCTGGCTGTCCTGGAACTCACTTTGTAGACCAGGCTGGCCTCGAACTCAGAAATCTGCCTGTCTCTGCCTCCCAAGTGCTGGGATTAAAGGTGTGTGCCAACACTGCCTGGTTTTATATTCTTTTAATAGAAATTGTATATATGTAATGAATATTGGAAATAATAAAAACAAAAGTCTTGGTCCAAATATAAATAAATTTTATTTCTGTGAGAAATGAGTAGGGTGACTTAAGAGATGGATATTTTGAAGATCAGTCAAAACATACCTGAGAATACATTGGGGTGAAATTAGGAGAAATACAGTTATATTCTTTATCATCAAACTTTATAGTTTTCCCAAACAAAGCGATCACTATACCATATTAACCTTTAAGATCAATACTGTAATGTTTGTATAACTGACACCGCTAAATTGTCATTTAAGAGTTAAAGAGACAAAAAAAAAGAGTTATTGAGAGTGTTAGAAACACTCAGATGAGTGAGGAAGTCAGGTGATGCACATGGCCCAGCAAGGAATCATGCAAGGAAACAGCGGAGTTGCTGCACAGTACATGAGAGGTAAGTATACCAGGCAGAAAGTTGTACCAGTGAAATTTTATGTCATTGTTCATTCTCACTCAAGTCAGAACATGAAGGTCATAACATGTAGAGGTTTTCAGAGCAAGTTAATTGATGTTGAGTTTACTATGAAATCAATTGTAGTCATTGAAGGAAATGGAGAAGAAAAAGGCATGAAGAATATTTTCCTTTATGCTACATGGCCAGCACTTGGAACAGTAATTTGTATTTGTTTAAATCCCAAAAAGAAGAAAAATATTTTTAAAAATTTTAGTTAAAGCCATCTGACGAAAATGTTTCTTCCTATACTGTAGAAACAGCACCAGAAATGAACCGAAGAGAGGGGAGTATGAAGTATCTGCCAACTTAATAAGGATCAAAACATACTGAGAGTTAAGAATGATAGTTGCAGTGGGACTCCAAAAGTAGATGAAGGCTCTGACAACTTCAAGAATTTTAGTTTATCACTTCAAATTTTACACAGCTCTTCTTTAAAACTGTCATTATGTCATAAGGACACCCAAGTGAGAACTGAAATTCTATTTAGAGCATAGGATATAAATCAAAATGCTAAAAAATTCACAGGATGAAGGTTCTTCAAGATGCAAATCGTTCTATAAATTCTAAATTGTTAAACATTTAAATGTATTTGACACAATAATGATAAAAAAAATCTTAATCAATTCTTCTGTTAAGCTGTCTTCAAGCTACTCTTTATGTTCCTGGAATGTGGCAAGAAAATACCAGAGTATAGAACTTTTAATTTCACCAGTCATCATAATTTTTTGAAGATGTATCCTTTTAGCAAACTTTTTACTGAAAAGAAACCCTACACCCTCATCAGACTATGAGCAATCGGTAGTTTTTTCTCTATTCTCAGATTTCTCTAAATTTAAATAGATTAATATTCTAAGTTCACAATGCCCTATAGAGAATCATAAATGAAGAAATAAGAAAAAATATTAGTTTCTTATGAATCTCCATTTTTATTGAATAAAAGATTGATTTGAACTCCTTGTATGGGGTTTAATGAAGTGGATATTAATGATTACTTAGTCATTGGTTAGGAAATATAACTATAAATCTTAAGTTAAATGAAAATTGTATGAAATTAAACAAAATAAAATGTAAAAGCTTCTAATCATTTTGTATTCTGTATTTCTGGCATAAAACTTCACAAAAATCAAATAATACTTTAATAATATGTGGCTATATGGCCTTCTAATGATTTTAACTTGTTACCTTCAAACCCATTTTTAAGAAAAATATGGAAGAAATAAAATAGCTGTAAATAATCTTGCCTTATTCTTATATGCCAGAATATCTCTGGACATATAAATAGTTTTTTTTTTAAACTATATTTAGCTACCTCAATAACATATAGTTTCATGATTTAATTTTTGTATACTATAATTATTTAAATTATTATATGTATATGTGTGTGTTTGTATGTCTATGAGTGTTTGTGTGTGTGTCTGTGTCTCTGTGTCCATTGACACATAAAGAAAAACACAGAGAACAATGAAATTTGTTGAATTTACATTAAGAAAAAAAAAACACTTCACTTCCTCCTGTGTTAATTTGACCAAGAGTGAACCCAAATTTAAAGCTATTTATTCCATCTATTTTATATCTGTCTGTAGTTTGTAATTACTGGCCAACTTTAATGCAAAGACTGCTTGCATTAAACCTGTATAGATTTAAAAACCAATTAGTTGTCCAGTGCCAGCTATCATCCTTGAATATGTAAATACAGGTATGTATATAAGTATATATATATGTAGAATATATAAATAAATAATATGAAATAGATGATAGATAATAAATGATAAAGATTTAAGATACATGTAGATGACAGATAGATAGATAGTTGCATGCATGAAATAATTATTTTTAAAAATAGGCTGAGTATTTGAAAGAGATTTAGGAAGGATGACAGGAAGGGAGAATGTTCCAATTATAATCTTGATAAAATAAATTACACCAATAAACAAAAATAAAACAAAAGGATTCATGATGGACACAGAAATCATAGATTATTGAACAAAACCCAAAAGATGCCCCACCACGCCATGAGAGCACATGTTCCACTCTCTTCATAGCCACCAGATTTGTTATAGCCAGAAGCTGGAAACAACACAGATGTCCCATAGTGGAAGAATAGATGCAGAAAATGCTGTTCATTTACACAACGGGATACTACACAGCTATTAAGAAAGAGGACATCATGAGTTTTGCAGGCAGAAGGAAGGAACTAGAAAATATCATCCTGAGTGAGGTAACTCAGACCCAAAGGGACATGTATAGTCTGTACTCAGTAATAAGCAGATATTAGCCAAGAAGAAGAAGAAGAAGAAGAAGAAGAAGAAGAAGAAGAAGAAGAAGAAGAAGAAGAAGAAGAAGAAGAAGAGGAAGAGGAAGAGGAAGAGGAAGAGGAAGAGGAAGAGGAAGAGGAAGAGGAAGAGGAAGATGCACAGAATACTAGGATACAATCCATAGAATTCAAGCAGGTTAACAAGTTGAAGTCCCAACTGAGGATGCATCAATCCCTCTTGGGTGGGAGAAGAAAGCAATCACAGGAGACAGAGGGAGGGACTTGGATGGGAGAGGGGACAGGGAGGACAAAGGAGAACATTGATCAGGAATTGCAGGGAGGGGCAGCAGGTAGTAAGAGTGTAGCCTTGATGGTCAGCAGAAAGAATAGAAACAGGCAATCTGGAGAAGTAGGAAACAGTGGGGAGGGGGGCACCCTCTAGAATGCACCAGAGACCTGGGAGGTGAGAAACTTTGATGAATCAAAAGGAGGGACCTTAGATTAAATGTGCAACAGTGGGGAGAGGGAGCTCCTGTGGAAAGCCGTGCAGCGTGCAGCGTGCAGCGAGCAATCGCTGTGGAGAGCCATGCATGTGCCGCGAGCAATCACCATTATAAGATGGCGCTGGCCTCCGCTGTGACAAACTAGTAAACAAGCCTTGTGCACAAGTGCGAGAGTGAACTCACTCCTAGTCACTGCCCATTCTCGGGGTGTAATAGTGGTGTGATGAGCGAGCAACAAATCAAGAGCTGTCACGCCACATCAGGTG
Organism: Mus caroli; assembly: GCF_978045245.1. Classification (NCBI taxonomy): domain Eukaryota; kingdom Metazoa; phylum Chordata; class Mammalia; order Rodentia; family Muridae; genus Mus; species Mus caroli. Next base: position 148,941,440 of record NW_028227258.1, on the reverse strand, counting down.
CTGAAACGTCATGACTGAGTGCTATATAAGGGACTCCATTTTCTGGGGTCGAGATCTTCCTGAGAAGTAAGCAATAAAGCTTTGCTGCAGAAGATTCCGGTTGTCCTGAGTGTGTTCTTGCCGGCGGGGACAAAAGCTCGGGATAAGTGGCGCCGAAGACCCCCCGGGAACTACCATCACACCGGCGCAAGGAAGATCCCTCGTTCGCGGGGCGGAATCAGAACTGCGGGACACTACAGCTCTGCAAGGTAAGTATTGTCTTGAAATTTCTCCAGAGTTAGATGCCCTTATGATTGTTTGCACGGCGATCGCACTTTCCCTTTCAGTTTCGTTTTGTTTCCACCGCTGGAACTGCTGACTGGTTCCCAGTCGCAGTCAGGCTCGGACAGCACCTGGACAGTGCCTGGACAGCGATGATTAGTTTCAGTCACGGTCAGGACTGGATAGCGGCAGAATGGGAATTTCTCACTCTGTAGTAGTGGCGTTAAGGTCAGTCCTGAAGCAGTGTGGCCTAAAAATCGCCACTAAGAGTATAGAGGCATTTGTCAGGGAGGTAGACCGTGTGGCACCATGGTATGCTTGCTCAGGTTCGTTAACTGTCACTTCTTGGGATAAACTGAAAGGAGATCTAGTTAGGGAACAGCAGAACAGCAAACTTAAAGCAGGGGTCATGCCGTTATGGAAATTGGTGAGATCGTGCTTAACAGATGAGGATTGTGAGCAGATGGTAGAAGCAGGGCAGAAGATTTTGGACGAAATTCAAGACAGTCTATCAGAGGCAGAGTGGGGAGAGAGATTGAAAGTTGGGACGAAACAAGGTGCACCGAAGAATTTAGGCCTTTCCACGGGCCTTGAGCCCGAGGAAAAGAGATACAAAGGAAAGAATGCCTTGGGAGAGATTAGAAAAAGGGATGTAAAGGGAGAGAAGAAGAGAGAAAGAACTGGAGAGGCACATAAGGAAAGGAGCCTCTACCCGCCATTAGATGAGTTTAAGGCACTAGCTGTCAGTAGCTCAGAATTGGATAAGGAACTTAGCTCCTCTGAGGAGACAGACTTAGAGGAAGAAAGATACCAGCCAGATGAAAGACGAGCTAATCAGTTACAGAATAACATAAAGAAAGCAAAAGTAGCTAGAGACAAATGTCAAATCACTATGCGATCTTCAGATCCGCAACCTCTGGGTCCTAGTACACCTCCGCCCTACGTGCAGAGGTATCAATCAGACTCATTCATTTCAAAAGAGGAACAGAGAAAAGTGCAGCAAGCGTTCCCAGTCTTCGAAGGCGCAGAGGGTGGACGCGTTCATGCCCCAGTGGAGTATATACAGATTAAAGAATTAGCAGAGTCAGTTCGTAACTATGGAGTCAATGCCAACTTTACTGTAGCCCAAGTCGAAAGGCTTGCGACTCTGGCAATGACCCCTGGCGATTGGATGACTGTAGTAAAAGCCGCATCTCCTAACATGGGAATGTATTTAGAATGGAAAGCTTTGTGGCAAGACTCCTGCCAAGCACAGGCAAGGGGCAATGCCAATGTTGAAGGGGACCAAGGAACATGGACTTTTGAGTTGCTTACAGGTCAGGGACAACAAGCTAATAACCAGACAAATTACCATTGGGGAGCTTATGCTCAGATCTCAGCTGCTGCAGTTAAGGAATGGAAGGCACTCTCTAAGAAGGGAGAGGCAAGTGGGCATTTGACCAAGATCACCCAGGGCGCACAGGAGTCATTCTCAGATTTTGTGGCTAGAATGACAGAAGCGGCAGGGAGAATTTTTGGGGATCCAGAAACAGCTATGCCTTTAATTGAACAGTTGATCTATGAACAGGCTACCCAGGAATGCAGGGCGGCTATTACACCTAGAAAGAGCAAGGGACTGCAGGATTGGTTGAAGGTTTGCCGTGAGCTTGGAGGGCCACTCACTAATGCAGGTTTAGCAGCTGCCATTCTACAAGGGCAAAAACGCCCTGACATGGCTGAGTTCAAACTCTGCTATAATTGTGGCAAACCGGGACACTTAAAAAAGGACTGTAGAGCCCTTGTCAAAAGGAGAGCACCAGGACTGTGTACTAAGTGTGGAAAAGGATATCATTGGGCCAGAGATTGTTGTTCAGTCAGGGACATTCGAGGCAGGCCCCTGCAGCCAGGATTCCCTCAAGCAGTAGATAATGAGACCATTCCAAAAAACCAGTACAGGGCCCTCAGGTCTCAGGGCCCGAAAACATATGGGACCTCGACAGGCAAAAGGTGGACCCCACAGTCCGCAGGGCAACAGAAGGATCAGCTGGGTTGGACCTCCGTACCACCACCCGATTCATGCTAATGCCCCAAATGGGGGTACAGCCTATTCCTACTGACTATAAAGGACCTCTGCCATCCGGGAGTGTTGGCCTAATATTGGGCCGGGCCTCCCTTACCTTACAAGGTCTTATTGTTCACCCTGGAGTCGTAGATCAAGACTATGAAGGGGAACTTCAAGTTCTCTGTTCCTGTCCTCAGGGTGTCTTTTCTATTTCACAAGGGGATAGAATAGCTCAGTTAATAATTTTGCCAAGCCTACATGGCTGTTTTCCTTCCTCTGGTGTCCCTCGAGCTACCAGAGGGATTGGTTCTACTGGAAATGATTCTGCTTACTTAGTGATGCCTCTTGACTCCAGGCCATTCTTAGAATTAGTTATAGAAGGAAAACAATTTAAAGGGATTTTAGACACAGGAGCAGATAAAAGTATCCTGTCTTCCCAATGGTGGCCAAAAACTTGGCCCGTTACTCAGTCATCACGTTCTTTGCAAGGTTTAGGTTATCAGTCCTGTCCCACTATTAGTTCCCGTTCTTTGAGCTGGACAGCTCCTGAAGGTCAAACAGGACGATTCACTCCCTATGTTTTACCACTCCCAGTAAATCTCTGGGGGAGAGACATTTTACAGGCACTAGGATTGACCTTGACTAATGAATACTCGCCACAAGCTGTTCAAATAATGAAGAAAATGGGCTATAAAGAAGGAAGGGGATTAGGGAAAGGAGAGCAGGGTAAACTTGAACCTATCCCTCAAAAAGGTAATAATGGGAGACAAGGTTTGGGTTTTTTCTAGGGGCCGTTGAGGGCTCCATGCCCATACCATGGCTTACAGAGGAAGTTGTATGGGTTCCTCAATGGCCTCTCTCCTCTGAAAAGTTAGAAGCAGCTACAAAACTAATTTCTGAACAGCTACGCTTGGGTCATTTAGAGCCCTCTACCTCACCCTGGAATACACCTATTTTCATAATTAAGAAAAAATCTGGCAAATGGCGCTTATTACATGATCTTAGAGCCATTAATGCACAAATGCGTCTATTTGGACCAGTTCAGCGAGGGCTACCATTGCTTTCTGCCTTACCCAAAAATTGGGAAATTATAATTATAGATATTAAAGATTGCTTTTTCTCTATACCTTTATGCCCTCAAGATAGGCAAAGATTTGCATTTACCATCCCAGCCATTAATCATTTAGAACCGGATCAAAGATACCAATGGAAGGTCCTACCTCAGGGGATGGCGAATAGCCCCACCATGTGTCAACTGTATGTGCAATTGGCACTTAAGTCAGTTAGAGAGCATTTTCCATCATTACAGGTGATAATTTATATGGATGACATTTTGATTTGCCATAAAAATTCAAAGTTATTGCAAGATGCATACCCTATATTAATAAAAACGTTAGGGCAATGGGGATTGCAGGTGGCCACTGAAAAGGTGCAAGTTGCTCAAATGGGAGCCTTCCTAGGGTCACTCATTTATCCTGACAAAATTGTTCCTCAAAAATTAGAGATTCGCAAAGATCAACTACATACCTTGAATGATTTCCAAAAATTGCTAGGAGATATTAATTGGCTAAGACCATTTTTGAAAATTCCATCAGCAGAATTAAAGCCCTTATTTGACATATTAGAGGGAGATACCCACATCTCCTCCCACAGAGCACTTACCCCAGCTGCATGTCAAGCTTTACAAACGATAGAAAAGGCCTTACAAGATGCTCAATTACAACGCATTGAGGAGTCAAAATCATTTGAATTGTGCATATTAAAAACTGCACAGTTACCAACAGCAGTCTTATGGCAAAAAGGACCCTTATTGTGGGTCCATCCTAATGCTTCCCCTGCAAAAATCATTGAGTGGTATCCTAATGCAATTGCTCAACTTGCACTTAGGGGGATAAAAGCAGCTATTACTTATTTTGGGAAAGAACCTCATATGCTAATCGTACCTTATACTTCTGCTCAAGTTCAAACCCTGGCAGCAACAACTAACGATTGGGCAGTCTTGGTTGCCTCTTATTCAGGACAAATTGATAATCATTATCCAAAACATCCAATTTTACAATTTGCCTTAAGCCAAGCCATAGTGTTTCCAGTAATAACAGCCAAACACCCACTTCCGGATGGGGTAGTAGTGTATACAGATGGATCCAAATCTGGCATAGGTGCATATGTAGTAAATGGCCAAGTAACATCTAAACAATATAATGAGACATCACCCCAGATTGTAGAGTGTTTGATAGTTCTAGAAGTCCTTGAAACTTTTCCGGGACCGCTCAATATTGTATCTGACTCTTCATATGTGGTCAATGCAGTTAATATGCTTGAAGTTGCTGGCTTAATTAGACCCTCTAGCAAGCTTGCTCACATTTTTCAGCAAATTCAGTCAGCCTTGTTACATAGAAGACATCTTGTGTATATTACTCATGTTAGGGCTCATTCTGGCCTTCCTGGCCCCATGTCTCATGGAAATGACTTGGCAGACAAAGCTACTAGAATAGTGGCTGCTGCTCTGTCCTTGCAGTCAGAGGCTGCAAGGGAGTTTCATAAACGCTTCCACGTGACGGCTGAAACATTACGCCGCCGTTTCACTTTAACTAGGAAAGAAGCTCGTGACATTGTCACCCAATGTCAAAACTGTTGTCAATTTCTGCCTACTCCTCATGTAGGGGTAAACCCCCGAGGCATCAGACCATTACAGGTCTGGCAAATGGATGTCACTCATATTTCCTCCTTTGGAAGAAATCAATATTTACATTTTTCCATTGACACCTGCTCTGGTGTTATGTTTGCTACACCTTTAACAGGTGAGAAAGCCTCTCATGTTATACAGCACTGTTTAGAAGCATGGAGTGCTTGGGGCAAGCCCACAATTCTTAAAACTGATAATGGGCCAGCATATACCTCTACTAAATTTCAGCAATTTTGTCATCAAATGGATGTCACTCACTTGACTGGCCTTCCTTATAATCCTCAAGGACAAGGCATTGTGGAACGTGCTCACCGTACACTTAAGTCTTATCTCATAAAACAAAAAAGGGGAGTTGATGAGACTCTGCCCTCAGTGCCAAGAGTAGCTGTATCTATGGCACTCTTTACACTTAATTTTTTGAATCTTGACGAGCAAGGTCGCTCTGCAGCTGATCAACATAGCTCAGACCCTGATAGACCAAAAGAAATGGTCAAATGGAAGGATGTCTTAACTGGTCTGTGGAAAGGCCCGGATCCTATTTTGATAAGATCCAGGGGAGCTGTTTGTGTTTTTCCACAGAGTGAAGACAACCCATTTTGGCTGCCGGAACGACTCACCCGCAAGATATTCATCAAGGATGGTGCAGAAGATGCTGACCTCCCGAGGACTGCTCCTGATCCTGACAATGCTGAACTTGTCTCAGGTTCCTAGTATGAGGGGCGAACAGAGATGGGCCATTCTTTCGACTTTCCCTAAACCAATGCCAGTTCGCCATAATGCTATAGTTTTTCCAAAATTCTTTACTACTAATAAAACATTAGATTTGCCATATCTACCCTATGATCCCACCCGAGCACCATTAGGGGAAAATCGCTCTTTATTAGAACAGGGTTCTTTATGTTTTCAAATGAATGGACCAGGAAAATGTATCAACCTCACAGCTCGAGCTTTGGGGAAGTTTAATGAGCACCGAGGAGGTTGGGTAAGCACAACCCAAGATACTTCCAATGCAGATATAACATTTACAAATCGGACCTTTTGGCAGGAGGCAATTTGGGTTAATGGTACATTTCTACCACCTAACTTTTCAGACAAAGAACGTCCCCACCAACCAAAAATAGCCCCTCATTGTAGCTTGGAAGATGAAGGGCTGATATTGCCTTGGTCTGATTGTCAATCCTCCATCACTCGTTGGGCAGATCAGAGTAAAACCTTTTCCTTTTCTCCCAACATGATAGATGATCCAGAGAAGGAATTTGTTATGAAAGAGGGACTTTTCATACAGGACTTTAGAATGCATCCCTTTCACAAGTGGGTGCTTTGTGGAGTCAATGGCAGTTGTACAGAACTCAATCCTTTGATCTTTATCCAGGGAGGAGCAGTTGGAAAGGCTTCTTTTAATGGCATCTCAAGATTTGCTCAGTATTGGGGAATACATGCTGCCTCCCAGGATTCTTATGGATATACTAATACCAGTGTAGAGATCACTGGGTTCAATAAAACTTTGGTAAACCAGATTAATTATCCATCTACCCCAGTCTGTGTTTACCCCCCTTTCTTGTTTATTCTTTCAAATGTTTCATTTGAAGTCTGTTCCAATGATTCTTGTTGGATTTCTCAATGTTGGGACATAACAAAGAACACCCGTGCCATGGTAGCACGGATCCCACGTTGGATCCCGGTTCCGGTGGAAACACCCTCCACCTTATCCCTGTTTCGACAATAAAGAGATTTTGGAATTACTGCTGCCGTGATCATAGCAATTTCAGCCAGTGCAGCTGCTGCTACAGCTGCAGGGTATGCTATGGTTAGTACGGTTCAATCAGGCACAAAATTAAATCAGCTTTCAGCAGATCTGGCTGATGCCATCACTGTCCAAACTTCTGCTAGTACCAAGTTAAAGGGAGGGCTGATGATATTAAATCAGCGCCTTGACTTGGCAGAAGAACAGATAGGAGTTCTATACCAGATGGCCCAGTTGGGTTGTGAAAGAAAACTGGAAGCCCTGTGTATTACCAGTGTCCAATATGAAAATTTTACTTATGCAGCTAATCTGTCTAGACAGCTTTCCTTGTATCTTGCAGGAAATTGGTCTGAGGGATTCGATGAGACTCTTGAGGCCCTGAGGGTGGCAGTTTTAAAGATCAACTCAACGCGAGTGGACCTGTCATTGACAGAGGGCCTCTCCTCCTGGATTTCATCTGCATTTTCTTATTTTAAGGAATGGGTGGGGGTGGGTTTATTTGGCGTTGCCACCTGCTGTGGACTTGTGTTCATGCTCTGGTTGGTTTGCAAGCTCAGAACCCAACAAACACGTGACAAGGTTGTGATAGCTCAAGCACTTGCTGCCATTGAGCAAGGCGCCTCCCCCGAAATCTGGCTATCTATGCTCAAAAATTAGTTGACATTGGTGGCTGGCCTCTTTTGTAGAGTTCGCCCTAGGTCATTTAGTAGTTACTGTCACATAGCACTGCGGTATCCAGGGATGGGCAACTTTCCTCATGCACAGATCATCCTAAGACACGGGGCCCAGTGGCGATAGGGTTACCCTATGACAGGAAAAGGCTGTGACATTGGAGGAACGACCTAAGACAGGAGCCACAGCGGATGGGCATAATTACACAGACCTAGTCCAGCCTCAATTTAATAAAATAAAAAGGGGGAGATGTGGAAAGCCGTGCAGCGTGCAGCGTGCAGCGAGCAATCGCTGTGGAGAGCCATGCATGTGCCGCGAGCAATCACCATTATAAGATGGCGCTGGCCTCCGCTGTGACAAACTAGTAAACAAGCCTTGTGCACAAGTGCGAGAGTGAACTCACTCCTAGTCACTGCCCATTCTCGGGGTGTAATAGTGGTGTGATGAGCGAGCAACAAATCAAGAGCTGTCACGCCACATCAGGTGCTGAAACGTCATGACTGAGTGCTATATAAGGGACTCCATTTTCTGGGGTCGAGATCTTCCTGAGAAGTAAGCAATAAAGCTTTGCTGCAGAAGATTCCGGTTGTCCTGAGTGTGTTCTTGCCGGCGGGGACAAAAGCTCGGGATAAGCTCCCATACCTCCAGTAGAGTCCATCTCCAGTAGGAAGACAAGGCAAAAAATGACAGAATGGGTTGCCATTCCACAGTCAAAAACTCTGACTCAAAATTGTTCCTGTCTAAAAGAACTGCAGGGACCAAAAATGAAGAAGAGACTGAGGGAAAGGAAGTTCAGTGACTGGCTCAAATTTGGATCCAGCTCAAAGGAAGTCTCCAAAGCCTGACACTATTACTGATGCTGTGGTATGCTTACAGACAGGAGGATCGCTAGCATGGCTGACCTCAGATAGGCCCAACAAGCACCTGAAAGAGTCAGATGGAGATACTTACATCCAACAAATTGACAGAAGTTGGGGATCATTGTGATTGAATTAAGGAAAGGCTGGAAGAAGCTGAGAAGGAGGGCAACCCCATAGGAAGAGCAGAAGTCTTAACTAACCTGTTTTCCCAAGATATCTAAGAAACTGAGACACCAACCAAGCAGCATACAATAGCCTGCAACACATAAACAACAGAGGACTTCCTGGTCGGGCTTCAGTGAGAAAAGACACACCTAATCCTTGAGAGACTTGAAGTGCCAGGAAGTGGGGAGGTCTGGGAGGGTGAGGTTGGGGTGTGCACATCCTCTTGGAGACAGGGGAGGAGGAATGGGATGAGGAGTAGTTGGAGGCTAGTCTGAGTGGGGGAAAAGGACTGGACTGTAGAAAAAAAACATCATCATCATCATCAAATTTAACTCAGTGGAAAGCAACTGTACAGGCTAGTTATGTGTTAACTTGACACAGCTGGACTTATCACAGAGAAAGGAGCTTCAGTTGAGGAAATGCCTCCATGAGATACAACTGTAAAGCATTTTCTCAATTACTAATCAAGGGGGAAAGGCCCCTTGTGGGTGGTGCAATCTCTAGACTAGTAGTTTTGGGTTCTATAAGAGAGCAGGCTGAGCAAGCCAAGGCAAGCAAGCCATTAAAGAACATCCCTCCCTGGCCTCTTCATCAGCTCCTGCTTCCTGACCTACTTGATTTCCAGTCCTGACTTTTTTCAGTGATGAACAGCAATGTGGAAATGTAAGCTGAATAAACCCTTTCTTTCCCAACTGCTTCTTGGTCATGATGTTTGTGCAGGAATAGAAACCCTGACTAAAACAGCAGCCATGGAAAAAATTAACAGTACAGCCTATGATATTGGTATTTCTCTCATTCACCCATTATAAATTTGCAAAATCACATAGCTGAAGAAATCACAGACTATTGTTGAAGGACTGTGAGGAATCAATCTCAAAGTAGCTAGGAACCTTCCTCTTTTTTAATTTTTATTTTTATTTTATTATTATTAATTTTTTGTTAATTTTCATAGCACCAGAACATGCTATGCAGACCAGTATATGAGAAAAGACCTCAGTGGTCTTATCCAATGCTAAACACTGTATGCTGCAGTAGAGACCTATCTGATTTAGGATTGGTAAAGATCCTTTCCCAATATCTGGGTAGGATTTTGGCTTATTGACAGTGTATTTTGCCTTACAGAAGCTTTGCAATTTTAAGAGGTCCCACTTATCAATTCTCATCTTACAGCACAAGCCATTGCTGTTCTGTTCAGGAATTTTTTCCCTGTGCCCATATCTTCGAGGCTTTTCCCGACATTCTCCTCTTTAAATTTCTGTGTTTCCAGTTTTATGTAGAGTTCTTTGACTCTCTTATACTTGAGTTTTGTACAAGGAAATAAGGATGGATCACTTTGCATTCTTCTACATGATAAACACCAGTTATGCCAGCACCATTTGTTGAAAACGCTGTCTTTTTTCTACTGGATGGTTTTAGCTCCCTTGTCAAAGATCAAGTGACCAACGGTGTGTGGGTTCATTTCTGGGTCTTCAATTCTATTCCATTGATCTACCTGTCTTTTGCTGTACCAGTACCATGCAGTTTTTATCATAATTGCTCTGTAGTATAGCTTGAGATCAGGCATGGTAATTTATTGTTGAGAATAGTTTTTGCTATCCTAGGTTTTTTGTTATTCCAGAGGAATTTGCAAATTGCCTTTTCTAATTCAGTGAAGAATTGAGTTGGAATTTTGATGGGGGATTGCATTGAATCTGTAGATTGCTTTCAGCAGGATAGCCATTTTTACTATATTAATCCTGCCAACCCATGAGCATGGGAGATCTTTTCATCTTCTGAGATCTTTAATTTCTTTCTTCAGAGACTTGAAGTCCTTATCATACAGAACTTTAACTTCCTTAGTTAAGGTCACACCAAGATATTTTATATTATTGGTGACTATTGTGAAGGATGTTGCTTCACTAATTTCTTTCTCATCCTGTTTATTCTTTCTGTAGAGAAAGGCCATTCATTGATTTGTTTGAGTTAATTATATATCCTGCTACTGCACTGAAGATGTTTATCAGGTTTAGGAGTTCTCTGGTGGAATTTTTAGGGTCACTTATATATACTATCATATCATCTGCAAAAAGTGATATTTTGACTTCTTCCTTTCCAATTTGTATCCCCTTGATCTCCTTTTGTTGTTGAATTGCTCTGGCTAGGACTTCAAGTACAATGTTGAATAGGTAGGGAGTAAGTGGGCAGCCTTTTCTAGTTCCTAATTTTAGTGGGATTGCTTCCAGCTTCTCTCAATTTTCTTTGATTTTGGCTACTGGTTTGGGGTATATTGCTTGTATTATGTTTAGATATGGGCCTTGATTTCTGGATCTTTCCATGACTTTTATCTTGAAGGGGTGTTGGATTTTGTCAAATCCTTTCTCAGCATCTAGCTAGATGATCATGTAGTTTTTGTCTTTCAGTTTATTTATATAGTTGATTACATTGATGGATTTCCATATATTAAACCATCCATGCATCACTGGGATGAAGCCTTCTTGGTCATGATGGTGTATCGTTTTGTTATGTTGTTGAATTCAGTTAGCGAGAATTTTATTGAGTATTTTTGCATTGATATTCATAAGGGAAATTGGTCTGAAGTTCTCTTTCTTTGTTGGATCTTTGTGTGGTTTAGGTATCATAGTAATTGAGGCTTCATAGAATGAATTCAGTAGAGTACCTTCTGTTTCTATTTCGTGGAATAGTTTGAGGAGAGTTGGAATTAGGTCTTCGTTGAAGATTTGATAGAACTCTGCACTAAACCCATCTGGTCATGGGCTTTTTTTGTTTGGGATTCTATTACTGACGGCTTCTATTTCTTTATGGGATATGGGACTGTTTAGGTCATTAATCTGATTTTGATTTAATTTTGCTACTTAGTATCTGTCTAGGAAATTGCCCATTTCATCCCGGTTTTCCAGTTTTGTTGAGTATAGCCTTTTATAGTAGGATCTGATGATGTTTTGGATTTCTTTGGATTCTGTTGTTATGTCTCCTTTTTCATTTCTGATTTTGTTAATTAGGATACTGCTTTTGTGCCCTCTAGTGAGTCTGGTTAAAGGTTTAATCAATCTTGTTGATTTTCTCAAAGAACCAGTTCCTGCTTTGATTTATTCTTTTAATAGTCCTTTCTGTTTCCACTTGGTTGATTCCAGCCCTAAGTTTGATTATTTCCTGCCATCTACACCTACTACTCCTCTTGGGTGAATTTGCTTCCTTTCATTCTATAGCTTCTAGGTGTGCTGTCAGGCTACTAGTGTATACTCTCTTTAGTTTCTTTTTGGAGGCACTCAGGGCTATGAGTTTTCCACTTAGGACTTCCTTTATTATATCCCATAAGTTTGGGTATGTTGTGGCTTCATTTTCATTAAGCTCTAAAATGTCTTTAATTTCTTTCTTTACTTCTTCATTGACCAAGGTATCATTGAGTAGAGGGTTGTTATATATATATATATATATATATATATATATATATATATATATTTTCCTCATTTACATTTACAATGCTATCCCAAAAATCCCCCATACCCTCCCCCCCACTCCCCTAACCCCCCACTCCCACTTTTTGGCCCGGGCACTCCCCTGTACTGGGGCATATAAAGTTTGCATGTCCAATGGACATGTCTTCCCAGTGATGGCTGACTAGGCCTTTTTTTGATACATATGCAGCTAGAGTCAAGAGCTCCAGGGTACTGGTTAGTTCATATTGTTGTTCCACCTATAGGATTGCAGATCCCTTTAGCTCCTTGGGTACTTTCTCTAGCTCCTCCATTGGGGGCCCTGATATCCATCCAATAGCTGGCTGTGAGCATCCACTTATGTGTTTGCTAGGCCCTGGCATAGTCTCACAAGACACAGCTATATCAGGGTCCTTTCAGCAAAATCGTGCTAGTGTATTCAATGGTGTAAGCGTTTGGAGGCTGATTATGGGATGGATCCCAGGGTATGGTAGTCTCTAGATGGTCCACCCTTTTGTCTCAGCTCCAAACTTTGTCTCTGTAACTCCTTCCATGGGTGCTTTGTTCCCAATTCTAAGAAGGGGCAAAGTTCAGTTTCCATGTGAATGTTGGCTTTCTATTGTTTATGCTGTTATTGAAGATCAGCCTTAGTCTGTGATGACCTGATAGGACGCATGGGATAATGTATATATTTTTGTATCTGTTGAGGTCTGCTTTGTGACTGATTATATGGTCAGTTTTGGAGGAGGTACCATGGCGTGCTGAGAAGAAGGTATATCCTCTTGTTTTATGATAAAATGTTTTGTATATATCTGATAAATCCATTTGTTTCTTTACTTCTATTAATTTCAATGTGTCTCTCTTTAGTTTAATATTCTATCTTTATTTGGTTCATTTGTTGTTCTGATAATTATGTGTTGGAAGGAATTTCTTTTCTGCTCCAGTCTATTTGGAGTTCTGTGGGCTTCTTGTGTGTTCATGGGCCTCTCTTTAGGGTAGGGAAGTTTTCTTCTATAATTTTGTTGAAGATATTTACTGGCCCTTTAAGTTGAAAATCTTCATTCTCATCTACTCCTATTATCTGTAGGTTTGGTCTTCTCATTGTGTCTTGGTTTTCCTGGTTGTTTTGTGTTAGGATCTTTTTGCATTTTGCATTTCCTTTGGTTTTTGTGTTCCTATTCTCTTTGGAATCTTCTGTATCTGAGATTTTCTCTACCATTTCTTGTATTCTGTTACTGATGCTTGCATCTATGGTTCCTGATTTCTTTCCTAGGGTTTCTATCTCCAGATTTGTCTCTTTGGGTTTTCTTTATTGTTTCTACTTCCACTTTTAGACCTTGGATGGTTTTGTTCAATTCCTTCACTCTTTTGGTTTTGTTTTCCTGTAATTCTTTAAGGGTTTTTGTGTTTCCTCTTTAAGGGCTTCTACCTTTTAGCTGTGTTCTCCTGTATTTCTTTAAGTGAGTTATTAATTTCCTTCTTAAAATCCTCTACCAGCATCATGAGATACGATTTAAATCTTAATCTTGGTTTTCAGGTTTGTTGGGGTATCCAGGACTCACTGATGTGGGAGTGCTGGGTTTTGATCATGGTGAGTGGTCTTGGTTTTTGTTAATAAGAATCTTATATTTGCCTTTCCCGATCTGGTAATCTCTGGTGTTAGTTGTTATAGCTGTCTCTGGATGGAGCTTTTTCATCCTGTGATTCTGTTAGCATCTGCCAGCCTTCCTGGGAGTCCAACACTCTCCTGAGTCTCAGTGGTCAGAGTACTCCCTGCAGTCCACCTCTCCTCTAAAGGGGAAGGAGTGCAGGGGTCTGGTGCTCAGATCTGCCTCCTTGCTGAAGATGAAGGCCAGTACTGAGGCCTGTCCCAGAAGCTATGCTGCTTCTGTAGTCTGTCTGCTCTCCTGCACAGACTGGTCTCTGAGGGACACAGGATGCAAGATGCCTCTCTCACCTTCTCTGGTGTCCAGAGCCCTCCCTTGCTGTCACCCCTCTCCTGGTGGGGAAGGAGCTCAGGTGTCTGGAGGTTATGTCTGCTTTGTGGCTGAAGATCTAATCTCTTATTTTCAACACTTTGATAAGTTTCTCTCATCTCTCTACTAACTACTGCCCACTACGAAGAAAAAAAAATGACCAGTGTGGTTAGCAAATTATGACTATGGTTATAAAATAAATATATACAAGGTATGGAAACCATATTAGCTTATCAAAATAACAATACTAGTGTATATTCTAGGGCCTTATGACCTCCACAGCCACTGAGTTTTTTTCTAGAATTGTAGTATTAAACATGAGATACCTCTCTGTGGAGCAGGCATCAGTAGCAACCAGTATTGCACTGCAATACTGCTATTACACAAGTGCTAGCATGGGGTACAGAGCTAAACAAAGAATTCTCAACTGACAAAAAACAAATGGCTGAGAAGCACCTGAAAAAAAATGTTCTACATCTTTAATCAACAGGGAAATGCAAATCAAAACAACCCTGAGATTCTGCCTCACACCAGTCAGAATGGCTAAGATCAAAAATTCAGGTAACAGCAGATGCTGGCAAGGATGTGGAGAAAGGGGAACACTCCTCCATTGTTGGTGGGATTGCAAGCTGGTACAACCACCCTGGAAATCAGTCTGGTGGTTCCTCAAATTTGGACATAGTACTAGTGGATGATCCTGCAATACCTTTCCTGGGCCTATACCCAGAAAATGTTCCAACATTGGAGTACTACTCAGCTATTTAAAACAATGATTCTGTGAAATTCTTAGGCAAGTGGATGAATCTGGAGAATATCATCCTGAGTGAGGTAACCCAATCACAAAAGAACTCACTTGATATGCACTCACTGATAACTGGAAAATAGCCCAGAAACTTAGAATACCCAAGATACAATTTGCAAAACACAAGAAAATCAAGAAGAAGGAAGACCAACATGTGGATACTTCATTTCTCCTTAGAATAGGAAATAAAATACCCATGGAAGGAGTTACAGAGACAAAGTTTGGAACAGATACCAAATGATGGACCATCCAGAGACTGCCCACCCAGGGATCCTTCCCATAATCAGCCACTAAACGCAGACACTATTGCATATGCCAGCAAGATTTTGCTGGAAGGAGCCTGATAAAGCTATTTCTTTTGAGGGTATGTCAGTGCCTGGCAAATACAGAAGTACATGCTCACAGTCATCTATTGGATAGAACACAGGGCTCCAATGGAGGAGCTAGACTAAGTACCCAAGGAGCTAAAGGGGTCTGCAACCCTATAGGTGGAACAACAATATGAACTAACCAGTACCCCCCAGAGCTCGTGTCTCTGGCTGCATATGTAGCTAAAGATGGCCTAGTCAGCCATCATTGGGAAGAGAGGCCCCTTGGTCTTGCATGTTTATATGTCCCAGTACAGGGGAACACCAGGGCAAAGAAGTGGGAGTGTGTGGGTAGAGGAGCAAGGCGGGGGGGGGGGGAGGGTATGCGGAGGGAGGGTATTTGGGACCTTCAGGATAACATTTGAACTGTAAATGAAGAAAATATCTAATAAAAAAAGAAAAAATTCTGTTTGAAAAAATAAAATATAAGGTAATAATGTAATAAAAAAAAAGAAAATAGACTAATGCTTAGAGCTAAATCAGACATCTATATTTATCTTTCAACCACTGAAGCTAAGGGAATATCACCAAAGAGACAGAGTGATATAAGACAAGGATGGGAGTGGTATGTAAATTACTGTCTTTTGGATATAATCATCATAACCATGAACCCACAGTGAGAGTTGTTGGCTGCAGAATATCTGGCCAGTATCAAACATGCCAAAAGTCCTAGCATGCAAGGGATTGATGATCTGTAGCCCTCACCCTTTACTGAGTAGCTTTTGTCATAGGATAGTTGCTAAAAGAGTGGTCATAATTCTTTTTACAGAATGTGACCCCTCGTAAGTTGGGTCAACCCAGTGAATGGCCGCACATCCATATGCATTTAAGCAGCAATAATTAACTTATTGGGCTTTCAAACAAACAAAAGTATGAAGTAGATGGGGTTGAATTGATGAGTACATATGGGTATTGGGAAATACTGGGAAATGAAAAGTAGATGTGATCATCCTTTATTGTATTCCTATATGAAATTATCAAAAATAAAGAAAAAACATTAAAAATGAGTTGTTTGTTTCTAAACACACTGAGTATATAAAGTACATTTTTAATACTTGTAAATATGGATTTCTGCCCTTTCCAATTTATAACTCCTATGACAATCCTGAGTGCACTAGTTACTTATTCTCATGCATTAAATTATTCTTAATTTTAGTGACATAAGCTCATAATTGCTGTCATGTCCCAAAGCAAGTAGACCAAAGCTCTGAGTTCAATATCTTTTCTGAGTGTTCTACTTTTGGCCCGCACAGAACCTGTTGTTAATCTAATATTTTAATTATAAAGATCCTTCTTTTTGATAGCTTTTTCATGGTAGCCTGTGACTTTTTACAAATTGTTAGACTGTCTCACTAATTACACACTGACTGGTTGCTTCTGCCTGTTTTCTGTGTGTCAGACTTGCCACAGAACATCATAAAATGCGGGTCTTTGTTAGACTTTCACTTCTATGAACAGATAACATGACCAAGGTAAGTCTTATAAGGACAACATTTAGTTGGAGAGCTGCTTACAGTTTCAGAGACTTAGTACATTACATCAAGAAGTGAGCATGGCGGTGTCTGGGCAGTCATGGTTTAGGAGGAGCTGAGAGTTCTACAACTTCATCTGAAGGCTGCTTGCAGAATATTGACTTACAGGCATCTAGGATAAGGGTCTTAAAGCCTACACCCACAGTGACACAGCTAATCCAAAAAGACCACACCTACTTCTAATAGTGCCACTCCCTTAGATGAGCATGTACAAACCATCACAACATGGAAGTTCATTTCATAGAGCTGAGCAAGTAAGAAGGCCTCAGTAACAGCCAAAGGGAGTGGAATTCCCAGTGTTTTGCAACCCAATCATTTTGTTGTGTTTTGCTCATTAGAAACAAATTATTATGTTCAGTCTATACTCCTATATAAAGGATGGGACACTAATATGTAGTACTGTGGTCACTGGGACTTATACATGAACCTGTGTATTATACTTAGTAATCATCTTTAATTAAAAAGTATATGCTTATGTTAATTATATTTAATAGATATTTTTGATCACTTACTTCCAAGAAGGATAGAAAAAAGGTAGAGATACTGAACTATTTGTTAACAATTTATTGAAGTATTTATTTATGGACAGCACTGTTAAAAACATCATCTGAACATAGTCACATAACCACTAGACTAATTAAAAATATATGATATTAATACAATTTGCTTAAACATTACCTGATTCAGATGCTTAGATAAAAAGCTTGGAGCACAGATCCCAAACACATAGTCTAATCTTCTACATATCACCCAATTCTTGGCAACAACAAGTAAACCACAAATGTCCCACCCAAGTTTTGCTACCCATATGCTTGGGACACTGACAATTAGTGGTTCCTAGACCCTTAGCACACATCCCAAACTTCCTTTGTCATCCTTTAGCTCTGAGTACTGACAGATAAGGAGTCACCAGATCCTGACGCTGCCCTGAATTTCCCCAAGAACCAGGTGTGGACCAAGCCACAATGCACAAATGATTGGTTCCCTGTTTCAAATTGCACTCTAAAACTAACTCCAGATGTGGAAGTCAAAGCACAGAAAGAAAGAAAAGAAGAGCAGAAAGATACTATACCTCTAGTAAAAGTTACAAATCACATCATAATGCCCGCAGTGAAAATAACCTTGAAAACCTACCAGAAACATTTTAAATAAATAGTAAATAATGTTCAGATGACAAGAATATATTCTAGGATAATAAAAGAAGTCGATTACTTAGTACTTACCTTTGAAATGTGTTCAACCCAAGTTATAAAGCCTTTAGAGGGGGACGATAGAAGACAAGTGTTGTATCACTTTTAGGTAGTAAGCTGATTATTTTCAAGTACAACATTGACAGTTTATGGAAAATGTTTCTAAAGCATATAATCCATGCAGGATTGGGGATATTTAAAATCTCCAGTATTTTATAGGTATAATAATTTCAATAAAAACATGAAGAGATGAGGTAACACTTCATTTTCTACATATGAAAGTCAAAGAATATTCTAGGACTTTCTAAAGAAACATGACCCTGTAAATGATATATGTGACTATCTAGTTCACTTTCATTAAAATAAGGATTACAGAAAATAAATGATCAATCTATTTTTAAAATACCACTATTTGTCTCATATACTTTATGTTAAAATTGCATAGTACATTAAATGGCTATTCAATGAATGTTTATTTTATGCTAATTCTTGATAAAACTTACAATAAACATAATATATAACATACTGGGATTCTTGATAATATTAATAATATTTATATGTTCTAAAACCTAAATTTATTTAACATTGTATTTGCTTAAAAATACCACGTTTATTAACATCATAAATGGAAATAAAGTTATGTTAAGATTAATTTGCATCTATACAATTTAGCTAAGCTCAAAATTCATCTAATTGAATAATAGCATTTTTGGAAAATTATACTCTTATTTTAAATAAGATACTTTTAACTTAGAATACAAAATCAATAATATTTTTTGAAAAACAACAGAAATACTTGTTTTGTAATATAACTAGAGAAATACTTTTTAAAATAGACTAATATTATACAAGCAGTACAATCTTCAAAACTTGTTAGAAGAAAAATTATATAGGTGTTTAAGTATTTCAGCATGTATTTTGAAAATGGTTTATGGCTTCTCTTGTAAAGTTTGTAAAAACTGTAATTGAAATTGTATAATAAATTTACTTGTCTATTGATCTAGCCAGACACTACTTCACTATAAAAACATCTTCTTTACATTCAGAACCAGCCTTGAGCAGCCAAGATAGGAGAATAAGGTGGTCAGTCATGTTCTGAAGACATGCGAGGAATTTACATAAGACAACAGTGAAAACTGGCGCTGGAGGAGCCTTATTTGTGCATTGAGATCCTCCTGAGAATTACCCAGATACTCCATTTGATTCTACACCAGGAAAGTATAAGATAATGGAGGCAGTAATAAAAAATTACCCAGATGGGCATAAAGCAGTTGTGCTGCCTGTCCTGGATCTAACACAAAGGCAGAATAGAAGGTTATTCCTCTCTGCTGTGAACAAGGTGGCAGAAGTTTTAGAACTACCTCTAATGAGAGTATGCAAAGTAAAAACTTTTTATACAATGTATAATCAAAAGCCACTTTCAGGTATGTACTAGTATCTTTGCATGCTTGAAATTCTGAGAGACTGGAGACCCTTCAGAGAATGCTTAGAACAAAAGGTAGATGCACTACACCTGAACAACTATTCACTATTATGGAAGGTGAATACTTCAGGATCTGTAAATGCACCAATGATTCAAATAAATGACAACTTCTATGAGGATCTGACAACCAAGGTTATTGAAGATAATACAAATGAACTCAGAACTGGGAAAGTTCCAAAGTCTGGGCCAAGAAGTGTCTGGTTCTATTGTGAGCCAGCTGGAGGCCTTCCTTCTTTGACTGAACCACCCAAACAACCTAGCATTGGTGTAGAAGAAAGACTTTAACTTAGAGATCTCTACTTTCACTGTAGAGATGTCACTGGAAAAATAAAATATGAAATTATTTACATTGTTAAAAAATCCTCTTTATTTTCCCAGTACCTCCAGTTATGCATTTTGCTTGGTGAATTCTTTTCCTTTAATAATTGGTTTTCATGATCTGCTATGATAGAGTATTATCACCAATTGGTGCTTTAAAAGGAAGAGTAGTGAAAGCCATTACACTGAGTCAGAGCATTAGTGCTTCACTGATAGACTATAACAGAAAGACCCTGATGGCAGATAAAAAAAATACAGCTTTTATTTCATTTTATTAAGTTAAGAGCCACTGAATTTAAAATGGGAAAAAAGCCAGCCACATATTACTCATTATAGCTCAAATAAATTAAAGTGCTAATTTTATATTTCTCTAATCACATATTCATTCAATATTGTTCTCATTTGCTGCCTTCCAAGACTGGCATGTATAATTTGACTATTCATCAGAAATATGGAAGGCTTTTACAAGAAAAAAATCCCTTTTCATTGTAAATGAATCTATAAAATAATAATATCCAGTTTCCTGAAACACTTAGACTATAAAGCAAAATTTTTAGATGGTAAAACTTATAAAATTAGGTCTTAAATTGAAATGAGAATATGGAACCTTGCACAAGGGCATCTTCCTGCAGTAGCAATGAATTTGAGCCATGTGATAAGATCCAGGAGTGATATGATAATTCAGACAAATTAAAGAAGTAGATTAATGTCCAGTCCATGTTGCTAACAATTGTGAGCAAGGCTGGAAAAGAAATGCAGAAGTTTTCAGGTAGAATACCAGAGGAAGTGATCTCTTCAGTGTTCTATCTCTGTGAAGAAAAACATTCAAGAGTGATTTGCTTACAGTCCACTGTCATTCTGGAGGGTAGCATGGTGGCATGCAGACACAGGTGCTGGTGAAGTCACTGAGGATTCTATTACTGGATTCACAGGGAGCAGCAAGAATAAGACACTGGCACTGATCTGACAGTCTTTCACCAACAAGGTCATATTTCCTCCTACAAGGCCTCACCTACTAGTACAAGGCCACATCTTCTAATTTCTCTGAAGTGGTGCCATTCCCTTATGACCAAGCACTGGAATACATGAGCCCACAGGTGTCATTCTTATTCAAACCACTGCAGAAAGCAAAATTAGAAATCCACTGAAGTATAATTGTTGCTTTGTTCATAATTAAAATTATTTTCAGGACACCATGTAAATAATGAGAGCTATGCTTTATCCAAGTAGAACTGCTCTTGTCTGTAGTTACCATTAATATGACTTTAAATAGTTTATTTTTTGCTACATATTCTTTAGTGATTTAAATATAAAATAGGGTTGGAAGGAAGGCACAGTGATTAAAGGTGCTTGCTGCTAATCCTGGAGTACTGCACTTGATCCCTGGACACTACAATCTATACGCTAGAATGGAATCACAAATTTTCCTCTGATTTATGCATAAGCACAACCCACATGCACTGAATAAAAATGTAAAACTAAATTAATAATTAATTAAATGTAAAGTTAAATTAATTAACTTACTTTTTAAAGCAGGGCTAGGGAGAAGACCCATTAGTGACTCATGCATTTTGCTAATTTAGGGTACCAAGTTCTGTTCAGAGCACCCATATCAGGCAGCTCACAACATTGGATAAGTACATCTCTAGCTGTTGGGAGTCTTATTTTTGACTTCTAGATCCATTGTCAATATCACCTGCATATATCAACATTCTAACATATATATTTTGTTGAAACTATGTTTTAAATCTTTACAGACAGAAATAAAGTTTATATTAATGACCCAAAATTATATTGTAGCATAAATTAAGGATACAAATTCTAAGTTAACAGAATGTTGAATTTAGTAATTTCATTAACATATGAGAGAAGTGTTTTCCTAGGACAATGTTCTCTGTTCTATTTAAGTTCTGTTTTAAAGTTGCATAAATAGTATATATTTTATGTGCCCTTTGTGGACAGGCATTTTGAATCCCATGTACCTATAGTTCACTCATGATATAGTTATCTGTAATTTTGTATGAGTGCATGTGTGTGTGTATGTGTGTGTGTGTGTGTGTATACATATATATAATGCATGTATATGTGTACATATATGTATATATAATGTATATATATATATATGGCATAGAAATATATCATAATTCATTCTCTCTGATTAACAAATTTTATTTTTCATGCTTTATTATATGTGTTTTGGTGGGTTTGCCCACACATGTATCTGGGCATTGTGTGTGTGTGTGGTGTTTCTGGATACTACAAGAGGAATCAGATCTCTTCAAACTGGAGTTACAGAAAGTTCTTACTTGCCATATGGGTGTTGGGAGTAGAAGAGAGCTCTTGCAGGAGAAGCAATTGCTCTTAACTGCAGAGGCATCTCTCCATTCGCAGGAGAGATAACATAGAGTAGTTTCTAGTTAAATCTCTTATAAATAGAGTTGTTAGAAATTCACTCATGAATATTTTTAATTAAAAGGTGGATTTATTATGCATATAATGAAGTCGATTATAATCTTATAAAAATTATAAAACCACATTTTGAAATGTCTATTGTCTATCAGAAATGCAGGAAGGTTTCAGTTACTTTATAAAATGTTATTGTTCGAAAGTACAATGTTTTCCTTATCTCAATCTTACAAGTTGATATTTTAAATTACAATAATTTTAAATATAATAATTTATATACTACATACTGATTACCTATTTAAACATTAAGTATGTTTTTAGAGTATAAAATAACTGAGTTTGTTTCACTCATAAAGACAGATTTATTGATTTACAAACACCATTTAGAAGATGCCTACATAATACAGGATAAACTTTTTATTTCAAAATTTGTACCTTGATCTTGTCTGTAAAGATATTTTTTTAAAAATTAGGTGATATTTAAAACTTTAATATATAGAACATGATATTTCTTGTAAAATCATTTTAAGTTCACATCAAGGCTTATGCTTTGTCAGGGTTACAATACTTTCTATTTATTTTGTGCTAACAGCCATACCTGACATATACAGTCATGTTCTTTAATACATAACTATCCCCTTGAATGTCAGTAATTCTAATGACTGTACTATTGTTATATTCATATGATTATTTTGAATTATTTTAAGGTGTAACTTAAATATTTAATAAAGCAATTGTTTTTTAATGGTTCTATGCTCTACAAAATTATCTTCAGCATGTAATAGAATGTATATTTTTATAACACAAACATCCTTTGTTTCATTATTTCTCCAATAATTCAATTCAAAGTGTTGTTTTTCACATTATTTGTTTCCCTTTAAGGGACTGTGATTAGGCATTGAAGTACTTCAGAAAACTTTTGATTCTATCCATGATTTCACAATCTGTTATATGAAATGTATACTGATTGATTCACAGTCTCAGTAGCTTCTGGATTTTAGCGTTTTTGTGCATGTATAATTACATATTTTAAGAGGATATGTTAACCAGTTGCCAAATTCAGAACCCTTACATAATATAGAAGGACATTTTTCTTTTTTTTTCTTTTTTCTTTTTCTTTTTTTCTTTTTTTGAAATAATAGTTTATTTAGTCATTTTAAATTGGTTATACTTAAGCTGCAGTTACACAGTATAGTTTAAAAGCCTGTCATTTGCTACATTATAATGATATCTTTGAACTTAATTATTCATATACTCATACATTTTATAGTTGAATGAACTTTAAATATTATGTGGTATCAATAGCTTATTTAAATCTAACTAATTGAAAAAAGGATCAAGAGAAGGATCTGCTGTGCTCAAAAATCTTTTTTTTTCAGATTCTAAGTTTATCACTGGTGAAGCTATTTTGCTGGTGTTTATTATTATGGTGTTATAACAAACATCTACTAATTTAATGAATTTAAACAAGGTCAATTTACTGTTGCAAAGTCGTAGAAGACAAGAATTTAAAGAGTCTAACATTTCAGCTTTTCCTTTAGAAACTTTAGTGTAGAATTTATTTATTTCTCTTTGTCAGCTTTAAAGTGCACTCCTTCTCTGGTTATACTGCAACCATGTATCACAGATTCTCTTAACACAGCTCTGCTTTTGCAACTTAGATCTTCTTGCCTTCTTGCTGCAAGGAACCTTGCAATCTGGCCAAAAGACACATCTAGAATCATCTCTTAACTATAAAATATTCAGCAACATATGCAAGGCATTTTAACTGGCAGGCATAGCAACTGGGTGGATGAAGATTATCTCTGAGACTACATTGTTCATCCTACCACAGTGAACTTATGGTATCTATGAAACAGGTATGAACATTTAGTTGTTCAGTGTTCAAAACATGTAGCTGTTCTCTTCTAGATTTTAAATTTTAATGTGATATACACATTATTCAATAAGTATGCCTTTTTAATTTTAAAAGGTCCAAAATTCTTAAGGTACCTTATAAGTATCTTCATTATAACTGTGATGTCTAGTTGTCTAAAATCTGTGTCATCAGATATCCATAATATTGGTAAAACTAACTGTAGCTAAGAACAGCAAGCTTTTTTTTTTTGTACATCTAGATCAGTATATAAGTTTTCTGCTGGAAGTGCTCTAGATTGAACTTTTTCCAGTCCATATAAATCTATCATATTCCCAGATGTTTACCATTAAGTGTGCTCTGCAACTTAGTTATTTTCTTATCTCAACTTTTATAAGTAATTTGCACTCTAAAGTGTGTTCTTCAAGGGTATTCTCAACATTCCAATCATAGTTCATATTGTTGTTTGAACAGGAATAGGCCCCATAGAGGAATGCGTTTGAAAATTTGGTCATGTTCTGGTAGATTGGTTTTGTGAAACTGGAGTACTTTAGGGGGAGGAGTGTTATTCAGAATATGCATCGAATATTGGTAGCCTGGTTCTACTTCCTGTCCACATTCTGCGTCTTGTTCTGGGATAGAGACATCCCTGCTGCACATTGTTGTTGCCTTAAGTGGCAGGTATTTGGTTATAGCAACAAGGAAAGTTAATACAGAGAGAGAGAGAGAGAGAGAGAGAGAGAGAGAGAGAGAGAGAGAGAGAGAGAGAGAGAGAGAGAGAGAGAGAGAGAAACAGAGACAGAGAGACAGAGAGACAGAGAGACAGAGAGACAGAAAGACAGAAAGACAGAGAGAAGCACACACAAAACACCATCAGATATAAATACTTAATCCATTCACTTATGTATTGTTTTAAAATCCATTATGCATTGTTTCTAATGTGTTAGGGGTCACAGAACAGGTAGTAAGTATATGATGCCTGGTTAGTGGCTTGTGGGTCCAAGTCAGTTGAGACTGTTGGTCTTTCTACCATGTCATGCTCCTCCTCAGCTTCTTCTAGCCTTTCCCTAATTCAACCACAGGGGTCCCCAACTTCAGCCCAGTGGTTTGGTATAAATATCTGCATCTGTCTCAGGCAGCTGCCTTTTTGGGACCTCTTGGAGGACAGCCTTAAGCAGAATTTCAATTTGTGCCTGTCACTGAACACCTTTCTCTCAGTCTACTCCATTTTTGCCCCTGCAGTTCTTTTAGACAGGAACAACTCTGGTTCAGAGTTTTTGACTGTGGGATGGCAACCCCATCCATTCTCTAGATGCTCTCTTCCTCCTGGAGGTGGACTCTACAAGTTCCCTCTCCCCACTGTTAGACTTTTCACCTAAAGTCCCTCCCTTTGAGTCCTGAGAGACTTACGACTCCAAGGTCTCTGGTACATTATAGAGGGTCCCTTATCTACTACCCCCCAAGGTTGCATATTTCCATTCACTCTGTTTGCTCTCAGGAATTCTCTCCTGCCCCCCTCCATACCTGATCATAATCTTCTTTTTCCCTCCATGTCCCCTCTCCCATCCATTTACCCCCTCCCTCTCCCTACTATGATTGTTTTCTTATCCCCCCCAAATGGGACTGAGGCATCCTTACTTGGGCCTTTCAGCTTGTTAACCTTCTTGAGGACTGTGAGTTGTATCCTGGGTGTTCTGTAGTTTTTGCCTAATATCCACTTATTAGTGAGTATATGCCATGTATGTCCTTTTGGTCTGAGTAAACTCACTCAGGACTCTATTTTCTAGTTCTATCCATTTGTCTGCAGAACTCATGATGTTCTCATTCTCAATAGCTGAATAGTATTCCATAGTGTAAATAGAACTACATTATCTGTATCCATTCTTCCATTGTGGGACATCTTGGTTATTTCTAGCTTCTAGATATCACATATCAGACCACTATGAACATAGTGGAACATATGCCCCTATGGTATGGTGGTATATCTTTTGAGTATATGCCAAAAATTGGTATAGCTGGGTCATCAGGTAGATCTATTTGCATTTTTCTTAGGCATGTCCAGATTGATTTCCAGATTGTCTCTACCAGTTAACAATCCCACCAGCAGTGGATGAGTATTCCTCATTGTAAACATCCTTGCTAACATGTGCTGTCACCTGAGTTTTGATTTTAGCCATTCTGATTGGTGTAAGGTAGAATCTCAGGGTTGTTTTGATTTGCATTTCCCTGATGACTAAGGACTTTGAACATTTCTTTAAGTGTTTCTCAGCAAAGTGAGATGCCTCTATTGTGACTTCTTTGTTTATATCTATATACGATTTTTGATTGGGTTGCTTGGTATTTTTTGGAGGTTAGCTTCTTGAGTTCTTTATGTATTTTGGATATTAGCCCCATATAAGATATGGGGTTATTGAAGATTTTTCCAAACTGTAGGTTGCTGATTTGTCCTATTGACTATGTCCTTTGCAACTTTCTATCCCAGTGGCCTGGCTGGCCTGGCACTGGCAGGCAATGTCAGACTTGTTTTTATCTCATGGAGACTGATTCAGAGCTCCACAGTCTCTCCACCCAGCTCACTAGGTTCCCACTGGCAGGCTGTTACCATGCCAACCCTGTGCTTCATATCCCCCATGGACTTTGTGGTGCACCTCAGGCAAACCCACATTTTGCTGCTGTAGCTTTCTCTCTTGAGCCTGGACGAGCCACCGTGTGAAGGAAAACATAACACAAACTTTTTTCAGAAACTACAGTAACTCAATCATTGAGAGCAGAGCAACTAAAATCCTAATCTTTTAAACCTTACTAAATCTAAATCTTCTGGTGACAAATCCTGATGGATCTGCCATTGAAGCCTGGAGATACTTGTAGCTACATCTTGTCCTCACGCTATCCCATTCCAAAAGGACCTAACTCTCTCCTGCTTCCTCTCCTCTCTTCCTCTGTTCAACCTGGAAGTTCCATTTACTCGCCCAGTGACTAACTCCTTTATTCATTACGGGATACTTCACTCACCTGAGTACATGACTCATTCCTCATTCACAACCCCTTCCAGGAGAGCAGAATTAACATCAAAATACAAGCAACCCCAGGGCTATCTACAACATTAACTCCTAAGTATAAGGTGTACATATAGATCCTTTACCTTAAGTCTTTTCTAGATCAAAGGCAGTATGATTTCTTTTCTCTGTCCTCCATCATTTTTGTGTATTACTACTACCTAGCTCTTTAGCTGCTGGTCTTGTTAGCACTGCTATTGTTACACTTAACTACACTTACAAGGATATTTTAGGTTCTGCTGCTTTTGCCACTCTTGACAGTCTACAGCTTCTATCATCATTTCCTGTTCACATTTCTATTTAAACTTTCTCTACCAATGTCAATGATGAAAAGTTGGTGAGAAAGAAAATACCTCGAGAGAAACAGATTAGTGCTCAAACTTCAGAAAGACAATACAGAGAGGGTAATCCATAAATGATCCAAATAGCTTGAATCTGTAGAGCTAAATGGCAAGGTTCTACTCAAAATGCAACCTTTTATAGAAACGAATGGTCAGGTTGGCACTAGTTTTAGTCCTTCTGATGGAACATCAAAAGAAATATTCCCTCTGTCCTAGATAGGAATGTCTGTAACTAGATGTCACAAAACTTCAGGGAAAGTCTTTGAAACAGATGTAGCTAGAACAACTTTCTGAAGCAGCAGTTGTGTTTCACCACATGTAGTTGAAGTCCATCATCTTCAAGAATCTACCATCTACACACATCTGTCAGCACACCAAGAATGAGAATAATGCAGCAGAGAAAGAGGTTCCTGGTCCTAAAGTCCCCTGACCAACTGCCATACAACACCACGTAGACACTATCAATGAAGAGTCAATTATTTGTAGCCCCCACTATCTTGGCTAAATTGAAGCAAAGCTATAGACAGTGAAGAGAAAATAAGCATTAAAATGAGCACTCTCAATTAGTGTCTGTCTTACATTTTAGGCCATTTTACATTTTATAGTGCTCCATTCTTGGCCAAATAATTGCAGGAAAGCATAAATAATTTTGTCCATCTCAGTGGTAAGGGAATAGGAATGCTGTCAATTCTGTGGTCATTCTTATAATCCCCTAGAAAAGAAATATCATTAATTTGCATTTCTAAATTAAGTAGCAAACCATCCTTCTAGAGTAGCACAGAGTTAAGTTTCATCTATAAGAACCATAAATCATGTGTAGTATATGTGCTTCCTAAACTTTATCTATGCGCATTTACACATGTTCATAATGCATACATATATATTTGCTGCACTTCACCATGGTTGTGCTTAATATTAAACTGGGTGGGCTAGAGAAGTGGCTTAATTGATACAGTACTTGTACGAAAAGCAGAGGGATTTGACTTTATATCTCTAGTATGCAAACAAAAACTAAGCAAGGCAGTATACATTTTTAATCTCAAATTAAAGATGAAGAGAGAGATAAATCCTTGGCCTGGCAAGCTTACCTGAATCAGTAAGCTTTGTGATTAGTGAGAGAATCTGTCTCAAAAACTAAGACTGATGGAGGAAGACATATAAAATTTACCTCTGGAATCCATTTCATTCACATTCGTACATGCACACTGTATCAGTAATGTTTTATCTAGAATCACAGAACTTATGGGTAGTCTCTATATAGTAAGGCAATTTGTTGATGTCTTACAGTCTATAGTCCAACTCTCCAACAATGGTCAGCAGCAGCTGTGAATGAGAGTCCAAGGAACTAGCAGTTGCTCAGTCCCACAAGGCACATAGGCAAAGAAGAGACAATTTTCCTTCTTCCAATGTCCTTATATAGGTTTCCAGTAGAAGGTGTGTCCCAGAATAAAGGTGCATACCAGTAAACTGGATCTGGGACTTGCTTTGTCCCTGGCTGACCTTAAACTCAGAAATCTATTTGTCTCAGTCTCCTGAGATTAAGGATGTGTACTACTTTGCCTGGGCCTAAGCTTTTTAAGGCCACTATGCTTCCAGATCTCCATACCAAAATCCAGGTCAGAAACGTGTGTCTTCCAGCCTCAAAATCTGGTTCACTGGTAAGCCTTCTATTTCTGGACTGTAGTTCACTCCAAATATAGTCAAGATGACAATCAGGAATATCCACTACACACACACAAATATATCACACATACACAAAATGCCCCCATAGTATTTTCTTGTTAATATTTTTTTCTGTTAAAATTTTTTAATCTAGATCTCTACCCTTGAAGCAAAAGATGTATAATTAGTTTCAGCACTTTAAAATGTTTTAAAAAATTATTGCAGATTAGAACATTGCATACTTATAGCTCCATGTATTTTCCAAAGTATGTTTTTAAAAATGATTTTGAGATAGTTATAGTTAAATATCATAACATTCTCCCTTATAAAACTGGTTGTTTAAACATAGAGTTCCAAACTCAGTACCCTGGAGGAGGGATTTGAGCATAGCCTGAGTTTCTCAAGGAATCCATCTCATAGACTTATATTTTGCTATTAGTACTAAGGACTGGCAACACAGGTTTTTGTTGTTGTTGTTGTTGTTGTTGTTGTTGGAAACACTAACCCAGGAAACCATACAGGCTGTTTACATTTTTATATACTATAAAGTGAAATCTATTTTGCCTTTTGGAAGAATTTAAAATGACAGAATATTAAGACAATAGCCTCCTGCTAAACGTAGTGGTTGAAACCAAGAAGCTGTATAATGCAGGAGGCTGAAATGCTCACAAAATTTCATAAATGCCTTTCCTAAGTTGATGAATAAAAAGAACACAATCGAGACCACCAGGCAATCTACTCTATAAACACCAGAGTACAGAATCACCATTCTGCCATCAACAAATAGCAGACTTGGATTCAAGTAAGGCCTGATACTATTGCCACTTTAACTACTTTTAGTGTATTTATTAAGTCATGCAGTTTGTACTTTTTTATTTTGTAACAGTTCGTGATTTGTTTTTTTTACAACAATGTATTTGTACAATATAGTAGTTCTCAGCTGATGGAATGAATGAATAAAATGTATACTAAAAAAGAAAAGAAGTAAGGGCTGATATGTAATTATGGATGGGTAGCCCAGAGCTTAACAGTCTTCTCTAAGATCCCAAAATGACCCACTTGATGTAATTTAGTATATACTGCCTAGAGACATTTGTTTAGAAACTGACTTCATTTTCTATGTAAAAACGTAGAGAATAGGTAATTGTATTAAATGAACTGTTTTTGCCAAAGATGTAAATAGCTCAAGGATAACATTTCTTGGGCTATTCTCAGCTTTTGAATTATTGGAAAATTATGTAATATTGCAGATTGCAACTTGAACTGCTTGCCACAGATCTTCAAAAGCAATATGTTTGTTTTTGTTCAGTTGACAGTTGGATGAATAAGAAACATAAAATGCAATTATACTCTCCAAATTCTGAGGAGTTGCTCAGTGACACTTTGTGTACCAGACTAGGTTAACTAGAAAAAGCCATATGCAATGTATATGCTTGGCCCATGGGGTGGCAATATTAGAAGATGTGTCCCTGTTGGAGTAGGTGTGGTATTGTTGGAGTGGGTGTATCACTGTGGGTGTAGACTTTAAGACCCTCATCCTAGCTGCTGGAAGTCAGTATTCTGCTAACAGTCTTCAGATGAAGATATAGAATTCTCAGCTCCTCCTTCACTTTGCCTGCCTGGAAGAAGGCAGATGAGATGTTCCCACCTTAATGATAATGGACTGATCTTCTGAACCTGTAAGCCAGCTTCAATTAAATGTTGTCCATTATAAAACTTGTTGTGGTCATAGTGTCTGTTCACAGCAGTAAAACCCTAACTAAGACACCATGTACATTTCAAATTCTAACATCTAGCTGAGTTAAGGCCTTGAGATAGTGTAATATTTGTGGGCTATTGCTAAGGCCATGGTGACAGGATAGTATGCTGTGAGCTTACTGGAGTAAAGATTATGGTAAATTATTTATATCTTTTTAGAAATTAATTTTTACTATTTCTGTGCACACTATGATCATACTCTTACATATCCCTGCAGATTTAATGCACCCCAGGGTGATTCTTTTCCTGCGTATAGATCCAAGGTTTCTTTTCTTTGAAGATTTGCCTTAGAAACTTTGCAATTTCAAATTCTAACTCTGCATCTTCAAACTATAAATCTCCAAACCTTGTGCCAAAACTGCAATCCCAAAATGTGTTTTTCTAGGACACAGAGGTCATCTTGTTGAAACACAGTCATCTGTAGAGACTGTATTACAACTCCCCAGTCTATGTAAAATGTTAGGGACAGTTAGTAAATCCTCATAGTCTTCTTACACTGTGTATACTCATTCGCATTTTTCTCTAGTAATTTTCCACTACCTTGTCCTAAGGCTGAAAACCTTCTATCATTTTGTTGCAATGGAATTAAATTCTGTCTTTCTACTCTCTTGTAGGCATATTAAATAAAATCTCCCTTGTGTGTTTAGTTTCACCTGGTGCAATTTTTCTTTAGCAACTGAAAAATTTATAGCATATAAACTGCAGTAAATGCTGCCATCATAAAATTTGCAAGCCTGGACCCTGATATAGCTGTCTCGTATGAGACTATGCCAGTGCCTGGCAAATATAGAAGTGGATGCTTACAGTCATCTATAGGATGGAACACAGGGCCCCCAATGTAGGAGCTAGAGAAAGTACCCATGGAGCTGAAGGGGTCTGCAACCCTATAGGTGGAACAACAATATAAACTAACCAGTATCCCCAGAGCTCGTGTCTCTAGCTGCATATGTTTCAGAAGATGGCCTAGTCGGCCATCATTGGGAAGAGAGGCTCCTTGGTCTTGCAAACTTTATATGCCTCAGTACGGGGGAACACCAGGGCCAAGAAGTGGGAGTGGGTAGGTAGGGTGCAAGGCGGGGGGGGGAGGGTATAGGGAACTTTTGGGATAGCATTTGAAATGTAAATGAAGAAAATATCTAATAAAATAAAATTAAACAACAACAACAAAAAAAGAAAATGTGAGAAACTAACAACTGAGGTAATAGAATTCTTTAAAGTACATGAAAACTGCACTGTTGTCCAAATCTAAAATGAGAACTAAAACCAGATTGAGTTATTAGAAATGTTGTGTGTCTAATGTAATATTTATATTTCTTCAAGACAATAGTAAATAAGACATTGCTGATCGTATTTGCTAAGAATAGTTAAATGTTTTAAAATTAATTATTAACATGACTTCAAAAAATGTGTTTCAGAGAGTTAAACTTTAAGACAAATGCATGTGGAAAGTGAATATTAACAAGTAAAGGCATTAATTACAACATACCACATGCCACTAGTCCATACGTCTTAGTAAAAAGATACTAAGAGGCTATATTATTAAAAGTAGGAATGTCAAGCAGATATAATGTCAAGCTTTATGATTAAGTTATCTTAAAAATTGTTTTAGTAATATGTGATAAAGAATATATTTATACAGAACTACAAATATATGAATACTATGCTGACTAGGACAGAGTCTAGTAATCTTGAAATTAACAACAAAAGCCAGGTTATAAGAAGAGGAACATTTTGTTTCTGGTCAATAATTTACAAACAGAGTTCAGAGCACTGAGCATGAATATGTTTTTCCAGGAGTATGACATTTCATGTGACCAGCTTCTGAGAACATGAACCTGACAGATGACAAGATTACCTGCTGTATGTCAGACAGAGACATTTAGAGACAGGATTTTGCAGGACTTGATTTCTTAAGTAACATCTGACCTCTACTTAGACAGCTTCATTTAAAAATATCTCCATTTTTTTTTTTACCTATTTCTCCCAATATTAAATTCTGAAACATCCTAGTCAGAACAAAATTATCTATTTCATATACACTAAAAAGTAAGTAACAAAAACAAAACCCTTAAGTAGATGTTTTGTTTAAGGTCATTTGAAAAGCATGAAAATGGTCATAAGCCTGTTAAAGATATTCTTTTTTTTTTTTTTTTTTCTTATAAGGACAACATTTAATTGGGACTGGCTTACAGGTTCAAAAGTTCAGTCCAGAAAGGATGGACCATCTAGAGACTGCCATATCCGGGGATCCATCCCATAATCAGCTTCCAAACACTGACACTATTGCATACACTAGCAAGACTTTGCTGAAAGGACCCAGATATAGCTGTCTCTTGTGAGACTAGGCAGGGGCCTAGCAAACACAGAAGTGGATGATTACAGTCAGCTATTGGATGGATCACAGGGCCCCCAATGGAGGAGCTAGAGAAAGGATCCAAGGAGCTAAAGGGATCTGCAACCCTATAGGTGCAACAACATTATGAACTAACCAGTACCCCGGAGCTCTTGTCTCTAGCTGCATATGTATCGAAAGATGGCCTAGTCGGCCATAACTGGAAAGAGAGGCCCATTGGACTCGCAAACTTTATATGCCCCAGTACAGGGGAACGCCAGGGCCAAAAAGTGGGAGTGGGTGGGTAGGGGAGTGCGGGGAGGGTATGGGAAACCTTTGGGATAGAATTGGAAATGTAAATGAGGAAAATAAATAATAAAAAATACTAAAAAAATATTCAGTCCATTATCATCATGGTATGTGCATGGCAAAATAGGAAGTGGGTCTTATAGCCCACCCCTACAGTGACACACCTACTCCAACAGGGCCACACCTTCTAATAGTGCCACTCCCTGGGCCAAGCATATACAAACCATCACATTCCACTCCCTGGTCCCCATAGGCTTGTTCAAACGTATGAGTCTATGGGGGCCATACCTAAACATAGTATAAAGCAAAATACATTTAGCCCAACTTCAAAAGTCCCCATAGACTATAGCAGCCTCAACAATCGTAAAATCCAAAGTTCAAAATCTCTTATGAGATTCATCCAATAACTTAACTATAATCCCAAAAGCAAGACAGGAAACCAGCTGGGCAAACTCCAAACTCTGCATCTCCATGTCTGATGTCAAAGCAGTCTTCAGATCTCAAAATCCTTTTTCATCTTTGTTGTATGCAACAAACTTCTTTCTCCTGGGCTGGTTCCAATCCTTGTTAGCAGCTTTCCTCAGCAGATAGCCCATCTCGAACATCTTGGGATCTCCAAGGCAACTTCAACATTACAGCTTCTTTTTTCACTGTCTGGGAATCACACATGATCTTATGGGCTCCTCCAAAGAGCTGGTGTCACTTCTCCAGCTCTGTCCTCTGTAGCACTCTCAGCTCATGTTCATCTACTCCACTGCTACTACTGTTCTTGGTGATCCTCCCATGGTACTGGCATCTCCAATACACTGGGGTCTTCTGCTGAAACTAGGCTCCACCAGTAGACTCTCATAGACATTATTAATGGTGACAAGCCTCCAATCTTTTGCGTGACCCCTTCAGTGCCAAACCTCAGCTGCTCTTCATGACCCCTTCATGCCTTCAAAACCAATACCACCTGGGTGACTCTTACACATTACCAAGTCCAGCTGCTACAGGAGGTACAACCCTGGCTATCTCTAGAACACAACTTCTTTGTGCTCTCAGGAAACACTTCCCAGATTTCACCTCAGTGATGCTGGTCTCTTCTTAATCACCACTAACTTCTTAGCTCCAGCTAACCAGCATCAGTTGTCCCAGCAGTCCCTTCTATTCTGAACTCTAAAGCCAGAGCCATGTGGCCAAAGCTGCCAAGTTCTGCTATTTGCTGGGGCTAGAACATGACCCCTTGTTCTATTACATTATCACTTGTTTTCTGTTTTCAAACGCCTTCACTGCCTAAGCATGGCTGTCCTGGAACTTGCTCTGTAGACTGACTTTGAACTCAGAACTCTCCAGGCCTGTCTCCTAAAACCTAAAGATATTCTTAGTCATATCCTCAATAAAAGATAATAAAATATTTCATCGATTGAGTCCCAAATATGAAAGAATAACTTAACATGATTATAACTTAATTATAATAATAACTAAAAATGCATTCCAGGAATCTGAGTTAGAAAATAGAAAACACTTTATGTTGAGATATATAATTTTTAAATATTTCTAGATTTATATTGAACTGAATAATCCATGAGATCAGTAACTATTTTGAAGGTATTTTACAACTATTACTTGAAAATACTGGCATCTGGAACAGAAAGTTTGGAAGAGAGGGCAAATTTGTGAGTTCAGAAAAGAAATCCTCTTCAAATGTTTTGATTATAATTAAGCAAAAGAAATATAAAAATCATTAATTTTTTGATGCCACACCCACTCCAGTAGTGACTGCCTGACAGGCCCAAAAGCTTGGATGCAGTCGAGTCAAAAAGTTCATAGAAACTTAGTCTCCTGGAACCTGGGCATCCTGTAAAACGAAATGTTCCAAATCTGTCCTTGCTTTTGTCAGTGAATGGATTAGTGTGCTTTCCTTCAATATTGTTTTATTATAAGTGCCTGTAAGGATTGATTTTAACATAGAGCTAAGTTAGATTAGCGTCCACCAGTGTTCCAATGCCCTAGGAAATTATTGAGCCAACCTTAGGCTTTAATCTTTGTAAGAAAGTTACTCATTCAGATTAAAAGCCTCAAGTGTTGACAGAGAGACAGAGAAAGATCAGGTATTATGATTTACTTGTATAGAACTAGAAATCTCAGGGCTAGTCTGCAAAGTATACTTAGAACAGCCAAGTCACTCCCACACACAGGAATTTACAATGGCCTAAGGGGAAGGTGGATTATACAACAGACTAGAATTGGAACTATGGTAAGGGCATGAAGCCCTTGCCCCTGGCTTCTAAGAATAAGCTGACCTTAGGTGGGGCTGCTTTTGATCTCAGTAGTTAAAATTGATTTTTACCCCAGTTGGTTCCTGTTAGCTTTTATGTATGAATTCCTCTGTTTTGTTGTTAAAATCCTTTTGCATCAGGTAACTTCATTATATCTTGGATAACCTTAATATAAGTCTGATGCTCGCTTAGAGAAATTACATTCAGATCAATACTCCTTCGTGTTAGCATCTGTTTGTCACTTTTCACTGACTCCCTGACCACCTGTACTGGAATCCTGATTCTCCTGCGGGTTGGGGGCCGACTGAGGCCAGTCCACAGCAATTTGATTTATTGGCTTTAATATGTAAGCCTTGATATGTAATAATATATGAGGTTAGATTATATAATCCGTTGCTCAATAAGTTCTAATTTTGAAAGGGCAAACATTTGAAATTATCAAGTGATAATTAAAATGGAACCATTTTCTTTATTTGTAATCTTAAGATGTTACTTGTATTTTTTTCCAAATAAAATGAAAATATAGGGTGATATGACCAATGTTTTCTCAATATCCTGATTATTATTTAAGCCATAAGAAAAGTGGAAGACTATGTAATCATTATTAAATTTCAACACAAAATAGTGCAGCATAGCTAGTATTAATCTATCTATATTTAAATGTTCCATTTGATTTTACATAGATTGTAATTAAAATGGCATTACAGTTACTATACACTTATGGAACATACAATGCTAAGAGGAATGACAAAAGGATGTTGTTTTAACCAACTTAAGAATATTTGGAATCCATACAATTGTATTGTGAACTGTGAGTAGAGGTCAAATACTGTATTTTTTTTTAAATTGTTGTATTTGTTGGCATTTGTTTTTCTGTAAGTATTATCATTATTTTTATTTATTCAAACTATAAGTTGCTTTTTTTTAACATTTTCTTATTTAATTTCTCCATTCCAATCTATTTAGATGTTGTTTTATAAAAGTAATACATGCAATGTTAGATTAAAATTTGAATTAGCTTTTCTTTAAATATATACATTTATTGACTGACTGATTTATTCATTATTGATTTATTTATTGAGACAGATTCTTGCTGTGTATCCTTGGCTGATTTAAAGATAAAACTGACCTTTATCTCATAGAAATATACTTCTCAAATTTTAGAATTTCAAGTGTGCACCACCATACCCAGCTATTTTATAAGTAAGAGTATATTTTTTCATATATGTGTATGCAACTAATTGATGTTGGTTGCTCATAATAGGTCAGAGAGAATAGGTTATACCTCTTGGAACTATACTTGGAGTGGAACTGAAGTTTGGGATCGTTGTCACATATGATGTTGCTGTTGGGAGCCATACCTGTTTCCTCAGTATGTGTCTTCACAATTGAGTCATCAGTCCAGCACTTAAACTAGTTTTGAGAGCTACCATAAAATAAGTACACTTATGCAGGTTTCTCAATGAATCATTCTATATTTACCACATTTCCAACTGTATTTTCATTCTGCATCACTAATGTTCATACTTCATTTTGAGCACTAGAGTACTAAGTTCATTTTGATGATAGTTCACTTTCACATATACCATAAAGTCAACGAGTCCTACAAATTTCTAACAATAGAATACTTCTTGAGTGTTTCCAGCTATTCAATCACTATAAAAAATGTTTTACTAATTTTTGATAAATGAAAGTACTAAATCATAATTCTACATACACTTGGTAATATATTTGACTAATACTTTAAAATATACAAGTGATAAAAAATAACACAGAATAATCACCTAGGTAAAGGTGTAGGTTTTATTAAAAATAATTATGGTATATAATTTTTATGAGTATTCTTGAGATTTTCTTCAGATTTTAGTCATCTATAGTTTTTCTACTTTATTTTTGCCTAAAATAGACTGCTAGATTCCAGCTGTAATACTATTCCATTGAAAAATTTAGAATCAGAAAGACCTAGATCTCAATAAAGAGTAAGTTTCTACAAAACTATCATCTTCATAAATTTCAGCTATGAGTCTCTAGACAGAATGTAGAAATCAGTGCTACTGAAAAGAGCCAATAAATGAACAAATGTTGCAAGACTATGAATCAAGTGTTCTCTGATTTGTATCAAACTATCTTAGGAAACAAAGTTACCATTTTTGATAAACAATAACTCATTGATGCTGCAGAATAAATTGCACACACCTCCAAAGAGCAGGTGATCATTTTTCTGACTGGCAGAATGCAGATCCTGGTCTTGGCAACATGGCTACATGCATTAATGGAGGTAGCCTACAAAATGAAGAACAAGTAAGTGAACTGCTAAGCTTGTTGCACAATGCTTCCTGAAATTTTGAGTATTAAATCACACTGGCAGTTGAAGGGGTTTAGTGAAGCCAGCGAAGTCATGAGGAATAATCCTTTGCAAAAATGGAATCACTTACACCTAAGGTGTTAACACTAAAATAAAAAAAAAATCATTAAAATAAATTTTAGGGTCTATAACAAAATCTCCATGTATTGGTAGAAATGTACTCCCTTCATAATCTAAAATTTCTGACATAAAAATGAAAGGCAACATGGGAGATAAAAAAAAAATTGTAGGCCAAATCTATAA
This sequence comes from Mus caroli, assembly GCF_978045245.1. Lineage (NCBI taxonomy): Eukaryota > Metazoa > Chordata > Mammalia > Rodentia > Muridae > Mus > Mus caroli. The sequence goes on along the minus strand of NW_028227258.1, from coordinate 148,903,320 downwards.
GCAATTAACTCTGTCTTAGTCAGTGTTCTATTGCTGGGATGAAACACCATGACCACAGTAATTTTTATAGAGGAAAGCATTTAATTGAGGTTTGCTTACAGTGATAGAGATTTAGGCCATTATCAACATTACGGCATCATGCAGGCAAACATTGTATTAGAGAAAGAGCTTGGTATTCTACATCTGGACCCATAGAGTAGGGAAAGACAGCCATTGGCTTGGCTTCAGCTTTTTTAACCTCAAAGCTCACTCAAGTGAGACACACCCTCCAACAATGACACACCTGACAACTCTTTCAAATAGAGCCATTCTCTAAGCTTTCAAATATACAAACCTAAAGGAACCATTCTTAACTCAAACCACCACCAACTACTAAGCAGAGGAGAATTAACCACTCCCGGGGATGAGACTCCTCTTGGTTATACAATGCAGAGTGGTCAAACTTCAAACCATTTAAACACAAACAATAAATAGACTCAGATGGTTGAATATACACATATATGCCCATATACATACATATAAATATAATCAAAGAATAATAGGCTAATAACTTGAGAGATAGGGTTTCTAAGGAGAGTACCAATGTAAGTAATGTAATTTTGTTTCAAATAAAAACACTTCAATTGAGCAAAATACTAACATCGTTATTTAATATTTTTATTTTTTTAAGAATTTTACAGGTTATTTTACTCTACTATGTAATTTTAAGAAGCACCAGCACCCCTCCAGAAGTTATTGGTGCCATTCTCTCTATGAAGCCCCTAAAAATGGAGCTCAACTACTCAATGTAAAAAGAACAAATATATGTGTGTCCTTACGGAAGGATGCTTCATCATATGTTCTTTCATGTGCTTGCTGTAGCAGAACATCTTTGCACCTGTGCTTCAGTGAAATATTTCTTTGCCTGTTTGCCACAGCAAAATACCATCCAACACAACTGACTTCCCAAAGAACCCTTAAGTTTCCACTTTACTTAGTCCTAAATGAGATGTCTTCATCAAACGGATTCTCTCAAGGGTTATGATACTATAATGGAACAAGAGGCAGAAAGACTGTAAGAGCCAAAGTGGACAGATGATTCCATGGAAACAATGCCTTTCAGATCCAACAGGACTGATGCACATATGAGCACCCACAGTTTCAATCCAGATGGAGGTCCTAGTTCTTAGAGGAGTAAGTGCATCTGAATTCCCTAAACAAGAAACTATGTGCAATTGATATCCACATGCAAAGCAAAGAAATATTTTTTTCCAATGGAACTTCAGTGTGTAAATTAACCATACTAAAGCATATGTCCCATGCATACCAGTAGATGGTTAACACAAAGCAAACTCAAGAGTGTTCATGCATACATTTTGTCTCATATTGCTTTGCTTGGACATTTTTTGTTTGTTGTTTTGCTTATATGCAAAGTTCTAGTGTATATTTATGTAGTATGAGTGATTCTTTTTTCCCTTTGCTACTTTTAGATTCTGACTTGTTTATTTTGTTGTTGTTATTTGCCTTTATGAAGAGAAATTGAACAAAAGCCTGTCAAGTAGGTGGAGAAGTAAGTGGAAAGTATTAGTCAGTGGAGGGAAACTATGATCAGAATATATTGTATGATCAAAATTTTCCAAAAATTATGTATGAGGAAAAAATAAATTTATGTTGAAAACAAACAGATGGCAAATTGCTGTATGTCAAATAAATTACATAAGCAGTGTGCTTATCCATGGAATATGAGTCCACTAGATAATTATCCACTTAATCTGGCAGAGAACTTGTGAGGAATAGATGTTTCCATAAGAATATTTTGTCATGTCTACCTTTAGATTTTCCATGGAATTTTAATAACTTCATCTAGTTTATGTCTTCTCATAAAAATTCTGCAAATGGCAAAGAGAGGACTAAGCAATCATGCAGCCTAAAAATCCTAAAGATTAATGGTTAAAATTTGGATAATACATAACAAATAACAATAAACCCTTCACTCTCTTCACTACTATATACCTCAATTATACCTGAAAGAGGGCAGGCTTTAGCCTACGTAATAAAAACACTGCATTTCAAAAGAGCAATATCTTTTAGTGGGTTCCCAAAATCAATAGATTTTTTTTTCTTTTTTGTAATGGTAATCTAACAGCTTAAAAGAAAGGCTGGTACCTTAGCTAGAAGATGGGTTATGCCATGTTGACATACTGTTCTAGAATATATATTTGTCAGAAGACTTATTTAAATTATCAGTGAATCATGTGCATTAATGCTGTTAATGGTGAAAAGAATTCACTCCTAACATGTACATAAAATAAATTATCATACTAAGCCCTTGAGACATTACCAGTTGCAAGCCCTGTAGGATAATCCATAAATTGATGCCATCTTTACCTATTGCCTTACCACTGAACCCTCAACTGAAGGTAGTATAATTTCATACTCTGCACTGAACAGGAAAAAAAAATTGATACACAATTTACCGTTCACTTTTGTGGCCTTCTGTCTTAGTTAAGTTTCTCTTGCTGACAAGAACCATCATGACCACATAAATTCTTATAATGGAATACATTTAACCAGAGCAGGTAAAGTCCATTATCGTCATGATAGGAACCATGGCAGCAGGGAGATATGGTATTGGAGAGGTAGGTGCCTGGGAGCTCTACACCTGGATTAGCAGGTAGCAGGAAGAAAGAATGACACTGGGCCTGGCTTGAGCATCTGAAATTTCAAAGCTTTCCCTTGATGAGACACATCTTTGAACATGACCATAGCTGCTAATAATGCCACTTCATAAGAGCTGATGGAGGCCATTTTATGGAGGATCCTATATTTGGATTCTTGGTTCTCAGTTGATGGAACTTTTTATAAAGGATTATGAGATGTTGATTTCTGCTTGGTAGAGAGTATGTCTCACTGGAGAGAGTCAACTTTGTATTTCAAAAAAACAAAACAAAACAAAAAAATCTGTACCTTCTTACTTGAGAAAGATGTGAGTTTTCAGATGTTCCTGCCACTGTGTCATGCTCTGCAAATGGACTCTAGGAATCTGAAATTGTAAGCACAATTACAGTCCTTCTTTTATAAGTTGTCATGGTTTCCAATAAAAACAATAAAAAATAAACTAAGATACTTTCAATTCACTTTCTTTATACTTTCTTCCTGTCTTTTCAAAATTGTAATAGAATTCAAACTCCTTTATAAATAGTAAATATTAACTCAAACAATTTTGACAATGTTCAGAAATATCTGGGAAAAGAATTAGTGATGATTAAGAATAGATGATTAAATATTGTCAAGTTGACAATAACCTTGAAGAAATAAGAAAATCTAAATAACAATGAATTATCTAATTTCTTTTTTTATATTTTTATTAGATATTTTCTTCATTTACATTTCTAATGCTATCCACAAAACCCCCTATAGCCCTACTCCCCAAAACAACGACTCCTGCGTCCTGGCCCTAGCATTCCCCTGTACTGAGGAATGTGATCTTCTCAACACCAAGGGCCTCTCCTCCCATTGATGGCCAACTAGGGCATCCTCTGCTACATATGCAATTAGAGACACAGGTCTGGGGCTACTGGTTAGTTCATATTGTAGTTCCTCCTATAGGGTTGCAGAAACCTTTAGCTCCTTGGGTACTTTCTCTAGCTCCTTCATTAGGAGCCCTGTGTTCTATTCAATAGATGACTGTGAGAATCCACTTCTATATTTGCCAGTCACTGGCATAGCCTCAAAGAGAGAGCTATATCAAGGTCCTGTCAGCAAAATCTTTATAGCATGTGCAATAGTGTCTGCATTTGATGGCTGATTATGGGATGGATCCCCTGGTGGGGCAGTCTCTAGATGGTCTTTACTTCCATCTCAGCTCTGAACGTTGTCTGTGTAACTCCTTCCATGGGTATTTTGTTCCCCATTCTAAGATAGAACGAAGTATCCACACTTTGGTCTTCCTTCTTTTTGAGTTTCATGTGTTTTGCAAATTGTATCTTGGATAATCTAAGTTTGTGGGCTAATATCCGCTTATCAGTGAGTGCATATCATGTGTGCTTTTTATGATTGAGTTACCTCACTTATGATAATATCCTCCAGATCCATTCATTTGCCTAAGAATTTAATGAATTCATTGTTTTTAATTGCTGTAAATGTCCCATATCTTCTGTATCCATTCCTCTGTTGAGGGACATCTGGGTTCTTTCCAAATTCTGGCTATTATAAATAAGGCTGTTATGAACAGAGTGGAGCATGTGTCCTTAATACAAGTTGGAACATCTTCTAGGTATATGCCCAGAAGAGATATTGCTGGATCTCTTGGTAGTACTATGTCAAAATTTCTGAGGAACCACCAGACTGATTTTCAGAGTGGTTGTACCAGCTTGCAATCCCAGCAACAATAGAGAAGTGTTTCTCTTTCTCCAAATCCTCGCCAGCATCTGCTATCACCTGAACTTTTTATCTTAGACATTGTGACTAGTATGAGGCTGACACTCAGGATAGTTTTGATGTACATTTTCCTAATGATTAAGGATGTTGAAAATTTTTTTCAGGTGCTTCTCAGTCCTTCGGTATTCCTCAGTTGAGAATTCTTTGTTTAGTTCTGTACCCCATTTTTAATAGGGTTATTTCATTTTCTGGAGTCCATCTTCTTGAATTCTATATATATATTGGATATTAGTCCCCTACCTGATATAGGATTTGTAAAGATGTTTCCCCAATCTGTTGATGGCCTTTTTGTCTTATTGACAGTGTCTTTTGCCTTACAGAAGCTTTGCAATTTTATTAAGTTCCATTTCTGGATTATCGATTTTACAGCACAAGCCATTGCTGATCTGTTCAGGAATTTTTACCTGTGCCCATATCTTCGAGGCTATTCCCTACATTTTCGTCTATAAGTTCCAGTATCTCTGGTTTAATGTGGGGTTCCTTAATCCACTTAGACTTGAGCTTTGTATAAGGAGATAAGCATAGATCTATTTGCATTCTTCTACATGATAAACAACAGTTGTGCCAGCACCATTTGTTGAAAATGCTGTCTTTTTTCCACTGAATGGTTTTAGCTCCCTTATCAAAGATCAAGTGACTATAGGTGTGTTGGTTCAATTCTGGGTCTTCAATTCTATTCCATTGGTCCTCCTGTCTCTAGGTGAACAAGTACCATGCAGTTTTTATGACAATTGCTCTATAGTACAGCTTGAGGCCAGGCCTGGCGATTCTACCAGAGATTCTTTATCATTTGAATAGTTTTGGCTATCTTAGGTTTTTTTGTTATTCCAGATGATTTTTCAAATTGCCCTTTCTAACTCTGTGAGGATTTCAGTTAGAATTTTGATTGGTGTTGCATTGAACCTATAGATTGCTTTTGGCAAGATAGCCACGTTGACTATATTATTCCTGCCAAGCCATGAGGATGGGTGATCTTTCCATCTTCTGAGATCCTCAATTTCTTTCTTCAGAGACTTGAAGTTCTTATCATAAATATCTTTCACTTCCTTAATTGGAGTCACACCAAGGTATTTTATATTATGTGTGACTAATGTGTAGGGTGTTGTTTCCTTAATTTCTTTGTCAGCCAATTTATCCTTTTTGTAGAGAAAGGCTACTGATTTGTTTGAGTTAATTTTATATCCAGCTACTTTACTGAAGCTGTTTATCATGTTTAGGAGTTCTCTGGTGGAAGTTTTAGGATCACTTATATATAATATCATATCATCTGCAAATAGTGTTATTTTGACTTCTTCCTTTCCAATTTGTATCCCCTTGATTTCCTTTTGTTGTCTAATTGCTCTGCCTAGGATTTCAAGTACTATATTCAATAGGTAGTGAGAAAGTGGGCAGCCTTATTCAGTCCCTGATTTAGTGGGATTGCTTCAACTTTCTCTCCATTTAGTTTAATGTTGGCTACTGTTTTGCTGTATATTTTTTAGTTATGTTTTGTATGGGCCTTGAATTCTTGATCTTTTTAAGACTTTTATCATGAATGGATGTTGGATTTTGTCAAATGCTTTCTCAGCATCTAATGAGATGATCATGTGTTTTTTGTCTTTCAGTTTGTTTATATAGTGGATTATATTGATGGATTTCTGTATATTAAAATATCCCTGCATCGCTGGGATGAAGCCTAGTTGCTCATGATGGATGATTGTTTTGATGTGTTCTTAGATTCGGTTAGCAAGTATTTTATTGAGTATTTTTCATTGATATTCATAAGGAAAATTTGTCTGAAGTTCTCTTTCTTTGTTGGGTCTTTATGTGGTTTAGATATCAGAGTAATTGTGGCTTCATAAAATGAATTGGGTAGAGTACCTTCTATTTCTGTTTTGTGGAATAGCTTGACAAGAATGGAATTAGGTATTCTTTGAATGTCTAATAGAATTCTACATGAAACCTATCTCATCCTGGGCTTTTTTTGGTTGGGAGACTATCAATGACTGCTTCTATTTCTTTAGTGGATATAGGATTGTTTATGTCATTAATCTGATCCTGATTTAACTTTGGTAGCTGGTATCGGTCTAGAAATTTGTCCATTTCATCCAGGTTTTCCAGTATTGGTGTTTATAGCCTTTTGTAGTAGGATCTGAAGATGTTTTGGATTTCCTTATTTTCTGTTGTTATGTCTCTCTTTTCATTTCTGATTTTTTAAATTAGGATACTGTCATTGTTCCTTATAGTTAGTCTGTCTAATGGTTTATCTATCCTGTCAATTTTCTCAAAGAACCAGCTCCTGGTTTGATTGATTCTTTGAATAGTTCTTTTTGATTCCACTTGGTTGATTTCAGTCCTGAGTTTGATTATTTCCTGCTATCTACTCCTCTTGGGTTAATTTGCTTCCTTTTTTTCTAGAGCTTTTAGGTGTGCTGTCAAGCTGTTAGTGTATTCTCTCTTTATTTTCTTTTTAGAGGCACTCAGAGCTATGAGTTTTACATGTAGGAATGCTTTCTTTGCGTTCTATAAGTTTGGGTAATTTGTGGTTTAATTTTCATTAAACCCTACAAAATCTTTAATCTATTATTTTAATTCTTCCTTGACCAACGTATCAGAGAATAGAGTGTTCTTCAGCTTCCACGTGAATGTTGACTTTCTATAATTTGTGTAGTTTTTTTTTTAAATTTTTGTTACATATTCTCCTCAATTACATTTCCAATGCTATCCCAAAAGTTCCTCATACCCTCCCCCCCCACTTCCCTACCCACCCATTCCCATTTTTTTGGCCCTGGCATTCCCCTGTACTGGGTCATATAAAGTTTGTGTGTCCAATGGGCCTCTCTTTCCAGTGATGGCCGACTAGGCCATCTTTTCATTCATATGCAGCTAGAGTCAAGAGCTCCGGCATACTAGTTAGTTCATAATGTTGTTCCACCTATTAGGTTGCAGATACCTTTAGCTCCTTGGGTACTTTCTCTAGCTCCTCCATTGGGAGCCCTGTGATCCATCCACTAACTGACTGTGAACATCCACTTCTGTGTTTGCTAGGCCCCCGCATAGTCTCATAAGAGACAGCTATATCTGGGTCCTTTCAGCAAAATCCTGCTAGTGTATGCAATGGTGTCAGCGTTTGGAAGCTGATTATGGGGTGGATCCCTGGATATGGCAGTCTCTAGATGGTCCATCCTTTCGTCACACCTCCACACTTTGTCTCTGTAACTCCTTCCATGGGTGTTTTGTTCCCAATTCTAAGAAGGGGCACAGTGTCCACACTTTGGTCTTCATTCTTCTTGAGTTTCATGAGTTTAGCAAATTGTGTCGTATATCCTGGGTATCCTAAGTTTCTGGGCTAATATCCACTTATCAGTGAGTACATATTGTGTGAGTTCCTTTGTGATTGTGTTACCGCACTCAGGATGATGCCCTTCAGGTCCATATATTTGGGTAGGAATTTCATAAATTCATTCTTTTTAATAGCTGAGTAGTACTCCATTGTGTAAATGTACCACATTTTCTGTATCCATTACTCTGTTGAGGGGCATCTGGGTTCTTTCCAGCTTCTTGCTATTATAAATAAGGGGGCTATGAACATAGTGGAGCATGTGTCCTTCTTACCGGTTGGGACATCTTCTGGATATATGCCCAGGTGTGGTATTGCTGGATCCTCCGGTAGTTCTATGTCCAATTTTCTAAGGAACCGCCAGACTGATTTCCAGAGTGGTTGTACAAGCTTGCAATCCCACCAACAATGGAGTAGTGTTCCTCTTTCTCCACATCCTTGCCAGCATCTGCTGTTACCTGAATTTGTGTTGTTTTTGAAGCCTTGGTTTCTGGTGACCTGATAGGATGCATGGTATAATTTCAATATTTTTGTATCTGTTGAAGCCTGTTTTGTGAACAATTGTATGGTCAGTTTTGGAGAAGGTGCCATGATGTGGTGAAACGAAGGTATATCCTTTTGTTTTTGGATAAAATGTTCTCTAGATATCTGTTAATTCCATTTTTATCATAACTTCTATTGGTTTCAATGTGTCTCTGTTTATTTTCTCTTTCCAGGATCTGTCCATTCATGAGAGTGAGGTGTTGAAATCTCCCACTATTATGGTGTGAGGTGCAATGTGTGCTTTGAGCTTTACTATAGTTTCTTTAATTAATGGGGATTCCCTTGCATTTGGAGCATAGATATTCAGAATTGAGAGTTCATCTCTGAGATTTTACCTTTGCTGAGTATGAAGTGCTCCTCCTTGTCATTTTGATAACTTTGGTTTGGGAGCCGATTTTATTCCATATTAGAATATCTATTCAAGCTTGTTTCTCTGGATCATTTGCTTGGAAAAATTGTTTTCTAGCCTTTTACTCTGAAGTTGTGTCTTTCCTTTGCCTTGACGTGGGTTTCCTGTAAGCAGAAAAAAGTTGGGTCCTATTTATGTAGCCATTCTGTTAGTCTATGTCTTTTTATTTGGGAATTGAGTACATTGATATTAAGAGAAATGTAGGAAAAGTAATTGTTGCTTCCTGTTTTTTATTTGTTGTTAGAGTTGGGATTCTGTTCTTGTGGCTATCTTCTTTTAGGTTTGTTGAAGGATTACTTTCTTACTTTTTCTAGGGCATAATTTCCATCTTTGTGTTGGTGTTTTCCCTTTATTATTCTTTGAAGACCTGGATTTGTGGAGATATTGTGTGAATTTGGTTTTATCATGGAATTCTTTGGTTTCTCCACCCATAATAATTGAGAGTTTTGCTGGGTATAGTCACCTGGTCTGGCACTTGTTTTCTCTTAGGGTCAGTATAAGATCTGTCCAGGACCTTCTGTCTTTCATAGTCTCTGGTGAGACATCTGGTGTAATTCTAATAGGTCTGCCTTTATATGTTCCTTGACCTTTTTCCCTTACTGCTTTTAATATCCTATCTTTAGTGCATGTGTTGTTCTGATTATTATGTGTCGAGAGGAATTTCTTTTCTGGGCCAGTCTATTTGGAGTTCTGTAGGCTTCTTGTATATTCATGGGCATCTTTTTCTTTAGGTTAGGGAAGTTTTCTTCTCTAATTTTGTTGAAGATATTTACTGGCCCTTTAAGTTGAAAATCTTCATTCTCATCTATAACTATTATCCTTAGTTTTGATCTTCTCATTGTGTCCTGGATTTCCTGGATGTTTTGGTTTAGGATCTTTTTGCATTTTGCATTTTCTTTAATTATTGTGTCCATGTTCTCTATGGAATCTTCTGCACCTGAGATTCTCTCTTCCATCTCTTTTATTCTGTTGCTGATGCTCACATCTATGTTTCCTGATTTCTTTCTTAGGGTTTCTATATCCAGAGTTGTCTCCCTTTGTGTTTTCTTCATTGTTTCTACTTCCATTTTTAGATCTTAGTTGGTTTTGTTTAGTTCCATCACTTGTTTAGTCGTGTTTTCCTGTAGTTCTTTAAGGGATTTTTGTGTTTTCTCTAAATGGACTTCTACCTGTTTAGCAGTGTTCTCCTGTATTTCTTTATGTGAGTTATTAATGTCCTTCTTAAAATGCTCTACCAGCGTCATGAGATGGGATTTAAAATCCAAATCTTGCTTTTCATGTGTGTTGGGGTATCCAGGACTCTCTTGTGGTGGGCATTCTGAGTTTTGATGATGCTGAGTGGTCTTTGCTTCTGTTAGTAAGATTCTTACATTTGCCTTTCGCCATCTGGTAATCTCTAATGTTAGATGTTCCAGCTTTCTCTGAGTGGAGCTTGTTACTCCTGGGATTCTTTAGCCTTTGTCAGTACTCCTGGGAGTCCAACTCTCTCCTGAATCCCATTAGTAGGAGCACTCTCTGCAGGCAAGCTCTCCTCTTGCAGGGAAGGTGCACAGAAATCTTGAGCTCAGAGCCACTGAGTTCTGAGGTCAGAGCCCTCCCAGGAGGCCTACTCTCTTCTAGAAGGTAAGTTGCCCAGGGAACTGGGTCTAAGCTCTGCCTCCTGGCTGATGATGAAGACCTGATAGAACCCTGTCCAAAAGCTCTGTTGCTTCTGATGCCCACGTGCTCTCCTGTGAAAACTGGTCTCTGTGATCCCAAGATTCGGGGTGTACTAGGGCCTGCCGAGTTTGTGCCCAAGATGGCGTGAGGCTGGCTTGACCAGAATGAACCCCAGCTTCTGGTTGGGTACATTTTTTGCTTGTTTGTTTGTTGGTTTGTTTTTGTTTTTTGAGACATGGTTTCTCTGTATAGCCCTGGCTGTCCTGGAACTCACTTTGTAGACCAGGCTGGCCTCGAACTCAGAAATCTGCCTGCCTCTGCCTCCCAAGTGCTGGCATTAAAGGCATGTGCCATCACTGCCAGGATAAACATTAGTTTTGTTTTTTTTGTTTTTTTTTGCCATGTGCACCATTTTGAGGTTCAAGGTTTTATCCATTAAATTCAGTACTAAGTATATAATTATTTAGTGTATTCAAATATTAACAATAATATACATTCAAATATGAATTGTTAGAAATTTATAATAATTAAACATTTTCTCATCATGAAAAATCATAGATAGAAATCTGACCAAAAGCAATTTAAAAACATTGCCACACACTATAAGTTCAGCCTTATTTTATTGTAGTTGTATAATGCACACAAGGACTTACCACAAGTATTATTATAGAAAGGCATCAGAAGAAAAACAATGAAGAAAAAATAAAAAATAAAACAGATTACAAATTACATGCCTGAATAATACTTAAAGAGAGTGAGAAAAGATCAATTTGTGAAAGTATTTTAAAAGTGATAAAAACAAATCTAGATAAAAATTAACATTTGATTTAATAATATAAATTATTATTAACTCTAGCAATTATGGTTAAATATATTTTAAAAATCAAAATTGACTTATTTAAATATAATTTTGCAAAATTATTCAGTATTTAGTTATCGTTGTAAGATTAAGTACAGAAAAGAACACAATAACTTTTAAATTAATACTAAATAAAGCAAAAACACATAAAATATTTATTAATATTAAATTATACTTCTATTAGTAAATAATTCCACCAATTTCTAAGCAAGATCTAGTAAACATTGTTTCTAAAGAAGCTATAAATAAAATAGAAAGCATGGCAGGATGGCTTATGGGGTAAAGGCATTGTTGCTGGTTTTGACAACCTGAGTTCTGTTTCTAGAACTTTTTTAATAATAGAAAGAATTGATTCCATGAATCTGTCCTAATAATGCTACATATAGGCTAAGGCATGCATGTACCTCATGTCAAGCCTTTTAAAAAAAGTTAATGTTAAAAATTTTGGAAAATAATTATATATATATATTTTTTTATCACAGACCAATAAAATATTTTTAATTAAACTGTAAACTGGAGATGAGAAAGTTTAAAAATATTAGACTTAAATCTAATTTATAAGGATGAACTATATTTATCAGTAATATCATATCAGTGATATCATTTATCATAAATGATATTATCAGTATATGAAACATTTCAGAAAAATGTTAGCAAATTGACATTATAACTAAGAAAATGTTAAAAATTAAAGAAAAAATTCAATATACAAATTATACAGTATAAATTAATAGTGGGAAGTATTTAGCAACCTGAACACAAATGTGTGAAAAGATATTTGTGAAACACCTCAAGCAACACTAGACTACACATTCGTTTCAAAAGCAGGGTGTTTGCCAAAACAAACCACTGTCTAGCCATAAAACAAGTCTCCATAACTCATAAAAAGTACTTTATTTGACACAGTGGAAATAAATTAGAAATTAATAAAGCTATCTGGAAAATCTTCAATTACTTAAAATATTACATTTGTTTAAGTAAACCATGGGTTTTAAAAAAATGAAGAAAATTAGAAAAATGTTTTAAGGACCAACATGGTAGAAGGTCCATGCCAATCACAAAGTCATAGGGTTGCCTTGTGGGTAGAGATGTCTGAACTCAGAGATTCTTCATCATTACTCAGCTCAATCAGATTCCCTGAAATAGATGCAGATGTGGCAAAGAGAGCAGCGAGGCCATTTTAAAGTCTAGCCCTCAGCAAATGCTCTATTTTTCTGGACCTCAGAACAGCTCAGGCATTCATAGGCTCAACTCACTCCTGTCAGGAAACAACCTCCTTTCATTCTCTGAACTCATGTCTGTTCCTGTTGCATTTTTTTTTAATTTTTAATATTTTTATTACATATTTTCCTCAATTACATTTCCAATGTTATCCCAAAAGTCCCCCATAGCGCCCCCCACTTCCCTACCCACCCATTCCCATTCTTTTGGCCCTGGCATTCCCCTATATTGGGGCATATAAAGTTTGCAAGTCCAATGGGCCTCTCTTTCCATTGATGGCCAACTAGACCATCTTTCAATACATATGCAGCTAGAGACAAGAGCTCCGGGGTTCTGGTTAGTACATCATGTTGTTCCAACAATAGGGTTGCAGATCCCTTTAGCTCCTTGGGTACTTTCTCTAGCTTCTCCATAGGGAGCCCTGTGATACATCCAATAGCTGACTGTGAACATCCACTCCTGAGTTTGCTAGGCCCCGGCATCATCTCACAAGAGACAGCTATATTTGGGTCCTTTCAGCAAAATCTTGCTAGTGTATGCAATGGTGTCAGCGTTTAGAAGCTGCTTATGGGATGGATCCCTGGATACAGCAGTCTCTAAATGGTCCATCCTTTCATCACAGCTACGAACTTTGTCTCTGTAACTCCTTCCCTGGGTGTTTTGTTCCCAATTCTAAGAAGGGGCACAGTGTCCACACTTTGGTCTTCATTCTTTTTGAGTTTCATGCGTTTAGCAAATTGTATCTCATATCTTGGGTATCCTAAGTTTTGGGCTAATATCCACTTATCAGTGGATACATATTGTGTGAGTTCTTTTGTGATTGTGTTACTTCACTCAAGATGATGCCCTCCAGGTCCATCCATTTGGCTAGGAATTTCATAAATTCATTCTTTTTAATAGCTGAGTAATACTCCATTGTGTAAATGTACCATAATTTCTGTATCCATTCCTCTGTTGAGGGACATCTGGGTTCTTTCCAGCTTCTGGCTATTATAAATAGGGCTGCTATGAACATAGTGGAGCATGCGTCCTTTTTACCGGTTGGGACATCTTCTGGATATATGCCCAGAAGAGGTATTGCTGGATCCTCCGGTAGTACTATGTCCAATTTTCTGAGGAAACGCCAAACTGATTTCCAGAGTGGTTGTACAAGCTTGCAATCCCACCAACAATGGAGGAGCGTTCCTCTTTCTCCACATCCTCGCCAGCATCTGCTGTCACCTGAATTTTTGATCTTAGCCATTCTGACTGGTGTGAGGTGGAATCTCAGGGTTGTTTTGATTTGCATTTCCCTGATGATTAAGGATGTTGAACATTTTTTTAGGTGCTTCTCTGCCATTCGGTATTCCTCAGGTGAGAATTCTTTGTTCAGTTCTGAGCCCCATTTTTTAATGGGGTTATTTGACTTTCTGGAGTCCAACTTCTTGAGTTCTTTATATATATTGGATATTAGTCCCTTATCTGATTTAGGATAGGTGAAGATCCTATCCCAATCTGTTGGTGGTTTTTTTGTCTTATTGATGGTGTCTTTAGCCTTGCAGAATCTTTGCAGTTTCATGAGGTCCCACTTGTCAATTCTCAATCTTACAGCACAAGCCATTACTGTTCTATTCAGGAATTTTTTCCTGTGCCCATATCTTCAAGGCTTTTCCCCACTTTCTATAAGTTTCAGTGTCTCTGGTTTTATGTGAAGTTCCTTGATCCACTTAGACTTGACCTTAGTACAAGGAGATAGGAATGGATCGATTAGCTCCCTTGTCGAAGATCAAGTGACCGTAGGTGTGGGGGTTCATTTCTGGGTCTTCAATTCTATTCCATTGGTCTATTTGTCTTTCACTTCCTTAGTTAGAGTCACGCCAAGATATTTTATATTATTTGTGACTATTGAGAAGGGTGTTGTTTCCCTAATTTCTTTCTCAGCCTGTTTATTCTTTGTGTAGAGAAAGGCCATTGATTTGTTTGAGTTAATTTTATATCCAGCTCACCGAAGTTGTTTATCAGGCTTAGGAGTTCTCTGGTGGAATTTTTAGGGTCACTTAGATATACTATCATATCATCTGCAAAAAGTGATATTTTGACTTCATCTTTTCCAATTTGTATCCCTTTGATCTCCTTTTGTTGTCGAATTGCTCTGGCTAGGACTTCAAGTACAATGTTGAATAGGTATGGAGAAAGTGGACAGCCTTGTCTAGTCCCTGATTTTAGAGGGATTGCTTCAAGCTTCTCACCATTTACTTTGATGTTGGCTACTGGTTTGCTGTAGATTGCTTTTATCATGTTTATGTATGGGCCTTGAATTCCTGATCTTTCCAAGACTTTTATCATGAATGGGTGTTGGATCTTATCAAATGCTTTTTCCGCATCTAACGAGATGACCATGTGTTTTTTGTCTTTGAGTTTGTTTATATACTGGATTACGTTGATGGATTTCTGTATATTGAACCATCCCTGCATCCCTGGGATGAAACCTACTTGGTCAGGATGGATGATTGTTTTGATGTGTTCTTGGATTCGGTTAGCAAGAACTTTATTGAGGATTTGTGCATCAATATTCATAAGGGATATTGGTCTGAAGTTTTCTATCTTTGTTGGTTCTTTTTGTGGTTTAGGTATCAGAGTAATTGTGGCTTCATAGAATGAGTTGGGTAGAGTACCTTCTGTTTCTATTTTGTGGAATAGTTTGTGAAGAACTGGGATTAGATCTTCTTTGAAGGTCTGATAGAACTCTGCACTAAACCCATCTGGTCCTGGGCTTTTTTTAGTTGGGAGACTATTAATGACTACTTCTATTTCTTTGGGGGATATAGATCATTAACTTGATCTTGATTCAACTTTGGTACCTGGTATCTGTCTAGGAACTTCTCCATTTCATCCAGGTTCTCCAGTTTTGTTGAGTATAGCCTTTGGTAGAAGGATCTGATGGTGTTTTGGATGTCTTCAGGATCTGTTGTTATGTCTCCTTTTTCATTTCTGATTTTGTTAATTAGGATGCTTTCCCTGTGCCCTCTAGTGAGTCTGGCTAAGGGTTTATCTATCTTGTTGATTTTCTCAAAGAACCAGCTCCTTGATTGCTTGATTCTTTGAATAGTTCTTCTTGTTTCCACTTGGTTGATTTCGCCCCTGAGTTTGATTATTTCCTGCTGTCTACTCCTCTTGGGTGAATTTGCTTCCTTTTGTTCTAGTGCTTTTAGGTATGTTGTCAAGCTGCTAATGTGTGCTCTCTCTAGTTTCCTTTTGGAGGCACTCAGAGCTATGAGTTTTCCTCTTAGAAATGCTTTCATTGCGTCCCATAAGTTTGGGTATGTTGTGGCTTCATTTTCATTGAACTCTAAAAAGTCCTTAATTTCTTTCTTTATTCCTTCCTTGACCAAGGTATCATTGAGAAGAGTGTTGTTCAGTTTCCACGTGAAGGTTGGCTTTCTATTATTTATTTTGTTATTAAAGATCAGCCTTAGTCCATGGTGATCTGATAGGATGCATGGGACAATTTCAATATTTTTGTATCTGTTGAGGCCTGTTTTGTGACCAATTATGTGGTCAAATTTGGAGAAAATACCATGAGGTGCTGAGAAGAAGGTATATCCTTTTGTTTTAGGATAGCATGTTCTGTAGATATCTGCCAGATTCATTTGATTCATAACTTCTGTTAGTTTCACTGTGTCCCTGTTTAGTTTCTGTTTCCACGATCTGTCCATTGGTGAAAGTGGTGTGTTGAAGTCTCCCACTATTATTGTATGAGGTGCAATGTGTGCTTTGAGATTTACTAAAGTTTCTTTAATGAATGTGGCTGCCTTTGTATTTGGAGCATAGATATTCAGGATTGATAGTTCCTCTTGGAGGATTTTACCTTTGATGAGTATGAAGTGCCCCTCCCTGTCTTTTTTAATGACTTTGGGTTGGAAATCAATCTTATAAGATATTAGAATGGCTACTCCAGCTTGTTTCTTCATACCATTTGCTTGGAAAATTGTTTTCCAGCCCTTCATTCTGAGGTAGTGTCTATCTTTTTCTCTGAGATGAGTTTCCTGTAAGCAGCAAAATGTTGGGTCTTATTTGTGTAGCCAGTTTGTTAGTCTATGTCTTTTTATCGGGGAGTTGAGTCCATTGATATTAAGAGATATTAAGGAAAAGTAATTGTTGTTTCCTGTTATTTTTGTTGTTAAAGTTGGCATTCTGTTCTTGTGGCTGTCTTCTTTTAGGTTTGTTGAGGGATTACCTTCTTGTAGTTTCTAGGGCGTGGTTCCTGTCCTTGTATTGGTTTTTTTCTGTTATTATCCTTTGAAGGGCTGGATTCGTGGAGAGATAATGTGTGAATTTGGTTTTGTCGTGGAATACTTTGGTTTCTCCATCTATGTTAATTGAGAGTTTGGCTGGGTATAGTAGCCTGGGCTGGAATTTGTGTTCTTTTAGTGTCTGTATAACATCTGTCCAGGATCTTCTGGCTTTCATAGTCTCTGGTGAAAAATCTGGTGTAATTCTGATAGGCTTGCCTTTATATGTTACTTGGCCTTTTTCTCTTACTGCTTTTAGTATTCTATCTTTATTTAGAGCATTTGTTGTTCTGATTATTATGTGTCCGGAGGTATTTCTTTTCTGGTCCAGTCTATTTGGAGTTCTGTAGGCTTCTTGTATGTTCATGGGCATCTCTTTCTTTAGATTTGGGAAGTTTTCTTCTATAATTTTGTTGAAGATGTTTGCTGGTCCTTTGAGTTGAAAATCTTCATT
This sequence comes from Mus caroli, assembly GCF_978045245.1. Taxonomy (NCBI): domain Eukaryota; kingdom Metazoa; phylum Chordata; class Mammalia; order Rodentia; family Muridae; genus Mus; species Mus caroli. The sequence goes on along the minus strand of NW_028227258.1, from coordinate 148,886,166 downwards.
CTCATCCACTCCTATTATCCGTAGGTTTGGTCTTCTCATTGTGTCCTGTATTTCTTGGATGTTTTGAGTTAGGATCTTTTTGCATTTTACATTTTCCTTGATTGTTGTGCCAATGTTCTCTATGGAATCTTCTGCACCTGAGATTCTCTCTTCCATCTCTTGTATTCTGTTGCTGATGCTGGTATCTATGGTTCCAGATTTCTTTCCTAGGGTTTCTATCTCCAGTGTTGCCTCATTTTGGGTTTTCTTTATTGTGTCTAGTTCCCTTTTTAGGTCTAGTATGGTTTTGTTCATTTCCATCATCTGTTTGGATATGTTTTCCTGTTTTTCATTAAGGACTTCTACCTGTTTGATTATGTTATCCTGTTTTTCTTTAAGGATTTGTAACTCTTTAGCAGTGTTCTCCTGCAATTCTTTAAGGGATTTTTGTGCTTCCTCTTTATTGTCTTCTACCTGTTTACCAGTGTTCCTTTGTATTTCTTTAAGTGTGTTATTAAAGTCCTTCTTGAAGTCCTCTGCCATCATCAGGAGATATGCTTTTAGATCCGTGTCTAGGTTTTCCGGTGTGTTGGGGTGCCCTGGACTGGGCGAAGTGGGAGTGCTGGGTTCTGATGATGGTGAGTGGTCTTGGTTTCTGTTAGTAAGATTATTACGTTTACCTTTCACCATCTGGTAATCTCTGGGGTTAGTTGTTGTCGTTGTCACTGTTTAAAGATTGGAGCAGAAGCTGTGTTCCACTCACCAGCAGTATCAAAATCCTGTGGCGGGGGTCGTGGGTAGCTGGCGGGTGTCAGCCGACCCTGCGTTCTAGCTACACCAGTGCTGTTCCGGCCGGATGAGGCCTGTGTTCCTACTCAGGCCGGTTTCTGCTTCCCTAACTAATTCAGTCTCAGGTCCTGCTCGCAATTGGATTGGAGCAGGAGCTGTGTTCCACTCACCAGAAGTCTTAAGATCCTGTGGCAGGTGTTGTGGGTAGCTTGCGAGTGTCAGCCGACCCTGTGCCCTAGCTACCCTGGTGCTTTTCTGACCGGAAGAGGCTTGTGGCCCTACGTAGGCCGGATTTCTGCCTCCCCAACCAGAGCAGTCTCAGGTCCCGCGTGATTGGACTGGAGCAGAAGCTGTGTTCCACTCACCAGCAGTCTCAAAATCCTGTGGCGGGGGTCGTGGGTAGCTGGCGGGTGTCAGCTGACCCTGTGCTCTAGCTACACAGGTCCTGTTCCAGCCGGATGAGGCCTGTGGCCCTACTCAGGCCGGTTTCTGCTTCCCTAACTAATCAATAATTATATATTTAACAGAGTAAAAATTATACTGAAAACAAAACAAAACCAAAAATGCAAGGAAAAAAACAGATCTAAGTTTCAATATATCTGACAGGAATTACAATTTAAAATTTAAGGTATAGTTTCTTATATTACTATAAGACATAATATTACAGCAAACTCTATATATGTGTGTGTGTGTTGCAATTGTATATATCTATATATAATGGAGTTGTGTGTGTGTGTGTGTGTATCTGTGTGTATATATATATATATATATATATATATATATATATATATATGGAATTGTATATATCTCTAAATAATGGAATTATATATATATATATAATATGAAATTGTATATATGTATATATAATGGAATATATATGTGTGTGTGTGTGTGTGTGTGTGTGTGTCTTCTTCTGAATTGTTCATTGGGCATTAACCATGGCAGTATTTTGTAGACTTATTGGCACTAGGTTCCATAGATCTACATTTTAACTTGTACTTTTCTCTGGCTGTCTCCATCTGTTGCATAGAGAAATTTCATTGATGAGAGGTGATGAATACACTAATATCCTAATTTACAAATACTTGTAAGTTGTTGTTTCAGATATGTCAGATTAATAAATTGATAGTTAGAGACTCTTCTGCAGTAACAATAACTTTACTAGAACTGGGTAATTAAGCACATTTCCAGTGTCATGCATATGTTCCTTGTTGAGCTCTGTTGGAAACTACCAAGCTATGAATGCTACCAGTTCATCCTTAGCATTATTGTGCCATACTGGCTGTTGATGTGGTTCATAAACATCACAGCTGGGTAGGAATGCTGGTTGCTTCTCTCCTTTGGAGGCTTACATGATGCACAATGAACATGACACAGTGAGCTAGAAAAGCCCAGGCAGACTCAACCTTATCCAAAAAAGTCTATAAGCAATTGATGGAAATTTGGAGACAGAAAGATAGTTTTCCCAAAGGAAGATCCCACCAGTTGTTTATCCAGTGATAAATTATCAGTGAAAATATACAAACAAGTAAGACAATATTAGGACTGGATAGATCATTTATATGCATATATACATATGCATACACTAATAATTAGGGAAAAAGAGGGCAGGAATTTTAATTTGAAGCAGACGAGGGAGGGCTATATGAGAAGGTTTGAGAAGAGACTGAGGAAGGGATACATGTAATTATATTATAATCTCAAAACAATAATTCATATTATCTAACAAGTAAAAATAAAAATTTTAATAATAAATAAGGTGAAAGATTACTAGATACTTAAAACTTTAGAAGCAAAAAGTAAGACATTTAACACTGAAAATAATGATTTTCAAGTAAGCAACAATAAAACTAATAATTAAGAAAAATTTAATAGTCAGTAGTAAAAACAGTAAAAAGTAGCTGTATCATTAAATATTAATTATACTGTGTTGAATTTAGAAATCTGCCCAGTCCTGCATGGCCATGGTCAGGATGGTGTAGTTTGACTCCTGCCCCTGGAGCAGAGCCAGCTGGGCATGGGTCTCTACTAGTGTTGTTGGTTTCTGTGGGCATAGGGCTTCTTTGTTAATAATGTACATAATTTATTTCATGTTCCTCTTTCAGGGAATATTCTTCTGCCAAGCTTATTGGGGAATGTTCTCTATGCCAATGTTAATGACTCCATGATAATTAAAAGCAGTATGAATTGAGGAGGTGAGGGTGTGTATCTGTCTTTAACAAAAGCCATAAATGCTGTAACTTTCAGGCCAGCTCTTAAGACTTTGGGAAATAACTCTAAAATCATAAGATTAAAAATATGTAAAAAAGATTTCTCAAGTATGCAAAATATAAGGGTGCAATGTGAATTATATGGGGGGGGGGGCTTCAGGAACTTAAAAGAAAGGAGGCAGGTGAACTATGAGCCAACTTGTAAGAAAGATATTAAAGAAGGAGATAAAGAGATTTGGGGAATGCTGATTACAGGGCCAGATCCCAGGAAGCTAAGTATATTGTCTGTGCTTAGAAAGCTGGCAGATTCCTAAACTCAATGTTAGCCTGAGGAAGAACAAGGTCTGGCTGAGGAGTGATTAGAATGGTGATCTCAGACTGAGATTCCACCCTGCTAGCTTATTATTTGTGCTTACAAAGGCAAGCAGATCTCTGAATTCATTTGCTAGGTTAACAACAAACAAACAAAAAACTACATGTTGTTCTTTTCTAAGAGTCAAGTAGCTAAGGTCATTAAAACTCATGGGTTATCAAAAGGGAACTTGAGGTGGACGATTGAATTGATATGCAAATAAACAACTGGACTTTGGTTTGCTAGAGCTGAGCTATCTGGATAAGCTGTCTGGAGATCTCTTGAGAACAGTCTGGAACAGAACACAATGTCACCTTCTACCCCAGGGTGATTTGAGTCTTTCTTTGTGCCACTCCCAAACAACCTTTCTGCAGGATTCCCATCCCAAGCCAAAGCTTGTCATTGGTAAAAATGTGTTTTAACTTGCAATATAATACTTAATAAAACACAATGACATGCATTTCAGTTATATTAAAAACGACATTGTACCATTTCTCACATATTAGAAAAGTATTTATACATCTAGAATCCTATTTTAATTATTAATTCAATGCAATTGCTTTAAATTTTGTATTTGATCAAAACACATTACTTTCAATTTTGAAATTCTCAAAAAATAAACAATAACAACAAAAAAGGAATAAAAGTCATATTAAGAGCTGTGAGAAAGACTTGAAGTTCATACATACTTTGTGATTAATCAAAAAAGAATCAGACAGCTGGTGCACATCCCTAACCTCAGAAATCAGGAGATAAAAACAGAAGGATCAGGATATTAAGGTCAGCTTGGAAACATAGCAAGTTTGAGATCAGGTTTCTCAAACAACAATCTTCTAACTTAAAAATGAATTTTCTCAGGAAAATATAAGAAATATTTATCTCAAATCAAAAAGATACTGACATAGTACAGATTTTTAAGTAAATGTTTCCATATGGTTGTGAAAGAACCTATTGGGGAAACGCCCACTCAATTCCCAATTCCATGCGCACCCAAAGAATCATTAACAGACTGTCTTGATGTAAATACACAAGGTAGTTTAATGGTGGAGCTCTGGGTCGCAACTTTTCTCACACAGGAGACAGTGGATTCGACCACGAGTCTTGAAAGCTAGGGGTTTTTATAGAAAAGGGTCTGGGGCTGGGGGAGGAATTGGCGCGGTTTCACATGATTGGTTCATTTAAACATCAGCAGGGAGGAATTGGTGTGGTTTCACATGATTGGTTCATTTAAACATCAGCAGACTGTACATGAAGATCGAGGTAACAGCAGAGCATCTGGTTAACATTTAACTTAGGTCAGAAGGGTGGGAAATAGGGAGGAGCCGGCCAGTCCCGGCATTCTTGTATGTCTTCCTTATCTTTATGGCTAGTTGGTTCCTGGGATGACTTTACAGCCTTTGTTCTTTGCTCTAAGCCCAAAAAGCCCTCCTAACTAGCAAGCCAAATGAGTCATGGACCTTGAATAAACTGTCTAGCTAGAACTTTGAAGTCTTGAATTTAGTTTTCTTTCTTTCAGTTGATGCTTGTAAAGGAAAGGAAATGGAAACTACAGGAGAAAATCCTTTTTTTTTTTTTTTTTTTTTTAAAGGTTAGGTGTTTATTGAATATTAGCACTAAGGGAAACATATCAGGTATGATTGAGAAAATCCTTTTTACTTTTGAGTAACAAACATTACAGAAATATATGGGAAGGAAATATTCAATGGTAGCTGCTATAAGGAAGTCAAATATTAAAGTATCTATAGCTGGCAATAGCCAATTTTATTGCTCAAAAATGAAAAAGTGTAACATAAAAACAAAAAGACTAGGCCTTTAGGCCCAGGCTTGAGAATGTGACCTTTGTGACTCAATGCTCCAAGGCATGCTGTGATGGTTTGTATATCCTTGGACCAGGGAGTGACACCATATGGAGGTGTGGACTTGTTGGAATAGGTGTTACCTGGTTGGAATGGGTGTGTCACTGTGGGTGTGGGTATAAGATCCTCACCCAAATTGCCTGGAAGTGAGTCTTCCACTAGCAGCCTTTGGATGAAGACATAGAACTCTCAGCATCTCCTTCTCCATGCCTGCCTGGATACTGCCATGCTCCCACCTTGATGATAATGGACTGAACCTCTGAACCTGTAAGCCAGCCCCAATTAAATGTTGTTTTTTATAAGACTTGCTTTGGTCATGGTGTCTGTTCACAGCAGTAAAACCCTAACTAAGACACATGCTAATCATAAAACAGATACCTGGGTTCAGGGAGTGTTTGTTCAAAAAAAAAGAGGGGGCACCCTGATCATTCTTGGAACCCACTATGCAAATGTGCTATTGTTAGAGGTTCATTAAAACTGTCTTGAGAAATAACCTCACAATTACCAGGTATATTTCCTTGTGACTTTCCACTTCCTTGTGTCTCTTAACTGGTATTTTTGGTATTTTCCAGTAACGCCCTCCTCACTCCCTTAGATTGTGGGGGTTTTTTCCCCTTAAATAACCCCTTCCCCAGCTACTCGGGGTCCACAGTCCTCTATCCGTGCATTGTGTAAAATTGTGGGCCTCAGAACGTGCCTGGAATAAAAAGGTCCTCTTGAAGTTTGCATCAAGACCGTTTCTTGTGAGTGATTTGGGGTGTTGCCTCTCCTGAGTCAGAATGTGGGGGAGTCCTCACATTGTGGGTCTTTCATAATATTGAAAATTAAGATGCAGAAGTGACATTAAAAGTTAAGATAGCTTAATGAAGAATCAATGACAAACAAGGAGAGAAGATACGACACTACAGAAAGTTGCATCTAAGTACTCAATACAGTTGAATGCATTTGATAAGTTCAAATAAATAGTATCACAGATATATAATTTTACTAATGAAAATATGATGATACAATTAGTTTTCTTTTATGCTGACTCTAAATTTCTCTGGCACAGCAAATATTGCGTATAGTCACAATAAATATACTGACAGAACCAAACAGATATTGTCTTGACCAGATGTCAAACACACAGAGCAACAATAGTTAATTGGGTCTGTTTGGCAGGAATTATTGCATTTGTAGCCAAACTTTATTCTCCAGTTCTTATTCAGCACAAAGTGTTCGACTGGTATGTGAGTTTGTTCAGCTTGGTCAGCGTTTTGCATCTCTTTTGGCAAGACTTGAGAGATGATGTTTAAGAAGCAATGATACTCATTGTTCAGAGGCCACACACATAAAAGGATACTTGAAGCCCAGTCTAGAAATCCTTGTCTTTAGCTATCAGGGTGAAGCTGTTGAGGGGTGAGGGTAGGGGCAGTGAAATACCCAAGACTATTTTGAGTACTATTTGGATAGCATATCAGAATTAACTGCTAATGTACAGACCATCAAGTAAGAAGCCTATTTTGAAATAGCATATGGATTTGGAATGAAATGCTGATTTTACTGATACTATTTCTTATGTAAATTACTTTGCAAACAAGAAAGGTAAATCCACATGTAATATTAAATATTCAACCAAATCACTTAGTTTGAATGAAATATATAGAAACATTAAAGGTCAGGAAAATTGTTATATATCAACTGTTTTAATATATTAATGAGTTAAAAACAATTTGACACAAACAACTCCATAGAAATGTAAAACTTGGTGTGAAAAAGACCATATGCAAATTAAAGTACCTAAGACAATGGGTCTACCCTTGAGTTTGAAGAAGAACTTGTTATATTTAAACATGTGAAAGGAAGATAAAACCACTCTATGGGCACATGGAAACTGTAATAGCAGTTCAAAAACAGAGTCTGACAATTTTTAAGAAATATTTGTTTAAGAATGAAAAAAAATGTTTTAGAATGAAAAAATAGGGAAATAGAGAGAACATTATGATATATGCTTGCTTTGTGCACTATGAAATGACAACTGATTTTAGCTTAAAATTGTCAAATATTGTAGAACATACAAACACAGTATTGTCTCATTTCTTAGTAAAAAAAAAATAAAAAGACATGTACAGACTGTATGCAGTATAATATGTGACACTATTTACATAACAGTAGTTAGACAATCTGGAATTATATTTTACCTTTTAGCACTTAGTATTTCCCGGGACTTTTAAAGACACTTCCAGCATATATAAAGTAATTACTTATTTATTTCCTATCCAGGTGTTAGGAATCTGAACCTTCCTTTAACTCAGCCAACAAACACTATACATTGTCTTTTGCCAAATTGATAGAAATTAAAAATTGTTTCATAGTATGCTGCTTTATTCTATTAATATTGTGTTGTTTTATTTTAATTTGGATAAGACTAACTTAATTCTTTATTATCAGCAATAATGAAATTGTTACACATATATGGTTAATAGCACAATTGCTTTGGTAAAATATTCAGTATTTTCTAAAATATTTTTGTTGGATATTTTCTTTATTTGCATTTCAAATGTTATCTGCTTTCCTGGTTCCCAGTCCCCACCCGAAACCTTTTATCCCATTCCCCCTTCCCCTGCTTCTATGAGAGTGCTCCCCCATCCCCCCACCCACTCACACTTCCCTGTCCTGGCATTTCCCTACAATGGGATATTTAGCCTTCCCAGGACCACGGGCTTCTACTCCAATTGATGCCAGACAAGGCCATCCTCTGCTATCTATGCAGCTGAATAGGTAGCACACTTCCAAGACTACTGTGTTAATCTAGTTTTTAGTGCAACTAAAACTAGGTAAGAGAAAATGTTGCTGCATTATAAAAAGGACATGAGAAAATGCAGGGATCAATACAGGAAATCAATTGGTTTCCATTAGCAACATGCCACTGTCTCTGAAATCAGAGGTACACATGGCCCCAGGTCTTAGATTACTGTTGCTGTACATTCTGGTGAACAAACACTTGGGATGAGAGAAAGGGAATGAGAAATGTAGAAACACTTTTACAAACAATGAAATGATAATTTAAAGAATAGTGTATTTAATACTACCTTATTTGGGACAACATTAACCAGAACCCTAGATAGCCAGCTGTCTTTGCATCTCTGATGACAGCATGGCAAGAGCCACGGTTAGGACTGTTTTGGCATCTATAGGTAGAACCCATAAGCCTTTGAGAGTGCTCACACCACCGACTTATCGTTCTCACAAGCTGAGATAGCTGTAGTTTATGCTGGAGCACACATCAGACTTTTGAGAGAATAGGGAGTAAAAGCAAAATAGACTATTTTCTTTGATTTTAAACAGCATAAAATCATCAGAGAGATAATTAGAGGCTTTAGAAACTCAAGAAAATATAATGCCCTTTTAAAAACATTGCTTAAATAACCAAACACCGTATATTAGAAAAAAGTCAGCATATTTTAGTTAAATTTTAATTTGTACGTTAGTCAGATGTTATAAATAGAATAAAACACAGCTAGAGTTTTTCACTTATAAAAACATTATTTGTGCCTGAGATATATAGCTCAGTAGGTAAAGAAAATTCTATCCATGTCTAATAACCTGAGTTTGATATCTAGTTTTCCCAGAGTGGAACAAAAGAACAATTTATTCCTTTGTTTATTATTTTAAATTTTAATATTGCTTATGTGTGTATATCTGATTACAGATTTTTGTACATGAGTACAGTGTTCATATAGGCAAGAAATGGGTAGAGTGTCCCCCAAATGCATGCTGGGACCCAAACTATAGTCCTCTAGGTACAGTGTATTCAATTAACTTTGGAGATATCTCTTCAGCCTCCCAAAACAATTGCTACAGTTTGTCCTCTCACCTCCATATTCATGCTGTGGTAAGAGTATACACAAACACATACACACACACACACACACATATACACACACCACATGCATGTGTGCATGCGAAGGCACTAATTCATAAACAAATAAATACGTAAAAAACGGTTTATAAAGAAGAAAAGTGCTGCATTACTTAAAATTGTATTCTAGTGAGTCATTTCTTTTATTTATACTCTTTGAATATACAATGTCAATTTACATACAAATGTATATAGATATTTATTGCATGTTCTCTATACTCAACACTTTACTATCCATGGAAATTATTAATAAAGATAATTAATACCACATCAGTCATTATTTTCCCAATGTAAATCTATACAAATATGTTGACAACTTTAGATGTAAATAAGGCTGTCTGCATTGAAGACAATTTATGCATTTCAACTGCCAACACTTATGTAATTACTTTATTGTTTTTAAATTCATTAATATGTATATAAAAGATGTCTTTTATAGTAGTGACATTGCTTTACCACATATGTATTTTATCATTAGTCAAATGTAAAATTATCAAAGGCATGTTTGGCATTCATGGAAATAAAATCAATATTAAAGTAAATTTATAAAAAAAAAAGAACTTGTAAGGTAAATTTAACCTGAATAAGAATAATTAATATCAGCCAGACAGTGGTGGCTCACACCTATAATCCCAGCACTTGGGAGGCAGAGGCAAGCGGATTTCTGAGTCCAAGGCCAGTCTGGTCTACAGAGTGAGTTCCAGGACAGCCAGCATGGTTACACAGAGAAACCGTGTCTCGAGAAACCAAAAGAAAAAAAAAAAAATCAAATTGTATTGTGTAAATATTTAATAAGAAACACCAATTCAATATGGTTTTTACTTGTTTCATTATGAAATTATTAAATTATTTTATATTCTATTACAGAAATTCAGAAATTTCTGTTAAACCTCAAAATACTTAATTATATTTCCAACATACCTCTAACAGGCAATAGATTCCTAAATGGTTAACCTTAAGCATATATACATAAGAACAACACTACATGTGGTCAGTAGGTTATAAGTATGTATGTCTAAAAATAATGAAAATTAAGGAAAGGTCTTGATTTTAAGATTAAATTACCAAAAGGAGAAATTACAACATATACCAAGGAATTTCAAAGAGCATTCCTTAATAATTGGGGTTAAATGAAATTCAAAAATCTAAAAGAAATGGATGAATATATAAATGTCCCTGACATACATAAGGTTAACCAAACTAACGTGAATAATTTAAACAGAACATGAAAACATTACATAGAAGGAGTAATTAAAAATCTAATTAAAAGGGCATAGGGCCAGATGCATTCTGTGAATAACTCTGCTAGAGCTGCAAAACCAGTAAACAACAATACAACTCATTTTTTTCCATAAAGTGGAAAAGAAGGTTTCATTTCTAAATTTTCTTAATGAAGCTAATGTAACCAATATACTAAAGCCAAATTAAAATCCAAAGAAAAGTAGAAGGATATTTTAGTCTCTGGTGAACATAAAAATGTTTTTCTCAGTACAATACATACAAGAGAAATTTTAAAAGATCATTCACCATGATTAATGATTACACTGGCTTTCTTTTAAGGATACAAGGACAGTACAACACCAATCAATAAATGATAGCTGAGAGATGATGATATATATATATATATATATATATATATGATAGATAGATTATAGATAGACAGACAGATAAGTAATAGACAGATAATAGACAGATTGACAGACAGACAGATACATAGAAAAATAAATGCTATGCATCACATTGATAAAGTCTATGGCAAAAATCATATGATCACTTCAATTAATGGAGGAAATCCCTTTGACAAAAATCTAACACATCTGAATAATTAGCACCCTGGAACGAGTCTTGGGGTTATGGTTGTGCACTGATATTGTAATGGACTTAGGTTTCAAGACCCAAGTTGGCTAGTTCAAACCTGCCAAGCTCCACAATGGCATCCATGACTACCTGCTTTCCTGTGAAGTTTGACATTTTCCAAATCCCACTTATGAATAATTTGAAAACAAATTAAATAAACCTTTAAAATAAATCATGGAGGTATTAAATGTGGAAAGAACATATCTTGACAGAATAAAGGCTGCCTATGGAAAACTGATAACCCCATTATGTCAAATGAAAAAAAAAAAGACATTGTAAGCATCCCCATATTATTAAGAAGACAGGAGTGCCTATTTTTACAATTCCTGTTCACTATAGACCTTGAAGATCTAGCTGCAGCCATAAGGGAAAAAAAATAAAGAAATAGGAACAAATAATAAATATCTTTGTTTTCAGCCGGGCGTGGTGGCTCACGCCTTTAATCCCAGCACTCGGGAGGCAGAGGCAGGCGGATTTCTGAGTTCGAGGCCAGCCTGGTCTACAAAGTGAGCTCCAGGACAGCCAAGGCTATACAGAGAAACCCTGTCTCGAAAAACCAAAAAAAAAAAAAAATAATAAAAAATAAAAATAAATAAATAAATAAAAAAATAAATAAATATCTTTGTTTTCTGGTGATATTTTTCTACAATAAAAGGTCTCAATGTAAAATCTCACAGCTAATATAACATAATCATCAAAATATCAGTTAATAGTAAGAAGCCTTCCATATACAGAGCAACAAAATGGTGACCTTGGCCATTGTTCATCCACTGGTGCACTTTGCAATCTAAAATAAATTATTTTCCCATTTGATTATCTCTTGAAAAAATGTTCAAAAACTGTCACAAAACAGGGAGTCAATGTGAGATCCTGATCACAATCCATATATTTAACTTTAAGCTCATCCTCCTCTTCCTCTCTCTCTCCTTTTCCCTCTCCTCTTCCTCTCTCCCCTCTCTCCCTCCTCCCCCTCTGTCATCATCCATTCATTCTTTTTTTTCTTTTCATTCTTTGAAGATTCCACCCCACATCACACCAGCTCAATATCCTCTTTCCTTTGAACCTCACTTTCTATTCTCTTCTTTGTGTTTAAGCCCATTACGTCCAATGTGTAATGCATATCTGTTCTTAGTGTTGTAACCTTCCACTGGAACATGGTTAGAATAAAATTGTAATCTCAGGCAAAAGTTACAATGTGTATTCAATAACTCTCAATGATAAGTAGTTCCTTAGCTAAGGGTTAGACATCATATTTACCTCTCTTCTCCAGATTGGGATTTGATAAGGCGCGAAGTTGACCAGGTCTTATGTAGTTTAGTGTAAAGCTTGATAACTGATACAAGCAGACAAGCTCACCTCTGTTGGGCCCAGAAAAGTTTTCTTGTTATCATTCACTGACTGTGGCTCTTACACTCTTTATACTCTGTTTTCCTGGGTGATTCCTTAGTCTTGGGAGGGACCTTATAGAACATTGTATCAAGTTGCAAGACTTTTTGTAACCATTATTCAGGCTCACATGCACAAACTTGTATATACATATAAGGATTCCTTAACAGTGTGTTATCATATGACTTTTTTTTAAAAGCCTTTATTGTTTTTTATCCCTTTCCATCATCACTTCTCTGCCCTTCACTCCCCACCCCATAACCCCAGTTTATAACTTCTTATTTAACCACTCCCCATTAATTCATTATGACCATGTAGTCTCTTAGTTTCTCAGTGATTTGTTAATCATTCTAAAACCTTAAACTAAACCCACATCTAAATAGAAAGTATACAAAAAGAAATTTGTTCCACATTCTTTTCCACCAGGAAAACACAAATTAAAATGGCTTTGGGATGTATCTCTGTCAGAATGGATAAGATAAAAACAAAACAAGCAAGCAAAACCAACAACAACAAAAGCAATAGCAAGTATTGGGTGGATGTGGAGAAAGGAAACAGTTACTCTCTGCTGATGGACATGCAAAATGGTGCAGCCACTATGGAAATAAGTATAGATGTTCTTCTTTTTTTTTTTTTTAATCTTAATCTACACATAGAACTACCGCTAAAACAAGTTAGATCACTTGAGTACATTCTATATACTAGTATAAAGATATATGTTTATTCATTTGTATTGTTGCTGTATTCATAATAGTCATGGAATTGAAATAATGTAGATGCCCATCAATTGATAAATGAATAAAGATACTGTGACTTTTTTTGATGTTTTTAGGTGGGTGCCTATTTTGTACATAATTTTATTGATAATGTACCCTTTCACATTTGTAATGATGAACCACCTGTTCATTGTAACTATCCCACTTTAAATTGAGTTTTATAGTATAGGATTGTTAACACATTCTTCATACTGTATCCAGAACTAGACTGTTAGCAATCCTTCTAAGCTCTGCCTGAAAGTTACCTGGCAACAGCCAGACAGGCCTGGCTTACTATAAAAAGAACTACTTTTCCCTTCCTCGCCCTCTTACTTTCTTACTCTCTCTGTCCTTTCTTTACCTGACTGCTTTCTGCCTCTCTTCCCTTCCCTGCCCCCACCACCCCAACCTCTCCACATGTTCCTTGCTGGCATCTCCTTCATGTCATCTCTCTCTCTCTCTCTCTCTCTCTCTCTCTCTCTCTCTCTCTCTCTCTCTCTCTCTCCTTCCTTTCTCTTTGCCTTTCTCTGTCTCTACTCCCTTCCTTCCCAACTCCCCTCTCCATTTCCTAAATAAACTCTATTCTATACTATATCTGTTGGGTAAGGGATACCTCAGCATGGGCCAACTGAGGAACCCACTCCCTTGGTACCATACCTGGCTCTATCAAATATACACTTGTCTCATTTTTCCTTTTTATAAAACACAATGTATGCTCAATAAAACAATCTGAGACTTTGATCAGTATATATTCAAGGTTGTTAGCTCAAGAAAATGGAGTGGCTTTCCAACAGAAAAGCTTTGCCTCCAGACAAACTTTGAGTCTGAGACTATTGTCCTGGAACTCAGCAAAGATGTAACTCCATTTTCAAGAACAAGCAGGAGTCATTGAGGACAGTCACTGTTTGCATAGTCTTTGTTTACATGTATTCTTTGAATGACAGAGATATGCAGTGTCTCACAAGCACCTCCAGTTCCCATAACAGAAACAAGCCATTGCCAAATACCATCATTCACATGGTAGTAAATGTAGCCTTGATAACTGCAAACAACATAACTTACACTAACTGGAAAAGCACTACTACAAAATGGTGATTTTCATTAGGGAAACATACACGCCATGTGTTTCTCCTGCTGTGCCCCAGCAAATTGTTCTTTGTAGTGTTCTAAATCTGTTTTCCTTCTATTCTGTGTAAAGTTCATTAATCTCTTATCACTAACTCCTTCCCTCCTACCATAGTGACAAGTCCACTACTTCCATTGAATCCGGTCTGTGCTCTGTGATTAGATGCTATTGAAAAATCTAGACCTCACAGAATACCCAGATTTCCCCAGTTGTAATATTTCTTCACTCTTCAGCTTCCTGTAGGAAGTGTCTGGAACCCTCAGCAGACCTCTTGGCTGTCCTGTATGCATTTAAAAAGGCTATGCTTTAAAAGATCTGGATGCTCTGTAGTGATTTATATAGTGTCTTAAAATCAACAGCTTCTATAAAGCTCAAAGTGTAATACTCCTTTTTTTTTCTTTATTCATTATGTTTGCATGCCACTAGAAAGAAATTTACTAAGCACTGCAGATGAAATCCCAGTTCTTGACACCAATAGCCTCTGGGTTCAAGATTCTGAACCCATTCTTTGAAGTCTTTACTTGAATCAGTAAAATATGGGTTTTGTAGAATAATGTGTCTTCCTTCCTCAAAGATCCAGACTTGAAGTGGATTCAACCACTTCAAACCAAGCAGAATATCTCCATGGGTATGTTCTCCCATTTGGATTGCAGCTTATTACACATATTAGACAAACATCATGACCAAGAAGCAAGTTGGAGAAGAAAATGTTTATCCATCTTATATTTTCACATTGTTGTTAATTACTAAAGGAAGTCAGGACTGAAAATCAAGCAAGTCAGGAAGCAGGAGCTGATGCAGAGGCCATGGAGGGATGTTTCTTACTGGCTTGCTTACCCTGGCCTGGTAAACTTGCTCTCTAATAGAACCCAAGACTACCAGCCCAGGAATGGCACCATGCACAATGGGCCCTGCAGACCTTATCACCAGCTGAGAAAATGCCCCACAGCTGGATCTCATGGAAGCACTTTCAAACTGAAACTCCTATCTCTGTAATAACTCCAGCCTGTGTCAAGGTGACACACAAAAGCAGCCAGTACAGCCATCAAAAATGCCCTAGTAGTATACATTTATTTTCCTTAAGTTTTATGTGTTTGGATTCAAGGTTTTGGTTCAGTTGAAAGAGTTTCTAGTTATGAAGATTGATGTCAGTGCAAGTCCTATGGACTTTGATCTTGTTAGAGAAAACAATGTAGCTTAGTAACATGCAGAAAAAATGTTTCTATGTTTACTAGTAAATTTTTAAATCTCCACAAATCTTAAATAACATTTACTTGAATATATTAAAAGTCTTCACTTTAAAAATTCTTCATATTAAGTGGTTGGTGTTTTTAAAGCTCTCTATGGACTAAGATCTTATGTCAACCACCATTGTAATAAAATGATTTTCTGTAGACACTATGGTGCAGAAATTGCTATGGCAATTTAGAGAATGTTTGACACCTTCATCAGAGCAAATAAGCAGAACACCAGAGAGCACTGCAGTGGTGCTGTTAAGACTCCTTAGTGAGGAGGGAAGAGGCACTGTTGCCCCATCCTCTCCTGGGATTCCATTTCTTCCTTTCCCCTACTGAGATGGAGTAGGTATTAATTTGTTTACACCTTGTCAGAAAAGTAAATGCAAAATAAGCTCACGTGAAGACTCACTTAGATCCATAAACATGTCACACAGTTTCCCTGTATGTTAGAAAACAAAGACTGGTGAATAAAATGGATTTGTTTACAAAGGAGAGAAGGAGGAAAAAAAAATCCTACTTTTCTTCTATCAGGTGACCCTATTGCAATTTTATAGAAAACAAAGTAAAAGATAGAAATACAACTGAGCTAATTTATCTGTGTATTAACTGCCAGACTTTGCAAAATGTCTTCATGAAGTTCAAATTCCTCTGACTGATTCCACAGCTTCAAACTATATACCCTACCTGTGCCATCTCATAAAATATTTTTATCTTTAGAATCCATTGTTTCAATTGTCTATGAGGAATGCTTGTTTTCTATCAAAGATGGTTACAACAACAACCAATCCTCCATAAACCTCTCCCATCTTGTGAAATCCTTTGGTACATGGCTCCCTGTTCAAGCCTCAGGATTGCAGAGGCTCCTATCACACTGTTTCCCTTCAGGGCCAGTTATGAATTAGGCAACTGCTGTCAGGTCTTGAAGCAGTACTTCCATCAATGCTATGAAGACACATGTGAGTGTAAACACTTAAGTGGGCTTTCTTCTTCCTGTGCTCATTCTCCTGCTTTCAGATGGCCCCACAGCCTCTGCACTGGAGGGAAGTGTCTTGCAGAGTTCCTTTTGCTTTCTTCCTGGTCTCTTTTGCGGCAGAGTCCTATTCTTTCTAATGGAATTCTTTTCTGCATGTCCTGCAGAAGTTGAATCATGGATTTATACAGACATGAAACATCGATAAGATACTAATAGTAGATGAATTTTGTTAAAGGCTGATACTGGCTCGTTTTAGAGTATCCATAGAGAAAAATATGATTCAAACCAGCACAGTTCACTACCACATACACTTTTTGGTTTCAGATGAGTGGTGTTTGTTTGTCTGTTTGGATTTTTTAGACCCTAGCATAGTGCTACACATCTCTGAGCTCAGCACTCAGGAGACAGGCATGCAAATCTCTGAGTTTAAGTTCAATCTGCAAAGTAAGTTCCAGGACAGTCAAGATTAGGCAGGGAAGAAGTTGGAAAAAAGAAAGCTGGAGATAATATAGTAGAACAAGGAAATGGGCCCGTGTACCAGCCCCAGGAAGCAACAGAACTCTACAGCTTTGGCCATGTGGCTCTGGGATTTAGAGTCGAGAGTAGAAGAGATTACTGGGACAGCTGATGCTGGTTAGCTGGAACTAAAAACTTAGTTGTGATAAAAAAAAAACGGACAATACTGAAGTGAAATATTCTGGAGCATGCCTTGAAGACACCAAGATGTTAAGATGCCGTGGAATGCCTGCTGAGGAAAGCTCAGGGAGTGGAAGCAGCCGAAGAGAAAGTTTATTTCAATTAAAAAAGATTACAGGAGTTTGAAATCTGCACGGAGCTTTGACATCAGACATGTAGATGCAGAGCTTAGAATTTGCCCAGCTGTTTTTTGATGTTGCGTTGGTCCAGCATTTTCTCACTATGACATTTTAGAATAGTAGTACATATCTTGTCATTTTGGAGGTATGATTTTTGTTCTTAAATTTGCGGTTTTTCTTTTTATATTATTATTCTTTTGCAACAAAAGCACTGACAAAGTTTACAGAGTTTCAAGAGTATTATATTTTATCATTATATAAAGAGCTTATCAGCATAACATAGAAATCTCTCTTTTTAATCGAGGAATACTCTTTAGTGTGTGGAAGCAACATTTGATTACTGATTCAAAATGTCTTCAGTTCTCATTTTCCTTTTTGACCTTGAATACCTTGGTACTGCTGCCAGCAGAATGTACATATATTTTATCCAATAGGATTCTGTATTTACTTTCCTACTTTGAATACAATTGCCTTATCAATTCTACATTCCTTGTTTTGTTAATGCCTCCTTGCATTGTGTTTGATAATTTATGATATCGTTTCTTTTTCCCAATTTTTTATTAGGTATTTTCTTCATTTACATTTCAAATGCTATCCCGAAAGTCCCCTATAGAGGTATCTCACACTCTTTAGAATGTTTGTCAGTAGCTCTCTGTATTTGTTTCCAGCTGCTGCAGAAAGAAGCATTTCTGATGATGGCTGAACATGGCATTGAACTGTGAACATAGCAGAGCAGCATATGTTATTGCTACATTTTCATTTTTAGAAAAGTGATGGTTGGTTTTATCCTAGGTTCATGGGCTATCTTGCCTCTTGCTCTTGGTCACACAAGCAGTGGTAAATATAGAGTCCATCTTGTGAAATGGACCTTTAATCCAACTAGATATTGGTTGGTAGCTCCACAAGTTTTGTGCCACCATTGTCCTAGCATGTCTTGCAGGAAGGAAACCCTTGTACATCAAATGGTTTGTAACTGGCTTGGTGTTTATATTTCTCCTTTGGTCTTTTGCAAAGTATGTTCTTGTACCAACCATGCTAGCACTTAGGGTAACAGCTTTAATAGTCTTACACATTTGTAAAGCTTATGAATAGTCACCCAAACAATAACAATATCAGAAAGATATCCTCAATGGAACACTCCTGGCACTTTTATCTTGGATGTACCCAGTATCTGAGTAGTTGGACATATAATGCAGCTAACTGCAAGGAACTCATGCCAAATACTATATGCTTACACAATAGCCTGTAACTGGGGAGGTCATGGGTCCTAGAGGAGAGCTTACAACTACCGTATTTTAAAGTAATATAGTTTTGAACTGACTTCTAAGTATTCATTCATTCATTCTTCTTCTTCTTCTTCTTCTTCTTCTTCTTCTTCTTCTTCTTCTTCTTCTTCCTCCTCCTCCTCCTCCTCCTCCTCCTCCCCTTCTTCTTCTTCTTCTTCTTCTTCTTCTTCCTCCTCCTCCTCCTCCTCCTTCTCTTCCTCCTCTTCCTCTTCTTCCTCCTCCTCCTCCTCCTCCTCTTCTTCTTCTTCTTCTTCTTCTTCTTCTTCTTCTTCTTCTTCTTCTTCTTCTTCTTCTTCTTCTTCTTCCTCCTCCTCCTCCTCCTCCTTCTCTTCCTCCTCTTCCTCTTCTTCCTCCTCCTCCTCCTTCTCCTCCTCTTCCTCTTCTTCCTCCTCCTCCTCCTCCTCCTCCTCCTCCTCCTCCTCCTCCTCTTCTTCTTCTTCTTCTTCTTCTTCTTCTTCTTCTTCTTCTTCTTCTTCTTCTTCTTCTTCTTTCAGTTTTGTTTTTAAAGACAGGGTTTCTCCCTGTAGTCCTGGCTGTCCTGGAACTCATGCTGTAGACCAGGCTAGCCTCAAAGTCAGAAATCTGCCTGCCTCTGCCTCCCAAATTCTGGGATTAAAGGCATGTGCCACCACGCCCGGCTCTAAGTATTTATTCTTGTATTCATAGATAAGTGCAACTTGAATACTTCATGAAATAAAATTCCTCTTTCAGCAATGGAGATTATCAGAGAAATCTACAGATCATCAAAATACAGAAAGTAAATAACTCTGGGGTGTACTACCACAATGGAATACTTGCACTGCAATCCCCACATGAAAGTTAGGTCAGGAAAAGGAGGTAGAAAGTTGTAAGAGTCCAAGGACAACTCTTCTGAGATAATATCGTCTAAATAGAACTAGGTGGCTTTACCTACATACCCAATAGTTTTCTGGACAGATGAACAAAGCCTGTTTCCTTTTGCATGCTGCCTTTCTTGTTTCCTGACCTCTTAGTACACTAATGCACTCATAAATAACACACATATAAAAACTAGAACTTATATCTGCATATGAGGGGAGAATGTAGGCTATGTGTTTCCAAACCTGGTTTGCTCCTCTTAATGTAAAATTCAAATTTCATCAATTTTAATGATACTTTTATAACTTTTTTAAAAAAAGTGTTAGCATATTTAGTTATGGATCATGATTTTCCAATGAAAAACCTTATCATTGATGTTTATTACTTACTTTAGATTTGGCCATACTTTCAAATTTTTTTTAAAAATTAAAAAAAAAAATTGACCAGCTGTTCAGTTGTATGTCATGACTACATCCTGGAATATAAGACACCCAAGTCTGGGGATCCGGGACTCCACCAAACTTAGGAACTTAGTCTGCACAGGTGAGAGTGTGCACCACAGAGGCAGACAGCTTCTGGGACAGGCGGGAGCCACAGAGCCCCTGAGGCAGCACCCTTTTGGGGCCCCAGACATCTGGCACCCTCCCAGCCGGAGGACAGTGGTCCATCCTGCAA